>NC_092090.1:48749513-50099513 GCF_045679555.1 Salvelinus alpinus
CACACACACACACACACACACACACACACACACACACACACACACACACACACACACACACACACACACACACACACACACACTGCAGCATGTGTCTCTCTGCCTGAGGCTATAGAGGTGATTCCTTACAAGCCTCCATGATGGGCTGTGGAGACACCGCACTATTTTTAGCACTCTCCCACTTTCCCCTCCCCTCTCACACTCCCTCTCTCCCTCCATTTGATAGAGTGCACTCCCCCCTCTCCCTTCTTTTTAGACACTGCAGCTTCTCTACACACCTTCCCACCTCTATCCCTTTCTTTCACATTTCTCCATTCCTTCTCATTTCCCCCATCCCTATTTCTCTCCATCCATGCTTTTTTTCTCTCACAACAACTCCTCTCTTCTCATACACAAGGTCAAGTTTAGGCATTAACTCCGAAATCTTAAGTTTAGGCATTAACTCCGAAATCTTAAGTTTAGGCATTACCTCCGAATGGTTAAGGTTTGGGATAGGCTTAAAACAAGCTAGCTGGATTCAAACATGCAACCTTTGGCACCAGAGGCAGATGCTTAAACCCAGCCGCAATCCCCGTCCACAACACCCTAGCAAGGGACAGCAACAGCGCTCACTGTTGCCCCGAGTCGTCTCCCGATGTCCTCAGACATGGATGGATGTCGAATACCGACGTGTATGCAGGTGACCTGGCTGCACAAAGTGCGTTGTACACACACCCTGAAGATCTAGCCAGACTCCAAGGCCATGCATTTCTCACAGATGTACGTACAGCAGTACTGAGTGAGTGAGTCAAGTGAGTGAGTGAGTGAGTGAGTGAGTGAGTGAGTGAGTGAGTGAGTGAGTGAGTGAGTGAGTGAGTGAGTGAGTCGAGTGAGTGAGTGAGTGAGTGAGTGAGTGAGTGAGTGAGTGAGTGAGTGAGTCAAGTGAGTGAGTCAGTGAGTCAAGTGAGTGAATCAGTGAGTGAGTGAGACCTACGGCCCTGGTTAAAAGTAGTGTACAATAGAGGGAACCGATGTCATTTCGGACGCAGCCCGTGTGGCTTTCTGGCTGAGTGAATGTATTAGTAAGAGAGTATGTTACATAGCGGTCTGTGAGAGGTTGTCAGGGAGTACATAGTGTGTCAGCGATGTGTACTAGCAGGCAGGTCAGTGCCAGCAGTGACGGGGTCAGTTGGTGCCAGACATATGGTGTCACTCCCTGCGGTGTCGCTGCAGTGGCAGAGCTGGGCAACACCTGGTGCCATCTAACAGGGCCTGGCAGCATCTGGGGCACACACACACACACACTTGGGCGCTCGCACACGCACACACACACACGGGCACAAAGCCATACACACACAGCCAGAGGTGACCTGATGCGGCGACACATTGATGAGAGAGAGAGAGAGAGAGAGAGAGAGAGAGAGAGAGAGAGAGAGAGAGAGAGAGAGAGAGAGAGAGAGAGAGAGAGAGAGAGAGAGAGAGAGAGAGAGAGAGAGAGAGAGAGAGAGAGAGAGAGAGAGAGAGAGAGAGAGAGAGAGAGAGAGAGAGAGAGAGAGAGAGAGAGAGAGAGAGAGAGAGAGAGAGAGAGAGAGAGAGAGAGCAGGTGAGAGAGGGACAATGCATATATCACCCTGCATTCATCCCTTATGTAAAGTGATATGAAAGGGTCAGAGTAAGGGCAGCAGTGAGTAGCGAGCTTAAACAGTCATTGGTAGTGACTGTGGGTGCACCCATCTCCTTGTCGTCTCAGGAAGGTGAGCCATGCGCGAGTGTGGGCGTCCATTCCTTGGCAACAGCCGCACACACAGACACCACTGTCACCAAGGACCATACACTTTCAACAAGACCCCAGCACCACACTAGATTTAGAATTACTGGAATGTCCCACAGTCCATGGATGTTGGAGCAGAATATACATAGGTACACCCAATATGGACAAACAATGGACATCTCCATTGCTGCATAAAGAGCAAAGAGAACGAGATAACATTCTGATAATGACACATAACACTGATGATTAGATCATCCAAATGGTGCATCAAATGTACCCTCCATATTGGATGGGGCAATTGGATAAACGTGTCCGTTCTAGTCATTCTAACTCTGCGACGCCAGCTCTGTCAATGGGAATGTCTGTTCTAGTCATTCTAAATCTATGACGCCAGCTCTGTCAATGGGAGTGTCCGTTCCAGTCATTCAAACTCTATGACGCCACCTCTTGTCACCAAGGCCTTAGCACCCAGGGCTAATTGGTCTGTCTTACGTAACACTGTGCTGGGTCACTTAACGAGGAGACAGGCCAGAGACTAATGAGCTCTGAACATCAGTCACATGATATCACCTCGCCACTGGAATAAAGACATGGAGGAGAGGAGAGAGACGGTAATGGGGAGAGAGAAAGAGAGAGAGAAAGACATAGGCTAATCTAGATGGAAATTGAGAGGGAGAGAGAGGAGCAAGGAGACAGATAAAGCTAGAGAAGGGTGCAGGGAGACAGCGAGAGAGAGAGAGAGAGAGAGAGAGTGTGTGTGTGTGTGTGTGTGTGTGTGTGTGTGTGTGTGTGTGTGTGTGTGTGTGTGTGTGTGTGTGTGTGTGTGTGTGTGTGTGTGTGTGTGTGTGTGTGTGTGTGTGTGTGTGTGTGTGTGTGTGTGTGTGAGAGTAGAAAACTAAAGAAGAGAAGTGGAAAGTTGAGGAGACATACAAGGGACAGAAGGGGAGGAGAGTAGACACATGGAGGGAGGGAGGGAGGGAGGGAGGGAGGGAGGGAGGGAGGGAGGGAGGGAGGGAGGGAGGGAGGGAGGGAGGGAGGGAGGGAGGGAGGGAGGGAGGGAGGGAGGGATAGGTCAGTACATTCTCTACCATGGCCATCTCGGAGAATGTCTGATCAATGATAATCCTATTGCCTCTCCCCTCCGAGAGGAGGAAATGGAGAGAGAATGAGATGTGGAGGGGAGAAGTGTCAGATTAACTGGATATAACCTGATCTAACTGAGACAAAGAGATCGAGAGAGACCCCAACAGAGAGAGTGAAAGAGAGAACAAGAGAGAGAGTGAATGGGATGAGGAGTCGTAGTGCCAGTATAACTGTATAACTGAACTTCTCGCAAGCCATAACCAACTCTAGATCTGGCTGTTATGAGAGACTAAACTACATACTGAGACAAAGCGAGGGTGAGAGAGCGAGAGAATCGGAAATATAACGGTAAGGGTATTTGTCAGTATCACTGAGGATAACTTTGAGACATAGAGCAGAAGAGGAGGGCTTCTGCTGAAACTAGATACAGGAAAGTGGAGCAATCTTCATCAGAAGTGATTAGAAATGAGAGAGAGAGAGAGAGAGAGAGAGAGAGAGAGAGAGAGAGAGAGAGAGAGAGAGAGAGAGAGAGAGAGAGGCTGCTGAGGCTGCAGTAGCTCTGGTGGACTGGTTCAATCGACTGATAGAATGAGTCCAAATAACAGAGGGATGTACAGTGGAGAGAAGAGGAGAGGAGGAAGTGACTGTATTTCTTTGTTAATAAGGGTCCAATGCAGCCGTTTTATCTCAATATCATATCATTTCTGAGTGACAGGTAAGTGCCTTACTGTGATCATTTTAAATGAAAATGGTCAAAAAGAAACAAAAATAACTTCCTACCAAAGATTATTTTCTCAAGCAAGAATTTTGCTCGGACTATATAGGAGTGGTCTGATTTGGGAGGGGGAAACTGAAAGCAACCTTTCTTATTGGACTAATAACTAACTGGTGATGTCACCAGGCAGGCCAAAACTACATCCCACCAAAACAGGCTGACTTTCAGGTAGTCTTTTCAAACAGCTCTTACACTAAAAGGGCATTATCATCATTATCGCAATTTTACAGTATTATACAAAGGGAGAGAGTTGTTTCTTTGTTATATAATATTGTTTTTTTCCTTTAAATAATAGAACATGCTGGAAGAGAGGGATGGGAAAGAGCATGAGGGCAGGAAAGGAGGGGGGCGAGAAAGGGGAGGAGGAAAGAGTTGTGTTTGGGTGGTGGGGAGGGTTCACAGTCAAAGACGTCAGCGAGTCGAGAGTCCCATTTGAAATTCAAAAAAAAAAAAATCTGCCTGACGCCCTCTCTTCCTCTCTTCTCTCACTCTTCTCTCTAATGAATACAACTTAATTACCACATCCCCCTTCTCATTTCCCCTCCGCTCCCAGAGGAGAACGAGAGAAGAGGAAGATGAAACAGAGAGGGGAAAGGGATGGAGAGAAGGGGCAGAGAGGAGAAAAAGAGTGAAGAGCAGAGCAGAGAGAGATAGAGAGAGACAGAGAGAGAGAGACAGAGACAGCGAGAGAGAGAGAGAGAGAGAGAGAGAGAGAGAGAGAGAGAGAGAGAGAGAGAGAGAGAGAGAGAGAGAGAGAGAGAGAGAGAGAGAGAGAGAGAGAGAGAGAGAGAGAGAGAGAGAGAGAGAGAGAGAGAGAGAGAGAGAGAGAGAGAGAGAGAGACAGTGAGACAGAGAGAGAGAGAGAGAGAGAGAGAGAGAGAGAGAGAGAGAGAGAGAGAGAGAGAGAGAGAGAGAGAGACAGTGAGACAGAGAGAGAGAGATGAGAGTAGAAAGAGAGACAAAAAAGATAGAGAAGAGGAGAGCATAAAGACAGAGAGAGAGGATGAGAGAGAAAGACAGAGAGGGGAGGAGGGAAGACAACAAGACCTAGAGGATTGTATAGCGTCCATCTTTAATTCAGGGTCTTTGTACAAATCAAAAGTGGCCGAACAGTCAGAGTGATGTTTCAAATTCACCAACTCGAGCACGGATAGCTGCCATATTAACCCGACTCGGGCTGAAGAAGAGAGAAGAGGAGAGAGAAGAGAGGAGGAGAGAATGAAGAGAGAGGAGGAGAAAGAGAAGAGAGGAGCAAGGGATTTGAGTAAAAATGGGGAGAGAAAGAGGGTGTAGAAGAGAGAAAAGAGGAGAGGGTATAAGAGGAAAGTGAGGAGAGAAGGTTGGGGGGGGGGGAGGGGGGGGGAACTAAAGAGTGCTAGTCCTCTCCTCATTATCAAGGCTAAGGAGGATTTGGGGTTTCTACTGCTGAGGGGAACCGGGCCTTGAGAGCATCATGGGACTCCACCACTCACTTAGAAAGGAGGACAAAGTGCTTGCTCGCCCCAATGTTTCTACCTCTGTAACACAAGTGCGCAAGAACACAGACAGGCAGACACACATACGCTCACGCAACCCCCCCCCCCCCCCACGAACACTCACCCAGAGACACACACACATCCCCAACACACCACACACACGGCGCTCTCTTGAAACCTGACCGTGCTCAGTATGAGTGACACCTGCATGTCATTCACGGCCGGCCAATTCGAGTAAAACAGCAGCTAGCCGCCAGCGGCAGATCTCTCCCCTCCAGGGAAACAACAGAGGAATGTCTAGAACCATGACATCATTCTAGACTACGGCAGAGCGCCGCAGAACAGGAAAGGAAAGGTAATTATGTAGGGAACGCCTCAAGAGACCCACTTTGGAGGTGTGTGTGTGCGCGCGCGTGCGTGTGAGTACGTGCATGCGCGCGTGTGTTCTGTTCATGCACGTGTGCATGGGTTTGTTTCAATATCCTCCAGTCCACTGACAAGTACAATGTAATTAACATATGGTAGTGACATCCTGCCGGCGTGCATCCCTTAGGCATCGGTATAAAAATGGAATAGGGGACGATACAGACTAACGCCTTCTTGGAATGGGTCGGAGATAATAATTTGCCTTTGGCCTTGTAATTCTTGTGAATGTAATTCTGGGGGAAAGGTGAACGTAATTCTAGTGAATGTAATTCTGGGGGAAAGGTGAACGTAATTCTAGTGAATGTAATTCTGCGGGAAAGGTGAACGTAATTCTAGTGAATGTAATTCTAGTAAATTTAATTCTGGGGGAAAGGTGAACGTAATTCTAGTGAATCGGGGAGAGGTGATTGCCTACTGTCGTTCACTTAAATGCCAGATTTTCACGAGACTCGGACGTGTAATTTGGCTTGCTGTACGTATAGTGAATGTATGAAACTAGCTAGTGATGTGGCTAATGCTACATCGCTTCTGCTATCCCCCGAGGCACCAATCAGTATATCGCAGGAGGAGGGAGAGACAGAGAGAGAGAGAGAGAGAGAGAGGGGGGTGAAACGATGATTTCATATTTCATATATGAAATAGTATTTGCAGGAAGGGTATTAAGATAGCAATCTCTCCATTACGGGTTCGGTGCGCATTGTGTGTGTGTGTGTGTGTGTGTGTGTGTGTGTGTGTGTGTGTGTGTGTGTGTGTGTGTGTGTGTGTGTGTGTGTGTGTGTGTGTGTGTGTGTGTGTGTGTGTGTGTGTGTGTGTGCGTGTGCGTGTGCGTGTCCTTGAACGTGCACGCGATTTTGGGTGACTGTGTACTGAGAAACTCTTTTTGAAGGGGGGATACATCTCCAAAAAGGTCAGTGAGTTATTTTTCTCTGTTCCCTTAAATGCCTCAATCAAATGTAATCTCGCCACCGAGTCTGTGACTGCCCTGCGTTCTCTATGCTGTGAGCCTGACATTTAACGACCATGTAGAACAAATCTATTTCTACAGCTGAGCTTGCCCGCAATGCATTCGTGTGCCTCACAGTTTAGATACCACAGCAAACTAATGAAGACAAGTATCTGTAATAGAATCAGGGAAGATTAGAATAAGCCATGGTATTTCTGGTTATTGCCTTCGCACTGTTGTGGGATAGAATTCCTGTAGGCAAAAATGAGACAAAGATAGTAATGTAGCTTACAGCATCCCAGCTTTCACACATGTACAGTAACACCTCACATAAAGCATTTAGGAATCAAGGTCTGTCATTATACATCAAGGATAAAAAAAAAAAATGAATGTACTATTTAACATCTCCCTACATGCATTACCCAAATATAGCCCTTTCTCCATCCTACCTCTGTAATTAGCTAGATGTTGCCTTGCATCCTTTTGATTGGCTGAACATGGTTCTGTCTGAATGGGATTGATTGAGTGCTGCCTCAGCCCTGGCCTGTCCTCCACCTGTGCCCAAGTGAACGATGAAGGGTATTCTGGGGGATGCAGTTCCACAGGGTGACAGAAGATTCACTAGAGCTTCTCTCCCCGTCTCTCTAGTACAATCACACCTTAGCATGCCTCTGCTCACCTCCCAGGTCCGCTTAGCAACAGAGAGGAGAAGGGGGAACGCCACAGTCTAACACACTTCCCAGTACCCCCCCCCCTTCTCTCTTCCATTGGCCCTCAAAGCCTCTCACCCAGTCTCCCTTCTCCCTCCTTCCTTCCCTCCATCCCTCAGAGCCTCTCCGCCAGTCTCCCTTCTCTTCCCTTTATCCTTTCTTCATTCCCTCCCTCCCTCAAAAGCCTCTCCACCAGCCTCCTATATCCACCCCATCCGCCACCTCCCCTGACCAACCCTCCTTCACTCCCTTCACCCTTCCATTCCTCCATCCATCCCTCTCCCCTCCCCATCCCACTGGCTCTGGCTTTGAAGCAACCTTCATGACAATCAGGGGGAGCTAATGGTGCTTGTATTGGGCTCAGTTCGACGACATTCATCTTAACCTACTTTCCAGCAATAATCTACATAAACTCCCCAATCTCCAAGGAGTGGCATGGCAGAAGACAAATTACAGCCCCAGGGTAAAGAGTGGATAAGAGTAAGTGAGTGTGTGTGTGTGTGTTTGTGTTTATGTGTGTGCTGTGTGTCTGCATGTTTATGTGCGATTAGATTGGTCGTGTACAAGTGTGTGTGTGTGTGTGTGTCTTTATGCATGTGTGTGTGTGTGTGTGCGTGCGTGCGTGCGTATGCGCGTGTGTGTGTGCGAGGCCTACACTCCCAGGCCCAGCAGAGCTTGTGGGATCTAGCGGACACAACAAGAGCCTTGGCACCACGAGACATCAGCACATTCTGACAGCCCAGCTAGCATCAGTGGCATATCACACAGACATACACACACCTCAGAGTCTTTGTTCAGTCAAATTGGAATGAATTTCCACTTTGCCTTTGCTCTTAACTTTGAATTGAACACACTCTCTACTCAGTCTCCTGGGGACTAGTCTGTGTCAGGTAAACTGGCTAAAAGTAAGTGTCAACCATAGCTTATATGACTCAAATGATTTGAGGTATTGCAGAACGCCTCTGAAGGGAGGACGAAAGGATTTTACACCGACATGAAATCACTTCACATCGAGAACAACAAGACCGCAAAGGCGTGAAATTGTGTTACTATAGTGAAAATTGTAGCAAATTCAACCTTTGTCTTTTCAGCATCGGCTGCATGTAGGCATTGTCTGCAGGGCGAGGGAGTTGTTACATTTCACACCAATGTGTACAAAGACTGACAGAGAAATTGTACACAGCCACGCTGTTTCAGTCACTTTGATCCGTTCCTTAGCGCATACACTCTCTCGAAAGACATTCTTTAATGTCAACGCGGCGTTCTTTGTAATGTAATGGTTAGATAAGTAGCAAGTGGATAAAAGGGCACGCACACACACAGACGCACACAGACACACACACACACTTAGAACACTTGAGCTCTGCTGTCCGTATTCTGCTTGTTCAGCACCAAGGACAGCTCCGCCTCTCCTTCACTCTGCCTGTCCTGCTCGTCCTATTCAACTCACAGGTATAACTTCATATAGCGCTAGCCTCCATACCGTTCAGGACCTGAGTGTAGCAGTACACTGTCATAGACATGCACAAACGCACCCACACTGTTTCCCCTATGTTAATTAAGCAGCGGTGGCCCACCACTGCTAAAATGTTGCCAGCACTGCAAAAAACAGGATGTATTTTATATATATATATATATATTTCTATCGAGACGCACTTTTAAATGGATAGTCCTTGGCTACCAGGCTATCATGTCATTGGGCTAACGCTAGTAGCAATGCCACCCCCCCATGTTCAGGAGAGTCTACCTGTCTGCTCTCCCCATGGGCTACGTCCCTCATCTCAAACCCTGCTGCTCGCAACACTGAGCAGTCACAGTCAAGGATACAACGTCACTATGCATGTATCAAATCGCTCAAGCGGAACAGATCCCATTTCAGGCAATCACACTTTATCTCATACATGAGTCACACACGCTAACACACACACGACAAGCAACACTCACACACAGAAATAGGCAAACACACACACAATACACACACACACACACACACACACACACACACACACACATACACACACACACACACACACGCAAAGGTGCGCGCACACACACACACACACACACACACACACACACACACACACACACACACACACACACACACACACACACACACACACACACACACACACACCTCTTCCTCCCTATCCCCCTACGCAATTTCAAAATAATTGCCACAAGTGCAAGTGACAAACTGCAATCTGAAACCCCTGGCTTGTTCATATTGAGAGCGTCAGTATTTGTTTTCCTGTTGACACTAAATCTATTGTGACCGAATGGAATAACACACACACAGACACACACACACATTCAGCCACACATCCACACTGGTGTTCTCTTTATGTGCGACAGTGGGGCAGTAACATATGAAGTGTTAAGTGTGGGTTTCTGTCTCTCTACAAGGTTAGATTGATGCGCTAGCTGAGTTGTTGGTGCCTCTGCTCTCTCTCTCCCTGGCTGAGCGTGTCTCCCTGTGGGGCAGACCCGTCTCTCTGCATGGCTCCATGCTGGAATCAAAGGGAACACTAATGACGGTACAGGCCTGCCACACTACAGACCAGACTACTGAATGTTAATGACTGGACTGGATCCGCCTCAGCTAGGCTACACACCAGACAACCACACATCAACAAGCCTTCAACTCGAAACATTGATGTTAATGATATGGAATTGGAGCTAGAGATAGACAAGTAGGGGGAGAAAATGTCACTCTGTTGTAATTGTGTTTTATTGCAGTTCTATTGTGCTCTTCAGTCACTACAAAATATGGATTTCACGATTAACAGATATTAATTTGATAACATGCAATGGTGTAGAGTTTATAGTTACAACCTTTACCCCATAATTCTAAAATGAGATCATGCCACCTAAACATATTTCCATTTGGGTCTACGGGCTAGTATTCATATATTATTCAACTCTTTTCCCCAGACCATACTTCACAGTATAAGGCTACCAGGTCACAGCAGACACAAAGGGATTCCCCAAAGTGGAGTGCTGATCCAAAATAGAACAGAATAGGAATGAATCCAGAGACAGAAAGGTTAGAGGGGTAGGGTGTGGAGGGTTCTTGTGGTAGAAGAGGGTTAAACCCTCATTGCTCTACATACCACAGCTACTGCACTGTAACGGGGGTGGGGGGTGAGATAAGGTGAAAGAGGACGGGGGGGGGGGGGCTGGTCTTGGCTTGATCCAACTCCAATCCGTTCTGCACACATGGATACCATACAGCAAATCCCCCCCCCCCCCACTTCACTCTTTCCCCTTTCCGACGTTCCCGTTTTCCCTACCCCCCGTCCCACTTCCCATCCACACTGCTCTGCACTTCCCAAATGTGTCCCCCAAGATGGCCGTTTCAGTGCTGGTGGGTAATCCCAGGAAAGCCGGCTCTCCTGCTGCTGATTTGATCTGTTTGTCCGTCTGACGACAGTCGGTCTGAGGGGACGGGATAGGCTTATTCACTCGAGCTAGTCTTTTGTTTACTGGATGCTCACATTGGCGACAAAGACCACAACGGGGAAAAAAACAACAACAAGACTGGGGGGAAAAAGTGTCAAATATGTGTAAAAAGGGCACGGGGATTGTCTATTTGGATTCCTATTTGGATTATTGCCTATGTTGGCCCAAGTCAATACAGGTCTAGCAGTCAGACACAAGCAGCCTTGGGTCCACACTAGGGATGTAATGATTCACCGATACGCAGTAAAAAAAAAAAAAACAGCTCATGCTATATTCTTTCTACCGTGTGTGTTTGTACTGTTTCTGTCTGTATGTGTGGGCTTGCATCCATGTAAGATAACTTAATTTAGAATTACGTATAATTACAGTGTGAAAAAGTAACAGACAGAGACAATCTGTGATATTTTCTCTGGGTAGACTAATCGGATTTCATGGGTATTTTATGGGTATTGTCGTCTTGACTAGAGGTCGACCGATTAATCGGAATGGCCCGACTAATTAGGGCCGATTTCAAGTTTTCATAACAATCGGTTATCGGCATTTTTGGACATGATCATGGCCGATTACATTGCACTCCACGAGGAGACTGCGTGGCAGGCTGACTACCTGTTATGAGAGTGCAGCAAGGAGCCAAGGTAAGGTGCTAGCTAGCATTAAATGTATCTTATAAAAAACAGTCAATCTTAACATAATCACTAGTTAACTACACATGGTTGATGATATTACTAGTTTATCTAGCTTGTGCTGCGTTGCATATAATCGATGCGGTGCCTGTTAATTTATCATTGAATCACAGCCTACTTCGCCAAACGGGTGATATAACAAGCGCATTCGTGAAAAAAAGCACTGTCGTTGCATCAATGTGTACCTAACCATCAACATCAATGCCTTTCTTAAAATCAATACACAAGTATATATTTTTAAACCTGCATATTTAGTTAATATTGCCTGCTAACATGAATTTCTTTTAACTAGGGAAATTGTGTCACTTATCTTGCATTCTGTGCAACAGAGTCAGGGTATATGCAGCAGTTTGGGCCACCTGGCTCGTTGCGAACTGTGTGAAGACTATTTCATTCTAACAAAGACAGCCAACTTCGCCAAATGGGGGATGATTTAACAAAAGCGCATTTGCGAAAAAAGCACAATTGTTGCACGAATGTACCTAACCATAAACATCAATGCCTTTTTAAAAATCAATACACAGAAGCATATTTCTTTAAACCTGCATATTTAGTTAAAAGAAATTCATGTTAGCAGGCAATATTAAACTAGTGAAATGGTGTCACTTCTCTTGCGTTCATTGCACGCAGAGTCAGGGTATATGCAACAGTTTGGGCCGCCTGGCTCGTTGCGAACTAACTTGCCAGAATTTTACGTAATTATGACATAACATTGAAGGTTGTGCAATGTAACAGCAATATTTAGACTTATGGATGCCACCCGTTAGATAAAATACGGAATGGTTCCGTATTTCACTGAAATAATAAATGTTTTGTTTTCGAAATGATACTTTCTGGATTTGACCATAATAATGAATATTTCTGTGTGTTATTATATTATAATTAAGTCTATGATTTGATAGAGCAGTCTGACTAAGCGGTGGTAGGCAGCAGCAGGCTCGTAAGCATTCATTCAAACAGCACTTTACTGCGTTTGTCAGCAGCTCTTCGCTGTGCTTCAAGCATTACGCTGTTTATGACTTCAAGCCTATCAACTCCCGAGATTAGGCTGGCAATGTTAAAGTACCTATTAGAACATTCAATAGTCAAAGGTATACGAAATACAAATGGTATAGAGAGAAATAGTCCTATGATAACTACAACCTAAAACTTCTTACCTGGGAATATTGAAGACTCATGTTAAAAGGAACCACCAGCATTCATATGTTCTCATGTTCTGAGCAAGGAACTTAAACGTTAGCTTTTTTACATGGCAAATATTGCACTTTTACTTTCTTCTCCAACACTTTGTTTTTGCATTATTTAAACCAAATTGAACATGTTTCATTATTTATTTGAGACTAAATTGAATATTGAGATGAGCGAGATGCAGGACTTCGCTCTCTCACAGTCACACACAGTATCTGCACATGTGCACGGGTGCGCTTTGACCCACTATACTGTAAACTTTATGCATCTACGTCATATTGTATATTTGAACATAATCCTGAATTGACCCTCATAGGATTTGACAGAGAGACTTACATTAAAGGGAGAGTTCACTTTAAAATCATATTTTGATATTTTTATCTATCATCTTTCATCTGACATTTTCAAATTCCACACCATCTGCTGTAAAATCCTATTAGGATAAACCTGATGACCTCAATCTAAGATGAATAGGAGAAAAGGTTATTGAACCATCTAAATCATTGATTTTGAGGTTTTGGATTCTCCCTTTAACTAACTCAGTATAAAGCAGTGTTAATTATCTCTTATCCACAGCCAGTGACAGCACTGGGAGGGCCTGCTGGTGCTGTTGTCAGTGCTGAGACCACCCTGCTCTGGAGTGGATCAATCTGAGCAATTGACCACTATACACTGAGCCTGGCTAGCCCAGCCCCCTCCATTGGGCTGATGGGTGTGAAAGGGGCCCAAGTGTGCCGGGGGGGTGGGAGGAGGGTGGCTAGATGGTAGGTGGATAAGGGGTCACTCTTCTATCGGTTCCACCCTTCTGATCAACTCTATAGTCCTCTTTGGGAGACGGGAGAGGGCATGTGTGGGTGAAAGTAGGCGTGTGTGTGCCTGTATTGATCGCAGGCCAAGAAAGGTTCCCTCCCCACAGAATAACCCTATAAAGGCCTGGGGGGCCTAGGGGGGCTGGAGGGTAGAGCAGGCCAAGCTGCCTTAAATCCTTGTTTTGAGACGGGGCTCGAGCCAAAACATCTGCAACAAAAAATCTCTTCTATTTCTGCCTTTGTCTATGACATCGCCCAAGGGGGCTTATTGCAACCGTGATGCACTGATTTAATTCAAAATATTTCGCTGAATACATTTAAAAAGAGCAGACGATCATTATTTCAGTAGAAAACTCGGCGAGAGGTGAGACTACAGAAGAGTACCCCTAACAGTGAATACTTTAACCAGAGAGAGAGGCGAGAAGTACCCCTCACAGTGTATGAGACGGGGTAGGCACCAGGGGGGGTAAACTCATCTATCCCAAAGCCCTGCTGGAGGTTAACTGCCTGTTAAGTACTTCCTCTCGCCCCGTCAGCACTTTCCTGTTCGGCTGGCATTGGGCAATACTGACCTTGATTAAAGAGGATATTACATTGCTGCCATCCTGCCCAGAAAGGCATTATCTGATTATCTGGATGAAAAGACATGGAAACAACCACCAGCATCTGAATGAGAGTTTAGTTACCTAAGATCTTCATAAGTATGACATAAGCCCAATGTGAACATGACATCGGTAACTAATGTCAGAATGACAGCGAAATTAACACAATCCCAAAGAAAGCTGCAGTTACATTGATTAGCATGGTAGAGCCTAACGATTTATAGAAACAGTACAAAGTGTTAGCAGTGTGCCAGGCTGATGTTCGGGGTCCCTCTGTGACGGTGTTCAGTGATCTATGGCTTTAATGAAACGTTTATCACTCCACTCTGTCAGGCAGATTAACGTCGCTTTGCTTCTTACGCTCGCTCTTAAATCACTTCCCCGTCACAGTCTGACGGAACCATAGGGAGCACAGAGTATCGTACAACACCTAACACCTAACAGGGTAGAAGCTTGCCGAACAAATGGAAAAGACGTATCCAACGCAAGAGATTTATACGCTAAAGACTGAGAACATAAACTGTTTAGTCATAAAAGGCGGGTGAGTCGTGTAGAAACGCTCCAGACAAAAGCATTTAGCTGCTGTTAAGACTTTCAATGCCAAAGATTTACTCGTAGAAGTTAAAAGCTAGCTATGACAAAAGCGATATACTCAGGAGAAGACTTCGAGGCAACTTAGGGATTCCAGAGGACGATATGTCCTTGTCGGCCTCTGTCTGGCCCTCTCTGTCTCACCTTTTGTTGCCGTCTCCAACCCTGGTTCATTACATGTTATGGCTGGGACTTTGTTGTCCTGTTAGCCTGTTAGCGCAGGTGAGCTACGCTAGCTTTAGCTCATTAACACAGGTCTGCAAGTCGGACAGTAAGAGTGACTGCTTATTGGAACCAAAAAGGAAAAGAAACACGCTAACATTTTACTTAAATATTCCTTGAGAAGGTCTAGGCTACATAACCCTGTCATAGATGACGGTATAACCAGTCATGACAGCCAACATCAGCTTATGACCACCGACTTACCACTCTTAAAATATAAACAGTCAGAAATTAAATGAGGCTTTTTGCCACTGTGAGGCTTCCCAACCCATATACACGTATGCTTTATCCCACTGCGTACTATGGCAGTACTCACAGTAACACAGCTAACCCAGCTGAATGGGGGGAAACAGAAATCCTATTATGTGTCTGTGTGAGCGGCTATGCTTTCTGTCGGATGAGTCTTCTTTGTGCCAACCACAATGGCAACAGATGCCTATTGTTGCAGCAAGAACAGTAAACATCACTCGTGTACAAACAGACACTGATGTATGGGCACCGGAAGACAATGTGTGAAAGGCGTCATGCAGGTTTTGTGTTTTCCTCCCTAATTTGTACACTGCTGCTACTCGCTGTTTACTATCTATGCATAGTCACTTCACCCCTACCTCCATGTACAACTTACCTCGACTAACCTGTACCCCCGCATATTGACTCGGTACCGGTACCACCTGTATATAGCCTCGTTATTGTTATTTTATTGTGTTACTTTTTATACATTTTTACTTTCGTTTATTTGCTAAATATTTTCTTAACTCTTTCTTGAACTGCACTGTTGGTTAAGGGCTTGTAAGTAAGCATTTCACGGTAAGGTCTACACTTGTTGTATTCGGTGCACGTGACAAAGTTTGATTTGATTTGATTTGATTTACCATCAAGAGCTGCCAACAGCAAGCTTGACTTTCTGTTGATGTTGGATATGGCTTATACTTACGGTCTTTGAGGGCCGGAAAACTTCTGGTTTTCATTCTCTCCATGAAACCAGGGACTGATTAAGACCTGAGACACCAGGTGACTGGCCAATCAATGATCAATTAACTTTCAGGAAGAAAAGAAAACCAACAGGGCTTCGGCCCTCAAGGGCCCGTAATTGAATAGGATCCTACTGTAGGATTTCTCAAACCAAGCCAGAAAAGATGGGAGAGTCAAAACAAAATGAAATCTAGCAAACATTGGATGCTGTGTGATGCATCATCATGATACACATTCAAGCTCCATTTCCAGCCACCACCACCTCAGGGCAGTCGTGACTGAGTAACTGCATTTCCCAATGTGTAGTCACTTCACAATGCTTTTCTGTGCTTAACGTTTCCCATCCTGTGTGAAATCAATGGATTCTGACAGTCTCTCTATATTTCTGGAAGAGCCACACATACTGAGGATGAATCGAGTCCATCATTCAACAAGAGTAATACCGATGTCGGAGAGAAAGAGGGATGTCAGTGACACGCTCTCATTTCTCAACCACAGCCGTCGGCCAAACCACCCACCCATCCTTCCTTCCTTTCATCCCTTCTGTCCTTTCCTCACTTCAGAAAAAAAATGGTTCTGTCATCCGGTGTCTCAGGTCTACCACTGCAGCTGACAGGTCCAGTGGGTTAAGCTTTCTGTCTTTTTACCATTTCGTACCCGGGCAATTCCACAGTAACAGATTTGCGCTGAGACTCAGATTGTCACGTAGAATGTATGCCAAACAAAAGCCATTGATTTGAACGTTTGATCAACAAACCATAGAATTCTATGCACAAGGACAACTTAACATCTTAGCAATTTACACTGAACATTTTAGAAAAATGCATTTACTGGAAGAACTGTGCATATTTAAGGTTTTCTGTTAACTGCTCCGAATTAGAATTCAACGATGTTCAGACAGCATGGGTTGTCAGCTATGACATGACACACTGACTTTGAAATAAATCTATTTTGGCTATTGAACCGCAGTAAATGAAATGGATTTATATCCGGTAACAGAATTGTGGTAACGGAATATCATCATGGAAATACAGAATTATGCGTATGAGAATGTCTCTTCATGGTGATGTATCCTAAATAGGTACCCAAAGGTATAAATATGCAATATCCTCCTTTGCATATTTGGGTATTATTCTACACTCTGGTTATTATATTAATGAGCTCTGCCACCAAACAATTCCACATTTTGTTGATCCGGACTGGACCAAATCTTAACCAACCATAGACATCTACAGAATGTTTCTGTAGATGTTTGGGCATCAAAGTACAGCACAGTAGCGCTCAGTAGACTACAGTAGAGTTCAGTACAGTACAGTGAAGTAGAGTGTACTGCAGTTCAGTACAGTACATTAACGTGTACTCAACTCTAGTGTGCTCTACAGTGTACTGTAATGAACTCTACAGTACAGTACTGAACTATAGTATACTCTACTTCACTGTAGACTCTACTTTTCTTTACTGAACTCTAATCTACAGTGCAGTGACTACTATGACTTCCCATTGTAGCCAATTCAATTGAAATAATACTAAGAAGAAGAAAAAGAAGAAGAAGGAGGAGGAATGGAGGAGGAGGGCTGGGGAAGACTGAATGAAAGAACAAAAAAAAGAAGAAGAACGAAACCGGTCTAAAAACAAGCCGAGCTCGAGGACATTGAGACTTTCTCAAACACCCACTCTCTTTATTCTCGCCGTTTGTTTCTCTATGGAAATGAACGCAAACAGCAACAACTTAAGCACCTCTCAGCGTTCACGTTGAGGAGCCCAAATCAGTGTAGAGAGAAAGGCTGGGGTAATTAGACCTGGCCTCCCATTGAGGAATAGAGCAACAACAATCGGCCTAACTGGAGAGAGCTGGAGCGCTTACTAATTGTGGCTAGTTTGAATGAAGGAAGTAGAGGGCAAGCAGGGAGGCAGGGAGACAACGAGCTCAGTGGTGCCGTTGAGAGGACAGACGGACAGCCTCCCAACACTCACCGACTGACTCTAGTAGCACATCCAGTTGAAGCCAGCTACTGTATGACCCCCCCAACCGGGCTGGAATTAGCATTGTGAGAGGAACCGAGCAGTGCTCACTGAGAAGCGTACTGAAACAGGTCAACTTGGCTGGGTGCAGTCCTGCTCACCGCGCCACGGTAAGGCTTCGCACGACGCGATGACGTGTAAAAAAAAAAAAAAATGAAAGAGAGGAGATTTACAGACTTTTCGACGCAGACTGACTAGAGGAGACACACAAGACACGGGGAGACATGACAAGACTCCACCGGCTATCAAGACGAGACGGAGACTGACAGAGGGCACCAGAGACACACAAATATCCAGATAGACTGGAGCACAGAGACCACCCACTACCAACTACCTGTCCACTACTAGACCTACGGACTCCCAGACTCCTTCAAATCCTCCCTACCTCCCACAGACCACAGCAGCCTTGAAATCTTCAGTGGCATGGAAAATTCCAGCACTAAACTACCAGGTGCTTATGAATGAGCCTCAGTTCTATCAGGCCTACCCAGGAGGTGCACTCTGTACTAGGGGACACACACAATGTGGTGGGGGAGAGGGACGTGCCACAGCACCATCCCATCTGTGCTAGTCCTTAATCTGGTCTAATCCAGCTATCCAGCTCTCCAGTACGGTGGGTATGGAGGCTGTACACAGTCAAGAATCATCCCAGATTAGACAAAACAACAGAGAGAGGGGGGGGGGCTGTTCTCCAGGCAGTGGGTACGCACAGACCACTCTGTTACACTGAGACGCTACCGTCCCACATATCCCAGAGAGGTTAATACCAGGGTAACATCAGTTAAAAGGCTAGTAGATCAACTAAAACTGAAAAGTAAGGTTCAGTAGACTCGGAGAATAAGGGATTATTGTAAAAAAAAAAATGCTAGTTAATTTTCAGTATGTTAAAATACACATGGAGCATGTGCAAATAAATATATTATGACAGGTTGATATATTTGGTGTTTTTGTTAAATAACATGTACTGTACTATCCGTATCCCTGATGTCAGTCGATTCTTCCCCCAAACACACACACAAACACACACACACACACACACACTGACTAATGAGCTGTTCTCAAACACACATTTGCACCAGCACTCCTCTCCCAACAACCCACACATCCTCCCTTCCCTCTCTCCTCTCTCTCCTTCCTCCTCTCTCTCCCTCTCTCCTCTCTTTCCTTCCTCCTCTCCCCGTTGGTTCTCTGTCCTCAGGCACAGTCAGTCACGCACTGGCGGCCACTCCATACATCATACTAGGGATTGGGTCAAGTTGTTCCCGCAGTCAAGTTCCCTTGAATGACCCCCTTGATATGGTACTGGTCCTCAGGGCACACACACACAGACATGAACACACACACATCACTATGCCACTCCCCCCACAGCTACCAGTGTGCAGGTTACCTACATGTATGTAGAAAATGGTGGTGGTGAATTAGACAAGGTCCACCGAGAGAAAGGGAGACAGAGAGGTAGGTTTGTTGGGGGGGACAGCCCAAGCTAAAAATACAGAGTCATAGGCCTGCTTCACTCCGCTCCGGATCTGGCTGCCTGCCAACAACACACACACATACACAGGTTGGGCAGACAAAGACAGAGCTGCAAGCAAAACTGGAGCCTGGAGAGAGAGCGATAGAGGGAGGAAGGTTGGGCTTAGAGAAAAATGGAGGGGGTGGTAGGGGGGGGGTTGAGAGAGGGGCTCGGTGAACAAGAGCTGGAACATGGGGGAGGGGTACAGCAGAAAGAGGAAAGGATGGAGAGATGGGGACAATAAAAGGGAAAGTAGAAAGAGGAAGAGTTATTGAAGGGAAAGGGAGCAAAAGAGAGGAAAAGAGGATGGAGAGATGGATGAAGGAAGATGGTAAAAGAGAGAGAGAGTAATAGAAATGGACAGAGAGGAGGAGGAAGGCGAGAGACAAAACATGAGAGAGGCATAGAGAAAGAGAGAGGAAAATTAGAGAAAAGAAAGGACAGAGAGAAAAATTAAGCAGAAGAAAGTGAGGGTTTTACGGAGGCCCTGGTGGAGCCTGGGCATAGTAATGGCGTCGTTTTGTAGGCACTAACTCTGCCATGGTTTGCTGAACAAAGTCGATGGGAAAATGAATGGACTTTTTGTACGGGTTTTACATAAACGCTGAAAATAAGGTCTGTGGTAAACACAGGCTTAGGAGATCTTATACATTTTGTCCAATGAGATAATCTCCATCAGCTAACGTCACTTTTTGAACTCCGGAGCATTAATGTCCTTTAAAAAAGCACATGAAGGCTTCATAATTCATAAAGGTCATGTTGACTGACTGATATTATCTCATAGAACAAAAGGTATGAGATCTCCTAAGCCTGTGTTAACCTCAGACCTTATTTTCTGCGTTCATCCAGTAGTGGAGAATGTGGAAAGCTCCTTGGCGTACACATCACGGACAAACTGAAATGGTCCACCCACACAGACAGCGTGGTGAAGAAGGTGCAACAGCGCCTCTTCAACCTCAGGAGCCTGGAGAAATGTTTCTTGTCACCTAAAACACTCACAAACTTTTACAGATGCACCATCGAGAGCATCCTGTCTGGCTGTATGGTACGGCAACTGCACCGCCCTCAAGGCTCTCCAGAGGGTAGTGAGGTTTGCACAACGCATCACCGGGGGCAAACTACCTGCCCTCCAGGACACCTACAGCACCCGATGTCACAGGAAGGCCAAAAAGATCATCAGGGACAACAACCACCCAAGCCACTGCCTATTCACACTGCTATCATCCAGAAGGCGAGGTCAGTACAGGTGCATCAAAGCTGGGACCGAGAGACTGAAAAACAGCTTCTATCTCAAGGCCATCAGACTGTTAAACCATCAGTAACATAGAGAGGCTGCTGTCAACATACAGACTCAAATCTCTGGCCACTTTAATAAATGGCCTTAATAAAGGTATCACTAGTCACCTTAAATAACGCCACTTTAATAATGTTTACATATCCTACATTACTCATCTCATATGTATATACTGTATTCTATACCATCTACTGCATCTTGCCTATGCCGCATGGCCATCGCTCATCCATATATTTATATGTACATATTCTTATTCATCCCGTACATTTGTGTGTACAAGGTAGTTGTTGTGAATTTGTTCGGTTACTAGAAGCACAAGCATTTCACTACACTCGCATTAACATCTGCTAACCATGTGTATGTGACCAATACAATTTGATTTGATTTGATTTGAATCATATTCTTTCCCCCTTTGGTAACTCATTTCTGGGAGTTAGGACTAGAAGCTGTCGACCTCTATTGGTCCAACCCTGGGGGAGATTCCCAGCGATGATGCAATCATCTGTCATTGGTCCCGGGTTATTCATTCGAGCTTGATTGGCAATCTGACATGGCCAATTATATCCCGTGTGACAATGACACCCATATTCCTTAAAAGGCCAGTAATGACGCTCCCCCAGCACTACCAGGCTTACACTAGTCTGACTGGGGGCTCGAATATCTCCATCATTATCTCTCTCTCCAAGCTGATACCGTAGATTTAATGGTAATGTTGTACCTCTATAGTACCCAGAGAGAAGAGACTGGTAGCTGGTGAAGTCCACATTTGCTGGATTCAAAGTCTACACATACAAAAAAAGCTTATCGCCGTAGATGACTTGACAAAAAGTGTCAAACCAGCTCACACAACCACACACAGACCCAGGCCTCGACAGACAGACACACACAGCACAGTGTGTGGTACAAGTGGCACCTGTTCATGCCGCTGTCATTGGCACACCGCTGTTGGGTGACCTTGGCGTCGCTGCCCCTCGCTGCGTTGTGCGCCCAGCGTGGCGCGATGCCAGGAGCAGGGTGGCACGCCCTATCGGACTCCCAGCGTCTGCTGTCTGTCTGTTACCTGCCATACCAGAGTGTGTGTGTGTGTGTGTGTGTGTGTGTGTGTGTGTGTGTGTGTGTGTGTGTGTGTGTGTGTGTGTGTGTGTGTGTGTGTGTGTGTGTGTGTGTGTGTGTGTGTGTGTGTGTGTGTGTGTGTGTGTGTGTGTGTGTGTGCGCGTGTGCGTGTACCTCCATGTGTATATGAGCATGCATGACAGTGAATGATGGCTACATGCATTGAGTCAATAAATATTTCACAGGATGTCTCTAGTTAAGGTATGGAGCTGTACATTTGTGATGAAAGGGCAACCTATTCACAGCTCACTTACTGACCAATTCACATTCAAGCAATAATCCACACTGCCTTAAAGATCGAAATCCGCATTTGGGGAAACGGCGCCACTGTTCACCCCAGCGCCTTTGCTGTTAGGGGTTCACAGCGAAACCTATTGTTATTCTTAGATCTTCTTTTTTCTTGACATGGTCAAATAACTCCAGCACAGATTGGTAACTTATCTTCAAATTTGGCACACGGAAACTAGAGGCCATGAGTAACTTGGTCAAACAGAATGGCACTGTTGACCTTTTTAAACATGTTGGCTGGAGTTTTACTCTTATTGCATTGACACCCCCCCCCCATCCCTTGTTTTTACACTGCTGCTACTCGCTGTTGATTATCTATGCATATTCACTTTACCCCTATCTACATGTACAAATTACCTCGACTAACCTGTACCCCCGCACATTGACTCTGTACCGGTACCCCCTGTATATAGCCTCATTATTGTTCATTTATTGTCATTTTGTTCACTAGATTTTCTTAAAACTGCATTGTTGGTTAAGGGCTTGTAAGTAAGCATTTCACGGTAAGGTCTACACCTGTTGTATTCGGCGCATGTGACAAATACAATTTGATTTGATTTGATTTCTACTGCCAAGGATGGAGATTGGTGACATAGGTCCAGAGGAACTCTGGCAAATAGTATATACCATATAGGTGCTGTTATAAGCAGTCTCACTTAAACCCTCATAATTGCCACCCCGTTTGACCTAGAGACTTGAAACTTTGTGTGTAGGTGTCTTTCCTCGTGCAGAACAGATTTGCTTCAAGGACCCATAATGTTAATCAGGATAGATTTTCCTCAATCTTGGACATTTTTGAAAACCTTTGAAAAACGTATCATGAACCATACATCCAAATAACACCACATTTGGTATGTAGGACATCTCTTAACATAGTTTGAAAAAAGCTAGACGATTGGTTATTAAGAGATGGCTGAGTAATTGATAAATCAGGAAATCCGATTTTACGTGTCCATTTAAATCCTTTGTAAATCCTCTTCACAACGGTCCGTCTATCAACTAGAAACTTGCTGGGGTCATCAAAGACATTACCATGATGAAGCATGTTAAGTTGCCATTGAGATCTTAACATAAGGAAACTATTAACAATTCACTTTTTTGCCAATGTAACGCTAATGATTAAAATAACTATAAAAAAAATCTAAAGGTCAGATTCACTCCAGATTTGTTTTTTGGACAATAGTCCCTAAAGAGTTTCTGAAAAGAAAGTTTTTTTGCATTCAAAGATGGCCACAGTATACAAGTACTGTAGATGCTGAACATACACTAATATCCCAAAATATGCAAAAAACACCAAATTAGAATGTATGCCCATGGTAGATGTCTAAATTTAGTTTGAGAATAGCTAAGGGATTGGTCAAAAGATGGCTGAGTTATTGACAAATCAAGAATCTGATTTTGCTTATCTATTTAAACCACTGTAAATCCATTCCACAGTTAGCCTGATGACTCACACTAAATTCTTCCGCTGCTCTGTTAGTCTGAGACTGTCATCATTGAAGTCGTTTGTGGTGATGAGGGGCGCGAGGGGCGTAGTACAAAACAAAGCCATCAGCGATGATTAGATCGTCTCTAACTTATCAGAGTATCAAAGCTAATGACTCATTTTCAAACAGCCGCTTCACCTACAGTATGCGTGTCCTGGCTCTGACCCAACCCCTTCGGTTTCTCGACCAATCAGACGTCCCCAAATGCGTTCACATTTCGGTGAACAGTTGGGGAGGTACTCAGACCCAGACTCATTGCGGAGAGGAAACTAACGTCAGTGGGCGTAGTGTTTGGCCAGAGCAAGGAGTCTGGGTAGCCAGGTAACTCCACAGTGGCCTATCAACTTCAAACTTGTCAATGCTATCATGGACATCTCTAAGATGAACCACACTGAATTCGGTGTTGATATCTCAAAAAAAGAAAGGAAACGATTAGCAACTAATTCTTTGCATATGCAACGCTAATGCTCAAAATCATCTGCGAATCATCTTCTCCGCATGAACCATCACTTAGATTGACCCCCCGGATTTTGTATTTCGACTCATGATGCACATAAAGGAGGAAAAGTGCTTGCTTTGTTATCGAAGTGATTAACTGATCTTGTGTCCTTTCGCTTTCGTTTTTTTGTTGAAACGGATGAGAAACGTAGGAGAGGAGCCTCCGACAGAGCGGCAAAACAAATTGCAGTATGGAATTTGCACACTCTTGGCACTCTCTCAACCAGCTTCATATGTTAGTCATCTGGAATGCATTTCAATTAACAGGTGGGCCTTGTAAAAAGTTCATTTGTGGAATTTCTTTCCATCTTAATGCGTTTGAGCCAATCAGTTGTGTTGTGACAAGGTAGGGGTAGTCCTATTTAGTAAAAGACCAAGTCCATATTACGGCAAGACCATCTCAAGTAAGCAAAGAGAAATGGCAGTCCAACATTACTTTAAGACATGAAGGTCAGTCAATTTCAAAAACTTTGAAAGTTTCTTCAAGTGCAGTCACAAAAACCATCAAGCTCTATGATGAAACTGGCTCTCATTGCACGATATCTAAGGAAGTCTCGAGGTTTTGCTCGCCTGAGGTAGAGTATCTCATGATAAGCTGTAGACCACACTATCTACTAAGAGAGTTTTCATCTGTATTTTTCGTAGCTGTCTACCAACCACCACAGTCCGATGCTGGCACTAAGACCGCACTCAATGAGCTGTTCCCGCCATAAACAAGCAGAGTGACGGAAAAGCAGCCAACAAGTGCTCAGCATATGTGGGAACTCCTTCAAGACTGTTGGAAAAGCATTCCAGGTGAAGCTGGTTGAGAGAATGCCAAGAGTGTGCAAAGCTGTCATCAAGGCAAAGGGTGGCTACTTTGAAGAACCTAATTTAACACATTTGTGGTTACTACATGATTCCATATGTGTTATTTCATAGCGTTGATGTCTTCACTATTATTCTACAATGTAGAAAAGAGGAGTAAAACTAAAGACAAACCCTTGAATGAGTAGGTGTGTCAAAACGTTTGACTAGTACTGTATGTAGTAGTATGCAGAATGCATCCACAGTATACTGTAGACAAAGTGCTTACGTGGTGGGTTATTTGTGCTGGCGGTTCACTTAGCCTATAATATGCAGAGGGAATCCCAATGTGGATATATTCCTATGTAGTTTGTAAAGAGGAGTATTCTTTAATATCCGCTGTCACTGGCCAGTGTTGATAAGCTGCCATTGTCTCTGCATTTTTCACACACACACACACACACACACACACACACACACACACACACACACACACACACACACACACACACACACACACACGCACGCACGCACGCACGCACGCACACACACACACACACGACACAAACACACGTATGCACGCAAGTACACAAACACACACACACACTTGCATTTAGTGTAGTAACCATGGTTACTGGGGGCAACGCAGAAAGAATAGGCCCACAGATGATGCATTGCAATCAAGTCCCCTTTTCCTAATGCCCTAGCTGTGTTACTGGGCCAGCCAGGAATGCGACATATATTACCATGCATCCAGATCACAGGAAATTTGCGTGAGGATACAGTGAGGACAAATGTATCATACACACACATACTTGGACTGCTATGAAGTGATGCTGTTGCTATGCAGTGGGTGGTTTGGCTGGTGTGTGTGTGTGTGTGTGTGTGTGTGTGTGTGTGTGTGTGTGTGTGTGTGTGTGTGTGTGTGTGTGTGTGTGTGTGTGTGTGTGTGTGTGTGTGTGTGTGTGTGTGTGTGTGCCCGCAGAGACTCTGCAGACACTGCTGTAATGCAGCACTGCAGCCCATTGCTCCACTCACACCACAGACTGCAGGTTACTGCTCCTCTACTGCTGCACTCCCTGGGAACACTGCACTACAGGACACACTCTCTGTGTGTGATCATGGGTTGTGCGGTTATGGAGATATATTACACACACACACACACACACACACACACACACATACACACATACACACACACATATGGCCAGAGAATGTGCCTCGTAGCAGTGGTACCTGTCATCATTACCAGTAAAGTGGGCATAATGGTGATTCTCACGCCTCGCCACCCGCCCCCTAATCTGATTATGCCACATGATTGGATGTTTGTGCTGGGGCTACGGGTCTCCGGGCTCCGCACATGCTGCCACTCACGGGCCATCTGGGAGGATGCCTCTGGCGAGGCAGGCAGGGGTCCTGACAGCACACAGAACACAGGCCGTCTGTGTGGACGACTCAGCTTTAGTGTGTGAGTCCTGGGAAAAGGAAAGTGAGCTCACAGTTCTGACTGTCTCTGGGTAGTACTTGCCCTCAGGTACAGATCAGCTTACCCACCCAGAAATGCCAAGTGTAACCATTGGGGGTTAATGCTAAACTGACCTCAGATTAGTGTCTATGTGCAACCTTATCTTACTGCTTTGGGCTTAGCAAGGCTTAGGCCCACTGTGGTGGCTAGCTTGGTTATCCATTCAATAGATAATGTTAAAAAGTGACTTTTTTTCTATCCATTTCAATGGCATAGATAACTTCCCATTCAATGATGTATATACAAATCATTGTTTCCATCTCTATGGAAATGCTCTCCTTTTGTGTCAACAAAATGCTATGGGGATGTGACATGATGCCCAAGCCGCTCTAGAGTACAAATGATCATGCCCTTTTCAAAAGAGGAGAATCTGGTTGTGTAGCTAGTAGCCTTCATATGAGATGGCGACGACAAAAAAAAATCCAAAGCGCTATGAAATTAACTTTCTGTGTGGTATGGATCAGAGAGAGAGAGCGAGAGAGCGAGAGAGGTGAAGCAGCTCTTCATATTATAATTTCCCCGCCCGCTTGACTCTGCTCATGGACAGCACAAGTGCTGACTCAGGGGAAAAGTACAGATTGCTTTTGGAATGGGATGAGTACCCAAACGAAGAGATAAAGACAGGAGGGAGCGGAGAGAGAGCTGACAGAGAGAGGATAGAGCGAAGGAGCAGAGAGA
The DNA here is from genome assembly GCF_045679555.1 of Salvelinus alpinus. Lineage (NCBI taxonomy): Eukaryota > Metazoa > Chordata > Actinopteri > Salmoniformes > Salmonidae > Salvelinus > Salvelinus alpinus. Next base: position 48,776,409 of record NC_092090.1, read on the forward strand.
GGGAGCAGAGAGAGATAGAGAGCAGAGAGAGAGAGCGCAGAGGGAGGGCCTAGGAGGATTTGTGCTCAATTTCATTACATTTTTGGCTGAGGGAAGGGGTCTGCAGAGCCATAAGGGGCTTATCTGAAGCCATAGCCCATTTTATTAACAGCTATTGATTGAGCCTTTCAATTGGTCCAAGTTAAACGTGGCTGTATTAGCCATAGATGGGCTTTCTGTATTAGCGGTGGAGGTACTGTTAGCTATCTGGGTTAGCCATGGATGGGCTATTGGCTGTTAGCTATCTGTGTTAGCAGTGGATGGCCTGAATTATCAGGCCTGCCAGGGTGGGATGGATTAGAGTGAAGAACGCCGGGTAACTGCTGAGTCAGGGAGGCGTTTGCAAAAATCGGGAGACTACAAAGCTAGCATCAGCTAGGGTTGCTACGGGTAACACATGAACGTTTAGTGTAATGCTAACAGGGTATGAGTAGCATAGTAGCTCGCTAAAAACGAACTAAAAACAAAACTTCCTTTACAGTACAGTAGATTCACACCAACAACCAACCTAGTGACCTTAATTGCTAGCAGGGCAAGTACCTCTCCATTTTACTCGTTGGCAGAGAAGAGGATTTTTCACGTACAGCAGCAGTGTCAACGATTCACACGGACAGAGCCTTGTGCTGCAGTTACCTACATCTGATCCTCTTAGGTTCATCTGTCTCCTACAGAACCCTCTGGAGGTCACTGACAACACGGCATACTGTGAATACGAAGTCATTCGTGAAAGAGGGTAGGCGAATGCACACGGACCTATGCAGGCGCACACACAAAGAAACACACACACACACAAAGAAACACACACACACACACACACACACACACACACACACACACACACACACACACACACACACACACACACACATATTAGAATATACATACACACGTAGGCTACACACTCATATTTCACACGCTAACAAATGCACACATACACACAGTGACGCTCACACACGCGCTACACAAATGCGCACAGACACAGAAACGCGCGGCGCAAAGGAAGGCACACACGCGTGTCCAACACACTGGCGCCGTCATGAGTAGGCCGTGCACACGGCTCGGCGGTGTTGCGGAGTAGATTAAACCTCTGACTAGCAGATAATACAGAGAATTGACTCAGGATGAACACAGCACACGTGCCTGTACATAAATGACAGGAGAGGTAATGAACTTCACAGGAGAGCAGAGGAGTGGAATCTCCAGGTAGCTGACTGAAACCCCCCCCCCTCTGTCTGTCAGGTTCTATAGGGAGAAGCACACACACACACACACACACACACACACACACACACACACACACACACACACACACACACACACACACACACACACACACACACACACACACACACACACACACACACACACACACACACACACACACACACACACAAATGATACACACATCTCAAATGATAGCTGATTTCCTATATAGTGCAGGTATATACTGGTCAAAGGTAAGTACCTGGTAAAGATAGAGTAGCCATCAAACAGCCTTTGCCCACTGAGTTTGATGGGCAGTTTCTGGAAATGTTCTGCTCACACCTATTGTCCCGGCACTAACACACGCACTTCTAACAAACACGTCATCAAGCCCATGATTAGACAAAGCAGGTGTGTTGGTGCTGGATTATGAAAGCCTGCACACAATGCAGCCATCGAGGACCAGGAGGGAAGAACACTAGCGTAGAGGGTTATTAAAGAGGCAATACACACACCTCTTCACACACCCCCGAAGCTGTAGTGTGAATATTTCAGGGAGTGTGTGTTAAGTAGCATCTAGGGCAACTGGTTAATGAGGGAATGCTATGGGCAAGAGACTGAAAACCCAGACCTAACTGCAATGATTGTGCTAGCTGAGGGCAGCCATGGAACCGTGTGTGTGTGTGTGTGTGTGTGTGTGTGTGTGTGTGTGTGTGTGTGTGTGTGTGTGTGTGTGTGTGTGTGTGTGTGTGTGTGTGTGTGTGTGTGTGTGTGTGTGTGTGTGTGTGTGTGTGTGTGTGTGTGTGTGTAAGGGGGAGAAATAATTGAATCAAACTAATAACATCTCTCCGTCTTGCTGGAGAGATGATAAACACCCTTTGTTCTTTTCCGTTCCCAAGATATCAAAGATTTCTCATGTGTTGAGAGAAGTTTTTTTCCTTGCCTCGTAAATTTTTGCACTTCTAACAACAACCTCTATAATAATCCTCTTTCATCCTGCTGACAAGGACTGATAATGACACACACGCACACACACACACACATTATTGCACACAAACACACCACAAATAGTGAATGTGTACTTGAAAATATTTTTCATAAACCTAGACATATCTGGTTCATTACCATTACGTAACCATAAACTTACCAGAGCATTGCAGCTTTCACAAGCCATTCAAAACCATTAACTGTACAGTACATTGCAAGGTAAATATGTTTCCCTGTAATTCTCATGAAGGCTCTTAAACCACATAAAGCCTCACCACAGAGACCCCACTGCTACCGGAGACTGACATGTCCTGATGAGACTGACACGTCCTGATGAGACTGACATGTCCTGATGAGACTAAAGGATGTCCTAATGTGAACACTGTGTTTCACAACATATAGAGGAAATGCATGAGATTAAAAGAGACAGTTTGATGTCGTCCTGTTCCACGTTCCAACTCCTGGTCACACTAACAGAGGTTCTACACATGCTCATGTTCTCTCTCCACCCTCGTGCCCTCAAGAGTCAATGCTCATGATCAGTCCCTTCAGGGTACGGAAGAGCACATGATTTCCCATCGCTCTCTCTCTTTCCCTCAATCCCTCTTATCTTTCCCCTGTCTCTCAGCCTCCCTCCTCTTGAAGCCAAAGGTTAAAGATAGGAGAGGATGGTGGGGTCATACGTTTGAAAAGGACAGTAGGAAGAAGATAATATGGCCGGGAAAGGGGAATTATCTCTTTGGGTTGGTGAGATCTAGTTATCAGCCTGCACCAAAATGAATGATCCATTGAAAAAGACTGGAATTCAGAAATAGGACTTACCCTGCCTGCCAATCTGAGAGGTGTGTGTGTGGGGGGGTCAGTGTAACCTTTTACAGCAGTGGGCCATATTAGGGTCACATAGCTCAGGCAAGCCCCTCGGGCAGAGTCGAGAAAAAGACAGGGGCCGCAGAGAGAAAGAGAGAGAGAGAGAGAGAGAGAGAGAGAGAGAGAGAGAGAGAGAGAGAGAGAGAGAGAGAGAGAGAGAGAGAGAGAGAGAGAGAGAGAGAGAGAGAGAGAGAGAGAGAGAGAGAGAGAGAGAGAGAAACCTATGGCACATATACAGCATATTCAACCATCTAGCCAACCATCAAGGAGAGGGAGAGCATTCCCCAGGTTACCGTGGAAACCAGCCCACTTGACTGAAAAAGAAGTACAATACCAATCATTTATATTATTAACCCTGTCTTTGCCAAAAGGCAGTCCCTCCAGGATTCCGCGATTGCAGATTTTTTTGCAAAATCAACAATTCCCTGCATATTATGCGAGGACTTGCATGTTTCATGTTTGACCAATCACCGCACCATTTCCACATAAAACAGTCAAATCATGGCAATATTATCGCAGAAAACTGACCCAACCCCACAGTACAAAAAGAGGGCTCACAATTTCAACCAATTAAATTGTGTCAACGTTTTTGGTATAATTTTCCCACACAGTACACTGGTAGAAATAAATAAGATTCAGAGATGCAGTCCCTTTCGTAATGCGCGCACACACACACACACACACACACACACACACACACACACACACACACACACACACACACACACACACACACACACACACACACACACACACACACACACACACACACACACACACACACACACACACACACACACACACACACCGAGAGCAGGGGACAGCACACACCTCTGCAGCCAGTTGATAATGAAGCTGTATCTCAGGCAACCCAAACGCCTCCGTCTGGGCAGAGCATCCCCTCTCTCCCCCTCCCTCTCCTCCTCTGGGACCCTTCAATCTATAGGCGCATCCATGGGTCATTTACAGTCTGTCTTATGAGCACAGAGTGATCCACAGATCCACATGATGCCCTTATATACAGGAGAAGCCAATGCTTCATTGTTACTTCCCACAACACAACTGGAGATGGTCAATACATCCACCAGCGATCACTTCGCTTCTGAGGGAAACACTGTAGAGGCTAGAGAGGAAAGAGGGGAGGGGAGTATGGAAGTAGGCCATGGCGAGAAGAGAGAGGGGGGTAGTGTTAGAGTGTGGAAGAGACGAGAAAGGAGAGAGAGGCTACAGGAGAGTGAGAGAAGAGATGAAGACCGAGACGTGGTAGTGATAGAGTGGGGGAGAGGGGAGCAATGGCGAGCAAAGGAAAGAGAGAGGGGCTAAGGGCGAGTGGGAGAGAAGGCGAGGGGAGGAGAGAAGGATATAAAAAGCTAGACGGCTGCAGTCTTGCTGTGATCTCCAGGATGGAAAGCATGACCATTGTCAGAGGAGAGATGAAACCATGACAACCATCCCCACTGCTGCTGCCCGACACACACACACACACACACACACACACACACACACACACACACACACACACACACACACACACACACACACACACACACACACACACACACACACACACACACACACACACACACACAGACACACAGCTGGACACTTAGCAAATGAGGACCAAATATGAGGCTGGAAAGCCTGCGTTAAAAGGGGCTCCAACTCTTACAGATGAAAACACACAGACTAATTGTTCTGAGTCTGCCCAGCAAGACAGCTCTTCTTGGCAAAACGCCTCCAGTTTGGCCCCTGTAGAAAAATCACCCAGCAATCCCAATCCAAAACCTGCCATTCATTTCAACCATTCAATGTTGCCGAAACGCTAATTTAGGAGCACCACAATAAACAAAGACTGTATCGTTTACCATCGATTCACATTTGAAAGCATTGCAACCATGGCTTCAGTCCTTACTTTCAAGGAACCATTGTGTGCATGTTGAACAATGATACAGGCCCCTAGATGATCTCAATATCAATCATTGTAATCTTATAGGAGGGTAGGAGAGGTGCTGGGTTTCTCATTTGAGGTAGAAAATTGAATTAGGCTAGAAGGCTTCCTGTTTAAATCCTGGCCCCCTTGGGGGTTCCACATAAGCTCTGTGTGTGATACGCGCGCACGCACACACACACACACACACACACGCACAAACACACGTCTCTCCCCCTGCCTAAACTCCTGGTGTGGGAGTGGGACGACATACGGGCTTCTCTGTTCTCTCCCTGCAGACGCAGCACAGGGGAAGTCTATTCGTAATAGCAGCCATCAACAACCTCAGTCAGCCTCACAGTCGAGCTAGAGCCGGCACAACACGCGCACGCACGCACGCACGCACACACGCACACACGCGCACACACACACACACACACACACACACACACACACACACACACACACACACACACACACACACACACACACACACACACACACACACACACACACACACACACACACACAATCAATCCTTATCCCAGTCTGCTGTTCCCACATGCTTCAAGAGGGCCACCATTGTTCCTGTTCCCAAGAAAGCTAAGGTAACTGAGCTAAACGACTACCGCCCCGTAGCACTCACTTCCGTAATCATGAAGTGCTTTGAGAGACTAGTCAAGGACCATATCACCTCCACCCTACCTGACACCCTAGACCCACTCCAATTTGCTTACCGACCCAATAGGTCCACAGACGACGCAATCGCAACCACACTGCACACTGCCCTAACCCATCTGGACAAGAGGAATACCTATGTGAGAATGATGTTCATCGACTACAGCTCAGCATTTAACACCATAGTACCCTCCAAACTCGTCATCAAGCTCGAGACCCTGGGTCTCGACCCCGCCCTGTGCAACTGGGTACTGGACTTCCTGACGGGCCGCCCCCAGGTGGTGAGGGTAGGTAACAACATCTCCACCCCGCTGATCCTCAACAGTGGGGCCCCACAAGGGTGCGTTCTGAGCCCTCTCCTGTACTTCCTGTTCACCCACGACTGCGTGGCCATGCACGCCTCCAACTCAATCATCAAGTTTGCGGACGACACTACAGTGGTAGGCTTGATTACCAACAACGACGAGACGGCCTACAGGGAGGAGGTGAGGGCCCTCGGAGTGTGGTGTCAGGAAAATAACCTCACAGTCAACGTCAACAAAACAAAGGAGATGATTGTGGACTTCAGGAAACAGCAGAGGGAGCACCCCCCTATCCACATCGATGGGACAGTAGTGGAGAGGGTAGTACGTTTTAAGTTCCTCGGCGTACACATCACGGACAAACTTAATTGGTCCACCCACACAGACAGCGTTGTGAAGAAGGCGCAACAGCGCCTCTTCAACCTCAGGAGGCTGAAGAAATTTGGCTTGTCACCAAAATCACTCACAAACTTCTACAGATGCACAATCGAGAGCATCCTGTCAGGCTGTATCACCGCCTGGTACGGCAACTGCTCTGCCCACAACCGTAAGGCTCTCCAGAGGGTAGTGAGGTCTGCACAACGCATCACCGGGGGCAAACTACCTGCCCTCCAGGACACCTACACCAGGAAGGCCATAAAGATCATCAAGGACAACAACCACCCGAGCCACTGCCTGTTCACCCTGCTATCATCCAGAAGGCTAGGTCAGTACAGGTGCATCAAAGCAGGGACCGAGAGACTGAAAAACAGCTTCTATCTCAAGGCCATCAGACTGTTAAACAGCCACCACTAACATTTAGTGGCTGCTGCCAACATACTGACTCAACTCCAGCCACTTTAATAATGGGAATTGATGGAAATGTATGTAAAAATGCAGCACTAGCCACTTTAAACAATGCCACTTAATATAATGTTTACATACCCTACATTACTCATCTCATATGTATATGTATATACTGTACTCTATATCATCTACTGCATCTTGCCATCTTTATGTAATACATGTATCACTAGCCACTTTGAACTATGCCACTTTATGTTTATATACCCTACATTACTCATCTCATATGTATATACTGTACTCTATACCATCTACTGCATCTTGCCTATGCCGTTCTGTACCATCACTCATTCATATATCTTTATGTACATATTCTTTATCCCTTCACACTTGTGTGTGTATAAGGTAGTAGTTGTGGAATTGTTAGGTTAGATTACTCGTTGGTTATTACTGCATTGTCGGATCTAAAAGCAGAAGCATTTCCCTACACTCGCATTAACATCTGCTAACCATGTGTATGTGACAAATTCATTTGATTTGATTTGATTTGACACACACACACACACACACACACAACAAGAAATAAGAAACAGGTCTCCAAGTGCAAAGGATGCCTACGAAGGACAGCCAGAAATAATAACACACACTGTCAATGGTCTAAGTATACACACACGCGCTCTCTCTTTCTGTCACACACACACGCGCGCACACACACACGCGCATACACAGAGAGTCATTCGGCAGCGTTCCTGCTCGCGGCCCGGCTCCACTTTAGATTCACTTCAGGACGCGGAGTCATAGTTGGACTGGACACTGGAGCCCTGGAGGGGACAGGGTCGAAACAGACGACACAAGCTCCACACACGTGGCATGACTTTTACCCAAAGGACAAGGTGGTGGGAAGAACAGGATGGCTGAGAGGGGTAGGGTTGCTAGCGGAGATTTTAGATGTTGGACTGCTAAAGGAAGCTGGGACGTCGCTTACCCAGGCTAGAGAGCATTGTGGTGGGGAAAGGGGACTAGATGAGAGGGGGTGGAGGTGCTGGCCCAACGCTCTAAACGCTTACCCAGGCTAGAGAGCATTGTGGTGGGGAAAGAGGACTAGATGAGAGGGGGTGGAGGTGCTGGCCCAACGCTCTAAACGCTTACCCAGGCTAGAGAGCATTGTGGTGGGGAAAGAGGACTAGATGAGAGGGGGTGGAGGTGCTGGCCCAACGCTCTAAACACTTACCCAGGCTAGAGAGCATTGTGGTGGGGAAAGAGGACTAGATGAGAGGGGGTGGAGGTGCTGGCCCAACGCTCTAAACGCTTACCCAGGCTAGAGAGCATTGTGGTGGGGAAAGAGGACTAGATGAGAGGGGGTGGAGGTGCTGGCCCAACGCTCTAAACGCTTACCCAGGCTAGAGAGCATTGTGGTGGGGAAAGAGGACTAGATGAGAGGGGTTGGAGGTGCTGGCCCAACGCTCTAAACGCTAGGCTACCTGGCACCCTGAGCACCTATGAGAACCTATGGTATACAAGGACACAGGTACAGAAGGTGACCCGAATGGATGCGTTCATATGGGAATGGAATGATGTAATGCCACTAGCAGGTCTCCGTGACCAATCAAATGCAATGCAGTGCAAGAGCCAATGCTAATACAAGCCAATGATTCCAGGGAATATGAACTAAGTTCCCGGAGTTGTTTTGTCCCCTCCAGTAATGTGGAAAATGGCTAGTAGGGTTACACAGCAAGTCATTAGCATAGTTCTCTACTTACTATGTAACCCATTGCATATCAATGTAAAGCCTTCACATAAATATGGTAATGAGACCAGAGTACGGGTTCCAACTGCTGTGTGACCTCGCTAACTTGCATGGTAATATAGGACTGTGCCCCTCTCTCTCTCGTCCATAGTACTGTAAACAGCAGGGACTTTGGAGTCAGAATTACAGTGTGTGTGTGTGTTATAGTAGGCTACTGTATGAATGTACGCCCTAATGTGTGAGTTCTATATTGATGAACGCAGTTCAACACAGACAGGCCATGTCACCCTCACCTCTATACAGCCCTGGAAGTGTTTGACGTAGGTTTGAACTAGTTACTGAATTAACAGAACGTGACAGGACTCCTATTGCAAAGGACGCATATGAAGGACAACCAGAAGTCCGTGTAAAAACCTTTTGCAATGTTAAGCAGACGAGACAAAATTGGGAATAATTAGGGAGTGAACGTTATTAATAAGGATTAAATGGAGAAAATCGGACTTCTCGGCAAAATACACAGAACCGTTCAAAGGTCAAATCAAATCAAGTTTTTTGTCACATGCGCAGAATACAACAGTGAAATGCTTCCAAAAAAAAGGATAAGAATGAGAGATAAAATTAAATATATAAAGGGGGTGCCGGTACAGAGTCAATGTGCGGGGGCACCGGTTAGTTGAGGTAGTATGTACATGTAGGTAGATTTAAATAAAGTGACTATGCATAGATGACAACAGAGAGTGGCAGTGGTGTAGGGAGGGGGGGGGGGGCTATGTGAATAGTCTGGGTAGCCATTTGACTAGATGTTCAGGAGACTTATGGCTTGGGGGTAGAAGCTGTTTAGAAGCCTCTTGGACCTAGACTTGGCGCTCCGGTACCACTTGCCGTGTGGTAGCAGAGAGAACAGTCTATGACTGGGGTGGCTTGAGTCTTTGACAATTTTCAGGGCCTTCCTCTGACACCGCCTGGTATAGAGGTCCTGGATGACAGGAATCTTGGCCCCGGTGATGTACTGGGCTGTACTCACTACCCTCTGTAGTGCCTTGTGTTCGGAGAACGAGCAGTTGCCATACCAGTGAGCAGTTGCCATACCAGTGACGCAACCAGTCAGGATGCTCTCAATGGTGCAGCTGTAGAACCTTTTGAGAATCTGAGGACCCATGCCAAATCTTTTCAGACTCCTGAGGGGGAATAGGTTTTGTCGTGCCCGCTTCACGACTGTCATGGTGTGCTTGGACCATGTTAATTTGTTGGTGATGTGGACGCCAAGGAACTTGAAGCTCTCAACCTGCTCCACGCTCAGCCCCATCAATGAGAATGGGGGCGTGCTCGGTCCTCCTTTCCTGTAGTTCACAATCATCTCCTTTGTCTTGATCACGTTGAGGGAGAGGTTGTTGTCCTGGCCAGGTCTCTGACCTCCTCCCTATAGGCTGTCTCGTTGTTGTCGGTTTATCAGGCCTACCACTGTTGTGTCATCGGAAAATGTAATGATGGTGTTGGAGTTGTGCCTGGCTGTGTAGTCATGAGTGAACAGGGAGTACAGGAGGGGGCTGAGCACGCACCCCTGAGGGGGCCCTGTGTTGAGGATCAGCGTGGCGGATGTGTTGTTACCTACCCTTACCACCTGGGGGCGGCCCGTCAGGATGTCCAGGATCCAGTTGCAGAAGGAGGTGTTTAGTCCCAGAGTCTTTAGCTTACTGATGATCTTTGAAGGCCCTATGGTGTTAAAAGCTGAGCTATAGTCAATGAATAGCATTCTCACATAGGTGTTCCTTCTGTCCAGGTGGGACAGGGCAGTGTGGAGTGCAATAGAGATTGCATCATCTGTGGATCTGTTTGGGTGGTATGCAAATTGGAGTGGGTCTAGGGTTCCTGGGATAATGGTGTTGATGTGAGCCTTGACCAGCCCTTCAAAGCACTTCATGGCTACAGACGTGAGTGCTACGGGTCGGTAGTCATTTAGGCAGGTTACCTTAGTGTTCTTGGGCACAGGCACTATGGTGGCCTGCTTAAAACATGTTGGTATTACAGACTCGGACAGGGAGAGGTTGAAAATGTCAGTGAAGACACTTGCTAGTTGGTCAGCGCATGCTTGGAGTACTGGTAATCTGTCTGGCCCTGCGGCTTTGTGAATGTTGACCTGTCTAAAGGTCTTACTCACATCGGCTGCGGACAGCGTGTTCACACTGTCTTCCGGTACAGCTGGTGCTCTCATGCATGTTTCAGTGTTATTTGCCTCGAAGCGAGCATATAAGTAGTTTAGCTTGTCCGGTAGGCTCATGTCACTGGGCAGCTCGCGTCTGTGCTTCACTTTGTAGTCTTTAATGGTCCTGCCACATCTGACGAGCGTCAGAGCCGGTGTAGTACGACTCCATCTTACTGCTGTATTGATGCTTTCCCTGTTTGATGGTTCGTTGGAGGACATAGCAGGATTTCTTATAAGCTTCCGGGTTAGAGTCCCGCTCCTTGAAAGCGGCAGCTCTAGCCTTTAGCTCAGTGCGGATGCTGCCTGTAATCCATGGTTTCTGTTTGGGGTATGTACGTACGGTCACTGTGGGGAAGACGTCATCGATGGACTTATTGATGAAGCCAATGACAGATGTGGTGTACTCCTCAATGCCATTGGAGGAATCCCGGAACATATTAGCATCTGCTTCATCTGACTACTTTTTTATTGATCTAGTCACTGGTGCATCCTGCTTCAATTTGCTTGCTTGTAAGCAGGAATCAGGAGGACAGAATTATGGTCAGATTTGCCAAATGGAAAGCGAGTGAGAGCTTGTATGCATCTCTGTGTGGACTATAGGTGGTCCAGAGTTCTTTTCCCTTTGGTTGCACATTTAACATGTTGATAGAAATTAGGTAAAACTGATTTAAGTTTCCCTGCATTAAAGCAATACGTCCATTTTATTGTCCAAAGATTGTATGTTTGCGAGCAGAATTGAGGGGAGTGGGGGTTTATTCGATCGCCGCCTACTCCTCAAGAAGGCAGCTCGTCCTCCGGCCTCTCTTTCTCCGCCTCCTCTTCACGCAGATCACGGGGCTCGAGGCCTGTTCCCGAGGGAGCCGTATATCCTCCGCCTCGGGCTCGTCAGAGTCGTGAAAGAAGAAAAAGGATTCTGCTAGTCCGTGGTGAGTAATCGCCTTCCTGATGTCTAGAAATTATTTCCGGTCATAAGAGACGGTAGCGGCAACATTATGTACAAAAATAGTAAAAGAATAAGTTACAAACAACGCAGATAAACAAACAAAAGACACAATCGGTTTCACAAAAATGTGGAATTCTTTGGGGTCACTTAGAAATTTCCTTGTTTTCCATAAATAACATACATGAAATAAGTTGCAAAATTAATAGGAAATATAGTCAAGATGTTGACAAGGTTATAAATAATGATTTTTAATTGAAATAATAATTGTGTCCTTTAAACTTTGCTTTCGTCAAAGAATCCTCCATTTACAGCAATTACAGCCTTGCAGACCTTTGGCATTCTAGTTGTCAATTTGTTGAGGTAATTTGTTGAAGAGATTTCACCCCATGCTTCATGAAGCACCTCCCACAAGTTGGATTGGCTTGATGGGCACTTCTTACGTACCATACGGTCAAGCTGCTCCCAAAACAACCTCAATAGGGTTGAGATCCGGTGATTATAGACAGAATACCAGCTGACTGCTTCTTCTCTAAATAGTTATTGCATAGTTTGGAGCTGTACTTTGGGTCATTGACCTGTTGTCGGAGGAAATTGGCTTCAATTAAGCGCCCTCCACAGTGTATGGCATGGTGTTGCAAAATGGAGTGATAGCCTTCCTTCTTCAATATCCCTTTTACCCTGAACAAATATCCCACTTTACCACCACCAAAGCATCCCCAGGCCATCACATTGCCTCCAACATGCTTGACAGATGGCGTCAAGCACTCCTCCAGCATCTTTTAATTTTTTTCTGCATCTCACAAATGTTCTTCTTTGTGATCCAAACACAAGCTTAGATTCATCTGTCCATAACACTTTTTTCCAATCTTCCTCTGTCTAGTGTCTGAGTTATTTTGCCCATCTTAATCTTTTATTTTTATTGGCCAGTCTGAGATATGGCTTTTTCTTTGCAACTCTGCCTAGAAGGTTAGCATCCCGGAGTTGCCTCTTCACTGTTGACGTTGAGACCGGTGTTTTGCGGGTACTATTTAATGAAGCTGCCAGTTGATGACTTGTGAGGTTACTGTTTCTCAAACTAGAGACTCTAATGTACTTGTACTCTTGCTCAGTTGTGCACCGGGGCCTCCCACTCCTCTTTCTATTCTGGTTAGAGCCAGTTCTGGGAAGGGAGTAGTACACAGCATTGTATGAGATCTTCAGTTTCTTGGAAATTTCTCGCATGGAATAGCCTTCATTTCTCAGAACAAGAATAGACTGATGAATTTCCAGAAGAAAGTTTGTTTGTTTCTGGCCATTTTGAGCCTGTAATCGAACCCATAAATACTGATGCTCCAGATACTCAACTAGTCTAAAGAAGGCCAGTTGTATTGCTTCTTTAATCAGAACAACACATTTCAGCTGTGCTAACATAATTGCGAAATGGTTTTCTAATGATCAATTGGCCTTTTAAAATGATAAACTTGGATTAGCTAACACAACGTGCCATTGGAACAAAGGAGTGGTAGTTGCTGATAATGGGCCTCTGTACGCCTATGTAGATATTCCATATTCCATAAAAAATTAGCTGTTCCCAGCTACAATAGTCATTTACAACATTAACAATGTCTACACTGTGTTTCTGATCAATTTTATGTTATTTTAATGGACAAAAAAATGTGCTATTCTTTCCAAAACAAGGACATTTCTAAGTGACCCCAAACTTTTGAACGGTAGTGTATATTTGACCTAAACACTCCCTGAATGCTTGACAAAAAAGTGACCATCCTCTATATCCAAAATAATAACTAAAAGTGGATAGCAGAGAACATGACAACCGTTTACGCTCACTACTTGAACAGACCAGAGCCTTAGATATGCCGTTTTAGAAACTGTTCTTCGTCCTATAAGCGTTACATGGCAACGCAGGAATTTCGATTGTGCACTGGGTTGCGGGCCAGAAGGTTGTGGGTTCACAGACCACCGTGGACAAGAGTAGGGGTGGAAAGATTTCCTTTACAGTAAAATCATTGCATGAATCTATCATCATATTTGCTGGTCAGAATTTTTTGGGGGTCTTTTATAATAATTTCATGCAATTCTACATCATTTTTACATATTAGCAGATTTTTTTTTATACCACACAAATGACCAAAATTACAGGCTAAGAATGGACAGAGAGATAGGCTATGTGTTCATCGTATCATATTTCTCCAATGCCAAATCAGTATGTCTTGTTTGCAATGAATCTGAGCATGGCACTTTCAAAAGATATGCCTACTTTCCCACCCCAGACAGTAGGCCTACTGATGCAGAAAAATGTAAGCTTTAAATACTGGCTACCCTTCTTCCATGGTTTAACCCAATGAGATGAGGTCCCAAGTGTTTCCTTAAAAGTTGTCTGGGTTTAAACATCTTCTATTGTACAGGAAGTGAAAAGTTTGATCAATTGATAGTGACAGAATTACACAATTGTTTGTCTCCTCGGCTGTAGAAAGTTGTAGCTCAGCCTCTGAATGTCAAAGAAATGAAACCATGTTATCCTCATATGCATCAGAGTCATGTCTTTCCAGGGTATTTTACAGCGTTTTTCTAGCATAAAGCATTGTGGAACAAAAGCACTGTTACAGATCACCTTATATAACCAGATCTGTTTTTATTTTCTTCAAAATCTTAAGCTAACAATGGGTAGGCCTGTGCTTTTCATCATTTACTTTAATAAAAGGTATGCCTAGAGACGAAACGGTACAAAAAAATCATATCACGATTATTTATAGTGACCAAAATGATCACGGTTATCAGTATTATCGCGGTGTTGTTTAAAATGTGCTGGAAATGTTGAAAAAGTACTGATACACAAACTGAAATAATTTCACCAAGTTTTATATTGAAATCCAACAAACAACAGATAAAATTAGCAGCACTATGCACTTTTTGTGTGCATAAACATTAAAATAATAACATTAACATTAAAGATGGCACCATGTGGCCATGAGAGGTAAAAATGTCCCTTGTGCAGGTTTTAATGAACACAACCTTAAGTAAGCAAATCAAATAAACAAACAACAAATACAATTAGCAGCACTCACTTTGTAGTGAGGCACGGCAACCTTCATCAGCCTCAGAAAGCCAGGCCTCTCAACAATTTTGAAATGGCATCATGTCCTTTGCAATGTGATATGAAAGGGCTGCAGTGAGGTCTTGAGCATTTTTTTGATGTGGGTGCATAAGCAGCCTGCCTTTTAAATGCTTGATCGAGTGTCTGTGTCACAACTGAAGTTGAGGAGGGACCGGTAGCATCACTGGGTTTGCCTGCTGCACGCCCACTCTGTAAACAAGTGAATAGCATTATTAATGTATTATAATTATTATTATTTACTTACACACACGCACACACACAGTCTATCTTCTGTGTTGCATTTGAGTATATGCAATGACCCCATGCACAATTTACATAAATACAAATGAGTCTTAAGAAGACAGTGATAGTAATTGCAATGAGCCCAACAATTGACATAAATACTGGAGTCTTGTACATAGGAGTCGATAGTGTTTCTCCGGTTGGAACACTTTTACAACAAAGTCGACGTCTGCCGGATTTTAAATGAACAAAATATGTTGGTTGGGTGACTAAACTACATAACGTGTTATCGTGTGCAATGAGCGAATAGAGTCTGCAGACACACGACGCATACAGCAGCAGAATAACGTGTAGTGTTTTTACAAGAGTAGGTAACACTGAAAGCTTCAGGTTACATTATTGACGAGCTATTAGCAAGTTAGACAGACAAACCATGACATTTTCCCCCAGTCCGAAGTCCCCACATCAATCATTGAGCTAAAAGTTAACGTACCTTGCATTCGCTATGAAGTGGTGGTCACGAAGATGACTCGAGAGATTTGAAGTGTTGCCCCCTTTCGCAGGAATTTTTGTTGCATGTTCTGCAGACAGGGTGACCATCTTCGATTATGTTTCCCTCGGCACTCTTGTAAAACCCAAAATACGACCACACTTCAGATTTGGTCCTCTTAGAAGGCTGATAAATCTCACAAAACAAAACCCATGTTGCATGATGCGCCTGCGTCAGACTTTTGCTAACTTTGGTTGATGCTGGACAGCATTTACCGGGAGTTTTTCAAACCACGGTTTTAATGATAATTAATATTTGAAACAGTAATACTAATTGCTGGGAATTTTACCGTGGTTTATCGTGAAACCGGTAACAGTTTCATCCCTAGGTAGGCCTATGTCTCATACCCCCTCAATTCGAGTCCTGGTTTTAACTTAACAGCCCTTCAATGACACTGAGGTAGGCTATTTAAAGAGTGCATGGTGGGTGGAGGGATTTACCGCCAAATCTATTTACAGTACCATTCAAAATTTGGACACACCTACTCATTCAAGGGTTTTTCTTTATTTTTACTATTTTCTACATTGTAGAATCATACTGACATCAAAACTAGGAAATAAAACACGTGGAATCATGCAGTAACCAAAAAAGTGTAGATTTGAGATTCTTCAAAGTAGCCACCCTTTGCCTTGATGACAGCTTTGCACACTCCTGGCATTCTCTCAACCAGCTTCACCTGGACTACTTTTCCAACAGCCTTGAAGGAGTTCCCACATATGCTGAGCACTGCTTTTCCTTCACTCTGCAGTCCAACTCATCCCAAACCATCTCATTTGGGTTGAGGTCGGGTGATTGTGGAGGCCAGGTCATCTGATGCAACACTCCATCACGCTCCTTCTTGGTCAATAGCCCTTACACAGCCTGGAGGTGTGTTGGGTCATTGTCCTGTTGAAAAATAAATGATAGTCCCACTAAGCGCAAACCAGATGGGATGGCGTATCACTGCAGAATGCTGTGGTAGCCATGCTGGTTAAGTCTGCCTTGAATCCTAAATAAATCATAGACCATGTCACCAGCAAAGCACCCCCACACCATCACACCTCCTCCTCCAAGCTTCACGGTGGGAACCACACTTGCAGAGATCATCCGTTCACCTACTCCACGTCTCAGAAAGACACAGCAGTTGGAACCTAAAATCTCACATTTGGACTCATCAGACCAAAGGACAGATTTCCACCGGTCTAATGTCCATTACTCGTGTTTCTTGGCCCAAGCAAGTCTCTTCTTCTTATTGGTGTCCTTTAGTAGTGATTTATTTGCAGCAATTCAAGTGCAGTAACTCTGGGTCTTCCTTTCCAGTGGCGATCCTCATGAGAGCCAGTTTCATCATAGCGCTTGACGGTTTTTGCGACTGCACTTGAAGAAACATTCAAAGTTATTGAAATTTTCCAGATTGACTGACCTTCATGTCTTAAAGTAATGATGGACTGTCGTTTCTCTTTGCTTATTTGAGCTGTTCTTGCCATAATATGGACTTGGTCTTTTACCAAATAGGGCTATCTTCTGTATACCACCCGTACCTTGTTACAACACAACTGATTGGCTCAAACGCATTAAGAAGGAAAGAAATTCCACAAATGAACTTTTAACAAGGCACACGTGTGTCAGGTTTTGGCCAAGACTGTTCGGGTTTTGGTCACTAGATGTCCCCATTGCACCTTTTTTGTACCTTTTGTTTTTTCTTGCTCTAATTATTGTTTGCACCTGTGGGTCGTTCCCTTGTTTGTATTTAAACCCTGTGTGTTCCTCAGTTCCTTGCTCAGTGTTTGTAAGTTAGCACCCAGCCCCAGCCCAAGCCTTGTTTTATACAGATATTTCTCTTGTTGGATTTTCCAGAGGTTCTCTGGTTTAGTTATTGTGTATTATTTGAGTAGTCTTTGGAGGTTTGTTTTTCCCTGCTGTTTTTTACCACTTTGTGGAGTTGCTTTTGTATTTTGGAGGATTTCCATTTTGTGCCTCTTGGCTTTATTTTTGGACATTGTGGATTTAGTTTCTTTGCCTGAAGATTTTGTTCTTTAATTAAACCACCATCTCTAGTACTGCTGTGTCTGCCTCATCTTCTGGGTTCTGACGATTATTAGTGACTGTTTCTCGCACCGGGTCCTGACAACGTGTTAATTAAAATGCATTCCAGTTGACTACCGCATGAAGCTGGTTGAGAGAATGCCACGAGTGTGCAAAGCTGTCATCAATTCAGTAATCTGGCTTACTTTCAAGAATCTTAAATATAAAATAAATTTTGATTTGTTTAACACTTTTTTGGTTACGACATGATTCCATATCTGTCATTTCCTATTTTGATGTCTTCACTATTATTTTACAATGTAGAAAATAGTCAAAATAAAGAAAAACCCTTGAATGAGTAGGTGTGTCCAAACTTTTGACTGGTACTGTATATAGCAGCCTACAGCGTAATTCCGTCTGTGAAACAGGAAGGCCTACCTCTTATTTCTTGAATAGGAAGAAATAGGCTCAAACACAAAGCCCTCTTGTTGTTAGTAGTCTAATTCAAATGTATTATGCCTACTCAAATGTGCCTACTTTCAGCACCCTGAGCTGTCCATTTCCAATTGATTTTGCTGTGACTGCTGCTTCAGGTTTCAGCACCACAATGTAAGTGACTCGAATCTGGCTTATTGTGAGGTCAATAACTCTGATAAATGCAACATGGTCAACAAACATATTGTTTTTATTCAAATCAATTAGAGCAGTAGCAAGCTATCAAAGTCGACCTCCCGTCCTCTTGCTCATCTTCCACCTCTCCTTCTCAAATTAAACAGTACATAGGCTATAAACTAGTCCGCAAGCAAGATAATGAATGTTTTGGGGCTAGACCTAATCCTAAATTATTTTCGAAAATAATTATTTGACTCTCCTCCTGAACTGCCACTGTAGGCTTAAACAGCACAGCCAGCATTGGTTAGACAGCACAAACAAATGGTCTTGATCAGCATGAGCTCAAGGTTGGAATATCCATTGCAGGGTGTAATGCAGCCTTGTTTTATTTACACCATCCCAGCAGCCATTTTAGAATTATAACTTTGCTTTGTGCTTCTCTGAGCATGCACTTTGTAGCCTATAGCCTATAGGCTCTGGCTCTTTTGATCATTCAAAAAAGTAGCCTATAGCCTATGACAGTGGTACCCACATGACAGTGGTACCCACATCATTGCCTAGTCGTTTTGGGGATGCTGTGCCTCCCACACAATCTATTTATTTTATTCAAAACTGCTTTAGCCGGATACAAATAGGGTATCAGGAAAATCACTAGACTACGTCAATCTTTCGTTAATAAAAACAAAATTCACCACATGCGTGTAGTTTGGGATTAAAAATCGAAATTGCAGCAGCAATTGCGCTAGTGCTTGTCATTGCAGGGACTGACAGAGAAGCAGGCTTGTGTAGTGCAGTCGCTTGCCCTGTCTTATTTTGCAAAGATCAACGCAGACTTCCCCGAAGCAGCATTGTAACCGACAAGAATGTGTGCATGTTGGAAGACAGCGACACGCTACAAGGCAACAGACCCACAACATGCAACATTGGGATACCATCTACCCGTTGTCTGGCAATGAGGATTAAAGGGACATTATTATTACATTTCAATAATCACACGTAATCCGTGTGAACTACATGTAGCCTTACCGTAGCCAGCTGACTGGGCTACAGGGCGGACCAGTGTATTCCCTTTTATTCGAAAGTTGCATTTTAGGATAATCCACAACAGACGTTCAAATGCACAGTCCCACTGACTGAAAGCTCTCAACCCCGATTGATGCAATGAGTCAAAAGCAATCAGTGGGACCTAGAAGCAACCAGCCCGCACGTCTGTGATGCAACCTAAAACAAATCCATCCAACCCACAATAACCTACAGAGTAGCCTATATGTTCTAGCCCATGTGAGCATAACCCATAAAAGACAACCAGTGCTTTCATTGACAGCCAGCAACCGTGAGCGATAGGGTACACATCATCCACGGCTAGACAAGAGACAAGGACTAACCTGTCTGTCCTTTGCCGAGGGTCTTTTCCAAACGATAAGGTCCCACATAGTTCATATAGTGTGCGCTGTTGTCTTTGCCAGAAGATGACATTTTGTGGGAATTTAGTAAAACGTCTCGCAGAATAATAAATACAATTCAAAATTCTCCTCTCAAATCAAACCGTAGGTTATTCCAAAGCGCAGTCTGCTGCTGCTCTCCCTTTGGCCTCCTCCTCCTCTCTCTCGCCTCACGCAGATGGTCGGTGGGATTCTCTCTTCTCCGAGTCCCTTTCTAGCCTATGTTGTTCGTTCACTCTCCTCCGTCTCTCCCTCCTCTTTTCACTGCTGAAATGTAGCGTCTTTAAATCTGGATAACATGGTGTTCTTTTCGTCCGTGTTCGTGCTGTGGAGAGGAAGCAAGGCGCAGAGAGCACAGTTTTGGCACAACCCGTTGACGGGGAAATCTAACCGGATAGCATTTTAGTGCTGACTGACGCCAACGTCGGGGCTGTAGGACTACGCATGCGCACATTGAGGGAGTTTTATTACTCTGTGCCGGGTTTATCCGGGCGAAAGCGGGGAGCGAGGAGCACTCACCTCAACTCAAACAGTAATATGTGTTTGCGCTGCTCATGATATCAACAAGGGAGCATTGTGCATCGTCCAGACACATGCAACATCTATTTTCCATAAAATAAATGTTAGAAATTTCAATCTATTTTTCACTGGGACGGCAGATAAAGCGTTTATGGGAAAACACAGAATCCTCATCACACCACTTTTGTTATGTGCCGACTTCGCGGTCAGGCCAGAGCGTGGCACCTGGCTCACACCGGGAGGCAGCCCGCTTACAAAACGAATGCAATCACATTCAACCGGTTTAAAATCCTTCAACCGGTGTAACCCAGGCTAGATAAAGGAATCCCTTCATTTAATTCAGGTCGAAGTGACAGGATAGCAATATGGTGAATCGGCGCGCAGTAGCCTACTAAATTGATTAACATTGACAAACCAACTATATAATATAATAGTGACCAGCAAAGAGAATTGGTGACGAACCTTATCCTAATCTCGTTTTGCCTTTACCCCAATAAAACAAGTGGCTTTCTGATTAGGTGTATTAACTACACTCTGTAGCCACTGCAGCCTACCTCTGGCTCCCTGTCAGTTGCTCCTCCTCAGAGACGACTTCAGAGCTGCTTCAGTACTTTGATGTCAGTCTGAACATCTGTACAGGTTGTGTCCCTATGTCCCACCCTCTCCCCTTCCTCCTCCCCGCCAACAGTAACATCTTTCCTAGGTCAACCTTCTCATGCCTTCACTGGCACTTCCTCTCTTCCCTCTCTCATCTCTCTCTACCTCTGCATCAGGACCTTCTCCATTCTTTCTTATGCCGCTGGTGAGTTGAAATGTTCGTCGAAAAACTTTTTGGGGAAAGATCCTATGGAAATAATGATGCCACCAATAAAAAAAATATAATAATAATAATTTAAAAAAATATATATATATAATACATATTTTCACTACCTGTTTGTGTGTGTGAGTGTGCTCTCGCGTGTATATGCATGCACATGTTTGTGGAGGAGGCCCTGATGCATTTGTGTGTATCACACTGGGTCACTTGGCTTGATTAAACCAGTGGTTGGTCCCTAATTCATGATGTTGACTACCATCTATCTCCTCACGCACACACGCACGCACACACACATCTATCTATCTATCTATCTATCTATCTATCTATCTATCTATCTATCTATCTATCTATCTATCTATCTATCTATCTATCTATCTATCTATCTATCTATCTATCTATCTTTCTATCTATCTATCTATCTATCTATCTATCTCATCACTCCTGAACAACAAAAGTACTGACCCAACCAGCTCTGTGACAGATGGGGCTTCCCCCCCCTCTTCTCCTCTCTTCCGCCTCCTCCCCCCCTTCTCCCAGTCCTCCCCCACCTCGACTGCTAACAAAGGAAGGGCTCTCAGATGCACCCTGGGACAGTGTTGGTCCCTCACAAGAGAGCTTTCACTCAAAACCACTTCCTGTTAATTATTTGTGACCCCTCCCCCGACCCGTACCTATGAGAGGGATCCATCATGTGCTTTCTCTTAAATTGATGTTACGGCGCAACGTGTCCTCACTGAGGACATGATCCCCCCCCCCGTGTTATGATCCCTTATGGATGGATACACGATTTGACAAAACACCAGTCCATGCCAACAGGATGGATAGGTGATATTCAGCCACGCTTGGAGGACAATGGAAATTGAAGGCAAAAACCCGCCCTTTTCCGACATTACATAGAATGTCCATATTAGAACATACAGCCATCATCAGGGAGCATCAATCATAATGCACCTTGAATGGACTGCAAGCTTAAGGTAGCTGGCGACATCATACTTTCACTGTGTTAAACACCGAGCAACACTATAGCCATGGGGGTTATTTTTAGTATGAATCCCTTAATCCTGACTGGAAGGGTGATTCCACGTCAAAGGGAGCAGACAATATTTTCAGTATCTCAGATTGTTCTGGCAATTCTCCCATATTGGGAGGAAGAATGTTTAACATGCTTTTTACATTTTTTGAAAATCTTTATGAAATTGGCAATCTTAGAGCCTTTTTAGACCTGTACATGCCTCTTGTAACACCCTATGATCTGTGAACCATGCATGATACGGCCAACATTTTGGTGTCATTATTCTCCTTTTTGTCTTTTCTCAAATATGGAGTATGTCTAGATTCTGAAAGATACATTTTCACATTTATTTGATCAACATTAAACATTAATATTAATATCTCAAACAACCTTAATTTATTTCGCTTATTTGTAGACATATTGTTTGGAACAATATAATCTTCAAACATGTACATTTTCAGAGTGGGCTCTGGTACTTTTAATGATATGACCCATTTTATACATAGAAATGTACATTATAGAACATTAACCGATCACAACCCTCCTTTAGGATTGCACATTCGGCAAGTCACGAGCAAAGGGAGTTTCCGATTCACAATGTTGGTGGTGCTTATAAAATGTATCATACCTTCAGAATTAGCCGAGAGCCCACTCTGTAAATGTTATGTATTTATAAAGTATATTGTTACAAACAATATGTCTTAAAATGAACAAAATAAAAAAGAGTAGTTTTGAGCTTTTTTTATGTTGAAATAATGAATTTGAAGATTTTTTTTTCAGTGTCAATACTCCATATTTTATTTGGAGCATACTATGTGGAGTATAATGCCACCAAGATGTTGTTTGTATCACGAACGGTTCACAGATCATAGGGTCTTACAGGAGGCATGTCATGTCTAAAAAGAGCTTAAAAATGTCAAATTTCATCATGATTTTCTTAAAAATGGTTTGTGAAATAGATCCAAAAAGCATTTAAAACATCACTCATAGTGATTTAAGTTTCTATGTAAGAATTGCCAGAACAATCTGAGATACCAAAAATATTTTCCACTCCCGCAGGTTTGGAATCGCCCGGAAGGCTATGCCACTAGACTAGGGGATGTTTGTATCCATAATCAATGTGGAGTCCAGGTGTCTAATCTGTTAAGACGCTGGAGTTGTTACACCCTGATCTGTTTCATCTGTCATTGTGCTTTTCTCCACCCTCCTCCAGGTGTCGCCCATCTTCCCCATTATCCCCAGTGTATTTATATATGTGTTCTCTGTTTGTCTGTTGCCAGTTCTTTTTTCCCCGTCAAGCCTACCAACATTAGGTAGACAGTTCCTGTCTAGTTTTCCCGAGTTTGTCATTCTGCCTGCCATGAGCCTGAGACTGCCTGCCGTTCCATGCATTGTCACACCACCCTGGATTAATGACCCCTGCCTGCCCTGAGCCTGCCGTTCCGTACCTTTCGGGCTCTGCTCTGGATTACTGACATGTGCCTGCAATTGTCCTGTCGTTTGCCTGCCCCCCTGTTTTTGTAATTAACTTTTGTTACTTCAAAACTGTCTGCATCTGGGTCTTCTTCTGAGCCTTGACAGTACGAACTGGCCATGACGGACCCAGCAGACTTGGACCAGCTCCGCAACCCCATCTCCTCCCAAGGAGTCACCCTTGGAAGGCACGAGGAGTTGCTTCATGGTCTTATGGAGGGGTTCCAGACCTTGGACGAACGCCATGACCGCATGTTGAACACATTGCTGGAGCAATTCATTGGGTTGTCTGTCAGGCAGCCTACCACAACGGTAAACTCTCAGCCTTTCAGTAACCCAGCTGTTAGCAGCACAGCCACCCCGGTTTCCAGAAAACCCCGCTTACCTCCCCCGGAATGCTTCGCTGGAGAGTCGGGAACCTGTCAGGCGTTTCTCGCGCAGTGTTCTCTATTCATCGAGCTGCAGCCCTCCTCCTTCCCCTTGGACCGCTCAAAGATAGCGTACCTCATCACGCTGATTTCCGGGAAGGCACTTGCCTGGGCTACGGCCGTTTGGGAACAACAGTCGGCTGTATGCTTCAGTCTGGAGGAGTTTGTGGCAGTGGAGAAGGTTTTTGAGTCTACGTCTACGTAGCGGAGAGTGCCTGGAACCCGGAATCGCTGTTCGACACGTTCCTGCACGGAATATTGTAGGAAGTGAAGGACGAGTTAGCAGCCCGGGAACTACCGACAAATCTTGACGCGCTCATTGCCTTGACCATTTGGATCGATGGGCGGCTACGGGAATGTAGGAAGGAGAGAAGGTCCAATTCCACTTTGCCTCTGAGGCATACCGGAAGTCCCCGATGTCTCCGTGGCCAAGAGGACCCGAGGCTACCCGAGTTCCTCCGAGGTCTGCCGATTCACCTCTTCCCGAGCCGATGCAACTAGGCAGAGCTCTGGTGTCCCCAGCTGAACGTCTACACCGACTTCACACGAAGAGATGCTGTATTGCGGGACTACTGGTCATTTTGTGTCTTCCTGTCCACTGAAAGACCAGGCTCACCGGTAGGGGAGAGTACTCTGGTGGGCCATACGGAGAACTTTTCCTCTCCCTTACTCGCACCACTTCCCATGCCATCCTGCTGTGTGGGAACCAGTCGAAATCTCTCCGGATACTCATCGACTCTGGGGCCGATGAGAGAGTGGACGCTACCCTGACATCCGATCTGTGCATCCCCACTCAGCCCCTCTCCATTCCCATGGACGTTAGAGCTCTGGACGGGCGCTCTATAGGCCGGGTCACCCACAATACCACTCCCATCACCGTACGAGTGTCAGGGAACCACAGCGAGGCGATCCAATTCATGCTAATTAAGTCTCCTCCGGTTGCCGTGGTATCGGGATTGGCTCCAGCGACACTAACCCCTCATAGACTGGGAAACTGGTGCCATCATGGGCTGGTTCCATCATGGGACGCCCATTGCCTGAAGTCAGCACAGTCTGCCCTGTGATGTCTTCCTGTGGGCTCGGAAGTTGCCACGGACCTCTACGCCATTCCGGGAGAGTACTAGGACCTCCGGGAGTTTTTCAGTAATGCCCGGGCCACTTCACTTCCTCCGCACCAACCCTATGACTGCAGGATGAATATTCTCCCAGGTACCACACCGCCCCGGGGATGACTGTACAATCTGTCGGGTCTGGAGACCAAGGCTATTGAGACCTACATCGAGGAATCCCTAACTGCAGGGTGTATCTGTCCCTCTGCCTCCCCCGCCTCCCATGCATCAACTACTGGGGCCTCAGTAACATCACAGTGAAGAACTGCTACCCACTACCACTCATCGCATCGGCCTTCAACTTCTCCAGGGGCCACCGTTTTCTCCAAGTTGGACCTGCTTGGTCTACCACCTGGTGCGGATACGGGAAGGAGACAAGTGGAAGACTGCCTTCAACAAGACCAGCGGTCACTACGAATATCTGGTCATGCCATTTGACATTACCAACGCCCCAGCTGTGTTCCAGGCCCTGGTTAATGACGTTCTCCGTGACATGTTGAACCGGTTCACCTTTGTCTACCTCGACGACATCCTCGTTTTCTCCAACTCAGCCCAAGAACACGTGCTCCACGTTCGACAGGTCCTCCAGCGCCTCCTGGAGAACCAGCTTTTTGTGAAAGCGGAGAAATGCAAATTCCATCACATTATGTTGGAGATTTTCCAGTCATCTGATGATTTTCAGAACCTATACTGTTCTCTTTGAAGTAGAAAGAATAATCAATATAAGCTTAAATATTAGACATACAGTATGTAAGCAGAATGAAGGCTAAACCTATGTGAGTGTCCAAGCTAGATCAACATCGAATTGACCATTGGACATGTAAAGAACAGAACGTAAGCAGAATCTGTGTAGATGAGGCAAGGTAAACTAACAAGACGTGACTGGTCTGGGCCATATCTGATCTTGTGAAGGCTACTGGACACGCACACAAGTTAAGCATACGTTGATAATGTAGGTCTGAACTTGTAAAGAACTTTGGACAGAAACTTTAGCTAAGGGGTATGCATGTCACGCCACCAATAGAATCTATGCCCCAATATCTGAGCCAATAAGAGAATGGAAAATATGTAACAAAGCAAATGGGGTGATGA
The DNA here is from genome assembly GCF_045679555.1 of Salvelinus alpinus. Lineage (NCBI taxonomy): Eukaryota > Metazoa > Chordata > Actinopteri > Salmoniformes > Salmonidae > Salvelinus > Salvelinus alpinus. The sequence goes on from NC_092090.1 coordinate 48,802,483, forward strand.
CATTATGTAAAGGTAAACATGTATAAAAGCCAAGCACTAAGAATGAGAAGGCAGTACTTCCATGGAGGTGCTCGGCTTTGTTGCTCTCTGCAATTAAAGTCTAATTGAATTCACAAGCTCCAGTATCTGAGTAGTATTTGATTTAATATTTTCCACAACATCCACCATCCCCTTCCTTGGTTACGTCATCGCTGCAGGGACTGTACAGATGGATCCCAGGAAGGTGAAAGCGATGGTGGATTGGCCCCAGCCTACGTCCAGAGTGCAGCTGCAACGTTTCCTGGGATTTGACTACTTTTATTGGTGCTTTATCCGGGGTTACAGCACCCTGGCTTCCCCCCTGTCTGCACTAACTTCTCCCAAGTTTCCGTTCATGTGGTCCCCAGCTGCTGACCGGGCATTCCGGGACCTCAAGCACTGCTTCACCACAGCTCCCATATTGGTTCATCCTGACCCGTCCCGTCAGTTCGTGGTGGAGGCCGGCGCTTCTGATGTCGGAGTGGGGGCTGTCCTGTCCCAGCGTTCAGCCCTGGACCTCAAGTTACATCCCTGCGCCTTCTTCTCCTATCACCTCAATGCCACAGAGAGGAATTACGATGTGGGGATTCGTGAGCTTCTTGCGGTGAAGATGGCGTTGTAGGAGTGAAGACACTAGTTGGAGAGGGCGGAACATCAGTTTATTGTGTGGATAGATCACAAGAACCTGGAATATCTCTGCACCGCCAAGCAAATCAATTCCAGGCAAGCTAGCTGGGCCCTGCTTTTCATCCGGTTGAACTTCTCCCTCTCCTTACGACCGGGAAACAAGAATATCAAGCCAGAAGCCAGATGCCATGTCACGCCGCAATAGCCCCGCAGCTACACCCTCGGACCCCGAGACCATCCTTCCCACCTCATGCCTGGCGACGGCACTCAGCTGGGGAATAGGTAAGCAGGCTCAGGAGGCACAGCGTTCCCAGCCAAACTCCGGGGGGTCAGATGACCGGATGTTTGTTCCTGATGTTGTCCACCCTTCGGTCCTGGAGTGGGGCCCACTCCTTCAGGCTTACCTGCCACCCGGGCTCCTGTTATACCCTGGCCTTTGTGCGGCAACGCTTTTGGTGGCCTACCATGGTTCCTGACATCTCTGCGTTTGTTGCCGCCTGCACGATCTGTGTGCAGAACGAGACTCCTCGGCAAGCTTTGGCTGGTCTCCTTTAACTACTGCATGTCCCTCACCGTCCCTGGTCTCACATATCCCTGGACTTCGTCACGGGTCTACCCCATCTGATGGCAACATCACCATCCTGACAGTAGTGGGCCGGTTTTCCAAAGCCGCCCACTTCATTCCTCTCCCCAAGCTACCCTCTGCCAAAGAGACGGCCCAGCCCATGGTGCAGCACATCATCCGGATCCATGGACTCCCGGTGGACATGGTCTCTGACCGGGGTCCTCAGTTCTCGTCCCGGTTCTGGAAGGCGTTCTGCACACTCATTGAGTCGTCGGCCAGCCTGTCCTCCGGGTTCCACCCTCAGTCCAATGGCCAGTCGGAGCAAGCCAATCAAGACCTAGAGACGACTCTTCGCTGCTTTGTTTCCGCCAACCCCACCACCTGTAGCCAGCAACTTGTTTGGGTTGGATATGCCCACAACACCCTCCCCTGCTTTTCCATCAGACTATCGCCTTTCAAATGTTCCCTAGGTTATCAGCCCCCGCTCTTACCGGAGCAAGAGGAAGAGGTCCAGGTATCAGCGACAAGCGGACCGCCAGCGGTCCCGGTATCATCTCAGGCAGAAGGTATGGCTGTCCACCAGAGATCTGCCTCTATGGGTGGAGTCCCGCAAACTTTCCCTCCGTTTAATCGGCCCTTGCCGCATCTCCAAGATCATTTGCCCCTCTGCTGTTCGTCTTCTGTTGCACTGTACCCAAGTATACATCCCACTTTTAATGGTTCTAGGATTAAACCTATGTCTCACAGCCCTGTGTCTCCTGTTTCCAGGCCCACCCCTCTCCCCTGTCTCATCGACGGCCAACCGGTGTACACAGTGAGGCGGTTGGCCTCACAATAATGGATTTAATGGTGCTCCGTGGGATGTTCAAAGTTTCAGATATTTTTTATATCTCAACCCTGATCTGTACTTCTCCACAACTTTGTCTCTGACATGTTTGGAGAGCTCCTTGGTCTTCATGGTGCTGCTTGCTTGGTGGTAACCCTTGTTTAGTGGTGTTGCAGACTCTGGCCCTTTCAGAACAGGTGTATATATACTGAGATCATGTGACACTTAGATTGCACACAGGTGGACTTTATTTAACTAAATATGTGACTTCTGAAGGTAATTGGTTGCACCAGATCTTATTTAGGGACTTCATAGGAAAGTGCATGAATACATATGCATGCACCACTTTTCAGGGTTAGAATTTTTTATACGTTTTTTAAACAAGTACTTTTTTCATTTCACTTCACTAATTTGGACTATTTTGTGTATGTCCATTACATGAAATCCAAATAAAAATCAATTTAAATTACAGGTTGTAATGCAACAAAATAGGAAAAACACTAAGGGGGATGAATACTTTTGCAAGTCACTGTAGTAAAAACAAAAGTTTATTACAAAAGCAGGGGGGGTACTGTCACACCCTGATCTGTTTCACCTGTCATTGTGCTTGTCTCTGCCCCCCCTCCAGGTGTGGCCCATCTTCCCCATTATCCCCAGTGTATTTATACCTGTTAAACCAGTTTGTTTTGTTTTGTCAAGCCTACCAGCGTTTTTCTAGGTCCTCCTGTCTTTCTCTAGTTCCTGTTTTCTAGTTTTGACCATTCTGCCTGCCCTGACCCTGACCCTGCCTGCCGTTCTGTACCTTTCGGACTCTGCTCTGGATTACTGACCTGTGCCTGCCCTTGACCTGTCGTTTGCCTGTTTTTGTAATAAACTTTTGTTACTTCGAAACTGTCTGCCTTTGTGTCTTCTCCTGAGCCTTGACAGGAGTTACATTTGTAACTCCTGAAATAAACTGCAGCAATAAAATGCATTGCAATATGCCTACAATACACTCTTAACAATAAAGGGTTGTTAGTTTTTTCCCTATAGGAGAACCCTTTTTGATTCCATGTAGAACCCTTGGGTGGTGAAAACGGTTCTCAGAGCATTTCGTATGATTCTGTACAAAAATTCGAGACACTCCTTTTCGTATGATATGTTACAACTCGTATGGTATGTATTCATTTGTGAATGTCCATCACCCATTTCATATGATATGTTATGAATTACAATTCTTACTATATGTGACGAATTTGCAAAACGTACAATATGTTACGAATTAGCAAATCATATGTTACGTAGTTGCAAAACGTATGATATGTTATGAATTCTAGCTAGGTGGCTAACATTAGCTTGGCTAAGGGTTAGGGTTAAGTTTAGGAGTTAGGTTATGGTTAGGGTTATGGGAAGGGTTAGCTAAAATGGTTAAGGTTAGTGTTAGGGGAAGGGTTAACTAACATACTAAGTAGTTGTAAAGTAGCTAAAAAGTAGTAAGTACTTTAGTTGAAAAGTTGGTAATTAGCCAAAGTTGTCCTTGACGAGATTCAAACTCGCAACCTTCTTTTAGGTAGCACCTTCTTTTCTAAGAGTGTACATGTATCTAATTTATTGTGGCTACTGTGTTACACAGTCCTGTTGGCTGTATATAAATGTAGTCTACACAGAACCCAGACTTGCTCTTTTGAAGGCTTGGGCCCTGAGGTTTTTGTCAAACAGATTGTGACAAATTATTTTGTACAAAGTGCTATGAAGTCCAAATAAAGGTGATGTATTGATTTGAGTAAAAACATTGTTTTATCAGAGCATGGTCGCACCAGTGAGAGATCACAGGCGGTGAGGAACACTGTTAGCTGAGACTAATTGCTGCAGACAGCAAAGAGCATGCTTGTTTTTTCTCTAGCTGTTAATCTCTCTCTCTCTCTCTCTCTCTCTCTCTCTCTCTCTCTCTCTCTCTCTCCACCCATTAATTTCACCTTCCCTCTCCCACCACCTGTTCTCTCCTCTCCCTCACTTTCTCCCTACATCTTTCTTCCTCTGCTCCCATCCACCACTCCATCTCTCTACATCCCTCCATCTCTTGACCTCTCCCCTCCAGCCCTTCATCTCTCTTTCTCCATCCTTTCATCTTTCTACATCCCTCCGTCCCATTACCTCTCCCTCCATCTCTGTCTCTCCATCCCTTCATCTCTGACCCTCAACCCCTTCCTCCCATTCTCTCCCTCCCTCCCTCCTTCATTCTCTCTCCCTTAATATCTCTCCCTCAATTAACTTCTCGTTCCCCTCCCCTCCAACTCTTCCTCCGCTCCATCTCTTTCCTTCCGCCCCACGTCACCCACACTTAATGATTAGTGTATGAACAAGCCATTAGCACCAGAGACAATTAAGTGACTGTTCCAGCCATCATGTCAGAGACAAGCACACACAGGCCACAGCACCCGCAGACATCTTTTAGGACGGGAGTTGCCCACCCCTGTTCTATGGGGACAGCCGAGGAACCCAATTAGGTTCTAGATAGCACCTTTTTTTCTAAGAGTGTATATACGAGCAACAGCATTAGACTTTTTTACTGAGCAAGAGCTAATGAATTGTCAACTACCGGTTTTAGAAACCACTGTGGCTGCCTATGACAGAATGACGTCGGATAAACTGCAGATTGTACACAACACTTTGAGTTTGGGTGATAGTTCTATGTTTACTCTAGAAAGTTCTGTGGCCATTCCCTCTGTCAATAAAATGTGTGCAAAAATCTTGTGACTGATATGGAACAGAGACATAAACACATGCATGACAGTTTAGAGAAGCAGTATGCACATACAGTATTAGATACAGCACAAACACAAGAACCAGTCTCTGACATTTAGAGGCATCTAGTGCTAGTGGAGGCTTAGCCTGCAGTCTATTTCTGCATTAGTCAGCTCTATTGTGGCTGTCTGGCCAACATAAGCTCCAGTGACATATTTCAAGACTAATGGAGAAAATGTCTCCCCACAATGTTACACAACAAATAATAAAACACAGCACAACACAGTGCACTACAACAACACAACACAGCACATCACAGAACAGCACAACACAACAAAGCACAACACAGCACTGCCCTACACTGCACCGCACAAAACAACACAGCAAAACGTAACACAACTCAACACGACACAGATAAAGACAGGGGTTAAGTGAAACCAGGCTGAGCATTTCCCCACTAAAACACCTGCTGACATTGAAGTTATTAGGACAAGGACAGAACATGGTATCAGCAATAACCTCTCTGATAGGAATACCACACTACCACCTGTTTGGCTGACCTATTTATTCTCATCAGAACCCATATTCATAAAGCATCTCAGTGCTGATCCAGGATCAGGTCCCTCCTGTTTATGTAACCTCATTCATTATGATCTAAAGAGCAAAACGGATCCTACATCATCACTCCTACTCTGTGATGCTTTATGATTATGAATATGGGGCCGGGGTCAGTTTGCACTGTTCGGTAAAACACAGACATGCCGCGTCTTTACTTACTTTAACCAACATAGACCTCTCAGCAACAGTCGTCACTGTTTTCCTGGAAGTCCTGGGAAACATCAAAACATTTAAAACGACTACACACACATAATCCAACCACATGATATGATATTATTGTCACAATGTTGTTATGCATCCCATGTGTCCATCCCTAAGAGGGACCGGTCTATTACAGTTTTCCCCAATTGTTAACACACGTTTGCTGAAACTACATATCAGGTACTCAAAACTCTAAACACAAAACACAAACCATCAAATTCATCTAATTTAGCGACAACCGAGATCACACTAATGTGACATATTCAAAACACTACTATCAGAACCTATTTCAGTGTAAAGACTAAGATGTTGTTATACTGTATAATGTTTGTGTGTGCTCAAACAAGAAAGGAACACAAATGCAAAACAATTTAGTTTTACATTTCAACATGACTCAATGCATGTCAAACAGCATACTGTAAGCACGCATTCAGTAAAAATGCAAACATACAGTAAATAAATTTTGCATATGCAAAGGTAGAAAAATAGGCCTATTTGTACTACAGTGCTGCATGTTAGATCAATTGTACAGATGGTGTAGCAGTCAGAAGTCTTTGTCTTTGTCTTGTCTTGTCCCGTGTATATATCTTTTTATATCTTTTTCTTCGCATTTTTCCTAAACCTCAACTTCAAAATTCTCTCCTGCAACCCGCCTCACCCAATGTGGTGTGGATCTGTTTTTTTCTAAAGTATTTCTATTTACTTCTGAACTGGAATACTTCAACTGAAGCAAGCTAGCTAACTAGCTATCAGTCAGCTAACCTTTAGCTCGGAAAGCTCTCGCCAGTTCGTACAACGCGTTTCAAACCAGAGCATACCGGACACATTTTTCTCTCCATATCCCCGGATTCCTACCGCAAACTCTGAACCCTTTCATCTGGATCATGGCAGCTAGCTAAACGCAACCCGGTTTGACTACTCCTGGCTAACGTTTTCGTCCCGGAGCAAGCACCAACTAGCCTGGGGATAGCCCAAGCTAGACCCATCTCCCGGCTAGGGCTCCTGGGCTACTCGTGAAGCCCACTCCTTGGCAGCAATATCCGGACCCCTTCTACTGCCGGCACGGGGCACGGAACCCCGCCGATCCTTCATGACTGGAATACCTACATAATCTGCCCAAGGATCCCAACAGGCCCCTCGGGCGCGACGTCCCCTGAAGGCCCATTCTGCTAACCGCGGCCTGCTAGCTATCTATAGCATATTGGACTGTTAGCTGATCCACCGACCAGTTTCTTGGACCACTATACCAATTTTGCCAATAGGACTTGGACCCCTCTGCTACATGGAACCCTACTAATTCCACGACTGGTCAATCGACGTCACCGCACGAGTATGCAAAAACAGACTTTTCCCCCATCGCGACGTCCCTCTAAGGCCCTTATGCTAGCTTGCTAGCCCCGGCCTGCTAACTGCTAGCTTGCTAGCACTTGCCTGCTAACTCAAATCAAATCAAATCAAATGTATTTATATAGCCCTTCTTACATCAGCTGATATCTCAAAGTGCTGTACAGAAACCCAGCCTAAAACCCCAAACAGCAAGCAATGCAGGTGTAGAAGCACGGTGGCTAGGAAAAACTCCCTAGAAAGGCCAAAACCTAGGAAGAAACCTAGAGAGGAACCAGGCTATGAGGGGTGGCCAGTCCTCTTCTGGCTGTGCCGGGTGGAGATTATAACAGAACATGGCCAAGATGTTCAAATGTTCATAAATGACCAGCATTGTCAAATAATAATAATCACAGTAGTTGTCGAGGGTGCAGCAAGTCAGCACCTCAGGAGTAAATGTCAGTTGGCTTTTCATAGCCGATCATTAAGAGTATCTCTACCACTCCTGCGGTCTCTAGAGAGTTGAAAACAGCAGGTCTGGGACAAGTAGCACGTTAGGTGAACAGGTCAGGGTTCCATAGCCGCAGGCAGAACAGTTGAAACTGGAGCAACAGCACGGCCAGGTGGACTGGGGACAGCCAGGAGTCATCATGCCAGGTAGTCCTGAGGCATGGTCCTAGGGCTCAGGTCCTCCAAGAGAGAGAAAGAAAGAGAGAAAGAGAGAATTAGAGAGAGCATACTTAAATTCACACAGGACACCGGATAAGACAGGAGAAGTACTCCAGATATAACAAACTGACCCTAGCCCCCCGACACATAAACTAATGCAGCATAAATACTGGAGGCTGAGACAGGAGGGGTCAGGAGACACTGTGGCCCCATCCGATGATACCCCCAGACAGAGCCAAACAGGAAGGATATAACCCCACCCACTTTGCCAAAGCACAGCCCCCACACCACTAGAGGGAAAGCTTCAACCACCAACTTACCATCCTGAGACAAGGCCGAGTATAGCCCACAAAGATCTCCGCCACGGCACAACCCAAGGGGGGCGCCAACCCAGACAGGAAGATGACGTCAGTGACTCAACCCACTCAAGTGACGCACCCCTCCTAGGGACGGCATGAAAGAGCACCACTAAGCCAGTGACTCAGCCCTTGTAATAGGGTTAGAGGCAGAGAATCCCAGTGGAGAGAGGGGAACCGGCCAGGCAGAGACAGCAAGGGCGGTTCGCTGCTCCAGAGCCTTTCCCTTCACCTTCACACTCCTGGGCCAGACTACACTCAATCATATGACCCACTGAAGAGACGAGTCTTCAATAAAGACTTAAAAGTTGAAACCGAGTCTGCGTCCCTCACATGGGTAGGCAGACCATTCCATAAAAATTGAGATATATAGTAGAAAGCCCTGCATCCAGCTGTTTGCTTAGAAATTCTAGGGACAATTAGGAGGCCTGCGTCTTGTGACCGTAGTGTACGTGAAGGTATGTACGGCAGGACAAAATCGTAAAGATAGGTAGGAGCAAGCCCATGTAATGCTTTGTAGGTTAGCAGTAAAACCTTGAAATCAGCCCTTGCTTTAACAGGAAGCCAGTGTAGGGAGGCTAGCACTGGAGTATTATGATAAAATTTTGGGGTTCTAGTCAGGATTCTAGCAGCTGTATTTAGCACTAACTGAAGTTTATTTAACTGTCTGAATCGCCGTGTCCCCAGCCAGCCCAACCACTCACTGGACCCATATGATCACTTGGCTACGCATGCCTCTCGCTAATATCAATATGCCTTGTCCATTACTGTCCTGGTTAGTGATTACTGTCTTATTTGACTGTAGAGCCTATAGCCCTGCTCAATATGCCTTAACCAACCATGTTGTTCCACCTGCCACATATGCGATGACATCATCTGGTTTAAACGTCTCTAGAGACTATATCTCTCTCTTCATTACTCAATGCCTAGGCTTCCCTCCAATGTACTCTCTTCCTACCATACCTTTGTCAGTACATTATGCCTTGAATCAATGCTATCGTGCCCAGAAACCTGCTCCCTTTACTCTCTGTTCCAAACGTGCTAGAAGGACAGTTTTTATAGCCTTTAGCCGTACCCTTATTCTACTTCTCCTCTGTTCCTCTGGTGATGTAGAGGTTAATCCAAGACCTGCAGTGCCTAGCTCCACTCCTACTCCCCAGGTGCTCTCATTTGTTGACTTCTGTAACCGTTAAAGCCTTGGTTTCATGCATGTTAACATTAGAAGCCTACCCCCTAAGTTTGCTTTATTCACTGCTTTAGCAAATTCTGCCAACCCGGATGTCTTAGTGGTGTCTGAATCCTGGCTTAGAAAAAACACCAAAAACCCAGAAATGTCCATCCCTAACTATAACATTTTCCGCCAAGATAGAACTGCCAAAGGGGGCTGTGTTGCAATCTACTGCAGAGATAGCCTGCAGAGTTCTATCTTACTATCCAGGTCTGTACCAAAACAATTCAAGCTTCTACTTCTAAAAATGCACCTTTCCAGAAACAAGTCTCTCACCGTTGCCGCTTGCTATAGACCACCCTCTGCCCCCAGCTGTGCCCTGGACACCATATGTGAATTGATTGCCCCCCATCTATCTTCTGAACTCGTGCTGCTAGGTGACCTAAACTGGGACATGCGTAACACCCCAGCAATCCTACAATCTAAGCTTGATGCCCTCAATCTCACACAAATTATCAATGAACCTACCAGGTACAACCCCAAATACGTAAACACAGGCACCCTCATAGATATCATCCTAACTAACTCGCACTCCAAATACACCTCTGCTGTTTTTAACCAAGATCTTAGCGATCACTGCCTCATTGCCTGCATCCGTAATGGGTCTGCGGTGAAACGATCACCCCTCATCACTGTCAAACGCTCCCTAAAACACTTCTGCGAACAGGCCTTTCTAATCGACCTGGCCGGGGTATCCTGGAATGACATTGACCTCATCCTGTCAGTAGAGGATGCCTGGTAATTTTTTTCAAGTGCCTTCCTCACCATCTTAAATAAGCATGCTCCATTCAAAAAATGTAGAACTAGGAATAGATATAGCCCTTGGTTCACTCCAGACCTGTCTGCCCTTGAAAAGCACAAAAACATCCTGTGGCGTTCTATATTAGCATCGAATAGCACCGTGATATGCAACTTTTTAGGAAAGTTAGGAATCAATATACACAGGCAGTTAGGAAAGCTAATGCTAGCTTTTTCAAACAGAAATTTGCCTCCTGTAGTACAAACTCAAAAAGGTTCTGGGACACTGTAAAGTCCATGGAGAATAAGAGCACCTCCTCCCAGCTGCCCACTGCACTGAGGCTAGGAAACACTGTCACTACCGATAAAGCCGCAATAATTGAGAATTTCAATAAGCACTTTTATACGGCTGGCAATGCTTTCCACCTGGCTACCCCTACCCCGGTCAACAGCCCTGCGCTCCCCACAGCAACTCGCCCAAACCTCCCCCACTTCTCCTTCACCCAAATCCAGACAGCTGATGTTCTGAAAGAGCTGCAAAATCTGGATCCCTACAAATCAGCCCGGCTAGACAATCTGGACCCTCTCTTTCTAAAATTATCTGCCGAAATTATTGCAACCCCTATTATTAGCCTGTTCAACCTCTCTTTCGTATCGTCCGAGATTCCTATAGATTGGAAAGCTGCCGCGGTCATCCCCCTCTTCAAAGGGGGAGACACTCTAGACCCAAACTGCTACAGACCTATATCTACTCTACCCTGCCTTTCTAAGGTCTTTGAATGCCAAGTTAACAAACAGATTACCGACCATTTCGAATCTCAACGTACATTCTCCGCTATGCAATCTGGTTTCAGAGCTGGTCATGGGTGCACCTCAGCCACACTCAAGGTCCTAAACGATATCATAACCGCCATGGATAAGAGACATTACTTTGCAGCCGTCTTCATCGACCTGGCTAAGGCTTTCAACTCTATCAATCACAACATTCTTATTGGCAGACTCAACAGCCTTGGTTTCTCAAATGATTGCCTCGCTTGGTTCACCAACTACTTCTCAGATAGAGTTCAGTATGTCAAATCGGAGGGCCTGTTGTCCGGACCTCTGGCAGTCTCTATGGGGGTGCCACAGGGTTCAATTCTCGGGCCGACTCTCTTCACTGTATACATCAATGATGCCGCTCTCGCTGTTGGTGATTCTTTAATCCACCTCTACGCAGACGACACCATTCTGTATACCTCTGGCCCTTCGTTGGACACTGTGTTAACTAACCTCCAGACGAGCTTAAATGCCATACAACTCTCCTTCCGTGGCCTCCAACTGCTCTTAAATGCAAGTAAAACTAAATATATGCTCTTCAACCGATCACTGCCTGCACCTGCCCGCCCATCCAGCATCACTACTCTGGACGGTTCTGACTTAGAATATGTGGACAACTACAAATACCTAGGTGTCTGGTTAGACTGTAAACTCTCCTTCCAGACTCACGTTAAACATCTCCAATCCAAAATTAAATCTAGAATCAGCTTCCTATTTCGCAACAAAGCATCCTTCACTCATGCTGCCAAACATACCCTCGTAAAACAGACCATACAACCGATCCTCGACTTCGGCGATGTCATTTATAAAATAGCATCCAACACTCTACTCAACAAATTGGTCTATCACAGTGCCATCCGTTTTGTCACCAAAGCCCCATATACTACCCACCACTGCGACCTGTATGATCTCGTTGGCTGGCCCTCGCTTCATACTCATTGCCAAACCCACTGGCTCCAGGTCATCTACAAGTCTCTGCTAGGTAAAGCCCCGCCTTATCTCAGCTCACTGGTCACCATAACAGCACCTATCCGTAGCACGCGCTCCAGCAGGTATATCTCACTGGTCACCCCCAAAGCCAATTCTTCCTTTGGCCGCCTCTCCTTCCAGTTCTCTGCTGCCAATGACTGGAACGAACTGCAAAAATCTCTGAAGCTGGAGACTCTTACCTACCTCACTAGCTTTAAGCTCCAGCTGTCAGAGCAGCTCACAGATCCCTGCACCTGTACATAGCTCATCTGTAAATAGCCCATCCAATCTACCTCATCCCCATGCTGTATTTATTTATTTATTTATTTATCTTGCTCCTTTGCACCCCAGTATCTCTACTTGCACATTCATCTTCTGCACATCCTACCATTCCAGTGTTTAATTGCTATATTGTAATCACTTTGCCACCATGGCCTACTTATTGCCTTACTTCTCTTATCCTACCTCATTTGCACATGCTGTATATAGATTTTTCTACTGTATTATTGAATGTATGTTTGTTTATTCCATGTGTAGCTCTGTGTTGTTGTATGTGTCGAACTGCTCTGCTTTATCTTGGCCAGGTCGCAGTTGCAAATGAGAACTTGTTCTCAACTAGCCTACCTGGTTAAATAAAGGTGAAATTAAACATTTTAAAAAGTACAGAATAGATAAAGAAACAAACAAAATACAGTAAAATAAAAATCATAAGTCAAGAAACAAATACTCCATTGCGAAAACAAAATCTGTCATGTCTTGTGTTTTGGTCCTGCTACAGATTTTCATAAACATCACAGGCGGTATGCTCCTGGCCAGACAGCAGGGGAAATATATTCTGGCATGACGCATCCACCAATGACAGGACCCTGCTGGAATGTCACCACAGGCCTCCTGTATTCCACCGCGATGCTGAAAACAACTCCTCAATGGGGTTGAGAAATGGGGAATATGGTGGGAGATAGAGAACTGTAAACCTGGGATGGTCATGGAACCAGTTGCGGACTTGAGCAGCCCGATGGAAACTCACGTTGTCCCAAATTAGAACATACATTTGCTGCTCAGGATCACCTCGGCCTCTCTGCTCTTTCTGAAAAAGATTGTCATGTAAAGGTGTTAAGGAGATGAGCAGTGTTGTTTGGTCCAAGGGTGGCATGGCGGTGGAGGACCCCATTGTGGCTCATAGCTGCGCATGTGGTGACATTTCCCCCAATGTGGCCAGGTACCTCAAAGATGGCGCCTTGACCAATGATGTTCCTTCCAGCCTTATCTATGAATATGAGTTCCTGGGGGATGGGACTTGCGTCCAACTCCATGAGTCTCTGAAATGACAAAAAATACTGTAATTGCTGTGTTCACTGGCAACATCAATGAGTTTCTAATGTTTTTAGAGTGTAATACTATTACATTACATACTTGCACATAATATTCGTATCGTTTATCCTTCACTCTTTGGGAATTCCTTTCAAATCGGACTCCGGAAATGGTGTTTCTTAAGGATGAGGGCTATGATTGATAAGCTCACTATGATGTTATGGAAGATGGAAGGGTTTTCAATCATCTGTTGTTGGATTTCTCGCAGTCTTATGGCATTATTTTCAACGACCATTTGCACAATGGCAGCCTCCTTTTCGTCGGTAATTACAGTTTTTCCCAATTGTTTACACACTAAAATTGGGACTTGAAACGCAATCACTGAAACCTAAAACCTAAAAACTCAAATCCCTAAACCAAGTCTGCAGGAAAATTGTAAGCACAATTCCTGCTTCACACTCAATTTTCAATTCTATATCACACTTTTTGCAAAACACTTCACACAGTTCTCTACATTAGGCACAACATTCAAAATGAAAATGTATTTAGTCACTCTGGAAAGCAACGCCAACCACAATGCCAAGCTCTAAACACTAATTAATCACAGGTGTAAACACTAGTTGCTGAATTGTTCACTTAGAAATCAGAGATTTAGCACAGAGCTCTCCTGTTTTGGAGGAAAATTGAAATCAATGGTGAAGCAAGAGCTAGAGGTGAAGGAATGAGAGTAAGAGGGGGAAGAGTTGTCTCAGATGAGATCAGGGACACATTGGTTGACCATGTGCTCAACCATGGATTTAGTATGAGGGAGGCTGGGCAGAGAGTTCAGGCCAACTTGAGATGCACCCGTGTAGCGGCTATCATTCGTACATTCAGAAACGAGAACTGGTAAGTTACCTACCATCTACACTATGCTCTTTATGTATGTATACTGCAGTCCGACATATCAGTAGGCCTATGTTACTCAGTGATTGTTGGCCAATGTTCCAGTAATGTAATTTCATATTGAAAGAAAATCTATTATTTTAGCTTACTGTAACCAATCATATCATATTTGTGGATCTTCTGCAGAACTAAGAGATGGCCAGGCCATGGTGGAAGACACCGGCTGTTCACACCAGAACAGGAGACTACTATTGCGAACACGGTGGTGGCAGACAATACCATTAGACTTTGAGAAATACAGAACCACGTAATTGCAGACTTAACAATATTCAATAACATTCACTAGGTGGGCTTCTCTACATTGGACTGTGTATTACAGCGCAACCGAATCCGGATGAAACAGGTCTACAGGGTGCCATTTGAGGAAACTCAGAGGGTTAAAGAACAGCGCTATGAATATGTGCAAGTAAGTACTATACTGTGAATTTACTATCATATCAGCACTGTATAGACACATTACAGTACTGTAATCCAGTGTATTGTTCCCCGAGCAACTCACCATATTGACTGCTCTAGGTCTATGTCACATATTGTCTGGTTGTCTGTTTCATATTGTCTTGGAGCTGGATGCTGCTGAAATTCAGCACGTTTATATTTACATCTATGAGGCTGGCTTCAACCTAGCCAAAAGAAGGGGACGGAACATTATTGGCCACCGTGCCATTGGGAATGTCCCTGGACAGCATGGAGGGAATATCACCATGTGCCGTTAGCCAGCAAGGCGTCCTCCATCACCATGCCAACCTTGGTCCCTACAACACCGCCCTTCTCATCACATTCCTGGACACACGACATGGCATCGTAATTTCAGCCGAGTAGAGGGGTGGACCAAAGCAGCCCAGATATGTTGTCGTCTGGGACAACGTGAGTTTCCACCGGGCTGCTCTGGTTCGCAACTGGTTTGTCGACCACCCACAATTTATTGTTCTATACCGCCCACCATATTCCCCGTTCCTAAATCCAATTGAAGAGGGTTTTTTAGCATGGCGATGGCAGGTATATGGCCGCCATCCCCTCTCACGCATGCCTCTTCTCCAGGCTTTTGGCGGCTGGATCCATCACTCCAGAAGATTCTTTCCCTGCTGTTTAGCCAGGGAGAACATTGCTTGTGATGTAGATGAGGTGGTGTGGCCAGACCAAAATAGGAGGCAGGATGCAGCCTGTCTTTTTTCTTACATTTTGCATGTATTTTTGTCTTTTTGTGTTTGGAGTTTTGAAAGAATGAGCTACTTTCATTTCTATTTTTTGTACAGAAAACCCTTTATCTTACTGAGTGTTTTTCCTGGTTATCTCCTGTTGGGTATGGAACGTGCTACATACAAAGCACAAGTGTTCAAAAATACTGCATTTTGGAGAAAAAAATATATAACATTTTGTTACCGTATTGGATTTGTGTGCGTCACGGATCCCTCCGGAACTTTCATCACGCACACCTGTCCCCTATTCCCACTGATTAGTATTTGTATATATGTATGTGCCCTTTGGTTTACATGGTCTGGTTGATTATTGTTACTATGTCCGTTGGTTCGTGTGAGTACCTGTGCTGTGTGTTTTGGGCTTTCGTGCCCTTGTGGATTGCGCAGATGATTACAGGTCTCGTCCCGTGTGTTAATCATTGTGCGGGTGTGTATTTATTCAAGATACTCCTCGCTCTTTTGTTTGGGTTTCAACCCTGTGTTTTGTGTACGTGTTTGGTCTTCGTCCCCATGCCTTTACACGACACCCCGTAATTTGGGCTGAATAAAAAACCCTATTACGCATTCCTGCGCCTGTCTCCCGACTCTCTTCATGCCAATGTGACAGTGTTTATTTGAGTAGGTATACATAACTGTAACAATCTTTTACAACCGGCTACAGTGTAACACTGAACATGCAAAAGGCATAAACCTAATGGGATATTCATAGTGTTTTGTGTTGAGCACATCAGTGTGTTGGTTGGTAGACAGATCTATTCATATGACGTGTGTCATTTTGAAAACAACAGTTTTGAATGCAGTGTTTGCTTTTGCTAGAGATTTGTAGAGTTTTGCATTTTGTGTTTGTGGTTTTGGGGAAAATGGCCCAAAGATTCAGCAAATGTGTGTAAACAATTGTGGAAAACTGTACACGCGTTCTACCACCATGTGGTGGTCGTCACTCAGTTCTACAAAAAACAAATAGCATAGACTACTTTAAACACTACAGTAATACAGTATACAAGATAAACATGTTACAAAATAGTATAGCTCCCAATTTCAGATACAGTAATACATTAAACATTTACTTTATTGCCCCTTAGAGTATGTATTGGAATCTACAGTCTTTACTGTACTTTATGTTGTACTACTTTTTCATTTTGGAACGTCCGGATAATGGACGCTAAGATGAAGCGGCTCAGATTGGGCTGCACTTTCTGCCCAGCCTCTCTCAAGGTCAAACCGTGGCTGACCACATGGTCCACCAGTCACCCAAATTTCATCAGCGATTACTCTCCTTGTCCTTGGTCTTCATCCATCTCCACCTCTACCTCTTTCTGCTAAGTTTGCTTCCATTGTTCTCCAAAAACAGGAGTGCTCGCCTGTGGCCTTTTTATCCATGCCAAAAGTCTGATTTCAAGGTGAACATTTACGCAATTAGTGTTTGCACATGTGAAGAGTGAAAAGGATCAATTGGTCATTGAGTTTAGCTTCTTGAACAGTGTTGCTATTCATTTCCACACAATATATTTTAGTTGTGAAGGTTGTGCCAAAGGTAGAGAATTGTGTGTTGTGTTTGAAATGTTTGTTATAGAACTGCAATCTGAGTGTAAAGCAAAATATGTGCAGGTAGTATTACAGATTTTGTGTATGGTTCTGCTAAATGAGTTACAGGTTTGGGTCATTGTGCCTCATGGGCCAGTTTTAGTGTGTAAACAATTGGGAAAACTGTAAGGTAATACAACAACAAAAATGGAAAACCCTCTCTGCTCTTAAAGTTTCCCTCTGCGTCTTCTTTTAAACTGTACACAAGACTGCTGAGCTGTCTCTCTCGCCCTCTCTCTATCTCTCTCGTCTGACTCTCTAACTGCCTTCCTCACCTCTCTTTCTCTCGTTGACGGACTGTCTTTCTCTCTTAACTCTCTTTCTTTCACTCTATTTCTGTCTGTCTCCCTCCTTTCATCCCCTTCAACCTATCTCCCTGAGGCAGGTGGTTACATATCATCCCTTACAAAACAAAAAAATGGACAAAGTGACATTCAGAGTTCCCTAAGTATGTTGGGAAACTCAAAGCACTCATAGGCCCCTATTCAATCAAACACAATAACCAGACATTTTCAAGACAAGGTAGACCAATAATCTCCCTGCACTGCAAGGAGCCGTGTTCGAATTGATATCCAGTCGGGTTTCTCTTTGCTCTCTGACAGAGTAAGTATTGCTTTATTGTTCTGTCTTAACCTAAAAAGGGCCAGCTCAATATAATCTGCTTTAATTGACAGTGAATGGGGAAGACACATCTGTTACAAGGTGATGAGAGAACAGATTCACCAAACCATTCATTTGAATCACAGACAGACCCTTGAAGGGCATCATGATAACAACATGTGCTAAGCAGTGCAAATCAGGTATTTATTCATTCAGTGGTACTGCTGGTTCAATAGTTGTTTATATAGGCTAACTTATATGTACAGTCTACAGGGTTCAGTGGGTGTCTTTGTTTAGCTGGTGGCCTCAGGGGAATAGATTAGTATCCTAACAAGAGTGTGTGTGTGTGTGCGTGTGCGTGCGTGCGTGTGCGTGTGCTTGTGTGTGTGTGTGTGCATACAAGAGGAGGATAGGGGAGATATAAGAGCTACTTAAGCACAACAACAGAGGAGAAGTCATACACTCTTAGAAAACAGGGTTCCAAAAGTTGGTACATTGGTACATGGAACCAAAAAGGGTTTTCCTATGGGGACAGCAGAAGAACCCTTTTAGGTTCTAGATAGCACCTTTTTGTTAAGAGTGTAGGTAATCCTGTGTGTTTCACCAATATCACTCAACACTACAAAGCCCTGCTCCAACACGATAACAGCTGCCATGTTACCATCACACCTCCCCATGGACACATCACAGATCACATCTGTGTCTGTGTCTGTGTCTGTGTCTGTGTGTGCGTGTGCGTGTGCGTGAGCACGCACGTGAGTGTCTGTGTTTTCACACATACTGTATGTGGGTGTGGGTACATGTGTCTGTGCTCTCACATGTACATGTCTGCTAGTGTGTACAGTATGTGTGTGCGTGCACATAGTTGTGTGTGTGTTCAGTACAGTAACATATGGCTATGCTGCTGCCTAGGGGATATGCCATTGCTGAGTCTTGTCTAGTTAACGGTCTAACACATATGTAGAGGTTCTGTCTGTTTGGGGGAAACTAACAATACCCAGTCTGGTGTCGTAGGTCCGCCTGATTCTGCTTTTCTACTCTCCACAGCACTTCATTGATGAGTTGGAAGGTATCGATCCACGAGGAGATGCACCACTCACCTGGCTAACCAAGTCTAATCGTTTACTGCTGAGAAGGCAGACTGTTAGAGAGAACGGTCAGAGACTACACTACCATCTACAAGGAGTGGACGGGAGTTTCTCACTTCTGCTTAGATCAAGAATACTTATACAGCACCCAGGTCAGTCTTACGAAAGAGAGTTTATCTCAATGAGACTAACTGACCTGGATAAAGGAGTGCTGATCTAGGATCAGTTTTGCCATTTAGATTGTAATGAATGAAATGGGGGGGGGGGGGGGCTGATTGTAAATCAGCACTCCTACTCACAGATTCTTCATTAATGAACAGGTAAACCATGTCAAAATGCCTTAAAATGTTTAGATAGCTTGAGGACGCTACGCAGACGCATCTTGTTAGAGCTTCGCCATTGCTGGAAGTCGGTCCTGGACTTCCTGACGGGCCGCCCACAGGTGGTGAAGGTAGTAAACAACATCTCCACTTCGCTGATCCTCAACACACGGGTCAAAAGGGACTAAACAAGGGAACACAAACAGCAATCAAGCAGAGAATATAGTCGTACGTCTTTCTGCAGTGCATTGGTAATTACACAATGCTCATGGAGAATGCTGCATTGCAAATCTATTCAGACCAGAGGAATGAAATTACATTGACAACACACAATAATTTATAATCATGTATAACAACATTGGACTGAATTCTCCTCGCCTCTCTCTATTCTTTTCCCCTTCTTTGTCTGCGTCTGTCCCTGGGTTGTTTGCAACCTCCTCCCTTCCCCCCTTCTGTCTACGTGCATTAGAGTTCAGATAATTCACATGATTGTTTTGAAAAGAGACTGGTGTTTGGTTACCTGTGTCCTTTGGGGTGTGTGTGTGTGTGTGTGTGTGTGTGTGTGTGTGTGTGTGTGTGTGTGTGTGTGTGTGTGTGTGTGTGTGTGTGTGTGTGTGTGTGTGTGTGTGTGTGTGTGTGTGTGTGTGTGTGTGTGTGTGTGTGTGTGTGTGTGTGTGTGTGTGTGTGTGTGTGTGTGTGTGTGTGTGTGTGTGTGCATACAAGAGGAGGATAGGGGAGATATAAGAGCTACTTAAGCACAACAACAGAGGAGAAGTCATACACTCTTAGAAAACAGGGTTCCAAAAGTTGGTACATTGGTACATGGAACCAAAAAGGGTTTTCCTATGGGGACAGCAGAAGAACCCTTTTAGGTTCTAGATAGCACCTTTTTGTTAAGAGTGTAGGTAATCCTGTGTGTTTCACCAATATCACTCAACACTACAAAGCCCTGCTCCAACACGATAACAGCTGCCATGTTACCATCACACCTCCCCATGGACACATCACAGATCACATCTGTGTCTGTGTCTGTGTCTGTGTCTGTGTGTGCGTGTGCGTGAGCACGCACGTGAGTGTCTGTGTTTTCACACATACTGTATGTGGGTGTGGGTACATGTGTCTGTGCTCTCACATGTACATGTCTGCTAGTGTGTACAGTATGTGTGTGCGTGCACATAGTTGTGTGTGTGTTCAGTACAGTAACATATGGCTATGCTGCTGCCTAGGGGATATGCCATTGCTGAGTCTTGTCTAGTTAACGGTCTAACACATATGTAGAGGTTCTGTCTGTTTGGGGGAAACTAACAATACCCAGTCTGGTGTCGTAGGTCCGCTTGATTCTGCTTTTCTACTCTCCACAGCACTTCATTGATGAGTTGGAAGGTATCGATCCACGAGGAGATGCACCACTCACCTGGCTAACCAAGTCTAATCGTTTACTGCTGAGAAGGCAGACTGTTAGAGAGAACGGTCAGAGACTACACTACCATCTACAAGGAGTGGACGGGAGTTTCTCACTTCTGCTTAGATCAAGAATACTTATACAGCACCCAGGTCAGTCTTACGAAAGAGAGTTTATCTCAATGAGACTAACTGACCTGGATAAAGGAGTGCTGATCTAGGATCAGTTTTGCCATTTAGATTGTAATGAATGAAATGGGGGGGGGGGGGGCTGATTGTAAATCAGCACTCCTACTCACAGATTCTTCATTATAGAACAGGTAAACCATGTCAAAATGCCTTAAAATGTTTAGATAGCTTGAGGACGCTACGCAGACGCATCTTGTTAGAGCTTCGCCATTGCTGGAAGTCGGTCCTGGACTTCCTGACGGGCCGCCCACAGGTGGTGAAGGTAGTAAACAACAGCTCCACTTCGCTGATCCTCAACACACGGGTCAAAAGGGACTAAACAAGGGAACACAAACAGCAATCAAGCAGAGAATATAGTCGTACGTCTTTCTGCAGTGCATTGGTAATTACACAATGCTCATGGAGAATGCTGCATTGCAAATCTATTCAGACCAGAGGAATGAAATTACATTGACAACACACAATAATTTATAATCATGTATAACAACATTGGACTGAATTCTCCTCGCCTCTCTCTATTCTTTTCCCCTTCTTTGTCTGCGTCTGTCCCTGGGTTGTTTGCAACCTCCTCCCTTCCCCCCTTCTGTCTACGTGCATTAGAGTTCAGATAATTCACATGATTGTTTTGAAAAGAGACTGGTGTTTGGTTACCTGTGTCCTTTGGGGTGTGTGTGTGTGTGTGTGTGTGTGTGTGTGTGTGTGTGTGTGTGTGTGTGTGTGTGTGTGTGTGTGTGTGTGTGTGTGTGTGTGTGTGTGTGTGTGTGTGTGTGTGTGTGTGTGTGTGTGTGTGTGTGTGTGTGTGTGTGTGTGTGTGTGTGTGTGTGTGTGTGTGTGAGAGAGAGAGTGTGTGGTATGTTGGAGTGATTATTGTTGTGTGTGTTATTGTGTGTGTGTGAGAGAGAAAGAGAGAGTGTGTGTGGTGCCATGCCTATGTGCATGCACGTGAGTATCTCAACCATGATTGGCATGTCTGAGAGAATACAGAATTGCAAACACACCTGTCTGTCTTCCTTTTCCAATCTCTCCATGTCTTCGTGGCTAACACTGTAGACTTGGCCCTAATTTATGTTTTCTCTGTTACCTGGATCTGCATGGCAAATGGTCCAGGAACACAAGGAAAGCATAAAGAACATTGTCCATGGACTAGTCAGCCCTTCCCCTCTGAGGGGTCAACATGTATCTATCTCTCTGTTACAGTATCCAGAGGACTGACATTTGAATGTGTGATAGAATAATGCTATAGTATCCATGTTTGGCATCTATCTGAAACTTTTTCACTTAGGATATCTCTTATGCTATCTACAGTGTATTCAAATCCCTTAACTTTTTCCACATTTGGTTACGTTACAGTCTTATTCTGAAATGGATTAAATATATATTTTTCTCATCAATCAACACACAATACCCCATAATGACAAAGCGAAAACAGTTTGACATTTTTGCAAATCTAAAAAAAATACAATAAAAATAAATACCTTATCTTCATAAGTGCTCAGACCATTTGCTATGAGACACGAAATTGAGCTCAGGTGCATCCTGTTTCCATTGATCATCTTTGAGATGTTTCTACAACTTGATTGGAGTCCACCTGTGGTAAATTCAATTGACTGGACATGATTTGGAAAGAAACGCACCTGTCTATATAAGGTCCCACAGTTGACAGTTTATGTCAGAGCAAAAACCAACCCATGAGGTCGAAGGAATTGTCTGTAGAGCTCCGAGACAGGATTGTGTCGAGGCACAGATCTGGGGAAGGGTACCAAAAAATGTCTGCAGCATTGAAGGGCCCCAAGAACACAGTGGTCTCCATCGTTCTTAAATGGAAGAAGTTTGGAACAACCAAGACTCTTCCTAGAGCTGGCTGCCCGGCCAAACGGAGCAATCGGGGGAAAAGGGCCTTGGTCAGGGAGGTGACCAAGAACCCGATGGTCACTCTGACAGAACTCCAGAGTTCCTCTGTGGAGATGGGAGAACCTTCTAGAAGGACAACCATCTCTGCAGAATTCCACCAATCAGGCCTTTATGGTAGAGTGGCAAGACGGAAGCCATGCAGCATCTCCACGGTGAAGCATGGTGGTGACAGCCTCATGCTGTGGGAATGTTTTTTCAGCGGCAGGGACTGGGAGACTAGTCAGGATTGAAGGAAAGATGAATGGAGCAAAGTACAGAGAGATACTTCGTGAAAACATGCTCCAGAGCGCTCAGGACCTCAGACAGGGGTGAAGGTTCACCTTCCAACAGGACAACAACCTTAAGCACACAGCCAAGACAACTCGGGAGTGGCTTCGGTACAAATCTCTGATTGTCCTTGAGTGGCCCAGCCAGAGCCCGGACTTGAACCCGATCGAACATCTCTGGAGAGACCTGAAAATAGCTGTGCAGTGACGCTACCCATCCAACCTGACAGAGCTTGAGAGGATCTGCAGAGAAGAATTGGATAAACTCCGCAAATACAGGTGTACCAAGCTTGTAGCGTCATACCCAAGAAGACATGATGCTGTGATAGCTGCCAAAGGTACTTCAACAAAGTACTGAGTAAATGGTCTGAATACTTACAGTGGCATGCGAAAGTGTACACCCCCTTGGCATTTTTCCTATATTGTTGCCCTACGACCTGGAATTAAAATAGATTTTTGGGGGGTTTGTATCATTTTTTACACAACATGCCTACCACTTTGAAGATGCAAAATATTTTTTATCATGAAACAAACAAGAAATAAGACCAAAAAACTGAAAACTTGAGCATGTATAACTATTCAACCCCCCATAGTCAATACTTTGTAGAGACAAATTTTGCAGCAATTACAGCTGCAAGTTTCTTGGAGTATGTCTATATAAGCTTGGCACATCTAGCCACTGGGATTTTTGCCCATTCTTCATGGCAAAACTGCTCCAGCTGCTTCAAGTTGAATGGGTTCCGCTGGTGTACAGCAATCTTTAAGTCATACCACAGATTCTCAATTGGATTGAGATCTGGTCTTTGACTAGGCCATTCCAAGACATGTAAATGTTTCCTCTTCAAACACTTGAGTGTTGCTTTAGCAGTATGCTTAGGGTCATTGTCCTGCTGGATGGTGAACCTCTGTCCCAGTCTCAAATCTCTGGAAGACTGAAACAGGTTTCCCTCAAGAATTTCCCTGTATTTAGCGCCATCCTGCCAATGAAAAACATCCCCACAGCATGATGCTGCCACCACGCCTCACTGTGTGGATGGTATTCTCGGGGTGATGGGAGATGTTGGGTTTGCATCAGACATAGGGTTTTCCTTAATGGCCATAAAGCTCAATTTTAGTCTCATCTGACCAGAGTACCTTCTTCCATATGTTTGGGGAGTCTCCCACATGCCTTTTGGCGAACACCAAATGTGTTTGCTTATTTTTTTCTTTAAGCAATGGCTTTTTTCTGGCCACTCTTCCATAAAGCCCAGCTCTTTGGAGTGTACGACTTAAAGTTTTCCTATGGACAGATACTCCAATCTCCACTGTGGAGCTGTGCAGCTCCTTCAGGGTTATCTTTGGTCTCTTTGTTGCGTCTCTGATTAATGCCCTCCTTGCCTGGTCTGTGAGTTTTGGTGGGCGGCCCTCTCTTGGCAGGTTTGTTGTAATGACATATTCTTTCCATTTTTTTATAATGGATTTAATGCTGCTCCGTTGGATGTTCAAAGATTCAGATATTTTTTTCTAATTATGTTACTTCTGAAAGTAATTGGTTGCACCAGATCTTATTTAGGGGCTTCATATCAAAGGGGGTGAATACATATGCACTCACCACTTTTTTTTATTTTAATTTTTTTATTTGTTGTATATACAAGTACTTTTTTTCATTTCACTTCACCAATTTGGACTATTTTGTGGATGTCCATTACATGAAATCCAAATAAAAATCTATTTAAGTTACAGGTTGTAATGCAACAACATAGGAAAAACACCAAGGGGGATGAATACTTTTGCAAGGCACTGTCGTGTATTAGTTAATGTGACGACTGTTGCTCATCGAATGATTAAAGGTTTCTAACTGCATGATTAAATGAATCAAGCAATTATTAACTCATTAACCTGGGGCACCATGGGAAAATTCATTTTATTGAGTTTCTATTTCCCAAATTAACTCAAAGAATATCAGAATATTGATTTTACAACAGTCGCGAATTAATCAATTTCCTCTACAGTCTCATTCTGAACGTCGCATAATCCGGGAATCTGCACAAACCCGGGTCCCACCAATGAGTTCGTACCACACCAATTTTAGTTGATTATTTATTTACTCGAAAGCTAAAATGATGATAAAAGATACACATACACAACACAGTCTAGGCTATTGATTAGAACTTAGTATAACGGGCCAACACACTATGGCGCGTGTTACCCAAAATGGGGATTTAAAAGAGAGAGAAAGACAGAAAGTACACGAGAGAAATATACATTTGGGTGCATTTGTCAGCTATGCTTATTTTAAGCCTAGCCTTGCCCCGAACTGCCACTCTTATGGGTCAGAATATAATGATGTAAATACGTGTTGGAGGTCTCAGATGGGAAGCTCCGTGTGGGTCGTTTAGGCTTCTCAATGACACACTTCTCCGGTGCAACTGTCTGGTTTTCCTCACGATGTCAGTGTCCTTTTGGCTTAGTGGTCTGATTCCTCGCCCTTGCTCTGAAAGGGGTCTTCTAAGGACAGACAGCTCTGTAGCTCAGAGCTCACAGCGTAGGAATGAAATAGCGTAGATACCACGATACGATAGGGAGTGGACACCAGGTGTTCCGGCTTGAATTCACCCGCTTAAACACAGCTACTCATCCGTAGCATGGGTAGAAAAAAGATTTCTTTGTCTTCAACCTTGTGTTGCGTTTTGGTTTTGTTGACTTTTTAGACCTTGGCTGCAGCTCGGGTCACTAAGTCTGATATGTTAATTCTTAACTCACATGTCTTATACCCTCGGGTCAGAAGTGGGCGTAACTGCCTTTAGGGCAATTCTCTGGGCGTACCAAGTTAAGAGGCAAGGTCTAGATTTGACTTAAATCCAATTTTAGACAACTAACTTCACATTTCATCTTTACCAAAACATTCTCTTTGATTTGGACATTTTCCACACAACGTACAATGTATAAACATCAAGCATTGTCACGTTCTGACCATAGTTCTTGTGTGTTTTACTTGTTTTAGTGTTGGTCAGGACGTGAGCTGGGTGGGCATTCTATGTTGTGTGTCTAGTTTGTCCATTTCTATGTATGCCTGATATGGTTCTCAATCAGAGGCAGGTGTTTGTCATTGTCTCTGATTGGGAACCATATTTAGGTGGCTTGTTTTGTGTTGGGGTTTGTGGGCGGTTGTTTTCTGTCTTTGTGTTCATTTCACCAGAGAGGACTGTTTCGGTTTGCCACGTTTGTTATTTTTGTATTTTGTAAGTGTTCACGTTATCGTCTTTATTAAATCATGTTGAGCACAAACTACGCTGCGTCTTGGTCCGATCCCTGCTACACCTCCTCTTCAGACGAAGAGGAGGAAGGCTGCCGTTACAGAACCACCCACCATACTCGGACCAAGCAGCGTGGTAAGGGGAAGCAGCGGCAGCAGCGGCAGCAGCAGGAGCTAGCAAGGCAGAGCGGCTGGAAGCCCAGGAGGCTCCCCAAAAAATGTATTGGGGGGAGGCACACGGGGTGTGTAGCTGGGTCAAGTAGGAGACTTGAGCCAGTTCCCCGTGCTTACCATAAGGAGCAGTTGGCGAAATTGAGGTACGAGTCGGAGAATGTGGAGGAGTTATTGGACAGATTGGAGGAAAGTGAAAGGATGGGAGATTATGAGACATTCGATGAGTTGTTGGTAGAATTGGAGGAGAGCGAAGAGAGAGAGCTGTTGGTTTGGCGTAGTATACACGGTACTCGCCCTGAGGTGTGTGATTACCGTGGAGAGCGGGAGTACGGGCAGACACCGTGTTATGCGGAAGAGCGCATGGTGTCTCCTGTACATGTGCATAACCCGGTGCGGTATATCCCAGGTCCACGTATCGGCCGGGCTAGAGTGGGCATCGAGCCAGGTGCCATGAAGCCGGCTCAACGCAGCTGGTCTCCAGTGCGTCTCCTCGGGCCGGTGTACATGGCACCAGCCTTACGCATGGTGTCCCCAGTTCGCCAGCACAGTCCAGTGCGGGTTATTCCACCTCCCCGCATTGGCCTGGCTACGGGGAGCATTCAACCAGGTAAGGTTGGGCAGGCTCGGTGCTCATGAGCTCCAGTACGCCTTCATGGTCCGGTCTATTTGGTGCCACCTCCTCGCCCCAACCCAGTACCACCAGTGCCAACACCACGCACCAGGCTTCCAGTGCGTCTCCAGAGCCCTGTTCCTCCTCCACGCACTCTCCCTGAGGTGCGTGTCCTTAGCCCGGTACCACCAGTTCCGGCACCACGCACCAGGCCTACTGTGCACCTCAGCAGGTCAGAGTCGGCCGTCTGCTCAGCGCCGTCTGAGCTGCCTGTCTGCCCAGCGTTGCCTGCGCTGCCTGTCTGCCCAGCGTCGCCTGCACTGCCTGTCTGCCCAGCGTCGCCTGCGCTGCCTGTCTGCCCAGCGCCGCCTGCGCTGCCCGTCTGCCCAGCGCCATCTGAGCCGCCCGTCTGCCCAGCTGCATCTGAGCCGCCCGTCTGCCCAGCGCCATCTGAGCTGTCCGTCTGCCCAGCGCCATCTGAGCTGTCCGTCTGCCCAGCGCTATCTGAGCTGCCCGTCTGCCCAGCGCCATCTGAGCCGCCCGTCTGTCCAGCGCCATCAAAGCCGTACGTCAGTCAGGAGCCGCCAGAGCCGTCAGCCAGTCAGGAGCTGCCAGAGCCGCCCGCCAGTCAGGAGCCAGAGCCGCCCGCCAGTCAGGAGCTGCCAGAGCCGCCCGCCAGTCAGGAGCCAGAGCCGCCCGCCAGTCAGGAGCCAGAGCCGCCCGCCAGTCAGGAGCCAGAGCCGCCCGCCAGTCAGGAGCCCTAGCCGCCCGCCAGTCAGGAGCCAGAGCCGCCCGCCAGTCATGAGCCGCCCGCCAGTCATGAGCTGCCCTCCAGTCATGAGCTGCCCTCCAGTCATGAGCTGCCTTCCAGTCATGAGCTGCCTTCCAGTCATGAGCTGCCCTCCAGTCAGGAGCTGCCATTAGTCATGAGCTACCTCCCAGTTATGAGCTACCTCTCAGTCATGAGCTACCCCATAGTCATGAGCTACTCCTCAGTCATGAGCTACTCCTCAGTCAGGAGCTACCTCTCAGTCATGAGCTGTCCCTCAGTTCGGAGCTGTCCCTCAGTCCGGAGGAGTTCCCTCAGTCCAGAGGCGCTCCTCAGTCTGGTGGGGCCCTTTGTGAAGGTTCCTAGGCCAAGGTCGGCGGCGAGGGTCGCCACTCAAAGGACGCTAAGGAGGGGGACAAAGTCAATGGTGAAGTGGGGTCCTCGTCCAGCCCCAGAGCCGCCACCGCGGACAGATGCCCACCCAGACCCTCCCCTATAGGTTTAGGTTGTGCGTTCGGAGTCCGCACCTCAGGAGGGGGGTACTGTCACGTTCTGACCATAGTTCTTGTGTGTTTTACTTGTTTTAGTGTTGGTCAGGACGTGAGCTGGGTGGGCATTCTATGTTGTGTGTCTAGTTTGTCCATTTCTATGTATGCCTGATATGGTTCTTAATCAGAGGCAGGTGTTTGTCATTGTCTCTGATTGGGAACCATATTTAGGTGGCTTGTTTTGTGTTGGGGTTTGTGGGTGGTTGTTTTCTGTCTTTGTGTTCTGCACCAGATAGGACTGTTTTCGGTTTTCACATTTTATTGTTTTGTAGCTTGTAGTGTTCATGTTATTATTCTTTATTAAACATGTTGAACACTAGCCGTGCTGCGTTTTGGTCCTCTCCTTCATCCCAGGAAGAAAACCGTTACAAGCATATACTAGGAAAACTCTTAACGTTACAATGTTTTCGTAATAACATTGTTCTTTAACCTTTAATAACAACACAAAAATGACATTAATTTTCATATTCCATCTATCATCATTACCACCATTGTGGCTGACGGAAACCATTGTTCCAAAGTCCATTTATTGCATGTTTAATGTTCTGAGGCTGGTTCTCCATAGTGAGAGGACAAAGGAATTTTGTCTGTTGCCTAAGATTTACGATGGGCGTGAGGGGTCATAAAACCCCCACATCTTCATACCCCTAGATCTCTCATCCCCTGTTCAGGGTGAGAGATAATCTGTAGGGTTGTGGTCTCCTGTAACCTGACCTGATCAGGACAGTCATGACAGCACTGTATGTAAATGTGATATTTATGTTTTTGTGTATGTCCATTACATGAAATCCAAATAAAAATCCATTCAAATTACAGGTTGTAATGCAACAAAATAGGAAAAACACCAAGAGGGATGAATACTTTTACAAGGCACTGTATGTACTGTAAATGTATGTACTGTAAATGTTTTTTATATATATAAATGTACAAAAGTTTATAAAAAACTGTTTTTGGTTTGTCATTATGGGGTATTGTGTGTAGATTGACAATTGAATCACTTTTAGAATAAGGCTGTAGTAACAAAATCTGGAAAAAGTCAAGGTGTCTGAATACTTTCCGAAGGCATTGTATATGGATGTCATTTTTCTGTGGTTACTTGTATCTGTACAGGGTGAACTCTGACTTACTCTATGTAAAGGGGTTTTATTGCCTTCTCATGAATGTGTGTGGGAGATTATTTCACTTATTATTCACTGTATCAAAATTCCAGTGGGTCAGAAGTTCACATACACTAAGTTGACTGTGCCTTTAAACAGCTTGGAAAATTCCAGAAAATTATGCCATGGCTTTAGAAGCTTCTGATAGGCTAATTGACATAATTTGAGCCAATTGGAGTTGTACCTGTGGATGTATTTGAAGGCCTACCTTCAAACTCAGTGCCTCTTTGCTTGACATCACGGGGAATTTTTGTATTTTTATTTATTTAAACAGGGAGACATATTGACGCCTAAGTCTCATTCACAAGCATGCCCTGGGAACAACAGTCACATCAGCACACACACAGTTATATACAAAATACACAAAATATACCCAATATACATACAATATACACATTAGCCATTATAATCAAATAAAACAAACACATTCACCTTTATAAAAATCATAAATCAATTTCCTAAATTGACCCAGGGACAACTGGAGACTATTCCACACATGAGGTGCCTCATATGACAAAGCAGATACCCTGAACTCGGTGGTTACCAAGGGAGACATCATTGTTAACCAACCCTGTGACCTTGTATTATAACCTGAAATTCTACAGTTCAACAAAGATGTTAAGTATGTTGGAAGCTTGTGGAGTAGGGCTTTATAAACAAAAAGAGAGTAATGAAGTGATCTACTTGTCTTTAAAGAGGTCCAGCCAACTTCTGGTAAAAGATCTAGTGGTAAGTATTAAAACTGTCAGATGTAATTAACCAAGGGCGTAATGATAAACAGAATCAAGGGATTTTAGAGTAGAGTCCGTTGCACGTCGGTAGATGGTATCACCATAGTCAAGAACAGGTAGAAAAGTTATTCTACAATTCGCTTCCTGCTAGCCAAAGAAAAACAAGCTTTATTTCTATATAAGAAACCCACTTTACATTTAAGCTTCTTAACAAGCTCATTTGTATGTTTCTTAAATGATAGATCATTGTCCATCC
The DNA here is from genome assembly GCF_045679555.1 of Salvelinus alpinus. Classification (NCBI taxonomy): domain Eukaryota; kingdom Metazoa; phylum Chordata; class Actinopteri; order Salmoniformes; family Salmonidae; genus Salvelinus; species Salvelinus alpinus. The sequence continues at coordinate 48,832,452 of NC_092090.1, forward strand.
AAATACCAAGGTATTTGTACGCAGGGACTTGTTCAATTACTGAACCGTTCAAGGAGTGAAGATGTTACCCAACTGAGATACTTCTACGAGACTTTGAAAACATCATGTATTTAGTGTCGCCTGTATTAAGTACAACCTTCAAATCCGTAAGGGCTTCCTGAACAGCTGCAAAATCAGACTGTAGCCTTGACACAGCTAGATCAACAGCCGGAGAAATTGCACACATAATATTGTCGTCCGCATATAAATGAAGATCAATATTTCTGTCGCGACTTTCACCGAAGTCGGTCCCTCTCCTTGTTCGAGCGGCGTTCGGCAGTCGACGTCACCGGTCTTTTAGCCATCGCCGATCCATTTTTCATTTTCCATTTGTTTTGTCTTTGTTTTCTACACACCTGATTTCTATTCCCCAATTACATGTTCATTATTTAACCCTCTGTTTCACATGTTAGTGTGCGTGTTTATTGATTGTTCATGTCGGTTCTTGACGGCTGGTTATTGTTTGCCGGGTTATGTATTTACGCCCGTTATTTTCGAGTGACCGGTATTTCTCCGCACCTTGAGTATTGTCTGTATACTGGTGCTGTCGTGGAATGAACTACCTTGTACACTCATCTCTGCTCTCCTGCGCCTGATTCACTGCACCAGTTACCCACCGTCTGACAATCTTGGTGGTCGGGTTACACTGTAAACTTGGTATCATTTGATTGATCAAAGGTGATTGGTTTTGGGTTGAGAAGGTTTGTCACGTTCCTGACCTTATTTCCTTTGTTTTGTCTTTGTTTAGTATGGTCAGGGCGTGAGTTGGGGTGGGCATTCTATGTTATGTGTTTCTATGTTGGGTTCATTCAACTAGTCTGATATGGTTCTCAATCAGGGGCAGGTGTTTTACGTTTCCTCTGATTGAGAACCATATTAAGGTAGGCTGTTCTCACTGTTTGTTTGTGGGTGATTGTTCCTGTGTCAGTGTTTGTGCCACACGGGACTGTTTTCGTTCGTTTTGTTTATTTCATTCGTGTGTTCCTTCCTGTTCGTGCGTTCATGTTATATGTTCACAAGTTCAGGTCTGTTCACGTCGTTTATTGTTTTGTAGTTTGTTTAAGATATTTTCCGTCTTCGTCTTTCTTAAATAAACAAATATGTATTCAACCCACGCTGCGTTTTGGTCCGATCCATGCTCCTCTTCAGACGAGGAGGAAAACGACCGTTACAGAATCACCCACCAACCAAGGACCAAGCAGCGTGGGAAAAAGCAGCAGCAGCGATCGCAGGATTTCTGGACATGGGAGGAAATTCTGGACGGTAATGGACCCTGGGCACAACCTGGAGAATATCGCCGCCCTCGTGAAGAGCTGGAGGCAGCAAAAGCCAAGAGGCGGTGGTATGAGGAGGCAGCACGGAAGCGAGGCTGGAAGCCTGTGAGTCAAGCCCAAACATTTCTTGGGGGGGGGGGCTACAAGGGGGTGTGGCGAAGTCAGGTAGGAGACCTGCGCCAACTCCCCGAGCTTACCGTGGAGAGCGAAAGTACGGGCAGACACCGTGTTATGCGGTAAAGCACACGGTGTCTCCTGTACGTGTGCTTAGCCCGGTGCGGGTTATTCCACCTCTCCGCACTGGCCGGGCTAGATTGAGCATTGAGCCAGGTGCCATGAAGCCGGCTCAACGCGTCTGGTCTCCAGTGCGTCTCCTCGGGCCGGCATACATGGCACCAGCCTTACACATGGTGTCCCCGGTTCGTCTTCAGAGCCCTGTTCCTCCTCCACGCACTAGCCCTGTGGTGTCTCCAGCCGGGACCACCAGTTCCGGCACCACGCACCAAGCCTCCTGTGCGTCTCCAGAGCCCTGTGCGCCCTGTTGCTGCTCCCCGCACTAGCCTTAAGGTGCGTAACCTTAGCCCGGTACCACCAGTTCCCGCACCACGCACCATGCCTACTGTGCGCCTCAGCCGGCCAGAGTCTGCCATCTGCCCAGTTCCGCCTGCACTGCCCGTCTGCCCAGTGCCGCCTGCACTGCTCGTCTGCCCAGTGCCGCCTGCACTGCCGGTCTGCCCAGAGCCGCCTGCACTGCCCGTCTGCCCAGTGCCGTCTGCGCTGTTCCCGCACCACGCACCATGCCTACTGTGCGCCTCAGCCGGCCAGAGTCTGCCATCTGCCCAGTTCCGCCTGCACTGCCCGTCTGCCCAGCGCCGTCTGAACTGCCCGTCTGTCCTGAGCCTTCAAAGCCACCCGTCTGTCCTGAGCCTTCAAAGCCGCCCGTCTGTCAGGAGCCGCTAGAGCCGTCCGTCAGTCAGGAGCCACTAGAGCCGTCCGCCAGTCAGGAGCCGCTAGAGCCGTCCGCCAGTCAGAAGCCGCTAGAGCCGCCCGCCAGACAGGAGCAGCCAGAGCCGCCCGCCAGACAGGAGCAGCCAGAGCCTGTCTGGCGGGCGGCTCTGTTCGTGCGTTCATGTTATATGTTCACAAGTTCAGGTCTGTTCACGTCGTTTATTGTTTTGTAGTTTGTTTAAGAGTTTTTCCGTCTTCGTCTTTCTTAAATAAACAAATATGTATTCAACCCACGCTGCGTTTTGGTCCGATCCATGCTCCTCTTGAGACGAGGAGGAAAACGACCGTTACAAGGTTACACCTTCAGATGTTATGAATGGAATGTAAGGACTTTGTTCTCTCTCTTGTCCTGTATCCAGTCCATGGAGGAAAGTTGTATGATCAATTCTCATTTCCTAGGCTTCTAGGCCTCTGGCCTAGTAAGCATCGCTTTGTTCATGCTTTGTGTTCTAAGTTAACTTAAGGATCTATATGCTAGGAATAATGCCTTGTAATGCTTGTTAATGCGTTGCCACTTAAGCTTTATGCCTTGTATGTGAATCCATTCATTTTACAAGTAATGAAATGCACTTGTATTTAGAATTCCATTCTGAGGCATTTCTTCATTGCCTATTACTGTAACTCAACTATAGTGTTCTTGCATATATTGCTATTAACTATCTTATGGACTCAGATGATTCAGTTAATGGGCTAATTGCATAGTCTTATTACGAGTCGTTTGTGAGGTATATATAATATACTTCATAGACACATATCAAATATTACTGCCCACTACAACACCTTCCTCACTCCCAAAGGCAAAAGGAAAACCGTCCAGCAAAGCTACTAGAAAGCCCTTTGTGAGAGCTTAAACCTGGAATACAAACCTGACCCTTCAAAACAGCTTATGCCAGCCTTACAACATCCCATAAAATCCTCTCACTTGAACCATGGCTCTTTGTTAAAAACCCCTGGGGGCCTGACAAGCTGTCTTTCCAGATTGATCACTAGAAATAGACTGCAATATTGGACGTTTGAAAAGGTCCCCAGAACGTCGATATACAGTACCAGTCAAAAGTTTGAACACACCTACTCATTCCGGGGGTTTTCTTTATTTGTACAATTTTCCACATTGTAATAAAAATTGTGAAGACATCAAAACTATGAAATAACACTCATGGAATCATGTAGTAACCAAAAAAGTGTTAAACACATGATAATTATATTTTATATTTGAGATTCTTCAAAGTAGCCACCTTTTGCCTTGATGATAGCTTTGCCCATGCTTGGCATTCTCTCAACCAGCTTTATGAGAATGCATCACCTGGAATGCATTTTAATTAACAGGTGTGCCTTGTTAAAAGTTAATTTGTAGAATTTCTTATCTTCTTGATGTGTTTGAGCCAATCGGTTTTGTTGTGACAAGGTACGGGTGGTATACAGAAGATAGAACTATTTGGTAAAAGACCAAGTCCATATAATGGCAAGAACAGCTCAAATAAGCAAAAATAAATGACAGTTGATCATTACTTTAAGACATGAAGGTCAGTCAATCTGGAACATTTCAAGAACTTTGAAAGTTTCTTCAAGTGCAGTCGCAAAAACCATCAAGCGCTATGATGAAATTGGCTCTCATGAGGACCACCAGAGGAAAGGAAGACCCAGAGTTACCTGTTTTGCCGAGGATAAGTTAATTAGTTACCAGCCTCAGAAATGGCAGCCCAAATAAATGCTTCACAGAGTTGAAGTAACAGACACATCTCAACATCAACTGTTCAAAGGAGACTGTGTGAATCAGGCTTTCATGGTCGAATTGCTGTAAAGAAACCCCTACTTAAGGACACCAATAATAAGAAGAGACTTGCTTAGGCCAATAAACACGAGCAATGGACATTAGACCATGGAAATCTGTCATTTGGTCTGATGAGTCCTAATTTGAGATTTTTGGTTCCAACCGCTGTGTCTTTGTGAGACTCAGAGTAGGTGAACAGATGATCTCTGCATGCGTGGTTCCCACTGTGAAACATGGAGAAGGAGGTGTGACGGTGTGGGGGTGCATTGCTGGTGACACTGTCTGTGATTTATTTAGAACTCAAGGCACACTTAACCAGCATGGCTACCACAACATTCTGCAGCGATCTGGTTTGCGCTTAATGGGACTATCATTTGTTTTTCAACAGGACAATGACCCAACACACCTCCAGGCTATGTAAGGGCTATTTGACCAAGAAGGAGAGTGATGGAGTGCTGCATCAGATGACCTGGCCTCCACAATCACCCGACCTCAACCCAATTGAGATCGTTTGGGATGAATTGGACCGCAGAGTGAAGGAAAAGCAGTCAACAAGTGCTCAGCATATGTGAGAAATTTCCAAGAGTGTGCAAAGCTGTTATCAAGGCAAAGCGTGGCTACTTTGAAGAATCTCAAATATAAAATCTATTTTCATTTGTTTAATGCTTTTTTGGTTACTACATGATTCCATCATTTTTTATTTCATAGTTTTGATGTCTTCACTATTAGTCTCCAATGTAGAAAATAGTAAAAATAAAGAAAAACCATTGAACGAGTAGGTGTGTCCAAACTTCTGACTGGTACTGTATGCCGTCCTCGGCACTCAGAAAAATCAACTAAAAATAACTGCCCAGCACTGGGATTGAAGTTGTTATACTCAGTGTCAAAGCACACTGCTTAAACCACTACACGTCCACAGTTCACAATGCTTGAGCAAGCCGCAAGAATACTTGACGGTAATAGCACATCGTTTTGTAAATATTTTATTTTAAGAATTACCAAACCGTAGCCCTAACCTCAACCACTCAGAATTAATAACTAAACCTCACCCTTTGAGTTGTTTCTGTTTTAACCCTGTAACCACAGATAATCAACCCTGTAACCATGCGGAAACAAATGTGTGCAAAAATTTGATGTTCATTCATAATAGTAGAAACCTTGAGATCTTGTTTTCCATCCCCAATCTCTTTATCCAAATCTCTAAACTTTCATCCGAGCTGAAAGCTTGGATGGAATAGAACCAATGGACAACTGGACAACTTGACTAACTAGGTGATGATTTAGACTTTTCGTCCAATGGTATGCAGGGGAAAGGCAGTGGGGAATCCCCATTGGCCACTGAGCTCATATTCTCTGTTGTGATTGGTGTTGCCTGGGGTGCCATCTCGGTGAGGGGTTGCTAGGCTGTCTGGTAGTGGAGCTGTTAGGTTCTAATTGCTCTCTCTCTCTCTCTCTCTCTCTGTCTGTCTCTGTCTCTCTCTGCAATATGTTAATAGCTCCATCTACCTTGTCCTCTAATAAGCTAGGAGTAATGTTCACCATGCTAAAAACCAATTAGTGTAGCCACCCATTTCAGATTTACACAGGCAGTGGTGGAAAAAGTATCCAACTGTCATACTTGAGTAAAAGTAAAGATACCTTATTAATAGAAAAGTAAAAGTCACCCAGTAAAATTCTACTTGATTAAAAGTCTAAAAGTATTTGGTTTAAAATGTACTTACGTATCAAAAGTAAAAGTATAAGTAATTTCAAATTCCTTATATTAGGCGAACCACGTGGTACCATTTTCTTGTTTTTAATTTATTTACGGAAAGCCAGGGGCACACTCCAACTCCCAGACATCATTTACAAACAAAGCATGTGTGTTTAGTTGGTCCGCCAGATCAGAGGCTGTAGGGCTGACCAGGGATGTTCGGTTGATAAGTGTGTGAATTGGACTAATTTCCTGTCCTGCTAAGCATTCAAAATGTAACAGGTACTTTTGGGTGTCAATGTATGGAAAATGTATGGAGTAAAAAGTACAATATTTTCTTAAGGAATGTAGTGAAGTAAAAGTACAAGTAGTCAAAAAATGTAAATAGCAAAGGAAAGTACAGATACCCCCCAAAAAACGACTTAAGTAGTACTTTAAAGTATTTTGACTTAAGCATTTTACACCACTGTACACAGGTACCTAGGGGATACAGTGTATGAGATCAGGGTGAGTGGTCGATTTGGAATTGGGTTATTAGGTGGCAGGCAATTTCTCTCTGTCACCTATGTGCTGTCGCTCTTAGCCATAGCTGCCACTCTAGGTGAGGGGCAGGCTATTGAAACTGAACTGATTCCCACTAACATCCAGGGCAAATCCAAGGTTACCTGCTGGTCTGCAGTGAAGAGAGTCAGTTTTGCAATCCATGAGGCTATAACGTTTAGATAATTAGAGTATGCAGTATGTATGTACCAGGTAATATAAAGAGTTATGGAGGTTGAAACAGGAGCAAGTAGTGTCAACTAGGGAGTGGATATCTATTGGCTTGGGATCTACACTTGTAATTCTAAACGTGTGTGCAGCCTTAATCATGCATTTGAATCAATGGGATATTTCTGTGAGCCATTCATGTCTATCCCAAGTTAGGATAAGGCCCGGTTTTAACTACCAGAGCAAGCAAGCTGTTGATTTAGACACCACCCCCTCCTTAACACTAACACACACACACACATGGGCACACACACACACACACACACACACACACACACACACACACACACACACACACACACACACACACACACACACACACACACACACACACACACACACACACACACACACACACACACGTGCACACACACACACATACATACATACATACACATGCCAGCTGGACAGCGCCTGCAGATACACTCACAGGATATTTCGCTACATATTAGAGCTGAGTGAGTTGTAGGCTACAGATTATTCAATAACAGTAAGTGCATGTTTAGAAAGATTTTTTTTAAAGGTTGATAAATTATGACTTTGGAATCAAATCCACTTTTATTTGTCACATTCACATGTTTAGCAGATGTTATTGCGGGTGTAGCGAAATTCTTGTGTTTCTAGCTCCAAAAGTGCAGTAATATCTAACAAATAATTTCTAACAATAAACACAATCTAAAGTAAAATAATGGAATTAAGAAATATATATAAATATCTGGATGAGCAATGTCAGAGCTGCATGAACTAAGATATAGTAAAATATGACAGAATACTGTATAGACATATTAGATGAGTAATGCAAAATATGTGAACATTATTCAAGTGGCTAGTGTTCCAATTATTAAAGTGGCAAGTGATTTCAAGTCTATTTATAGGGCAGCAGCCTCTAATGTACTAGTAGTGATGGCTATTTAACAGTCTGATGGCCTTGAGATAGAAGCTGTTTTTCAGTCTCTCTGTCCCAGCTTTGATGTACCTGTACTGACCTCGCGTTCTGGATGATAGCGGGGTGAACAGGCAGTGGCTTGGGTGGTTGTTGTCCTTGATGATATTTTTGGCCTTCCTGTGACATCGGGTGCTGTAGGTGTCCTGGAGGGCAGGTAGTTTGCCCCCGATGATGCGTTGTGCAGACCGCACTACCCTCTGGAGTGCAGTGCAGTTGCCATACCAGGCGGTGATACAGCCCGACTGGGTGCTCTCAATTGTGCATCTGTAAAGGTTTGTGAGGGTTTTAGGTACCAAACCACATTTCTTCAGTCTCCTGAGGTTGAAGGGGCGCTGTTGAGCCTTCTTCACCACACTGTCTGTGTGGGTGGACCATTTCAGTTTGTCAGTGATGTGTACGCCGAGGAACTTGAAGCTTTCCACCTTCTCCACTGCAGTCCTGTCGATGTGGATAGGGGGGTTCTCCCTCTGCTGTTTCCTAAAGCACAATCAGCTCCTTTGTTTTGTTGACACTGGGTGAGAGGTTATTTTCCTGGCAACACTACCAGTGCCCTCATCTCCTCCCTGTCGTCATTGTTGGTAATCAGGCCTACTACTGTTGTGTCGTCTGCAAACTTGATGATTGAGTTGAGCACGCATCCTTGTGGGGCCCCTGTGTTGAGGATCAGCGAAGTGGAGGTGTTGGAGGCTGTTGGGGCGGTAAGCAAATGGAAGTGGTTCTAGGGTGTCAGCTAAGATAGAGGTGATCTGATCCTTGACTAGTCTCTCAAAGCACTTCACGATGACAGTAGTGAGTGCTACGGGGCAATAGTCATTTAGTAGAGTTACCTTTGCTTTTTTGTGTACAGGAACAATGGTGGACATCCTGAAGCATGTGGGGACAACATACTGGGATAGGGAGAGATTGAATATGTCAATAAACACTCCAGCCAGCTGTTCTGCGCATGCTCTGAGGACGCAGCTAGGGATGCTGTCTAGGCTGGCAGTCTTGCGAGGGTTAACAAGCTTAGAGAAGGAAAGCCCACAGTCCTTTGTAGCGGGACGCGTCGGTGTCACTGTGTTATCCTCAAAGAGGACGAAGAAGGTGTTTATCTTGTTCTGGAGCAAGTAGTCGGTGTCCGCGACGTGGCTAGTTTTCCCATTGTAGTCCATGATTGTCTGTAGACCCTGCCACAAAGGTAAAATGTAGTCATGGTCAGAATTGCCGAAGGGAGGGCGGGGGAGGGCCTTGTAGGCATCCCAGAAGTTGGAGTAGCAGTGGTCAAGTGTTTTAGCAGCGCGAGTACTACAGTCAATGTGTTGATAAAACTTTGTTAATGTTTTCCCAAATTTGCTTTGTTAAAACCTCCAGTTACAATAAATGCGGCCTCAGGATACGTGGTTCCACTTAAAGTCCAGTGAAGTTCTTTGAGGGCCGTCGCAGTATCGGTTTGAGAGGGAATATATATGGCTGTGACTATAACCGAAGAGAATCATTTATTACATTCCATAATATAGTAACTGTAGCAGGGCTGTTATGCTAAAGTGGTTGATATAAACTTGCATTCTTCCTACAATGACTTTCACATGGAGATCCTATTAAACAAGTATTCTAATTCCTAATTCTATGGACTCATTTGATCCCTGATTTGTCATCAATGTTCCTCAGTCTATAAGAGGCTGCCCTCTAGTGGTCAAATAAAGGCACTAACACCCAATATCACTTTAGGATCTGCAGTTGTTTTGATTATTTAATGCTACCATGTCACCTTTTAAAGACATCTCTTTGTTTTTTTGTCGTACGGTATCTTCCAGTGAAAAGAGGACCCCTTGGAACCCAACCCTGAAAGGGGTCCCACTAATGGGAAACACCAATAGGTTGGAGCAAAGTCCCTCTGAATTCTATAACAAAGTCAAAACAAGACATAGAAGAGATTAGGGTTCATGTTAAGGTCAAAGGTGGGGGGCCATAGAGTCCGACAGCAACTGTCACTGTGTATTCTACCATATGTACTATCTTGTCTCTCTTTCCTTCTCTTCCATCTCTATGATTCTCTGCCTCAGACAGTCAATGGCATCCATGGCACTCCATTCCTGCAACATTCTCTCCTGCCACCCTCCTCATCTTCTCCATCTCCGTATCCAGATTTTAATTTAAATCTTCATTGTATCATCTCTCACCCTCCTGACTTCGCCATTCTCTCTCTCAATGTTCTTGCTGTTCTTGCTGCCATTCCTCTGTAATCTCCTCCTCTCTTGCCAACCACCTCCTCCTCTCTTTTCCATCTCCCCTTCCCTCTTCTCCAACGCCCGCCTTCCTCTTCTCCACCTCCCCCTTCCTCTTCTCCATCTCATCCTCTCCGCTCCTAACCGCCTCCCTCTTCTCCTCTCCCAACTTCCACCTCCCTCTTCTTCATCTCCCCCGACATCTTCTCCAACATGACCTTCCTCTGTTTAGCCCGTCTTCTCCCTCTTCTGCACTGTCTTTCTCCAAAGTGCCAGTGTTTTCTAAATGATGTCTTACAGTTTTTTACAATCGCTAGGACCCATTTCTCAATACTTAGGTCCCTTTTTCAAAACTCTTCACACAGTTCTCCTAACTAACTTTCAGCTTGGCACAGCAGTTCATTTGACGTTCAAAATGCTCTAAAACTACCAAAACACTTCATACTTGTCTCAAATCAACTCGTTCTTCCATAACACTAGCAAAGGTTGTCACCCAACAGGCACACGTTGTCACTCATAAAACAATGACCTAAACAACACTAACAACAGGTAGCATTACATTACACAAAACAAGAATGACACCTCTCTACTTTTTAGAATTCACTGCAGTATATGTTACAGGAATGTATCAGACATGATGCAATATGCTTCAATATGATTTATGGCATTTTATGGCATCGAGTGATTCCAAAATACAATAATTTGTATATACACCATCTACCGATACATATACAGAAGCAATACTAGTCAACCCTGTCTTATGCATTTGGCCACAGGTTCTCATCCACATCACATCTTATGTCATCTTGGGCAATACACCTAGGAAATAATCTTTTGGCATGCCTGGTCCATCCCTGGAAATCTTCTGCAGATATGTCCAGGCATCCAGCATTCATTGCGTCCAGGAGGGACATTTGATCATGTGGATGGTGGTCATAAACCTTCCACCTCCATGAGGAAAATAATTCCTCTATGAGGTTGAGGAATAGAGAGTAAGGAAGGAGAAAAAGTGACATCAGCCTGGGATGGGCTGCAAATCACTCTGTGACTGCACGGGAGTGGTGAAATGCCGCATTGTCCCATACAATTGCAAACGTTGGCCGATTTCGCCTCACTGCAACCCTTTCCTCACCTGGCACAACCCTTCCATAGAGGTCACCCAGGAATGAAATGAGACACTCTGTGTTGTATGGCCCAATTAGCGGTTTGTGTAACAGCAATCCATCAGAGGATATTGCTGCACACATTGTGATGTAGGCACCCCTCTGGCCCGGGACATCCACTGTGGCTCTTTTTCCAATCACATTCCTTCCTCGCCGCAGTGTTTTGGCCAAGTTGAAACCAGCCTCATCCACAAAGATGAATATGTGGGGTGTTTGCCTGGCTTCAATCTCCATGACTCTCTAAAATAAATCCACAAGGCAACATAAGAGTTAGGCTATTACGGTAGTTTACATTATACCTTGAAACATGCCATTGTGTGCCTCTGCCCTGTTTGGTTCTGTTCAAAACCAGTTCTGTATTTTATAGTCATCTTACCTGGACTTATTGGTTCCTGAGTTGCTTGACTCGTTCAGAGTTCCTCTCAAAGGGGACAGTGTGCAACTGCTTCATCCTGACTTGATGTTGTTTCAGGACTCCAGAAATATTTGTTATGCTTACATTGTCTGCCAACACTCGTCCCGAATCTCTGTGAGTTTTATGCCATTGTTTCTGATGACCATATCAACGATTGCAGTTTCCTGCACAGCAGTGAAAATCCTACCTCTCCCACCTGTAGGAGGTAATCGTTGGGTCCTAAGCAGAAGGACAAAAACAATTACAATTACACACAAGTAGGTTTGGAGGCTTTGCTCAATTTACTTCTGTAATGTGCAGTTCAGTCAGATGCCCTTGCAGAATGCACATCTTACCTGTTGTTTTCTCAGAATAGATGCCACTGTTGAGTGTTGCAGACCAGCCTCTCTCATTGATAGAACATGATTTATTACATGATCAATTATAGTAGCCCTAATCTCATCTGAGACTACAGCTCTTGATCTTCCTCTCAGTCTTCTTCCACCACGTGTACGTACTCCTCTCCCTCTCCCTCTCCCTCTCCCTCTCCCTCTCCCTCTCCCTCTCCCAGCCACCCTTCTTCCTCTGTCAGCCACTTTAACAATTATGTGTTATTTTAGGTTTTGAACTTAAGTTTAACAGTTTTGAAAAGAGTATGTAAACATGTGCAAATTGGCCTGTAGGTACATAGAGTTTTGGTGGTGGTTGTATCTGAGCGAGAAAAGAGTTCGTGAAAATTGAAAGATGTAGTCATTGAATGCATTTGGTGCCAAAGCAATGAAAACTGACCCTTAATTTAGCCCACATAGACTGCTGTTATGCTCACTGTGTGAAGAGTTTTGAGAAAGTGACCTAAGTATTGAGAAATGGGTCCTAGCGATTGTAAACAACTGTAATGCATGTTGATTGGTATTGATTGATTCTGGTTCAGAGCCATTTCAATGACTGCCCCATAGAAGGAGTGACACAGTTGTCCTTTCTTGAGTTTCAAATGTGCTCATTCCAGAACTTAAACCATTGAAGTCCTACTGCATTTAATATAATTCCATTACATATTAATATTAAACTTGCGATGAAAGTCCATTCTATTTTGAGTGTGTGATCATTTTTGTTCGTGTGAGTGAGAGAGTCTGTGTGTGCGTGTGTGTGTGTGTGTGTGTGTGTGTGTGTGTGTGTGTGTGTGTGTGTGTGTGTGTGTGTGTGTGTGTGTGTGTGTGTGTGTGTGTGTGTGTGTGTGTGTGTGTGTGTGTGTGTGTGTGTGTGTGTGTGTGTGTGTGGACGTGTTTAACTATTCTTGTGGGGACCAGAAGTCCCTACAAGAATAGTAAACGAACAAAAAGTCGACCAGCTGGGGACATTTTGTTAGTCCCCACAAGGTCAAATGCTATTTCTAGGGGGTTTAGGGTTAAGGTTAGAATTAGTGTTAGGGTTAGAATTAAGTTAAATATTAAGGTTAGGAGCTAGGGTTAGTTGTAGGGTTAGGGTTAGGAGCTAGGGTTAGGTTTAGGATAAACCTACATTTTTGGGTTAGGGTTAGGGTTAGGGTAAGAGTACGGGTTAGGATTAGGGTTAGGTTTAGGGTTAGGGGTTAGGGAAAATAGGATTTTGAATGGGACTGAATTGTATGTCCCCACAAGGTTAGCTGTACAATACTGTGTGTGTGTGTGTGTGTGTGCGTGCGTGCGTGCGTGTGTGTGTGTGTGCGCGTGTATGTCTTTGCCTCTATTTGTCTGTTGTGAGTGCTGGAGTTGTTTAGGATCAGTTGGCTGGGGACACCTGGAGAGTTGCTAATCACCATCAGGGTTTCTGGAGGATGGTATTGTACACGACAACGACGCCTGGAATGTGTGTGTGTTAGTCAGAATGAAAACATTCCCCTTTGTTACTACCTTCAATGAAGGAGGAGCAAGGCTAGATCACAGAGTGAGTTCATTGTGTGTGAGAGAGAGAGAGAGAGAGCGAGAGAGAGAGAGAGAGAGAGAGAGAGAGAGAGAGAGAGAGAGAGAGAGAGAGAGAGAGAGAGAGAGAGAGAGAGAGAGAGAGAGAGAGAGAGAGAGAGAGAGAGAGAGAGAGAGAGAGAGAGAGAGAGAGAATCTGAACCAGTGTAGCTCCAGTTTCGGTCTGACAGTGTGCCTGGGAGGGCTGCATTCCAGAGCACCATTTCACTGCGCTCTCCCCGATCTGGGCTACAACTACTCGTTACATATTTCAACGTACAGCTTTTTGACTTTTTGTGTGCTCGGATTTCCTTTCCACTTGAACTTATCGAAGTGAAGAGTCGGGCAACCAACTGAAAGGAAGTCTAAACCAACTGGTAAAGTAAGAGTAAACCTCAAACTCTGTTGTAATAGCAGGTTTGTCTTCCTTCTGTCTGATGTAAATCAGAATGTCGTGGCTTTACTGCATGGAGACAGGTGAGACATTCACAAGAGCAATTTTGACTTCTCAACAAGGGTTGGAGTCAACTCTATTAAACCCAGCCCTTGGAATACATTTGAATACTTTCTTGAAAATGATATAAATAATGAGAACCTTTCATAAATCACAGTTGTGCTAGTTTCCTTATTTGACTGATTTGAAATTGACCACAAATCCTGCTTTCAGTTGGTGACTGCCGTACCAAAACATTGTCAATCTCAAGAGTCGGGGCTATATTGGAAAAGGTTTTTAATTCACAGAAAGTAGCATTTAGAAACATCTAACCTGCACACGTTAGCTGCTGTATCACATGGGTGCAATGAAATGACTAAGCTACTGTAACAGTTTTCTTATTTTTATGATGGCAAATCACTGTTCTTGTGTTTGTGTTAAAGGGGTTGTGTGATTCTGCCTCAGGTTGTTGTCGGTCTGTGGTTAAAACTCAGTGCCCACTTATATTGTACTCTTCTTTGTCTGGGAAGATAAGCTATGATGCATATAAATACTATTGGTCGATGTTAAAACTTCTAATATTCATCTGTTTGCAGACGATACTGTTATGTACGCCATTGCCCCACCTGAAGACCAGGTGTTGTCAGAGGTGCAATCTGACTTTGTTGCCTTACAAAATGGCCTGGTTGGTTTATAACTTGTACTTATTGTGGGCAAGACGAAACATATGTTGTTTTCTAATTCTCTCAAAAATGTTTCAGATGGACTACATATTTATTAATTGACTGGTTCTCCCATCGATCGGGTTCCCGTCTATAAATATCTGGGCTTTCGAATTGACCAGGATTTAACGTTTAAAAAAACATACTGATTTAAAGTGGCCTTTTTTATTTTTATAGATCTTGCCTCTACCTTAACAGCAGGAACAGATTGTATTGTCAACTTTCCTGATAGTTCTTGACTATGGTGACATAATTTACCAGTGTGCAGCAGCGATTACTCTTAAGTCTTTGGATGCCGTCTACCATACCATCCTTTGCTTTATCACAGGTGACAGTTTTAATAATCATCAATGCATCCTGTATCAAAAAGGTTGGCTGGTCCTCATTAAAGAACCGTAGATCCCTTCACTATTCACTTTTTGTTTACAACGCTTTACTACACAAGTTTCCAACTTTGTTGTTGAAGTGTAAAAACACGAGTTACCAGATTTGTTGACTGGGTTGGTTAACTCTTGAGATTACTCTGAGGTTTTGTTTTACATTGTGTTGGTTGTTGTATTGTTGTGACCAGGGCACCCTTGTGAATAAGACCATGGTCTCAATGGGGTTTCCCTGAATAAATAAAGAATAATAATTAAAAAATAATCTACTTTAACTACCTCTGCAATATCACTCAATTAGCAGGAGAGAACTAGTCTTCTGCCATTTTTCATTTTAAAGTCACATATATTTCATTGGTTTGCAGGTATACAACTTTGATTATATTAAAAGAATTTGGCATCTGACAACGTTCGCACTCTCAAATTTAAACTTTACATCTTTACATAACATATAGTCAAACAAACATTAATATGTCTTGTAACAATCACCCTGAACTTTATCTTGGGTAATAGTCAAACCAAACCACCTCTGTTTAAACTAGAGTGAACTGCATATACTCTCCTCTCTGAGATGTGTTTGTAAACAGACAGTGTGGTGTAGAGGTATGTGTAGGAGGGAAGGTGCCCTAAGGAATGTCAGTCTATCATTACAACATTCCATTACTCCACTTAGCTAACCTACCAGCAGGTCTGCAGTTCCGCCTCGGAAATGGACAACTCAATATAAGGGATTATTTCTATTGAAGCTGGTTGTGGTAGTTTGGGCTGGAATAACCTGAAACTCTGCATACCTGCATACCTGCATCTCTCTCTCTCTCTCTCTCTCTCTCTCTCTCTCTCTCTCTCTCTCTCTCTCTCTCTCTCTCTCTCTCTCTCTCTCTCTCTCTCTCTCTCTCTCTCTCTCTCTCTCTCTCTCTCTCTCTCTCTCTCTCTCTCACGTGCTCTCTCTCACGTGCTCTCTATCTCAGGTTCTCTCTCTCTCGTTCTCTTTCTCTCACGTGCTCACTCTCTCTCTCTCTCATGTTCTCTCTCTCTCTCTCTCCCTCTCTTATGTTCTCTCTCTCACACGTTCTCTCTCTCTCACATTCTCTCTCTCTCTCTCTCCCTCTCTCTCTCTCTCTCTCTCTCTCAAGAGGGACTCTGAGGAGAGAGCTATCCGCCCTGGTCAAACAATGTGTGTGTAGAATATAGAAAAAACAAAACAATGTATGTATGTGTGCATGTGCGTGTGTTTCTGCAGCAGTGTAACCTTGCGCCTGTGAGAGAGAGGCAAATCCTACCTACATCCTGCATTTACCCTGTACTCTGTCACTATCACTGTCTGATTGAGATCTGGGCTAACAACTACTGGCTCTCCTCTGCTGACTGTATTTTGTCGTAATGTTAAATTATAACCTAACTTAAACAGCATCATAGACAGAGCATGTGCAAGAATTTTGAATATGTTTAAATGTCCCAGAAACATTTTGGTTACAAGCACATTTAAAGACGTAAAGATGACTACTTTAAAAATAAATGGTTCTAAATAGTACCAGAAAGGGTTTCCTTGGCTTGTAACCATAGCGGAACCCTTTTTGGTGCTATATAGAACCCTTTTCTGAAGGGCATCTGTATTGTGCTACAAAATCCCAAGGTGCTACAAAAAAATATTTTCTAAGGTGCTATAAAGAACCATTCAAAAAGGTTCTATATAGCACCAAAAAAGGGTTCCGCTATGGTTACAACCCTTTCTGGAGCTACAGTTGAAGTCGGAAGTTTACATACACTTAGGTTGGAGTCATGAAAACTCGTTTTTCAACCTCTCCACAAAATTGATTTTTAACAAACTATAGTTTTGGCAAGCCGGCAAGGACATCTACTTTGTGCATGACACAAGTAATTTTTCCAACAATTGTTTACAGACAGATATTTCACTTATAATTCACTGTATCACAATTCCAGTGGGTCAGAATTTTACATACACTAAGTTGACTGTGCCTTTAAACAGCTTGGAAATTCCAGAAAATAAAAAAAATGGCTTTAGAAGCTTCTGATACGCTAATTGACATCATTTGAGTCAATTGGAGGTGTACCTGTGGATGTATTTCAAGGCCTACCTTCAAACTCAGTGCCTCTTTGCTTGACATCATGGGAAAATCAAAAGAAATCAGCCAAGACCTCTGAAAAAAAATTGTAGACCTCCACAAGCCTGGTTCATCCTTGGGAGCAACTTCCAAATGCCTGAAGGTTTTATTTTTATTTTATTTTATTTCACCTTTATTTAACCAGGTAGGCTAGTTGAGAACAAGTTCTCATTTGCCAAGATAAAGCATAGCAGTGTGAACAGACAACAACACAGAGTTACACATGGAGTAAACAATAAACAAGTCAATAACACAGTTATAACACAAAAAACTAAATGAGTCTATATACATTGTGTGCAAAAGGCATGAGGTAGGCAATAAATAGGCCATAGGAGCGAATAATTACAATTAGCAGATTAACACTGGAGTGATAAATCATCAGATGATCATGAGCAAGTAGAGATACTGGTGTGCAAAAGAGCAGAAAAGTAAATAAATAAAAACAGTAAGGGGATGAGGTAGGTAAATTGGGTGGGCTGTTTACAGATGTACTATGTACAGCTGCAGCGATCGGTTAGCTGCTCAGATAGCAAATGTTTAAAGTTGATGAGGGAAATAAAAGTCTCCAACTTCAGCAATTTTTGCAATTTGTTCCAGTCACAGGCAGCAGAGAACTGGAAGGAAAGGCGGCCAAATGAGGTGTTGGCTTTTGGGATGATCAGTGAGATATACCTGCTGGAGCGCGTGATACGGGTGGGTGTTGTTATCGTGACCAGTGAACTGAGATAAGGCGGAGCTGAGTAGAGTATTGGAAGCTATTTTGTAGATGACATCGCCGAAGTCGAGGATCGGTAGGATAGTCAGTTTTACTAGGGTGAGTTTGGCGGCGTGAGTGAAGGAGGCTTTGTTGCAAAATAGAAAGCCGATTCTTGATTTGATTTTGAATTGGAGATGTTTAATATGAGTCTGGAAGGAGAGTTTACAGTCTAGCCAGACACCTAGGTATTTATAGATGTCCACATATTCTAGGTCGGAACCGTCCAGGGTGGTGATGCTAGTCGGGCGGGCGGGTGCGGGCAGGGAACGGTTGAAAAGCATGCATTTTTTTTTTTTTTAAGAGCAGTTGGAGGCCACGGAAGGAGTGTTGTATGCCATTGAAGCTCGTTTGGAGGTTAGATAGCACAGTGTCCAAGGAAGGGCCAGAAGTATACAGAATGGTGTCGTCTGCGTAGAGGTGGATCAGGGAATCGCCCGCAACAAGAGCAACATCATTGATATATACAGAGAAAAGAGTCGGCCCGGGAATTGAGCCCTGTGGTACCCCCATAGAGACTGCCAGAGGACCGGACAACATGCCCTCCGATTTGACACACTGAACTCTGTCTGCAAAGTAGTTGGTGAACCAGGCGAGGCAGTCATCAGAAAAACCGAGGCTTCTGAGTCTGCCGATAAGAATATGGTGATTGACAGAGTCGAAAGCCTTGGCCAGGTCGATGAAGACGGCTGCACAGTACTGTCTTTTATCGATGGCGGTTATGATATCGTTTAGTACCTTGAGCGTGGCTGAGGTGCACCCGTGACCGGCTCGGAAACCGGATTGCACAGCGGAGAAGGTACGGTGGGATTCGAGATGGTCAGTGATCTGTTTATTAACTTGGCTTTCGAAGACCTTAGATAGGCAGGGCAGGATGGATATAGGTCTGTAACAGTTTGGGTCCAGGGTGTATCCCCCTTTGAAGAGGGGGATGACCGCGGCAGCTTTCCAATCCTTGGGGATCTCAGACGATATGAAAGACAGGTTGAACAGGCTGGTAATAGGGGTTGCGACAATGGCGGCGGATAGTTTCAGAAATAGAGGGTCTAGATTGTCAAGCCCAGCTGATTTGTATGGGTCCAGGTTTTGCAGCTCTTTCAGGACATCTGCTATCTGGATTTGGGTAAAGGAGAAGCTGGGGACGCTTGGGCAAATAGCTGCGGGGGGGGGGGGGCGGAGCTGTTGGCCGAGGTTGGAGTAGCCAGGAGGAAGGCATTGCCAGCCGTTGAGAAATGCTTGTTGAAGTTTTCGATTATCATGGATTTATTGGTGGTGACCGTGTTACCTAGCCTCAGTGCAGTGGGCAGCTGGGAGGAGGTGCTCTTGTTCTCCATGGACTTTACAGTGTCCCAGAACTTCTTGGAGTTAGAGCTACAGGATGCAAATTTCTGCTTGAAAAAGCTAGCCTTTGCTTTCCTGACTGACTGCGTGTATTGGTTCCTGACTTCCCTGAACAGTTGCATATCGCGGGGACTATTCGATGCTATTGCAGTCCACCACAGGATGTTTTTGTGCTGGTCGAGGGCAGTCAGGTCTGAAGTGAACCAAGGGCTATATCTGTTCTTAGTTCTGCGTTTTTTGAACGGGGCATGCTTATCTAAGATGGTGAGGAAGTTACGTTTAAAGAATGACCAGGCATCCTCAACTGACGGGATGAGGTCAATATCCTTCCAGGATACCCGGGCCAGGTCAATTAGAAAGGTCTGCTTGCAGAAGTGTTTTAGGGAGTGTTTGACAGTGATGAGGGGTGGTCGTTTGACCGCGGACCCGTAGCGGATACAGGCAATGAGGCAGTGATCGCTGAGATCTTGATTGAAGACAGCAGAGGTGTATTTGGAGGGCAAGTTGGTCAGGATAATGTCTATGAGGGTGCCCATGTTTACGGATTTAGGGTTGTACCTGGTGGGTTCCTTGATGATTTGTGTGAGATTGAGGGCATCTAGCTTAGATTGTAGGACTGCCGGGGTGTTAAGCATATCCCAGTTTAGGTCACCTAGCAGAACAAACTCTGAAGCTAGATGGGGGGCGACCAATTCACAAATGGAGTCCAGGGCACAGCCAGGAGCTGAGGGGGGTCGGTAGCAGGCGGCAACAGTGAGAGACTTATTTCTGGAGAGATACATTTTTTTAATTAGAAGTTTAATTAGAACTGTTTGGGAATGGACCTGGAAAGTATGACATTACTTTGCAGGCTATCTCTGCAGTAGATTGCAACTCTTCCCCCTTTGGAAATTCTATCTTGATGGAAAATGTTATAGTTGGGTATGGAAATCTCCGAATTTTTGGTGGCCTTCCTAAGCCAGGCTTCAGACACGGCAAGGACATCAGGGTTGGCAGAGTGTGCTAAAGCAGTGAGTAAAACAAACTTAGGGAGGAGGCTTCTGATGTTGACATGCATGAAACCAAGGCTTTTTCGATCACAGAAGTCAACAAATTAGGGTGCCTGGGGACATGCAGGGCCTGGGTTTACCTCCACATCACCCGAGGAACAGAGGAGGAGTAGGATGAGGGTGCGGCTAAAGGCTATCAAAACTGGTCGCCTAGAGCGTTGGGGACAAAGAATAAAAGGAGCAGATTTCTGGGCGTGGTAGAATAGATTCAGGGCATAATGTGCAGACAGGGGTATGGTGGGGTGCGGGTACAGCGGAGGTAAGCCCAGGCACCGGGTGATGATAAGAGAGATTGTATCTCTGGACATGCTGGTTATAATGGGTGAGGTCACCACATGTGTGGGAGGTGGGACAAAGGAGGTGTCAGAGGTTTGAAGAGTGGAACTAGGGGCTCCATTGTAAACTAAAACAATGATAACTAACCTGAACAACAGTATACAAGGCATATTGACATTTGAGAGAGACATACAGCGAGGCATAAAGTAATCGCAGGTATTGATTGGGAGAGCTAGCTAAGACAACAGGTGAGACAACAGCAGCTAGTCAGCTAACACGACGACAGCAGGTAAAATGGCAATGACTACGCAGAGAGGTGTCGGATTAACTACACCCAGAGCCTGAGTTCGCGGCTGGGGCCGACAGATAAAAATAAACAGAATGGAGTACCGTGATTAATGGACAGTCCAGCAGGCATCAGCTATGTAGCCAAGTGATCATAGTGTCCAGGGGGCAGCAGTAGATGGAACAGGGAAGCCGCGGAATAGTCGCCACACAGCATTTAAAGTTAGTAGCCCGGGGCTAGTGGGAGCGTCTGCTCCGACGGCGGCCGGTTGAAGGCACAGCGGACGGAGTATTCGTCGGCAGACCAGTCGTGGTGGTGTGGCGGGGCGCCGTGTTGACAGAGGAGCCAAGCCAGAAGGCGAAAGAGGTATTGTAGAATTTAGTTTGCTAAATTAGGTACCACGTTCATCTGTAGAAAAAATAGTACACAATTATAAACACCATGGGACCACGCAGCCGTCATACCGCTCAGGAAGGAGACACGTTCTGTCTCCTAGAAATGAACGTACTTTGGTGCCAAAAGTGCAAATCAATCCCAGAACAACAGCAAAGGACATTGTGAAGATGCTGGAGGAAACAGGTACAAAACTATCTATATCCACAGTAAAATGAGTCCTATATCGACGTAACCTGAAAGCCCGCTCAGCAAGGAAGAAGCCACTGCTCCAAAACCGCCATAAAAAAGCCAAACTACGGTTTGCAACTGCACATGGGGACAAAGATCGTACTATTTGTTGAAATGTCCTCTGGTCTGATGAAACAAAAATAGAACTGTTTGGCCATAATGACCATCGTTATGTTTGGAGGATCAAGGGGTAGACTTGCAAGCCTAAGAACAC
The DNA here is from genome assembly GCF_045679555.1 of Salvelinus alpinus. Lineage (NCBI taxonomy): Eukaryota > Metazoa > Chordata > Actinopteri > Salmoniformes > Salmonidae > Salvelinus > Salvelinus alpinus. The sequence goes on from NC_092090.1 coordinate 48,853,851, forward strand.
CATCCCAACCGTGAAGCACGGGGGTGGCAGCATCATGTTTTGGGGGTGCATTGCTGAAGGAGGGACTGGTGCACTTCACAAAATAGATGGCATCATGAGGCAGGAAAATTATGGGGATATTTTGAAGCAACATCTCAAGACATCAGTCAGGAAGTTATAGCTTGGTTGCAAATGGGTCTTCCAAAAGGACAATGACCAAAGTTCCAAAGTTGTGTCAAAATGGCATAAGGACAACAAAGTCAAGGTATTGGAGTGGCCATCACAAAGCCCTGACCTCAATCCCATAGAAAATTTGTGGGCAGAACTGAAAATGCATGTCCGAGCAAGGAGGCCTATAAACCTGACTCTGTTACACCAGCTCTGTCAGGAGGAATGGGCCAAAATTCACCCAACTTATTGTGGGAAGCTTGTGGAAGACTACCCGAAACGTTTGACCCAAGTTAAACAATTTAAAGGCAATTCTACCAAATACTAATTGAGTATATGTAAACTTCTGACCCACTAGGAATGTGATGAAAGAAATAAAAGCTGAAATAAATCATTCTCTCTATTTTTCTGACTTAACTGACCTAAGACAGGGAATTGTTACTAGGATTAAATGTCAGGAATTGTGCAAACTGAGTTTAAATGTATTTGGCTAAGGTGTATGTAAACTTCCGACTTCAACTGTATATTGAACCCATGTTCATGATTCTTTATAGAAGCTTTATGGAGAATGGTTCTATAAAGAACCTTCCTCAATCTTAAATGTTCTTTGTTGATCCGTTTAAAAACCTTTTCTTTAATTCTTGTGCCTGATTTATTCAACTGTTCTCAAGGCCATACGTGAATCTTTCACAAGACACCATCACTGGCCATATTCCTGGATTTCCCATACTCGGTCCTTGGGACCGATTGTTTTGTTTTTTGCCCTAGCACTACACAGCTGATTAAAATATTGAACTCTCAGCAAGCTTTGAATCAGCTGTTTAGTGCTAGGGCAAAAACCAAAATGTACATTCCTTGGGGTGGAAACTCTGCCATAGTCATATATAATCTGTAAAGGCATAACACAACAGATTAGATCAACTGGAATGACATTCTCACTCACAGATGCACAAAAAGAACGGTGCGCAAACCTCGCCCCAAAATATTCTAATGAGCAGCTCCCCTACATTTTAATTTGCACTAAAAGAGCAAAGAACCCTTTTGTGAACTGTTAAGAGCCATTGGAGAGCTCAAAGGGTTCTTTGGGTCATTATGGTTCCACATAGAACATCACTCTTCCCCCCAAAAAAACATTGAGGATCCCTAATGTTTTTGTGTGTACCCTGAAATGAAAACTCTTGGTCATTTTAGTTTTTCCCACATTTTTTATTTTTTATGCTGTACTAATCTGTGCCAACGTGTATAACACCAGCACCACAGACATGTTAGGCCACAGACATGTTAGGAATGTCTTTAATAGGGAAGGGAGATGTCCAAAACCGGTTTCCCCTGTTTCAGTTTATTTATTTATTTCTCTCTCCTCAACGATGTAAATCTTCAACAAATGTCTCCCCCTCAGTGCTTCGGAGAGAGATAGAATGTCGAGCAGAAGAGTTCAAGGGAATGAAAAGCAGGGCAGGGCATGTCGTGGAGGGAAGTGGAGTATGTGGGTTGTATTTCATTCAAGACAGTTGTTCCCTCCCTCAAGGGTTCTAGTTTACTCCCTTTCACATATCTTAAATGACTGTGCAGGTGAAGGCTAAGCAATAGCATCATATTGTTTTCACTACTCTTGAAAGCATCTCTGGGTCCTAGAAAAGTACTATATAAATCCAATGTATTTATATCATTTGTAGTACTCATCCAGTCATGGTTAGATTTGTGAAAGAAATGTGAACAGGTTCAAAGGGGTTTCGGAAATGAAATACACCCAGAGTGTTGTTTACATTGAATTTTGTGTCGTTTAGCAGACACTCTTATCCAGAGCGACTTAGAGTTAGTGCGTTCATCTTAAGATAGCTAGGTGGGACAACCACATATCCCAGTCATTGTAAGTACATTTTTCCTCAACAAAGCAGCTATCAGCAAAGTCAGAGCTAGTAAAGTGGTGGGGGTGAGGGGTTAGGAAGGTGTGCTGTGGGATTATTTAAGATACTCTTTGAAGAGGTAGGGTTTCAGGTGTTTTCAGAAGATGTGCAGGGATTCTGGGGGAAAGCTGGTTCCACCATTGGGTGCCAGGACAGAGAAGAGCTTTGACTGGACTGAGCGGGAGCTGCCCTCCCGTAGGGGTGGGAGGGCCAAGAGACCAGAGGTGGCAAAACGGAGTACTCGGGTTAGGATGTAGGGTTTGAGCATAGCCTGAAGGTAGGGAGGGGCAGTTCCTCTTGCTGTTCCGTAGGCAAGTACCATGACCTTGTAGTGGATGCGAGCTTCGAAAGGAAGCCAGTGGAGTGTGCGGAGGAGCGGGGCAACATGAGAGAACTTGGGAAGGTTGAACACCCAATCAGGCTGCAGCGTTCTGGATAAATTGCAGGGGCGTGATGGCACAAGCGGGGAGCCCAGCCAACAGCAAGTTGCAGAAGTCCAGATGGGAGATGACAAGTGCCTGGATTAGGACCTGTGCCGCTTCCGGTGTGAGGTAGGGTCGTACTCTACGGTAGTTGTAGAGCATGAACCTGCAGGAGCGAGTCACTGCTTTGATGTTTGCAGAGAACAACAGGGTGTTGTCCAGGGTCACCCCAAGGTTCTTTGCACTCTGGGAAGGGGGACACCTTGGAGTTGTCAACTGTGATGGAGAGGTCTTGGCCTTTTGAGGAGCAACATTCTTAGGCTGCCTTGGTGTCTGTGTCCTCCTCTCCCTCTTCTTCCTATCTCATCCTCCTCTTCCACAGAGGTATTACGTTCTGTCTCAAGGTTTACAGCATAGGAAGCCATATTTTCCTATCAAATTCTTAGGTGCAGAGCCGCACTGAATTGGTTTTTGCTCATACCAGGATATTGACACCATGAGAATGTAACACAATACACCTCCTCCTCCCCTCACCTTCCCTTACTCTCTGGTCGGTTCTGCCCTCTCTGGTCAAGCGTCAACACAGATGACAGGTACAGGACTGTAGGTGTAGGATTTCAGAGTTGGGCGGTCACATTTTTCCCACAAGAGAAGAGTGTGAGTTTTCCTGTTGAAGTCTTCAGCTCCAGTTATGGGAATACGGACCAAACTAATTTCCTCCATTGAAATACCTGATATATGCGCCTAGGAGTTATAGGTTGATTTGGTACTGTGGAATAGTTTATTATTTGAACTCAGTATATTGACATTTCCCCTCCTCTCTCACAGGTGGATGCTGTGGTGGCCATGTTCCTCTGAGTTTGATTGACAGGCCAAGATGGAGATGAAGGTGTGGGTGGAGGGTGTGGTCAGGGTGGTGTGCGGCCTATCATTGGAGACTTCCTGTCAGGATGTGGTCATCGCCCTCGCGCAGGCTATTGGTCAGTCTTTGTCTGATGTAATTTCCTTTGTTGTTCATTCGTTTCAAAGCTTTTTGAGCACAGTTTATCATCTTATTCCATCCAATCTCACTCCTGTCTTGGTGTGTCTTTTCCACAGGTCAGACGGGTCGCTATGTTCTCATCCAGAAGCTACGAGGCACAGAGAGGCAGCTTGTGGCAGAGGACTGTCCCTTAGAGTCTCTGTCTTATCTGGGTCAGCTGGCCATCGAGGTCCAGTTCATCTTGCGTCGCACAGGCCCCTCCAGCACTGACGAACCTAACAGACCCCCCCAGGATAGGGTCCACCCTTTGCCCAGGCACCCTACACCCGTTCCCTCCAGATGCCGAGAGCCGAAGAAGGCCCTCACTTTCAACCTTGGTCCTTCTACAATCCCCAGAAGGACTAAAGCTAACAAGGCCTGGTCACCTAGTCCAAGGGCCTCACCAGAGCCCAGGGCCTCGCCTGTTCCGTCCCTGGTCTCCCCCACCGCCTCCCCTCCTCCACTCTCCCCGTCCGACCCGTCCAAGGAGGAGGTCTTCAGGCAGGTGCTGCAGCAGCAGGAGATGCTACAGGACCTGGAGTCCCATCTGGTGGCTTTGGAAAGGGAGGCAGAGGTGTGGGAGATGGGGAGGCCTGTAACTCCTGTCCCAGGCCTGAATACAGGCCTAGTAGAGGAGATGGATGTGCTGGAGACAAGGCTGAGACAGAACGAGGCAGAGCTGCATGGGGATTACTGGGAGAAGCAGATGCAGCGAGAGAAGGACAAGGAGCAGGGTATGTAGTCCATTAAATTCCAGTCACTTCAATACACCTATCAATCCCCTCAGGGGCAATTTTGAAAACATATCCTAGGATATCAGTATATGTTACAAATCTCCTACGCACACATAATTTATGCAGCAATAATGTATGTAACCTAGGAATATGTAGGCCTACACTCATATACAGTTGGACCATCCAGAAACTAACACAGATTTGTATTGGCCGTACAGATACCCAGGGACATCTGCACCAACTCTACGCCTCTATGGATGAATATAGCTTCCGGCTCAAGGACCTCCAGACCCATTCATCCAGGCTGGGGCAGGACTTTCGTGTTGAGGCCCACAGACGGAGCTCTCGTCCGGGCACCCCGCAACCAGAGGAGGCCCTGGGAACGCTGATGGAGGAGCTACACAATCGGCTTCAGAAGGGGACAGAGCTGGACATGTCATTGACAGAGACGAAGAAAGCATTGCAGACTGCAGAATTACGGTTACAGGTACAGTTTAATCCATAACCACTGACTGAGTTTTTCCTGAGATCTGACGACTTTCTAGTTCCTATTATGGATGCCGTATGCTTCATGACGATCCCCAATGGGAGTTGAACCATTTCCCTTGTCTCGCCAATAAATCCCTCTTATGTGGAAACTCTAACCTGTCCAATTGTGTTAGATTACTAGCCTACACTCTTAGAAAAAGGGTTCCAAACCCTCTGGAGAAAGGGTTCTATATGGAAACCAATAAGGTTCTACCTGGAACCAAAAATATTCTATCTGGAACCAAAAAGGGTTCTTAAAAGGTTTCCCCTATTGCCGAAGAACCCTTTTAGGTTTTCGATAGCACCTTTTTGTGTGTATGTAGTGTATGTAGCAATCAGACTATAATCCCTTCATTGTGTTCAATGACACAGAAGAACTGACAAAGCCACTCACCGCTAAACGTCTCACAAGAGCTAAACCCAGCGAAAGCAACCTAGGATATTCAGTATAAAAGAGCTTTGTTCAAAGATGGTTGCGTCACATTCTATATAACTTGTTTGGGGATTATTCTGTATATCTGACACTGTAAACCCAGAGGCAGTACATTGTATAACTCGGCAGTCTGGGGGTTAACTGTATCTTGTAATAGCAGGTGAGCAATGAAGAGGAGTTATTGAGCTTGAGAGGACACCTGTAGAATACACCTGTGTTGTCTACCCAGAGATGGAAACTTGCCTTTGGCTTCCTGTGTTAATAATAGAACGACTGCCTTTCCCTAAGCTTCCTTATGGGCCGGTTTCCCAGACGGATTAAGCCTTGGACTAAAACGTTATTTCAATGGACATTCTCCATTGAGCATGCTTTTTAGTGCAGGACTAGGCTTAATTTGTGTCTGGGAAACCAGCCCTATGAGTTTTTTGGATGCTTATCCTCCCCTGAATGTTTTATTCCGCCCCATATGGCTACAAACCTCATTACTAGAGAAGTATTAGATGAGATCCTCCTACATTATTAGAATTTTCAGAAGTGTTATTTTGACCTCATAGTGTGGAAATATCATAAAACCACAGGAAAATAATGTTTTTTAACTGTACTGCCCCATTAACAATCAAGTTTACATGAAACTGTCTATGTTTGACACTGAAATAACATGACATCTTGTCTTTGCCCTCCAGGAGAGGTGTGAGGCGCTGGAGGAGCTGAACAAGGAGCTGAGGCAGTGTAACCTGCAGCAATTCATCCTGCAGACGGGTGTTCCCCCTAGCCCCTCTTACTCAGACCACCCCCTCCCCGACCAAACACACCCGCACCTCCAGCCCATCGCCACACCTTACCTCTGCATAGCAGGACTACTGGAGGATGACTAGACTGACACTGTGACTGTATGCTAGAAGGTATGCTAATATGCTAATATGTTTCATCGGTGTCATGCCAAACTGTTTGATACATTTATTCCTATCTAACCTATTCCCAAATGGCTTTAGCCAGAAGACGCCCCGGGACTCTGAGGGAGGAGCTACACAGCTGGCGGCAGCACAAAGCGGAGCCGGACATGTCACTTGCTGACTCAGTAAAATGCTCATGGGAGCATCTGGACGACTCTCCAATTGCACTGTGTGTGTGTGTGTGTGTGTGTGTGTGTGTGTGTGTGTGTGTGTGTGTGTGTGTGTGTGTGTGTGTGTGTGTGTGTGTGTGTGTGTGTGTGTGTGTGTGTGTGTGTGTGTGTGTGTGTGTGTGTGTGATCTATAGCCAGTGGATTGGTTGACTATTAATACACTATATGCAACATTCTAGTATTAATGTATCTATTAACATTAAAATATTTATGAAATATTAATTTTCTAAAGTTGTACTCCCTATGCAATAAAGATTACTTAATGTATCTCAGTTTCATTTTGTATTTTGATTTAACCAGACATTAATTGATTGACACAGTGCAATATTTCATGAAGGCCTAAAGTCTTAGAAAACAGTGTGCTCCAATGGGAACAGCAGTAGAACCCTTTAGTAACACTTTTTTCTAAAAAGTCCACAGCTGTTTACTGATCATGTTATACATTTATGTAGTAAAGTCATGTGAGTAACTTGACCCTTTCATCACCAAAGCGCTATGGTGAAGTTAGCTTGATGTTCGTTATTGACTTTGGCATATAATAATGTTCATAACTAACGGACACTCAGTGGTGAGAAAATAACTAAGTTGTTATGCTTGAGTAAAAGTAAAGATACCTTAATAGAAAAAAGTTAAAGTCACCTAGTAAAATATTACTTGAGTAAAAGTCTAAACGTATCTGGTTTTAAATGTACTTAAGTACTGCACTCCCTAAAACACTTCTGCGAGCAGGCCTTTCTAATCGACCTAGCCCTGGTATCCTAGAAGGATATTGACCTCATCCCGTCAGTCGAGAATGCCTGGTCATTCTTTAAAAGACATTTTCTCACCATCTTAGATAAGCTGGCCCCGTTCAAAAAACGCAGAACTAAGAACATATATAGCCCTTGGTTCACTCCAGACCTGACTGCCCTTGACCAGCACAAAAACATCCTGTGGCGGACTGTAATAGCATCGAATAGTCCCCGCGATATGCAACTGTTCAGGGAAGTCAGGCACCAATACACGCAGTCAGTCAGGAAAGCAAAGGCTTTTGGGACACTGTAAAGTCCATGGAGAACAAGAGCACCTCCTCCCAGCTGCCCACTGCACTGAGGCTAGGTAACACGGTCACCACTGATAAAACCATGATAATCGAACATTTCAATAAGCATTTCTCAACGGCTGGCCATGTCTTCCTCCTGGCTACTCCAACCCCGGCCAACAGCCCCCCCCCCCCCCCCCACAGCTACTCGCCCAAGTCTCCCTAGCTTCTCCTTAACCCAAATCCAGACAGCAGATGTTCTGAAAGAGCTGCAAAACCTGGACCCGTACAAATCAGCTGGGCTAGACAATCTGGACCCTCTTTTTCTTAAACCGCCATTGTTGCAACCCCTATTACAAGCCTGTTCAACCTCTCTTTTGTATTGTCCGAGATCCCTAAAGATTGGAAAGCTGCCGCGGTCATCCCCCTCTTCAAAGGGGGTGACACCCTAGACCCAAACTGTTACAGACCTATATCCATCCTGCCCTGCCTATCTAAAGTCTTCGAAAGCCAAGTTAATAAAGAGATCACTGACCATTTAGAATCCCACCGTACCTTCTCCGCTGTGCAATCCGGCTTCCGACCCGCTTCCGGTCACGGGTGCACCTCCGCCACGCTCAAGGTACTAAACGATATCATAACCGCCATCAATAAAAGACAGTACTGTGCAGCCGTCTTCATCGACCTGGCCAAGGCATTCGACTCTGTCAATCACCGTATTCTTATCGGCAGACTCAATAGCCTTGGTTTTTCTAATGACTGCCTCGCCTGGTTCACCAACTACTTTGCAGACAGAGTTCAGTGTGTCAAATCGGAGGGCATGTTGTCCGGACCTCTGGCAATCTCTATGGGGTACCACAGGGTTCAATTCTCGGGCCGACTCTTTTCTCTGTATATATCAATGATGTTGCTCTTTCTGCGGGCGATTCCCTGATCCACCTCTACGCAGACGACACCATTCTGTATACTTCTGGCCCTTCCTTGGACACTGTGCTAACTAACCTCCAAACGAGCTTCAATGCCATACACCACTCCTTCCGTGGCCTCCAACTGCTCTTAAACGCTAGTAAAACCAAATGCATGCTTTTCAACCGTTCCCTGCCCACACCTGACCGCCCGACTAACATCACCGCCCTGGACGGTTCCGACCTAGAATATATGGACAACTATAAATACCTAGGTGTCTGGCTAGACTGTAAACTCTCCTTCCAGAGTCATTTTAAATATCTCCAATCCAAAATCAAATCTAGAATCGGCTTTCTATTTCGCAACAAAGCCTCCTTCACTCACGCCGCCAAACTTACCCTAGTAAAACTGACTATTCTACCGATCCTCGACTTCGATCCTCGACTACAAAATAGCTTCCAATACTCTACTCAGCAAACTGGATGCAGTCTATCACAGTGCCATCCGTTTTGTTACCAAATCACCTTTTACCACCCACCACTGCGACCTGTATGCTCTAGTCGGCTGGCCCTCGCTACATATTCGTCGCCAGACCCACTGGCTCCAGGTCATCTATAAGTCTATGCTATGTAAAGCTCCGCCTTATTTCAGTTCACTGGTCACGATAACAACACCCACCCGTAGCACACGTTCCAGCAGGTATATCTCACCGATCATCCCCAAAGCCAACACCTCATTTGGCCGCCTTTCCTTCCAGTTCTCTGCTGCCAGTGACTGGAACGAATTGCAAAAATCGCTGAAGTTGGAGACTTTTATTTCCCTCACCAACTTTAAACATCAACTATCTGAGCAGCTAACCGATCGCTGCAGCTGTACATAGTCCATCTGTAAATAGCCCACCCAATCTACCTACCTCATCCCCATACTGTTTTTATTTTATTTACTTTTCTGCTCATTTATCACTCCAGTGTTAATCTAATTGTAATTATTTGCTCCTATGGCCTATTTATTGCCTACTTACTCATGCCTTTTGCACACACTGTATATAGACTTTATTTTTTCTACTGTGTCATTGACTTGTTTATTGTGTTATTGGCTTGTTTATTGTTTACTCCATGTGTAACTCTGTGTTGTTGTCTGTGTCACACTGCTTTGCTTTATCTTGGCCAGGTCGCAGTTGCAAATGAGAACTTGTTCTCAACTAGCCTACCTGGGTAAATAAAGGTGAAATAAAATTTTAAAAAATAAAACTCTGGTGGAAAAAGTACAACATTGTTATACTTGAGTAAAAGTAAAAAGTAAAAGTAAATGCTATACATCAAATACCTTATATTAAACAAACCAGACGGTACAATTGTCTTGTTTTATTTTATTTACCGACAGACATTGGCACACTCCAACCCTCAGACATCATTTCCAAATGCAGTATTTGTTCATAGTGAGTCTGTGACGCGCCCAAAATGTATGTTTTCTCCTGTTTAACACAAACTATGATCTGTTTACGTGGTTCTATGCCTGGGACTTGTAACAGATTTTGGGGGCTAGTCCAGGATCAGCGCCACCTGTTGGTTGGGAGCTGTCTAGTGATCTATGACAACCGGGACCAAAGAGAAGCTGAGGCTGTGTTCCAGGACATCAGAGCGAGAGCGGAGGCTATGAATCAGAAATCTGGGACTGCATACCTGTGTGAGGTATAGAGGTTGCCATGTTGACAACAGGAGGAGAGCCTGGTGTGGGACATCAGGAAGTTCCTGCTTGTTCTCTCGGCTGAGGAACTCTTTAAGATCAAGTACAAGATACAGATCCATCAAAGAATGATGTGTAATGAGGAGGGTTGTTTTGATTTTATCAATGCTTTTATGTATAGTAAGTCTTTGCTTGTCTGAGAATATGGGGATGGTTAAATTGTTCGTTATGAAAGATTCCATTGATCCTCTTATCCAGGCCCATAGTGTAACTGTTACACCACCTGCTAGCACTGAGGTTGACGTCAAGTCACACAACACAATCTCCATCCACTGATGCAGCTAATGTAACCACAGCTAATGCAGCCCCTGACATACTACAAACAGAGTACCAGAAGTTACTCTCAGGCCATGAGGAGCTAGGTAAGAAAATCCTCCAATGTAAACTCATTCCTACACTACAGCCTGTTGAGACCCGGCACACAGCACCACATAGTTATCCACCACACAGAAGCAGTCATTCTGAATCTGTACCACACCAGACACATGAGAAAGTGATCTATCTCCCTAAGAGATCTCTCCTAACACCGCAGAGAATAAAAAATACAGGGGGATCAAATAAGCAACGATGTGTCAGACATAAGCTACAACAATGTTTGCAGACGGAAGAAGGTACCAAAGATAACTTCAGTGATCCAGACATAGTCAGAAGTGTACTGAGGATAATAAAGTCAGCGAACTTCAAGGACATGCTCATAAATAAGGATGACATCACAGTAGCTGAGCTCAAGGGGTTTCTTCAGTCTCATCTGGGGGAAAAATATTGCACATACATGTAACTATTCCAAGAGCAAGTGTGCACCAAACAGAATGAGCATGAGATGCCACAACAGATCCTTTACCAAGTTAAAGGGCTAAAACTGAGAATTCGTTCACGTCTAAACAAGCCAATGCTGACAAAGTACAGCTCAGAGACAGTCCAAGGTGTATTCCAACACAAAGTGTAGCAAGGACTAGGGCACAGGCATGGTGATGTCCGCAGGGAGCTGAAACCTCTCCTCTCAGACAACCAAGGAAGTGATGAAGAAATACTGAGGCATGTAATGAAAATGACTAATGATGAAAGCGAGAGAAAACGTAGGCTAGGGTCAACACCCGGCCATAAACCAACAAATGTTTTCGGTGTGCAGCTTGAGGAAGAGCCTGGTAAAGATCCTAATGTAAAGGAAAAGGTAGCATAAAAGCAAAAATACCACCATACAACAACTGCACAGGTTGAAGCTCTAACAAGCATAATAGATTCCTTGAAACAGCCAGTACAGCCAACATGCCAATGTTCTGCGAATAGTACAGTAGCTTGCGAAGTATTCACCCCCTTGGCATTTTTCCTATTTTGTTGCCTTACAACCTGGAATTAAAATAGATTTTTGGGGGGTTTGTATCATTTGATTTCCACAATATCCCTACCACTTTGAAGATGCAAAATATTTTTTATTGTGAAACAAACAAGAAATTAGACAAAAAAACAGAAACTTGAGCATGCATAACTATTCACCCCGCCAAAATCAATACTTTGTAGAGCCACCTTTCTCAGCAGTTACAGCTGCAAGTCTCTTGGGGTATGTCTCTATAAGCTTGGCACATCTAGCCACTGGGATTTTTGCACCTTCTTCAAGGCAAAACTGCTCCAGCTCCTTCAAGTTGGATGGGTTCCGCTGGTGTACAGCAATCTTCAAGTCATACCACAGATTCTCAATTGGATGGAGGTCTGGGCTTTGACTAGGCCATTCCAAGACATTTAAATGTTTCCCCTTACACCACTCGAGTGTTGCTTTAGCAGTATGCTGAGGGTCATTGTCCTGCTGGAAGCTGAACCTCCGTCCCAGTCTCAAATCTCTGGAAGACTGAAACAGGTTTCCCTCAAGGATATCCCTGTATTTAGCGGCGTCCGTCGTTTCTTTAATTCTGACCAGTTTCCCAGTCCCTGCCGATGTAAAACATCCCCACAGCATGATGCTGCCACCAGCATGCTTCACTGTGGGGATGGTATTCTCAAGGATGATGCGCGGTGTTTTCCTTGATAGCCAAAAAGCTAAATTTTAGTCTCATTTGACCAGAGTACCTTCTTTCATATGTTTTGGGAGTCTCCCACATGCCTTTGGGTGAACACCAAACGTGTTTCCTTTTTTTTCTTTAAGCAATTTTCCTGGCCACTCTTCCATAAAGCCTAACTCTGTGGAGTGTATGACTTAAAGTGGTCCTATGGACAGATACTCCAATCTCCGCTGTGGAGCTTTGCAGCTCCTTCAGGGTTATCTTTTGTCTCTTTGTTGCCTCTCTGATTAATGCCCTCCTTGCCTGGTCTGTGAGTTTTGGTGGGCGGCCCTCTCTTGGCAGGTTTGTTGTGGTGTCATGTTCTTTCCATTTTGTAATAATGGATTTAACGGTGCTCCGTGTGATGTCCAAAGTTTCAGATGTTTTTTATAACTCAACCCTGATCTGCACTTCTCCACAACTTTGACCCTGACCTGTTTGGAGAGCTCCTTGGTCTTCATGGTGCCGCTTGCTTGGTGGTGCCCCTTGCTTAATGGTGTTACAGACTCTGGGGTCTTTCAGAACAGGTATATATATATACTGAGATATATACTAGATTGCACACAGGTGGACTTCATTTAACTAATTATGTGACTTCTGAAGGTAATTGGTTGCACCAGATCTTATTTAGGGGCTTCATAGCAAAGGGATGAATACATATGCACTTTTTTTCATTTTGCTTCACCAATTTGGAATCTTTTGTCTATGTCCATTACATGAAATCCCCCCCAAAATCCATTTAAATGACAGGTTGTATTGCAACAAAATAGGAAAAAATGCCAAGGGGGATGAATACTTTTGCAAGGCACTGTAACAAGTCCACCAGATTAGATGTAGTAGGGATGACAAAGCAATATATTGTTAGCAGTGATGGTCATTGCCGTTTAAGATGAGGGAGAACAATCATTTTTTGATGAATATGGCCTTATTTCTATTGCAGTATATTGGATGACTGTCATTCATTTTCTATCACCTAACTCAATGTAACATCGATAGGTTTAGGCTACTACATGATAGTTGAATTTTCCCTATGCCCATCATGAGGTTGCTACAATCTAGCCTATGAATGAAAGTTTACAACGAAGGTGCACAGGTCGAGAGACATTTTTGTAATCAAGGTGACAGACATTGACACATTTAATACCGCCTTGCACACTCTTGCCTTGCACACTCTTGCTTGCATCTAGCTAGGGTGTAAAATCCTTAGTCCAACAGTTACAAAGTTTCTATAATTCAGGTATGTTTATCCCCATTTTGTTCCGTTTGCTTCTGTTTTTCAACAGAATTGGCAGAACGAATACACCCCTGATCACACGCAAACATAGTTCACTTTCATAGCAGCCACATACAAACAGCATGATCCCTTTGATCGTTGTATAATTCCTTCTCGCTTTACGCATTCTCCTCCTCTCACCTTCTCTCTTCGCTTATGGACTTCAGTGCACAACACATAAGCTGTATGTGACCAGGCGAAAAACCTTTCCAAGCCAAACCATAGCATAACCGCTACACACAGCCTACTTCATTGTCACCATATTAACGTTACAGTCAACATAGTGAATAGAACTAACGCATTAATAAACCCTCTACAATCAAATCAAATTGTATTTGTCACTGTCACGTTTTGACCTTAGGTCTTTTGTTATTTCTTTGTTTTAGTATGGTCAGGGCGTGAGTTGGGTGGGTTATCTATGTTCGTTTTTCTATGTTGGTTTTTTCGTTTGGCCTGGTATGGTTCTCAATCAGAGGCAGGTGTCGTTAGTTGTCTCTGATTGAGAATCATACTTAGATAGCCTTTTTCCACCTGTGTTGCGTGGGTGTTTATTTTCCGTATCAGTGTTTGTTCCATACGGGACTGTGTTCGGTTTTCATTTATTCTCTTGTTCCTTTTGTTTTTTTGTGTCCAGTGATATTTCATTAAAATATATTATGGACACATACCACGCTCCGCATTGGTCCGACATTTCTTACTCCTCGTCAAGGACGAAGAGAACCGTTACAGTCACATGCCCCGAATACAACAGGTGTAGACCTTACCATGAAATGCTTACTTACAAGCTCTTAACCAACAACGCAGTTTTAAGAAAATATTTACTAAATAAACTAAAGTAAAAAAAAAAAAAAACTAACACAATGAAATAACAATAACGATAATATACAAGGGGTACCGAGTCAAAATGCGGGGGTGCAGGTTGGTAGATGTAATTTGTACATGTAGGTAGGGGTAAAGTGACTATGCATATATAATAAACAGTGAGTAGCAGCAGTGCAAAAACAAAGGTTGCCATACCAGGCGGTGATGCAACCGGTCAGGATGCTCTCGATGGTGCAGCTGTCGAACATTGAGGATCTGGGGACCCATGCCAAATCTTTTCATTCTCCTGAGGGGAAAAGGCGTTGTCGTGCCCTCTTCATGACTGTCTTAGTGTGTTTGGACCATGACAGTTTGTTGGTGATGTGGACACCAAGGAACTTGAAACTCTCGACCCGCTCCACTACAGCCCCATCGAAGTAAATGGTGGCCTGTTCGGCCCTCACATTTCCTGTAGTCCACGATCAGCCCTTTTGTCTTGCTCACGTCGAGGGAGAGGTTGTTGTCCTGGCATCACACTGCCAGGTCTCTGACTTCTTCCCTATAGGATGTCTCATTGTTGTCGGTGATCAGGCCTACCACCGTTGTGTCATTAGAAAACTTAATGATGGTGTGGGAGTCGTGCTTGACCACGCAGTTGTGAGTGAACAGGGAGTACAGGAGGGGACTAAGCATGCACCGCTGAGGGGCCCCCGGGTTGAGGATCAGGATTGTTGCCTACCCTTACCACCTGGGGGCAGCCCGTCAGGAAGTCCAGATCCAGTTGCAGAGGGAGGTGTTTACTCCCAGGGTCCTTAGCTTAGTGATGAGCTTTGTGGGCACTATGGTGTTGAATGCTGAGCTGTTGTCAATTAACAGCATTCTCACATAGGTGTTCCTTTTGTCCAGGTCGGAAAGGGCAGTGTGGAGTGCAATGAAGATTGCGTCATCTGTGGATATGTTGGGGCGGTATGTGAATTGGAGTGGGTCTAGGGTTTCCGGGATGATGGTGTTGATAAGAGCCATGACCAGCCTTTCAAAGCACTTCATGGCTACCGACGTGAGTGCTACAGGACGGTAGTCATTTAGGCAGGTTACCTTCGCTTTCTTGGGCACAGGGACTATGCTGGTCTGCTTGAAATTTGTAGGTATAACAAATTCGGTCAGGGAGAGGTTGAAAATGTCAGTAAAGACATAACCCGGTAATCCATCTGGCCTCGCGGCCAAGTGAATGTTGACCTTGCTCAGGTCTTGCTCATGTCGGGTACGGAGAGCATGATCCGAGAATAATAGGCATTTAGCCCGTCTGGTAGGCTTGCGTCACTGGGCAGCTCTCGGGCTGGGTTTCCCTTTCTAGTCTGTAATAGTTTGCAAGCCCTGCCACATCCGACGAATGTCAGAGCTGGTGTAGTAGGATTCAATCTTAGTCCTGTATTGACGCTTTGCCAGTTTGATTGTTTCGTCTGAGGGCATAGCAGGATGTTTTATAAGCGTCCGGATTAGTGTCCCGCTCCTTGAAAGCGGTAGCTCTGGCCTTTAGCTCTGTGCGGATGTTGCCTGTAATCCATGGCTTCTGGTTGGGATATGTACGTACAGTCATTTTGGGGATGACATCATCGATGCACTTATTGATAAAGCCAGTGACTGAGATGGTATACTCTTCAATTCCATTGGATGAATCCTGGAACATATTCCAGTCTCTGCTTGCAAAACTGTCCTGTAGCGTAGCATCTGCGTCATCTGACCACTTCCGTATTGAGCGAGTCACTGGTACTGCTTTAGTTTTAGCTTGTAAGCAGGAATCAGGAGGATATAATTATGATTTGCCAAATGGAGGGCGTGGGAGAGCTTTGTATGTGTCTTGTGTGTGAAGTAAAGGTGGTCTAGAGATTTTTTTCCTCTGGTTGCAGATGTGATATGCTGGTAGAAATTAGGTAAAACGTATTTAAGTTAAAATCAAAACAAATTTTATTGGTCACAAACACATGGTTAGCAGATGTTATTGCGAGTGTAGCGAAATGCTTGTGCTTCTTGTTCTGACACTGCAGCAATATCTAACAAGTAATCTAACAATTCCACAACAACTACCTAATACACACAAATATAAGTAAAGGAATGGAATAAGAATATATACATATAAATATATGGATGAGCAATGACCGAGCGTCATAGGCAAGATGCAATAGATGGTATAAAATACAGTATATACTACATATGAGATGAGTAATGCAAGATATGTAAACATTATTAAAGTGGTATTATTAAAGTGACTAGTGATCCATTGTCACGCCCGTCGTCTTCCTCGGATGAGGAATAGGAAGGATCGGACCAAAACACAGCGTGGTAAGTGTCCATGTTAATTTTAATAAATAAACTGAACACTGCAATAACAAAAAAACAACAAAGAGAGTGAACAAAACGAAACAGTTCTGTAAGGTGAAGACACACAAAACAGAAAACAACTACCCACAAACACAGGTGGGAACAGGGTACCTAAGTATGGTTCTCAATCAGAGACAACGATTGACAGCTGCCTCTGATTGGGAACCATACCAGGCCAAACACATAGAAATACAACACACAGAAAAAAACATAGAATGCCCACCCCAACTCACGCCCTGACCAACCAAAATAGAGACATAAAAAGGATCTCTAAGGTCAGGGCGTGACATCCATTTATTAAAGTGGCCAATGTGTTCATGTCAGGTTGTGCGCTACTGGTAAGAAGTCAGGTGCAGGAGAGTGGAGAGTTGTGATCAGGCGCACACTTTAATTGGCAGAAGTAACAACAGACGGACGCAACTGCGTCAAAAAAACTCCAGCCAAATGGCAAAAGTGCAAAGCGCGACAACAGTCACAATAATGCATAAGTTAAACAATTAAACACACTCGGGTACAACACAGTACCCGGGGAAAAACCAGCCTGGCGCGTAACACGAAACATGTAACAAAAACAATTCCACACAAAGGCATGGGGGGGAACAGAGGGAATATATATGTAGTGTGATTAGGGAATGTAAACCAGGTGTGCGGGGAAACAAGACAAAACAAATGGAACATTGAACAGTGGAGCGGCGATGGCTAGAAGACCGGTGACGTCGACCACCGAACACCGCCCGAACAAGGAGAGGAGCCGACTTCGGTGGAAGTCGTGACAGTTCAAGTCTGTACGTAGGCAGCAGCCTAGTGATTGCTGTTTAACAGTCTGATGGCCTTGAGATAGAAGATATTTTTCAGTCTCTCGGTCCCAGCTTTGATGCACCTGTACTGACCTCGCCTTCTGGATGGTAGCGGGGTGAGCAGGCAGTGGCTCGGGTGGTTGTTGATCTTTTTGGCCTTCCTGTGATATCGGGTGCTGTAGGTGTCCTGGAGGGCAGGTAGTTTGGCCCCGGTGATGCGTTATGCAGACCGCACCACCTTCTGGAGAGCCTTGCAGTTGTGGGCGGTGCAGTTGCCGTACCAGGCGGTGATACATCCCGACAGGATGCTCTCAATTGTGCATCTGTAAAAGGTTGTGAGGGTTTTAGGTGACAAGCCAAATTTCACCAGATTCCTGAGGTTGAAGAGGTGCTGTTGCGCCTTCTTCACAACACTGTCTGTGTGGGTGGACCATTTCAGTTTGTCCGTGATGTGTAAGCCGAGGAACTTTAAACTTTCCAACTTCTCTGCTATCCCGTCGATGTGGATAGGGGGGTGCTCCCTTAGCTGTTTCCTGAAATCCACGATCATCTACTTTGTTTTGTTGACGTTGAGTGAGAGGTTATTTTCCTGACACCACACTCCGAGTGCCTGCATTAAAGTCCTCGGCCACTAGGAGGGCTGTTTCTGGATGAGCATTTTCTTGTTTGTTTATGGCCTTATACAGCTCGTTGAGTGTGGTCTTAGTGCCAGCATCTGTTTGTGGTGATAAATAGATGGCTACGAAAAATATAGATGAAAACTCTCTTGGTAGATAGTGTGGTCTACATCTTATCATGAGGAGCAATACCTCGAGACTACCTTAATTTTAGACATGCGCACCAGCTGCTATTGACCAATAGACACACACTACGACTCCTCATCTTACCGAACATAGCTCTTCTGTCCTGCCAATGGAAGGAAAGCCCAACCAACTGTATATTATCCGTGTCGTCATTCCGCCACGACTCTGTGAAACATAAGATATTACAGTTTTTAATGTTCAGTTGGTAGGATAGTCTCGAACGGAGCTCACCCAGTTTATTCTACAGTGATTGCACGTTGACCAATAAAACGGATGGCAGAGGCGGGTCACACACACTGGCCGACAAATTCTCACAAGGCACCCGGATCTATGCCCCCTGCATCTCCGTCTTTTCTTCATGCGAATGAATGAGATCTGTGCCTGGTCCGGGACAAACCATATATCCTTCGTGTCAGACTCATTAAAGAAAAAATCTTTGTCCAGTTTGAGGTGGGTAATCACTGTTCTAATATACAGAAGCTCTTTCGGTCATAATAGACTGTAGCAGCAACATTATGTACAAAATAAGTAACAAACAATCCGAAAAAACACACAAAAGAGCACAATTGGTAAGGAGCTTGTAAAACGGCAGCCATCCCCTCCGGCGCAATTATTAACAAGTACAGTGTTAACGGTGCACGGTTCAGTACAGTGTACAATTAGCAGCAAGCAGTTTAGCAGTTACACCGGAGAGCACCGGTGACAATAAATTTATAAATCCAAAAGCTTACCTTGACTTGGAAGAGTTCCAGTATTGGAAAGCCATAGCCAGCAAGCTAACATAGTGTCCCTCTCTGTTTGAGCCGGGTGTTTGAGTAGGCTAAACCAGCTAGCTGCATTTGCTAGCTAAGTAAGCGGAAGTGAAGAAAATACAAAGAAATATAGCTCTCTCTTGCTCTCTCTCTCTCTCTCTTTTACTTCTTCATTTTGGAAGAAATGAATTTAAGTCAACTACTCGCTACATTTTATGCACTGCAGTGGTAGCTAGCTGTAGCTTATGTTTTCAGTACTTTACTCATTCTCTGATCATTTGATTGGGTTACAACACAGCAATTAATGCTGCAAGAGCTCTGATAGTTTGGAGGACATCCTCCGGAAGTTGTAATCATAATTACTGTGTAAGTCTAGGAAAGTGGGTGAGAACCATGAGCCTCATAGGTCTTGTATTGACGTCAATGTACGCAGAGGAGGACAGAAATTAGCTGTCCTCCGGCTACACCATGGGGCTACTGTAGACCTTCGTTGCAAAACTGTGTGTTTTAATCCATTATTTGGTGACATGTAAATATATTGAGTATAGTTTTATCTAAAAAGGATAACTTTTTTAATGTTTCACTATTTTTATTTTTAAGAAATTCATAAAGGAGGATGGTCCCATTAAGGAGGATGCTCCCTCCCTTCTTTCTCTAGGGAGCCTCCACTGATTGATAGTTGCATGAATTGGACCATATTGCTGTCCTACCTGAGCATTCAAAATGTAACAAGTACTTTTGGGTGTCAGGAAAAATGTATGGGAGTAAAAAGTTTACATTTTATTTAGGAATGTAGTGGAAAAGATAAAGTTGTCAAAAATATAAATAGTAAATTAAAGTACAGATACCCCAAAAACGACTTAAGTAGTACTTTAAAGTACTTTTACTTAAGTACTTTACACCACTGCGAACACTAGCACACATACAGTGCATTAGGAAAGTGTTTAGACCCCTTTACTTTTTCCACATTTTGTTACATTACAGCCTTTTTCTAAAATGTATGACATTTTATTTTTTCCTCATCAATCTACACACAATACACCATAACGACAAAGCAAAGACAGGTTTTTAGATATTTTTGCTGAAATATCACTTTTACGTAAGTATTCAGACCCTTTACTCAGTACTTTGTTGAATCACCTTTGGCGGCGATTATAGCATCGAGACTTCTTGGGTGTGACGCTTGGCAAGCTTGGCACACCTTTATTTTGTGAGTTTCTCCCATTCAAGCTCTGTCAGGTTAAATGTGGAGCGACGCTGCACAGCTATTTTCAGGTCTCTCTAGAGATGTTAGATCGGGATCAAGTCCGGGCTCCTGCTGGGCCTCTCAAGGACATTCAGAGACTTGTCCCAAACCCACTCCTGTGTTGTCTAGGCTGTATGCTTAGTGTCATTGTCCTGTTGGAAGGTGAACCTTAGTCCCAGTCTGAGGTCCTGAGCACTCTGGAGCAGGTTTTCATCAAGGATCTCTCTGTACTTTGATCTGTTCATCTTTCCCTCGATCCTGACTGTCTCCTAGTCCCTGCCGCTGAAAACATCCCTACAATATGATGCTACCACCACCATGCTTCACCGCAGGGATGGTGCCAGGTTTCCTCCAGATGTGACACTTGGCATTCAGGCCAAAATCTTGGCTTCATCAGACCTTTGAGAATCTTGTTTCTCATGGTCTGAGAGTCCTTTAGGTGCCTTTTGGCAAATTCCAAGCAGGCTGTCATGTGCCTTTTACTGAGGAGTGGCTTCTGTCTCGCCCCTCTACCATAAAGGCCTGATTGGTGCAGAGATGGTTGTCCTTCTGGAAGGTTCTCCCATCTCCACAAGGAACTCTGGAGCTCTGTCAGAGTGACCATCGGGTTCTTGGTCAACTCCCTGACCAAGGCCATTCTCCTCGATTACTCAGTTTGGCCGGGCGGCCAGCTCTAGGAAGAGTCTTAGTGGTTCCAAACTTCTTCCATTTAAGAATGATGGAGGCCACTGTGTTCTTGGGGACCTTCAATGCTGCAGACATTTTTTGGTACCCTTCCCCACATCTGTACCTCGACACAATCCTGTCTCGGAACTCTACGGACAATTCCTTCGACCTCATGGCTTGGTTTTTGATCTGACATGCACGGTCAACTCTGGGACCTTACATAGACAGGGGTGTGCCTTTCCAAATGAAGTTCAATCAATTGAATTTACCACAGGTAGACCCTAATCAAGTTGTAGAAACATCTTAAGGATGATCAATGGAAACAGGATGCACATGAGCTCGATTTCAATTCTTATAACAAGGGGTCTGAATACTTACACTACCGTTCAAAAGTTTGGGGTCACTTAAAAATGTCCTTGTATTTGAAAGAAAAGCAAAATTTTTGGTCCATTCAAATAACATCAAATTGGTCAGAAATAAAGTGTAGACATTATTAATGTTGTACATTTTGTATTTGTATTTATTATGCATCCCCAGCTACTCTTCCTCGGGTCCAGCAAAATTAAGGCAGTTTATACAATTTTAAAAACACTACAATACATTCACAGATTTCACAACACACTGTGTGCCCTCAGGCCCATACTCCCCCTTACCACCTATTGTCACGATCATCGTATGGTGAAAGAGAGGAGGACCAAGACACAGCGTGATAATGATACATCTTCTTTTATTGAAGACGAACACGAAACGAAAGACACTATACAAACTAAACAAAACAACAAACCGACGAACGTGAAGCTATATAAACAATAAGTGTAGACACAAGCAACTTACACATAGACAATCACCCACAACCTACCTAATGACTATGGCTGCCTAAATATGGCTCCCAATCAGAGACAACGATAGACAGCTGTCTCTAATTGAGAACCAATCTAGGCAACCATAGACTTACATAAACACCTACAATGAACACAACCCCATGAACTCTACAAACACCCCCTAGACAATACAAACACCCTAGACGAGACAAAAACACACAAACATCCCCCATGTCACACCCTGACCTAACTAAAATAATAAAGAAAACAAAGATAACTAAGGCCAGGGCGTGACACCTATCGACAGTACTAAATCCATGTGTATGTATACTGCGTATGTTATCGTGTGTGTGTGTGTGTGTGTGTGTGTGTGTGTGTGTGTGTGTGTGTGTGTGTGTGTGTGTGTGTGTGTGTGTGTGTGTGTGTGTGTGTGTGTGTGTGTGTGTGTGTGTGTGTGTGTGTGTGTGTCATTGTTTGTGTTACTTCACAGCCCCCCGCTGTTCCATAAGCTGTTTTTTAAATCAAATTTTACTGCTGGCATAAGTTACTTCATGTGGAATAGAGTTCCATGTAGTCATGGCTCTATGTAGTACTGTGTGCCTCCCATAGTCTGTTCTGGACTTTGGGACTGTGAAGAGACCTCGGCATGTCTTGTGGGGTATGCATGGGTGTCTGAGCTGTGTGCCAGTAGTCTAGGCAGACAGCTCGGTGCATTCAACATGTCAATGTTGCATGTCAACCTCTCATAAAATAAAGTAGCGAAGTCAATCTCTCCTCCACTTTCAGCCAGGAGAGATTGACATGCATATCATTAATATTAGCTCTCTGTTTACATCCAAGGGCCAGCTGTGCTGCCATGTTCTGAGCCAATTGCAATTTTCCTAAGTCCTTTTTTGTGGCACCTGACCACACAACTGAACAGTAGTCAAGGTGCGACAAAACTAGGGTCTGTAGGACCTGCCTTGTTGATAGTGTTGTTAAGAAGGCAGAGCATCGCTTTATTATAGACAGACTTCTCCCTATCTTAGCTACTACTACATCAATATGTCTTGACCATGACAGTTTACAATCTAGGGTTACTCCAAGCAGTTTAGTCAGCTCAATTTCCACATAGTTTATTACAAGAGTTAGTTGAGGTTTAGGGTTTAGTGAGTGTTTTGTTCCAAATACAATGCTTTGAGTTTTAGAAATATTTAGGGCTAACTTACTCCTTGCCACGCAATCTGAAACTAATTGCAGCTCTTTGTTGAGTGTTGCAGTGTCACGCCCTGACCTTAGCGATCCTTTTTATGTCTCTATTTTGGTTGGTCAGGGCGTGAGTTGGGGTGGGCATTCTATTTTGTTCTATGTTTTCTCCTTCTATGTTTTTGGCCAGGTGTGGTTCTCAATCAGAGGCAGCTGTCTATCGTTGTCTCTGATTGAGAACCGTACTTAGGTAGTCTTTTCCCACCTGTGTTTTGTGGGTAGTTGTTTTCTGTTTTGTGTTGCTGCACCTTACAGGACTGTTTCGTTTTCGTTTCTCTCTCTCTTTGTTATTTTGTTTAGTGTTTCTGTTCTAATAAAAATAACATGAACACTTACCACGCTGCGCTTTGGTCCGATGACTACTCTTCATCCGAAGAAGAATATCGTTACATGCAGTCATTTCAGTCGCTGTAGTAGCTGACGTGTATAGTGTTGAGTCATCCGCATACATAGACACTCTGGCTTTACTCAAAGTTAGTGGCATGTCGTTAGTAAGAATTGAATTTTTTTTATGACTATTGTAGCTTGAAAAGGGAGATTTCTTATGGAATATCTACATAGGCATATAGAGGCCCATAATACGCAACCATCACTCTTGTGTTCCAATGACACGTTGTGTTAGCTAATCCAAGTTTATCATTTTAAAAAGGCTAATTGATAATTAGAAAACCCTAATGCAATTATGTTAGCACAGCTGAAAACTGCTAGTGGTGATTAAAGAAGCAATAAAACTGGCCTTCTTTAGACTAGTTGAGTATCTGGAGCATCAGCATTTGTGGGTTAGATTACAGGCTCAAAATGGCCAGAAACAAATACCTTTCTTCTCAAACTTGTCAATCCTTTCTTGCTCTGAGAAATGAAGAATATTACATGAGAGAAATTGCCAAGAAACTAAATATCTCGTACAATGCTGTGTACTCCTCCCCTCACAGAACAGAGCAAACTGGCTCTAACCAACATAGAAAGAGGAGTGGGAAGCCCCAGTGCACAACTGAGCAAGAGGACAAGTACATTAGAGTGTCTAGTTTGAGAAACAGACGCCTCACAAGTCCTCAACTTGCAGCTTCATTAAGTAGTACCCGCAAAACACCAGTCTCAACGTTAACAGTGAAGATGCGACTCCGGGATGCTGGCCTTCTAGGCAGAGTTCCTCTGTCCAGTGTCTGTGTTCTTTTGCCCATCTTAATCTTTTATTTTTATTGGCCAGTCTGAGTTATGGCTTTTTCTTTGCAACTCTGCTTAGAAGGCCAGAATCCCGGAGTCGCCTCTTCACTGTTGACGTTGAGACTGGTGTTTTGCGGGTGCTATTTAATGAAGCTGTCAGTTGAGGACTTATGAGGCGTCTTTCAAAAACAAGGATATTTCTAAGTGACCCCAAACTTTTGAACAATAGTGTATCTAAATAAGGTATTTCTGTTTTTTATGTTTAATAAATTTGCAAAAATTTATAAACACCTGTTTTTCCTTGCCATTTTGGGGTATTATGTGTAGATTGATGAAGAGAAAAAAACAATTTTAGAAGAAGGCTGTAACGTAACAAAATGTGTAAAAAGGGAAGGGGTTTGAATACTTTCCGAATCCAAACAGATTCGGAAAGAAACTATTTCCTGTAGTTCTACATAGTTTAACATGGCCCATGATTAATCATCACATTTGGGTAGGCCTAGTTAATTCATGATAATAATGATAGATCAAGCTCCAATAAAGCCCTGATTTTTCCAAATGTTACTCCACTAATATTTTACAAATATTACTATTTATATCAAGTATCAATTTAGTTGCAAATGTTCTCTTAAGGTACGTGAATAGCTCAACTGATGTTGACAGGGTCAGACACTGTATTAGCCCATTCATAGACTGTAATATTAAACATATACAGTACCTTCTATTAATAAACCTACAGTGCCTTCGGAAAGTATTCAGACCCCTTGACTTTTTCCCCATTTTGTTAAGATACAGCCTTATTCTAAAATGTGTAAAAAAAAAAAATTACATCCTCAGCAATCTACACACAATACCCCATAATGACAAAGCAAAACAGGATTTTGGACATTTTCGCAAATGTATTAAAAATGTAAAACAGAAATACCTTATTTACATAAGTATTTGCTATGAAACACGAAATTGAGGTCAGTTGCATCCTGATCATCGTTGAGATGTTTCTACAACTTGATTGGAGTCCACCAGTGATAAATTCAATTGATTGGACATGATTTGGAAAGGCAGACACCTGTCTATATAAAGTCCCACAGTTGGCAGTGCATGTCAGAGCAAAAACCAAGCCATGAGGTTGAAGGAATTGTCCATAGCGCTCCAAGACAGGATTGTGTCAAGGCACAGATCTGGGAAACAGTACCAAAAAATGTCTGCGGCATTGAAGGTTCCCAAGAACACAGTGGCCTCCATCATTCTGTAATGGAAGAAGTTAGAAACCACATGTAACAGCTTCCACTCTTCTGGGAAGGCTTTCCAATAGATGTTGGAACATTGGTGCGGGGACTTGCTTCCATTCAGCCACAAGAGCATTAGTGAGGACGGGCACTGATGTTGGGGGATTAGGCCTGGCTCGCGATTAGGCCTGGCTTCCAATTCATCCCAAAGGCGTTCTATGGAGTTGAGGTCAGGGCTCTGTGCAGGCCAGTCAGGTTCTTCCACACCAATCTCGACAAACAATTTCTCGCTTTGTGCACGGGGGCATGGTCATGCTGAAACAGGAAAGGGCCTTCCCCAAACTGTTACCACAAAGTTGGAAGCACAGAATCATCTGGAATGTCATTGTATGCTGTTGTGTTAAGATTTCCCTTCACTGGAACTAAGGGACCTAGCCAGAACCATGAAAAACAGCCCCAGACCATTATTCCTCCTCCACCAAACTTTACAGTTGGCACTATGCATTTGGGCAGGTAGCGTTCTCTTGGTATCCACCAAACCCAGATTTGTCCGTCGGACTGCCTGATGGTGAAGCATAATTCATCACTCCAGAGAACACGTTTCCACTGCTCCAGAGTAAAATGGTGGCGAGCTTTCCACCACTCCAGCTGACGCTTGGCATTGCACATGGTGATCTTAGGCTTGTGTGCTGCGGCTGCTCGGCCATGGAAACCCATCATGAAGCTCCCGACGAACAGTTATTGTGCTGACTTTGCTTCCAGAGGCAATTTGGAACTGGGTATAGAGTGTTGCATCCGAGGACAGACCACACTTGGCGGTCCCATTCTGTGAGCTTGTGTGGCGCTAAGCCATTGTTGCTCCTAGACGATTCCACTTCACAATAACTGCCCTTACAGTTGACTGGGGCAGCTCTACCAAGGCAGATTTTTTTTTTTAAACAGACTTGTTTGAAACTTGGCATCCTATGACGTTGTCACATTGAAAGTCACTGAGCACTTCAGTAAGGCCATTCACTGCCAATGTTTGTCTATGAAGAGTGCATGGCTGTGTGCTCGATTTTATACACCTGTCAGCAACGGGTGTGAATCCACTATTTTTAAGAGGGGTCCACATAGTTTTGTAAATATAGTGTATCTGTGACCAACGTATGCATATCTGTATTCCCAGTCATGTGAAATCCATAGATTAGGGCCTAAATCATTTATTTCAATTGATTTCCTTACATGAACTGTAACTCTGTAAAATCTTCGGGAATTGTTGCATGTGTATATTTTTCTGCATATCTAAGCATACCTCTTGACCTGTCGGTCATCCTGACTGGTGGTTCTTTTTTTTATAGAAACTAAATATGCTTCTCTGCTTCTCTGCAAAAATCTGGGGAAAAGATTGAAAGGAATACGAGTCTTATTCAGTACATTTGTTTTTCTTAACTCTGCCAACCTTGCCAGTCGGCATGCCAGCTAAGATAGTTAGACAAGCTAGCTACTCTAACTTGATTGATAGCCTGAAATGGCTTCTTGGTAGCTAGTTCTGAAATAGAATTGTAGTAGTATTATAGAGAAAAAACAATGTGCCCTTGTGCCCCCTATGGGCATGACACCTCTGCCTAGGACATAACATAAGTATTTGTCATTACAGCTATTCCGTATGTTTGGTAGTAGATTTAGATGTTTTTGGTATCTTCAGAAAGCCAAATCCTGTCCAGTGGATTGGATTCAGTGTGATCTACCAAAGACAGTCCAAGAGTGGACATCAGCCCAGTTAGCAATGAGCATTCGGCAGGCAGAGTGATCGATTGCGGTGCGACAGTTGAGCTACCCATCGGCCTCGCCGGTGGGGCACCTGCTACAGGCCAATTTTATTCAGACGCCAGCCGTGCTCTTCCTGCCAGTGGAGCACAAAGCTGTCCTTCTCCCGACTGGCGGCACTGCATCTGGCAGTCGAGGCAAGCCACTTTATTCAGCATCGATCCTGCTCCCCATAGCTGCTTATTTTACATATTTGTTTATTTTAATTTACATAAATTGGATGCCATGCCCATTTTAATAAATGTTAGTGGAAAAGGCTACTGTAAATTATAATGTGTATACAAAATGATATCAGATAACAATGAGGGCCAGTCCTTGTCCTCTGGGTCCACAGGTTATGAAAAAGAAATCAAACCAAATTATATCACATTTATTTGTCATATACAGTGCCTATAGAAAGTCTACACCCCCTTGAACTTTTTACACATTTTGCTGCCTTAAAATTAAATCTAAAAAGGGATTCAACTCTTTTCCTACAGAGCTACACAACCTGCTTCACATTTTCAAGGTAAAAGAAAGTTATAAACACCCCCCCCCCCCCCCCCCGAAATATCATAATTGGATAAGTCTCCAATTAGTTAATACTTGGTGGAAGCACCTTTGGCAGCCATTACAGCTGTGAATAATTTTTAAGATACTATCAACTTTGCACAACTCTTATCCTGCCTGTTTGGCCCTGTCCGGGGGTATCGTCGGACGGGGCCACAGTGTCTCCCGACCCTTCCTGTCTCAGCCTCCAGTATTTATGCTGCAATAGTTTATGTGTCGGGGGGCTAGGGTCAGTCTGTTATATCCGGAGTATTTCTCCTGTCTTTTCCAGTGTCCTGTGTGAATTTAAGTATGCTCTCTCTAATTCTCTCTCTATCTCTCTCTCTTTCTCTTTCTCTCTGAGGACCTAAGCCCTGGGACCATGCCTAAGGACTACCTGGCCTAATGACTCCTTGCTGTCCCCAGTCCACCTGGTCATGCTGCTGCTCCAGTTTCAACTGTTCTGCCTGAAGCTATGGAACCCTGACCTGTTCACCGGACGTACTACCTTGTCCCAGACCTACTGTTTTCAACTCTCTAGAGACAGCAGGTGCGGTAGAGATACTCTGAATGATCAGCTATGAAAAGCCTGAGGTCAGCACCTTCTCCTGAGGTGCTGACCTGTAGCACCCTCTAAAACCACTGTAATTATTATTATCTGACCCTGTTGGTCATCTATGAACATTTGAACATGTCACCGTTTTTTTTCTTAGAATGCACTCATATATAAATGTTCTAATAGTACTAAAATAAAGAAAATGATATACCTAATTTCCATAAATACACTGGGTGTATATGTATATATGAAGACATTAACATAAAGGGGTGGAACAGGGCTGGGACCACAAATACTTCCTCTGTCTAGGCCAGGGATGGGCAACTGGCAGTCTGAGGATCAATATCCCCCAAAAAGGTAATATTCTTATAGATGCAAGAAAGGACAACGGGCTCGTGTGAGTGGTAAGCCGAAAGTAGCTGACTGTAGACGGAAGTCAACGAGTAAAGTTAGGGGAGGTACATATGCACCGGCAGCAAGTCAGACAACTTCTGCTGTTTCTAGAAAACGCGACAATGACAGACATGGCATTTGCCTTTGTTATTGCCAATGAAGTGGATGCTATCGAAATTCCACTTCTCCTACACGAAGCTGCACATGATCAACATGGTCCAAGGAATGAATAAGACTAACATTCACAAGACTTGTTTTGTATTTTTGTGATGGTTTTCTCAAAATATAACCAGGCAGTGAGTGCATAGGCTACTAAAATGAGAATATAAGTATTTTTGCAGCATTTGGGATAAGCCCTGCTGTTTGCCATTGTACCTTCCTCATTATTATTTGTGTTTATGCAACATGGAATTGTAACAGATGTGATTAAATGGAGTCCACAAAGATTCTTACTGTATGGTAATGGTTTGCATGTCAGCACCACTACAGCCTGCAGTGTATGGAATTGTTTTAAGAAGGTCATACCATTAATCATTTAGCTATGTGAGTTAGAATTTTAGGACCCGTTGAGGTATCTAAAAAATATATAATTTTATTTGTTGATAAAATTTTGAATTTTACCTTTACTACTATAGCCCATAGAAAAACATTAAATAATACATTCATAAATGGCAAAAAAGACAGTCGAAGAATAAATCATAAGGAATAAGGTTTTGAAATGTCTTTTCTATATCTAGGAGTGTCACGTTGTCTAATGATTGGAGACAGGTGGAGGGATACGTAATAGGGGGTTTTAATTTTCTCCCACCCAAAGAAAGAGCGAGGTGTAAATCTCAAAATAATACACGGGACGAGGCCCGTAAAACAAATGCACAAATACACATAGCATGGAAGCCGATACAACAGCACAGGTACTCACAGGACCAATGGACATGGTAACAATAACCAACAAGGACAATGGGGAACAGAAGGCACATACAGTTGAAGTCGGAAGTTTACATACACTTAGGTTGGAATCATTAAAACTAGTTTTTCAACCACTCCACAAATTTCTTTTTAACAAAGTATAGTTTTGGCAAGTCGGTTAGGACATCTACTTTGTGCATGACACGAGTCATTTTTCCAACAATTGTTTACAGACAGATTATTTCACTTGTAATTCACTGTATCACAATTCCAGTGGGTCAGAAGTTTACATACACTAAGTTGACTGTGTGTTTAAACAGCTTGGGAAATTCCAGAAATTGATGTCATGGATAACGCACGAGTTCCCAACGCTTTTAGCCAAAGCCAAAGCCAAAGCAAAAGCCACGTTCAGGGTAGTCCTGTAGGAGAGGATTTTCAGATCCACAGCCTCCAGTGGTTCCAAAGGGGGCCTCACACAGACCATCTAAAATTATTGCAGACTGAATAGCAGCAATGACGTTCCGCAATAAACCTATAGCCGTCAGATTGGACCTCTCAGGGGCCAAGCCCACAAATCACAAATCTCTGGCCGAGGTTGCCAAATCTGCCCGTGTACCTGGGACAACAGAACGGGACCGGGACCCCGAAAACAGGCGAATGATCTCCGTGAACCGAGTTAGCTAACCTGGCTAGCACACTATGGAGCGCTTGTTAGCTAGCCTGGTCTCGAAAGTCTATGTAGGACCAAATCATCGATACGTCTGTATCGATACGTCTGGGAAGAGAGGCAAGCTTTGCTTAACCAAGGCAGACATAGGTGGCGAAGGGTTACCCACAGAACCTAGTCGCCCTCTCTCTTCAAGTAGCCTCCAGTAACCAGTGACAGAGTGCACAGGAGCCATGAGACATCTGACCCGATCATCGACCCAATCCATCCCCACGTGCCACAACTCAGACTCAGTCGAGGTACGGCGCCCCCGGGAGAGGAAGTAATTATATGAATCCCCAAGGCCCCTAAAAAATGCTACACGATTGTCAAGGGAACCTGTGTCACGGGCTATTAGGGAAACAGTGCCAGCGTCCCCTAGTCCCGCACACAAACTGATTCGAGCGAGGGCAGCCTGAGCATGCATGCACCGAGCCGAGACATACAGTTGAAGTCGGAAGTTTACATACACTGATGTTGGAGTCATTAAAACTTGTTTTTCAACCACTACACACATTTTTTGTTAACGAACTATAGTTTTGGCAAGTCGGTTAGGACTATCTACTTTGTGCATGACACAAGTCATTTTTCCAAAAATTGTTTACATACAGATTATTTCTGTCAAGTTCTGACCTTTATTTTCCTTTTTTGTCTTTAGTTAGTATGGTCAGGGCGTGAGTTGGGGTGGGCAGTCTATGTTATGTGTTTCTATGTTTAGGTTTGTCATTTGGCCTGATATGGTTCTCAATCAGAGGCAGGTGTTTTCCATTGTCTCTGATTGGGAACCATATTAAGGTAGCCTGTTTTCACTATTGGTTTGTGGGTGATTGTTCCTGTTCGTGTGTTCCTGTTTTTTCTGTGTTCACTAGTTCGGGACTGTAGCTTCGTTGGTTTTTCATCTGTTTATTGTTTTTGTTCATATTGAGAAGTATTCTAATAAATTATGGAAACGCACCACGCTACGCTTTGGTCCTCCTCTCCTTCTACCGACGAAAGCCATTACAATTTCACTTATAATTCACTGTATCACAATTCCAGTGGGTCAGAAGTTTACATACACTAAGTTGACTGTGCCTTTAAACAGCTTGGAAAATTTCAGAAAATTATATCATGGCTCTAGAAGCTTCTGATAGGCTAATTGACATCATTTGAGTCAATTGGAGGTGTACCTGTGGATGTATTTCAAGGCCTACCTTCAAACTCAGTGCCTCCTTGCTTGACATCATGGGGAAATCAACAGAAATCAACCAAAACCTCAGAAAAAAATTTGTAGACCTCCACAAGTCTGGTTCATCCTTGGGAGCAATTTCCAAACTCCTGAAGGTACCACGTTCATCTGTACAAACAATAGTACGCAAGTATAAACACCATGGGACCATGCAGCCGTCATACCGCTCAGGAAGGAGACGCGTTCTGTCTCCTAGAGATTAATGTACTGTGGGGCGAAAAGTTAAAATCAATCCCAGAACAACAGCAAAGGACCTTGTGAAGATGCTGGAGGAAACAGGTACAAAAGTATCTATATCCACAGTAAAACGAGTCCTATATCGACATAACCTGAAAGGCTGCTCAGCAAGGAAGAAGCCACTGCTCCAAAACCGCCATAAAAAATGGTTTGCAACTGCACATGGAGACAAAGATCGTACTATTTGGAGAAATGTCCTCTGGTCTGATGACACAAAAATAGAACTGTTTGGCCATAATGACCATCATTATGTTTGGAGGAAAAAGGGGTAGACTTGCAAGCCGAAGAACACCATCCCAACCGTGAAGTATGGGGGTGGCAGCATCATGTTTTGGGGGTGCTTTGCTGCAGGAGGGACTGGTGCACTTCACAAAATAGATGGCATCATGAGGTAGGAAAATTATGTGGATATATTGAAGCAACATCTCAAGACAGCAGTCAGGAAGTTAAAGCTTGGTCGCAAATGGATCTTCCAAATGGACAATGACCCCAACCATACTTACAAAGTTGTGTCAAAATGGCACAACAAAGGGACAAAGGACAACAAAGTCAAGGTATTGGAGTGGCCATCACAAAGCCCTGACCTCAATCCTATAGACAATTTGTGGGCAGAACTGAAAAAGCATGTGCGAGCAAGGAGGCCTACAAACCTGACTCAGTTACACCAGCTCTGTCAAGAGGAATGGGCCAAAATTCACCCAACTTATTGTGGGAAGCTTGTGGAATGCTACCTGAAACGTTTGACCCAATTTAAAGGCAATGCTACCAAACACTAATTAAGTATATGTAAACTTCTGACCCACTGGGAATGTGATGAAAGAAATATAAGCTAAAATAAATCATTCTCTACTATTATTCTGACATTTCCCATTCTTAAAATGAAGTGGTGATCCTAACCGACCTAAGACAGGGATTTTTTACTAGGATTGAATGTCAGGAATTGTGAAAAACTGAGTTTGAATGTAGTTGGCTAAGGTGTATGTAAACTTCCGACTTCAACTGTATTTAACATACTAATCAGGGGGAATGGGAACCAGGTGTGCGTAATGAGACAAGACAGTCTGGGGTTGGTGGTAAGGAATCCAGTTCAGTGACACCTAGAAGGCCAGTGACGTAGACCTCCAGAGCTGGTGAATGGAATGAGCAGCAGTACCGGGGGATCCGTGACAAGGAGATATAAGAAAGCTTAAGAAATATATATTTTTAGCTTTAGACTAGTCCCGGGACCCTTGTAAAGCAAAACGGAGAACACAATCGTGTTCGTGAAAGTCTCCCCTTTCTACAGCGGGGTCACATTACTGTAGTTTTAGCTCAAACTGTTCAGACGCTACAGACAAACGTTGGCACACCAGTGTTATCGAATTCAGATGAGTCCCGTGGGGTTTGTGTAGGTCGTAAAGCAAAACGGAGGACACCATCGTGTTCGTGAGTGTCTCCTCTTTCTATAGAGTGTTCATAATAGTTTGTAAACCATTTGTAACCGTTTGGATGCTACAAACACATGCCTTTTCATGAGAAGACCAATTTTCAGGATGTCTCCAGGTCTGACAAACAGAGCTGTAGCTCTGTCACTTTCCACCGCAGATGCGGAAGGGTGACATAGGCAGATGCGTTGGATTAAGACGCAGCCCATGCAACAACAAAAAAACACATCTCTAGCTTAAACTGACAGATTTTGACGGGGATTTTTTGTATTATGTTACTTAAATTGACGCACTGGTGTGTCAACAGATTAGGGGGTTTAAGAGCCGGTTTCCCTGACACAGATTAAGCCTCTTAAATTGCCAGTGTAGAAATCCCCTACAATAACCCATGTGTAGCCTACAACATATTCAATTTTATTCACACTTAATTAACAATCAACAAATGTGAATTTGTTTGGCGACAGCAATACTACAGGCAAGACAAATTGTAGGCTATAACATGGGACACAACATTACAGTAACATCTAGATAAATACATTAGCTATATTGTTGAAAGTTGGATACTGCATTTATTTATGTTAGAAATTTGGATCACATGTAGGCCTATGTAATTAGATTGTAAGGATAAATATGTATTTAAGTTCTAAATAGTCATCCACCCAAAACAGTAAACATGCATTGATAATAACCAATGATAGATGGCTATATTTATGAGCATGTAGTGCCTTTCACTTCCAGAAAAACGGGTCTCACACAATGCTGTGGTTCTGACTTCAAGTTGTAGTTGTTGGTGAGGAGCAACTGGAGAAATTTCCAGACGACTGCAGTCGAAAGTTCATGACCTGTGATAATTTGGTTGTTGTAAAGGTCTTGCAGTCGACATGTAGTTGCAAGTTGAACAATTGTATACCCATAATGCACCACACGTTGAAAGGCGGTGACCAACGTTCGTCAACGTCTTGACAAAACTGATCCACTCGAACGCGCCCAATGTCTTCCATTGAGTCATTTCAGTCTGTTCGACAGGTCATTACAAACATTTTCGGAGTCTTAATGTTAACAGGAAAAAAATTACAGGCACAAGCAAGAGTATGAAAGGGTCAGAGGAGTAAAATGAAAGCAATCAAGTGACAAGTGGATTTTGCACCACTCAAACGCAGAAAATAGATGGCTGAAAAAGACAGATCCTCAGGTGGGCTGGGCATGCGCGTTGCTACTGAAACTAAGAGATAAAAAAGTAATGACGTCTTTTTCGAGGCACTAACTCCGTCATGGTTCGGTTCGTTGGACAAAGCCTGTAGTGAAATTAATTCCGTTTTAGTATGGTTTTTGGATAAATGCCGAAAATAAGATCTGTGGTATACACAGGCTTAAGAGATCTTATACATTTTGTTCTATGAGATAATCTTCATCAGCTAACGTCACTTTTTGTGGATTTTGAAGTGTTTGTCATTAAAAAAGGCACATAAAGGCTTCATAATTCATAAAGGTAATGTTAACTAACTGATATTATCCCATTGAACAAAACGTATATATTATCCCATTGAACAAAACGTATAAGATCTCCTAAACCCATGTTAACTCCAGACCTTATTTTTGTCGTTTATCCCAAAATCATATTCTTTCCCCATTCATTTTTCCCATAATGGCTGAATAAACCAGACGTTTTTAGGACGACAAGCTGGCGAGCTCTAAACTGAGGGGACTTTTACAGGAAACGAAAGTAAAGTATGACACAGGATATCGAAACCAAAGCTTTCTAGGTTATTGAATGTTCATTAGATATATTGTCTATACTTTATTTTAAATGAATAGTGGCCCTTTTTTTTCCTTGCCATTGATTGTCACAGAACCGCACTTGGTTCTTTATGGATGCAAAACATCTGTACAATCTTACTATTTAGATTATCAGAATACTTGTATGTGTTTTGAAAATGTTTACACAGTTAAAATGTGTATCTTGTAAGCCCTTATATTATTTTTTAAATACATATTCTGTTTTGTACATCAGAGTCTATACTTTTCTTTTATTAAAAGGAGCAGTAATCTTGTATGAATGGGATGAGAAGTGAATCGTTTGGACCCGCCTATTAGAGACAACCAGGAAGTAAGAAGAGTGGTGAACTTGCCTGTGTGTAGAGCTCCTGGCATACCGGTTGTGGAGGTGGGTGAGACAACGCACCACAAATACTGTCTGGCAACATGTCTCGACCTAATGGCAAGTACCATGAAGCTCTTCATAACAAACTAGCATTAGATAATAGTTAATAATTATATGACTGCCTATGTAACTCATTGATGAGAGAGAGGATTGCGGATTGTAAATGGAAATATGGAAATATGAAAGACAGACTACTCTCTTTGCTTTCGTCTCGTTACTTTCTCTTTTGCCATTGTGAAATTCAGTTTATTGTATAACTGACAACTATTATCAAATGAAGGATTGCGTAATACAAAGGTAAATAGATTAAATAATACATATCAGAGTCACATTCAGGAATATAAGGCTGACTTTAACCCAGTCATAAATGATTGTAAAGGAAACATCGTAGTTACTGGTAATGACAACTGAGCGAACTGATGAGTCATACACTAAGTGTACAAAACATTAGGAACACCTGCTCTTTCCATGATATTAACTGACCGGGTGAATCCATGTGAAACCTTCAATCAGTGTAGATGGGGGGGAGGAGACAGTTTAAAGAAGGATTTTTAAACCTTAAGGCAATTGAAACATGGATTGTGCATGTATGCCATTCAGAGGGTGATTTGGCAAAACAAATGATTTAAGTGCCTTTTAACTTTTATGGTAGAAGGTGCCAGACCCACCGGATTGAGTGTGTCAATAACTAAAATGCCGCTGGGTTCACGCTCAACAGTTTCCTGTGTGTATAAAGAATGGTCCACCACCCAAAGGACGTCCATCCAACTTGACACAACTGTGGAAGCATTGGAGTCAACATGGGCCAGCATCCCTGTGGAATGTTTTTCAACACCTTGTAGAGTCCATGCCCCAACGAATTGAGGCTGTTCTGAGGGCAAAATGGGTTGCAACTCAATATTAGCAAGGTGTTCCTAATGTTTTGTAAATCAATGAGTCATACATATACTCCTTATTTGTTTGTGTGGAAACCTCACGCATGAACTCAAGTCTCGTAACTACTGTTGATAGGAGACTTCATAGATGTTGATGCTGTTGTGGCCAGTCATAATCTGTTTTCATTGTGGATAGATTACAGATTAGATTAGAAAAGTGTATTAAGTGCCACTCTTCAGTATAACAACATTTCGTTGTTTGTCCTGAATATATATATATACTGCTTTAACAGTGTGAAAGAGATGCCTTCTTGGCAAGGTCTCCCTAACATGTATGTCATTTTAGGTACTGGGCAGAGTAAGAAAGATTGGGACCTGTCTGGTAGAAAACTGAAGTCCGTCCCTCAGATTCTCCTGGAGCATGC
The DNA here is from genome assembly GCF_045679555.1 of Salvelinus alpinus. NCBI lineage: Eukaryota > Metazoa > Chordata > Actinopteri > Salmoniformes > Salmonidae > Salvelinus > Salvelinus alpinus. The sequence goes on from NC_092090.1 coordinate 48,890,293, forward strand.
TGACGAGGTCAGAAGGTTGGACCTCCAGAGGAACAAAGTGAGACAGCTCAATTGGATCTCCAACCTGGTAAACCTGAGAGAGCTCAACCTCTCCAGGAACGAGCTAGTGGACTTTCCCCTGGAGATTAGATTTTTGAAACATCTGGAGCGGCTCTACATGAACCAGAACAACATCAAGGTCATCCCTGAAGACGTCTTCCCTCATCTGGGGAAGCTATGGTTCCTCAAGCTCAGCACCAACCGTCTGGCCAAACTCCCGGTGGACCTGAGTCAATGCCACAGCCTCAGCTACCTCAACCTGTCCAATAACTGCCTGAAGGACCTCCAGGCACTGGTGGGGCTACCTAAACTCAAGGAGCTGTTCGTAGAACGGAATAGCCTGACTGAACTTCCAGCCCAGCTGTTCCAGAAGGGGAACTCGGAGCTGACCCTGTTCAAGGCCACAGGGAACCCGCTGAGTACCCCCCCAGAGGAGGTGTGTGACGGAGGAGTGAGGGACATTCAGAGCTACTTCGCCATGATGGAGGAGGAAGGCACTGACACGCACACCACAGCCCGGACAGTCAAAACCATGTTCCTGGGTTCCTCCATGGCTGGAAAGTCCACGCTGTGTCGTAGCTTGAAGCATGGGGTGGCTGTGAGGGTAGACGAGGAGGACAGAACGGAGGGGATAGAGATCAGTGAGATGGATATGGAGGGGATCCGGTTCCTATTCTGGGACTTCGCAGGGCAGGAAGAATACTACCTGACGCATCACGTCTTCATCACCCCCAGAGCCCTCGTTATCCTCGCTGTTGATTTGGCCAGGTAAACATGTCAGTTGATGGAGATCACTGTGCACAACGTGTTCATTTGTGGGGAACTGACATTTTTAATTCAACAACAGTCTTTTACAGTCTTCTAATATTTTCATCAACAGATAGTTTTGAAGATCATTGATCATGTTTTATTGATAGTACAGTATATTGATGAATATAGTTTGTTGGTTTTACTGACTTGGGCATGACCTTGCCTTACATGTCAAAATGTATCTTTGTAATGTCTCAGCTACAACATGGAAGACCCCCAGTCTTACAAAGAGAAGGTGTGTTTCTGGATCAATAACATCCAGCTTCGCGTCCCTGCCTCTGTGGTCTTACTGGTGGGAACTCATTGTGACCAGTGTCAAGACCAAGATGAGGTGATGGAGAAGAAGAGACACATCGAGGAGAACGTTCGAGTCATGCTCAAAGAAAGGAAGGAGGTTTTACAACTACAGCAGAAGAACCTGAAGGGCAGTACAGACCCCTCTCTGTTTTCTGAACAGATGAGCGAACTTGACCGGCTTATGGAGTATCATTTACAGGTATTGTGTCCAAATTTTAGTTTTGTAAAGAGTGTTTGCTCTTTGAAATGGCCTAACATTTGTTCTGCAAGTATATGAATTGGTTTCTAATGTGTTTGCGCAGGTCCTGGAACTTGTACCTATTGACTGCACTATGCAAGAGGACATTGTCAAGCTCAAGGAGCACATTGTGAGGCATATCTTAACAAAGGATACATTCCCATGTGCTGAAAGGACCCTGCCCAAAAGCTACGAAAAAGTTGAGTTAGCCATTCATGACCTAGTGGAACAAAACCAAATACCTCAACACGGTAAGTTATTTCCAGTAAAAAAAATAAATCCTTATTGAAAGTTAACGGCTTTTGAATTGTAATTTTATCATTAACTTTCTCAAATGACTGAATTGAAATGAAATCAACTTCAACCCTGTTAATTGCATTTTTAATAATTCTATTATCAATACTGACATATGTCCATGTTAGGACAGTCAAACTGTGCTTGTCCTAATATCGGCACAATGAGGTATGTACCGCGTTATAACTCGGTCACATTACTCCAATCAGACGTCCCTTTTCCTCAACACCAGGAATAGTTTCTTTTGATGACCTTCTGAGTGACCTCCTTCTGCACCTTGAGTTGGGCGAGGAGAACGTCCACTCCATCCTACGCTACCTCCATCGCATCGGCATCATCGTGTGGTACGAGGAGATCCCTGCACTGAAGGATAGGGTGTTCGTTCAGCCATCTTTTCTCATCTCACTCTTCAAGGTGAGACCTGAGGGTGACGGAAGGAAAACGTCTGAATTAGTGATCAACGATACCTGGTCCAGGAGAGCTACAGGGGTATGGAGGCTTTTTGCCCCGTATTTGAAAAACGTATGCTCTCAATTAGTTGAATCGGGTACTTTTGTGCTGGGCTAGAGCGAGACCTGGTATTTCCTGTCCCTGTAGCTCTCCAGGATCAGGTTAAGTGTACTTTGAGTACAGTGGCATGCGAAAGTGTTCACCCCCCCTTGGCATTTTTCCTATTTTGTTGTCTTACAACCTGAAATTAAAATGGATTTTTGGGGGGTTTGTATCATTTGATTTACACAACATGCCTACCACTTTGAAGATGAAAGATATTTTTTATTGTGAAACAAACAAGAAATAAGCGTGCATAACTATTCACCCCCCCAAAGTCAATACTTTGTATAACCACTTTTTGCAGCAATTACAGCTGCAAGTCTCTTGGGGTATGTCTCTATAAGCTTGGTACATCTAGCCACTGGGATTTTTGCCCATTCTTCAAGGCAAAACTGCCTGCAGCTCCTTCAAGTTGGATGGGTTCCGCTGGTGTACAGAAATCTTTAAGTCATACCACAGATTTTCAATTGGATTGAGGTCTGGGCTTTGACTAGGCCATTCCAAGACATTTAAATGTTTCCCCTTAAACCACTCGAGTGTTGCTTTAGCAGTATGATTAGGGTCATTGTCCTGCTGTAAGGTGAACCTCCGTCCCAGTCTCAAATCTCTGGAAGACTGAAACAGGTTTCCCTCAAGAATTTCCCTGTATTTAGAGCCATCCATCATTCCAGACATAGCGTTTTCCTTGATGGCCAAAAAGCAAAATTTGAGTCTCATCTGACCAGAGTACCTTCTTCCATATGTTTGGAAGTCTCCCACATGCCTTTTGGTGAACACCAAACATGCTTATTCTTTTCTGGCCACTCTTTCGTAAAGCCCAGCTCTGTGGAGTGTACGGCTTAAAGTGGTCCTATGGACTATGTCCAATCTCCGCTGTGGAGCTTTGCAGCTCCTTCAGGGTTGTCTTTGGTCTCTTTGTTGCCTCTCTGATTAATACCCTCCTTGCCTGGTCTGTGAGTTTTGGTGGGCGGCCCTCTTTTGGCAGGTTTGTTGTGGTGCCATGTTCTTTCAATTTTTTAATAATGGATTTAATGGTGCTCCGTGGGATGTTCAAAGTTTCTGATATTTTTTTATAACCCAACCCTGATCTGTACTTCTCCACAACTTTGTCCTTGACATGTTTGGCGATCTCGTTGGTCTTCATGGTGCCGCTTGCTTGGTGGTGTTGCAGACTCTGGGGCCTTTCAGAACAGGTGTATATATACTGAGATCATGTGACACTTAGATTGCACACAGGTGGACTTTATTTAACTGACTATGTGGCTTCTGAAGGTAATTGGTTGCACCAGATCTTATTTAGGGGCTTCATAGCAAAGGGGGTGAATACATATGCACGCACCACTTTTCCATATTACATTTTTTTCATTTACTTAACCAATTTGGACTTTTGTGTATGTCCATTACATGAAATCCAAATAAAATCCATTTAAATGACAGGTTGTAATGCAATAAAATAGGAAAAATGCCATGGGGGTGAATACTTTTGCAAGGCACTGTAGGTGGCACAATTAAGTAGCAAAGAGAACATGCTGTAATCTATTTGAATTACGGTGTTGTATTTAAAGTATTCTCCAGTACGGTGTCCATATCAGGACAACATCATATGTCCATGAAAGTTGCGTCAGAGTCACTCTGACTGCTGTCCTAATATGGACACCGTACTCCTATTACCAACGTCTCTCCTTTCCCCTAACCCAGACCATCGTGAGACACGACCTGGTCAAGCAGATGGAGGCCATCCCCAGAGACGAGCTGCGGCAAGAGGGCAACCTGTTGGTCCACCGGGGCACGTGGGTGGATGACTTCAAGGAGAAGGGCACCCTGCACAACGCGGCCACACGGATCCTGGTACGCAGAGAACTGAGGCGGCTGCGGATGGACGATGAAGATCTGGTGGAGGAGGTGGTGGGGAGTAAGACTAAGGAGGGGATGCTACTTAGCCTCCTGCAGCACTTTGAAGTCTGTCTCCCGGCTAAGGTGGGTAGTCCCCTGAACCCGGCGGCCCCGGAGTTCAAACCCGGGGAGAAGCAGTGGAAGTCATCCAACTTGGCCAGTGGTGATCTGGACGGAGCATGTCTCTTCCCCAGCTACCTGCAGGATAATCGAATGGTCGTGAAGATGTGGGGAGAAGACAAGCTGGATGATATAAATGTCTGTGTTTACTTTCTACCTGAGATCCCTCATGGCTTCTTCCACAGGTAGCATTGGAATCTAGTCTACCATTTCATTGCCCTGATGTTTCACTTTAATTGTCACAAATGTTCCTAAATAAATATTTATGTGCAGTTTGTATGGTTTTACAAATAAACTATTGATAGATAAAATATGTGGTTATTTACGACATTTATTTGTATTTCAGGCTGATCATCAAGACGTGCTCCCTGTACCCGATTCACTGGATAGGGAAGGACCACTGCCTGCTCAGCTCTGGAGACAAACTGGTGCTGATGAGAGAGAACAATAAAGATGGAGATCAACACATACAGATTCGCTGCAAGAGACCTAAGACCAATGGTACAGTATGCTATTCCTCTATTTCATCTGGAGAGGCAAATTAATGAGAATATGGGGTAAATTCAATCAGTCTGCATAGTAAGAAAAATGCTCGTGAGGACCAGCTGATCACTTTTAGTTTAAATAATGTCCCATACTTGGTGTTCAGAAAACTTTCCCAAACCGTCTTATGCAACACTTTGAAGACGTCTTCAAACATTCAAAACATGAAAATTATTTTTTATTTATTTGAAGGGCGACTTAACTTCCTGATTTGGCCTTGTTTTTAATCCATGCTTATTAAGAAATGGCTGAAGGCAAATAAGAGTTGTCTTGGTGCGTGGTTTGATGTGAGTGTGCTTTGGGTGTGTCTTTGCCATTCAATCACAATAAACAAGTGCAGTAGTGAGTACAGCGAGGTAAGCTAAGCTAGCTTTGCTATGGAGAGAACAACGTTTTGAAGTTGAGGACTTCTCCCCTCCCGACTGACTCGCCATCTCAAGATAGTCAGCTAATTCAGTTCTATGTGTAGGTTAAAGGCTGTGCTTACCTTGTGTTTACCCAAGCTGGGTTGGGCTCCCGAGTGGCACAGCGGTCTAAGGCACTGCATCTCAGTGCAAGAGGTGTCACTACAGTCCCTGGTTCAAATTCAGGCTGTATCACATCAGTCCGTGATTGGGAGTCCCATAGAGCGTAGCACAATTGGCCCAGCGTCGTCCGTGTTTGGCCGGGGTAGGTTGTCATTGTAAATAAGAATTTGTTCTGACTTGCCAAGTTAAATAAAGGTTAAATTAAAAAAAATAAAAAGCTGAGGGCAGCTAGCTTGGTGATAGCTGTAGCTGGCTATCCTATCTAGCTGATATTTCTCTGTCAAATCAGTTATGGCAAGCGCCAGTGTCTGGAATGTGTTTCTTAAGACACCTGCTCTACAACGCCTTGCTACGAAAGAAGCTTGCGACTTCATTTCAACGTGTAAATACATGTTACAATGGAAACGATATCAACTGCTGCGAGTTGAATGCCCGCGGTCTTCAGTCAGTTCAGCTGTCCTACAACACAATATTCTAGAACGGCCTCATCTCTTCTAATGTCCACTGTTAGATATTTCCCGTGAGACAAATCCCAGAACTAATGTCCCTACAGGTGTTGGCTAGATGTGGATATTGCACAAACATCACCCAGCTTGAGTGTACATGCAGTACATCAACAACAACACAAATCGATGGATGTGTTTGTGTTCAAGACCAAATATTTTCTATGTAAAAAATCTTATGGATGTTCTTATAAATACATTTTGCCTACACTTTACCGAACAAATCAAAATCCGTTGTGTTTAGAGTACAACTTCAGCTGTCTAACCAGGACTAGAATGGCATTTCTATGGTCTATTTCCCAAAATGTAATGATTTGGCTGTCTAACACACTAACATGCACAACTCTCTGGGTGAGGTTCTGTCTTCAAGTCTCCAGGGAGTGATGAAGACCCTTCCATTTATGTAATGTATTACATGTGCAGTCGGCAGAGTTGGGCAGTAGCGAATCCGTTACGTGTAAAGGATTACAAATAATAAAAACGGTAACTGTAATCCGTTACGTTACTAGCAAAAATATTGTAGTCGGATTACAGCTACTTTTGAAAAACTAGGTGATTACTTTTCAATTCAGGAAGGATGTTTGCGAAACAACATCTTTGACACTTCTCTGTTTTCTCAATGACGTTCAAATCGACATTGAAAAAAGGAGCAAGTTTTAAGTTTGTTCCACCTGAGCGTCTCTGACCACAAGTCAGATACCACTATGATGAAACACCAAATGTGTTTTGGTGGATCGCGGGAAAAGAGCAGGAATAGGTTTTTGTAGGCTACAGTCCAAGCTATGTATTCCAATGGTGCGACTGCTGTCGGCACCCAAAGATTATCCAATTTGAATAAACGCTTGGAGGTAAGGACGACAGCAGTGGTGTAGTCTATGGCGATACGGATATCACTTATTATTAGCGTTGATGTGAACCACACTCCTGCTCTCTCATTTAGGTATTTGCGCCTTACGGATTGTGGTTGTTGTGGATGGCTGTTCACAAATCTAAATGTATATTTGAACCCAATAACGGTTGAATTCAAAAGGTTTAAGCTGCCTATCAATCATTGTTTTTGAAACCAGTGGACAGCCAGTGAAAAATACGTTCTTGCAACAGCTGAATACTGTAGTGTCGATCCCAGCCTATGGAATAAAAGTGTGGCTTTTATTGCTCAATCTAATTCATGCTGATAAAATAAATTAATTCATAGGCCTAATGAACACATGCTCAAACTCACACATTTTTGATAGACTGAAAGGGGCAATCTGTCGTTGCTACATCCATTTTTGGGACTTATAAATTAATTATGTATATAATTTGATTCCTTCATTTATGAGCTTAGTTCAACTGTCACACTCCACGAGAACCCAAAATATAAGCTTGTTTTTCTCCAATGTTTGTAAACATTGTAAATGTAAACAAACACTGTATAGCCCCAACATGGTTAAAACATACATTTTTTATATCATTTCATCCACAGCTCTGTCTATTCATCTGAGAGTGGTTACATTTCTCCAGGCCCATCCCTCAGCTTTTTACAAAAACAGAGGCGGGGCACCATTTTGTTATTGTTTCATCTGTGGACTTGCCTTTTAAACAGCTGCATATTATCAAGATATAAAAGTGTCACCAACAAAAAGGTAAACCAAACAATAGGCCCATAGCAAATGCGGCATATGGCATTAATTTTTCACATGTACTTGTAAATGGCACTTTTCAGTAGTGCTCAAGCATGCCGTTCCATGAATGCAGCATTTATTTTTCAACTCGAATCAATGATCCCAATCAGTCCTCCATGACAACAAAATCATAAACAACAGAGTAGGGCTGGCTAATAAATCCTTTGTTTTTGGGTTATGCTCAGGTAAAACAATTTGGTTAATCTATACTTCCATATTTCCAAGTCCTATTCTTGAAGATCAAGGGGTATAACCTGTATTGAAATGACTGTAATTCTAAAATATCTTTACATTAAAAACCTAATTCTAACTTATAACTTATTATATGTAATAGAAGGCGATGGGTTAGAAGAAGCCTACATAACCAACCCACAAAGTAAAATGTAACATATGGCCAGCTATGTAAACTTTAACTTTGATTTATCCTGCAATACAGTAGATGTCGTTCAATTGGTAACACACATTTTTGTCTTCTTCTAATGCCTCTTAATAGGAAAGTAATCTAAAAGTAACTGAATGTAATCAGATTTGGGTAATCCAAAAAGTTACGTTACTGATTACAATTTTGGACAGGTAACTAGTAACTAACGGATTACATTTAGAAAGTAACCTACCCAACCCTGGCAGTCAGGTGGCAGCAGGGGTGGAGTGCATGACACTCCATTCTGGATATGTCAGAGTTTGCCTCATGGGTCCAGCAGGCAGAGTTAAATAACTACAAGCAGATGTGAGGTGCGGAAGGATAGCACTCTTCGGATACTGAGTAGCCTACAGAGTAATATGAGAAGAATGCAATTGCTGAACTTATGTAGATATTCTAAAGAAAGTGTTTGATAATGTTCAAGTGTAACAGTACCATGTAGCATATACCATCGTTCACATAATACTGTGGAAGCAGTGCTCTGCTAATATAACAATGTGCAAATATTACAGTTGTCTTCCATCTTTTATTGTCATTCACAGCCGATACAGATACTGTACCTATAAACATTTTGTTTGGTGGAGCTGGGGCTACCTTGCCAAACATGTCAGTTGTCATACACTGTATGACCAAAAGTATGTGGACACTGATGCCATAAGAGCAGTAATGAGGTCGGGCACTGATGTTGAGCAATTAGGCCTGGCTCGCAGTCGGCGTTCCAATTCATCCCAAAGGTGTTCGATGGGGTTCAGGTCAGGGGTCTGTGCAGGCCAGTCAAGTTCTTCCACACCGATCTCGACAAACAATTTCTGTATGGACCTGAACCCCATCGGGGGTATTGTCATGCTGAAACAGGAAAGGGCCTTCCCCAAACTGTTGCCACGAAGTTGGAAGCACAGAATCGTCTAAAATACCATTGTATGCTGTAGCGTTTAGATTTCCCTTCACTGGAACTAAGGGGCCTAGTCCGAACCATGAAAAACAGCCCCAGACTATTATTCCTCCTCCACCAAACTTTACAGTTGGCACTATGCATTGAGGCAGGTAGCGTTCTCCTGGTATCTGCCAAACCCAGATTAATCTGTCAGACTGCCAGATGGTGAAGCGTGATGCATCACTCCAGAGAACGCGTTTACACTGCTCCAGAGTCCAATGGCGGCAGGCTTTACACCACTCCAGCTGATGCTTGGCGTTGCGCATGGGGATCTTAGGCTTGTGTGTGGCGCCTCGGCCATGGATACCCATTTCATGAAGCTCCCGATGAACAGTTCTTGTGCTGACGTTGCTTCTAGAGGCAGTTTGGAACTCGGTAGTGAGTGTTACAAGCAAGGACAGATGATTTTTACGCGCTACGCCCTTCAGCACTCGGCAGTCCCGTTCTGTGAGTTTGTGTGGCCTACCACTTTGCAACTTCGTTGTTGGTCTTAGACGTTTCCACTTCATAATAACAGCACTTACAGTTGACCGGGGCAGCTCTTGCAGGACAGATATTTGACGAACTGACTTGTTGGAAAGGTGGCATCCTATGACAGTGCCACATTGAAAGTCAATGAGCTCTTCAGTAAGGCCATTCAGTAAGGCCAATGTTTGTCTATGGAGATTGCATGGCTGTGTGCTCGATTTTATACACCTGTGTGACTGAAATAGTGTGACTGAAATAGCCAATCCCACTCATTTGAAGGGGTGTCCACATACTCTTGTGTATATATAGTGTGCCTTCCTGTATGGTGTTAACAGTGCCAGTAGATCAGCTCCAGGCCCCTCTCGTCACAGATACGGGTCATGAAGGAGCCTGACTTACAGATCTGACCCAGCTCCTATTACAGAGAAAGAGAGGGAGAGAGTGAAAGACTGTCACCATATGATCATGGAAGCCAACAGTAAACACACGGTTGAACACAGCCAATCAGAGATTATGATTCACAGCTAATTCACAAGGGACATGTCCCAGCATGGCACTAACTGGTTGACATTACTAACCCAGGCCCAGGAGTAGTCCATTGGATAAGGGGAACCTTACAACATACAAGACACAAACACACACAGTACTAATTACATTATCAATGGTGGTTATTTCCTCCATTATTCTGAAATGGGACTGGTGTCTGATCATTGCCTCCTTATCTGTTGAGCTTTTATCATTATTTTGTCCCTAGAAAATACACATTTTGAAAATACGCCCTCAAATGCTAGCTAGTTTGATTATTTAGCAGTGATCTTACAGTAGCTAGTCAGTTTAAATAGTTGAATGGTGAAGTCAGTGTGCTTGGTGTACATGTCCTGGAAAAGTTGACAGACCTTGTAACTATTAACTTTGATAGAAAACGTCGCTAAATAAATAGAATCTTGAAACCGTGGAGAGCGAAACACCTATCCATTTACAGGTAGATTACCCTGATTTAAATTATTTAGTGATTTCGCAGTTTACATAATTATTCATGGTTCTACCAACTCCAGGAGAAGCCTTTCTCAAATCATGCAAGAAAAAAGATGTCACTTTATTTGGAATGGCAAACCAGATAACGTTAAACAAGATTATTTATAAAACAAACATGAGTTTGGAGGGTTAAAACTATTCAATATTAAGGCCATTAAACCTCTCTCTTTAAGCCTCCATTGTACCAAAATTGTACCTAAATCCAAACTGGTCTTCCAATAAGCTACTAAGAGATGCCCATCCTATGTTTAAGAGTGGGCTCTGCCTTTTTGCAGATTAAAATCCTCACATTTTGGATTGACAATGGATCCTCCTTTTTAAATGAAGTCATTGGCTACAATTTAAATGTCATCCTCCAGAAAAGACCGATCTAATATTAAAGGCAATTAATATGGCTAATCTCCAATGTACTGATAGAGAAAAAAACAAGTGTTTCTTAGGAAAATTGTACAAGAAGAGGATAATATTTATGAAGTACGGTAAAATTGTCATACAAGCAACTAAGAACAGTGTATGGAGTTGTATGCGCAATACAAAATTAACTCATAAAAGTCTAAAGTTCTGCCATAAAATTGGAAGAGACAATTACTTTAAGAAGAAATTAATCAATTAGTCTGTCTGCCACCCATTAAAATCAAATCATGGCTTAAAATTATTAGTATGAATTGAAAAATGTATCAGTCTCACTTAGTCAAAAGGTTTGACAGATTTAAGTATAAAATTCAAGTCAGTTGGGAACAGGTCTTTGATGTCCCAATACCCCGGCATTGGGATTATAAACTGATATATAAAACAACAATTGACACATCAATCCATTAGTTTCAATATATATGATTATGGTATGTAAAATACTTGCTATAAACAGAATCAATACAGCATCTTTTTCTGGTACTGTCCATCGGTGGCTCACTTTTGGAGTCAGGTCCCAGGAATGGTTGTTATGTCATAATATCAGAGTTCACATGGACCTGCAAACTGTATTGCCAGGAGATCTGAAAAAGCACGACCAATCAATGGGAAATATCATCATACTCTTGGGTAAAGTATTTATTTTTAGGGCAACTGGTAGAAGTGTTACAAATAGGGAGGTTCAGGACCCTCATAAGACATCACAGTAAAATGGAGGGATGTATTGCAAAAAGAAAAATTGCATTATACTGGGAAAGATGGGTTAATCTGTGAATATCGGAGGGTTGGAGTTAAAAATCCAAATGGCATTATACTAGGAAAGATGGCTTAATCTGTGGACATCAGCAGGTTGGAGTTAAACTCAGGATGAATGGTGGATTGGCCGCTGTGGGTGAAAATCTAACACTTTCAGAAAGAGGAAATTAGGTATTAGGAACGCCTTCACCCCCTTTTGCCCTCAGAACAGACTCAATTCGTTGGGGGATGGACTCTACAAGGTGTCGAAAGCATTCCACAGGGATGCTGGCCCATGTTGACTCCAATGCTTCCCACAGTTGTGTCAAATTGGATGGATGTCCTTTGGGTGGTGGACAATTCCTGATACACACGGGAAACAGTGTGTAACAGTGTGTACAGTGTGAAAAACCAAGCAGCATTGCAGTTCTTGACAAACTCAAACCAATATGCCTGGCACCTATTACCATACCCCGTTCAAAGACACTTAAATCTTTTGTCTTGCCCATTCACCCTATGAACGGCACACACACACACACAATACATGTCTCAATTGTCTCAAGGTTAAAACAAATGTTTTACCTGTCTCCTCCTTCATCTACACTGATTGAAGTGGATTTAACAAGTGACATCAATAAGGGATCATAGCTTTCACCTTGTCAGTCTATGTCATGGAAAGAGCAGGTGTTCCTAATGATGTGTACACTCAATGTACCGTATGTTTAATTTAAATACACAGCGGAAATAGCTGTAAGTAGCAGTAGAAGTATTGTTGTCCATTCGTTTACTCCAATCAGAGGAGGGATGGTAGGGTTAGAGAAAATAAATTATGAAGAAAACATTTAATAAAATAAGGGGGATTAGAAATAATGCAAACAGTTACATTGATAGAACCCCTGGAATTCTACAGTTGATCTACGAGTTTTATTATTATTGTCAGTAAGCTGGCAACATGTATCACACATGTCGTTAGGTTTGCTTGATTATGAGCTAATGTTACCTAGTTACCTAATCAAACCTGTCTTCATGTGTACCGCAAATCGGCCTCACATTACACATTAGGGAGAGGCTATGTATTTAGCTAGTTACATCAACGTATCATCGCGGCATAGCCAATCAAATAATCACATCTAGCTAGCTATAAACAAAATGTAGCAATTTACCAACAACATTCCAGTCTCAGGATTGACGGTAAACAACCCAAGTACAAGCTAGTTGGACGTAATCCATATTCTGAACTGCTCAAAATTGTTGAACAACTTTATGGAAACCCCTTTTTTACTAGAATAGCTATTTCCCAAGTTCGTTTTACGTGACCTGGTGCCCCGGGTGCACGGGGTTCACTCTATTTTTACCATTCCATTGGTCCTCCTAAGAGGTCTTCACCCGCCTGAGGCACCGAGCCATGGAAAGCGAACTCGCCCAGTCTCCTCACAGAAAACACTGCACCACAATGTGGTAATAGGCAAAATAGGACATGAATTGTTCATATAATTGAAATACAAAACGAAACCCTCAAGTACAGTAAGTCATGTCGCAGTTACTAACCAAATTCCATTTTGGATGAGACTTCATAACCAAAATTATCCTATTTACACTTTGTAGTCAATTTGGAGACTATAATAAATGTTTCTGACTCATATCGATGCCATAGACCGTTTTCAAAAAGAGAAGTTGGTTTTCAAGGGCAGATGACATTTGAGCTCAAGCTATGTAGTTATGCTATGAAAGCAAAATATTTAGTCCTAATGAGGAAAAACATTTTAAAAGTAGTCACTAATGTGTTGTAAACAATTTCATCTCGTTGACATCAGCATATTTGTCTTTTTCCAGAAGAGTTCTGTCGTTCTTGGGATCTCTTCCTGTCGGTGATGACAAAGCTAGCGGTGCTGTCTAGACAGTGGCCTGGCCTATCCCAACATGTCCACACCCCCTGTAAGGAGAAAGGTTGCACAGCCTACTTCGTCTGGAGAGACTGGCAGGACCTCCCAAACTCAGACATATATGACCTGTAAGCCAAATGTATCTAACGTAATTGTTACTTGTCTATTTGTCAATGCACAACTTTATTGTTATTATATTATTGCACTTATCTCAAATTATAATTATGTTGTTTCTCTATCAATACACTATTAAAATACTATTAAAACTGAAGTGTGTGTGTTGAACAGTGTGAAGGAGGAAAAACAACTCTGCCGAAATGGACACACGCGACGGACCGAGTTGCTTTTCCCAAAAGGTACCGTATGTTTTTAATCTTAAAGTAAGAGGGATTACCTACCATTTACAATTAATACTTCCCATTCAAATTGTGTGTTTTTTTTAGATCCTGTTGTCAACAAATCAAAAGAACAATGACCAGAACCTAGAAAGTGGAACTTCATTTGCGGGAGATGGTTTCTCTTTCAGTGATGTCTCCAAGTTGACTATCTTACTATCAAAACATTTTTCTTATATGCAACATCAAAATCTTCACTCCTTACAGTTTGGGTTTAGGCTTGAGGTCTCATTTATAGATAAAAGTGCACAGAGGGAGCAACCATATTCATGTTTCTCTCTCAATATTATGAAAAGATAACTTTTTATATCCTACCACAGGGCAGCGCTCTTGATCCATTCTGATAAAAAGAATACTGATGTACAGCTACACAAAACTTCATTGCAGTCCAGATATCCACTTTTTGATGCCTTATCCTGATGTCAAATAAATTATTTCAAGCCCCTGACATGACATAATCCTTTTTTATTTGTAATGTATTTTATTTATTTATTCAATACTTCATTCCAGATGTAGATTGTAATGGGTTACTTGATATCCAAATCATAAATTCAGAGTGCTGAACGTGTTCTATGAGGATTGTACAATTCAACATTTTTTCTTCCATTCATTTCAGAACTGAATTGAAATGGAGTTGACCCAAACCCTGGCTATAATGTTTTTATACTGAAGGAATTCTCTGTATGTTCTATCCTGGGGGAGTGGTGCACCTAACTGAATTACTGTGACTTCAGAAGGTATTCACGCCCCTTGACCTTTTCCACATTTTGTTGTATTACAACCTGAATTTAAAATGGATTACATTTAGATTTTGTGTCACTGGTTTACACACAATATCACATAATGTCAAAGTGGAATTATGTTTTTGAAATTTTTACAAATTATTAAAAGTGAAAAGCCAAATCTATGGTTGTATAATTTTACACCTGTTTTTACGCCACAGTCCTTCAATCCCGGTACTTAGTTTTTTTTGTTTTTCAAAATGCCTTAAGTCAATAAGTATTCAACCCCTTTGTTATGGCAAGCCTAAATTAGTTCAGGAGTAAAAATGTGCTTCACATGTTCCATAATAAGTTGCATGGACTCTGTGTGCATTAATAGTTTTTAACACGATTTTTGAATGACTACCTCATCTCTGTACCCCACACATACAATTATCTGTAAGGTCCCTCAGTCGAGCAGTGATTTTCAAACACTGATTCAACCACAAAGACAAGGGATGTTTTCCAATGCCTCGCAAATAAGGGCACTTATTCAAAAACATGCATCCTGTTTGCAATAAGTAAAGCTAAGTACAGGCAAATCCTAGAGGAAATCCTGATTCAGTCTGCTTTCTAAAAGACACTGGGAGATAACTTCACCTTTTAGCAGTGGAGGAATAAGTACCTGATTGTCATACTTGAGTAAAAGTAAAGATACCTTAATAGAAAATTACTCAAGTCAAAGTGAAAGTCACCCAGTAAAATACTACATGAGTAAAAGTATTTGGTTTTAAATCATATACTTGAGTATTCAAAGTAAATGTAAAAGTATAAATAATTTCACATTCATTATATTACGCAAACCAGACAGAACTATTTTCTTTCTTTTTTTTAACGGATAGCCAGGGGCACACTCCAACATAATTTACAAACAAAGCATTTGTGTTGAGAGAATCTGCCAGATAAGAGGCAGTAGGGATGACCAGGGATGTTCTCTTTAAGTGTGTGAATTTGACAATTTTCCTGTCCTGCTTAAGCATTGGAAATGTAGTACTTTTGGGTGTCAGGGAAAATGTACGGAGTAAAAAGTTTTTTTTTTTCTTTAGGAATGTAGTGAAGTAAAAGTTGTCAAAAATCTAAATAGTAAAATAGTACTATAGTACTTCTATCTGTACTAAAAAAAGTACAGATAGAAGTACAGACCAATAAACGACTTAAATAATACTTTAAAATATTTTTAGTTAGTACTTTGCACCATTGCCTTTTAGCAGGACAATAACCTAAAAGACAAGGCCAAATATACAGTTGAAGTTCGAAGTTTACATGCACCTGAGCCAAATATATTTAAACTCAGTTTTTTTCGCAATTCCTGACATTTTAATCCTAGTCTAAATTCCCTGTCTTAGGTCAGTTACGATCACAACTTTCACAACTTTATTTTAAGAATGTGAAATGTCAGAATAATAGTAGAGTGATTTATTTCAGCTTTTATTTCTTTCATCACATTCCCAGTGGGTCAGAAGTTTACATACACTCAATTAGTATTTGGTAGCATTGCCTTTAAATTGTTTAACTTCGGTCAAACGTTTCGGTAGCCTTCCGCAAGCTTCCCACAATAAGTTCAATGAATTTTGGCTCATTCTTTCTGACAGAGCTGGTGTAACATAGTCAGGTTTGTAGGCCTCTTTGCTCGCGCACGCTTTTTCAGTTCTGCCCACACATTTTCTATAGGATTGAGGTCAGGGCTTTGTGATGGCCACTCCAATACCTTGACTTTGTTGTCCTTAAGCCATTTTGCCATGACTTTGGAAGTATGCTTGGGGTCATTGTCCATTTGGAAGACCCATTTGCGACCAAGCATTAACTTCCTGACTGATCTTGAGATGTTGCTTCAATATATCCACATCATGTTCCTGCCTCGTGATGCCATCTACTTTGTGAAGTGCACAAGACCCTCCTGCAGCAAAGCACCCCCACAACATGATGCTGCCACCCCTGTGTTTCACGGTTGGGATGGTGTTCTTCGGCTTGCAAGCTTCCCCTTTTTCCTCCAAACATAACGATGGTCATTATGGCCAAATAGTTATATTTTTGTTTCATCAGACCAGAGGACATTTCTCCAAAAGGTATGATCTTTGTTCCCATGTGCAGTTGCAAACCGTAGTCTGGCTTTTTGTGGCGGTTTTGGAGCAGTGGCTTCTTCTTTGCTGAGCGGCCTTTAGGGTTATGTCGATGTAGAACTTGTTTTACTATGGATATAGATACTTTGGTACCTGTTTCCTCCAGCATCTTCACAAGGTCCTTTGCTGTTGTTCTGGGATTGATTTTCACTTTTTGCACCAAAGTACGTTCATCTCTAGGAGACAGAACGCGTCTTTTTCCTGAGCGATATGACAGCTGCGTGGTCCCATGGTGTTTATATCTGCATACTATTGTTTGTACAGATGAACGTGGTACCTTCAGGTGCTTGGAAATATTTCCCAAGAATGAACCAGACTTGTGGAGGTCTACAATTTTTTTTCCATTTTCCCATGATGTCAAGCAAAGAGGCACTTTGTTTGAAGGTAGCCCTTGAAATACATCCACAGGTACACCTCCAATTGACTCAAATTATGTCAATTAGCCTATCAGAAGCTTCCAGAGCCATAACATAATTTTCTGGAATTTTCCAAGCTGTTTAAAGGCACAGTCAACTTAGTGTATGTAAACTTCTGACCCACTGGAATTGTGATACAGTAAATTATAAGTGAAATATCTGTCTGTAAACAATTGTTGGAAAAAATACTTGTGTCATGCACAAAGTAGATGTCCTAACCGACTTGCCAAAACTATAGTTTGTTAAAAAATAAATTTGTGGAGTGGTTGAAAAAAAGTTTTAATTACTCCAACCTAAGTGTATGTAAACTTCCGACTTCAACTGTACACTGGTGTTGCTTACCAAGATGACATTGATTGTTCCTGAGTGGCCTAGTTACGGCTTTCACTTAAAACGACTTGAAAATCTATGGCAAGACTTGAAAATGGCTGTCTCGCAATGATCAACAATCAACTTGACAGAGCTTGAAGAATTTTTAAAAGTGCAAATATTGTACAATCCAAGTGTGCAAAGCTCTAGGAGACATACCCAGAAAGACTCACAGCTGTAATTGTTGCTAAAGGTGATTCTAACATGTATTGTGTGAATACTTGATACACACATGTATTGTGTGTAAATGAGATATTTCTGTATTTCATTTTCAATACATTTGCAAACATTTCTAAAAACATGTTTTCACTTTGTCACTATGTAGTATTGTGTGTAAATGGGTGAAAAAAAACCGAACAATTTGATCCATTTTGAATTCAGGCTGTAACACAAGAAAATGTGGAATAGGTCAAGGGGTATGACTACTTTCTTGAAGGCACTGTCTGTCACATTTCTCTTTTCTCATTCCTCTTTCCTAATTTCCCCTTTGACCTGCTAAATGCCAATTTCCATCAACCAGTTTCCTCTGACCCACTTGTGTCCAACTGCAACAGAGAGACAAAGAAAGTGGGAGAGAGAGGGTAGATGAATGAAGGTGAAAACATCTGGGAGGTTGCTACAAGTAGAAGTTATCAACAGCCCAGTGCAGTCAAAAACGTGATTTTCCTGTGTTATATATATATATATATATATATACATATATATATAATTATATATAATTTCCACACTATGAGGTTGGAATAATACTGTGAAATTGTGAAAATGATAATCATGCCCTTTTTGTTAAAGCTGTTTGAAAAGACCATTTGAAATGTCAAGCTGTTTTGGGGGATGGAGTTTTAGCCTAGCTGGTGACATAACCAGGTGGTATATTTTTTATAGACCATTAAGAAAGAGAGTTCCAAACTTCTTTGCCAATAACAGCTAGTTTTCCCATTCCCACTCAGATCACTCCCAGACAGTCCTAGTTAAATTATTGCTTGAGAAATTGCTCTTTGCTTAGAAGCTATTTTTGTTTCTTTTGACCATTAATGTACTTAATTGTTACACAGAAATGATTTGATATTGAGATAAAAACATCTGCATTGAACCTTTTAATGGGCTTTGTGTGTGTGTGTGTGTGTGTGTGTGTGTGTGTGTGTGTGTGTGTGTGTGTGTGTGTGTGTGTGTGTGTGTGTGTGTGTGTGTGTGTGTGTGTGCGCACATGCACTTGTGTGAGAGAGAGGTGTGTAGGTAGAGGGGACATGCCCATAGGGGGCACAGGGGTAAGTGCACCCTCAGATTTGTTCTGTTTAAAATAAAATAAAAAGTTAGTTTTTTTCTTTGTAATACTACTAGCCACTTATCAATTTTATGAAGTTGGCTTTAGTTAGCCTAAATAGGATCCCAATCTCCCAACCTCATAACTAGCTACTAAGAAACCATTTTAGGCTATCAATCAAGGTACAAGTAGCTAGCTTGTCTTACTATCTTAGCTGGCATGCCTGCTGGCAAGGTTGGTAGACTTCAGAAAAGCAAGTAATAACTACATGTAGCAGAGATGCATATTTATTTTCTTTAAAAAATAAGAACCACCAGTCAGGAGGATGCAGACAGCTCAAGAGTTATGCTTAAATATGCAGAAAAATATGAATATTTTTTACATAGAATTAAGCATAATGATTATGGCGCTAGATTGCAGGGAAATCTGTTTCAGGTGTTTGAAAAATGCTAAATTCTCCAATTTCAGGTTGGGGGGGGAGGCTAACCCCCCTCTGGACCACCTATCAGCCATCCAGACTTACTTTGTGCCCCCTTAGATTTTTGGGGTGCTCGACGCCCCTATGTGTAAGGGTGAACGAGTACAGGAGTGACTGTGAAAAGGCAAGGAACTACCACTTA
Source organism: Salvelinus alpinus (assembly GCF_045679555.1). NCBI lineage: Eukaryota > Metazoa > Chordata > Actinopteri > Salmoniformes > Salmonidae > Salvelinus > Salvelinus alpinus. The sequence continues at coordinate 48,909,599 of NC_092090.1, forward strand.
AGAGGGACACATATTTTTCAGGACTAGGACTTAAAACTAAGGTGTTTTAGCCAGACAAATGACCATCATTAACTACCATTGACCACAATCCCAAGTGATTCATGCAGGTGTTGAACACAAACATATTTTCTTTGGTCCACAGTATCACTCTAAGGTCAGATACTGCATACAAGACTTGTTTTAATCTACTATAACATTTACATTTGTATTTCCTTTGGGGGGAGGGGAAGGTCATGGTTGGTGGCTGCAGAACAAGCCAAATGCAGAGCCAGTGAATGGTAGGGAGTGTGGGGGGAAGGTTACTCATACAGCATAGACACTCGATTGAAAACTTCTCGAAATGCTACATCACAGTCCAATAATGTGTTTACATGTGTATGTTTGCTCTACCTGGGTTTTGGCCATGCCTCACTCTGTGTATGTGTGTCAGTTTGCTGTGTTTGTGTTTGTGGGCACGCAACTCTGGGTTTTAGGGTGAAGACTTGCCATTGTCTTCTGACTCTAATCTCTGCCATAGATCTGTTCTCGTTGGCTTCTCTTTCTCTTTTACACAGATTTCTGTGTGCCCCACATAGTCTCACAGTTTAAAATTAGGTCTGCCTCCACTGTGTAGGAGTGCAAGGACAGTGACATGCAGATTGCTACAGTAAAACTCCTGGAGTGACAGTGTCAATCCTGTGCAATGTCTTATCGGATACACTGTTACAGATAGAAGTGAGCATTGCACTGGCACATACAAGTTTTCATACACAGAAATGGACCCAGTTCAGTGAACTTCGGTACAACATACTATGGGGAGTCGCACTCTCGCGACTTCAGTTGAAGGAACTAAAATCACCAATGAAATCTGGGCCTCTCTGGAAGCCCCGCCTTTCACAGGTGATAAGTGATAGGCTCAGATCCATTCCTTCAAATATTCCACTCTTCACCTCGGTGTAAACAGGAACGATTCACACTGCTAAAAACAAGTTGAACACGAGACTGTCTTACGTTGTACTAAACTGTCCCTTAGTGGTAGAGCATGCTCACCCCCTGGACATTGTGTGCTGAAGTTTGCATGATTCTCATAAATTTCCTAATCACAAACAATTAGTTGTTCTTCGGATTGCTTGGCCTGGCTATAGCAATAAGTAAGATGACTAACGCGACTGAAAGATTCTCACGATTGTTGCCTTGTCCAGTTGAAGTCGGAAGTTTACATACACCTTAGCCAAATACATTTAAATTCAGTTTTTCACAATTCCTGACATTTAATCCTAATAATCCCTGTCTTAGGTCAGTTAGGATCACCACTTTATTTTGAGACTGTGAAATGTCAGAATAATAGTAGAGAGAATGATTTATTTCAGCTTTTATTTCTTTCATCACTTTCCCAGTGGGTCAGAAGTTTACATACACTCAATTAGTATTTGGTAGCATTGCCTTTAAATTGTTCAACTTGGGTCAAACGTTTCGGGTAGCCTTCCACAAGCTTCCCACAGTAAGTTGGGTGAATTTTGGCCCATTCCTCCTGACAGAGCTGATGTAACTGAGTCAGGTTTGTAGGCTTCCTTGCTCGCACACTCTTTTTCAGTTCTGCCCACACATTTTCTATGGGATTGAGGTCAGGGCTTGTGATGGCCACTCCAATACCTTGACTTTGTTGTCCTTCATCAGACCAGAGGACATTTCTACAAAAAGTACGATCTTTGTCCCCATGTGCAGTTGCAAAACGTAGTCTGGCTTTTTTATGGCGGTTTTGGAGCAATGGCTTCTTCCTTGCTGAGCGGCCTTTCAGGATATGTCAATATAGGACTCGTTTTACTGTGGATATACAGTGGGGAGAACAAGTATTTGATACACTGCCGATTTTGCAGGTTTTCCTACTTACAAAGCATGTAGAGGTCTGTAATTTTTATCATAGGTACACTTCAACTGTGAGAGACGGAATCTAAAACAAAAATCCAGAAAATCACATTGTATGATTTTTAAGTAATTCATTTGCATTTTATTGCATGACATAAGTATTTGATCACCTACCAACCAGTAAGAATTCCGGCTCTCACAGACCTGTTAGTTTTTCTTTAAGAAGCCCTCCTGTTCTCCACTCATTACCTGTATTAACTGCACCTGTTTGAACTCGTTACCTGTATAAAAGACACCTGTCCACACACTCAATCAAACAGACTCCAACCTCTCCACAATGGCCAAGACCAGAGAGCTGTGTATAAAATTGTAGACCTGCACAAGGCTGGGATGGGCTACAGGACAATAGGCAAGCAGCTTGGTGAGAAGGCAACAACTGTTGGCGCAATTATTAGAAAATAGAAGAAAATAGAAGAAGTTCAAGATGATGGTCAATCACCCTCGGTCTGGGGCTCCATGCAAGATCTCACCTCGTGGGGCATCAATGATCATGAGGAAGGTGAGGGATCAGCCCAGAACTACACGGCAGGACCTGGTCAATGACCTGAAGAGAGCTGGGACCACAGTCTCAAAGAAAACCATTAGTAACACACTACGCCGTCATGGATTAAAATCCTGCAGCGCACACAAGGTCCCCCTGCTCAAGCAGGCGCATGTCCAGGCCCGTCTGAAGTTTGTCAATGACCATCTGGATGATCCAGAGGAGGAATGGGAGAAGGTCATGTGGTCTGATGATTCAAAAATAGAGCTTTTTGGTCTAAACTCCACTCGCCGTGTTTGGAGGATGCTGTGACTTCCGGGTTGGAGCGTGCGGTCGCATTCGCACTTCGGTCCGCAGGTAGTATAACTTTTCATTACATTTCATTACATTTCATTATAGTACAACGCTTTGATTTGTCTAATCTTAGCAATTTCTTCTTAGCTAGCTACATAGCCGTCTTTGTATCAAAGATAATTGCGTAATTATCGTATTTCGCCGTCCTAACGTAGTCTACACTGCTATCTGCCCAGCAGCTAGCCAGCTAGCAAACGTCCACCGTCTACCGAATAGCAGCACTGTAGAAACTATTACACTCAACTGAACGACTTGATTAGTGTAGTGTTAGCTAGCTACATAGTTGTCTTTGCGGCCTTCGTATCCAAGATAATTGTGTAGTTTAGAGTGTGTAGTTTTAGAGTGATTATCTTAATTTACCGAGGTTAGCTAGCCAGCTATTTGTCGTCCTTAACGTAGGAGACACTGCTAGCTAGCCAACAGCTAGCCAACGTCTACCGAATAGAACTTCCGCACTCAACAACCCGGTCGCATTCCGCTTCGCTCCACAGGTAGTATCACATTTTCATTTCATTTCATTACAGTACAACGGTTTGATTTGTTTGATCGTAGCTAGCTACATAGCTAGCTACATAGCCGTCTTTGTATCAAAGATAATTGTGTAGTCTAGAGCGATTTTCTAGGTTAGCTAGCCAGCTATTGTCGTTCTTTTAACGCAACGTAACGTAATCAACACTGCTAGCTAGCCAGCTAGCCCCCGAATAGCAGCACTGTAGAAACTATTACACTCAACGGAACGACTTGATTAGTGTAGTGTCAACAACGCAGCCACTGCCAGCTAGCCTACAAAGTCAACAACGCAGCCACTGCCAGCTAGCCTACTTCAGCAGTACTGTATCATTTTAATCATTTTAGTCAATAAGATTCTTGCTACGTAAGCTTAACTTTCTGAACATTCGAGACGTGTAGTCCACTTATCATTCCAATCTCCTTTGCATTAGCGTAGCCTCTTCTGTAGCCTGTCAACTATGTGTCTGTCTATCCCTGTTCTCTCCTCTCTGCACAGACCATACAAACGCTCCACACCGCGTGGCCGCGGCCACCCTAATCTGGTGGTCCCAGCGCGCACGACCCACGTGGAGTTCCAGGTCTCCGGTAGCCTCTGGAACTGCCGATCTGCGGCCAACAAGGCAGAGTTCATCTCAGCCTATGCCTCCCTCCAGTCCCTCGACTTCTTGGCACTGACGGAAACATGGATCACCACAGATAACACTGCTACTCCTACTGCTCTCTCTTCGTCCGCCCACGTGTTCTCGCACACCCCGAGAGCTTCTGGTCAGCGGGGTGGTGGCACCGGGATCCTCATCTCTCCCAAGTGGTCATTCTCTCTTTCTCCCCTTACCCATCTGTCTATCGCCTCCTTTGAATTCCATGCTGTCACAGTTACCAGCCCTTTCAAGCTTAACATCCTTATCATTTATCGCCCTCCAGGTTCCCTCGGAGAGTTCATCAATGAGCTTGATGCCTTGATAAGCTCCTTTCCTGAGGACGGCTCACCTCTCACAGTTCTGGGCGACTTTAACCTCCCCACGTCTACCTTTGACTCATTCCTCTCTGCCTCCTTCTTTCCACTCCTCTCCTCTTTTGACCTCACCCTCTCACCCTCCCCCCCTACTCACAAGGCAGGCAATACGCTCGACCTCATCTTTACTAGATGCTGTTCTTCCACTAACCTCATTGCAACTCCCCTCCAAGTCTCCGACCACTACCTTGTATCCTTTTCCCTCTCGCTCTCATCCAACACTTCCCACACTGCCCCTACTCGGATGGTATCGCGCCGTCCCAACCTTCGCTCTCTCTCCCCCGCTACTCTCTCCTCTTCCATCCTATCATCTCTTCCCTCTGCTCAAACCTTCTCCAACCTATCTCCTGATTCTGCCTCCTCAACCCTCCTCTCCTCCCTTTCTGCATCCTTTGACTCTCTATGTCCCCTATCCTCCAGGCCGGCTCGGTCCTCCCCTCCCGCTCCGTGGCTCGACGACTCATTGCGAGCTCACAGAACAGGGCTCCGGGCAGCCGAGCGGAAATGGAGGAAAACTCGCCTCCCTGCGGACCTGGCATCCTTTCACTCCCTCCTCTCTACATTTTCCTCTTCTGTCTCTGCTGCTAAAGCCACTTTCTACCACTCTAAATTCCAAGCATCTGCCTCTAACCCTAGGAAGCTCTTTGCCACCTTCTCCTCCCTCCTGAATCCTCCTCCCCCTCCCCCCCCTCCTCCCTCTCTGCAGATGACTTCGTCAACCATTTTGAAAAGAAGGTCGACGACATCCGATCCTCGTTTGCTAAGTCAAACGACACCGCTGGTTCTGCTCACACTGCCCTACCCTGTGCTCTGACCTCTTTCTCCCCTCTCTCTCCAGATGAAATCTCGCGTCTTGTGACGGCCGGCCGCCCAACAACCTGCCCGCTTGACCCTATCCCCTCCTCTCTTCTCCAGACCATTTCCGGAGACCTTCTCCCTTACCTCACCTCGCTCATCAACTCATCCCTGACCGCTGGCTACGTCCCTTCCGTCTTCAAGAGAGCGAGAGTTGCACCCCTTCTGAAAAAACCTACACTCGATCCCTCCGATGTCAACAACTACAGACCAGTATCCCTTCTTTCTTTTCTCTCCAAAACTCTTGAACGTGCCGTCCTTGGCCAGCTCTCCCGCTATCTCTCTCAGAATGACCTTCTTGATCCAAATCAGTCAGGTTTCAAGACTAGTCATTCAACTGAGACTGCTCTTCTCTGTATCACGGAGGCGCTCCGCACTGCTAAAGCTAACTCTCTCTCCTCTGCTCTCATCCTTCTAGACCTATCGGCTGCCTTCGATACTGTGAACCATCAGATCCTCCTCTCCACCCTCTCCGAGTTGGGCATCTCCGGCGCGGCCCACGCTTGGATTGCGTCCTACCTGACAGGTCGCTCCTACCAGGTGGCGTGGCGAGAATCTGTCTCCTCACCACGTGCTCTCACCACTGGTGTCCCCCAGGGCTCTGTTCTAGGCCCTCTCCTATTCTCGCTATACACCAAGTCACTTGGCTCTGTCATAACCTCACATGGTCTCTCCTATCATTGCTATGCAGACGACACACAATTAATCTTCTCCTTTCCCCCTTCTGATGACCAGGTGGCGAATCGCATCTCTGCATGTCTGGCAGACATATCAGTGTGGATGACGGATCACCACCTCAAGCTGAACCTCGGCAAGACGGAGCTGCTCTTCCTCCCGGGGAAGGACTGCCCGTTCCATGATCTCGCCATCACGGTTGACAACTCCATTGTGTCCTCCTCCCAGAGCGCTAAGAACCTTGGCGTGATCCTGGACAACACCCTGTCGTTCTCAACTAACATCAAGGCGGTGGCCCGTTCCTGTAGGTTCATGCTCTACAACATCCGCAGAGTACGACCCTGCCTCACACAGGAAGCGGCGCAGGTCCTAATCCAGGCACTTGTCATCTCCCGTCTGGATTACTGCAACTCGCTGTTGGCTGGGCTCCCTGCCTGTGCCATTAAACCCCTACAACTCATCCAGAACGCCGCAGCCCGTCTGGTGTTCAACCTCCCCAAGTTCTCTCACGTCACCCCACTCCTCCGCTCTCTCCACTGGCTTCCAGTTGAAGCTCGCATCCGCTACAAGACCATGGTGCTTGCCTACGGAGCTGTGAGGGGAACGGCACCTCAGTACCTCCAGGCTCTGATCAGGCCCTACACCCAAACAAGGGCACTGCGTTCATCCACCTCTGGCCTGCTCGCCTCCCTACCACTGAGGAAGTACAGTTCCCGCTCAGCCCAGTCACAACTGTTCGCTGCTCTGGCCCCCCAATGGTGGAACAAACTCCCTCACGACGCCAGGACAGCGGAGTCAATCACCACCTTCCGGAGACACCTGAAACCCCACCTCTTTAAGGAATACCTAGGATAAAGTAATCCTTCTCACCCCCCCCCCCCCTTAAAAGATTTAGATGCACTATTGTAAAGTGGCTGTTCCACTGGATGTCATAAGGTGAATGCACCAATTTGTAAGTCGCTCTGGATAAGAGCGTCTGCTAAATGACTTAAATGTAAATGTAAATGGAGGAAGAAGAAGGATGAGTACAACCCCAAGAACACCATCCCAACCGTGAAGCATGGAGGTGGAAACATCATTCTTTGGGGATGCTTTTCTGCAAAGGGGACAGGACGACTGCACCGTATTGAGGGGAGGATGGATGGGGCCATGTATTGCGAGATCTTAGCCAACAACCTCCTTCCCTCAGTAAGAGCATTGATGATGGGTCGTGGCTGGGTCTTCCAGCATGACAACGACCCGAAACACACAGCCAGGGCAACTAAGGAGTGGCTCCGTAAGAAGTATCTCAAGGTCCTGGAGTGGCCTAGCCAGTCTCCAGACCTGAACCCAATAAAAAATCTTTGGAGGGAGCTGAAAGTCCGTATTGCCCAGCGACAGCCCCGAAACCTGAAGGATCTGGAGAAGGTCTGTATGGAGGAGTGGGCCAAAATCCCTGCTGCAGTGTGTACAAACCTGGTCAAGAACTACAGGAAACGTATGATCTCTGTAATTGCAAACAAAGGATTCAGTACCAAATATTAAGTTCTGCTTTTCTGATGTATCAAATACTTATGTCTTGCAATAAAATGCTAATTAATTACTTAAAAATCATACAATGTGATTTTCGGGATTTTTGTTTTAGATTCCGTCTCTCACAGTTGAAGTGTACCTATGATAAAAATTACAGACCTCTACATGCTTTGTAAGTAGGAAAACCTGCAAAATCGGCAGTGTATCAAATACTTGTTCTCCCCACTGTAGATACCTTTGTACCTGTTTCCTCCAGCATCTTCACATGGTCCTTTGCTGTTGTTCTGGGATTGATTTGCACTTTTCGCACCAAAGTACGTTCATCTCTACGAGACAGAACACGTCTCATTCCTGAGCGGTATGACAGCTGCGTGGTCCCATGGTGTTTATACTTGCGTACTATTGTTTGTACAGATGAACGTTATACCTTCAGGCATTTGGAAATTGCTCCCAAGGATGAACCAGGCTTGTGAAGGTCTACTATTTTTTTTCTGAGGTCTTGGCTGATTTCTTTTGATTTTGCCATGATGTCAAGCAAAGAGGCACTGAGTTTGAATGTAGATCTTGAAATACATCCACAGGTACACCTCCAATTGACTCAAATGATGTCGAATTAGCTTATGGCCAGCAATTCATCTTGCATTCCTAGTTTTAATTGTTTATTTACGTGGCTGTTAGCTGCCCAGTCAAACTAATTTCATCAGCAGTTTAAAAAGGGGGTTGGCTAGAGAACAACAATGCTGGGTGGGGATCCTAAAGCTTACTAAAAGCTCTACGGAGACGCAAGATTCGGAGCGTAGCATAGTGTTGTAATGTCGTTTTTCGTCACTAAGAGGGTGGCTCCTTATAATACACTCTGGCATTCAACATACTATTTTACTACCTGAAAAGACATGCCTCATCATTCCTTCCACAGCCGTGGGGGCAATGTTGTCGCTTGGTTCCTTGATATGATCTATATAATTTGCTTTGATAACCAAATATAATCTCAGGGACTGTTCAAACAGTAAACGAAGAACCCACTCAAAAAGCTATTTTGTTTAGAAGTAAAAACTAGTGATTACAAACTATTGTGAAATGGTAGAACCTGCCAACTAGCTAGCCATGTGCTTTTTTTCTCCATGACTAAAACATGATGTTCTATTTTTAGCTGATATGGGAATGAATACACAAGCAACAATCCAACTGGGATAATGTCTTAGGTTACACCGGCAACTGTAAAAATATTAGGTAGGGCATATTTTTTATTATTAATCTGATTATGTCACATGGATATGTGGGAAGCTAAAAAGGCTAGCTAGCGTGCTATGTTTTTAGCCAGGCTAAAACCAGATAGCCAGGCTGCTAGCTAGATACTGCCATAGACTTTAAAACCAGTATATATTGATAACGCTGATGTCATCCACGTATTGATATGAAAAACTCCCGACGCCACATGAAGCGTGAATGGCACAAAAAAATTGCTAAGGATCATGGTGAATGTAGCTGTAACTAGCAAAGGATCATGGTCGATGTAGTTGTTTTCATCCTGCCTGAGAGCCTCCTCGTAGCCTGCCGGTCTGATATTGGTCTGTGTCAGCACGTGGTCCTGTGTGATGACAAATGTAGTAGTCAGAATGGATCACTATTGAATTAAATAGATGTGTAACAAACTTTAAAATAATTCACCGTGGGGATGGAACTTGATCATAATAAACTAAAGTTAGAGCCCAAAACAGCCACCTAAACATTTTTGGTTTGGCCATTCTGGCAATCGTAATTTACAGTTCATATAAGGAAATCAGTCAATTGAAAAAAATGTATTAGGCCCTAATCGATGGATTTCAAATGAATGGGAACAGATATGCATCTTTTGGTCACAGATACCTTTTTTTTTTAAACGTAGTGGCGTGGATCAGAAAACCAGTCAGTATCTGGTGGGACCACCATTTGCCTGATGAAGTGCGACACATCTCCTTCGCATAGAGTTGATCAGGCTATTGATTGTGACCTGAGGAATGTTGTCCCACTCCTCTTCAATGGCTGTGCGAAGTTGCTGGATATTGTCAGGCACTGAAATACGCTTTTGGTTGTGAGGCCAGTTGGACGTACTGCCAAATTCTCTGAAACGACGTTGGAGGCGGCTTATGGTAGAGAAATTAAAATAACATTATCTTGCAGCTCTGGTGGACTCTGGTGGACATTCCTGCAGTCAGCATGCCAATTGCATGCTCCTTCAAAACTTGAGACATCTGTGGCATTGTGTTGTGTGACAAAACTGCACATTTTATAGTGGCCTTTTATTGTCCCCAGCACAAGATGCACCTGTGTAATGATCATGCTATTTAATCAGCTTCTTGATATGCCACACCTGCCAGATGGATGGATTATCTTGGCAAAGGAGAAATGCTCACTAACAGGGATATAAACAAATTTGTGCTCAACATTTGAGAGAAATACGTTTTTGCGCGTATGGAACAATCCGGGGATCTTTTATTTCAGCTCATGAAACATTAGACCAACACTTTACATGTTGCGTTGATATTTGTGTTCAGTTATCTAGGCCAGATCAGGGCTTTTGGCACTGTTAGGTTGCTACGCAGTAGCCGACCAGCAGAGCTCATGACTTCAAGCCCCAGACCGGACACTGGGGGCTGGTTACTACTAGCAAGTGAAAGCGACTCTTCTATGTTTTTACCAAATGGGAATAAAAATTTAAAAAACATGGCTTCCGCCCCCTTGCGAATGGAAGTAGTACCGGCGAGGATATCATGTTACCAAAAGGTGTATGCTGCTCCAGAATTCCCACTCCACCCAGACGCGCACACATACGTAGATCAATGAAGTGAAGCTTGTTGTAACCCATAGGCTATTCTAATTGTCTTTACTGGAACAGCATTTTCATATAAAAATGACATTCTATCCACATGTATCAAAGTTGCAACTTACTACGTTATTTACAGTAACTGGTGTTTTAACTCCTCTTCTCACACCTTTGGATAGAACTTTGAATAATAGTAGAATGTTGATTTGTGAAACAGTGCTCTGTATATTATGATTTTATTTTATTTGGATCTCTTTTAGTCCCCATTTGGACTAATCTTCCAAGAGTCCTTATACATTAAAATACAATTTATAATACGAACACATTTTCACATATAACACACTACTACAAACATACATTATATACTAACATAATGATCCAATAAATACTCAATCTAAAAAATATTGATTCTTCATCTACTATAGTCCCACAACATTTCTATTTAAATCGTTTTAAAAGAATGTTTAAATGTATATATTGAAAGGTTTCTGGTTTGCTCAGTTAATTTATTCCATTTCTTTATTGCTCTAAATCGAAATGTTCTTTTGCCTATTTCTCTTTTCTGTCTGGATAACGCATAGATGGTGGACAATCTATTCCTAGTATTTACGGAATGTCTGTCTTAACAACTGAATACCGTTGTGAATAGAACTTGGCTGTTTTAAATGATGTATATTATGAAATAAAATAAGCATGTTTTTTTCAATTATCTTGTCGATTGATTACCAACCAAGAACACTGCCCATGACTGCAACAGAATAACCATATCTCCACCTTAAAACAATCCTTGCTGCTTTGTTCTGTGCATTCTGCAGCCTCCTAACTTCACTTGATGATGCATTTCCCCAGACCACAGAACAGTAGTTCACCTGACTCTCAATTAATGCTTGTGTTATTTGCTGAATAATATTTCCTGGTAAATATTTTGCTATCCTTCTGATTATGCATGCTGTTTTAATATATATTTTTTTTACATACATTAGTTATTTGAGATGACCATGATAAGCAGTTGTCTAGCTGCACTCCCAATAGTTTGGTTTCTGCCACTTCTTCAATTTGTACTCCTCCCATACTTAATTGTATCCCATGCTGTTTTGGCCTTTTCCTAGTGGAACAGACCAACATAACTTTGGTTTTCTTGGTGTTTAAAACAAGTTTGTTTTGATATTCTCCAAATCTGAGTGCATGGGAGGATCTTAGTGGTTGATCCGACCAATGTTTGCACTCAGATTCCCCCTCCTGGTTGTCATGGTGAGAGACTCCCCTGCACCCTCGCTGTGGTCAGGAGTGTCCCTTTTTCTCTTTTCTATCTTTCTACCTCTTCCTCTCTCCTTCCCCACTCTTAATAGCGCTCAATATCTCTTCCCAACTGTAATGTAACTAAACCACCTCATATAAAATGTGACATTTTGTCCATTGATCAGACCTATTTTGATACAGCCAAGCCATAATAACATTGGTGAGGAAATGGTGCTGCAACAGAGTGGTGGCACAACAAACCAGGCATGATCAATGTCAGTTAGTGAACTCAACAAAGCAATACCTAGAGCAGTCAATTATTCAAGGGCTTCCCACTGAAAACAACAGAATAGAAAACACCTAACAGGTCCCAGTTTGTTCTTGGGTAGACAAACCTATACACAAACCGCAATGTTGGGGTTTTGCAGTGCTCCCTGTATCCCAGGACCCAATCACCCGAACTGGGATGTATGATGGGTGACATCCCCTGGTTTGCTGGACAAGTGGAATAAGTGCAAAGGGTGGTGTTGGGGGTTTGGCTGGATATCACTTTTTCACTGCCATGTTTTACATCCAATTTCAGTGTATAGGCTGCTGGTTTCCATGGTGATGATGGCCATTCATTTTGCAGAAATCGGTCCAAACTGTTTATGGAATGGGTGACTGGGGGTGGGGAGATCACATCTTGGAAAGGAAGAAAAACACATACGTCTTGTCGTCAACTGTGACCGCTGGACAAGATGAGAGCAAAGGGACTGTGTTTCTCTGTTATAGTGAGTTGTATCTATACGAGTGTGAAAATGCACCTTCCAGACAAGTGTGTGTGTGTGTGTGTGTGTGTGGAGAGAAATACTTTCTTAGATTGGTCCTTCTGCCTGAGGAGAGTTAACAGATGGGAACGGTGGGAGCATCACTCCCGAAGACACTTTGACACGCCGCCCTCAATGGGAGGGGTATCCCACAGTCTATGTCCAATAACATATACTTACATATCGAATGACATATCATCATTTCATAGGACCTCTGTGTCCAATAACATCAACTGCATGTTGAAAATGGTTATTGTAGACATATAGCCTACAATATACATTCACATTTACATCTACTACATGTTGAAAATGTTGCATTTAGACATATGCAGTACTATATACATTCACATTTACATGTTGGCTACTGTAGGTTACTGTACATGTCAGTCATACAGTGCAAATATTGAATATGGACATAATACATCCCCTATGACATCAGTTAGACATCAGTTAGGCACATATGAATAGGCAGTCTTACAGATAGTCCCAATGTAATGTAACAACGTTATCTAGTCCACTCTACATCACTATATAAGAGCCAATGTATGCTTGCTCCGATAAATGTGGTCGGAGGCGTCGTATAGATGGTGTGACGCAATTGCCGACACAATTACAGAGCCTCATGAGGCACGCAGAGGCCACATTGAGCTCTATACCACATCACCGTGCACCTCTCAAATGTTGGAATAATTCGGAGGGCTCAGTATAGCTCTGCATTGACATGATTGGTTGATGGTAGGTGGGGGCATGATGGTAGCTGATACTAACCGCACTAACCATACTATTTGTGATATAAAATGCTTATTGGTCATAGTATGTTAGTATGCCAAAAGCTCCAGGATGTCATACTACATTTGCCAAAATACGAAATATACAAACAGTGGACACTATTTCTGTGCTTTTAGGGCCTATAATGCAATTCTTCTGAAAATTGGCATGGATTCACATCGTCTTCAGATTTTAAGAATATGGGGGAAAATATGCAGTCGAACGAGAGCGGATACAAATTCATTGCTTTAACTAATTATGACAAATGTTAAGAAAATGTTGAGCAATGTAATAAAGTAATGACTTTTCAAATAACTTACGTTACACGTTATGTTGGCTGACAATTTGTTAGCTATGCTATCCTTACGAACCACATACCGGTACATACTGCTGTAATGATATGCTATGTTAGCTAGCTACCTAACGTTAGTTGGCTACTAATACATCAAACTTGCCAGTATATTAACTATATGCTATCTAACTAACAACCCAACTTGATTATTCCAGTCATTCTTAGCTAAATGGTATAGTCGTTGTGTGTTCTCAAAGGACATTCGGGTGCTTTCGTAAATTTCGTAAATCTACTCCGATTTCAGAGCACTCTCGTCTGAGTGTACCAGAGTGCAGAATAACTGATGAATTTACGAATGCTCAACACCCGTTGAATATGGCCAGTGTCAGTAAACGTTTATTATTTATTTTTATTTCACATTTATTTAACTAGGTAGGCTAGTTGAGAACAAGTTCTCATTTACAACTGTGACCTGGCCTAGATAAAGCAAAACAGTTCGACACATACAACAACACAGTTACACATGGAATAAACAAACATACAATCAATAATACAGTAGAAAAAGTCTATATAAAGTGTGTGCAAATGAGGTAGGATAAGGGAGGTAAGGCAATAAATAGGCCATGGTGGCAAATAAATTACAATACCAATTAAACACTGGAGTGATTGATGTGCAGAAAATGAATCTGCAAGTAGAGATACTGGGGTGCAAAGGAGCAAGATAAATAAATAAATACAGTAAGGGGATGAGGTAGTTGGATGGGCTATGTACAGGTGCAGTGATCTGTGAGCTGCTCTGACAGCTGGTGCTTAAAGCTAGTCAGGGAGATATGTCTCCAGCTTCAGTGATTTTTGCAGTTCGTTCCAGTCATTGGCAGCAGAGAACTGGAAGGAAAGGTGACCAAAGGAGGAATTGGCTTTGGGGGTGATGCTATGGGTGGGTGCTGCTATGGTGACCAGTGAGCTGAGATAAGGCGGGGTTTTATCTAGCAAAGACTTGTAGATGACCTGGACCCAGTGGGTTTGGCGACGAGTATGAAGCGAGGGCCAGCCAACGAGAGCGTACAGGTCGCAGTGGTGGGTAGTATATGGGGCTTTGGTGACAAAACGGATGGCACTGTGATAGACTGCATCCAATTTGTTGAGTAGAGTGTTGGAGGCTATTTTGTAAATGACATCGCCGAAGTCGAGGATCGGTAGGATGGTCAGTTTTACGAGGGTATGTTTGGCAGCATGAGTGAAGGATGCTTTTTTGCAAAATAGGAAGCCGATTCTAGATTTCATTTTGGATTGGAGATGCTTAATGTGAGTCTGGAAGGAGAGTTTACAGTCTAACCAGACACGTAGGTATTTGTAGTTGTCCACATATTCAAAGTCAGAACCGTCCAGAGTAGTGATGCTGGACGGGTGGGCAGGTGCAGGCAGCGATCGGTTGAAGAGCATGCATTTAGTTTTACTTACATTTAAGAGCAGTTGGAGGCCACGGAAGGAGAGTTGTATGGCATTGAAGCTCGTCTGGAGGTTAGTTAACAAAATTGGCAAAAAAAGTGCAATTAAATTGTTGCCAGCAGCACAGTTACATTTAACAATGCTCTGGATAACATGAATTCTGCCTACAGCGAGTAAAATTAAAAAATGGTCAGAGTGAGGTGTTCTCTCTTTGGGTCTGGAAGTAGCTAGCAAGTTAGCCAGTTAGCTTGAGTGCTTGACTGCTGTTGTACGGTCAGAAAGCTCGAATCAACCTTACTCTTTTGCTAGAACATCCAGTATGCTCTGGACAATCTGACAAGGCTCTGAATTTTCGAACGCCCAGAGTGCACTCTGAGCGCACCCTGGCTCTCCAGATTGAATTTAAGAACACACCCGAAGTTGTAAAATGTCTAGCTAATAATTTGTTATGGTAACAAGATAGCAAGAGGTTGCATAGCAACAGCATCAACTTCCAGTAGACAGGCGAAGCACTAGTACACACAACTGGAAGAAAACAGTTTGTTTACGTATACTAAAATGAACTTATAGTATTGTAATGAAACAGCAGGGAGCAGGTCTCGAACCCTCGACCTTCTAGCCCGAGGTCCGGCGCGCTATCGACTGTTTGTGGCTCGTGCGGCAGAGTCGATTTCCGCGCTTATAAACCCAGAGTCGTTACAGTATGTAGTATATAGTCATTCAGTATGTAGTATACAGTATGTTAGTATGGATATTCGAACACAGCTAAACTCTTCCATGACAACTGCCCCATGAAGGGAGAGAAGTATGAATGCCCTGACTTCTGCAGAGGCCGTATCACCATAAATGCTGCACGGCCAATGCAGCGCCTTTAAGGACTCCTAACAGTCGTGGCTACTGTAGAAGACACCTATGCCTGACAGGAGGTATCAGATACCGCGTCTGCCAACATGAACATTATACCGGTTGTCAGGTGCACGTTCCTTTATCGAATTATCTCTCTCTCTCTCTCCAGTCTCTCGCTCTCTTTCGCTTTAGGTGCCTACCTATCCTCATCAGCTTGCCAAGCGCACGAGAGCTGAGCGTAAAAGCAGCGCTTGGTGTCTGTCGCCGCCTATTAAATTACATCACGCTTCAGAGTTCCTCTCCGGGAGCACGAGCTCGAACACTCCTGTTTCTTCATCCTCCTCCTCACCTCAGCCAACGTCCACAGAGCAACACCGACTTTGACAGGAAGTTTCCCCGCCAGTATTGAGGATTGTGGGCGGAGGTGAAACGGAATAAAACATTGTTCCTTAAAGGACCGGGTAAAACCTTCAAGGTAAGTCTTTGTCTGTTTACTTTTTTAAAGTTGAGCCTATCTCTTTCGGTAAACACCGAGCACTCACTGTTTGTGCAGTGGACAGGTGTTCTCCAGTTATTCGTCGCGGGTATGGAGTAAAAGCCCAACAGGCACCAACAGGGCCGGGATAATGGAGATTGTCTAATGGAGAAGTAACGGGGTAGGCAATAGTCATCTTGACGTAGCCTCATTTTTGCATGTTAAATGTTAACCATTTCGAGTTAATTAGGCAACGGGAATGCACTGTTTATTCAGAGGTTGATTCTGAGACAGGGTGCACTTGCAGCATATTTTCAGTCATAAGTCCTATTCACATTTTTACATTTTAAGTCATTTAGCAGACGCTCTTATCCAGAGCGACTTACAAATTGGAAAGTTCATACATATTCATCCTGGTCCCCCCGTGGGGAATGAACCCACAACCCTGGCGTTGGAAGCACCATGCTCTACCAACTGAGCCACACGGGACCGTGTGAATTCACAATTCATTCTCTCCCTGTATGTAACTTTGACAATGATACACACACACACACACACACACACACACACACACACACACACACACACGCACACACACGCACACACACACGCACACACACAGGCGTGTATTCATGGATGCCAAGGGAAGCCAGGCTTCACAAAAAATTTGACCAAGAAAAAACTAAAATACACAAAATAATGTATCTTTCCTCTCAGTGTTTCATAATTTCCCTTCAATTCACAAGAGGCTGAATGTATATCACTGGAGAAAGCATCCAGGCGAGCGAAACCCCTCTGTCTTTCTATGTGTAGGCCATCTATCTGATGCTGTCTGGTCCAAACGAGTATGACATTGTTGCTGCCATAGCATTGAAGGCAAGGGAAACCAGTGAGCATTTGGCCTCCCTTGATGAAAAAAAGTATAAACATTTGCCAATCAGCATTGAGATAAACTGAGCGAGCTCAACTGTGAATGGTCTTGGCGCAACAAAAAAAAAGAGTCAAAGGGAAGCCAGCTTGGATTTTGGTGTCACTCCTATGAAATCCAATTTGGAGCATACATCATTGACAAAAAAACTTGATTTGTTTCTCGTTGTGTTGTTGTCCTCCGGTGGCTAGCTAGCTAGATAAAATTGTCCATTTTCTAAATTAGCCATGTAGATAGGGATTTGGACTTGTGGTTTTATTTCGTTTTCCGTACTGGCCAATGATTATAACGTCGATTCTGATCCAACCATTAATCAGGGTTGGTAAGTAACTGTAATCCATTACATGTAAGGGATTACAAAAAATCTAACTGTAATCTGTTACGTTACCAGCAAATATATTGTAATCAGATAACAGATACTTTTGAAAAATGTGATTACTTCTTGGATTACTTTTAAATTCAGAAAGGATGTTTGCGGAAAAAAAAGTATTTGACACTTATGTTTTCTCAATGACATTCAAATCAGCATTGAAAAAAGGAGCATGTTTAAGTTTGTTCCACCTGAGCGAGTCTGACCACAAGTCAGAGACCATTATGATAACACCAAATGTGTTTGATCAATCGCGGGAAAAGAGCAAGAATAGGCTTTTGTAGGCTACAGTCCAAGCTATGTCTTCCAATGGTGCGACTGCTGTCGGCATCTAAAGATTATCCAAAGCTTGGAGGTAAGGATGACAGCAGTGGCGTAGTCTATGGCGATACAGATATCACTTATTATTGATATCTACATAGCGCGTTGATGTGAATCACACTGCTGCTCTCTCATTTAGCTATTTGTGCCTATTTGCGCCTTGTTGTGGATGTTTGTGTATTTGAACCCAATAATGGTTGATTTTCAAGAAGTTTAAGCTGCCTATCAATCATTGTTTTTGAAACCAGTCTACAGCCAGTGAAAAATGTGCTCTTGCAACAGCTGCATAGTGCGGATCCCAGCCTATGGAATAAAAGTGGGGCTTTTATTGCTCAATCTAATTCATGCTAATAAAATAAATTAATTCATAGGTCTAATGGACACATGCTCAAACTAGCACACTTTTGATAGATTTAAAGTGGCAATCTGTAGTTGCTACATCTGTTTTTGGACTTATAAATGATAAATATAATTTTTATATCATGCATGGTCAGTTCTTGCATCCATAATCTGAGTGGTTACATTTCTCCAGGCCCATCCCTCAGCTTTTTACCAAAACAGAGGCGGGGCGACCATTTTGTTATTGTTTTATCTGTGGATTTGCCCTTTAAACAGCTGCATATTATCAAGATATCAAAGTGTCACCAACAAAATGGTAAACAATAGGCCTATAGCAAATGCAGCATATGGTATTCATTTTTCACATGAAAATAGCACTTTTCAGTAGTGCCAAAGCATGCCATTCCATGAGTGCAGAATTTATTTTTCAACTCGAATCAATGAGCCCAATCAGTCCTCCATGACAACAAAATCATAAACAACAGAGTAGGGCTGGCTAATATGTCTGTAGTTTTTGGGTTAGGCTCAGGTAAAACAATGGTTAATCTATACTTCCATATTTCAAAGTCCTATTCTTGAAGATCAAGGGGTATAAGATTTATTGGAATGACTGGAATTCTGACAGACTTCGGTTTTTAATGTAAAGATAATTTAATCGTATTATATGTAGTAGAAAGCGATGGGTTAGAAGAAGCCTACATAAGTAAAATTTTACATCCACATATGGCCAGCTACGTACATTTTTACATTGATTTATCCTGCAATAGATGTGGTTCAATTGGTAACGTACATTTTTGTCTTCTTCTAATGCCTCTTAAGGGGAAAGTAATCAAAGTAACTGAATGTAATCAGATTACGTTACTGAGTTTGGATAATCCAAAAGCCATTCATTCATACATTGTTATGCACATGGCCTGAGAGGATGGAAGTTCAATATGTAGCTAGATGTAGAAGGCTAATGTTAACTAGCTATCGTTACCCATGAATGGAAGTTAAGCTGGCAAGCATTTTAGCCAGGTAGCCTAGGACAACAAAAAATAAAAGCGTGTTCTGTATGACAGAGTGATGGACCGTTTCATCAACATGAAAGAGAGGAGGATGGCATTGGCATGTTTTTCTACTTGCATAATGTGCACGCACACATAAATCACACATGGACATCATATTTAGTTTACGTTGATTGGACTGAATTGTTTTTGGTATTTTTTAGTTGTCACTGTATTAGACTAAGCATAGGTGATTTGATGATGTTGAAATGGTGCTGGAATAGTGGAGGCAGCTCCTGTTGTCTTTGCGACTTGCGGTAACTCTCTGTGGTTCTAAATCGATAGTTGTTTAGTGGCACGGAAATGTCGGAAACATTAACTTGCTTTTCCATGCTGTAGGTCATGTAACTCTGTCTTTTGCTGTACATGCGATATCCTTTGCGGACTTCTCTGGAAAGAGAATGCTATCTAGTTTTGTGATTAAACAAACCTGTAGTTGAACTTATTCTGCCACGGTGTCTTCTTATTGTCTCGGCCTTCAGGCCTATAATATACACTACCGTTCAAATGTTTGGGGTCACTTAGAAATGTCCTTGTTTTTGAAAGAAAAGCACATTTTTTGTCCATTAAAATAACATCAAATTGATCAGAAATACAGTGTAGACATTGTTAATGTTGTAAATGACTATTGTAGCTGGAAACGGCTGATTTAAAAAAAAAAATATCTACATAGGCGTACAGAGGCCCATTATCAACAACCATCACTCCTGTCTTCCAATGGCACGTTGTGTTAGCTAATCCAAGTTTACCATTTTAAAAGACTAATTGATCATTAGAAAACCTGTTTGCAATTATGTTAGCACAGCTGAAAACTGCTAGTGGTGATTAAAGAAGAAATACAACTGGCCTTCTTTAGACTAGTTGAGTATCTGGAGCATCAGCATTTGTGGGTTTGATTACAAGCTCAAAATGGCCAGAAACAAAGACCTTTCTTCTGAAACTCGTCAGTTTATTCTTGTACTGAGAAATGAAGGCTATTCCATGCCAGAAATTGCCAAGAAACTAAAGATCTCGTACAATGCTGTGTACTACTCCCTTCACAGAACAGTGGTAACTGGCTCTAACCAGAATAGAAAGAGGAGTGGGAGGCCCTGGTGCACAACTGAGCAAGAGGACAAGTACATTAGAGTCTCTAGTTTGAGAAACAGATGCCTCACAAGTCCTCAACTGGCAGCTTCATTAAATAGTACCCGCAAAACACCAGACTCAACATCAACAGTGAAGAGGCAACTCCGGGATGCTGGCCTTCTAGGCAGAGTTGCAAAGAAAAAGCCATATGTCAGACTGGCCAATAAGAAGAAAAGATTACGATGGGCAAAAGAACACAGACACTGGACAGAGGAACTCTGCCTAGAAGGCCAGCATCCCGGAGTCGCCTCTTCACTGTTGACGTTGAGACTGGTGTTTTGCGGGTACTATTTACTGAAGATGCCAGTATATCACGGTCGCAAGGAATATGAATTAACAGGTTACAGAGAAAACAACGGATTTATCACAACACACATCGGTTGTAATATGGCTTTTTTGGCGGGGTTGGGTTTCTCCAGTTATTTTACCCATGCACCGCTACTGCACACACACTAGACGAGAGCATTGAAAACCAATTAGGTTACATAGCTGCCTACTGCTGTTCACTCATCCATTTGCTGCTGTTGCTCAGTCATTTAACCTTTTTTTAATGGCTCAATTAGCTGTGCGCCACAACCCAGTTGTTGATGTTCATTTCTCCACTCTTTCAATCTCACTCATGAGAACTTGAGAGCACTGTGCCTCTGTGGGTGTGTGCCCATCCATTTCCCACCTTCTCTCTCACACAGTTTATGTGATCTGTGACTGGCCTATTATTACAGGAGCTCCTCAATGATTCTTACCTGTCTGTAATTTACACAAACATATGTGGGAGGGCCTCCTCCTCATTCACAGTGCCTTGCAAAAGTATTTATCCCCCTTGGCATTTTTCCTATTTTGTTGCATTACAACCTGTAATTCAAATGGATTTTTATTTGGATTTCATGTAATGGACATAAACAAAATAGTCCAAATTGGTGAAGTGAAATGGAAAAAATAAATCGAGGGTTCGAGACCTGCTCCCTGCTGTTTCATTACAATACTATAAGTTCATTTTAGTATACGTAAACAAACTGTTTTCTTTCGTATTCTTCCAGTTGTGTATACTAGTGCTTCGCCTGTCTACTGGAAGTTGATGCTGTTGCTATGCAACCTCTTGCTAGCTTGTTGCCATAACAAATTACTAGCTAGACATTTTACAATTTTGGGTGTGTTCTTAAATTCAATCTGGAGAGCCAGGGTGCGCTCAGAGTGCACTCTGGGCGTTCGAAAATTCAGAGCCTTGTCAGATTGTCCAGAGCATACTGGATGTTCTAGCAGAAGAGTAAGGTTGATTCGAGCTTTCTGACCTTACAACAGCAGTCAAGCACTCAAGCTAACTGGCTAACTTGCTAGCTACTTCCAGACCCAAAGAGAGAACACCTCACTCTGACCATTTTAAAATTTTACTCGCCGTAGGCAGAATTCATGTTATCCAGAGCGTTGTTAAATGTAACTGTGCTGCTGGCAACAATGTAATTGCACTTTTTTGGCCAATTGGTGGTGCGTGCATATGTATTCACCGCCTTTGCTATGAAGCCCCTAAATAAGATCTGGTGCAACCAATTACCTTCAGAAGTCATATAATTAGTTAGATTGCACACAGGTGGACTTTAAGTGTCACATGATCTCAGTATATAAACACCTGTTCTAAAAGGCCCCAGAGTCTGCAACACCACCAAGTAAGAGGCACCATGAAGACAAAGGAGCTCTCCAAACAGGTCAGGGACAAAGTTGTGGAGAAGTACAGATCAGGGTTGAGTTATAATAAAATATCGAAAACTTTGAACATCCCACGGAGCACCATTAAATCCATTATTACAGATTGACTAATAGCATTTAAATAAATAGTGGAAAAAACATGTTCTACTTAATGCGGGCAAGACTAAATACATGCTGTTCTCACAAGAATGTTTCGGATGGACTACATATTTATTAATTTGATGGTTCTCCCGAGTACGTCTTTAGTGTCAATGTAGATGGCTGCTAAGAAGAGGGCAGATTGGGGGAAGAGGGATGAGAGAGAGATTGAACAGAATGTTAGCAGTTGATGTGACTCTTCAATAACAGAAACCCCAAAGCAAATCAGGGGGAGGAAAATAGGTTTATTAAATTCATAGATGTTATGCTGAGAGGTAGATGGTCGTTCCTTCCCTGTCTTCAGAGATTCTCTCTAGTGATTCTCTCCTGTGGTTCTCTCCAGTGAACAAAGGGACAGGATGTAGTTTATAACCCAGCCCTAGCCTGTGGTTGACTAATTAGAATTCCTTGCAATAAAACTGGGCCAATGGCCAAATAACATGTATCCTATTTCAGGCTCACTGTATAGACACATTCCTCCCATGTCTCTGACCCATTGATCCCATGTCTCTGACCCAGTGATTTTGTGTGTCCTACCACTTCGCGGATTAGCCTTTGTTGCTCCGAAACATTTCCACTTCACAATAACTGCACTTACAATTGACTAGGGAAGCTCTAGCAGGGCAGACAGTTTTACAAATCAACTTGTTGGAAAAGTGGCATCCTATGTCCTCCACGTTGAAGGTCACTGAGCTCTTCGATAAGGCCATTCCACTGCCAATGTTTGTCTATGGAGATTGCATGGCTATGTTCTCGATTTTATACACCTGTCAGCAACGGGTCTGGCTGAAATAGCCGAAACCACTAATTTGAAGGGGTGTCCACATACTTTTGTGTATATTGTGTACGTGTGTGTGTGTGTGTGTTACATGTGTCTGTGCCTGTGTGTGTGTCTCTTCACAGTCTCCACTGTTCCATACAGTGTATTTGTATCTGATTATACTGCTTCCATCAGTTACCTGATGTGAAATAGAGTTCCATGTAGTCATGGCTCTATGTAATACTGTATGCCTCCCATAGTCTGTTCTGGACTTGGGGACTGTGAAGAGACCTCTGGTGGCATGTCTTGTGGGGTATGCATGGGTGTCTAAGCTGTGTGCAAGTAGTTCAAATGTACAGCTCGGTGCATTCAACATGTCAATACTTCTCACAAATACAAGTAGTGATGAAATCAATCACTCCTCTACCAGCCAGTTGACATTGGCATGCATATTATTAATGTTAGCTCTTTGTGTACATTTAAGAGCCAGCCCTGCTGCCTTTTTCTGGGCCAATTGTAATATTTGTGGCACCTGATCACACAACTGGACAGTAGTCTAGGTGCAACCAAACTAGGGCCTGTAGGACCTTTGTTGATAGCGTTGTAGTGAAGGCAGAGCAGCGCTTTATTATGGACAGTTCTCTCCACATCTTAGCTACTGTTGCATCAATATGTTTTTACCATGAAATCCAGGGTTAATACAAGCAGTTTAGTCTCCTCAACTTGCTCAATTTCAACATTATTCATTACAATATTTAGTTGAGGTTTAGGGTTCAGTGAATGATTTGTTCCAAATATAATGCTTTTAGTTTTGAAATATTTAGGACTAACTTATTTCTTGCCACCCATTCTGAAACTGACTGCAGGTCTTTGTTAACTGTGGCAGTGATTTCACTTGCTGTGGTAGCTGATGTGTATAGTGTTGAGTCATCAGGAAACATAGACACAGAGAGGCAGGTCATTAGTAAAGATTGAAAAAAGTAAGGGGCCTAGACAGCTGCCCTGGGGAATGCCTGACTACCTGAATTATATTGGAAAGGCTTCCATAAAAGAAAATCATCTGTGTTCTGTTAGACAGGTAACTCTCGATCCACAATATAGCAGGGGATGTAAAGCCTTATCACATACGTTTTGCCAGCAGCAGATGAGCGATAATGTCTAAATAGAGAGATTTGGAGAGGCTTCCGGCACACTAACACATTCTAGTGCCATTGAAACAAAACTCTGACTAAACATTGATGAGGAATCAGATAAGGAATCAGTTGAATGTCAATCTTGGGAGAACATGGCTTGAACCATGCTGTAATTGATTTGTTTGGACTTGGTTAGCTGGCGGCAGATGGTGCAATCTCTTTACTGAAGCCTAGTTTTCCATGGTTCTTTGACCACCACCAAGGGAGGATCAAAGTGCCTTACTCATGGCCAATGATCTCGTCAATGATTGCAAAGTGAAACAAACAATACAACTCTATGCACAAGGACTACTTTTAAAACCTCTTAAGGATCTGCCCCTTTTCCCCCCAATTTTTGCCTAAAATGACAAATACCCAAATCTAACTGCCTGTAGCTAAGGCCCTGAAGCAAGGATATGCACATTCTTGGTACCATTTGAAAGGAAACACTTAGAAGTTTGTGGAAATGTGAAACGAATGTAGGAGAATATAACATAATAGATCTGGTGAAAGATAATACAAAGAAAAAAACAACTTTTGTATTTTTTTTGTACCATCATCTTTGAAATGCAAGAGAAAGGCCATAATGTATTACTCCAGCCCAGGTGCAATTTCGATTTTGGCCACTAGATGTCAGCAGTGTATGTGCAACGTTTAGACTGATCCGATGAACCATTGCATTTCTGTTCAAAATGTTGTATGAAGACTGCCCAAATGTGCCTAATTTGTTTATTAATAACTTTTCATGTTCATAACTGTGCACTCTCCTCAAACAATCGCATGGTATTATTTCACTGAAATAGCTACTGTAAAATGGACAGTGCAGTTAGATTAACAAGAATTTAAGCTTTCTGCCAATATCAGATATGTCTATGTCCTGGGAAATGTTCTTGTTAATTACAACCTCATGCTAATTGCATTAGCTTACGTTAGCTTAACAGAGTTAGCTTAATAGAGTTGTATGGTTTGTTTAACTTTGCAATCATAGGGTTTTGTTTAGTTTCAGTGTTAGTCTCATACTGTGGAATTTCCCACACACATGTTCTTTTCTATCAACTCCTACTTTATTTATGTTTTCTTTACTCTGGTGTTCCTAGAGCCACCTATCTGGACTACTATACACAACAGCCTTTATACGTTCTGACTGTTGGCGGAAACAACGTACTACATTTTAATGCACTGTGACCCATTTTCCTGTTTTTTCTGTGAGTGGATTCATAATTCATATATCCTCTTGTTTCGCTGGGGTGTGTGTACGCGTGCATGTGTTCCATATACTGTAATATAATCAGTGGCAATTTCACCACAGGCTCAGAGGAATGGGGAAAGCTTTGTGTGCAACCCCGAGACCTGGGAGCATAAATTTAGTGTTCCCACGATGTGAAGTAAGACGGTGTGTGAGCGGAGAAAATGACAGAGATTCCTCCAGACCCCCAAAAGCAGCCATTATAATGAGTCAGAGGGCCTTTAAGAAGCCAATTATCCCTAATGAGCTACTGTTTCTGGCCACCCTGGGGAGAGGCCAAAACACTGCTACACACACACACATACACACAACCACTTCTCTCAATCACACACAATCTAACACACACAAACACACACTCATATGCTTGCAGGGTTGCCTGCCCCAGTGAGTCCTCCCAATTTCCTGTCACTAGGAGACGGTTGTCGGGTCCGTGGTGGCCAAGGCGACAGATATTGATCCAAAGACGATCACTGCGTTTGATCTAGGAAGGCTAGTTCGTTTCAGTGGAACAGGATGAGGGTCCTCTAACCTCCCACACTGCTGTCACCCCTTCTGTGGGTGGGTGGATAAGAGAATCCAAGTCTCCTTAGATGACTGTCATCTTTGTCTGGTGGCATCCTAAGACACCCAACTGTCAGCACATTCTAGGAATAAGATAGAAGTTGTTTCCCCTAATCGTAAGTTCGACTATTTTCTAGGGCTGAGAATTGCCAGGGACCTCACAATATGATATAATCACGATACTTAGGTGCCGATACGATATCTATTGCAGTTGTCATGATTCTGAATGTATTGCCATTCGATATTGCGATTTGATGCTCCGAACATATTTCTCACCATATCTCTGCTGCAGAGAGACAAGAGACAGCATGAGAAAACAAGCTTTGATCAGTCAGGGAAATAAGTGCTGAAAATATGAAAACTATTTACAAAGAAGATGGAGAACAAGCCATAGGATGAAAAATACCAGAGCTTTGGAGAAGGTACAGCCGACTAGCGCTAGCTAAAGCTACCAACACTAGCACATTTTTGTATATATATATATATTAGAGGTCGACCGATTTATGATTTTTCAACGCCGATACCGATTATTGGAGGACCAAAAAAAGCCGCTACCGATTAATCGGCCAATTCTTTTATTTGTAATAATGTGAATTACAACAATACTGAATGAACACTTATTTTAACTTAATATAATACATCAATAAAATCAATTTAGCCTCAAATAAATAATGAAACATGTTCAATTTGGTTTAAATAATGCAAAAACAAAGTAAAACAAAACAAAAACAAACAAAAAAGTAAAAGTGCAATATGTGCCATGTAAGAAAGCTAACGTTTAAGTTCCTTGCTCAGAACATGAGAACATTTGAAAGCTGGTGGTTCCTTTTAACATGAGTCTTCAATATTCCCAGGTAAGAAGTTTTAGGTTGTAGTTATAGGAATTATAGGACTATTTCTCTATACGATTTGTATTTCATATACCTTTGACTATTGGATGTTCTTATAGGCACTTTAGTATTGCCAGTGTAACAGTATAGCTTCCATCCCTCTCCTCGCCGCTACCTGGGCTCGAACCAGGAACAAATCGTTCTTAACTGACTTGCCTAGTTAAATAAAGGTGAGAAAAAAAATGAAAGAAAAAAAATCTGCAAAATCGGCGTCCAAAATTACAGATTTCCGATTGTTATGAAAACTTGAAATCGCCCCTAATTAATCGGCCATTCCGATGAATCGTTCGACCTCTAATATATATATATATATATATATACAGTGGGGAGAACAAGTATTTGATACACTGCCGATTTTGCAGGTTTTCCTACTTACAAAGCATGTAGAGGTCTGTAATTTTTATCATAGGTACACTTCAACTGTGAGAGACGGAATCTAAAACAAAAATCCAGAAAATCACGTTGTATGATTTTTAAGTAAATCATTTGCATTTTATTGCATGACATAAGTATTTGATCACCTACCAACCATTAAGAATTCAGGCTCTCACAGACCTGTTAGTTTTTCTTTAAGAAGCCCTCCTGTTCTCCACTCATTACCTGTATTAACTGCACCTGTTTGAACTCGTTACCTGTATAAAAGACACCTGTCCACACACTCAATCAAACAGATTCCAACCTCTCCACAATGGCCAAGACCAGAGAGCTGTGTAAGGACATTAGGGATAAAATTGTAGACCTGCACAAGGCTGGGATGGGCTACAGGACAATAGGCAAGCAGCTTGGGGAGAAGGCAACAACTGTTGGCGCAATTATTAGAAAATGGAAGAAGTTCAAGATGAAGGTCAATCACCCTCGGTCTGGGGCTCCATGCAAGATCTCACCTCGTGGGGCATCAATGATCATGAGGAAGGTGAGGGATCAGCCCAGGACTACACGGCAGGACCTGGTCAATGACCTGAAGAGAGCTGGGACCACAGTCTCAAAGAAAACCATTAGTAACACACTACGCCGTCATGGATTAAAATCCTGCAGCGCACGCAAGGTCCCCCTGCTCAAGCCAGCGCATGTCCAGGCCCGTCTGAAGTTTGCCAATGACCATCTGGATGATCCAGAGGAGGAATGGGAGAAGGTCATGTGGTCTGATGAGACAAAAATAGAGCTTTTTGGTCTAAACTCCACTCGCCGTGTTTGGAAGAAGAAGAAGGTTTAGTAC
Organism: Salvelinus alpinus; assembly: GCF_045679555.1. Lineage (NCBI taxonomy): Eukaryota > Metazoa > Chordata > Actinopteri > Salmoniformes > Salmonidae > Salvelinus > Salvelinus alpinus. The sequence continues at coordinate 48,937,400 of NC_092090.1, forward strand.
AACCCCAAGAACACCATCCCAAACGTGAAGCATGGAGGTGGAAACATCATTCTTTGGGGATGCTTTTCTGCAAAGGGGACAGGACGACTGCACCGTATTGAGGGGTGGATGGATGGGGCCATGTATCGCGAGATCTTGGCCAACAACCTCCTTCCCTCAGTAAGAGCATTGAAGATGGGTCGTAGCTGGGTCTTCCAGCATGACAACAACCCGAAACACACAGCCAGGGCAACTAAGGAGTGGCTCCGTAAGAAGCATCTCAAGGTCCTGGAGTGGCCTAGCCAGTCTCCACATCTGAACCCAATAGAAAATCTTAGGAGGGAGCTGAAAGTCCGTATTGCCCAGCGACCGCCCCGAAACCTGAAGGATCTGGAGAAGGTCTGTATGGAGGAGTGGGCCAAAATCCCTGCTGCAGTGTGTGCAAACCTGGTCAAGAACTACAGGAAACATATGATCTCTGTAATTGCAAACAAAGGTTTCTGTACCAAATATTAAGTTCTGCTTTTCTGATGTATCAAATACTTATGTCATGCAATAAAATGCAAATTAATTACTTAAAAATCATACAATGTGATTTTCTGGATTTTTGTTTTAGATTCTGTCTCTCACAGTTGAAGTGTACCTATGATCAAAATTACAGACCTCTACATGCTTTGTAAGTAGGAAAACCTGCAAAATCGGCAGTGTATCAAATACTTGTTCTCCCCACTGTATATACAGTGCATTCGGAATGTGTTCGGAATGCACATTTGTGGCCTGCTGGAGGTCATTTTGCAGGGCTCTGGCAGTGCTCCTCCTTGCACAAAGGCGGAGGTAGTGGTCCTGCTGCTGGGTTGTTGCCCTCCTACGGCCTCCTCCACGTCTCCTGATGTACTGGCCTGTCTCCTGGTAGCGCCTCCATGCTCTGGACACTATGCTGACAGACACAGCAAACCTTCTTGCCACAGCTCGCATTGATGTGCCATCCTGGATGAGCTGCACTACCTGAGCCACTTGTGTGGGTTGTAGACTCCGTCTCATGCTACCACTAGAGTGAAAGCACCGCCAGCATTCAAAAGTGACAAAAACATCAGCCAGGAAGCATAGGAACTGAGAAGTGGTCTGTGGTCACCACCTGCAGAACCACTCCTTTATTGGGGGTGTCTTGCTAATTGCCTATAATTTCCACCTTTTGTCTATTCCATTTGCACAACAGCATGTGAAATGTATTGTCAATCAGTGTTGCTTCTTAAGTGGACAGTTTGATTTCACAGAAGTGTAATTGACTTGGAGTTACATTGTGTTGTTTAAGTGTTCCCTTTATTTTTTTGAGCAGTGTATATATATATACAGTGGGGAGAACAAGTATTTGATACACTGCCGATTTTGCAGGTTTTCCTACTTACAAAGCATGTAGAGGTCTGTAATTTTTATCATAGGTACACTTCAACTGTGAGAGACGGAATCTAAAACAAAAATCCAGAAAATCACATTGTATGATTTTTAAGTAATTAATTTGCATTTTATTGCATGACATAAGTATTTGATCACCTACCAACCAGTAAGAATTCCGGCTCTCACAGACCTGTTAGTTTTTCTTTAAGAAGCCCTCCTGTTCTCCACTCATTACCTGTATTAACTGCACCTGTTTGAACTCGTTACCTGTATAAAAGACACCTGTCCACAACCTCAATCAAACAGACTCCAACCTCTCCACAATGGCCAAGACCAGAGAGCTGTGTAAGGATATCAGGGTTAAATTGTAGACCTGCACAAGGCTGGGATGGGCTACAGGACAATAGGCAAGCAGCTTGGTGAGAAGGCAACAACTGTTGGCGCAATTATTAGAAAATGGAAGAAGTTCAAGATGATGGTCAATCACCCTCGGTCTGGGGCTCCATGCAAGATCTCACCTCGTGGGGCATCAATGATCATGAGGAAGGTGAGGGATCAGCCAGAACTACACGGCAGGACCTGGTCAATGACCTGAAGAGAGCTGGGACCACAGTCTCAAAGAAAACCATTAGTAACACACTACGCCGTCATGGATTAAAATCCTGCAGCGCACGCAAGGTCCCCCTGCTCAAGCCAGCGCATGTCCAGGCCCGTCTGAAGTTTGCCAATGACCATCTGGATGATCCAGAGGAGGAATGGGAGAAGGTCATGTGGTCTGTTGAGACAAAAATAGAGCTTTTTGGTCTAAACTCCACTCGCCGTGTTTGGAGGAAGAAGAAGGATGAGTACAACCCCAAGATCACCATCCCAACCGTGAAGCATGGAGGTGGAAACATCATTCTTTGGGGATGCTTTTCTGTAAAGGGGACAGGACGACTGCACCGTATTGAGGGGAGGATGGATGGGGCCATGTATCGCGAGATCTTGGCCAACAACCTCCTTCCCTCAGTAAGAGCATTGAAGATGGGTCGTGGCTGGGTCTTCCAGCATGACAACGACCCGAAACACACAGCCAGGGCAACTAAGGAGTGGCTCCATAAGAAGCATCTCAAGGTCCTGGAGTGGCCTAGCCAGTCTCCAGACCTGAACCCAATAGAAAATCTTTGGAGGGAGCTGAAAGTCCGTATTGCCCAGCGACAGCCCCGAAACCTGAAGGATCTGGAGAAGGTCTGTATGGAGGAGTGGGCCAAAATCCCTGCTGCAGTGTGTGCAAACCTGGTCAAGAACTACAGGAAACGTATGATCTCTGTAATTGCAAACAAAGGTTTCTGTACCAAATATTAAGTTCTGCTTTTCTGATGTATCAAATACTTATGTCATGCAATAAAATGCAAATTAATTACTTAAAAATCATACAATGTGATTTTCTGGATTTTTGTTTTAGATTCCGTCTCTCACAGTTGAAGTGTACCTATGATAAAAATTACAGACCTCTACATGCTTTGTAAGTAGGAAAACCTGCAAAATCGGCAGTGTATCAAATACTTGTTCTCCCCACTGTATATGTATGTATATTTGTGTACAAATCGATACTTAATTCAAATATAATAGAGATAAAAAATAGTAATGGTGTCTTTTTGTAGGAACTAACTCCGCCATGGTTCATTGGAGAATAAAAAGAAAACTGAGTAATACTTCTAGTTGAATGCTAGGCTTAATTCTCAATAATAACTCAGCATGTATTTGTATACATTTTCATAAACACAGAAATATGCAGCATTATGCATTAAACAGGATGTAAGTAATTCCCCAAAACATGACAAGATCAAATACACTGAACAGATATCCATGTTGTTATCAAGAAGATTCCTAAATCTCATTAAAATGATCATCCCTACAAAATATCATCCTGAATTGAATGCCAAATATGTTGTGATTAATTTTACTTACAGACAATGCTTCTACAAAATGATAGCAAGGAGGATGGCGTTTCATAATGTCTGCAGCTCCACAATATGACTTTCACCATTTTGGAACGTTAACAATTCTTCTTCTACAGGATTTAGCACATTAAATGAACAACACACATCAACACACGACAGTGGCCCCCAAGTGGTCAACACAATAGCCTAAACAAACTCAAACCCAACTACAGGGGCCAGAACACGCCTGGTATCTATCTGTACAGTGCCTTGCAAAAGGATTCATCCCCCTTGGTGTTTTTCCTATTTTGTTGCTTTACAACCTGTAATTTAAATAGATTTTTATTTGGATTTCATGTAATGGACATTCACAAAATAGTCCAAATTGGTGAAGTGAAATTAGAAATATAACTTGTTTAAAAAATAAATAAATAAAGAGGTGAAAAGTGGTGGGTGCATATGTATTCACCCCCTTTGCTATGAAGCCCCTAAATAAGATCTGGTACAACCAATTACCTTCAGGAATCACATAATTAGATTGCACACAGGTGGACTTTATTTAACTAAGTGTCACATGATCTCAGTATATATACACCTGTTCTGAAAGGCCTCAGAGTCTGCAACACCACTAAGCAAGGGGCACCACCAAGCAAGCGAGTATCTGTCCATTGGACCACTTTATGCTGTACACTCCACAGAGCTGGGCTTTACAGAAGAGTGACAGGAAAAATACATTGCTTAAAGAACAAAAGGCATGTTCACCAAAAGGCATGCGGAAGACTCCCCAAACATATGGAAGAAGGTACTCTGGTCAGATGATACAAAAATTGAGCTTTTTGGCCATTAAGTAAAACTTTATGTCTGGTGCAAACCCAACACCTCATCACCCCGAGAACACCATCCCCACAGTGAAGCATGGTGGTGGCAGCATCATGCTGTGGGATGCTGTTCACCGGCAGGGACTGGGAAACTGGTCAGAATTGAAGGAATGATGAATGGCGCTAAATATAGGGAAATTCTTGAGGGAAACCTGTTTCAGTCTTGTAAGGATGCCACCATTAACTATTGAGACTATGCAGGTTAGAACTTCAATATTACTTACCAGTCTCAGGAGAGAGGAGTAGGATAGCCTCTGAGACTAGACGTAGGAAGGTCTTGCATGACCTCTCCCTTGCTGTCTTGACTTTGACCTTTCTCACCTTTCCATCTCTGCCGGGAAAGGTCTTTGTGACGATGTCCATGGGCCAGTTGTTTATTTTTGCTTGGCCGTCTTTCAGCACCACAATGTCTCCTGGCTGAAGGTTGAGCTTCTCATTTTGCCACTTCCGATGAATGCAGGGAAGGAAGATATTCTTTCTTTCAACGGTGCCAGAAGGTGTCGGCAAGGCTCTGTACTTGTCTCCATTGATGGCTGAAGAGGTCTTTCTCGTTAAAATCCCCTTGTGGAGGGGGAATGGCAGCGACCTTTTGGGTGAGTAGTGTCGCTGGTGTCAAGATGAAGGGGGAGTCTGGATCCGTAGACACAGGAACAGTGGACGAGCATTCACAATTGCTGAGACTTCCGCCATAAATGTGGTCAAGACTTTGTGAGTAAGCTTGGATGGACCCATCTTCAGCAACATGAAATCCAGGATGCGCCTCATGATTCCAAACATTCTTTACGAGCTGCCTCCCATGTGAGACGAGTGCGGTGGGTTGAAGACCCAAGTACACCCTTGTCACTCAGCTACTCTTTAACTTGCTTGTCACTCTGAACGGACTCCATCTTTAGCTCTCTGCAAGCCCTGATGAAGTTTGTGCCACAGTCGGGCCTAATTTGTTTGGCTGGTCCTCTGATTGAAAATAACCGCTGCAAAGCATTTATGAAGCTCGAGGAGTCCATTGACTCAATGACTTCAACCTGTATGGCCCTGGTGCTCATACATGTGAACAGCACAGCCCAGCGCTTACTCCTGCTAGGCCGCCTCTGGTGTGACGTGCTGTAACCATCCATGGCCCAAACACATCAAACCCGACGAAGGAGAAGGGAGGGTCAGTGGTAAGGTGATCCACGGGCAGATCAGACATCTTCTTAGATTCCAACTTCCACGTAGTCTTCTATTAATGCGTCATTTGACGCGGCGTTTCCCACCAATGACCCACAGACCAGCTTCTCTCTAAGCACCCTCAGTGAAGTGGCGCCCTTGATGGTGGATCTGCTCGTGGTGGTGGCAGATGAGTAGAGTAGTGACATGGCTCCTTCCAGGGAGGATGAGAGGGTTGATTTCATCTTGGCCAAGATTTGCTTGGGACAGGCGTCCTCCAATCCTCAGTAGGCCTGCATCATCGAATTAGGGGCACAGACTGAAGAGTGGGCTCTGCTTATGAATGGCTTTACCTTCTCTGACGCATTCCATTTCCTCTTGAAAGGTGCTGTGTTGCAGACTGCGTATTATGATGGTCTTGGCCTGATCCAGGTCCTCGATGGAGCAAGGATTGTCACAGATGTTCCATCCTTTGTTTGAAGGAGTGCGCAATGTGCACAAGCCAAGTTGTTGTATGTGTCAGTGCTCGCCAGCTTGAGAACCTCTCAAAGCACTTGAGGTCGAACTTCTTACTGGAGACGTTGGTGGCATGCCAAGTAACTTGGGGGCAGATCTTGACGTCGGATCCGGAGTCAACTAAGTCGAAAGGTGTCTGGGGGGTTTCTGGCTCTGCTGACCTGAGCAAGGAAGCTGGTCCTGTCAACCATGTGCTGTGAGTCATGCTTCCTGCAGGAACTGATCTCAAGGCATGATCAGCAGGGTTCTGGTCAGTAGGAAAGTGCTTCTGGGTTGGTTGATCTCCTGATACGCTGCCCCCTGTTGTTCACATACGCATAATATCATCTGGAGTTGTTGTGAATGTAAGCCAGGACTACTTTGCTGTCGGAGTAGAATGTGACAGCGTCACGTTGGATATCAATGTGCTAGGCTGAGTAGTACCCCAAGCAGACTGTTGTTTATGTTGGGACCGCTAAGCAGGAAGTTGTTCAGTGATATCCTGTGGTGCTGGGCGCTGGAGTCAAATACCACTCTTATCTGTCCGGGTTTTTGTGGATGATACAACCCAAAGATCGGAAGATACCAGCACTCTTCATCTGCTTGTAAGAGTGGAGCGATTTCAGCGTGCTCATTCTCGAAGATCTTGAGCATAAACTCAAAGAAGTGGTCCTTCATCTCTGGATGTTTCTTGAGCGTACGTGTGAGTGAAGTGAGGCGATTGTTGGCCATGGCGCGGTTGTTGGGGAGGCGTTGCTGTGGGCTGCGGAAAGGGAGCGGAGCAACCCAGCTGTTTAATGCATCCTGATGGAGCTCATTCTCCATCATCTTCAGGAAGGCGAGATCCTCTGTTGAGGGAGCCGGTTTGTCATCTTTTGTGTAGCAGAATACAGACTCACCCATGAGGCTTACTGCGTTGGCTGGCATTTCTCTCAGCTTCAGGAACGGGGTGGCAGACCTTTGAGGCAGAGGGGTATGGCTGAAGCTCTCCTTGACATGGAAGATGCTGAGACATCGACTCATGAGGCTGTGGTGCCCATTCTCAAGAATGTTTGTCTTGAAGGCATTGACTGGTGAAGGCTTGTGTGCCCCGCCAAGACAGACATCTCCCACTATCACCCAGCCGAGGGTTTGGCGCTGTGCGAAGGGGGCGTACAGAGGCCCGTTGCGCTGCTCTAGCACCTTGTGGACCTGGATGATGTCTCTCCCTAGTAGTAGCAGGATCTCAACCTGAGGTTCCAGTGGAGGTATCTTGGTGTCTAAGAACTTGAGCTGAGGGTTGTACCTTGCAGCATCTGGTGTACGGATTTCTGCCCTATTGTTCGGAAGCTCATTCCACTCTGAGTGTGGGAAGAGGTAAACAGGCCTTTCCATCAGCTGATTACACAATGAAGCCTCTCACTCTCCGGCCCATGGTTTCTGAGACACCTGCACACATTTTGAGGGTGTAAGGTGAGACGTTATTGGCTATGTTGAACATCTAGAAGAAGGTTGATCTGGCTAAGGAGTTATTTCTTTTGTCGTCCAGAATGGCATACCTTTTCATCTTCTCAGGCTGACAAAGAAATTCCACAAGACAGATCTTGGAGCAAGATTTTCCCTGGGAATTGTCCCCACAGACCTCAGTGCAGGTGGAAGTGGCAACTGGAGAGGAGGGAGATTTGCCTTCCTCCCCGCCATGCTGTGTGGAGGAGCTGACGGCTTCTTTCTGACACCAAGGGGCAGAAACCGTGTGAAGAGCTGCAATGTGTCTGTCGCTTCCACACTCTGAGAACAGTTTTACAGTTCTTCGCCTGTGGTTGAGGAGACACATCGAAAGCATACAACGAGTTGTCTTTAAGTCAAGTTTTCCTCTCTTCAATGAGTTTTTCCCTAAATCATCTACCCTTTCACAGGGTGTGGCTTTTTGTGGATAGGGCACTGTTTGTTAGGGTCATCCATCTTAGATTCATCTTTCTGGATGGCATTGTCCACTTCTGTCTTGTGCATAGTGATAGGGGATCTTGCCATTCTCATTGAGAATTTCTCTCCTTTAGATGATAGTTGGCCGAAAGTGGAAGTGATGAAGCTTTCCTCATCTTTGCTTCAGCACTGATTACACTGGAGATGAATGTGAAGGGTGGGAAGCTGACACCGTGCTGTTTGTATCTGGTCCCCTGTGATATCCACTTCTCCTGTAGGCCGGGTAGGTAATCTTCAGATTTGGCTGCCTCCAACTCGAGCAGAAGGCCATCTAGCTCTCTCAGACACTGAGGGTCTTTTGTTGGAGGTTTTTGGAAATTGTTCAAGCTTGTTGAAGAGGGCTGCCTCCATAGCTTCAGCAGACCCATAGATCTCCTCTAGCCATTGCCAGGCCATACTGAGGGCTGCAGCAGGGTGATTGAAATGGACAGACCTCATTCTTCTCACGTTTTCAGCGGACTCTGGTCCAAGCCACTTAACCCTTTCACATGTACCATCACACGGGTGTGATCGTTCTACAGTGGTCCCTGAAGCGTACAGTCACACCCATGTGATTAGACCGCTTATTTAGAAAGCTTATTTAGAACGGTCAGTTTCGAATGACGCAACAATCAGCATTTGAGCTGGCCACACTTTTTTCAGAAACTATTTACACAAAAACAGTCCTTACAAAGTTATGTCCAGAATGTGAGCAGTTTATTTTTTGATGCAATGTTCAGATATTCACAGATGTATCTATAGCCTAACACAATCATCCAAACTGTAGGCTACATTTGTCCTAGCACTAACTGAGGAAAGATTGACGTAACACAAGCGGTCATATTTTATAACTCTCGGCTGACATAAACTACAATATGAATTAGCTAATAGCAATTACTATTTATAATTGATCACATCACGGATGAGCTCACCATTGATCGAAGTAACTGAGTTAAACACTTTCTAGAAATTGAAAGTAATCCGACGATGATTAATTTCAGCGAGCCGCCATGCTTTTTTTCCTCACAGAAACCAAAGATAATAAGAGAAGACAAGATGAGTTTGGTCTGTTTATAGTATGCATGTTGAAGGGGTGTGTCGTCTACCATCGATCACGTCCCACCATTCACTTCCTGAAGTTCTCAAAAGATTTGAACCCTTACTCACCTCATTTTGTTATAGCATCTTTGGTCCGACAGACGATTACATGAAACCCAGAATGCATTGAATGTCAACAAACATGGCTGCACACATAGGTGGAATTAGCTTAGCTCATCATAATCAGTACAACCTTCAAAAAAGTATTTTACATACATAATATGTGCCCATTACAATCTATGCAAGAACCGGAATGCATGATGTATCACCGGGACTTGAAAAACACGTGAATAAAACAGTAAATGTATCAATTACCACACAAAACATTTTCTGATTGTGATTTATTGATACAAACGGTGCGTGCAGGCAGTCAATCACATTACCTCTCACTCCCACTCTGAGCCATTCAGTGTTGTTGTTTATTTATGTAGCTAGTGAGCTAAACTGTAGCATTAGCAATGTCTTTCAAAAGGAGACAACTCACAAATGAGGAAATTCTGGAGATTTAAAAAAAAATCTGACAATGAGTCTGAAAGTCAGGAATCAGATACTGACAGTGAGGAGCTGCCCCCCAGCCATTGAGAACCCTGAATCTGAGGACCCCTTGTCCACTGACAAAGTCCTAGTTCCATTTGAAGATGCTGGTGGTGATGGAGGCAGAGCGATAGTTGATGAAGTACAGGAGTTATGTGGTAGCTGGAAGGCTGCCATTTCACCCCTCCTGGTCCAGCTGTTTGCTTTGATGAGTCCCAGTCTGGAGTGCAACGCCCCTTGCCATTTCCATCTGAGGCAGAGTGTTTCAAGTTGTTTCTGACAGAGGAGCTGGTGGGAGACATAGGAGAGACCAATCGCTATGCCTTGGAGCTACAGGAGAAGAGAGAGCCAGGAGTGGGGGGGGCAACCACAATTAGTGAAATGTATACCTTCCTGGTGACAGTCCTCATGGGGATAGTAAAGAAGAACTCCCTAAGAGAATACTGGAGCACAGATCCTCTGTTTGCAAAGGTTATGAAATGAGTAACGTTACCTCGCGTGTCCGCGGTTATAAGGAATATACACAAATATATTATGCTCCATACACACAGTGAGCTACAGTGGAAACGGTATAACACAACATGCAGAAACTATTATAGCGTAATAAAGCACTTAATTTGATAGAAACGTAGTCTGGATTTGAACCTGGGTGTCTGTAGTGATGCCTCTAGCACTGAGACGCTGTGCCTTAGACAGCTGCGCCACTTGGGAGTCATAAGGCCAGGGTAGCTTCAAAATACAACACATGCTAATACTTCTCTGATGCAATTAGCATTGTTTTCCAATGAATAATGTAGCTAGCTACCTAAGCATTGAGTATAACATCATAAAGGTTATGAAATGAGTAATGTTACCTCGCGTCTCCACGGTTATAAGAATATACACAAAAATATTATGCTACAGTAGAAACGACATAACACAACATGCAGGAACTATTATAACGTAGTAAGGCACTTAATTTGATAGAAACGCACACATTTCAAAAGTTATTATTGGTAATGAAAACAACTATGACTGCGATGCGGGCAACAGACGGAAAATGTGGACACGTGTGTGCAGGACGGGAGGTTAGCAAATGTCTGCAGACTTGAACTGCACAAACAATTGGGAAGTGTTTGGGGAATTTTGTCCTGGTCAGAAATGAAAAGTAAAAATGGCTACTTTTATGTGAATGAATGAGGCGGAACACACCTCAATTCAAACTGTGCTTAGAAAATAAAAAACTTGTTAGAAAATAATTTGACATTGACAAGTTGAAAACAGCCTATAAATAAAAACAGGCTGCGTGCCTTGGTTTGAGAGCAGCACGGAATAAATGTACTGTTGCGTAACAATCACATTTTGGAATGGAGAGAACGTTCTAATATCACATGCATGAAAAAACACACACTGGGACCGTTAGAGATATTTGGAACTCACCCATGAAAGGGTTAATCAGTAGGTCGAGTTCCTCACTAGGCTTCAGGTCAACGCCTTCAATGGCATTGGTGAAAGTTGACTTCCAAGCCCAGTAGTTCTCTGGCTTGTCGTTGAACTTGGTGAGTCCGGCTGTGAGGTGGTCACGGCGTGCTTGGAATTTCGCCAGGTCAGCAGCACCGTCACGATCAGGATGGGCCCCACTGGACTCATGTCGTTCTACACAAGGTGGCTGGCCGTCATCATCTGCGTAGCGCCCGGCACGGAGCCTATAACTGGGTCTAGGCATGCACTGAGTCTTTTGGAGTACTGAGGTGGCTGGTGCTTCGGTGTTAGTGCTAGACCAGAGTCCCCTTCATAATTCATAAAGGTCAAGATAACTGATTGTTATTATCTCATAGAACAAAACGTATAAGATCTGCTAAGCCTGTGTTAAGCTCAGATCTTATTTCCGGTGTTTATCACAAAATCCTATTCTTTCCCAATTCATTTTCCCTATAGGAATTGCTAAACAACCCATAGGTAACTAATTTCCTGTTTTTAGGACTAGAAGCTGGCTCTATATCGTCCCAAAATAATATTGCGAAATGTAACTTTTAAAAACATTTTCCCCTATCACTAGTGTTCTGTTATCCTCCAATTGGTAAAGATGATGTCAGGCTGACACTGTATAAGTTCAGGAATACCCACACTGTGTGACAAGCTTTCCATATCTAGCTGTCATGAAGAAGGGAACTCTGTTTCAATCTGCAACTGTTTCTCTGTCAAAGACAGGATGGTTAAATTAAATAGTTTCTTTTAATATGCCTTAACATTAATATGCCTTAACATTAACCAACAACTTACTGTACCATTCATTAGCAATTTACTAATTGAGTCGCTCAGCTAATTATAGCAAAACCGCAGAAATAGCTTGAAGTGTGACTGCAATCAGAAGGCGCCTTCCTCATTAACGAATGGTATGTTTTCAATTGGACATACACTACCGGTCCAAAGTTTTAGAACACCTACTCATTCAAGTTTTTTTCTTCTTTTTTTTTCTTACTATTTTCTTCATTGTAGAATAATAGTGAAGACCTCAAAACTATGAAATAACACATATGGAATCATGTAGTAACCAAAAAAGTGTCAAATAGCCACCCTTTGCCTTGACAGCTTTGCACACTCTTGGCTTTCTCTCAACCAGCTTCACCTGAAATGCTTTTCCAACAGTCTTGAAGGAGTTCCCACATATGCTGAGCACTTTTTGGTGGCTTTTCCTTCACTCTGCGGTCCGACTCATCCCAAACCATCTCAATTTGCTTGAGGTCAGGGGATTGTGGAAGCCAGGTCATCAGATGCACTACTCCATCACTCTACTTCTTGGTCAATAGCCCTTACACAGCCTGGAGGTGTGTTGGGTCATTGTCCTGTTGAAAAACAAATGATAGTCCCACTAAGCCCAAACCAGATGGGATGGCGTAACGCTGCAGAATGATGTGGTAGCCATGCTGGTTAAGTGTGCCTTGAATTCTAAATAAATCATTGACAGTGTCACCACCAAAGCACCCCCACACCATAACACCTCCTTCTCCATGCTTTACGATGGGAAATACACATGCGGAGATTGTAACGTGTACGCTGGGAGTCGGGAACCAAGTACAGGGAGGGCAAATGTAATAGTAAATAGAACATTGTACAAAACAAGAAACACGAACAGTGTAAAGACATGAAACAGAAACAGAGTCAATAATGCCTGAGGAAAGAACCAGGGGGAGTGACAAATATAGGGGAGGTAATCAGGAAGGTGATAGAGTCCAGGTGAATGTCATGAGGTGCAGGTGCTGATGAGATAACCGGTGACGTCGAGCGCCGAAGAGGGGAAGCGGGAGTAACTGTGACATAGATCACCCATTCACCCACACCGCGTCTGACAAAGACACAGCAGTTGGAACCAAAAATCGCAAATTTGGACTCTAGACCAAAGGACAAATTTCCGCCGGTCTAATGTCACATTGCTTGTGTTTCTTGGCCCAAGCAAGTCTCTTCTTCTATTGGTGTCCTTTAGTAGTGGTTTCTTTGCAGCAATTTGACCATGAAGGCCTGATTCACGCAGTCTCCTCTGGACAGTTGTTGAGATGTGCATTTATTTGGGCTGAAATTTCTGAGGCTGGTTACTCTAATGTACTTATCCTTGTCACGTTCCTGACCTGTTTTCCGTTGTTTTTTGTATTTGTTTAGTATGGTCAGGGCGTGAGCTGGGTGGGTAGTCTATGTTATGTGTTTCTATGTTGGGTTCAATGTGTTGCCTGATATGGTTCTCAATTAGGGGCAGGTGTTTGACGTTATTAAGGTAGGCTGTTCTCACTGTTTGTTGGTGGGTGATTGTCTTCCGTGTTTGTGTATGTACCACACGGGACTGTTTCGTTTGTTCTAGTCTGTACCTGTTCGTGCGTTCTTCGTGTTTATTGTAAGTTCATATGTTCAGGTCGGTCTACGTCGTTTTTTGTTTTGTAATTACTCAAGTGTATTTCGTGTTCGTCTTGTCTTCACAACACGCTGCGTTTTGGTCCGATCCCTACACCTCCTCTTCAGAAGAAGAGGAGGAAAACAGCCGTTACAGTCCTCTGCAGCAGAGATAACTCTGGGTGTTCCATTCCTGTGGCGGTCCTCATGGGAGCCAGTTTCATCATAGTGCTTGATTGTTTTGCCACAGCACTTGATATTTTCCGTATTGACTTAATAATGATGGACTGTCATTTCTCTTAGCCCTATTTGGTAAAACAGCTCAAATCTTCTGTATTACCCCCCCACCTTGTCACAACACAACTGATTGGCTCAAACGCATTAAGAAGGAAAGAATTTCCACAAAAACTTTTAACAAGGCACACCTGTTAATTTAAATGCATTCCAGGTGACTACCTCATGAAGCTGGTTGAGAGAATGCCAAGAGTGTGCAAAGCTGTCATCAAGGCAAAGGGTAGCTACTTTGAAGAATCTCAAATATAAAATATACTTTGATTTAACACTTTTTTGATTACTACATGATTCCATATGTGTTATTTCATAATTTTGATGTCTTCAGTATTATTCTACAATGTAGAAAATAGTAAAAAATAAATAAAAACCCTTGAATGAGTAGGTGTTTTAAAACTTTAGACCGGTAGTGTCCATCTGATATCCCCCACATTTGGTAATTATTGCTTGAGGCCTCATATTAATACAATGATAAAAAGTAATCACTGTTTTCTTATCATTACCACTCTGACAATGGATTGTGTTCATTGCGGATATTAACATTTTTCAATTTACGTCAAGTAGTATGTGTTGAATGCCCCTGCTCTGCTCGGTTTAATAGATCTCCAGGGGAAATTATACACAACAAAACAGCCATTTGGAGATAAAGAGTGATGATTATCCTCATTTGAGAAGCTCTCACCCTTTCTCTCTTCCTCACCACCCACAGAATGAGAGCTCAGTGGGGGAAACCATTCAGAAATCATTCAGAGGCTGTGGTGTGTATCAACACTCAGAAATCTCCCAGTGCTTTTTTCCCGAAAATGCACAAAAGGAGGCAGGTTTGACGTCCTTTGTTACTTCGGAGGCAAAGCGAGAAATGTATGGTTTGCTCGCTGTGATGAGGTTTCCCAGAAGGCTTTGCAGGCGGCGAGAATGGGAGACGAGGTGTGACATTTGTTTATCAGTGACCTCTTGGCTTTTGTCACGGCTCGATTGTCAGAGCAGGCAGGTGGTGGTTGAGATGCTGCCACAGATACTGGCTTTTCTATCTTATCAGTGGTGAGCACGTGGGGGGGGGGGGGGGGGGGGTATAGGCAGTAGTGCAGTCAGCTTGATCGGCACTGGCGCTGTTGGTACAGTATGGCTGGTTTGGTACAGCGGGTCTTGTTGGCACTGACCGATCACCTTTAGGACCAGACTGCCAGGCATGTTTTTGACCATTATCTTTCGTGTGTATTTTTGACACATATACATCAGCATGCACACACATGCACTGTGTCTGATTCGTTTTTATTTAGAGACTTTGGGTTTTTTAGAACATCATTGAGTCTCAAAGGATAGGGAGTGTGGTGTGTACTTGTACTGCGCTCGTCATGCTACAACGGAGGAGAGAACGGTGGAGAGACCAGCTCTCAAACTCTCAAAGTCAAATCAAATGTTAATTTTCACATGCACCAAATACAATTGTAGACTTTAGTGCTTACTTCCGAACCCTTGCCCAACAACGCAGAGTTAAAAAGTAATAAATCAAAATAGAAAAAAAGTTACAATATAACACTAACAGCAGTTAGGAGTGTTGGGCCAGTAACCGAAAGGTTGCTGGTTCGAATCACCGAGCCAAATAGTAAAAAAATCTGCCGATGTGCACTTGAACAAGGCACTTATACCTAATTGCTCCTGTAAGTCGCTATGGATAAGAGTGTCTGCTAAATTACTAAAATGTCATGTAAATATATATACATGTAGGCATTGATCTGAAGCCGAAAAAGAAAGGAAATTCACTAGCACCACAATGCCTACTTCACCCATGCTTTTCCAACACACATCTTTGACCTACTACAGTAGCTATGTTGGTCTATTGTACTTCCAACAATGTGTAGGCAGGTTGCTTAGGATTCAAACCTTCTCAAACAGCCAAATACATATTTTTCGTAGGGACAATGGACTTTACAGTGTCCTTCTAATAGCTATCACGACTCAGGATATGACCCAGATGCAGACACGGGAGGCGGGTAGTTCAGTTCCCAGATGATTTATTAGGAACACGGGGCAGGCAAAGGGCAGGTCGAGGGCAGGCAGAGGTTCGTGATCAGGTCAGAGTCAGGCAGGATACATTTTTGGAAAAAGCTGCGTTCAACAGGATTACCAACACAGACTGACTAGCTCAAATAGACAGAAGCTTCTATATGGCAGACCAATTCGAACTCCTCTCTCGACATGTCCAGCCCAGTAATTATCTCAGCCAATCATGGCAAGTGGGAAGGTTGCCGTCTTTTCTGTGGCTTAACCAACAAGGCTCGTAATTTAACAATTGTATTAATATTTACAGATGGCATACACGTTTATTATGAAGGCACATGAAAGTTCACATGTTCCAGACGGCATTTCTGATAATATATATTTTTTTTTTTCAAATGGCTATCCTGTGAAGTCGTGACTTGCAACATGCGCCTAGTTTCCTGAAACGGGTCACATTTAACCCCTTAGTTTCGTTGGCACAAAACTACCTCCATACTTCCATTAATTTGTATAGGTTACCTTCAGACGAGTCCCGTGACACTTGCGGGGTCGTAGAGAAAAAAATAGTGCAGAGCAAAACGTGAGAGTCTCATCTTTCCACTTTGCGGTCATATTAGTTTGTAGCCCAGACGTTCGGACGCTACAGATGTTTTCATGAGAAGACCGATTTTCGGGATGTATCATGATCTGACAAACACCACTGTAGCTTGGCAACCTTCCATGCAACAACAAAAAATATCTCTAGCTTAAACTGACAGATTTTGCTGTGGATTTCTTTTATTATGTTATTATGTGATTCATGCACGGGTGCGTCAATAGACACTTCATTTTAATCCTTGTGTATAGAGTATCATTAGGTTATGTATTTGTTAGATATAGGCCTATTGTAAATGTGTATTATTGTAGCATCATCATCATAATTGCAAAAACAAATACATAGTAATTTGAAAGAAGAATTGCAATTGATTAAAAAGGACCATGTTTGCAAAACAAGTGGTTCTGAGCTTATGAAAGGGTTCCAACTCTAAGTATGCATTTCACTGTAAGGTCTACCCCTGTTGTATTGAGCACGTTTGACAAATACATTTGATTTTCATTTTATGTCAATATTACACAGGTAAGCTAATGGTTACAGAAATCAGATATGCAGACCTCTATATCTATATGAGTGACTGTCTCCCACACACCACCACCTGTTTGTGTTGGGCACCTACTGACCCAAAAATGTGTTATGAATATTTATTTCTAATTTACATGCATTGTTAAAATAAAGATTTAAGGAAGTACAGGCAGGCAGCACATTACTAAAAGACAAAACGGCTCACTCAATCAAGCCAGATGGTATTGTAAGTATAAAAGCAAAGCTTGGTTTCATATAGTTAAGGAAAAGCCTAACGTGTAGAATGGGCTTAGTGTGGGGTTAGAAGAATGCAATACCTTACCTTGTATGCAGTACAAATCACATTATTGTGGGAGCTCCTCCTCTCAGAGTATAAGTTAGGCTGTTTGAGAAGGTTTGAATCCTAAGCAACCTACCTACACATACAGTAGTTTGAAGTACAATAACAACATAGCTACTGTAGTAGGTCAAAGCTGTGTGTTGGAAAACCTTGGTAGACCATGGGTGAAGTAGGCATTGTGGTGCTCATGTGAATTCTTTCAGCTTCAGACCAATGCCTACTTCTCACTTAAATCTTTTGGGGTTTTAATACATTGAACAGCCCATTGTAACAGCCTATAAGTGCCTTTACATGCAGTCATAATGCATCACACATGCGTGGCTCATAGAATGTGTTACCCTTGTATGACGGCGTCACCCACCTTGAGTCACTATGGTATCACTGACATTCCTTGAGTATTGGTACACACTCAAGGGTGGACTCATCGCTTTCAATAGCTTTAAAGTAGAAGTGGATATCATCGTTGATGAAAAGGTGCAAGAGCAGGTGGAGAGAGAGCATTTCAAGAGAAAGGCAGAGAGGCTGTTAAGGCCAAGGCAATCCATCTCCATACGAAGGCACTAGAAGCGCTCTCTCTCTCTCGCTCTCGCTCTCACTCTCCCTTCCTTTATTAAAAGTGCTGGCTTGCCTTGAATGACTTGTCAGATTCACTAGCAAGTAATGCCTTAGCTCTATGTGAGTAAAACTGTAGTAGGCCACCAGCTGTCTCCTGAGCCATACTGCAGTGTCCATTTCCACGTCTTCACTAGCTACCTCATTGGAACTTGTTAGTGAGCCAAATATGTGGAAATAGCTTCTTTAGGCCATAACCCACCCACTACGGATCTACAGAGATAAAGCCTACATGTCCATGTTTTGTTTGTCCTGTCACACACACTTAGGCTGACTGATGAGACTTACTGAATCATGGATTAATTAAATTAGCATACATCTGTTACTTGGCCTCCATACCTGGCCATTCCATCTCTTGTTGACCGAGAGGTTGGAGGGAGGGAGGGAGGGAGGGAAAAACAGAGGGTGGAGGAGAGAAGAAAGCACACCCAATCCCAAATAGAACCCTCAACCCTACGCCCTATGCACTTGTGGAGATCTACAGTGAGAGGATTGGATTGGTGTAAGGAATAGGGTGAAACTTCAACCTAGCCTATCAGAGGACAAGATTGCATCTGTCAAATCCTCTCAGATCTCCACAAGTGCATAGGGTGTAGGGTTTAGTGGTCCGTTTGGGATTGGGACACTTCGTTTTTTTGGCTGAAACTCTCAGACCCTTATGGCCCTGGCCTCAGCTCATTGGCTGTTCGGAAGCCAAAAGGATTTCAGCACCACATTCACTGCTCTGTTTGAGGAGGTGCTAGTCTGACACATCCCTTTCTCAAGGTGATACGCCAAGTAGCTAGCTAGCTAGTTATCGTAGCAGACACAGGACTGAAGTTCTGGGTCTGTGAGGGTGTTCCAATTCATATTTCGGTCTTCTGTTGGAGGGCAGCCTTTTTACGAGGGCTAATACACTCCATTTAGACACCTCTCAATTTGGAGAAAGTGCTCCACTGTGTGTTGGCCTATTTGCATTCACATGTTGCAGTGAGAGACAAAGAGAAAGGGAGAGAAATTGGGAGGTTGTGAAGTGAGGCTGAGAGACCGAGGGAGAAAGAGAGCAAGGCATGATACTGAGAGATTAGGAGAGAGAATGAGTGTTTGATGATGAGTCTGCGAGAGAAAGAATGAAAAAGAGAATAAAGGGAGGGGTAACAAGTGAAAGTAAAATGGAAGGGTGAAAATGAGAAGAGAACGAGAGAAAGGGACCTGGTTTGAAGACTGTTCATTCCACTAATCTACCGATTAATCAACTCATATTTTTCGGTCGACATACAGCTTTACAACATTACTTATATCTACTCATTCCTCTCTGATCTGTGAGCACCAAATGGGTAGGGGGCTAGCTGAAAAGGGCTTGTTTGGACTGGCCAAGAGACAACGAGAGGGGGATGAGGAGAGGTTATGTCCAGTCCAGAGAACCGAGCCACTTTGACTCTGCCAAATCATTCTCACTGCCCCTGTGGGATCATGGTTAGTGGCTAAGTTCGTTCCAGTCTCTGTTCTGCAATCTGTTGGCTCTATCTGGATACTCTACTTGACCATCATTCCTCCAGATTTAGGTTCAGAGAAAGCATACTAAATAGTTAAACTTCTATTGACATTGATTCTATAAGTGATTTACTAAACAGGTGCTACCTCTGTTACTGAAATTATCTACTTGAATCTACTGTAATAAAGTATACATGTCGACTTCTGAAAGTGCAAATGCTTAGTACATCTATCACTATGAGGCACTAGGTGGCACACACTGCATAGCACCACCAAAATAATGTTAAATAAATTATAGTGTAGGATAAACACATATTTCATGCACAGTATGATTGACATGCTTCACACGGAAGTCTCACCAGGAGGGATAGCACAGGATTAAGGAATTAAGGAACACCTGTTCCAGGGATAATGTTCCTTTAGAGAGGGGTGTATGTTTATATGTGTGTGTGTGTGCGCAGTGGTTGAAAAAAAGTACCCAATTGTCATACTTGAGTAAAAGTAAAGATACCTTTAATAGAAAATGACTCAATTAAATATGTAAGTCACCCAGTAAAATACTACTTGAGTAAAAGTCTAAAAGTATTTGGTTTTAAATATACTTAAGTATCAAAAGTAAATGTATTTGCTAAAATATACTTAGATCTTGTTTTGTCTTAAGGGTAAAAAATGTCCTGCCACTATGTTTAACAGCAGAGAAAAACACCTAAATTATATTTTTTCAACTTGAAATTTGAGGACTTTTCCTAGAGTGACCCCAACATTAGAAAAAGTGAAACATCGCCTTTGTTCATATTTCCATGAAAGCTGTACACCACCAGGGTACAAAGATTGTCTTAGTGTCATTTTTGACCCGGTAGTTATAAAATAATTTACACACCACAAAGACACACACACACACACACACACACACACAATGAGAAATCTAGATTGTGTGCTACTGATTGAACTCAGACAAAACTAAAACTTTCTTGTGCATGTGCAGCATCTCCACTCCAAGACCCCACACATGACTCAAGTTCACAGACAAAATAAAAACTATTTCAGACAAAATAAAAACTATTTCAGACAAAATAAACATTTCTTGAAGGCGTTGTATACTAATGGGGAATGCAGTAAGAGGCTATACAGGTGCTGCAGATGACAGTCCCTCCAGTTCTCTCTTTGCCGAAGCCATGAGTGCACGTTTCAGTGCCTAACAGGTCGTAGATCAGATTTTTTCAGATGTCCAGGAGGAAAAAGAGAACAATGATTTAGAAGAGGAGGAGGTATCTGAAGAAGAAGATGGAGAAGAATACAACCCAGAGCACGATGCATTATCTTCAGATGAAGAAGAAATCCCCCATGCTGAAAGAGACATTTTTGTCAAAGAACAGCAAAATAACATGGTCCTTGTCACCATATGAGAACCAGGGCAGGATGGCAGCATAAAATGTCATAAGGATGACCCCAGGGCCCACAAGACATGCAGTTGCCCATGGCCAGGACATCGCCTCAGCATTCTACATGTTCATCACACTAGCCATTGAAAAAATCATCCTGGAGATGACAAATTTGGAGGGTTTCCATAAATATGGAGACAACTGGAAAAGGATGGTCGAGATTGACCTGCGTGCCTACATAGGGCTGCTAATCTTAGCGGGTGTGTATAGGTCCCGAGGCTAGGCTACATGTAGTCTCTGGGATGCAGAGAGTAGAAGGGCGATTTTTCATGCCACGATGTCACTGAACATCTTTCACACTTTCTCAAGAATGCTACGATTTGATAACCGAGAGACAAACTGGAGGTCTGGGAGAAGTGGGTGGAGCGTCTGCCATACCTACACAACCCTGGGCCTGAAGTAACAGTGGATGAGCAACTGGTTCCATTCAGAGGTACATTTTTATTTTCATATCTGTAATGTAAGTGATTTTCGCTGTTCATTTTTTTATGTATTGCTGTAATATCATTTATTTATGTGATTGTTTTCTGTGACACTGATACTAATTACTGAGAGTAATATCTTTTGTCAAAAGGTTACTTTCCTTTCCAGCAGTATATGCCCAGCAAGCCAGCAAAGTATGGCATCAAGATATGGGTGGCCTGTGACGCACAATCCAGCTATGCTTGGAAGATGCAAGTCCACACAGGGCCCGGAGGAGAACCAGGGGATGCGGGTTGTGCTTGATGTGACAGATGGACTGAGGGGGCACAATGTCACGTGTGACAATTTCTTCACCTCTTATGAACTCAGACAGCAGCTCCTGAAGAAGAAGATCACCATGGTTGGCACAGTTAGAAAGAACAAGCCCGAGCTCCCCCCTGCACTCCTCGCAACAAGGGGGAGAGAAGCCTTCTCATCAAAGTTTGCCTTCACCCCCACCACCACTCTAGTTTCTTACTTCCCAAAGAGGAACAAGAATGTGGTCCTCCTGAGCACACTGCACAAAACGGCTGAGATCAGTGATCGTGAGTACAGGAAGCCAGCCATCATCCTGGACTATTACCACAACAAACGAGGCGTGGACAACCTGGACAAGGTGATTGGAACTTAACAGCGGCAGGAGGATAACTGCCCGCTGGCCCCTGGTCATCTTCCATAACATCATTGATGTCTCCTCATACGATGCCTTCGTGATATGGAACAAGATCAACCCTACCTGGATGCCTGACAAGCAGAACAAGAGGAGGGTGTTCCCGGAGCAGCTGGGAAAGGTACTTGTAACCCCACACATTCAAAGAAGGGAGCACCTCCCCCGTACAGCAGCCTCTGCAGCGCTTGTGAAAGCCATTCAGGGGGCTGAATCTTGTCCTGATCCACCTGAGGCTGCAGCTGGGGTGGCAAGAGGAGGCGATACCAATTCTGCTCCCCAAAGAAGGACTGTTAAAACAAATACTATGTGCTGCACATGTGAGAAATACATCTGCAAAGTCTATGCACACACACTTGCATACTGTCCTACATGTGCTAATTAGAGTTGATTGATTTATGTTCTTCATGTTTTTGTTTTGTATCTATTATCTTATTTTATTTATTGTTGTTTTTTATGCACCTTGTGGGTGGGGGCAATGGTAAATTTTTTGGGGAGGAAACTAATATTTTGTAGTTGAATTCCTCATTGTTCATCATATAGGAATATATCACTATGTTGCCAAAAAAGTTCAAGACTGTTATTGTTTCATTCAAACCTACTTTCTGCACATTTCTGCTACTTTCTTAGGCTATTCAAGTGCTATCTCTTGCAAAAATGGTATGTTTACACCTATGCAGTACCTTTAGCAATAATAATAATAAACCTCTACTTTAGTAAAGAAAACATTAATGACAGGTGTGTTGTAATAAAAACGAGTGGTGTCCACTGATTAAATGCAGTCTTTCTGAATTGTGAAGATGGAAAACCCAGGCTTTCAAAGTTTGTGATGAATGACAGGTTGTTTCTAAATGCAAAATAGATGTGGGGTTTAAAATTCAATTAAGCTGCTTCATTTTAGGGGTTTAGTGAAGGCGGGTCATTTTTTACCCTTAGGACAAGGGTAATATACAGAATGTTAAGACTACACAAGGGTTAAGTATTCAAAGTAAAAGTGTGAATCATTTAAAATTCCTTATATTAAGCAGACCAGACGGCACCATTTTCGTGTTTTTTCCATTTATGGATAGCCAGGGGTACGCTCTAACACTCAGACATGATTTACAAACGAAGCGTGTGTTTACTGAGTGAACCAGATCAAGCATCATTTACAAACGAAGCATGTGTTTTGTGAGTTCTCCAGATCAGAGGCAGTAGGAATGACCAGGGATGTTCTCTTGATAAGTGTGTGAATTTGACCATTTTCCTGTCCTGCCAAGCATTCAAAATGTAACGAGCACTTTTGGGTGTCAGGGAAAATGTATGGAGTAAAAAGTACATTATTTTCTTTAGGAATGTAGTGAAGTAAAAGTAGTCAAAAATATAAATAGTAAAGTACAGATACTCCCAAAAATTACTTAAGTATTACTTAAGTATTTTTACTTAAGTACTTCACACCACTGTGTGCGTGTGTAAGAGAGAGAGAGAAGGAAAGAACTAGAGAGAGACGGGGGGATACTTGGGAGACAGAAGTCTATCTTTTGTTTATCCCAAGTTGTTCTCCAACTGAAAGTGTTCCACCCTTCTAAACAAATTAGATTTCACATTCAGAGAACACAGTGGCCATCTTACTAGCATAGAGATATCTAATATGCTTACTCATTCAAAACAACCCTTGAAGAAGCAATTTCACAATGACAGCTGCTTTGATGTGTGTGTGTGTGCTTGTGTGTGTTGTTTGGGAACCCTTCCGTTATTACATTTAGGTAACAATGCTGTTTATATTGGATTTGACCTATTCCAGACAATTTCTACTTTAACAAGACTAACAACCCCTGTCACTTAAGCAACGGCAGGACCCAACGGCGATCCCCGTGTCAGTCGAACGCGGGCAGGACATGCTAATTTACTCCGAGAACACTCACCCGAAAAAGGTTACTTTGGACAATGACAGAAATCACGGCACAAGTCCTTTATCATTCTGTTCACACTTGCTTACTCCGGTCTCTCCTAACACACACGCCATACGTTGCTGCTACAATTTTTTTTTATCCTGTTGCTCAGCCACTTTACCCCTGATTGTATGCATACCTCATCTATCACTGATGTTGTTCTTGTACATACTGTATATTATTTTGTTTATATTGACACTATCTATTTCTGATATTGCTACTATGTCAGTAACCATTTGGCTGTACCATTTACAACTTCTGTAGAGACCCATCCACTTGGCAATATGTGGCTGGGGGTCAAAGCATTTCTTTCGCATGACCCATCAATTTAGACAAGTGTGTCTGGGTAAGCGTCATTCTGTTCTGTGTAAGCGTCATTCTGTTCTGTGTAAGCATACCTATGTTAGCAATGTTGTATACAAAAATAAAGTTAAACATCACACACAATGTACAAACCTATTACAACTGGAGCAGGCCAACCCTGCTGAAGGTCTGATGGGTGTGTAGGGTTCCCAGAAATAATTATATGCATGTCAATCTCTCCTGGCTCAAAGTAGAGGAGAGATTAACTTCATCACTACTTGTATTTGTGAGAGGTAGTGACATGTTGAAAGCACCGAGCTGTCTCTTTATACGACTAGCACACAGCTCAGACACACATGCGTACCCCACAAGACATGTCACCAGAGGTCTCTTCACAGTCCCCAAGTCCAGAACAGACTATGGGAGGCGCACAATACTACATAGAGCCATGACTACATGGAACTTTATTCCACATCAGGTAACTGATGCAAGCAGTAGTGTCAGATTTTGTTTTTAAACATAAAAATATACTTTATTGAACCGCAGGCACTGTGAAGCAACACAAACATAGGCTCAGACACATGCATTCACACACACGATAACATAGGCACTATACACACACGTATACATGGATAACATAGACTGACCAGGTGAATCCAGATGAAAGCTACGATCCCTTATTGATGTCACTTGTTAATCCACTTCCATCAGTGTAGATGAAGGGGAGGAGACCGGTTAAAAAATATATTTTTAAGCCTTGAGACAACTGACACATTGATTGTGTATGTGTGCCATTCAGAGGGTGACTACAAAAGATTTAAGTGCCTTTGAACGGGGTATGGTAGTAGGATCCAGGCACACCGGTTTGATTTCAAGAACTGTAATGCTGCTGTGTTTTTCATGCTCGTAAAGTTTCCCGTGTGTATCAAGAATGGTCCACTACCTAAAGGACATCCAGCCAACTTGACACAACTATGGGAAGCATTGAAGTCAACATGGGCCAGCATCCCTGTGGAACGCTTTCGACACCTTGTAGAGTACATGCCCGATGAATTGAGGCTGTTCTGAGGGCAAAAGGTGTTCCTAATGTTTTGTACACACAGTGTATGTTTACAAGACTACCGTTTTAAAAGGAGTCTCTCTCTCCTTCTACTTTTACTTTTACATTTACTTCACTACATTCCTAAAGAAAATAATGTCGTTTTTACTACATACATTTTCCCTGACATCCAAAGTACTTTTTACATTTTTTATGCTTGGAAGGACAGAAATTGTCTAGAAGGCCAGCATCCCGGAGTTGCCTCTTCACTGTTGACGTTGAGACTGGTGTTTTGTGGGTACTATTTAAGGAAGCTGCCAGTTGAGGACTTGTGAGGCATCTGTTTCTTAAACTAGACACTCTAATGTACTTGTCCTCTTGCTCAGTTGTGCACCGGGTCCTCCCACTCCGCTTTCTATTCTGGTTAGAGCCAGTTTGTGCTGTTCTGTGAATGGAGTAATACACAGCGTTGTACGAGATCTTCAGTGTCTTGGCAATTTCTTGCATGGAATAGCCTTCATTTCTCAGAACAAGAATAGAGTGATGAGTTTCAGAAGAAAGGTCTTTGTTTCTGGCCATTTTGAGCCTGTAATCGAACCCACAAATGCTGATGCTCCAGTTACTCAATTAGTCGAAAGAAGGCCAGTTTGATTGCTTCTTTAATCAGCACAGCAGTTTTCAGCTGTGCTAACATAATTGAAAAATAGTTTTCTAATGATCAATTAGCCTTTTAAAATGATAAACTTGGATTAGCAAACACAACGTGTCATTGGAACACAGGAGTGTTGATTGCTGATAATGGAACTCTGTATGCCTATGTAGATATTCCATTAAAAAAATCAGCCATTTCCATCTACAATAGTCATTTACAACATTAACAATGTCTACACTGTATTTCTGATCAATTTGATGTTATTTTAATGGACAAATTTTTTTACAAAAAAACAAGGACATTTCTAAGTGACCCCAAACTTTTGAACGGTAGTATATATATATATATATATATATATATATATATATTTATATATATATATATATAGTACCAGTCAAGAGATTAGACACACCTACTCATTCAAGGGTTTTTCTTTATTTCTACATTGTAGAATAGTAGTGAAGACATCAACACTATGAAATAACTGATATTGTAACGATTTTCGTCGTCGTATGAAGAGTAGTCGGACCAAGTGTTCATGATTATTTATTTAAACTGAACACTAAAACAAAAATAACAAAGAGAATGAACGAAACCGAAACAGCCCTGTCGGGGGCAGAAACACAAAACAGAAAATAACTACCCACAAAACACAGGTGGGAAAAAGCTGCCTAAGTATGATTCTCAATCAGAGACAACGATAGACAGCTGCCTCTGATTGAGAACCACACCAGGCCAAACACAAAGAAATACAAAACATAGAAAATGAACATAGAATGCCCACCCAAATCACACCCTGACCAAACCAAAATAGAGACATAAAAAGTTCTCTACAGTCAGGGCGTGACAAATATGGAATCATGTAGAAACCAAAAAAGTATTAAACAAATCAAAATGTATTTTATATTTGAGATTCTTCAAAGACACCACCCTTGATGGAATGCATTTCAATTAACAGGTGTGCCTTGTTAAGTTAATTTGTGGAATTTATTTCCTTAATGCGTTTGACCAATCAGTTGTGTTGTGACAAGGTAAGGGTGGTGTACAGTAGATAGCTCTATTTGGAAATAGACCAAGTCCAAATTATGGTAAGAACAGCTCAAATAAGCAAAGAGAAATGACAGTCCATCATTACTTTAAGACATGAAGGTCAGTCAATCTGGAAAATGTCAAGACCTTTGAAAGTTTCTTCAAGTGCAGTCACAAAAACCATCAAGCTCTATGATGAAACTGGCTCTCATGATGACCGCCACTGTCACACCCTGATCTGTTTCACCTGTCTTTGTGCTTGTCTCCACCCCCTCCAGGTGTCATCCATCTTTCCCATTATCCCCAGTGTATTTATACCTGTGTTCTCTGTTTGTCTGTAGCCAGTTCGTTGTGTCGTCAAGCCTACCAGTGTTTTTCCCGTGCTCCTGTCTTTCTCTGGTTCCTGTTTTCTAGTTTTCCCAGTTTTGACTGTTCTTTCTGCCCTGACTGAGCCTGCCTGTCATTCTGTACCTTGTTACACCACCCTGAATTACTGACCTCTGCCTGCCCTGAGCCTGCCTGCCGTTCTGTACCTTTCGGACTCTGCTTTAGATTACTGACCTCTACCTGCCCTTGACCTGACGTTTGCGTGCTCCCCTGTTTTTGTAATAAACTTTTGTTACTTTGAAACTGTCTGCATCTGGGTCTTCTCCTGAGCCTTGACAACCACAGGAAAGGAAGACCCAGAGTTACCTCTGCTGCAGAGGATAAGTTCATTAGAATTAACTGCACCTCAGATTGCAGCCCAAATAAATGCTTCACAGAGTTCAAGTAACACACATCTCAACATCAACTGTTCAGAGGAGACTGCGTGAATCAGGCCTTCATGGTTGATTGTCTGCAAAGAAACCACTACTAAACGACATCCAATAAGATGAAGAGACTTGCTTGGGCCAAGAAACACGAGCAATGGTGGAAATATGTCCTTTAGTTGGATGAGTGCAAATGTACGATTTTTGGTTTCAACCGCCATGTCTTTGTGAGACGCAGAGTAGGTGAACGGATGATCTCTGCATGTGTGGTTCCCACTGTGAAGCATGGAGGAGGAGGTGTGATGGTGTGGGGGTGCTTTGCTGGTTACACTGTCTGTGATTTATTTGTAGTTCAAGGCACACTTAACCAGCATGGCTACCACAGCATTGTGCAGCGATGCGCCATCCCATTGGGTTTGCGGTTAGTGTGACTATCATTTGGTTTTCAACAGGACAATGACCCAAAACACACCTCCAGGTGGTGTAAGGGCTATTTGATCAAGAACGAGAGTAATGGAGAAGCAGCCAACAAGTGCTCAGCATATGTGGTAACTCCTTAAAGACTCTTGGAAAAGCATTCCTCATGAAGCTGGTTGAGAGAATGCCAAGAGTGTGCAATGCTGTCATCAAGGCAAAGGTTGACTACATTTATGTAAAATATAAAATATTTTTTTGATTTGTGCCACGAGAATTTTCAATCCCAATCAATAAACTTTGACCAATCCCAGAGGTTTGTAAGACCCTGGGTTTAATAATAATTAGTGAGTTCTCACCACTGTTTATCACTACCAAGCTGACAGTTCCATTCCCCCGAGATTAGAGGAACCTTGAAAAGGACTCCCTGTCCTATCATAAGTTTCTCAGAGTTCTAGCCAGGTCGGTTCAAACACAGTTGAATTGTTCTCGGTATTTTCTTAGTCACACACACACATTTCTCTACCAAACCTTATTGGACTTACGTTTAGTACTTTAATCATTCATTATACATGCTACATAAACTAATAATCGTTACGTTTCAGATAATCAAAGTTTCAGATATTTTTTTATAACCCAACCCTGATCTGTACTCCTCCACAACTTTGTCCCTGACCTGTTTGGAGAGCTCCTTGGTCTTCATAGTGCTGCTTTCTTGGTGGTGCCCCTTGCTTAGTGGTGTTGAAGACTCTGGGGCCTTTCAGAACAGCTGTATATATACTGAGATCATGTGACACTTAGATTGCACACAGGTGAACTTTATGTAACTAATTATGTGACTTCTGAAGGTAATTGGTTGCACCAGATCTTATTTAGGGGCTTCATAGCAATGGGGATGAATACATATGCACGCACCACTTTTCAGTTTTTTATCTTTTAGAATTTTTGGAAACAAGTAATTATTTTCATTTCATTTTACCAATTTGGACTATTTTATGTACGTCCAATACATGAAATCCAAATAAAAATCTATTTAAATTACAGGTTGTAATGCAACAAAATAGGAAAAATGCCAGGGGGTGAATAATTTTGCAAGGCACTGTAGCTTAGTAGAACCCCCTACCCCAGCTTAGACAGGGCTTAGACTGATGGGCTGTTCAATTCAATCCAATTTTTCCACATTAAACCTTTTTAAAGTAATGTCCAGTCATTAACAAAAAATGATGATGTTTCTAATGTACATACTGGAGATGTGATTTTCTGTAGAGAAAAGGGGAAAACTTGCAACACGGTCATGCTTGCTTTTGTACAAAGTGACACTATGTTAAAACCATCATAACGCTTGATAGGATCCAGTTACAAACAAACATAAGTGTACTTCAGAAACCACAAAAAGCGGTTTCTCATTGTGTATACAGTATATAGCATCAAGTGACTCTGTGAATTATTATTTTTTTAAATAGAAGCTAACGATGGCAGGCCTTTGTTAAACAAAACTTTGCCATTCACATACTTTAAATCCGTATACAATTTACATCCCTCTCCTCAGTCCTCTGTTGCTAGGTGATGGGAAAACTGCAGTGGTTATAGATCAAGTCTGTGTGACCTTTACAGAGAAAATGAAAGGAAACCCGCCTGCAAATATAATAATGAACACACTTGCACGCACACACATTTGCACACCAGTGGAGGCACCTAAGAGCAGGAAGGGGAGGACCCTACTCCTCAGTGAAAAATAAAAAGGGTGAAACATAAAAAAGTTATCATTTTTAGATATTAGGTTTCCTCTGGCAACACCATGGTGGTATCCTACAGAGTGCTGTTGAGGCTACTGTAGACCTTCATTGCAAAATAGTTTGTTGGCATCAATGAATTTGCTGAGTTACAGTTATTATAAGGAAATCATTCAGTTGAAATACATACATTATAACCTAAGGAAGGAAGGGGCGTAGCCATGGGTGGGCCTGGGAGGGTATAGGCCAACCCGCTGGGGAGCCAAGCCCAGCCAATCAGAATTAGTTTTTCCCCACAAATATATTTATTACAGACAGAAATACTCCTCAGTTTCATCAGCTGTCCAGGTGGTTGTGAGGCCAAGTGGATGTACTGCCAAATTCTCTAAAATGAATTTGGAGGCAGCTTATGGTAGAGAAATTAACATTAAATGATCTGGCAACAGCTCTGGTGGACATTCCTGCATTGAGCATGCCAATTGCACACTCCCTCAAACTTTTATTGTCCCCAGTACAAGGTGCACCTGTGTAATGATCATGCTGTTTAATCAGCTTCTTGATATGCCACACTTGTCAGGTGGATGGATTATTTTGGCAAAGGAGAAATGCTCACTAACAGGGATGTAAACAAATTTGAGCACAACATTTTAGAGAAATAAGCTTTTTGTGCAAATGGAACATTTCTGGGATCTTTTATTTCAGCTCATGACACATGGGACCAACACTTTACATTTTGCGTTTATATTTTTGCTCCATATAATTTGTGTATTTGGTGTATAATTGGTGTAACTGCTAAACTGCTTGCTAACTGTACATTGTACTGCATGATTGTAGCGGGTTTACTAACGCATTAGTTCTAGTAGCTACAGTATGTTGTTAACTTGAAGTTAGCTAATATGGTGACAATGATGAAGGCTGTATTTAGGAGTTATAATAGGAAGGTTTGGCTTAGGAAGGTTTGGAAAGGTTTTTTCACCGGCTCACAGACACCTTGATTTTTCAAATATCTCTTGACCTGTGCACCCTGTTGTAAACTTTTCATAGGCTAGGTTGCAGCAACTTCATGATACAGTTGAAGACGGAAATGTACATACACCTTAGCCAAATATATTTAAACTCAGTTTCACAATTCCTGACATTTAATCCCAGTAAAAAATTCCCTGTTATAGATCAGTTAGGATCACCACTTTATTTTAAGAATGTGAAATGTCAGAATAATAGCAGCGAGAATGATTTATTTCAGCTTTTATTTATTTCATCACATCCCCAGTGGGTCAGAAGTTTACATACACTCAATTAGTATTTGGTAGCATTTCCTTTAAATTGTTTAACTTGGGT
This sequence comes from Salvelinus alpinus, assembly GCF_045679555.1. Classification (NCBI taxonomy): domain Eukaryota; kingdom Metazoa; phylum Chordata; class Actinopteri; order Salmoniformes; family Salmonidae; genus Salvelinus; species Salvelinus alpinus. Next base: position 48,968,248 of record NC_092090.1, read on the forward strand.
CAAACGTTTCGGGTTGTGAGCATCAGAGGTGAACCAGTTGCATACACAGCTCGAGCAAGGCATTCATCAGCATTTCTCTGACTACATTCCTCCATTGAGTCAAAAAAACTTCTGATTCCAGGAGGACCATGAGCTGTTGCTATCGATAAGGTGTCTGATTCATAGTTTTCACCTCGAATAGAAGTAGAGGGACCTTTGTCAGAGGTTGCTTGTTGTGAGCGCTGAGGGAACTGTATGCACTTGGCCAGATGATTCTGCATCTTTATTGCATTCTTCACATATGATTTGGCACAGTATTTGCAAATGTACACAGCTTTTCCTTCTACATTAGCTCCCCACATCAGATTGTGCCCGTGGCATTTTCCTGTAGAGATAAGAAAAAAAAATGTAAAAAACCCCAAATACAATTCCATGTACTGTTAAATAGTTAGATTAAACAACTCCTTTGTACGATACATGTTTTAAAATGAAACATGTATGGAAACAGGTGAATTAACACTCCTCAGTTAGGAGGCTCAAGCAAGCTAAAACCCACATGGTAGCAAAAACTAACTAGCAGAAATTGTTAACAAGTTAGAAATTATTTAACCTCTCTGGGATTGTTCGGGACGTGAGGGTCCCACCTCGCCAACAGCCAGTGAAATTGCAGGCCGCCAAATACAAACAGAAATCTCATAATTAAAATTCCACAAACATACAAGTATTATACACCATTTTAAAGATAAACTTCTTGTTAATCCAACCAAAGTGTCCGATTTCAAAAAGGCTTTCCGGCGTACGCACACCATGTCATTATGTTAAGTCAGCGCCTAGCCACAGAAAACCATACAGCCATTTTCCAAAGAAGGAGGTGTCACAAAAGTCAGAAATAGCGTTAAAATGAATCACTAACCTTTGATGATCTTCACTGGATGGCACTCCCAGGTCTCCATGTTAGACAATAAATGTGTGTTTTGTTCGATAAAGTTCATCTTTATGTCCAAAAACCTCATTTGAAATTGGCGCGCTGTTCAGAAATGCATTGTCTCAAACAAACATCTGGTGAAATTGCAGAGAGCCACATCAAATTACAGAAATACTTATCATAAACATTGATGAAAGATACAAGTGTTATACATAGGATTAAAGATAAACTTCTTGTTAATCCAGCCGCTGTGTCCGATTTCAAAAAGGCTTTACGGCGAAAGCACACCATGCGATTATGTTAAGTCAGCGCCTAGCCACAGAAAACCATACAGCCATTTTCCAACCAAGGAGAGGTGTCACACGTCAGAAATAGCGTTAAAATGAATCACTTACCTTTGATGATCTTCATCTGATGGCACTCCCAGGTCTCCATGTTAGACAATAAATGTTTGTTTTGTTCGATAAAGTTCATCTTTATGTTCAAATACCTCAAATACAAAGTCCAGACGAAAAGTCAAAAAAGTTCCATTAAAGTTAGTAGAAACATGTCAAACGATGTATATAATCAATCTTTAGGATGTTTTTATCATAAATCTTCAATAATATTCCAATCGGACAATTCCGTTGTCATTAGAAAGGAAAGAGAATGAGCGTCACGCGCGAGACTAAACAAATGTCTTTCAGCTTGACCACTTGTTGAAACAGCTCTTATTCGATCCCCTTTTCACAATACAAGCCTGGAACAATTTCTAAAGACTGTTGACATCTACTGGAAGCCTTAGGAAGTGCAATCTGACCCCACAGACACAGGATATTGGATAGGCAATCACTTAAAAAAACTACAAACCTCAGATTTCCCACTTCCTGGTTGGATTTGTCTCAGGTTTTTGCCTGCCATATGAGTTCTGTTATACTCACAGACATTATTTTAACAGTTTTGGAAACTTTAGAGTGTTCTCTATCCAAATCTATATGCATATCCTAGCTTCTGGGCCTGAGTAGCAGGCAGTTTAGTTTGGGCACGCTTTTCATCCAAAATTCCGAATGCTGCCCTCAATCCTAGTGAAGTTAAACACACCTTGCTGTAGGCTACTATTTACTAATTAACAACAAATCATGTACAGTGGAGAGAACAAGTATTTGAGACACTGCCGATTTTGCAGGTTTTCCTACTTACAAAGCATGTAGAGGTCTGTAATTTTTATCATAGGTATTTTAAATTAATTACTTAAAAATCATACAATGTGATTTTCTGGATATTTTTTGATTCCGTCTCTCACAGTTGAAGTGTACCTATGATAAAAATTACAGACCTCTACATGCTTTGTAAGTAGGAAAACCTGCAAAATCGGCAGTGTATCAAATACTTGTTCTCCCCGCTGTATGTCATATAAAATATATTCTCCCCACTCAGTATTGTAATCAAAACTTAACAGAAAGCATGTAGTCCTTGGCTCAGACAGTGTAGTAGTGTGGGCTCAATAGCATCTTATTAGTGTGCAAGATCTTGAGAATCAGCTGTACATGGAAGAGATGGAAGAGTGCACTGCACATGTGATGGAAGAATGCACTGTGCATGCAGATTCCATTGAATTGGGGAAAGTTTAACCAAAATATGCCACAAGACCTAGAATTGCCTTATTTTCTCTCTCATTTATGCTAATTCATGTTTGTTGGATTCTCAATTAAGTTTCAATACATCTACTCTATTTGTCTTCAACCAAATACACCCCTTTCCTGACACTACGAGACTTCACATCTGTACAGGGCATGTAAAAGCCATGAATACACAAAGACATTACTCCCCAGGACCTTCTATATCTATGTAGAAATGCCATTACATTTTCATGCGATGTTTCAATAATGCACATACGAACCAGTTATGTCTATCACCAACAACTGGAGCTTACATCCAGTGCTTGCTGAATATGCATGAGAAGCTATACAGAAGGCAGAGTGGGAAAAACAACACTCCTAACAGTCTAAAGTGCTTTGGAAATGAGGCGGTTGTGAGGCAGTCCTGACCGCACTGTATGAGTGAAGTAATCAGCCAGGACTGCCGGTTACCAAGAGAGAGGTGACGAGAATCTCTCATCATTAGATTCTCTTTCACAAAGCTTCTGGCTGCTCCTGGCATGCTGGCAAGAACCACAGTTAGATTGTAGTATCTTTAGCAAGGTAGTTGGGCTTGGGAGTCAATGTGAGGTCAACGGGATGAGCTTTTAAAACTGGAGTAGAGTAACAAACATATAGTCTCTTCAAAGAATATAGCTAAACAATTAAGGTCAAAAAACAGATTACCACCAACAGAGAAATGAGCTTATTGCTTGTTGTATTGCTTATACCTATTCAATTTGTTCATATAGACAAGTGTGGGTGTACGTAGGGTTTCTAATAAGTAAGGTGAAGTAAAACCTATCCAGATTAGCATTCAGACAGGAAGTGTCTCAATGCTAATCTTACCTCAACCTTCACTCTTCAGAACACATCATTATTTTATTTTATTTTTATTTATTTAACCTTTATTTAACCAGGTAGGCAAATTGAGAACACGTTCTCATTTACAATTGCGACCTGGCCAAGATAAAGCAAAGCAGTTCGACACATACAACAACACATAGTTACACATGGAGTAAAACAAACATATAGTCAATAATACAGTGAAAAAAATAAGTCTATATACAATGTGAGCAAGTGAGGTGAGATAAGGGAGGTGAAGGCAAACAAATATATGTATAAATAAATAAAATATAAAAAGGCCATGGAGGCGAAGTGAGTACAACACAGCAAGTAAAATAAAAACTAAAAAACACTGGAATGGTTGGTTTGCAGTGGAAGAAAGTGCAAAGTAGAGACAGAAATAATGGGGTGCAAAGGAGCAAAATAAATTAATAAATAAATACAGTAGGTAAAGAGGTAGTTGTTTGAGCTAAATTGTAGATGGGTTATGTACAGGTGCAGTAATCTATGAGCTGCTCTGACAGCTGGTGCTTAAAGCTAGTGAGGGAGATAGGTGTTTCCAGTTTCAGAGATTTTTGTAGTTCGTTCCAGTCATTGGCAGCAGAGAACTGGAAGGAGAGGCGTCCAAAGGAAGAATTGGTTTTGGGGGTGACTAGAGAGATATACCTGCTGGAACGCGTGCTACAGGTAGGTGCTGCTATGGTGACCAGCGAGCTGAGATAAGGGGGGACTTTACCTAGCAGGGTCTTGTAGATGACCTGGAACCAGTGGGTTTGGCGACGAGTATGAAGCGAGGGCCAGCCAACGAGAGTGTACAGGTCGCAGTGGTGGGTAGTATATGGGGCTTTGGTGACAAAACGGATGGCACTGTGATAGACTGCATCCAATTTATTGAGTAGGGTTTTGGAGGCTATTTTGTAAATGACATCACCGAAGTCGAGGATTGGTAGGATGGTCAGTTTTACAAGGGTATGTTTGGCAGCATGAGTAAAGGATGCTTTGTTGCGGAATAGGAAGCCAATTCTAGATTTGACTTTGGATTGGAGATGTTTGATGTGGGTCTGGAAGGAGAGTTTACAGTCTAACCAGACACCTAGGTATTTGTAGTTGTCCACATATTCCAAGTCAGAGCCGTCCAAAGTAGTGATGTTGGACAGGCGGGCAGGAGCAGGCAGCGATCGGTTGAAGAGCATGCATTTGGTTTTACTTGTATTTAAGAGCAGTTGGAGGCCACGGAAGGAGAGTTGTATGGCATTGAAGCTCGTCTGGAGGGTTGTTAACACAGTGTCAAAAGAAGGGCCAGAAGTATACAGAATAGTGTCGTCTGCGTAGAGGTGGATCAGAGAATCACCAGCAGCAAGAGCGACATCATTGATGTAAACAGAGAAGAGAGTCGGTCCAAGAATTGAACCCTGTGGCACCCCCATAGAGACTGCCAGAGGCCCGGACAACAGACCCTCCGATTTGACACACTGAACTCGATCAGAGAAGTAGTTGGTGAACCAGGCGAGGCAATCATTAGAGAAACCAAGGCTGTCGAGTCTGCCAATGAGGATGTGGTGATTGACAGAGTCAAAAGCCTTGGCCAGGTCAATGAATACGGCTGCACAGTATTGTTTCCTATCGATGGCGGTTACGATATCGTTTATGACCTTGAGCGTGGCTGAGGTGCACCCATGACCAGCTCTGAAACCAGATTGCATAGCGGAGAAGGTGTGGTGTGATTCGAAATGGTCGGTAATCTGTTTGTTGACTTGGCTTTCGAAGACCTTAGAAAGGCAGGGTAGGATAGATATAGGTCTGTAGCAGTTAGGGTCAAGGGTGTCCCCCCCTTTGAAGAGGGGGATAACCGCAGCTGCTTTCCAATCTTTGGGGATCTCAGACGACACGAAAGAGAGGTTGAAGAGGCTAGTAATAGGGGTGGCAACAATTTCAGCAGATAGTTTTAGAAAGAAAGGGTCCAGATTATCTAGCCCGGCTGATTTGTAAGGGTCCAGATTTTGCAGCTCATTAAGAACATCAGCTGACTGTATTTGGGAGAAAGAGAAATGGGGAAGGCTTGGGCGAGTAGCAGAGGGGAGGGCAGTGCTGTTGTCCGGGGTAGGGGTAGCCAGGTGGAAAGCATGGCCAGCCGTAGAAAAATGCTTATTGAAATTCTCAATTATAGTGGATTTGTCGGTGGTGACAGTGTTTCCTATCTTCAGAGCGGTTGGAAGCTGGGAGGAGGTGTTCTTATTCTCCATGGACTTTACGGTGTCCCAGAACTTTTTTGAATTTGTGTTGCAGGAAGCAAATTTCTGCTTGAAAAAGCTAGCCTTGGCTGTTCTAACTGCCTGTGTATATTGGTTTCTGGCTTCCCTGAAAAGTTGCATATCACGGGGGCTGTTCGATGCTAATGCAGAACGCCATAGGATGTTTTTCTGTTGGTTAAGGGCAGTCAGGTCAGGAGAGAACCAAGGGCTATATCTGTTCCTGGTTCTAAATTTCTTGAATGGGGCATGCTTATTCAAGATGGTGAGGAAGGCATTTTTTAAAAATGACCAGGCATCCTCTACTGACGGGATGAGATCAATATCCTTCCAGGATACCCCGGCCAGGTCGATTAGAAAGGCCTGCTCGCTGAAGTGTTTCAGGGAGCGTTTGACAGTGATGAGTGGAGGTCGTTTGACCGCAATGAGGCAGTGATCGCTGAGATCTTGGTTGAAAACAGCAGAGGTGTATTTGGAGGGCAAGTTTGTTAGGATGATATCTATGAGGGTACCCGTGTTTACGGAATTGGGGTGGTACCTGGTAGGTTCATTGATAATTTGTGTGAGATTGAGGGCATCAAGCTTAGATTGTAGGGTGGCTGGGGTGTTGAGCATGTTCAAATTTAGGTCGCCTAGCAGCACGAGCTCTGAAGATAGATGGGGGGCAATCAGTTCACATATAGTGTCCAGAGCACAGCTGGGGGCAGAGGGTGGTCTATAGCAGGCGGCAACGGTGAGAGACTTGTTTTTAGAGAGGTGGATTTTTAAAAGTAGAAGTTCAAATTGTTTGGGAACAGACCTGGATAGTATAACAGAACTCTGCAGGCAGTCTTTGCAGTAGATTGCAACACCGCCCCCTTTGGCCGTTCTATCTTGTCTGAAAATCTTGTAATTGGGGATGAAAATGTCTGAATTTTTGGTGGTCTTTCTAAGCCAGGATTCAGACACGGCTAAAACATCCGGGTTGGTAGAGTGTGCTAAAGCAGTGAACAAAACAAACTTAGGGAGGAGGCTTCTAATGTTAACATGCATGAAGCCAAGGCTATTACGGTTACAGAAGTCATCAAAAGAGAGCGCCTGGGGAATAGGAGTGGAGCCAGGTACTGCAGGGCCTGGATTCACCTCTACATCACCAGAGGAACAGAGGAGGAGTAGGATAAGGGTACGGCTAAAAGCTATGAGAATTGGTCGCCTAGAGCTACTAGAGCAGAGAGTAAAAGGAGGTTTCTGGGGGCGATAAAATAGTTTAAAGGAATAATGTACAGACAAAGGTATGGTAGGATGTGAATACAGTGGAGGTAAACCTAGGTATTGAGTGATGATGAGAGAGATCTTGTCTCTAGAAACATCATTGACACCAGGTGATGTCATCGCATATGTGGGTGGTGGAACTGAGAGGTTGGATATGGTATAGAGAGCAGGGCTAGAATCTCTACAGTGAAATAAGCCAATAAACACTAACCAGAACAGCAATGGACAAGGCATATTTACATTAAGGAGAGGCATGCTTAAACGAGTGATCAATAAGGGTCCAGTGAGTAGAGGTTGGTTGGGGTCGTGGCGATCCAGACAGCTGGCCGGGTATATGGCTATCGGTAGCAGCATAGGATGGAGGTCTGTTAGTAGATACCTCGTGCGTTTCCGTCGGTAGGTTCCGTGTAGTGGGGTTTTGTTCAGATAGCAGCCGATAAGACAGCTAACGATTAGCGGGCCTCAGATGAGCGTTCAGGTAACGTCGGGACGGAGGTGCCGGTTGGATAAATCCCTCGGGCAGATAACGTCGGCAGTCAGTCGCGGCAGTCAGTCGTGAAGGCCCGGTGGGGTTCCGTATCTGCAGCAGCAACAAAAGAAACGGGTCCGGATGGTGATGGAACTCCTCAGCTGGCTAGCTCCAGCATGATTTGAGTTTGCTCCGGGGTCGACGTAAGCCAATAGTCACACGGTATGCAGCTAGCTAGCTGCGAAATCAAGGTGCAAGTGTCCAGAGCCTGCGGCTGGAATCCGGGGAAACTGAGAGAAAAAAGTCCCGGAATGCTCCGGTCCGAGTCGCGTTGCACAAAAGTGCCGGTAGATTATCGAGCTAAAGGAATAGCTGATGACCACAAAACGTGGGCAGCTGAAACACCAACGCTAGCCAGTAAACCGGCTAATTTCGGGGCAGCTACAGATTAGCTTCTGGCTAGCTATCGGAGTAGCTTCTGGTTAGCTTTCAGGCTAGCTTCTGAATTAGCCCCTGGCTAGCTTCCATGATGGATTTTCAGATTGAGGTAAATAATACTTTTTGTAATTGGTGAAGCGGGTTGCAGGAAAGCTTTTGCAGGAAAGCTTTTGTAGTTGAGTTCTTGGATAATAAATAAATAAAAGATATGCGAAGAAAAGGTGTAAATATATATATATACAGGACACGACACGACAATACGGAAAAAGACGTCTGAACTGCTAAGCCACCTTGGACAAGAAGCTTAGTCAGTACAACGCAATTCCAAACAATTATTCAAATCATGGCGGCAATTTTAATAACTGAATGCTTACAGTATTTTTATGCTGAGTGAAAGAAATTATGAAAATGCACTTTAAAAAGACTGAAAATGGTTCAAATGCAATTTACGGACCATTCACAAGTTCAACCAAGTTAACACACTCTAACAGACAACTCCGTTGAGCATAAGGACCACTTACCAGCAGAATGGATATGAGAGGAATACAAAGTGATGGTTCTGCTTTCTTGGTTTTGAAAAACATCTAGTCCACACACTGTTGTTTCCCCTGTTGTTCAAATCATATCACTCTCTCTTCTCTAGTTTGTGGTTGCTCTTTGGGTGGGTGGTGATCGTTTGTGTGCAATAGATCAGTTGGAGCAAATGGATTGATTCATTATTAGGCCAGGCTACAGTTCAACACTTTGTAATAAACTAAATCCCACTATCTCTGAATCTCACTTAGATAATACCTTTGGATGATACCAGTGGTAGCAATGCAAAGTTATACTATCTACAGAAAATACAGAAATGTTGCGGTCTATATTCAGAACCACATTCCTGTAAAGCTTAGAGTCTCATGTTAAATTCTGTTGAAGTAATATAGCTACCGGTTAATCTGCCTCATCTAAATCAATTCTTGTGGGAAGCTGCTACAGACCACCAAGTGCTAACAGTCAGTATCTGGATAATATGTGTGAAATTCCTGATTGTCAGGTGTGCTCCCTCTCCGGCCTCTAGGTCACCAGGCTGCTCATTATGGTGCACACCTGTCACCATCGTTATGCGCACCTGCGTTGTTGTCAGACTCACCTGACTCCATCACTTCCCTGATTACCTTCCATATATATGTCACTCCCTTTGGTTTCTTCCCCAGGCGTCATTGTTTCTGTTTCATGTCCGTGTTTCATATTATGTTTTGTTTTTTGTTTATTAAAACACTCACTTCCTGACTCTCAGTGCACATCGTTACATTGATAATGTATACGATATCAACAGAGAGGTATAATTTCTTGTTGATTCCAATATTGACTGGCTTTCATTAAGCTGCCCACTCAAGAAAAAGCTTCAAACTGTAACCAGTGCCTGCAACCTGGTTCAGGTTATCAGTCAACCTACCAGGGTAGTTACAAACAGCAAAGGCATGAAATCAACATGTATTGATCACATCTTTACTAATGCTGCAGAAATGTACTTTAAGGTGGTATCCAGGTCCATTGGATGCAGTGATCAAAATACAGTAGCCATAACTAGGAGTTCCAAAGTCTGGGCCTAATAGTGTATAAGATAAAATAAGTTTTGTAGTGATTCCTATGTTGATGATGTAAAGAATATTTGTAGGTCTGTGGTGTGTAGTGAGGAGCAAATGCACTTGACACATTTCTGAAATTGCTTATTCCAGTTACTAATAAGCATGCACCCATTACTAAAATTACGGTAAAAACTGTTAAATCCCCTTGGATTGATCAGGAATTTTAAAATGTCATGGTTGAGACGGATGAGGCAAAAGGAATGGCAAATAAGTCTGGCTGCACAACCGATTGGCAAACTATACTATGAAACAAAGAATGATAGTAAAAAGCTTTGGAGCACCTTAAGCACCTTTAAGGTGCTCCAAAGCTTTTTACTATCATTCTTTGTTTCATAGTATAGTTTGCCAATCGGTTGTGCAGCCAGACTTATTTGCCATTCCTTTTGCCTCATCCGTCTCAACCATGACATTTTAAAATTACATTTTCGGCAAAAACTCAAACTCAACTCCATCATTCATTAAATCAGATGGTGCATTCATCACAAAACTCACTGATATTGTAAACTACTTTAATTATTTTTTTATTGGTAAAATTAGCACACTTGGGCATGACATGCCAGCATCAAACGCTGACACTACACATCCAAGTATAACTGACCAAATTATGAAAGGCAAGCATTGTAATTTTGATATCTGTATACTGAGTGTGGAAGAGGTGAAAAAATAGTTGTCTATCAACAATGACAAGCCACCAGGGTCTGACAACTTGGATGGAAAATTACTGAGGATAATAGCGGACGATATTGGGACTCCTATTTGCCATATCTTCAATATAAGCCTACTAGAAAGTGTGTGCCCTCCGGCCTGGAGGGAAGCAAAAGTAATTCCTTTACCCAAGAATAGTAAAGCCCCCATTACTGGCTCAAATAGCCGACCAATCAGCCTCTTACCAACCCTTACTAAACATTTTGAAAAAAAATGGTGTTTGACCAGATTCAATGCTATTTTACAGTAAACAAAATGACAACTGACTTTCAACATGCTTCAAGCGAAGGACTTTCAACAAGCATAGCACTTACACAAATTATTGATGATTGGCTGAGAGAAATTGATGATAACTGTAAGGGCACAAGGCGAGACCCAGATGCAGACACGGGAGGCAGATGGTTTGAGTCTTTGATATTTATTAATAATCCAAAAGGGGTAGGCAAGAGAGTGGTCATGGACAGGCAAAAGGTCTAAACCAGTTCAGAGTCCAGGAGGTACAGTGTGGCAGGCAGGCTCGAGGTCAGGGCAGGCAGAATGGTCAGGCATGCGGGTACAGAGTCCAGAAAACAGGCAAGGGTCAAAACCAGGAGGACTAGCAAACGAGAATAGAAAAGGCAGGCGCACAGGAAAAACACACTGGTTGACTTGGAACATACAAGACAAACTAGCATAGACAGACAGAAAACACAGGTTTAAATACCCAAAGGATAATGGGGAAGAATGGTGGCACCTGGAGGGGGTGGAGACCAGCACAAGGACAGGTGAAACAGATCAGGGTGTGACAGATAACACATTTTGGGGGCTGTTTTGTTAGATTTCATTGTGACTTTTGACATCATCAACTACAGTCTGCGCTGGAAAAACTCATGTGTTATGGCTTTACACCCCCTACTGTATTGTAGATAAAGAGTTACCTGTCTAACAGAACACAGAGGGTGTTCTTTAATGCAAGCCTCTCCAACATAATCCAGGTTGAATCAGGAATTTCCCAGGATAGCTGTCTAGGCCCCTCACTATACACGTCAGCTACTACAGCGACTGAAATGACTGCAATATTTAACAAAGAGCAGCAGTTATTTTCAGAATGGGTGACAAGGAATAAATTAGTCCTAAATATTTCAAAAACTAAAAGCATTTTATTCGGGACAAATCATTCACTAAACCTTAACTACATCTTGTAACGACTAATGTGGAAATTGAGCAAGTTGTGGTGACTAAACTGCTTGGAGTAACCCTGAATTTTAAACTGTTATGGTCAAAACATGTTGATTGAACAATAGCTAAGATGGGGCGAAGTCTGTCCATAATAAAGTGCTGCTCTGCCTTCTTAACAACGCTATCAACAAGGCAAGTTCTACAGGCACTAGTTTTGTCACACCTGGACTACTGTTCAGTCGAGTGGTCAGGTGCCACAAAGAGGGACTTAGGAAAATTACAATTGGCTCAGAATAGGGTAGCATGGCTGGCCCTTAAATGTACACAGAGACCTAACATTAATAATATGCATGTCAATCTCTAATGGCCCAAAGTGGATGAGAGATTGACTTACATTTTAGCAGATGCTCTTACCCAGAGCAACTTACAGTAGTGAGTTCATACATTTTCATACCTTTTCCGTACTGGTCCCCCATGGGAGCCGAACACACAACCCTGGTGTTTCAAGCACCATGCTCTACCAACTGAGCCACATTGGTTGGCACAGGACTTCATCACTACTTTGTGCTGAATGCACAACGCTGTCTGTTTAAACTACTAGCACACAGCTCAGACACCCATGCATACCCCACAAAACATGCCACCAGAGGTCTCTTCACAATCTCCAAGTCCAGAACAGACTATGGGAGGTGCACAGTACTACATAGAGCAATGACTACATGGAACTCTATTCTACATCAGGTAACTGATGCAAGCAGTAGAATCAGATTTTTGCTCCCTGACAAACTGACAACTTCTTTGCTCGCTTTGAGGACAATACAGTGCCACCGACACGGCCCGCTACCAAAACCTGCGGACTCTCCTTCACCACAGCCAACGTGAGTAAAACATTTAAACATGTTAACCCCCGCAAGGCTGCCGGACCAGACGGCCTCCCTAGTCGCGTCCTCAGAGCATGCGCAGACCAGCTGGCTGGTGTGTTTACGGACATATTCAATCAATCCCTATCCCAGTCTGCTGTTCCCACATGCTTCAAGAGGGCCACCATTGTTCCAGTTCCCAAGAAAGCTAAGGTAACTGAGCTAAACCACTATCACCCCGCAGCACTCACTTCCGTCATCATGAAGTGCTTTGAGAGGCTAGTCAAGGATCATATCACCTCCACCCTACCTGACACCCTAGACCCACTCCAATTTGCTTACCGCCCCAATAGGTTCACAGACGACGCAATCACAGTCACACTGCACACTGCCCTAACCCATCTGGACAAGAGGAATACCTATGTGAGAATGATGTTCATCGACTACAGCTCAGCATTTAACACCATAGTACCCTCCAAACTCGTCATTAAGCTCGAGACCCTGGGTCTCGACCCCGCCCTGTGCAACTGGGTCCTGGACTTTCTGACGGGCTGCCCCCAGGTGGTGAGGGTAGGAAACAACATCTCCACCCTACTGATCCTCAACAGTGGGGCCCCACAAGGGTGCGTTCTCAGCCCTCTCCTGTAGTCCCTGTTCACCCATGACTGCGTGGCCATGCACGCCTCCAACTCAATCATCAAGTTTGCAGACGACACTACAGTGGTAGGCTTGATTGCCAACAATGACGAGACGGCCTACAGGGAGGAGGTGAGGGCCCTGTGTGAGTGTGGTGTCAGGAAAATAACCTCTCACTCAACATCAATAAAACAAAGGAGATGATCGTGGACTTCAGGAAACAACAGAGGGAGCATCCCCCCATCCACATCGACGTGGAGAAGGTGGAAAGTTTTAATTTCCTCGGCGTACACATCATGGGCAAACTGAAATTGTCCACCCACACAGACAGCGTGGTGAAGAAGGCGCAACAGCACAGGAGGCTGAAGAAATTGGCTTGTCACCAAAAACACTCAAACTTTTTACAGATGCACAACCGAGAGCATCCTGTCGGGCTATATCACCGCCTGGTACGGCAACTGCTCCGCCCACAACCACAAGGCTCTCCAGAGGGTAGTGAGGTCTGCACAACGCATCACCGGGGGCACCTGCCTTCCAGGACACCTACACCACCCGATGTCACAGGAAGGTCAAAAAGATCATCAAGGACAACAACCACCCGAGCCAATGTCTGTTCACCCCACTATCATCCAGAAGGCGAGGTCAGTACAGGTGCATCTAAGCTGGGACCGAGAGACTGAAAAACAGCTTCTATCTCAAGGCTATCAGACTGTTAAACAGCCATCACTAACATTGAGTGGATATTGATTCAAATCTCTAGCCACTTTAATAATAAAAAATTGGATGTAATAAATGTATCACTAGTCACTTTAAACAATGCCACTTTATATAATGTTTACATACCCTACATTACTCATCTCATATGTATATACTGTACTCTATACCATCTACTGCATCTTGCCTATGCTGTTCGGCCATCGCTCATCCATATATTTATATGTACATATTCTTATTCATTCCTTTACACTTGTGTGTATAAGGTAGTTGTTGTGAAATTGTTAGATTACTTGTTAGATATCACTGCATGGTTGGAACTAGAAGCACAAGCATTTCTCTACACTCGCATTAACATCTGCTAACCATGTGTATGTGACCAATAGAATTTGATTTAATTTATTTTAAAAAAATATGAAAATACACCTTATGGAACAGCGGGGTCTGTGAAGAGACACATACACAGGTACAGACACACACATACGCACACACGCACTCTGCACACACCTCCATTGTAATATTGTTGTATGGTGGTATTCTACTGTACTTTATGTATTGTAGATATGTAGTGGTGTAATATGATTTACTGTTGTATGTGTGATGTAAGTGTCTTAATGTGTTTGGACCTCAGGAAGAGTAGCAGCTTCCTTGGCAGTAGTTAATTGGGATCCCTAATAAATACAAATCCTTTTGGAAAAAAGGGTTCCAAAAAGGTTCTTCATCTGTCCCCATATTAGAACCCTTTTTGGTGACACCTCTATGTAAAGGGTTCTACATGTAACTCAAAAGGGTTCTATCTGGAACCAAAAGGGTTCTTCAAAGAGTTATCCTATGGGGACAGCCGAAGAACCCTTTGTCACGGTCGTCGTAAGGAGGAGACCAAGGCGCAGCGTGATAAGAGTACATAACTCTTTTAATGAACGAAGAATACTTAACAAACTAACAAAACAGCAAAATGAACCGTGAAGCAATATGTCTCGTGCAAAACAGGCAACTAAACATAGAATAACAACCCACAAAACCAAAATGGAAAATGGCAACCTAAATAGGATCCCCAATCAGAGACAACACCTAGACAATACCTAGACAATACAAAAACTAAACCAACCACCCTTGTCACACCCTGACCTAACCAAAATAATAAAGAAAACAAAGATAACTAAGGTCAGGGCGTGACACCCTTTTAGGTTTCTAAGAATGTAAACTACTATGACCAACACCTCTTTCGTCTGAGCACATACACGTCCTCTTTACCCTCTCCCTTCCCCTGTCTTGGTGTGGAGAGAAGTAGGATGAGAGAGGGGGGGTGAGACATGCCCTTGTGTTCCTCAGCTCAGCCAGTGATAATCTCACATGATTTAACAAAATCCCCACTTCCAGTATGAGCGAGAGAAGAAAAAGTGAGGGAGAGAGGGATGCCAAAAACCAAACTATTTCACAGCTAAAGTAACACAAAAGCTAAGCTACTTTAAACAGTTCCTATTGGAGCGAATTTGGGGGTTAGTGAGAAGTATATTGCTGTTAAATTAGTCAATGGAAAATAAATACTTAAGTTTAGACTGGTGCTACAGTGTCTTCACGTGGGGAAAGGGGACTCTGGAGAGAGTCTTTAAAAAAACACTGTATTGAACAGTGGGGACTGTGAAGAGACACACACAGGCACAGACGCACGCTTACACATACACATGATAAGACACACACATGGATTTTGTATTGTAGATATGTGGTAGTATAGTAGTGGCCTAAGGGTACACACTTAATGTTTTGTGAAAAATGTTATGAAATGTAATGTCATGTAATATTTAAAATTGTATATAACTGCCTTAATGTTGCCAAGGTAGCAGCTAATGGGGATCCTTAATAAATACAAATATGGCGCTGACTCTGCTAAATTGACTCTTTGCCGGGGTTGTTTTTACCAGATTGCAAGACATACAGCAGCTTCCCTAATGCTTGGTGTAATCCTTTCGGGGGGTTTGGAGAAATCTCTGCGTTAAACAAATCTGTGTCTGTCTGCAGCAAATGTGTAAGTATGGTTGGGGTGGAGTGTCCTGAGGCGAGAATGGAGAGAGAGAATCATTTCGATTTTTTTTCTTTGAAAACTGTTTATTCAGGTTACACACAAATCCCATCACACACACAATTAGACAACACAATATAAATAATATAGTCAAAAAACAAATAAAAAAACAAGACAAAACTATAAAGATACTATTCTTTAGACAAGTTAAATACACACTGGGCAAAAGGGTACAAAGGGCCATCTGTAGTTCAAACAAGAACAAAGCGGTCACCCCACCCCTGTTCCTATAACCAGCCGAGGGGTGGGGTGGAGAAATACAACCACTCTCACATTCACAGACATTCATGGCCACAAAGACTGACCATCCACTGGACCAAAATGAAAGTTTTATTTAAAATTTTTAAAGATGACATTGTTGACTAACAACGGAGCAAAACAAGCTCACGTGTTATGCTCTGAAGGGACACGAGGGCTAAGGCATTCACAAGTAACATTCTTAAAGCATCAGTGGGCACACATCACAAATCTCAATGCCCCCCACCTCCAAAAAACACAGAAACGATATGTCCCCTCCAAGCAGTAAGTCACAGGGATGTAAAATACAGATTGATTTTGGTTTTAATAAGAACACCGTCAGAGGGTGGACTGTTCAGAGTAAGACCGGTAATGGAGCTCAAGTTTCATAAAACAGTTTGGAGTTCCCACGTGTACTGAATCACATTTTCTCTCATTTCAGAGAACACAACACATCTCCCACCCAATATTTATAATATGGGGGAACCACTTCTGGAGTATTGTAAGGGGAGACAGCCCTATGACAGTGCCATATACTGTATATCAGAGAAGCATTTAAATATGAATTCCCAGGAACCCGACAGTTTATTACAGTTCCAAAACATATGGAATAGTGTGGCTACTTGTTCGAACACAAGAAGAATCAAAATCAGAGAATATTCTCCCAAATGTATCCCTGGACCAGTGATGCACCTTGAATTGGATCTGGCTGTGTCTAGCGCTAAAAGAGGAAGAATGTTTCCTGTGTATCACAGATTCCCAAGTGTCATCCCCAAGTTCCTACCCCCCAAAATTTTCCCGTGGTCATTAAAGGCAAAAAATATGGGTTCTGTAAGTCATTTATGATATGTCTAAAATTGCACCCCTAGGAAGCTTGTTTAATTCCAAAAAGCTCTCCATAGCTGTACTTGCATTCCTAATGGGAAATGGAAATGTGTTAGCTCTAACAAAGTTTCTTGTCTAGAGGGAGGAAGAAGTTGGATTGGGGGAGGTCGACATTTTCCTGTAGCTGAGCAAAAGAGGCTAATGTATAATCAATGAATAATTGGGCTACTGAGGAGAGGCTGAGTGAATGCCTGATGCCAAAAGCCCCATAATTTAAAGATGGAGGAAATAAATTGTTCTGATTGATTGGACCTGACAGAGAAAACCCTTTAAGGCTAAATGGAACTGATTCCAAATTTTAAGAGACTGTTTCACAATTGGGTTGACACACCTTTTGCCTAGGGCCACTGGGAGAGATGAGCACATGACAGAGGAAAGTGTAGCAGGTTTACATGAATCAGACTCGATCTGGACCAAGAGTGGTCTTAGGCCGGTAGAATCAGTCTGTAGCCAGTACAGAAGGGCTCTGAAATGCAGCCCAATAGTATGTCTGAAAATCTTCTAGAGCTAAACCACCCAGTGCCTTAGGCTTCTGTAAATTGATTTTCTACCAATCCTTGTTAACTTGCCATTCCAAATAAAATACTGTACATCCATGTTTGATCCAGTAAATGAAAACATTTTTGGACTATAAATGGGGAAACAAAAAGAAAGAAGGACCAAAGCACTCTTCATATAATTAATTAAAATATCAAAGGAATCAAAGTTTAAAAACTGCAGCCAAATCGCGTCAGAGTTTTAAAACTTTGTTTCCATTGAACATGCCATACAAATAAAGGTATTGAATAAATGAAGAGTGCCTTGGACCTCCTGTCTTTTTGATGACCAATTGACCCCTTTTACCAAAGAGCACCTTCTGTCTACCAAAATAAGTCGCTCTGGATAAGAGCGTCTGCTAAATGACTTAAATGTAAATGTAAATCTATGGTGTACCTTAGCAGCGCTTCCCTTCCACATGTTTTACTATAAATGGGTAAACACTGAAATAAAGATGAACATGTAGGCAACACATACATTTGAATGACATTAACCCTTGCAATAAGAGAAAGAGGGAGAGACTTCAAAAAGTAAAAGACTGTTTCAAACTATCTGCTAGAGCAACAATGTTTTCCTTAAACAAATTGGAATATTTCCTTGTCACTTTAACTCCCACGTAAGTGTCTTGATCCTGGACAACCCTAAACTTAAAGTTTGTAGAAGAGCAATTTAAAGCAGCCTGATTTACAGGACAAAGTTCACTCTTGCCTTTGATTACTGAGATTGCTCCAAATTGCTTAAGAATAGATAAGGCATGTAGTAAGGAAGTTGGAAATAAACAAAAGAAGGTTGTCCACATAAAACAACGGCCACCCTGAGTATACCTTGAATAGCATCATTAGAGCGCAGTGCGATAGCGAGCAGCTTGATTGCCAACACAAACAACAATGGGGAGAGTGGATACCCCTGTCTCGATCCGCAGTGCAAGGGAAAATAACCAGAGGACAAGTTGTTAGACCGTACCGAAGCCATGGGAGATAAATAAATAACATTTTTCCATGCAATGAATTATGATCTCAGTATATATACACCTGTTCTGAAAGGCCCCAGAGTCTGCAACATCACTAAGCAAGGGGCACCACCAAGCAAGCGGAAAAATGACTTGTGTCATGCACAAAGTAGATGTCCTAACCGACTTGCCAAAACTATAGTTTGTTAACAAGACATTTGTGGAGTGGTTGAAAAACTAGTTTTAGTGACTCCAACCTAAGTGTATGTAAACTTCTGACTTCAACTGTATGTCACTCCCATTGGCTCCTTCCCCTGGTGTTATTGTTTCTGTTCCAGTGTCATGTCTGTGCGTTGTTCATGTTTTCTTGTTTTGTGTTACGTTTATTTGTCAAAACACTCACTCCCTGAGCTTGGTTCTTTGGGAATGACGTCGGGTCCAGGAGCCGCTACAGGCTCTCGTGCCTCAGACAGATCGCCAGGCTAACCTGCCTCCGCCGGCTCGTCAGTCTCTCATGCCTCAGCCGGATCGTCAGGCTCCCCTGCCTCAGCCGGCTCGTCGGGCTTTCATGCCTTCGCCGGATCGCCAGGCTCCCCTGCTTCCACCAGCTCGTCAGGCTCTCATGCCTGAGCCGGATCACCAGGCTCCCCTGCCTCAGCCGGTCTGTCAGGTTCCCGCGCTCCAGCCGGCGACAGGTTCTTGTTGTTTCGGTGGGAATGACGTCGAGTCCGGCAGCCGCTACAGAACAGCGCAAACTGGCTCTAACCAGAATAGAAATAGGAGTGGGAGGCCCCGGTGCACAACTGAGCAAGAGGACAAGTACATTAGAGTGTCTAGTTTGAGAAACAGATGCCTCACAAGTCCTCAACTGGCAGGTACGATTTAATGAAGCTGCCATTGAGTTTGTTTTTACTTAAACTCAGAATGACCATTGTTATACATAGAATAGATGACCATAAAGGAGTTTGCAAGAGAGAACAAACAGATCTGGGACCAGACTAATGTACTGGCCATTGGTTGCTTATACTACTTGTAATGATCCATCATTGTGCAGTCATCATTCAATAACACAGTCATAATTACCCTACATTGACTTGTGTGCACTTGTTCTTGTATGCTGTGTTATCGACAAGCATCTGGTCACTATAGTAACACCATTTGTAACAGGGACACAGTGAGGGAAATAACTGGGTTTATTTTGACAACCTCAGGCTCATAGGAGACTGGGATTGTCTGGGCTTGGGATCTGGCCAAAGAGACTTGTACAACAGTATGTGTATGTTAGAAGTAAATAAAAAATAAAAATCTCCTTTACCTCCACACACAATAACACATGGTTATAGAGTCACTTACAGGAACAATTAGGGTAAAATGCCTTGCTCAAGGGCACATTGGCAGGTTTTTAACCTAAATTGGCTCAAGGATTCATACCAGCGACCTTTCGGTTACTGGCCCAATACTGTTAACCACTAGGCTACCTGCCACCCCAAGCTATATTATATTAAATTGAATCATGTCCTGAAAAGGAGATAGCTAACAGTTACAGGCTACTGATCCAGAATCAGGTAAATTGGACAGAGAAAAGCTCAAATTGATCGCAGTGCAGTCTCTTGAAACTGATTTATTTCAGTAAAAACCACATTAGAACTCTCGTCAGTACCAAAGAAGTACTCAACAAGGGGAACTCAATGACCCTGATCTTTTAGATCACCTCCAAAAGCTAGTTTCCACCACACTTCACATGCTAATTGTATGATTAATTATCTTCCTTTCTGCATCACGAGATAAGAGGGGACTTAAAGGAAGGGCGTTACGGTTTACAATGCTACAATTGTCCCCGAAGAGACTCGAACATGCAACTTTTGGTCCATAGCTCTACTCCATGTAGCCACAACTCTCTTTGGTGAAATGCAATACAGACTGAAAACTAAATGGTAATCTCAAAATGCCAGCTATCAAACTCTGGTGCCTAAAGCCATATTGTACCAATTTATTTGATAGCGTTTCACATCTGGACAATATCAACACAAGTTAAAATATTTGAAGTCATCATTATGTTGGATCAATGTCTTGGATGTCACAGATGTTGCCCATGGAAAGATTGTTTACCTGTCTGATTAAATCCATACAACCTTCAGACAATGTTACAGCAATGTTTTATTGGTTTTGAGAGTGAAGAGATTCCTCGATCGGGGCTAAGCACTTAGCCGGGGCTAAGCACTTAACATAAGAGAAAAGTGGAGGGTTGATGAGGAGTGTGTCACTAAGGCTGTGTTTAGATAAATAGCCCAAAGCTCTGATAAAGTTCTGATGTGAAAAGATCTGATGTGATTGGTCAAAATACCAATTAGTGGGAAAAAGATCACAATTGGGCTGCCTGTCTAAACACAGCCTAAGGCCCTCATATCAATCCTTATGCAACACAGGTAATAATAGTGCCCTATTGACTAGCCATTGTGTAGTGTTAGGTTCTTATTTTTTTGAGTAAATAACTCACGGACACTAGAGAAGCTTAACCAAGTTATATTCTTCCCAAAGGGTCGACACAGCTGTATTCAGAAAAAAAACATTTCTCACAAGTATATATACCCCACTTTAGACACTCCTTCTTCTCTCCAATCCTTACATCTTATGGTTCCACAGGAAAAGGGTAACAGGATAATAAACCCTTATCACTCCCTTCAGGGGATTTGAGCTGACCTCCTGACCTCAACCCCTCCTTCGCCTAATCCACAAATGTCCCCTATAGCAATCCTGTGATCTCCTCCTGTCCACCCAGCACATTCCACAGCCACTCTGTCTTTCTACAGATCTCACTCCTTTATATACTATGCGTCTGATCTATCATGTCTTTAATATCTCAATGTTCAAAGTTTAGAATCCAACAGTAGGTATGTCAAGTAATTTTTGTTAGTAGGCCAATTTAAACTGAGAGAATTGTACAAACTGCCCAGTAGCCTAAAATTGAGAGAACTGCCCTGAATCTTGAATGGCTGAATCATATTTGTACTAAACCACTTTAAAGTGAGAGAAAAGTACAATCAGCCCAGTCTACAGTATAACCTATATTCTCTGTACATTAAGTACATACATACATTGCACATTTATAAGCACATCATGAACATGACTATATAGCTACAGTGATTCCTCCTTTAAAAGTTGTGTCATACTGCGGCACACCCTGCGTGCTGCTGCAGCATTCTGTGGCACGTCATTTAATTGTCAGCCATTTCTTCTGTTACTGCAAGTTATTGCTAGTTTTACCACCAGAGCACATCTTTGAGAAGCATTTGATATTATTCCGTATTGGTATTACAAGAGAATTTAAAACCTTTTTTGTAATAACATAGTATATGGGATTGATTTTCAGAAATTTGGCTTAATTAATTTGATTAATATTATGGTGTTTCCATTCAGAGAAAAATTATACATTTGTAAATTCAGACCGTTTTGCTCTCGGAGCGCACACTGGATGTTCGGGCCGAGGAGTAGGGTTGATTTGAGTCTTTTGGCCTTACAACGGCAGTCAAGCGCCCAAGCTAACGTTGGCTAGCTACTTCCAGACACAAATGAGACCACTCTGAACATTTTACTAGCCCTAGCAGAGCTGATAAGGCCGTCGTTTTGAAGTAATCGCAAAAAAACAGGCCTTATTTTAGTGTATTTTTCACCCTGCCAGCTCCTATTAGTTCTATTGAGCACAGTGGCACCAACTCGCCTTCCGAACGTTCTATTCCCAGCTTATTGTTCAACGTCACAATGCCTGCTTTGCTATTGTTTGCAATGTGACCTGCTTACGTTGTTTTATAGTTAAAATGTAAACAACAAAAATAATATTGGAACTCTGCGGTCTTCCTTTTGTTTCCTATGGGGGAAATATAGACATGTCTGTCTATTTTGGCAAATATCTCGCAATGAGTATGTTTAGTTTTTTTTCAAGTCGGGTGTAACTGGTGTGAAATGTCTAGCTAGTTAGCGGGGTGCGCTAGTAGCATTTCAATCGGTGACGTCACTCGCTCTGAGACCTGGAAGTAGTTGTTCCCCTTGCTCTGCAAGGGCCGCGGCTTTTGTGGAGCGATGGGTAACGATGCTTCGAGGGTTGCTGTTGTCTATGTGTGCAGAGGGTCCTTGGTTCGAGCCCAGGTAGGGGCAAGGAGAGGGATGGAAGCAAAACTGTTACACAGGCACAATTTTAATCAGGAGAATCTCCTCTTTGTATGTAAGTCTTGACAGCGAGCTCATTTGTCATCAATCGCTAGACCATAAATAGTCAGAAGTTTAAATTTTTTCCCTACTTTTTCATTACACAGACATAAGCACAGTTGACACCATCGAGGTGCGGATGTTTACTTTCTACACAAGTCGTTTTTTTTCTAGTTTCGTCCGACGAACAGATTGTCGTGGTAAAATAAAAAGTGATACATTTTTAATGGAATTCTAAGCATCGCTCCAGTCAAAACCTGCTCTGCGAACGTTCGATTCCATTTATTTGCTATGGGCTCGCGCTAGTGTTCCAGTTTAGCCAACATTCTTAAGCCGTTTTTCAGCCTTGGGTGAATTTTTGACTCGTTGTATTGTCCAGCCTATAGATAGCCAGAGCCAATTTACGAAAGCATCCGAATGTCCATTGAGAAAGCACAAAGACTACATCATTTGGCTAAGCTAAGAATGACGAGAATAATCAAGTCAATAAACATTGGGTAGTTAGATAGCCTATAGTTAATATACTGGCAAGTTTGATGTATAACTACAAACGTTAATTAGCTAGCTAACATACCGATACATACTGCTGTAATCATATACTATGTCGTTCATAAGGACAGCGTAGCTAACAAATTGTCAGCCAACATAACGTGTAAGGTAACTTATTTGAAAAGTCAGTACTTTATTACATTGAGTAGCAAGCTACCCCTTGGTCGTTAGGGCAAATCTGGTCTGTGATAGGGGGGGGGGGTTCACACCTAGCTCATCTATTAGACTATTCTTTAGTAAAGGTTAAATAGTCTATTGTTCAGCTATTAGCCCTCCTCCCCAACTTGCAACAAATAGCTGTTCCCATCTCATTCCTTTCCCTCTTCCACGCGTCATCATTCTGCTCCTGAGTGGCTCGCTTGTGGGTGTTCTGGCAGGATATGGCAGCATCTTCGGTTGTGCGTCAAGACTTCTGCATACATTAGCACGTTTGTATGAAGGTGTAGTTATTCACAGACAAATTGTTATGTGCTATGGAGGTACATTTGTGTTTTTTTGTCGAGAGCAAAACCTTTTTTATTTTCAGTCAAAAAGAATTGTTCTGAAAGCAACTTTTTCCGACACAAAGGAAGTCAAAGCGGACACCTACGAAGATGGCATCTCAGGTAAGCAGCACTGGGATGTATTGACGTATCCTAAAAATGACATCTGCTGCTGAAGATTGAACGGTCATATCTCAGTTATTGCTTTCATATCCATAAAAAATAAGCTGTTTTCTTTACTTTCAAAGAGCGAGCTGATCAAGGGGTCGAAAATGTTGATATTGCCAGATGTTCACTGTCCGAGAAAAAGGCTGTGGAAGCTTTATTGCTGGCAAAAGTGTCCATAACCAGAGGTAATTAAACTGTTCTGTGTTCTTTTTCTCCATCTCTGCCTGTCTTGTTGTACATTGGACGTTTCTCACATGCATTAATTAAAAAACCCTTAAGATGTCAGCTGCTAATTTTCAGATTTACACCACATAAACACAGTCATTTTCACTAGACTATCTGTTGCTGCCAAGTCATGATTTGGTGGTGAGACACATAGCCCTCTATATTTAAATGTTTCAGGTACACTCCGATAGGTGTCTGCGTCACATACAGTATCTTCTATTGACATTATCTTCTATTGTTTGTCCTCATGTGTCTGTTTTTCAGCATAAAGTACTCTGTAGCCACTTAGTGTGGACACCAGGTGAGACCACACACACACAAAACCAGTCTCTCTTCTTCACTTCATCCCTCTCCCCCTTCTCCCTAAATCCTCTAGGTTATATCAGCTGTTTTGGTGAACCCCTCCCGCATCTCAACTGGCTGACAAAGAGGGCACAGCATGATCATAGGTGAGATGTCACTTGGTCGGGTCAACAGGAAGTATTATTAAAGAGATGCTTTACATTAAATACAGACAGAGATGTAGTAGTCCCAGAGTTAATGATCCAAGGTCAGTTTTGCATTTCACCTCCTGATTTAAGATGACTGACTGTGTTAGAATAAAAAAAATAAGGCTTAATCATGCTCTCTCATCTGCAGGTATGTTTTGATGTGAGAGAGGAAGCCAGTCCCGTCATCGCCACCTCACCCGCTCTTAAGATAACCTTCGGGCCAACTGGGGGCCCACGGCTGGTTAGGAGACACCGCAATTGTGATGAACTGAGAGAATATTAGGGTAGCACTGTAATTCATGAATCATATGCTGTCTGCCGCTGTTCTTACCTCTTTCCCTTTGTCTTCTACACCTCTCTCCCCACCTCATCTTTCTTCCTCGTTTCATAATGCACACCATATGTGCATTGAAGTACAGATTGAACTTGTATTTATAATATTACAATTATCATAATTATAATGAATCTATGTATGTATAACACCTGGATAATGAACTTCTTTCAATAAAGCGTTTCACATTCTCCACTGGTTGAAATTAAGTATCTCATTGAAATACTATCCTGTGTCCTCAGATTAATGCAGATGAAGGGAGTTAGATATGCATAGTTTTTTTCTTCTTCTGTATATATGAATTACAAATCAATCATGTTTCTAGTCTATTGTATAGTTACAATGTGTAATCATTGATGTCCCAGGAGCAGGATTGGTAAACACTGTTGAAGTGTATAATTGTAATACATACATGCAGACACACAGTTTGATATGACTGAAAAAGTATGGCTCAGATATTCATACCTGAACCGCACCTTTATTTGCCAAGGAAGAGTACATAATCAGTGAATCTACACATCCATAGGCATACAGTTATTTTTATCCTCCACTACACAATAAGCAAGTAAATACTTAGCTAGCTATGTTACTTCAGCTGCATTGCAAGGCAAGCTTACACAATTGTACATTCAATTCAAATTCAAAGACGACAGCCTGGTTTGCTGGTTTTCTCAGGAGTCCCTAAAACATTAAACAACACGAATTACAAATTCATTCTCCTAACACTAGCTAGCTGGCTAATGTTAGCTAGTCAGATAACTTGCTAAATAGCGATTTTCGTAAATTAACGTTATGACAAAAAAATATGCACAAACGTTTGCCTCTACATTAACTAACATATTCCTCTCAATTGTAATTTTTTTGCTTGACTCGTTATGACGTTCTAACAACTGACATCTGGTTCCACCGTAATGTTTTGTCAGCCATATTTGTCAGACACAAGGCAAGGGTGGCTCGAGGCAAAATTCGTCATTGGAACCACTCGATATGATTGGTCATATAAAAACCTTGGGACCCAAATGCATAATGAGTGCTCTAACTCCTCCTTGTGGTTGTCTGGAGCAATGAAGCCGTGACGCTGGGTACCTCTAAGTGCAAGCTCGCAACTTTTAAAGGAGGAACCACTGTATATAGAGCATTATTAGAGCTTATATTAGAGCTTATCTTCTAATGTCATATTTTCACTTAGTCATGTATTGATGTCAATGGGAGAGAGACTAAGTGAAAATGTAGGATTCGTCTCAAAGTTGTTTTTTCAAAGTTGTTTACTCATAGTTTTTTACTCCTCCAAAGCTGAATTCGTCTTGCCTACTGACTATGCCCCGGAGTCCCACGTCCAGTGAGGATGAGATGGCCCAGAGCTGTTCTGACTACTCCGAGGACTCCGCCTCTGACAGCTCCCGTGAGGAGACCATCTACGAGACCATAAGAGC
The DNA here is from genome assembly GCF_045679555.1 of Salvelinus alpinus. Taxonomy (NCBI): domain Eukaryota; kingdom Metazoa; phylum Chordata; class Actinopteri; order Salmoniformes; family Salmonidae; genus Salvelinus; species Salvelinus alpinus. The sequence continues at coordinate 48,994,295 of NC_092090.1, forward strand.
CACCGCTGAGCCGACCCCCAGACGCATGGACGACATACACACTCACTCCCTGGTTGTCCGCGTCCTCATCCCCGACCTGCAGCAGACAGTGAGTGTGTGTGTGTGTGTGTGTGTGTGTATGCTTGCCTATGTTTACTCAGGAACGTGCAAAGGAGTTGTATGTTAATTTGAGTCAGAAAGAGCATAATGTTTGATGTACCAACTTATGGGTTACCTTTGGAGGGTTTTTTACACCCATTTTTCTTTTTAAAGGATAGAACTGTTTAATCCTAGACTCATAGACTGACTCAAAGGGTTTTTAATGTCTGGATTGCAAAAGAAGTTCAAGTGATGAAGTCTTAGATTACACTTGTTAGCATCCTCTCTCTCTCATTTCCCTTTGCTATAATACCTTTGATTTAAGCCAGCTGTGGCCATCCATTATCCTGGCTGTGTTGCATCCTTTCGCCTGGCGGAGAACACACGCTGTGTGAATGATCTGTGGGTGTTGACGTATAGACTTTTTCCTATAGGGGAAGCTTCTATCAACCCTTGTTTCGTAATAGAAAAAATAAGGCAGTGGGGTGTGTGTATATCGTAGATTTATGGGGACATGCATATCGCTCTGCATTCCTCTCTTACTACCAGACCTGGGTTCAAATACTATTTGAAATCATTTCAAATACTTGAGCTGGGATTGATTGACATGCTTGTTGCAATGGAACTAATAGAATCGCTGCAAAACTATAAGTCTGGCACTCCAGGCAGGTTAAAGCAAACGCTAAAAGTATTTTAAAGATTTCAAATAGCATTTGAAGCCAGTTCTGCTTAATATCTGCTTAGTTATAGTTGTGTTTTTGTGTTTCTTGTGCTCTCTACTTTGATTTATGTAATTCTGTCACTAACTCCTTATTTGCTGCTTAATTGAAATCAATCTCTTTTTGACAACATCCCTTTTGATTAAAAATAAATAATCCATACATGTTTGCCCATGAAGTGGTCGGAAATTGACTTTAAGGACCTGAATGCCCAAAATTTCAGGAGATAAAGGTGCTCAAAGTTTACCCATTTTTCAACACTGGGAAATATAAATGGTTGAGTTTGATATTATTTAAAAGCTTATCAACAGGGTTGTCAAACTATTGTCTTGAAAAATTAGTAACGATTTGTTTTACCTTTAACCCTTTCACACGTACCATCACACGGGTGTGTCATTCGAAACTGACCGTTCCAAATGAGCGTTCTAATCACACGGGTGTGATCGTACGCTTCAGGGACCACTGTAGAACGATCACACCCGTGTGATTAGAACGCTCATTTGGAACGGTCAGTTTCGAATGACACAACAATCAGAATTTGAGCTGGCCACACTTTTTTCAGAAACTATTTACACAAAAACAGTCCTTACAAAGTTATGTCCAGAATGTGAGCAGTTTATTTTGGGATGCAATGTATCTATAGCATAACATAATCATCCTAACCGGAAAAATGTAGGCTACATTTGTCCTAGCGCTGAGGAAAGATTGACGCAACACAAGCGGTCATATTTTCTAACTCTCGGCTGACAAACTACAATATGATTAGCTAATAGCAATTACTATGTATAATTAATCACATCACGGGTGAGCTCACCATTGATCAAAATAATTAAAACACTTTCTAGAAATCAAAAGTAATCTGACGATTAGTTTCAGTGCGCACCCATGCTTTTTTCACCTCACAGAAACTAAAGATAAGAGAAGACAAGATGAGTTTGGTCTGTTTATAGTATGCATGTTGAAGGGGTGTGTCGTCTACCATCGTTCATATACCACATTCACTTCCTGAAGTTCTCAAAAAATGAGTGAACCCTTACTCACCTCATTTTGTTATAGCATCTTTGGTCCGACAGACGATCAAGTGAAACCCAGAATGCATTGTATGTCAACAAACATGGCTCCACACACACAGTTGGAATTAGCTTAGCTCATCATAATCAGTACAACGTTCAAAAAAATATTTTACACACATACTATGTGCCCATTACAATCTATGCAAAAATCCAAATGCATGATTTATCACCGGTAATTGAAAAACGTGAATAAAATAGTAAATATATCAATAATACCACACAAAACATTTCTGATAGTGATTCATTGATACAAATGGCGCGTGCAGGCAGTCAATCACTTAACCCAGGGGTCGGGAACCTATGGCTCCCGAGCCAGGTGTGGCTCTTTTGATGATTGCATCTGGCTCGCAGATAAAACAAAATATTCTCACTTGTTTTAATCCATCCATCGATTTTTCACTGCTCATGTCCTGTTCAGGGCTGCAGGAGCAATTGTCCATTATTTTAATTAAATGATACTGGCCTACGTTGGCCGTTGCTAGGTAAAACAGGTAAACGCCTCCTTTTGAATCAGTCTGCTCGGTCATTAGCTCAAAGCTAACCCTTCGACGAAGAAGATGGCGAAAAGAAAAAAAGATGACGAGTATCGTACATTTCAGGACGAATGGACCGAAGAATTCGCCTTTGTGGAGAGAGCAGGTTCTGCGGTGTGTCTAATTTGCAATGACAAAATTACATTGATGAAACGGTCGAATGTAAAGCGGCACTTCGACACGCGCCATGCTACCTTTGCATCAAAATACCCTGCGGGAGACAGCAGAAAGAAAACGTGCCAAGAGCTACTGAGCAGGGTGCAAGCTAGCCAGCAGCAACTCCGCGTATGGACCCGGCAAGGTGACTATAATTCCGCTAGCTTTGCTGGATCTTTAGCAATAGTGAGGAACGGAAAACCATTAACAGATGGCGAGTATGCTAAAACGTTCATGCTGGATGTAGCCAATGAACTTTTTGATGATCTTCCGAACAAAGACAAGATAATTAAACGGATACAAGACATGCCTCTGTCGGCAAGAACTGCTCATGATCGTACCATCGTGATGGCAAACAAAGTGGAGGAAACGCAAGTGAAGGACATAAATGCAGCGCCGTTCTTTTCCCTGGCTTTGGATGAGTCAACAGACGTGAGCCATTTGTCGCAGTTCAGCGTGATTGCAAGATATGCTGTTGGTGACACACTGCGCGAAGAAAGTCTTGCAGTTCTGCCATTAAAAGGGTCCACAAGAGGTGAGGATTTATTTAAGTCTTTCATGGAGTTTGCTCAAGAAAAAAAATCTACCTATGGATAAACTTCTCTCAGTGTGTACTGATGGTGCTCCGTGTATGGTGGGGAATAAAAAAGGATTTGTGGCGCTTCTCCGTGAACATGAAAATAGACCCATCCTAAGTTTCCATTGCATTCTACACCAGGAGGCACTTTGTGCTCAGATGTGTGACAGGCAGTTTGGGGAAGTGATGTCGCTGGTCATTCGTGTGATCAACTTTATTGTTGCTCGAGCCTTAAATGATCGGCAGTTTAAAACACTGCTGGATGAAGTTGGAAATAACTATCCTGGTCTGCTTTTGCACAGCAATGTGCGTTGGTTGTCAAGAGGGAAGGTGCTTAGCCGTTTTGCGGCTTGCCTGAAAGAAATCCGGACTTTCCTTGAAAGGAAAGGCATCGAGCATCCTGAGCTAGCCGAAACTGAGTGGCTCCTCAAGTTTTACTATCTCGTAGATATGACTGAACATCTGAACCAGCTCAACGTAAAAATGCAAGGCATTGGAAATACAGTGTTATCCCTTCAACAAGCTGTGTTTGCTTTTGAAAACAAGCTAGAACTTTTCATCATGGATCTTGAAACAGGTCGTTTACTACATTTTGAAAAACTGAGCCAATTTAAAGATGCATGCACAGCAAGTGAGCCTGTTCAAAACGTTGATCTCCACCAGCTAGCTCGCTGCACATCCAGTCTCCTACAGTCCTTCAAAGCACGCTTTGGAGAATTTCGTGAGCACACTCGTCTTTTTAAGTTCATCACCCTTCCAAACGAGTGTTCACTGAACACAGCCGACCTGAGTTACATTCCTGGTGTCTCCGTCAGAGATTTTGAAGCAGAAGTGGCTGACCTGAAGGCCTCAGACATGTGGGTGAATAAGTTCAAGTCACTGAATGAAGATTTGGAAAGAATCACACGACAGAAAGCGGAGTTGGCGAGCAAGCACATGTGGACAGAAATGAAAAAACTTCAACCCGAAGACCAGCTGATTCTCAAAACTTGGAACGCGCTTCCTGTCACATACCACACACTGCAGCGTGTGAGTATTGCTGTATTGACCATGTTTGGATCTACGTATGCATGTGAGCAGTCATTCTCACATCTTAAAAACATCAAGTCCAACCTACGATCACATTTAACGGATGAAAGCCTCAACGCTTGCATGAAGCTTAACCTCACCAAGTACCAACCAGACTACAAAGACATCAGCAAATCCATGTAGCACCAGAAGTCGCATTAATGGTGAGTATTATAACAACATTATTTAAGAATACATTCAGAGGCTTATTATACTGACATTTAGTTGAATTCACTTTTAAAATATATTATATGGCTCTCACTGAAATAAATTTCCAAATGTTTTGCTTTCATGGCTCTCTTAGTCAAAAAGGTTCCCGACCCTTGACTTAACCTCTCACTCCCACTCTGAGCCATTCAGTGTTGTTGTTTATGCATGTAGCTAATGAGCTAAGCTGTAGCATTAGCAATGTCTTTTCAAAAGGAGACAACTCAGAAATGCGAAAATTCTGGAGATTAAAGGAAATTCTGACAATGAGTCTGAAAGTCAGGAATCAGATTCTGACAGTGACAGAGGACCCCTTGTCTGAGGACCCCTTGTCCACTGACAAAGTCCTAGTTCCATTTGAAGATGCTGGTGGTGATGGAGGCAGACCGATAGTGGATGAAGTACAGGAGTTCTGTGGTAGCTGGAAGGCTGCCAGCCATTTCAACCCTCCTGGCCCTGCTGTTTGTGTTGATGAGTCCCAGTCTGGAGTGCAACGCCCCTTGCCATTTCCATCTGAGGCAGAGTGCTTCAAGTTGTTTCTGACAGAAGAGATGGTGGGAGACATAGTAGAGACCGATTTGCCACCCTCTTTTCCCAAGACTGCTTTCTAGTTCTGCTGCTATGACTGCATTTCATCAACAACACTACTTCCATCCTAAATGACCCGTTACACAAAATAAGAAATGTCAACAGCATACAGCAACCATGTCGGCCACAGGGAAGGTGGACCACCTGACGGGAGAGAGAAACAAACCAGACAGAGAAACATAAAATCAGACTGCGTGTTTGACTGTAACCTCAAAATGGGGGCAGTGGATAAGGCTGACATGATAAACAGCTTTGTGGAATGTACTCAGAAAACGACCAAGTGGTATAAGATATTTTTCAATTTACAGAGCTAATAGAATAGTGTAGCGAGCTACATAAGCACGATTGAATATAACACCATAAAAGGTTATGACATGAGTAACGTTACCTCGCGTGTCCACGGTTATAAGGAATATACACAAATATATTACGCTCCATACACACAGAGAGCTACAGTAGAAACGGTATATCACGACACACAGAAACTATTATAACGTAATAAGGCACTTACTTTGATAGAAACGCAGTCTGGATTTGAAGATGGGTGTCTGTAGTGACGCCTCTAGCACTGAGACGCTGCGCCACTTGGGAGTCATAAGGCCAGGGTAGCTTCAAAATACAACACATGCTAATACTTCCCTGACGCAATTAGCATTGTTTTCCAGAGCTAATAGAAGAATGTAGCTAGCTCCCTAAGCATTGAGTATAACACCATAAATGTTATGAAATGAGTAACGTTACATCGCGTGTCAGCGGTTATAAGGAATATACACAAACATTATGCTACAGTAGAAATGACATGCATAAACTATTATAACGTAATAAGGCACTTACTTTGATAGAAACGCACACATTTCCAAAGTTATTATTGGTAATGAAAACAACTTTGATTGCAATGCAGGCAACAGATGGAAAATATGGACACGTGTATGCAGGACGGCAGATGAGCAAATGTCTGCAGACTTGAACTGCACAAACAATTAAGAAGTGTTTGGGGAAGTTTGTCCAGGTCAGAAATGTCTAAAAAATTAATTGGTCCGCAAAAGTAAAAATGGCTACTTTTATGTGAATGAATGAAGCGGAACACACCTCAATTCAAACTGTTATTAGAAAATAAAAACTTGTTAGAAAATAATTTAAAGTTGACAAGTTGAAAACAACCTATAAATAAAAACAGGCTGCGTGCTTTGGTTTGAGAGCAGCACGGATTAAATGTACTGTTGCGTAACAATCACATTCTGGAATGGAGAGAATGTTCAAACATCACGTGCATAGAAAAACTCCGGCTAGGGCGACCGTTAGAGATATTTGGAACTCACGGAACTCAAGTAAATTATCTAAAAACACATCAATTTAGATTTTTTTCATATTCGCATATGTTGTCGCTTAGACCATACTTTTCATCATCTGACATTTTTGTGTTGTGACCGCCATCGGTTGAGACACAACATGCTCTTGAATACAGTGTGGGTATAATTTTTGTACATTTATCAGCCAAAACATGACACCCATCCTGTATTCAAAAGCATGTTGTGTCTCAACTGATAGCGGGCACAACACAAAAACCTCAAACGATGTAAAATAGGTTTTAAGCTACAACATATGCAACAACTAAAAAAGAGTTTGCCCGTTTTAGATAATTGACTTTTAAATGGAAAAAAAATGACATAAAAAAGATAGTTTGGACAGCTCTATTTGTAAGCTTTTAAATTATATCAATCTCCACCGTTTATCTTTTCCAGTCATGAAGACATGGATGTCTTCTGGCATGGTGGGGTTTGCAAAATAGGTCAACATTGAGCACCTTTATCTCTTGAGTGTTTTGGAATTCAGGTCCAAAAAGTAACTTTCTGAGTACTTCTACAATGGGCAAATATTTATGGAAGGTTTGTTCAAATCAAAAGGGGTGCTCTCAAAAAGTAATTGAATTAAAATGGATTTACCCAAAAGAGATATTGGTCTCAATGGGACTTCCCTGCTTAAAAATAAAGTTGAATTATTATTATACATTTTTTAATCAATGTATGCACTAGCTCTTCTGCTGGTCCAATGAAAGTAGTGGGGTAGGGAGATGGAAGTGAAATACAGTACATGAGCAGAGAGATTGATTGCATATTGAATTGAATGATTTTTAAGGCTAACTGTACGTCAAACCCTTAGTTGAACCCACACTGTCATAGAAAGCATGACATAACACACAAACTTAGATTACATTGGATTGTTAACCTTTAAATCTTACGGTATGTTAAATCCCACGCTTTCATAACACATGACATTATATGATGACATTTCAAACTGGTATCTCATGGATCTAGAAGCGCTATTGAATGTTGGTGGCTTTCAAAGCAGATAGATTGAGTTTTTAGATGATATTTGGTCGTAGAAGTATTTGTGGGGGTTCCAGTGACATCAATCAAAGGGTGGCTACAGTGGGGCAAAAAAGTATTTAGTCAGCCACCAATTGTGCAAGTTCTCCCACTTAAAAAGATGAGAGAGGCCTGTAATTTTCATCATAGGTACACTTCAACTATGACAGACAAAATGAGGGGGAAAAATCCAGAAAATCACATTGTAGGATTTTTTATGAATTTATTTGCAAATTATGGTGGAAAATAAGTATGTGTGTGTTTCCCACAAATCACACAGAGCACAAAGAATTTGAAAACAAATCAAACTCCTCTGTGGAGATGGGAGAACCTTCCAGAAGGACAACTATCTCTGCAGCACTCCACCAATCAAGCCTTTATGGTAGAGTGGCCAGACGGAAGCCAATCCTCAGTAGAACGCACATGACAGCCTATTTGGAGTTTGCAAAAAGGCACCTAAAGAAGACTCAGACCATGAGAAACAAGATTCTCTAGTCTGATGAAACCAAGATTGAACACTTTGGCCTGAATGCCAAGCATCACGTCTGGAGGAAACCTTGCACCATCCCTACTGTGAAGCATGTTGGTGGCAGGATTGTGCTGTGGGGATGTTTTTCAGCGGCAGGGACTGGGAGACGAGTGAAAGATGAATGGAGAAAAGTGCAGAGAGATTCTTGATGAAACCTTGGTCCAGAGTGCTCAGGACCTCAGACTGGGGCGAAGGTTCACCTTCCAACAGGGCAACAACCCTAAGCACATAGCCAAGACAACGCAGGAGTGGCTTCGGGACAAGTCTCTGAATGTCTTTGAGTGGCCCAGCCAGAGTCCGGACTTGGACCCGATCAAACATTTCTGGAGAATCCTGAAAATCGCTGTGCAGTGACACTCCCAATCCAACCTGACAGAGCATGAGAGGATCTGCAGAGAAGAATGGGAAAAACTCCCCAAATACAGGTGTGCCAAGCTTGTAGCTTCATACCCAAGAAGACTTGAGTCTGTTAACGCTGCCAAAGGTGCTTCAACAAAGTACTGAGTAAAGTGTCTGAATACTCACGTAAATGTTATTTTTCAGTTTTTATTTTGTATTAAATGTGCCAAAGAATCTAAAAACCTGTTTTTATTTTATCATTATGGGATATTGTGTGTAGATTGATGAGGAAAAAAAATATTTAATCAATTTTAGAATAAGCCTGTAATGTAACAAAATGTGGAAAAAGTCAAGGGGTCTGAATACTTTCCGAATGCACTGTAAACTCCCATATCTGTTAGGCTAAATACTTCAGTGCAATCACAGCGCACTAGTGGAACACAAACAACATTGTAAATACTACCAATATTTGAATGTCTTTATATTTTTTAAACCTTATTGAGTGCAATATTTACTGTTAAATTCTAATATTTTTTGTTCGTGTTTTGTGTCTTCTCACTTTTGTTTATTGTTTATTTCACTTGCGTTGGCAATGTAAATACATGTTTCCCATGCCAATAAAGCCCATTTGAATTGGAGGGAGAGAGAGAGAGAACAGCTACAATGAACAACTGTTTTTATGTCCCTCCACTACTCCACACTCTCTTGCTTTTACAGTATGTCCATCTCTCACTTTTTCTTTGTTAGTCTCTTTGTAATCTTCTAAACTGTTTCTTTGTCTCCCATTCTCCCTCTGTCTCTCCTCTTTATCTTTTCTCTATCTCTTTGTTCATTCCTATAAGTGGGAAACATGTCGTTGAACTATGGAACGGTTGTGACTCTTTATGGTTAGGGATAGGTATAGAGGGGAGGGTTTACGGTAGGGGGGGCGAATGGGCCACATAGTGGGCGGAAATCTTTGGGGTCAATTTGTGTTGACCTACATCTGAGCCTGATGCAATTGTGATGTAATTAACTTACAGTACAAGACCACCCACATAAGTATAGTACAGTACAGTACAAGACCACCCACATAAGAGCTTCTGAAAGGAGGCGGTTTTGTACCCTATAGTGTTGAATAAATCAAAGTACTGGGATTAACTGTTCCTCTCTCATATATATTCAAATGACCTAACTTACTTATTAGGTTGAATTACCATTCGTTAATTTTGAGTCATAATTGACTCATTGTATTAGAATGGGCTTGTGGTGGCACTGGAGGATTTCGTTAGATTGGTTTACCGCTTGGTGACTGTAGTTGTAACATCAGTGGGCTGTGTGTGTGTTATCGTGTCTGAGAGAGAGAGAGAGAGAGAGAGAGAGAGAGAGAGAGAGAGAGAAGAAAAAGGCAACCAGTGAGGAACAAACACCATTGTAAAAACAACCCATATTTATGTTAATTTATTTTCTCTTTTGTACTTGAACTATTTTCACATCGTTACAACACTGTATATAGCGATAATATGATATTTGAAATGTCTCTATTCTTTTTAAACTTTTGTGAGTGTAATGTTTACTGTACATTTTTTGTTGTTTATTTCACTGTTGTTTATGATCTATTACACTTGTTTTGGCAATGTAAACATATGTTTCCCATCCCAATTAAGCCCTTAGTGTCAGGTTTTGGCCAGGACTGTTCTGGTTTTTTGTCACTAGATGTCCCCATTGCACCTTTTTTGTACCTTTTGTTTTTCCCTTGCTCTATTATTGTTTGCACCTGTATATCGTTCCCTTGTTAGTATTTAATCCCTGTGTGTTCCTTAGTTCCTTGCTCAGTGTTTGTATGTTAGCACCCAGCCCCAGCCCAAGCCTTGTTGTGAACATATATTTTTCTCTTGTTGGATTTTCCAGAGGTTCTCTGGTTTTGTTCTTTTGTATTTTGGATTAGTCTTTTAGGTTTGTTTTTTCCCTTGCTGTTTTTACCACTTTGTGGATTTTCTTTGTATTTTGGAAGTTATCTATTTTTTATTAAACCACCATCTCTAGTACTGCTGTGTCTGCCTCATCTTCTGGGTTCTGCCGATTTAGTGACTGTTTCTCGCACCGGGTCCTGACAGAAACACTGAGCCATTATAATGAACCCAGAGGCAGCCAGTACCCAGGACTTTTTTCCCATGCTGTCCCACCACGAGGGAACTGTCCAACGTCACGAAGCTGCTCTGGTTCAGCAAGAGGCCTTAATGGCTGGACATTCTCAACTTCTGTCGGAGATGATGACTTCCATAAAGCAGATTTCTGATCAACTTTCTCCTGCAACCGCTTCTGCTCCAGTTCATCAGATTCAAGTGCCCGTGGCAGTTAACCCCCTGGCTGAACCTCGTCTGCCGCCTCCCCAACGGTTCTCAGGTGATCCGAGTGGTTGTAAGGGGTTTTTCACCCAATGTTCTCTCTCCTTCGAGCTGCAACCCTCGTCATTTCCCACCGACCGGTCCAAGATAGCATATATCATCACCCTGCTGTCGGAAAAAGCCCTAGCCTGGGCTACTGCTGTGTGGGATGCCCAAAGTCCCTGCTGTGCCAGCTACTCTACCTTTGCTGATGAATTCAAGCGAGTGTTTCAAGGTCCTACCAGCGGTCCTGACTCAGCCAAACAGCTCCTGACTCTCCGCCAAGGTCGGCGCAGCGTGACGGACTATGCCATCCAGTTCCGCACGGTGGCAGCAGCGAGTGGCTGGAATGACGAGGCGCTCACAGTGTGCTTTTTGAAGGGTCTTTCCGACACCATCCAAGATGAACTGGCCACTCGGGAACCACCGGACAACCTCGAGTCCCTGATCAAGTTGGCTTCACGCATTGACCAGCGTCTGAGAGAGAGAGAGCTCAACCGTAGATCTCTCACCCTAGCTCCTATCGGTCCCAGCTCCGAGTCTCCACCTTTATCCCCGCTGACTCCACCGGAACCCATGCAGGTTGGACGCATCTCCCAGGCTGAGAGAGACCGCCGGATGAGGGAGCGATGCTGTCTATATTGCGGCAAACCGGGCCATTTCCTCTCCACGTGTCCCGGGCTCCAGGGAAAACGCACTCTCCCGTGCAGGCCTGGGAGGACTGTAACGGGAAACATAACCTCCTCCCATCCATCCAACTCCCGCCTGCTCATTCCAGTTACCCTTTCCTGGGACAACCACGAGCTTCCCCTTCAAGCCTTGGTAGACTCTGGAGCCGCAGGTAACTTCATGGATGGTGTCTGGGCGAAGGAGAATGGCGTTCCCTCTGAACCTCTAAGTGACCCCATAAGGGTTACTACGTTGGATGGAAGCCCTTTGGGATCTGGACTTGTCACTCATGTCACTACCCCCTTGCGTCTTTCAGTTTCCCAACACCAGGAAGTGATGAACTTTCATCTGACCTCGTGTTCCGAGTTCCCTCTCGTCCTTGGATACCCCTGGCTTCACAGCCATAACCCTCACATCGACTGGTCTGTGGGCACTATCAAGCAGTGGGGTCCTACGTGCCAAGCCACTTGTATCTTCCCAAGTTCCCCGAGTTCCCCTCCCGAGTCTCTAGAATCCATCGACCTGTCCCGAGTTCCCGAGTGTTACCATGACCTCAAACCGGTATTTAGCAAACAGAGGGCCACCAAACTACCACCCCATAGACCTTACGATTGCCCCATCGACCTGTTTCCGGGCACCTGCCCCCCCAGGGGTCGGATCTTTTCCCTATCTCCTCCCGAACGAGCTGCTATGGATACCTACATCAAGGACGCTCTGGCAGCAGGCCTCATGCGTCCATCCACCTCGCCGGCGGGAGCAGGGTTTTTCTTTGTGGCCAAAAAAGACGGGGGATTACGTCCTTGCATCGACTACCGGGGACTTAATGCCATAACCGTCCGTAACCGCTACCCGCTACCCCTTATGGCCACAGCCTTTGAGCTGCTCCAGGAAGCAGTGGTCTTCACTAAGCTTGACCTGCGGAACGCATACCATCTTGTGCGGATCAAACCCGGTGACGAGTGGAAGACCGCTTTCAACACGCCTACTGGTCACTACGAATACTTGGTGATGCCCTTCGGCCTGACCAACGCCCCGGCTGTGTTCCAAGCGCTCATAAACGATGTGCTTAGGGATATGCTTAACATTTTCGTGTTTGTTTACTTGGATGACATCCTCATCTTTTCGAGCTCCCTTCAAGAACACACTAAGCATGTCAGACAAGTGCTCAAACGCCTCCTAGACAGCCATTTGTACGTTAAGCCGGAAAAGTGTGAATTCCATTCCTCTCGAGTACAGTTCCTGGGATTTGTAGTGGAACCCGGTCGAGTCCAGATGGACCCCAAGAAGGTAGGGGCGGTAGCAGATTGGCCCACCCCCAAGTCCGTTAAGGAAGTTCAGCGTTTCCTGGGCTTCACTAACTTCTACCGCAAGTTCATCAAGAACTTCAGCTCGGTGGCAGCCCCTCTCTCAGCTTTAACCAAGGGTGGCAACACAAGGTTTCTGTGGGGAAGAGAAGCTGAGACGGCCTTCCAAGGACTCAAGCAGCGCATCCTCTCTGCTCCCATCCTGACACTACCGACGGCGGATGAACCTTTTGTGGTGGAGGTAGACGCATCAGAGGTTGGTATTGGAGCTGTCCTGTCTCAGAGGGGTGAAGACAAGAGGCTTCATCCTTGCGCCTTCTTCTCTCACCGGCTTACCCCGGCCGAGAGGAATTACGATGTGGGGGATCGTGAACTCCTAGCGGTTAAGATGGCATTGAAGGAATGGAGACACTGGCTCGAGGGGGCTTCTCAACCGTTTCAAGTGCTTACGGACCACAAAAATCTGGAGTATATCCAGCAGGCGAAGCGGTTGAACTCCAGACAAGCTCGATGGTCTCTTTTCTTCAGCCGATTCCAGTTTATTCTCACCTATAGACCCGGGTCGAAGAATCTCAAACCGGATGCCTTGTCACGAGTCTACTCTCCTGCCATTCGAGAAGATACTGACATGACTGTTCTTCCTGCCGCTAAGATCGTGGCTCCGATCTCGTGGCAAGTGGAGGATACCGTGAAACAAGCTCAAGCCATCGAACCGGGCCCTGGAGGAGGTCCTGCTAATCGGTTGTTTGTTCCCAAGGCAGCAAGGTCCCAAGTCCTTCTGTGGGGGCACTCCTCTCGCCTCACCTGTCACCCGGGCGTAGGTCGCACCTTGGAGTTCATCCAGCGTAAGTTCTGGTGGCCCACCATAAAAGAAGACGTTGCCACTTTCGTCAAGGCCTGTTCCGTGTGCTGCCAGGGCAAATCTTCTCACCTCCGCCCTCAAGGACTCCTTCACCCTTTATCTATTCCCCACCGACCCTGGTCCCATATCTCGCTGGACTTTATTACTGGCCTTCCTCCGTCCCATGGTAATACTACGATCCTAGTCATCATCGACAGGTTTTCTAAGGCGGCCAGGTTTGTTCCCTTGACCAAATTACCTTCTGCCAAGGAAACAGCTGAGTTGGTGATTAACCATGTGTTCCGAGTCTTTGGCATCCCGCAAGATATGGTTTCCGACAGAGGTCCCCAGTTCGCCTCAAGGTTTTGGAAGGCCTTCTGCCAACTCATAGGGGCCACGGCCAGTTTATCTTCAGGGTACCATCCGGAGTCCAACGGCCAAACTGAGAGGATGAATCAGGAGCTGGAAACCACCCTCAGATGTATGGTTTCCAACAACCCATCCACATGGTCATCCTTCATTGTTTGGGCTGAGTACGCGCACAACACCTTGTGCTCCTCCTCCACTGGTATATCCCCGCACGAGTGTCAGTTTGGCTATGCTCCTCTATTGTTCCCGGACCAGGAGGCAGAAGTCAGAGTGCCTTCAGCCTCGAGGTTCATCAGACGCTGTCGGCTTACGTGGAAGAAGGCCCGTCTTAATCTTCTGCGTTCCTCTCAGCAGTACCAACGACAAGCCAACAGACGTCGCCGTCCCGGTCCTACCCTGTACCCCGGCCAGAGAGTATGGCTCTCAACAAAAAACTTACCGCTACGGGTGGAGTCTCGCAAGCTGTCCCAGAGATTCATCGGACCCTTTAAGATTGCCAGGAGAGTCAATCCCGTTACCTTTCGCCTGCACTTACCCAGATCCCTTAAAATCAATCCCACATTTCACATTTCTTTATTAAAACCTGTTGTTTTTTCTCCCCTTATTCCGGCAGGCAGACCTCCCCCTCCGCCCCGTGTCATCGGAGGCCAGTCGGCTTATACCGTCCACCGGATACTGGACTCCCGCCGGGTGCAGCGGTCCTGGCAGTATCTGGTGGACTGGGAAGGCTACGGTCCCGAGGAGCGCTCCTGGGTTCCTGCCAAGGACATACTGGACCCTGACCTCATTCGTCAGTTCAGGGCCCTCCACCCTGAGAAGGCTGGTAGGAACGTCAGGAGCCGTTCCTAGGAGGGGGATTCTGTCAGGTTTTGGCCAGGACTGTTCTGGTTTTTGTCACTAGATGTCCCCATTGCACCTTTTTTGTACCTTTTGTTTTTCCCTTGCTCTATTATTGTTTGCACCTGTATGTCGTTCCCTTGTTAGTATTTAATCCCTGTGTGTTCCTTAGTTCCTTGCTCAGTGTTTGTATGTTAGCACCCAGCCCCAGCCCAAGCCTTGTTGTGAACATATATTTTTCTCTTGTTGGATTTTCCAGAGGTTCTCTGGTTTTGTTCTTTTGTATTTTGAATTAGTCTTTTAGGTTTGTTTTTTCCCTTGCTGTTTTTACCACTTTGTGGATTTTCTTTGTATTTTGGAAGTTATCTATTTTTTATTAAACCACCATCTCTAGTACTGCTGTGTCTGCCTCATCTTCTGGGTTCTGCCGATTTAGTGACTGTTTCTCGCACCGGGTCCTGACACTTAGAATTGAAGAGAGGATTACATGTATGTTGATGTATTTCCCAGTGACAAACAGCCTCTGTTTTTACTTTCACATCTTCCATCCCTATACCACCCCTGCTCGGGTTGCACTTCAAACCCATTTCAGCCATTTCACTGTCAGAGAAGCTTTCAAATAGCTACTTCACTATTTCCTAAAGTTTCCCCTGTTTCATTAGATTTTTCTCATTTACCATTTATCTTATCCAGAGCGACACAGTATTGAGTTCGTAGATCTTCATACTTTTTTGGTACTGGTCTCTCGCAGGAATCGAACTCGTGGGAATTTTTTGATTTGATTTTTGATTTGAACCCACAACCCTGGGCGTTGCAAGTGCCGTGTTCTACCAACTGAGCCACACAGGACCACATAACAAAGTTTCTCCTGAAACTTAACCTTTCTATTTACTGTTCTGAGATGCACTCAGGATGAAGCTGGAGCATATAATGTAACATGATGGGAGATTTACTAGCGAAGTAACATACTGTACTGTCGGAATGGTCCCCAGCCAGGTGGAAACAGCCCATTATCTCTCCACAGACAGATGCCAGACATCTGTTCATGTACACTATCCTTCCCTCCATCCCTCCACCTCCTCCTCACCTACTCGCTGCCAGCCAGGGGGTGTTATGGGTAGAGTTCAGAGTGTTCATCAGCCTCAGTCTTTATCACAGGCACAGGTCCACTAGCACCAGCTGAGCTGCAGATCCAGAGGTAAACACACACACACACACACACACACACACACACACACACACACACACACACACACACACACACACACACACACACACACACACACACACACACACACACAAACAAACACTGAATGCCACGGCCCGTGGCCCATAATCCTCTGATTCAGCCAGGTCTGGCAGATGCTGCTGTATTGTTTGTTTGTTCAGCTCGGAGGTAATCTGGCTGGGTGCAGGAGAGGGGTCAGTGGGGTGGTGTGGTGTGACTGTCATGCTGTACCTGCGCCATAGCTGAGGTTGTGACACTGTGTGGCACTTAGAGAAGATGTGGGAAATGTGTTTGTATGGGTAAGTGTTTGTATGGGAAATGTTTTTTAAAGGGATAGTTCACCCAAATTACAAAATTATATTGGTTTCCTTACCCTGTAAGCAGTCTATGGACAAGGTATGATAGCAATCCATACTTTGCTTTAGTTTCCCTGACACTAATGTTTTAGCATTTGTGGCACAAATCCCATTCAAGTTATGATATTAGCATTTTTTCTAATCATCCATAAGTGAGTTTGTTGAGCTTCACAAACAATGTTAGATACTTTCGGATGATTTGGACATGATGAGCAAAAAATTCTAAGATCGGTCCCATGACTTGAATGGGATTTGTGCCACAAATGCTAAAATGTTAGCATGTGGAAACAGTGTCAGGGGAACTAAACCAAAGCATAGATTGCTGTCACACCTTGTCCATAGACTGCTTACAGGTTAAGGAAACAAATGTGTATTTTTTTTACTTGGGTGAACTATCCCTTTAAGTGTTTGTATGTACAGTGAGGGAAAAAAGTATTTGATCCCCTGCTGATTTTGTACGTTTGCCCACTGACAAAGAAATTATCAGTCTATAATTTTAATGGTAGGTTTATTTGAACAGTGAGAGGCAGAATAACAACAAAAATATCCAGAAAAATGCATGTCAAAAATGTTATAAATTGATTTGCATTTTAATGAGGGAAATAAGTATTTGACCCCTTCTCAATCAAAAAGATTTCTGGCTCCCAGGTGTCTTTCATACAGGTAACGAACGGAGATTAGGAGCACACTCTTAAAGGGAGTGCTCCTAATCTCAGTTTCTTACCTGTATAAAAGATACCTGTCCACAGAAGCAATCAATCAATCAGATTCCAAACTCTCCACCATGGCCAAGACCAAAGAGCTCTCCAAGGATGTCAGGGACAAGATTGTAGACCTACACAATGCTGGAATGGGCTACAAGACCATCGCCAAGCAGCTTGGTGAGAAGGTGACAACAGTTTCTGTGATTATTCGCAAATGGAAGAAACACAAAAGAACTGTCAATCTCCCTCAGCCTGGGGCTCCATGCAAGATCTCACCTCGTGGAGTTGCAATGATCATGAGAACGGTGAGGAATCAGCCCAGAACTACACAGGAGGATCTTGTCAATGATCTCAAGGCAGCTGGGACCATAGTCATCAAGAAAACAATTGGTAACACACTATGCCGTGAAGGACTGAAATCCTGCAGCGCCCGCAAGGTCCCCTGCTCAAGAAAGCACATATACATGCCCGTCTGAAGTTTGCCAATGAACATCTGAATGATTCAGAGGACAACTGGGTGAACGTGTTGTGGTCAGATGAGACCAAAATGGAGTTCTTTGGCATCAACCCAACTTGCCGTGTTTGGAGGAGGAGGAATGCTGCCTATGACCCCAAGAAACCATCCCCACCGTCAAACATGGAGGTGGAAACATTATGCTTTGGGGGTGTTTTTCTGCTAAAGGGACAGGACAACTTCACCGCATCAAAGGGACGATGGACGGGGCCATGTACCGTCAAATCTTGGGTGAAAACCTCCTTCCCTCAGCCAGGGTATTGAAAATGGGTCGTGGATGGGTATTCCAGCATGACAATGACCCAAAACACACAGCCAAGGCAACAAAGGAGTGGCTCAAGAAGAAGCACATTAAGGTCCTGGAGTGGCCTAGCCAGTCTCCAGACCTTAATCCCATAGAAAATCTGTGGAGGGAGCTGAAGGTTCGAGTTGCCAAACGTCAGCCTCGAAACCTTAATGACTTGAAGAAGATCTGCAAAGAGGAGTGGGACAAAATCCCTCCTGAGATGTGTGCAAACCTGGTGGCCAACTACAAGAAACGTCTGACCTCTGTGATTGCCAACAAGGGTTTTGCCACCAAGTACTAAGTCATGTTTTGCAGAGGGGTCAAATACTTATTTCCCTCATTAAAATGCAAATCAATTCATAACATTTTTGACATGCGTTTTTCTGGATTTTTTTGTTGATATTCTGTCTCTCACTGTTCAAATAAACCTACCATTAAAATTATAGACTGATCATTTCTTTGTCAGTGGGCAAACGTACAAAATCAGCAGGGGATCAAATACTTTTTTCCCTCACTGTATAAGGGTTTGTAGGGTAATGTTTGTAAGTGTTTGTAAAGGAAATGTTGGTGACGGTATTGCCTGGGAATGCTCAAGCCCAGACTCTTGGCCTACAACTGAAAGTCTGTGACCCGTTTTCTTTTACCATGATTCTCACTTTTCCCCTCTCTAACCCTACCCCTTTCAACACCCCTATTCCCAACCCCAACCCCAACCCCAACCCCCTCACGCAGAAATGTATGCGGTTCAACCCCAACGCGACTGTGTGGGTCGCCAAGCAGAGGATCCTGTGCACGTTGAGCCAGAGTCTGAAGGATGTGCTGAACTACGGACTCTTCCAGCCCGCCATGAACGGACGTGATGGGAAGTTCCTGGATGAGGAACGCCTCCTCCTGGAATACCCACAGCCAATCAGCAAAGGAGTTCCAGCTCTGGAGGTAGAGTGCCAGCCAATCACTGAAGTTGTTACGTATTTAAAAAAGGTGTGGTATTTCTATTTCTATTTATTATGGATCCCCATTAGCTGCTGCCAAGGCAGTATAATATCACCATACAACAATATAAAAAATATACGTGTGTGTAGAAGAAGTGTGTTAGTATGCGTGTGTCTCTTCGCAGTCCGCGTTGTTCCATAAGGTGTAGTTTTATACATTTTTTAAGTCTGATTTTATTGCTTGCATGAGTTACTTGATGTGGAATAGAGTTCCATGTAGTCATGGCTCTGTGTATTATTGTGCATTTTCCAGAGTCTGTCCTGGACTTGGGCACTATGAAGAGACCCCAGGTAGCATGTCTTGCGGAGTATGCATGTGTGTCCAAGCTCTGTGCTAGTCGTACAAACAGACAGTTCGTTGCTTTTGACATGTCAATACCTCTCACAAAGACAAGTAGTGGTGCAGTCAATCTCTAATTTGAGCCAGGAGAGATTAGGGCTATACTGGTATTGATGCACGGACCGGTTTAGGTTTTTACTTTACCTTCTATAAGCATATTTGAAAGTTTGGTTAATGCGATATGCCGTGTATAAGGTACATTTTTATAGTTTACTTCGCTACTTGAGTCATATCTCTCCACTCTCTCTCTCTTCATTGTAATTTCCCTATGTACCTCTTTGTGGCACTTGACCATATGACTGGGCAGGAGTCCAGGTGTGACAAAACTAGGGCCCGTAGGACTTGTTTTGTTGATAGTAAAGTCAAGAAATCAGAGCAACACTTTATTACGGACAGACCTCTCCCCATCTTCGCTTCCATTGCATCAATATGTTTTGACCATGGCAGTTTAAAATCCAGGGTTACACCAAGCAGTTTAGTCTGCTCAACTTGTTCAATTTCCACATTATTGTCACGCCCTGACCTTAGTTATCTTTGTTTTCTTTATTATTTTGGTTAGGTCAGGGTGTGACATGGGGGATGTATGTGTTTCGTCTTGTCTAGGGGTTTTGTATGTTGATGGGGTGTTTACTAGTCTAGGTGTTTGTATGTCTATGGTTGCCTAGATTGGTTCTCAATTAGAGGCAGCTGTTTATCGTTGTCTCTGATTGGGAACCATATTTAGGCAGCCATATTCCGTTGGGTATTTCGTGGGTTATTGTCTATATGTAAGTTGCCTGTGTCTGCACTTGTTTAATATATAGCTTCACGTTCGTTTGTTGTTTTGCTTAGTTTGTTTAAGTGTTCTTCGTTTCGTTAAATAAATAGAAGAATGTATTCTTATCACGCTGCGCATTGGTCCTCCTCTCTTCATCCAAACGACGAACGTGACAATTATTCATTACAATATTTAGTTGAAGTTTAGGGTTTAGTGAATGGTTTGTCCCAAATACAATGCTTTATTGTTTATATTTAGTTTATTACTTGCCACCCATTCTAAAACTGACTGCGGCTCTTTGCTAAGTATTGCAGTGATTTCAATTGCTGTGGTAGCAAACGTGTATAATGTTGAGTCATCAGCATACACACTGTAGATAGACAGGCTTTACTCAGTGCCAGTGGCAGGTCATTAGTAAAGATTTTAAAAAGTAAGGGGCCCAGACAACTGGATTAGGTTGGAGAGGCTCCCATTAAAGAATACCCTCTGTGTTTTGTTAGACAGGTAACTCGATCCACGATATAGCAGGGGATGTAAAGCCATAACACGTACGTTTTTCCAGCAGCCGATTCTAATCGATAATGTCAAAATCTGCACTGAAGTCTAACAAAACAGCTCCCACGGTCTTCTTATTATCAGCCAGTCATCAGTCATTTGTGTAAGTGCTGTACATGTTGAGTGCCCCTCCCTATAAGCATGCTGAAAGTCAATTGTTAATTTGTGTACTGTGAAATAGCATTGTATCTGGTCAAACACAATTTCTTCCAGAAGTTCACTGAGGGTTGGTAGCAGGCGGATTGGTCGACTGTTAGAGCCAGTAAAGGGTGTTTTGCTATTCTTGGGTAGCAGAATTACTTTTGCTTCCCTCTAGGCCCGAGGGCACACACTTCCTGTAGGCTTAGATTGATGAGATGGCAAATAGGAGTGGCAATGTCGTCCGCTATCATCCTCAGTCATTTTCCATCCAAGTTGTCAGACCCAGGTGGCTTGTCATTGTCGATAGACAACAATTATTATTTCACCTCTTCCACACTCACTTTACGCAATTCAAAATGACAGTGCTTGCCTTTCATAATTTGTTCAGTTATGCATGGATGTGTAGGTTCAGAATATGTTGTTTGTATGTCATGCCTAAATTTGCTAATCTTGCCAATGAAAAAACAATATCAGTGGGTTTTGTGATGAATGAGCCATCTGATTCAATGAATGATGGAGCCAAGTTCACCTTTTTGCTCAAAATCATTTAAGGTGCTCCAAAGCTTTTTATTATCATTCTTTATATAATTTATCTTTGTTTCATAGTACAGTTTCTTCTTTTTGTTCAGTTTAGTCACATGATTGCTCAATTTTACAGTACGTTTGCCAATCGGTTGTGCAGCCAGACTTATTTTCCATTCGTTTTGCCTCATCCCTCTCAATCATACCATTTTTTAATTCCTCATCAATGCACGGGGATTTAACAGTTTTTACAGACATTTTCTTAATTGGTGCATGCTTATTAGTAACTGGAAAAAGCAATTTCAGAAATGTGTCAAGTCTGGTTGCTCCTCATTACACACCAGACCAGAAAATATTATTTACATCAATAACATAGGAATCATTACACAACATATTGTATGACCTCTTATACACTATATTAGGCCCAGCCTTTGGAACTTTGGTTTTCCTAGATATGGCTGCTATATTATGATCACTACATCCAATGGATTTGGATACTGCTTTAAAGCAAATTTCTAGAGCATTAGTAAAGATGTGATCAATATATGTGGATGATTTCATTCCTGTGCTGTTTGTAAATACGCTTGTAGGTTGACTGATAACCTGAACCAGGTTGCAGGCACTGGTTACAGTTTGAAGCCTTTTCTTGAGCGGATAGCTTGATGAAAGCCAGTCAATATTTAGGTCACCCAGAAAATATACCTCTCTGTTGACATCACATACATTATCAAACATTTCACACATATTATCCAGATACTGACTGTTAGAACTTGGTGGTCTGTAGCAACTTCCCAAAATAATAGGCTTTAGGTGAGGCAGGTGAGCCTGTAGCCATATTACTTAAACAATATTTGACATGAGATCCTCTCTAATCTTTACAGCAGTGGTTCCCAAACTTTTTATAGTCCCGTACCCTTTCAAACATTCAACCTCCAGCTGCATACTCCCTCTAGCACCAGGGTCAGCGCACTCTCAAATGTAGTTTTTTTGCCATCATTGTAATCCTGCCACACACACACTATACGAAACATTTATTAAACATGAGATTGAGTGTGAGTTTTTGTCACGACCCGGCTCGTGAAAAGTGACAGGGAGCTCTTATAGGACCAGAGCACAAATAATAATATAATAATAATCAATCATTTTGCTCTTTATTTAGCCATCTTACATATGAAACCTTATTTGTTCATCAAAAATGGTGAATAACTCACCACAGGTTAATGAGAAGGGTGTGCTTGAAAGGATGCACATAACTCTGCAATGTTGGGTTGCATTGGAGAGAGTCTCAGTCTTAAATAATTTTTACTGCAGCATAAATACTGGAGGCTGAGACAGGAGGGGTCAGGAGACACTGTGGCCCCATCCGATGATACCCCCGGACAGGGCCAAACAGGCAGGATATAACCCCACCCACTTTGCCAAAGCACAGCCCCCACACCACTAGAGGGATATCTTCAACCACCAACTTACCATCCTGAGACAAGGCCGAGTATAGCCCATAAAGATCTCCGCCACGGCACAACCCAAGGGGGGCGCCAACCCAGACAGGAAGATCACGTCAGTGACTCAACCCACTCAAGTGACGCACCCCTCCTAGGGACGGCATGGAAGAGCACCAGTAAGCCAGTGACTCAGCCCCTGTAATAGGGTTAGAGGCAGAGAGTCCCAGTGGAGAGAGAGGAACTGGCCGGGCAGAGACAGCAAGAACGGTTCGTTGCTCCAGAGCCTTTCCGTTCACCTTCACACTCCTGGGCCAGACTACACTCAATCATATGACCCACTGAAAATATGAGTCTTCAGTAAAGACTTAAAGGTTGAGACCGAGTCTGCGTCTCTCACATGGGTAAGCAGACCATTCCATAAAAATGGAGCTCTATAGGAGAAAGCCCTGCCTCCAGCTGTTTGCTTAGAAATTCTAGGGACAATTAGGAGGCCTGCGTCTTGTGACCGTAGTGTACGTGTAGGTATGTACGGCAGGACCAAATCGGAAAGATAGATAGGAGCAAGCCCATGTAATGCTTTGTAGGTTAGCAGTAAAACCTTGAAATCCTTAACAGGAAGCCAGTGTAGGGAGGCTAGCACTGGAGTAATATGATCACATTTTTTGGTTCTAGTCAGGATTCTAGCAGCCGTATTTAGCACTAACTGAAGTTTATTTAGTACTTTATCCGGGTAGCCGGAAAGTAGAGCATTGCAGTAGTCTAACCTAGAAGTAACAAAAACATGGATTCATTTTTCTGCATCATTTTTGGACAGAAAGTTTCTGATTTTTGCAATGTTATGTAGATGGAAAAAAGCTGTCCTTGAAACAGTCTTGATATGTTCATCAAAAGAGAGATCAGGGTCCAGAGTAACGCCGAGGTCCTTCGCAGTTTTATTTGAGACGACTGTACAACCATCAAGATTAATTGTCAGATTCAACAGAAGATCTCTTTGTTTCTTGGGACCTAGAAAAAGCTTTAAAAGTAGAAAGTTTGCAGCCATCCACTTCCTTATGTCTGAAACATAGGCTTCTAGCGAGGGCAATTTTGGGGCTTCACCATGTTTCATTGAAATGCACAGCTGTGTTATCCACATAGCAGTGAAAGTTAACATTATGTTTTCGAATGACATCCCCAAGAGGTAAAATATATAGTGAAAACAATAGTGGTTCTAAAACGGAACCTTGAGGAACACCGAAATTTACAGTTGATTTGTCAGAGGACAAACCATTCACAGAGACAAACTGATATCTTTCCGACAGATAAGTTCTAAACCAGGCCAGAACTTGTCCGTGTAGACCAATTTGGGTTTCCAATGTCTCCAAAAGAATGTGGTGATCGATGGTATCAAAGGCAGCACTAAGGTCTAGGAGCATGCAGAGCCTCGGTCTGACGTCATTAAAAGGTCATTTACCACCTTCACAAGTGCAGTCTCAGTGCTATGATGGGGTCTAAAACCAGACTGAAACATTTCGTATACATTGTTTGTCTTCAGGAAGACAGTGAGTTGCTGCGCAACAGCTTTTTCAAAAAAAAATGCAGAGGAATGGAAGATTCGATATAGGCCGATAGTTTTTGATATTTTCTAGGTCAAGGTTTGGCTTTTTCAAGAGAGGCTTTATTACTGCCACTTTTAGTGAGTTTGGTACACATCCCGTTGATACAGAGCCGTTTATTATGTTCAACATAGGAGGGCCAAGCACAGGAAGCAGCTCTTTCAGTAGTTTAGTTGGAGTAGGGTCCAGTATGCAGAGGCCATGATTATTTTCATCATTGTGTCAAGAGATATAGTACTAAAACACTTACGTGTCTCTCTTGATCCTAGGTCCTGGCAGAGTTGTGCAGACTCAGGACAACTGAGCTTTGGAGGAATATGCAGATTTAAAGAGGAGTCCGTAATTTGCTTTCTAATGACCATGATCTTTTCCTCAAAGAAGTTCATGAATTTATTACTGCGGAAGTGAAAGACATCCTCTCTTGGGGAATGCTGCTTTTTAGTTAACTTTGCGACAGTATCAAAAAGAAATGTTGGATTGTTCTTATTATCCTCAATTAAGTTGGAAAAATACGATGATCGAGCAGCAGTGAGGGCTCTTCGATACTGCACGGTACTGTCTTTCCAAGCTAGTCGGAAGACTTCCAGTTTGGTGTGGCGCCATTTCCGTTCCAATTTTCTGGAAGCTTGCTTCAGAGCTCGGGTATTTTCTGTATACCAGGGAGCTAGTTTCTTATGACAAATGTTTTTAGTTTTTAGAGGTGCAACTGCATCTAGGGTATTGCGCAAGGTTAAATTGAGTTCCTCAGTTAGGTGGTTAACTGATTTTTGTCCTCTGACGTCCTTGGGTAGGCAGAGGGAGTCTGGAAGGGCATCAAGTAATCTTTCGGTTGTCTGAGAATTTATAGCACGACTTTTGATGCTCCTTGGTTGGGGTCTGAGCAGATTATTTGTTGTGATTGCAAACGTAATAAAATGGTGGTCTGATAGTCCAGGATTATGAGGAAAAACATTAAGATCCACAACATTTATTCCATGGGACAAACTAGGTCCAGAGTATGACTGTGACAGTGAGTAGGTCCAGAGACATATTGGACAAAACCCACTGAGTCAATGATGGCTCCGAAAACATTTTGGAGTGGGTCTGTGGACTTTTCCATGTGAATATTATCTGCTATGACTACAATGTCCGATAGGAATTCAGGGAACTCAGTGAGGAACGCTGTATATGGTCCAGGAGGCCTGTAAACAGTAGCTATAAAAAGTGATTGAGTAGGCTGCATAGATTTCATGATTAGAAGCTCAAAAGACGAAAACGTCGGGGGTTTTTTGTAATTTTTTTTTAAAATGTGCTATTGTAAATGTCAGCAACACCTCCACCTTTGCGGGATGCGCGGGGGATATGGTCACTAGTGTAACCAGGAGGTGAGGCCTCATTTAACACAGTCAATTCATCAGGCTTAAGCCATGTTTCAGTCAGGCCAATCACATCAAGATTATGATCAGTGATTAGTTCATTGACTATAACTGCCTTTGACGTGAGGGATCTAACATTAAGTAGCCCTATTTTGAGATGTGAGGTATCACGATGTCTTTCAATAATGGCAGGAATGGAGGAGGTCTTTATTCTAGTGAGATTGCTAAGGCGAACACCGCCATGTTTAGTTTTGCCCAACCTAGGTCGAGGCACAGACACGGTCTCAATGGGGATAGCTGAGCTGACTACACTGACTGTGCTAGTGGCAGACTCCACTAAGCTGGCAGGCTGGCTAACAGCCTGCTGCCTGGGCTGCACCCTATTTCATTGTGGAGCTAGAGGAGTTAGAGCCCTGTCTATGTTGGTAGATAAGATGAGAGCACCCCTCCAGCTAGGATGGAGTCCGTCACTCCTCAACAGGCCAGGCTTGGTCCTGTTTGTGGGTGAGTCCCAGAAAGAGGGACAATTATCTACAAATTCTATCTTTTGGGAGGGGCAGAAAACAGTTTTCAACCAGCGATTGAGTTGTGAGACTCTGCTGTAGAGCTCATCACTCCCCCTAACTCGGAGGGGGCCAGAGACAATTACACGCTGAAGCTATGTTGCGCTTGGTGACCTCTGACTGTTTCATCCTAACATCGTTGGTGCCGACGTGGATAACAATATCTCTATACTCTCTACACTCGCCAGTTTTAGCTTTAGCCAGCACCATCTTCAGATTAGCCTTCTTAACGTCGGTAGCCCTGCCCCCTGGTAAACAGTGTATGATCGCTGGATGATTCTTTTTATGTCTAATACTGCGGGTAATGGAGTCGCCAATGACTAGGGTTTTCAATTTGTCAGAGCTAATGGTGGGAGCCTTCGGCGTCTCAGTCCCAGTAACGGGAGGAGTAGAGACCAGAGAAGGCTCGGCCTCAGACTCCGACTCGCTGCTTAATGGGGAGAACCGGTTGAAAGTTTCTGTCGGCTGAATGAGCGACACCGGTTGAGCATTCCTACAGCATTTCCCTCCAGAAGCCATGAGAAAGTTGTCCGGCTGCAGGGACCGTGCGAGGGGATTTGTACTAACGTTACTATCTGTACTTACTGGTGGCACAGACGCTGTTTCATCCTTTCCTACACTGAAATTACCCTTGCCTAACGATTGTGTCTGAAGCTGGGCTTGCGGCACAGCTATCCTCGCCGTAAGGCGATCGTTCTCCTGTATATTATGAGTACAGCGACTGCAATTAGAAGGCATCATGTTAATGTTACTACTTAGCTTCGGCTGTTGGAAGTCCTGACGAACCATGTCCAGATAAAGCGTCCGGAGTGAAAAAGTTGAATGAAAAAAAGTTGAGTGAGGGAAAAACTAAAAAATATAAACGGTAATTAAAAAATAAAACCATAAAGTTGTCAGGTAGCAAAGTAAGGTTGGCAACAAAAAGCATAGCAACACGTAAACAAGTCTGCAATTGTGACAGAACAACTGTCATTGCTACATGGCACCATGTCATACATATCTGACTGACCCAAATCCTATTTTTTTCCTCTATTCTCTTTTGCACAGTTCCGCTACAAGAGCCGGGTCTACAGGCAGACCCATGTGGAAGAGAAGCAGATTGCCAAACTTCACACCAAGGTGAGTGGTGTGGACAAACTTCACACTCTCTCCTAACAACCAGCTGGGGTCTTACTGCACACATGCACTCACACAAACACAAACACACACTGTTGGGAGCAACAGAGATGCTGGAGTGTCACTTTATCTCACTTTATCTCACTGTCAACACACAGACACTCAAACATCTTCAGTTATGTCAGCTGTTGTCACTGTGAGCCTCTGTAGTCTCTCTCGAGTGTCCTGTCTGCATGTCTCTCTCTACTCTATACTCTCCTGTCCGCATGTCTACTCTTTACTTTCCGTAAGAGTCAAGGAGGCGAAAAGATGGTGATATGGAGAGAGGTTGGTAGTTATTTGCTCCACAGTAGTCAACCACAGAGAGCCTGATGGCACCATTAACTTATTAAACTGATAATAAAACCCTTGTGTAGATCCATCATGTACTGTATGGAGTTAAATTAGTGCCACCACTCAGTTTTCAGAATAAATTATTAGGTTTGATTGTGTTGGGCTGGAGCAAAAATGTGCAGCCCGGGAAGACCGATATCTGGAACTGAAAACCCCTGTTTTAGGGGATGTTTGTCGAGGTGTGTGGCTCTAAGAGCCCTTGTTGTGGGGGACCAGTCCACCTGGGCTCTCTCTCTGCCTCCTGACAGGTGACATTTCTGGGTTAGGACTGGAGCAGCTCACCCCTAATTGTGTGTGTGTGTGTGTGTGTGTGTGTGTGTGTGTGTGTGTGTGTGTGTGTGTGTGTGTGTGTGTGTGTGTGTGTGTGTGTGTGTGTGTGTGTGTGTGTGTGTGTGAGAGAGAGAGAGAGAGAGACAATTGGAGTCAGGGATTAGCATGAGAGAGACAGTGAGGGGAACCTGTCTCGTACCTTTTAAATGCCACGTCCAACACTGGCATTTCACACCTTATAACCACACTCAATTACACAAGGTTTCGCAGCTGTCTGAAATTGAACCAGTAGAAGGTGGAAGAAAGCCCAAAACATTTGGATATAAATCTAAGGTGCTGTTACCAAGGTCATGGGTGGCATTATACAAGTCCATTAGGCCAACAAGCTTCTGAGGAAGTGTGAGAGACAAGTTTGTAATTGCGGTCCATTATCTGTTGGCGAGTTGAGTCAGGATTCCGTGGCAAAGGTGGAATTGGCCTGTAAAATGATTCAATGGACGTATATTTCATGTCTCGCCTGTGCCCACTTAACCTGGATCACTGTGCATGTGCTCACACATGCACGAGCACACATAAGCACACAAAATACGCACTTTGCATATCTGCCGCTGGTAAATGTTCACTGACTGTATGAGGAAAAAATGATGAATACATGATATATAATAATAATTAGTAAATGATAACTTGATGGTGTGTCATATTCCTTTCTAATTATGTCATCATAAATGAATTTATGCTAAGGCAATGCACACCTTTGTATTATGTGCCAATAAAGCATCACTGAATTGAGAGAGCAGTATCTGACGGAAAACGAAGGGAGGGTGATATAAAGAGAGGGTGGGAAGTGAGCACATGCTGGTTTCCATACTGGTGTACAGTTCCATGTACTGTATTTCTGACACATATAGATTGACTCATGGTGATTGCGCAGATGAGGTGTATACAGGTCCACCCCTACTATGTTCTGCTCTTTCCTCCCTACATTTCTCTCTCTACCTCCATCTCTTCAAAGATTAACATTTTTGTCCCTCCCTCCCTCCCTCCCTCCCTCCCTCCCTCCCTCCCTCCCTCCCTCCCTCCCTCACTCACTCACTCCCTCCCTCTTCTACTTCTCCATATGTTCATCATCATCCTCTTCTCCTCTCTCTTCCTCCTCCCTTCCTCCTCTCCTCTCTTCCTATAGTGTTTAGGGAGCTGTTCTTTAATCTATTTATATCTGCCCTGGAAAGCAGATGAGAACACTCATCCCATTGTGCACTCTATGCTCCAATCAGCACACCCCAATCATTCAATCAATCTCTCTTTCTTTTGTTCTCTCTCCCCCCTCTTGTGTCCCTGTTTTTCTCTCTCCTTCTCTCTTTTTTCTAACCTTCTCCCCTTCATATCTCTGACCTACACACACACACACACACACACACACACACACACACACACACACACACACACACACACACACACACACACACACACACACACACACACACACACACACACACACACACACACACACACACACACACACACACACACACACACACACACACACACACACACACACACACACACTCTCTCTACACTCTCTCTCTCTCTCTCTCTCTCTACACTCTCTCTCTCTCTCTCTCTCTCTCTCTAACCCTCCTTTTTTTCCCGCTCTCCATCTCCAGGCCAACTTGAGAAAGTTTATGGACCTCATCCAGCACCATCAGGTGGAGAAAGTATCTAGGCTGCTGGAGAGAGGGCTGGACCCCAACTACCAGGATACAGAGACCGGTGGTAATGCTACACACACACACATGCACAAACACACACATCATGAACACAGGTGGTTTGACATAATCACAGAGCTAACAAGATAGATACTGCTGAGAAATACCCCCTTGGCTCCTCACATTTAAATCTGATCATTTCTCCCACCCACTACCAAGACAGCACAACCTAGCCCCCTGATCAATCCCATTGGTTTTTAAATTAACACACAGATCAATGGCAACTCTACTCAACTCTACTCAGAGATCCGTATCATTAGCATAGGGGAGAGTGGCCATAAGCCTCCCTGTGTGGTGTACACAGAGTTAGCAACAAGGGATAAGAACAGGGTAAGAGGGAGCAGAGATGAACATACAGAGCTTAGAAAAATGTATATATACTCTATTAGAACTGAGCAAACTATCTTCGCTATTAGTCAAACCCAATGTACTCATTCTCCTATGAAGCATCATTGAACTGGCATTATGTACTGCCAGAATGTACTCCAACGCTCTGAGCATCAATTAACAACCACAGGAGGGTATTTGGAGGCTAAGACGTGGGTTAGTTGAGATTTTAAGGCAATCAATGAAGCTATTAGGGGTATTAGGGCTGTAAGGGTTCTAAAGATTTTCACGAGTTAGTTAGAGGTATTACGGCATTTTAAGAGCTGGGGACACAGTCAGCATTGTGTGAATAAAGTACTGGACAAGCTGGATAAATGCAGAGCAAATGCAGCCATTCAGTTAAGGCTTATAAAGAAGTACCTAAAGGAAACCGGTGTTAGGGCTCGTAGCAGGGAAATTGAGGGGGTATTAATGGGATATAAGTGGTAATGGTAGATTAAGCCTTATTGCTGGGAGATTGAGGGATAAGAGCAGCTTGTAGAATAGCGCTCAATTATAGAGCTCTGGCTCACTATTGATTTTGGTTGTAGAAGTACACACATGGACATAAGCATAGGCACACACACACACACACACACACACACACACACACACACACACACACACACACACACACACACACACACACACACACACACACACACACACACACACACACACACACACACACACACACACACACACACACACACACACACACACACACACACACACACACACACACACACACACACACACACACACACACACACACACACACACACACACACACACGTACGTTCTGTTCTAAATCCCAAGCTAATTACATCACAATTACATAGGGCTCAGATGTAGACCGACACAAATTGACCCCGAAGATTTACCACCCACTGTGTCGCCCAGAACATAGTCTCATACAACTACGTTCTATTCCATTGACTACTTTTAATTCACTACATTCCTAAAGAAAATGGTGTACTTTTTACTCCGTACGTTTTTCCTGACACCCAAAAGTATTCGTTATATTTCGAATGCTTAGCAGGACAGGAAAATTGTCGAATTCACACACTTATCAAGAGAACATCCCTGGTCATCCCTACTGCCTCTGATCTGGTGGACTCACTAAACACATGCTTCATTTGTAAATGATGTCTGAGTGTTGGAGTATGCCCCTGGCTATCCGTAAATAAATAAAAAAGAAAAGAAAAGGGTGCGTCAGGTTTGCTGAATATAAGGAATTTGAAATAATTTATATTTTTACTTTTACTTTTGATACTTA
Source organism: Salvelinus alpinus (assembly GCF_045679555.1). NCBI lineage: Eukaryota > Metazoa > Chordata > Actinopteri > Salmoniformes > Salmonidae > Salvelinus > Salvelinus alpinus. The sequence goes on from NC_092090.1 coordinate 49,025,454, forward strand.
AGAATATTTTAGCAATTACATTTACTTTTGATACTTAAGTATGTTTAAAACCAAATACTTATAGACTTTTACTCAAGTAGGAATTTACTGGGTGACTTTCACTTTTACTTGAGTAATTTTCTATTAAGGTATCTTTATTTTTACTCAAGTATGACAATTCGGTACTTTTTCCAACATTGCCTCTATGGCCTACAATTCCTTTGTGGTTCCATTTTGTCTGTTTTCTGTTCTGTTTCTGTTCCATTCCGACTGTGTTCCTATGTTATGTTGCATTCTGTGCTCTGATCCATCTTTGATCCCTTTCTTCTCTGTTCTGTTCTCTTCTAATTTGTCTGTGGTGTTCTAACAGTACTCACAAACAGTCTGTTCACTGTGTCCATCCCGTTCAGAATCACCAAAATGAAAGCTACTGTAGACAATCAAGGAACATCGTAATCGTTGACAAAATGATGGACCGAGAGAATGTTAACCTCGTTCGACCATCGTAAACGAGCAAGCTTCCATTCTGAAACTAAACGAGAGTGCAGCGGTCAACATGGTGGATCAGTTTAACAGAATGTGGCCTCAGGCAAAATAAGGTAGAGACCCAAGGTCTGCACTTTATCCTGTCTCTGTCATTCTACAGAGACCCCCCTGACATTTGCGGCCCACCTGGATAACGTGGTGGAGATTATAAAGGTTCTGAAGAATGGAGGGGCTCACCTGGACTTCAGGGCCAAAGATGGCATGACGGCGCTACACAAAGCTGCTAGGTCCAAGAACCAGGTTACTCTGACGGTACGGACACACACACACACACCAACTCACGCATGCGTACTCACATGCACATGAACACACACAACATTTACCCTGCCACTCTTAAGCTTACCCATACGTTGTATTGATATTGTATTTGTATATATTATGGATTAGCTGCTACTCTTCCTGGGATCCAGCAAAATTAAGGCAGTTTATATTTTAAAAACATTACAATATATTCACAACAGATTTCACATCACATTAAGTGTGTGCCCTCAGGCACCTACTCTACTACCACATATCTACAACACAAAAGCCATGTTTACGCGCGTGTACAGTGCATATGTTATCGTGTGTGTGTATGCATGTGTCTGTGCCTGTGTTTGTGTCTCTTCACAGTCCCGCTGTTCCATAAGGTGTATTTTGATCTGCATTTGAAATCTAATGTCAATGTGTGTGTGCCTGCCTGCGTCTGTGTGTATGTGTGTGTGTTGCAGACCCTGTTGGAGCTTGGTTTGTCTCCAGACTATAAGGACAGTCGGGGTCTGACGGCGCTCTATCACACAGCCATGGTGGGAGGAGATCCGTTCTGCTGTGAGTTGCTGCTACATGAACACGCCACCGTCTGCTGCCAGGACGAAAACGGCTGGCACGAAGTCCACCAGGTACACACACACACACACACACACACACACACACACACACACACACACACACACACACACACACACACACACACACACACACACACACACACACACACACACACACACACACACACACACACACACACACACACACACACACACACACACACACACACACACACACACACACACACACACACACACACACACACACACACACACACACACATATACACATACACATAGAGGCTGAGGAAAAACACACACACAGGCACATGCATGTACACACCCATACTTTTCCCCTGTACGTGTGTGTACTTGCGTGTGCGTGTGTGTGTACTGATGGTTGATAGCTCTCCTAGACCCTCTCCCTTCCTGTTCTACTCTGATTGCTATCAGCTCTAGCCAGCAGTAATGTCATACTTCCTGACGTACTGACGTACTGTACTGTCTGTCCTCTAGAACATGGCACTGTCAGCATATCAAACACAACTCTCCTCTAGGTTAGCCTATCAGTTAACTATCATCAAAACGCATTCATTTTCATTCTCCAAAAACGAGCCTTGCCCATGGGCTACGGAAATGCCTGCTTCCTTTGCTCTCTCCTCCCTCGCTCCCCCACTGTCTCTCTTTCACTCACTCTCTGTCAACCTGATACTATAAATTACTTTGGATCTATGTAGGTTTTCGAATTATACTTTGATACATTTTGCCTTATTTAGCACGGGTGTCTTTCTACATCTGTTCACTACACTCCCCTAGAATTGATTCTTCCATCTGATGACTGGGTTCAAACTAAGGACGTAATATCACAAACTCCAAGGCCTCAGTGCTGCCTCTTATGCCGAACACTGACATCTACTGGACGTGGCATGTAACTGCAGCCTGAATCTAGGGAAACGCCAAGACTGAGTCTGTTATATAGCTTGTTTCACCATGTGTATCATATGTAGTATATTTAACCAATAAGGCACGAGGGGGTGTGGTTTATGGCCAATAGAACACGCTAAGGGCTGTTCTTACAGACAACGCAACACGAAGCGCCTGGATACAGTCCTTAGCCATGGTATATTGGCCATATAGCACAAACCCCCGAGGTGCCTTATTGCAATTCTAAACTTTTTACCAAAATAATTAGACCAGTAAATAGTAATTTTTTGTAATACCCGTGGTATCTGTTTATAATTATAAAAAGGGTGGTTTGAGCCCTGAATGCTGATTGGCTGAAAGCTGTGGTATATCAGACCGTATACCAAGGGTATGACAAAACACATATTTTTACTGCTCTAATTATGTTGCTATGAGGTTTAAAATTGAGCTCAGGTGCATCCTGTTTCCATTGATAATCCTTGAGACCTTTCTAGAACTTGATTGGAGTCCACCTGTAGTAAATTCAATTGATTGGACATGATTTGGAAAGGCACACATCTGTCTATATAAGGTCCCACAGTTGACAATGCATGTCAGAGAAAAAACCAAGCCATGAGGTCGAAGGAATTGTCCGTGGTGCTCTGAGACAGGATTGCGTTGAGGCTCAGATCTGGAGAAGGGTACCAAAACATTTCTGCAGCATTGAAGGTCCCCAAGAACACAGTGGCCTCCATCATTATTAAATAGAAGAAGTTTGGAACCACAAAGACTCTTCCTAGAGCAAACTGAGCAATCGGGGGAGAAGGGCCTTGGTCAGGGAGGTGACCAAGAACCCGATGGTCACTCTGACAGAGTTCCAGAGTTCGTCTGTGGAGATGGGAGAACCTTCCAGAAGTACAACCATCACTGCAGCACTCCACAATTCAGACCTTTATGGTAAGAGTGGCCAGACGGAAGCCACTCCTCAGTAAAAGGCACATGACAGCCTGCTTGGAGTTTGCCAAAAGGCACCTAAAGGACTCTCAGATCATGAGAAACAAGATTCTCTGGTCTGATGAAACCAATATTGAACTCTTTGGCCTGAATGCCAAGCATCACGTCTGGAGGAAACCTGGCACCATCCCTATGGTGAAGCATGTTGGTGGCAGCATCATGCTGTGGAGATGTTTTTATTGGCAGGGACTGGTAGACTAGTCAGGATCGAGAGAAAGATGAACAGAGCAAATTACAGAGAGCACCTCAATGAAAACCTGCTCCAGAGCACCCAGGAGCTCAGACTTGGGCGAAGGTTCACCTTCCAACAGGACAACAACCCTAAGCACACAGCCAAGACAACGCAGGAGTGGCTTTGGAACAAGTCTCTGAATGTCCTTGAGTAGCCCAGCCAGAGCCCAGACTTGAACCTAATCGAACATCTCTAGAGAGATCTGAAAATAGCTGTGCAGCGATGCTCCCCATCCAACCTGACGGAGCTTGAAATAATCTGCAGAGAAGAACGAGAGAAACTCCCCAAATAGAGATGTGCCAAGCTTGTAGCGTCATACCCAAGAAGACTCGAGGCTTGAATCACTGCCAAAATTGCTTCAACAAAGTACTGAGTAAAGTGTCTGAATACTTATGTAAATGTGATATTTCAGTTTAAAATGTTAATTAAATGTGGGGGGGAGAAAAAAATAATCTTTATCATTATGGGGTATTGTGTGTAGATTGATTAGGGAATTTTAAAAAAAATACATTTTAGAATAAGTCTGTAACGTAACAAAATTGGGAATAAGTCAAGGTGTCTGAATACTGTATATAAACTGTATATGTGTATCTAAAAGTGATTAAATTGTATTTTTCCCTACAGATCTACACAACCTGCTCCACATTTTCGAAGTGAAAGAAAAAGTATAGAACATTTTCTAAATTAATAATATATATTTTTTAACTAACATGTCTTGATTGCGTATGATTCTACCAGCTCAAGACAACTGTTAGGGCAACATATATCCATTGTTTTTGTCAAAATTGCTCAAGCTCAGTAAATTTGGTTGGGGATCATTGATGGACAGCGATATTCAAACCGTGTCTCGGATTTTCAATCAGATTTAAGTCAGGACCGAGACTGGACCCCTCAGGAACACTCAACTCCTCTTGGAAAGCCAATCTGGTGTGTCATTGGCATTAAAATTGCGACAAGCATACACACACATACCATGACGATGCCCAACCACATTACTTGAAAATACAGATGGTTTCACTCTGTGTGTTTTATTGGATTGGAAGTTTTTATTTTAAGCCAAAAAAGTGTATTTCCTTCTCATTTTGTCTTGCAGTATTACTTAAGGACCTTTTTGCAAACATAATGGAGGATTTAAAATAAATGTTTTAACACAGACTTCCTTTTTTTCACTTTGTCATACAGGACAGTAATGTGGAGAGAATGCAATGTTGTGAAACCCTCTGTATTTTCGAGTATTTTTGTTTTTGTATTTATTAGGGATCCCCATTAGTTCCTGCCAAGGCAGCAGCTACTCTTCCTGGGGTCCAAACACATTAAGGCACTTACATTACATATAAAACAGTACATCATATAACATTATTACACCACTACACATCTACAATACAAAATGTATAATACCACCATACAACAATATCACAATGTACGTGTGTGTAGAGTGCGTGTGCTAGCGCTTGTGTGTGTATGCGTGTGTCTGTACCTTTGTGTGCGTCTCTTCACAGTCCCCACTGTTCCATAAGGTGTATTTGTAGCTGTTTTTAAAAATATGATTCTACTCCTTGCATGTGTTACCTGATGTTGAATAGAGTTCCATTTAGTCATGGATCTACTGTATGTAGTACTGTGCGCCTCCCATAGTCTGTTCTTGACTTGGGGATTGTGAAGAGACCTCTGGTGGCATGTCTTGTGGTGTATGCATGGGTGTCCGAGCTGTGTGCTAGTAGTTTAAACAGACAGCTCGGTACATTCAGCTTGTCAACACAACATGAAGTCAATCTCTCTTCCACTTTAAGCCATGAGAGATTGACATGCATATCATTAATGTTAGCTCCCCGTGTACTTTTAAGGGCCAGCCATACTGCCCTGTTCTGAGCCAATTGTCCCTCTTTGAGGCACCTGATCACACTACTGAACAGTAGTCCAGGTGCGACAAAACTAGGGCCTGTTGGACCTGCATTGTTGATAGCGTTAAGAAGGCAGAGCAGCACTTTATTATGGACAGACTTCTCCCCATCTAAGCTACTCTTGTATCAATATGTTTTGACCATGACAGTTTACAATCTTTACAATCCAGGGTTACTCCAAGCAGTTTAGTCACCTCAACTTGCTCAATTTCCACATTATTAATTACAAGATACAGTTGAGGTTTAGGGTTTAGTGAATGATTTGTCCCAAATACAATGCTTTTAGTTTTTGAAATATTTAGGACTAACTTATTCCTTGCCACCCATTCTGAAACTAACTGCAGTTCTTTGTTAAGTGTTGTAGTCATTTCAGTCACTGTGGTAGCTAACGTATATAGTGTTGAGTCAACTGCATACATAGACACACTGGCTTTACTCAAAAAGCCAGTGGCATGTCGTTAGTAAAAAAAAATGTAATGTAAGGGGCCTAAACAGCTGCCCTGGTGAATTCCTAATTCTACCTGGATTATGTTGGTGAGGCTTCCATTAAAGAACACCCTCTGTGTTCTGTTAGACAGGTAACTCTTTATCCACAATATAGCAGGGGATGTAAAACCATAACACATACTGTACATCTTTCCAGCAGCAGACTATGATCGATAATGTCAAAACAGCCCTCACAATCTTTTTATTATCAATTTCTCTCAGCCAATCATCAGTCATTTGTGTAAGTGCTGTACTTGTTGAATGTCCTTCCCCATAAGCGTGCTGAATGTCTTTTGTCAATTTGTTTACTGTAAAATATCATTGTATCTGGTTAAACACAATTTTTGGTGGTGGCAACATCATTTTATGGGTATGCTTGTCGTCACCAGCAGGGACTGGGGAGTTTGTCAGGATAAAAATAATTATGAAAGGAGCAAAGTCCAGGTAAAATGTTAAAGGAAAACCTGCCTCAGTCTTCTGAATACCTAACCCTGCGATAGAGTTTTATTTTTCAGTGGGACAATTACACAAATATTAATGAACACACAGAAGGGCTTTCCAGACACACAATGGCTTTTCAATAGGTGTGGAGTGTTCCCAATGGGTCCAGTCTCAGTCCTGACTTTAAATATGCTTGAAAAACTGAGACAAGGTCTGAATATTGCTGTCAATCCATAATTCCCAACCAAATTTACTGAGCTCGAGCAATTTTGTCAAAAACAATGGATATATGTTGCCCTAAGAGTTGTCTTGAGCTGGTAGAATCATCTAAAACGGTGATTCCACCAAGTATTAAGTCTGGAGTGTGAAGACATACGCGATCTTCATTTTAAATGTTCAATACTTTTTCTTTCAAATTGAAAATGTGCAGCAGGTTGTGTAGATCTGTAGGGGGAAAAAAATGTAATGTCATCCTTTTTTAGATTTAGAATGTGACAACTGTGAAAGTGGTGTGTAGACTTTCACTAGGCACTGTATAATAAATATAGCAATTATAATAAACATGTATTGTTTTATGTGTGTGTTTGTGTGTGCGTCTGTACAGGCTTGTCGGAATGGCTATGTCCAGCACCTGGAGCATCTGCTGTTCTACGGGGCGGACACGAGCGCACAGAACGCCTCAGGGAACACGGCGCTGCACATTTGTGCTCTCTACAACCAGGTGAGGTGTGTGTGGGTGTGTGTGTTTGTTTGTTCATACAGGTATAACTGCCCTTCTTCCATCTGGTTTGATTGTGTAGGCCTAGAGGTCTCCCTGATGTCTCTCTGTTAACCTATTCTACTTGTGTTAAAGTCTGTAAGTGTCTGAGTGAATGAACTGAACACACCACCACTCATCATTGACCTTACACACATACACACACACATCTGCTTCTCGTTCCGTCCGCATGAGATTTAAGTAAATCTACAATTAAACGGCAGTTATTCTCGTAAACATAATTATTTTCTGCAATTAAGAGAAATTGGAGGAGAGGATCATGAGTAAGGGTGGAGAATGAGTGACAAGGGGTTAAGTCTGTCTCTCATTCCCACCATTCAGCTCTCCTCCTACTCTAGACTCAATGAGACCCCAGATTTGTACATGTTCATTAGCTAAATGTATTCTATAGCATAGCATTTCTTAAATGCATTTGAGTCCTGACCCCACTCTTGCTTGAAAAGCTTTTCACATCTCAACCCACTTGTTTCTCAACTCTCCCACTATATCCTTATTCAGAATCATCTGACTCAGTTAGCACTATGGCCTAGAATAGAATAGATGTTGCATACACGAAAAACATAGAGGACATTAATACATTCACTTACAACCGACCTCTGTCCCAACTGCACTGGATAGATAAGACATATACCGATACAATTTACTTTGCATTTAGTAGTCCAGCACAAGGAACAAACGAATGAACAGCACAAGGAACGAATGAATGTTTGAACACGTTCTTCTATCATGTCTTGTATCTATCCTCCTCTCTGTCTCTTCCTCTCTCTCTCTTTCTCTTCATCCCTTTCACATTTGGGGATTTTTCTGCAAACTGTTGAGGCGGAATCCCCATGTCTCCTAATGTTCGGTAGGTTTAGTGTCTGTACACATACACTGTTCTCCTGGTATTTAAACCTTCAAGTCGTATTATCCTGTGACAGGGCTACAATTAGAGATGGGGGGGGAGAGGTGTCAGAGTGAGAGAGACAGTGGGAGAGAAAGAGGACGGGCAGAATGAGAGAGAGAGGGGGGTTTACACGTCATCCATTTCTATTTCCAAATAAGCTTCAATGCAAATGGAGATTATAAAATGCCAATACATGGGATTGTTAGTTTGTTGAACATGTCAAAATATAGAGAGCATATTATGCACTCTACAAATGCCAGAATGCACATCCTTCATGTTAGTTACTTTGCAAACTGGCATGAGTACAGAATTGATTGTGCGTGTGTGTGTGTGTTTCTGTATACAATACTGTTCATGCGTGGTTGAGCACTCTGTGGGCGAGTTGTGCTGCACATTCAGTCCCTTTAACTGTCTCTCTCTTTCACACTCTTTTTTCCTTTCCTTCACACAGAATCTCCCTTCATACAGGTAGCAGTCTCTCTCTCTCTCTCTCTCTCTCTCTCTCTCTCTCTCTCTCTCTCTCTCTCTCTCTCTCTCTCTCTCTCTCTCTCTCTCTCTCTCTCTCTCTCTCTCTCTCTCTCTCTCTCTCTCTCTCTCTCTCTCTCTCTCTCTCTCTCTCTCTCTCTCTCTCTCTCTCTCTCTCTCTCTCTCTCTCTCTCTCTCTCTCTCTCTCTCTCTCTCTCTCTCTCTCTCTCTCTCTCTCTCTCTCTCTCTCTCTCTCTCTCTCTCTCTCTCTCTCTCTCTCTCTCTCTCTCTCTCTCTCTCTCTCTCTCTCTCTCTCTCTCTCTCTCTCTCTCTCTCTCTCTCTCTCTCTCGCTCATTTTTGTTTTTAAAAGTTGGGGGTTGTACCCACCTATGTTGCTTTTTTCCACTCTACTTGTTTACTGCTAGTTCAAATAATCGAAAACTGGCTTCTGGACTATTCGGGTTACTGTACAAGTGTTCTGTCTTTGCGGTACAGGGTGTGGTATTGGAGGCATGGGACTAATAGAGATTGATAATTCCCAAGAAATTCAGAGCCGCTCCTCAGATTCCTGTTCTTCCCTGTATTTTCCCAGGATAACTGTGCCAGGGTGCTGCTGGTCCGTGGAGCCAACAAAGAGGTGAAGAATTACAACAGCCAGAGTCCCTTTCAGGTGAGACCCGTAATACATCCTCTCATCCAAAAGCATTACTGTAGTTCTGACATATCAGAGCCGTGGGTTTACTTCCTTCATGGGCTACATAGTTTATCCAATATACAGAATATATACTGAATGTGTTTTCAGTAAGTCACTGACTGGGAATAAAAATGTCAGCTAAAATGGCCATAGTCACCGCCGTCGTAACCGCGTCAACTAGGATAGGTCAGGGGTCATTTTCTGCCTGTTAGCTAACGGCTTAATGTCCTCCAATGTTCCTCCTACATTCAGCTAGTGCTCTCATAGTATTATGACGTTGGTTCAGATGGAGAGAGAGAGAATGTGTACCGTCTCAGACTTCTTTCATGTGCTGCTGTGGGGAAGTGTTCTTATCAGCAGGTGGAAACCTGGGTCAGAGATGGCAGTGTGAATGGGACTCTGTTGAGAAGAACACACGTTTCAAGTCCCAAGTAATACCAAGGATGCATCTCGATAGTCTGAAGTGGCTTCCTCTACTGTGCCTAACTCCTCTACTTGACTCCTCTCCTGTACCGGCATCTGAAAAGCAAGTGCTGAAGGGAATGGGTTGAGTCTTACTAGGCGACATAGTTGTGTGTTCGACGCACCTGTCGACATCTTGCAAAGTTGCATATGTCCATGGGTTGGCGAGATATTTTGCCCTGTGTCTTGCAGAGATAATATGTAATTGCTTGAATACACAGAAGGCAGTGCGGCTGACATTATTGATTCCAATGAGAGTCCCGCATGAGTCGCGTCTGAGTCACGAAGGAGCGTTTTGAAGCAGGCTTTTATGTAAGGCAGTCCTCGCGTCCTCGATGGCCCTCCTCAGGCACTTCAGTGGCCCTCTTATTTACTCTGGCCTTCATCAGTGGGGTTGGCCCCAAAAGTTTAACTTGTCTAATTGTCTCCTATTCTTTTCCAATTGCACTGGTCTTTTATACTTGAAATATCTAGAGGAGAGAAGGAAAAGTCACAAGCAGAGGATGGCTAAGTGGATTAGAACATGGTACTCCCAAAACCATGGTGGTGGGTACAATTCCTGTATGGGTCCCAGAAACTGAATATAGGTGTCTCTACCAATGTTGCCAATTAATTGACCAAGTATTGTCCCTTATTGGGGAAGAGTTCAACAGAGTGGAAATTATAGTGTGTGTCTCCACTGCTCTGCCTGCGTATCTGTAGCTAAAAATAGAGTCCCAGCAGCACAATGAGATCATCAATTAGAGCTCTGCTGAGTGACTCAAAGTCTCTCCCCCTCCTCTGTTGGCCCTAGACTCTGTATATAGGTGTTTCACAATATTCTTATATTCAGCGTTTGCCTATTTCAACCTTACTCTCTAACTCCCCCCTGTTCCCTCTCTCGCTCCCTTCTTCCCAGAAGTGTCCTTGATCCCTTTCACATTTTTTTCTCCTCTCTCCTCGTCAGTCTCTCCATTTGATCCTTTCTTCCCTATTCCCTTTCTCCTTTATTCCTTTTCTTTCTCATGTCCTCTCCCTCAGCTTCATTCTCTTTTCATTTCTCACATTTTCTCTCCTTTTCTCTCCTCTCGTTCTCTTTGAGTGTTCTGCCTCCTTTTCTTTCCTTTCTCCCATTTATTTCCCCCTTCTCTCTCTCTCTCTTTCCATTTCGCCCTCTTTCTTTCTGTCAGCAGTGGACAGTGAGTCCGTTTCTTTCACTGTGTTGCATTCAGATGAGATTGGAATACCACTGGGCACACACTGGTTGAATCAACTTTGTTTCCATGTCATTGAATGTAAATTACGTTGAACTGCCTGTGCCCAGTGGGATGTGGAACAAGAAACTGGAATGAGATGAAACACTGGAATCAGTGAAACATGCAGAAGTGTTCGACACTATACTGAAGCTCCAATCGCTATTTGTCTCTCAGCGAAAGTCTACCCTTTTAGCCCAGGGTATAGGCTGACGTTTAGCAGTATTGAGAAACTCGCGATGAGAAACAAGAACATGCAAATTCAAGAGCGAGGGGAAGGGGAAGAGAGTGTTTCTGCTCTCTGTCTCTGTATCTCTAACAATTCCTCCTTTCCCCATCTCCTTTCCAATCTCCTCCTGTCTTCTCCATCTTCCCTACTCGCGTTCTCCTATGTGCCTGGCCCTTTAAGGATTCTCCCTGGTCTTGAATCAGAATGAATTTCCTCCCTGAGTCGTTGGATGTAGTTTCAGGCACAATTCTCCACCCATTCCTCCTCCACTACCTCATTCGCTTCCTCCTCCTCCTCTCGTCCACCACCATAGACAACAATGTGTCTTCATGGAAACAAGGGGTCATTCCCAGCATTTTTATGCTGTGGGAACATGAAGGAGTGAGGGAGTGAAGGAAGGGGTGGCAATCAAGGCGTTAGTGGGCTTGTTTCCCCTATACAAGGCTGTGCACTACACTACAGCCGTGTGGGTTAGATGTGGTCTTTAGACTTTAAACCACACTACAGCTATACACTGAGAAAGAAAGGGTCCAAAAAGAGTTCTGCAGTTGTCCCCATAGGAGAACCCTTTTTGGTTCCAGGTAGAACTCTTTTGGGTTCCATGTAGAACCCTCTTTGGAAAGGGTTCTACATGGAACCCAAAAGGGGTTCTTCAAAGGGTTCTCATATGGGGACAGCCGAAGAACCATTTTTGGTTTAGATAGCACCTTTTTTTAAATCAGGTGTAGGCTTCATTCTGTACCTCCCATCGCCTCAGTGCTATCGCTCTGTTTACCGGTGTTCAGTTATGATACCCAGTGATCTGCAATCGGTGTTATACCTATCACAACGGCTCATAAGAAATGAGGGCATGTTATGTTTAAGCGTGGAAGGTTTGTATTTTGTTATTAAGTGTCGTCCAAAAAGACTGCAGTAAACCCCCCACCTACCCTCCTCCTCCTCCCTCCTCCCCACTCTTCCCCCTACCCCCCCAGGAATGAGTTCTTCCCCCTACCCCACCTACTCCCTCTCCCAGGAATGAGTTCTCCTGTAATGGAATCAAAGCGCTGTCCCTCTCACTGTACACTATATGTACATCCACTGCACCCTGGGGACACTATGATATTGCTCCCCTTTCCTCCAGTGGGTGAGACTGAGGGTGACTTGTCACCAACCCATAGATCCCCATGCTGCCATGTTGACGGGGCTGACGGTGGCGCTGTGGTGCCAAAAGGCTTAAAAAATGCCATGGCTGCTTGCTGCTGTATTTACATTTGTTTTTGTCCTCTGGTGGAGAAGTGGTAATGAAGAGAAAGGGAAGAGAGAAGGGGAGAACAAAAAAGATGAGAGAGGAGAGTGAGAGGAAAGAAAGATGAGGGGACGGGTGAATGTGGGTTTGTGATTCTTTCATGTCACACGGGGCTAGTGAAAGGGTCCTTCTTCCATTAGAGCCATGCTACCACAATGCCACAGCTGACCCGCCAGCCACCACACTCTGTCTCTCATTAGGTGCAGGTAGGATGGCCTCTCAAGCATTTCTCACAACATATCCCTATATCCCTCTCTCTGGCGACCCCTTGCTGTCTCTCTCGTCCCTCTCTCTCTATTAAAAACTATTGCTCCCTCTCTTCACTTTCTTTCTCCCACTTGCTCTCTTCCACCACTGCTCTCTCTCTCACCATCTCTCACTCTTTCGCTGGTGGGTCTGGGTGAGTGTGGGCGTGTACGCATATTGATATGCACATGTGTGTGTGTGTGTTCCGGTCATGCTAAAGGTCAGGATTTGTAACAGGTTGCAGATGGTTAAATCCAGATAAGAATTTAGTGGAATCATGTCCAGATTACTCCACAGACAGACACACACACATACAATGAATTGTTTGAATTTGTAGAGCAATGCAAAGGCTGTTTTGCAGAAAACTAAATGTGGCTCTCAAATTGCAAACCTCCTGATCCCCCCTCTCTCACAGGTGGCCATAATTGCGGGGAACTTTGAACTGGCCGAACTGGTCAAGAACCACAAAGAGACAGATATAGGTGAGTAACCATGGTTACCCTCCTCTTTTACACCTCCCCCTCCTCTATGTCTGAAATTGATATATTATTGGATAATAGGTTGTTGATCTTTTCTTGTGTCTGTATGTGTGTGCGTCTGCCCTTCTGCAAGTATGCTCTCCATCATTTTTCTTTTCTTTTTCTTTTATTTTACTAGGCAAGTCAGTTTAAGAACAAATTCTTATTTTCAATGACGGCCTAGGAACAGTGGGTCAACTGCCTTGTTCAGGGGCAGAACGACAGATTTGTACCTTGTGAGCTCAGGGATTCCATCTTGCAACCTTTCGGTTACTAGTCCAACGCTCTAACCACTAGGCTACGCTGCCACATGTGTGAGTGTGTGTTTGTGAGTGTGCGTTTGCGTGGGTGCTAGAAAACCATGACAGGATTTGACATTCATCCCTCCCCCCCCCCTTCGTGGGATTACCCTACCACACTGGGGAATCCAGGATCCCTCAGGTGGCATATGAGAGAAGGGTTAGGGAGGGATAGAATGGGGGAGAGATATTTCCTCACAGACTCTCTACTAAATCCCCGCCAAAAAAGGGGTTTCCTTCTTCCAAAGGAATTTAAAAACAGATTTCTACATTCCCTGTGGGTTTATCTGCCATGCACCCCACACCCCCACAACAGCATCATCTTTCTTCATTAAACTATTTCACATGGAGGGAAAAAGGTTAAGCGGGAGGGATTACCATCCCCAGACAAATGAAATAAAGATGTAATAAAAAAATAGAAAAACAGTGAATAGATAAATAAATAAAATAATCTAAAGATGTAATCCACGATTGTCGTCCCCCCCCCCCGAGCGAGATTCCCGAGGCCTCACAGCTGCAGCGAGGGCTAGATGAAACGCAGCGCTGCAGGATTACACCGCGTCTCTCCACATCTGCTGCCATCGTTCCCGCTCCCCCCTCTCAGAACCCCCATCCCGCTCCCCACGTTCAGCATGGACCCTGTCACACCGGGACGGCGTCGCACCTCAACTCTGGTGGGGCCATGAGAGCCTGCCACGCCCGAACTCTGCCATTGACCATTAGATGTTGCTAGCGGAATGAAAAGTCCCGGATAACTGTCCTCTGTTACAGTCCTCGTTGCTTTTTCTTTCTATCTCTATCTTTCGGCTCACTGTCAGTTTGTGATGGGATATTGACGATGCTGGATTGTCGGCGATGGGTTCTGCATGTTGCAAAGCAAAGAAAGGTGGGTTCTCTGAAGCTCAACCACCCCACTCCTACCTCCTCTACCCTCCTACCCTCTGCCCTGTCCAGCCATCCCTAGTCCCCTTCTCGCCCGCTCCAAGTGGGTGGTAGCTTGCTATGTTGGGATACAGGTGGAATTGTGTTTCTGCGGTATGGTGGGTAGTTGTCTATCCTGCCTGAGCTGAGGTATTACCCTGGTATGGGTACAGAATTGACTGTGTGTGTGTGTGTGTGTGTGTGTCTGTACAGTATTTAGAATGTGCACTAAAGAGCATTAGCCCAGAAAGAGTAATGAGTCAGTAGCACTATGCGTCATTAAGACTCACACACCTTCTCTCCATCTTTCTCCCTACATCCTTTTCGCTCCCTTGTTCCCAGATGTGTGATGGACAGTGTCAGTGACTTTATAGTCTCTCTCTATCTCTCTCTCTCTTTCTTTGTGTTGGAGTTTGATTAGAAAATAGGCATGAATTTAATCCTGTACAAGAGAGCACAGAGCACTTCAGCTAACCCTGACACTGCCTAGCCTTGTAACCCAACTCAAGGTTCTCACGAATCAGTGTATTATTTATTTACTATCATGGTATGTCCCAACACTCATATTCAATTAACTAGTCTGTTATTCAATCTCTGTATTAGTCCCATAGGAGATACCAGAGAATCAGACCAAAGCAGTAGAAATTATTGGATAGATTATGGTGGGTGGGTTATATCGCCATATAATGTATGTTTAGGTTTTTGGACTGGGTTAGCGAACACAACGCTAATATATTAATAATAAAGTAGATGAATTAGGGATGGATAGAGCAGAAATTAATCTCCTCGGAGGACGAGGCGTCATTCTCTAGCTCAGCCTATAGTGAATTCCCAAGTGTGTGTGTGTGTGTGTGATCTACATCCATAGTAATGACACAGATAATGGTGGGAGTGATGAGAGGTGAGTCTTGCTGTGTTCATCTCTTTGAGTCAGCCGACTCTTGCTCCTAGTGAAAGCAACACACTCCTAACCGGCAAACAGGTTACCATGGCATCAGAGCCTGTGTGTTAATCATTAAAAGACTATGGCATCTGGCTGATGCCCCAAATGGTAAGAGAACTTTGGGCAGAGGTGCAATTCCCAGTTTGAAGGAAAGTTATAGAGAGGGGATAATTGGAGATAAAGGAGATAAAGGAGGGGTGGGGAGGGGTGGTGGAGAGATGTTGTAGAAAGAGAAGTATAGTTGGAAAGTGGTAATACTGTAGATGGAGTTAGGGAGGGGAAATAAGTAGCGACAGAGAGGGATCTAGTAGAGAGAGAATTGTATAGAACAGGACTTTATTGTTCATTTGCATAGAAATTTGTATTTTTTCTGACACAGTACTCCTGGGCCAGTAACCGAAAGGTCTCTAGTTCGAATCCACGAGCTTACAAGGGGAAAAATCTCTCCATGTGCCCTTGAGCAAGGCACTTAACCCTAATTGCCCCAGGCTCGCTGGATAATGAGCACTCTGGCTGTGACCCCATTCTCAGAGGGTTTCTAAGGGAGAGTTGGGATATGCCAAAAACACATTTAGGACAAAGTTACGCCCCCATCCATATCCTTATATCACTCTGACACAGCAACATGGTCAGCCACAGAGCAGCACCCCAGGAGAAGTTTAGCAGAGAGGGATGGCAAATAAAGATGGTGAGGGCTATAAGTAGATATAGGGGGTAGTAAGTAGAGGTTAAATTGACATAGGAGTTAGTGTGCAATGTGTCCAATCGATCAGTGCTTTAGTAACTAGGCGTGACTGAATGTGTCCAGACACTCTGCTTTGGTAGATAGGCTAGTAAATCGTTTCTTAAATCCAGTTAGTTTTTTCCCATTCTGCCGGTAAGCCTCTCTAAGAATGATTGGCAGATGTGTGTATTAGACATCACGCTGCAAGAGCGTGATAATCCGACATGGGGGCCAAATCAAACACACAGATACACAATGTGCGCACCATACACACACATGCACACAGAGACACGTGCACGCACACACTCAACACACTCAACTTAGCACACAAATGGCCATCCAAACAAACACTCAACTAAAACACCCAGACAACCAAACACCCACTCGACCAATGCTCAGCGACAACATGGCATACTCTTGCAGGGCCATGACGTAATTTAATAAGGCACTTTTTTAGCAGTTCAAATAAGTCTTATGTCTCCTCCTTAGTGTACCATGGTAATGAATTATTGTCTTAATGTCACTGACTAGCTAATCCAGTCTCCCTAATTAAAGAACAAACACAGCCTGCGTGGCTCTGAGTAGCTGGTCACACGGTTCACTGCAGCCTGTTCTACACAGCTTTTGATGAGACAGCCAGAGAGCACCCTTTAGTGATGGGATTTAGAGGAGACTAAAAACAGGAAGCCAGCCGAAGATGAAAGGAAGTGAGGGAGCTACTTCCTGCTGTTGAGGGGAAGGTTGAGTAGTGTTGCGGAATATATTGTGTGTCCTAGTTTTCTGCGGTGGAACGTGTGTGGTGGGTGTGGATTAGGGTTTAATGGCGGAAACAGGGTTACCGGGATTTCCCGCCAAAACCCATTCCCTTTCCCAATAAAGTAAAATTTAAATTTAAATAAACATTTACCTATTGCATTCGTTACCATTCATTAGCATTAGTTAGCCAAAACAATCTATGGTAAGCCTATTTCTAGCAATAAAGTAACATTTTAATTTAAATAAACATTTTAAAACAAAACATGGAGAAATCAGAATCTACCAATTCTCATTCCCGAGAAAATAGCAAGAAATGAACGTTCTTTCCAGTTTTCCAATTCAAACCAGAAGTGCTATTTAAAAGCAAATAATTTCATTGAAAATGGAATCACCAGGGGCACACTGCCTGCCCTCCAGGACACCTACAGCACCCGATGTCACAGGAAGGCCAAAAAGATCATCAAGGACATCAACACACCGAGCCACGGCAATAGGTAAAAGCGAACATTTACCTATTGCATTCATTACCATTCATTAGCATTAGTTAGCCCCAAAAAATCTATCGTAATCCCATTTCTGGCAATAAAGTACAATTTAGATTTACATTTTAAAACTAATGTTTTAACATTAGTATTTACAGTTGAAGTCGGAAGTTTACATAAGCTTAGGTTGGAGTCATTAAAACTCGTTTTTCAACCACTCCACAAATGTCTTGTTAACAAACTATAGTTTTAGCAAGTCGGTTAGGACATCTACTTTGTGCATGACACAAGTCACTTTTAATAGTTTAGCAGTTGGCCAACAGTGCTTCATAGGCCAGATTAAAACTAGACTATATCAACAAAATAGTGCGGTGACTTCGGGAGAAGAGTTGATTCATTTGCAACAAATACAACAAGAAACCCTTCGATTCATGTGTATATTTCTCCATTTACATATCAAATCAAATGTTATTGTTCACAAACACACATTTAGCAGTTGTTTTTGCGGGTGTAGCGAAATGCTTGTCTTCCTAGCTCCAACAGTGCAGTAGTCAAACAATACAGCAATACACACAACTCTTAGAGTAAAATAATGGAATTAAGAAATATAAAAATATTAGGACAAGCAATGTTGAAGTGACAATGACTAAAATACAGTAGTGTAGAATACAGTATATACATATGCAATGAGTAAACCAGTATGTAAACATTATTAGTGACTAGTGTTACATTATTAAAGTGACCAGTGATTCCAGGTCTATGTACATGGGGCAGCAGCCTCTAAGGTGCAGGGTTGAGTAACCGGGTGATACCCAGTTAGTGATTTAACAGTCTGATGGCCTTGAGATAGAAGCTGTTTTTCAGCCTCTCGGGTACCAGCTCTGATGCACCTGTACTGACCTTGCCTTTTGGATGGTAGCGTGGTGAACAGGCCGTGGCTCGGGTGGTTGATGTCCTTGATGATCTTTTTGGCCTTCCTGTGACATTGGGTGCTGTAGGTGTCCTGGAGGGCAGAATGTGTGCTCCCTGTGATGCGTTGGGCAGTCCGGACCACCATCTGGAGAGCCCCCCAGTGGTATAATCATGTCAGATTTCTTTTGCTGGTATTATTTGCTTTTAAATACCATTTCCAGTTTGAACGGGAATACTGGCAAGACCGTTCATTTCTTGCTATTTCTCTAGGAGGAAAATTGGTCGATTCAGCAGAAAATATTGAACCCTAGTGTGTATGTGTCGGAGTCTGTGAATGGTAGTGGTGGAACAAGTACTCAGATGTCATACTTTAGTAAAAGTAAAGATACCTTAATAGAAATGACTGGAGTAAAAGTGAGTCACCCAGTAAAATACTAAGTCTAAAAGTATTTGGTTTTATATGTAAGTATATATGTAACGGCGTTCCTCTCTCTCTTCATACGAAGAGGAGGAGTAGTGATCGAACCAAGGCGCAGCAGGTTGTGAATACATAATGATTTATTAAATAAACAAAATAGACAAAGACGAAAACGAACTATACTGGATATAACTAACAAAATAACAAAATGATGTAGACAGACCTGAACAAACGAACTTACATATACACGAAGCACGCTGACACAGGAACAGACTACATAAACGCACGAAACAAACCGAAACAATCCCGTATGGTGTAACATCGACACAGACACAGGAGACAACCACCCACAACGAACACTGTGAAACAACCTACCTAAATATGACTCTCAATTAGAGGAACGCCAAACACCTGCCTCTAATTGAGAGCCATACCAGGCAACCCTTAAACCAACATAGAAACAGACAACATAGAATGCCCACCCAAACTCACGTCCTGACCAACTAACACATACAACAAACTAACAGAAATAGGTCAGGAACGTGACAATATATATATATACTTAAGTATATTTTAGCAATTACATTTACTTTTGATAATTATATATACAGTGGGGAGAACAAGTATTTGATACACTGCCGATTTTGCAGGTTTTCCTACTTACAAAGCATGTAGAGGTCTGTAATTTTTATCATAGGTACACTTCAACTGTGAGAGACGGAATCTAAAACAAAAATCCAGAAAATCACATTGTATGATTTTTAAATAATTAATTTGCATTTTATTGCATGACATAAGTATTTGATCACCTACCAACCAGTAAGAATTCCAGCTCTCACAGACCTGTTAGTTTTTGTTTAAGAAGCCCTCCTGTTCTCCACTCATTACCTGTATTAACTGCACCTGTTTGAACTCGTTACCTGTATAAAATACACCTGTCCACACACTCAATCAAACAGACTCCAACCTCTCCACAATGGCCAAGACCAGAGAGCTGTGTAAGGACATCAGGGATAAAATTGTAGACCTGCACAAGGCTGGGATGGGCTACAGGACAATAGGCAAGCAGCTTGGTGAGAAGGAAACAACTGTTGGCGCAATTATTAGAAAATGGAAGAAGTTCAAGATGACGGTCAATCACCCTCGGTCTGGGGCTCCATGCAAGATTTCACCTCGTGGGGCATCAATGATCATGAGGAAGGTGAGGGATCAGCCCAGAACTACACGGCAGGACCTGGTCAATGACCTGAAGAGAGCTGGGACCACAGTCTCAAAGAAAACCATTAGTAACACACTACGCCGTCATGGATTAAAATCCTGCAGCGCACGCAAGGTCCCCCTGCTTAAGCCAGTGCATGTCCAGGCCTGTCTGAAGTTTGCCAATGACCATCTGGATGATCCAGAGGAGGAATGGGAGAAGGTCATGTGGTCTGATGAGACAAAAATAGAGCTTTTTGGTCTAACTCCACTCGCCGTGTTTGGAGGAAGAAGAAGTATGAGTACAACCCCAAGAACACCATCCCAACCGTGAAGCATGGAGGTGGAAACATCATTCTTTGGGGATGCTTTTCTGCAAAGGGGACAGGACGACTGCACCGTATTGAGGGGAGGATGGATGGGGCCATGTATCGCGAGATCTTGGCCAACAACCTCCTTCCCTCAGTAAGAGCATTGAAGATGGGTCGTGGCTGGGTCTTCCAGCATGACAACGACACGAAGCACACAGCCATGGCAACTAAGGAGTGGCTCCGTAAGAAGCATCTCAAGGTCCTGGAGTGGCCTAGCCAGTCTCCAGACCTGAACCCAATAGAAAATCTTTGGAGGGAGCTGAAACTCCGTATTGCCCAGCGACAGCCCCGAAACCTGAAGGATCTGGAGAAGATCTGTAGGGAGGAGTGGGCCAAAATCCCTGCTGCAGTGTGTGCAAACCTAGTCAAGAACTACAGGAAACGTATGATCTCTGTAATTGCAAACAAAGGTTTCTGTACCAAATATTAAGTTCTGCTTTTCTGATGTATCAAATACTTATGTCATGCAATAAAATGCAAATTAATTACTTAAATCATACAATGTGATTTTCTGGATTTTTGTTTTAGATTCCGTCTCTCATAGTTGAAGTGTACCTATGATAAAAATTACAGACCTCTACATGCTTTGTAAGTAGGAAAACCTGCAAAATCGGCAGTGTATCAAATACTTGTTCTCCCCACTGTATATATATATATAATTATATGGTATATATATATATATATATATATATATAATTATCAAAAGTAAATGTAATTGCTAAAATAAGTATAAGTAAATAAAATAAGTATAAATAAAATAAGTATACTTAAGTATCAAAAGTAGAAGTAAAAGCATAAATCATTTCAAATTCCTTATGTTAAGCAAACCAGACAGCACCATTTGTTTAATATTTTTTTTCCGGATAGCCAGGGGCACACTCCAACACAGTCATCATTTACAAACGAAGCATGTGTGTGTTTAGTGAGTCCGCCAGATCAAAGACAGTAGGGATGACCATGGATGTTCTCTTAATACGTGTGTGAATTTGTCAATTTTCCTGTCCTGCTAAGCATAAAAATGTAATGAGTAATTTTGGGTGTCAGGGAAAGCATATGGCGTAAAAAGTACAATATACTTTTTATGAATGTTGTGAGGCTAAATCTGATTATTTTGTAACCGCGCTTTCAGATTGTAATGGGAACCCAATTCAATTCAGGAAAAACTGTCAAATTCCTAAAATGTTCTTCTTCCTCCTCTCAGCCACTGCTAAAGTGTGCAAAGCTGCAATCAAGGCTGTAAGCAAGGCAAAGGGTGGCTACTTTGAAGAATCCTAAATATAAAATATAATTTGATTTGTTTAACACTTTTTTGGTTACTACATGATTCCATATGTGTTATTTCATAGTTTTGATGTCTTCACTATTATTCTACAATGTAGAAAATAGTACAAATAAAGAAAAACCCTAGAATGAGTAGGTGTGTCCTAGCTTTTGACTGGTACTGCATGTTATAATATCGTCTTCGTATCTCAAAAGCATTGTAATGTGGTTAACATTAAAAATCGGAATGAAAATGATTCAAATCTAAAAGATCAAATTCAACCAGAGAGCACCCTTAGATCAGGACAAAACGCCGCACCTGACCGTTGCACTTGAATCGTTCCCATGGTGAATGGCTAGGCCTGCTACACTATGAAATCATACACTCTTGCAGAGACTTTGCTATTACAATTTATATGGTGGAAACAATCTGTGGGGAGGAAGAGGCACATAAACTCACAATAATACCTTTGTTAGATAACACTGTTCAACAAAGAATGTATGCTATTGCTAGCAATCAAGAGTAAACTGACTGAACGACTCAAAAACTCAACCACCTTATGCTCTCCAAATAGACATTAGCTGTGAAAGCCGAGATTGCCATGTATTGACTTTGCCGGGGGATGCTATTCACAAGGACATATTGTTCTGTCTCACGATTCCCAAGCATGAAATGTCATAGGGGATGTTCAGTCTGCTGCGTGGCTATATTGACAAAAAAACAGATTCCATATGGGATCAAATGGTGGGCTTTTGCACAGATGGGGCTCCATCTATGGCGGGACGGCGTGCAGGCCTCTGCACTCTAGTTATAAATGTGTCTCCCTCTGTCTTATAGACGCATTACAGTATATGATACACTGAGAGCAACTGGTGGCAAAATGTCTGAGCTATAATGCAGCAGGTAGCTTTGATTGTAAACCACATCCACTGCGCGCATGCCTGTTTGCAAAACTATGTGGAGCATGATAATGTTCTATTTCACACCGAGGCTCGGTGGTTATCGAAGAAGAGTGTTGGAAAGATTTTTCGCATTGAGAGAGGAACTGTTGTCGTTCACAATGGATGTCAAAAACACAGACTTGGTTGAATCTGTGAAAAGAAAGAAAATAACAGCAAACAGCATCAGTAAGTGTTCCATACGAGTGATTTCTGCTCAGGTCCAACACTTGGAAGAGCACTTTGGTACCTACTTCCCAAGCCGTTTGACTGTGATCCTGGCTCTGTTGACCTGCCAGTAAGTCAAATCGAACAGCTGATTGAGCTGTCATGTGACCGAATTCTGCAGACAACGCATTCACGGGACACTACGGAGGAGTTTTGGCTCCTGACTCAAAGGGAATACCCTGCCATTTCCCTCTGAGCATTCAAAACAACTGGGAATTTGGAATTGGGAACTCAGAATTCTCTGAGTTCAGTGCGTTCAAGACAACAGGGAAATCTGAAAGAAACAAGTTCCGACAGGGAACAATCGTTTTGAACGGTCATCCAACTCAGAATTCCAACTCGGGAACTCGGGCCTCTTTCTAGGTGTGCGTTCGTAAATTCGCTCTGGCTATCGACTCCGATTTCAGAGCACTCTCGTTTGAGTCTGCCTGAGCACATAATAACTGATGAATTTATGAACGCTCAACACCAGTTTAATATGTCCGGTGTCAGTAAACGTCAAAAAGCGTAATTAAATTGTTGCCAAGAGCACAGTTACAGTCACCAACGCTCTAGATAACATGAAAACAGCCGAACCAGCTCTGCTAGGGGGATTATTTCTGTATTTCAATTACAGTTTGAAATGCAACAAAATAGGAAAAATGCCAAGGGGGATGAATACTTTTGCAAGGCACTGTAACCCGCTTGAGAACATCCCTGTTTCTTTTTACTTTTTTATTGTGTTCCACAGTTTTAATATGCAGACCTTCGTCCTAATCGATGCAGCTTTTTCCCAGATGCTTGAATCTGATCTGGGCATTTATATGCTCCCTGCTTTTGTTTTGCCATTTAGCTGAATGATCTATGTTCTTAGGGTCACTGTACCCACCCAAACATTTGCTGTTAATTACATAATTTTTTTCACATTGTTGGGGTCGAGAGAATTTTCAGATATCAAAATGGGGTCTTGGGCCCAAAAAGTTTGGCAACCCCTAGCCTAAGCATTGTACTTTGCAGGGTGAATGAGTTGAGCAATTAACCGTATATTAATTGATAAACAGTAAATTAACAGATTAAGTTGTGTTTATGGTCGTTCCATATGATTTCAATCACTTTCTGACTGCACCCCTTTTTATTTTAACGAAATCTTCCATACATGTTTGCCCATGGTAGAAGTGGTCAGAAAGGGACTTTTTGGACCTGAATGCCAAAATATTCAGGAGACAGGGGTGGTCACAGTTGACCCATTTTGCATACCCCACCCTACCATGTCATCACCCAAAAAGCTCTCACAGTCTCACACAAGAATAAGACGTTCATCCATGTTTCTCAAACGTCAAATTTCAAAGTTGTTCCAAATGTCAAAGTTGTTCCAAATGTCAAATGTTGAAGTGTTTGGTTACTTTTCTGTATCATTCCAAGGTTACATTTAGGAATTAACTCAACATTCTTAAGGTTAGGCATTAACTCAGAATGGTTAAGGTAAGGGTTAAGGTTTGGGATAGGCTTAAAGGGATACTTCGTGATTTTGGCAACGAGGCCCTTTATCCACTTCCCCAGAGTCAGATGAACTCGTGGATTAAATGTATATGTCTCTGTGTCCAGTATGAAGGAAGTTAAAGGTAGTTTTGCCAGCCAATTCTAACTAGCGTTAGCGCAATGGCTGGAAGTCTATGGGTGTCTTCTAGCATTTGTGCAACTACCTCTAACTTCCTTCATACTGGACACAGAGACATAACAATGGTATCATGGAGCTTATCTGCCTCTGGGGATGTAGATAAAGGCTTTGCCAAAATCCGGAAACTAATGGTTATCTGCAGGGGGAAGGTAAATAGTGTGGGAAATTAAGCTTGGAATGTATTGAGTGCAGGGAAGCGATCACATGTGGCAGGCATTGATAAGGGGAGAGAGCCATGGATTAGTGATGAAGGTGGATCAAGATCAGGTCAGGTCACGTTACGTTAAGGGAGAAATAAAAGTTTATGGCCCGTATCACTTAGTGTCCTGCCTAGCAGGAAAGATACAATGTTTGTACAGATGTGTAGGAGGAGACTCAGCCTAGGAGAAAGGGTTAAATATCAGTGCTTGTGTGAAAATGTTTTTGTCTAATGCAGCTGTATTGACCCTCGGAAGAATACACTTTCAGAGTGTCCGATGAGTTTTTTACTCTGAGAATTAGAACCTAACAGAATCCAGTGATAGAAAGTTGTTTTGGATATTTTTGTTTTAAAGAGATACTTCAGACTTTCCCATTTCAAGTTGACGTTCGACAGTGGGTGAACCAGCGGCCATCTTTCTAGTAGTAATTGGAAGTTAAAGTTTCAATTCAATTGAAATGTTAATGGTGTACCCACTGAATTATGGATTATATTTCTATGATTGAAATGACACCCACCATGTATTCAAGAGGATACTATGTCTCAACCAATTACTGGCACAACACAAACACTTCAGATTATGTAAAATAGAGTCTAAGCTACAACAAGCTTAAAAAATTACATAGTTGTTTAATTAAAATAATATAATAGTTTGACAACCCTGTTTGTAAGCTTTCACATTATATCAAGCTCAATCTTTTTCAGTGATGAAGACATGGATGTCTCATGGTAGGATAGGGTATGCACAATGGGTCAACTTTGAGCACCTCTATCTCCTGAATGTTTAGTCATTCAGGTAACTTTCTGGCCACTTCCACCATGGGCAAATATGTATGAAAGGTTTCGTTCAAATCAGGAGTGCAGTCCGAAAATGATTGAAATCATGTGGAATGATCTTTTAATGAATTAACATCAGTCAATGAAACATTGTCAAATTCACCTTAAAATCCTTATATTTCCAACTAGTCTTAGAGAGAGAGAGAGAGAGCGAGAGAGAGAGCGAGAGAGAGAGCGAGAGAGAGAGAGAGAGAGAGAGAGAGAGAGAGAGAGAGAGAGAGAGAGAGAGAGAGAGAGAGAGAGAGAGAGAGAGAGAGAGAGAGAGAGAGAGAGAGAGAGAGAGAGAGAGAGAGAGAGAGAGAGAGAGAGAGAGAGAGAGAGAGAGAGAGAGAGAGAGAGAGAGAGAGAGAGAGAGAGAGAGAGATGGATGAGTGGCGGTATGGCAGTGAGTGTGCTTTCACACCTCTGCCAGGTGGGGTCATGTGAGCTGCGCTCGGGCTCCCGATTTCCAGCAAGCTAAACTCCATTCGCCGCTGTCCGTCGTACCTGCCGCTACATTCTTCAATTACCACAGTGAAAGTCTTTATTTTTTCCCCGTGCTGTTTTAAAAGGTGCACTGGTTATGCAGGTATTGTGAACATTGGAGTAACATAAAAAGGGGTGAAAATGAAGTCTTTTCTCAATGCCTTAAAAAAGGAAGGTAGGTCTATCACCTTTACGGGTCTGTGTCCAAGTTTTATTTGCTTTTGACTCGTAAATAGATGTAATTCTTTACCTTTGCTGCATTTTCAACTTTCTCAGGGGGTATTTTTATCCCTGCGTGTCACAAGTTCAATCATTTCATCTGCTCCAGAAAGTAATTCTACATGGGCTTTTTTGAATGTGACAATTATAGCTAGGTCTGCGTTGTGGATTCATGCGTGCAATTGTCGTCCTAATTTAAACTAGCAGTAACTATAAAAGGAGATGGTTTTACATGTGTCGTTCTTTTTGGGCTAGAGGTTCTTTAACATGCAGGATAGATATAGGTTATGTCATAGATTAAATGTTGGCACGCATTTGAGTGGTTTCCAAATAAATGTGTTATGATTCAGTCTTCTACAAAAGGTATTTATAGTCTCCTTCACCAATCACCTACCGTATGTAGATTATAGCCAGTGAGAGGACACACGGTGTATCTGTCTTTCTCCTGGTTCACGGGGGAGAAAACACACCCACCAAAATGAGTGGATGACTTACGTCACCAAAACGGCTCTGCCGGGTGCATTATGGATCCATCTGCCTGTGTGTGAAAACAGTTGGTTCTTTAACCCTTTACTTCCAGCTGACAGACTATTTCTCAATGAGATTTACTAAAAATTGATATATGAGTACAGCATTTTTTACTTTTATTTCAAAGCTTTGGATAGTTCCATTGGAAGGCTACATTATGTCAAATCCCTTGGTTGCAAGACACTGACCAGAGCTGATCACTCATTTCCCTTTGACCTTAGTTGTCTTAGTATTAGGGAGCAGCAGTAAATTATATAGATCACACTGATTGCTTTCCTCTCTTATATAAGACAGCTCTGGATGTTTGTCATCTTCTTTTCCTTGCTTCTCTATTCCTGCAGAGGGAATATGTGCTTATTACATGCCACAATTGAGAGCACAATTAAGAGCTGTGCGTGCGTGTGCATGTGTGCATGTGTGCATGTGTGCACGCATATGTCTGCATACTTGCATGTACAGTGCCTTGCAAAACTATTCACCCCCCTTGCTGTTTTTCCTATTTTGTTGCATTACAACCTGTAATTGAAATAGATTTTTATTTGGATTTCTTGTAACGGACATACACAAAATAGTCCAAATTGGTGAAGTGAAATGAAAAAAATTACTTGTTTCAAAAAATGCAAAAAAAATTAAAACGGAAAAGTGGTCCGTGCATATGTATTCACCCGCTTTGCTATGAAGCCCCTAAATAAGATCTGGTGAAACCAGTTACCTTCAGAAGTCACATAATTAGTCAAATAAAGTCCACCTGTGTGCAATCTAAGTGTCACATGATCTGTCACATGATCTCAGTATATATATACACCTGTTCTGAAAGGCCCCAGAGTCCGCAACACCACTAAGCAAGATGCACCACCAAGCAAGCGGCACCATGAAGACCAAGGAGCTCTCCAAACAGGTCAGGGACAAAGTTGTGGAGAAGTACAGATCAGGGTTGGGTTATAAAAAAATATCCAAAACTTTGAACATCCCACGGAGCACTATTCAATCCATTATTAAAAAATGGAAAGAATATGGCACCAGAACAAACCTGCCAAGAGAAGGCTGCCCACCAAAACTCACAGACCAGGCAAGGAGGGCATTAATCAGAGAGGCAACAAAGAGAACAAAGATAACCCTGAAGGAGCTGCAAAGCTCCACAGCGGAGATTGGAGTATCTGTCCATAGGACCACTTTAAGCTGTACACTCCACAGAGCTGGGCTTTACGTTAGAGTGGCCAGAAAAAAAGCCATTGTTTAAAGAAAAAAATAAGCAAACATGTTTGGTGTTCGCCAAAAGGCATGTGGGAGACTCCCCAAACATATGGAAGAAGGTACTCTGGTCAGATGAGACTAAAATTGAGCTTTTTGGCCATCAAGGAAAATGCTATGTCTGGCATAAACCCAACACCTCTCATCACCCGAGAATACCATCCCCACAGTGAAGCATGGTGGGGGCAGCATCATGCTGTGGGGATGTTTTTCATCGGCAGGGACTGGAAAACTGGTCAGAATTGAAGGAATGATGGATTGCTCTAAATACAGGGAAATTCTTGAGGGAAACCTGTTTCAGTCTTCCAGAGATTTGAGACTGGGACGGAGGTTCACCTTCTTGCAGGACAATGACCCTAAGCATACTGCTAAAGCAACACTTGAGTGGTTTTAGGGGAAACATTTAAATGTCTTGGAATGGCCTAGTCAAAGCCCAGACCTCAATCCAATTGAGAATCTGTGGTATGACTTAATGATTGCTGTCCACCAGCAGAACCCATCCAACTTGAAGCAGCTGGAGCAGTTTTGCCTTGAAGAATGGGCAAAAATCCCAGTGGCTAGATGTGCCAAGCTCATAGAGACATACCCTAAGAGTCTTGCAGCTGTAATTGCTGAAAAAGGTGGCTCTACAAAGTATTGACTTTGGGGGGGTGAATAGTTATGCACACTGAAGTTCTGTTTTTTTTTTGGTCTAATTTCTTGTTTGATGATTTTGCATCTTCTAAGTGGTAGGCATGTTGTGTAAATCAAATGATACAAATAAATCTATTTTAATTTCAGGTTGTAAGGCAACAATATAGGAAAAATGCCAAAGTTGGTGAATACTTTCGCAAGCTATTGCAAATTCGTTCAAGTACTTGACTCAGTTTGCCCAGTACAATAGAACCAATCAAAGGAGTCGAAAAGTTTGAACTCCATTCTCCCTGGCGGGTAGGAGTGTTGGGCCAGTAACCGAAAGGTTGCTGGATTGAGTCCCTCAGCTGACAAGGTAAAAAATATCTTGTTCTTCCCCTGAACAAGGCAGTTACCCACTGTTCCCCGGGCGCTGATGACGTGGATGTCAATTAAGGCAACCCCCCACACCTCTCTGATTCAGAGGGGTTGGGTTAAATGCGGAAGACACATTTCAGTTGAATGCATTCAGTTGTACAACTGACTAGGTATACCCCTTTCCCTTCCTTTCCTTACATCCAGTTCACCTCAGTTGTGCTTGGCATTGGCCTTTTATTTGTTCCAAAGGTCACAACCAAAATGTTTGGTGAGGATACCTTCAGCCACTATGGTTCTGGCCTTTGGAACAGCCTGCCGGAGGATCTGAGGGCCTCAGAAACGGTAGACACATTTTTAGCCTTAGCCTGCTTTTAGTCAAAATATCTGTTTTATTTATTTTATCCCATATTATATATCTTATTTATGTTTATTTATTTTAATGCATTAGTCTCTCATATCCACTATTATTGTTAATTGTTTTTACTATTTGAATATCTCTTATAGAAAATGTAGTGTTTTATTTGTCTTGATTGGTAGCCTAGTGGTTAGAGTGTTGGGCCAGTAACTGAAAGGTTGCTGGAACGAATCCCAAGCTGACAAGGTAAACAATATGTCGTTTTGCCCCTGAACAAGACAGTTAACCCACTGTTCCCCGGTAGGCCGTCATTGTAAATAAGAATTTGTTCTTATCTGACTTGCCTAGTTAAATGTTTTTTTTTTTACATTTAATTTAGGTGTATTCATAGCCTTTGTGTGTAACGTAATCACGTCAGTGACACCAAGCATGTTCAGCATCCTCCAACACAAATGGATACTGTTTTCGTGCCGCACAAAACAGATGTGCACTAGTATGGTTTACTGTAAGTGTTT
Organism: Salvelinus alpinus; assembly: GCF_045679555.1. NCBI lineage: Eukaryota > Metazoa > Chordata > Actinopteri > Salmoniformes > Salmonidae > Salvelinus > Salvelinus alpinus. Next base: position 49,055,027 of record NC_092090.1, read on the forward strand.
GGAATGTGGTTCGTTATCGTTGGGGGTGTGGTTAGATAGCAGTGTGGTCCAGGTTGTGGTCAGGGTATACACTCTTATGGTGAAGTGTTACTTCAAGTGTGGTTGTGGTCAGGGTATGTGTTTGTGATTAAACAGGATGTGGTTGTGGTCAGGTGGTTTGTAAAGCAGTGTGGGCCTGGTTGAAGTTGAGCTAGAATTGATCAGGCTGTGGTTGTGATTTTGATAGTGGTTATTGTTAGGTAGGGGGAAGGTGTATTAAGATGGCTCCAGTCTCTGCTAAAGCCAAAAGCCTGGCTGGCACATACAGTTTCTCTCTCTCTCTCTCTCTCTCTCTCTCTCTCTCTCTCTCAAACACACACACACACTCTCTCAGGTGTGCGTATCAACCCCCGCAGTGTGTGTGAAATGATATATTGAAACGCTCTTCGATGAGGCTAGGGCTAAGTGAGGGCTTTTAGCACTATAGGCTAGGCTAACCTGTGGCTAGCTGTACTGTAGCTACAGTACTAGCATAATATCCCTATAAGACACTTAGCCACTGTGATCATAATCCTAGCATCCAGTCTACTACTGTAAGTCTAAGTTTAACAACAAATGCTAATGCTTGCTCTATTGTTGATCACCTTCTCACATTGAAAACATTATTGGGTCTTTGGTGTGACTGCAGGCTCCTTCCTGCTACTTCCTCCACTGCTTTAATTTCGAGTGGAGACGAAAGTGCCGCAGTTGCACACTTGTCAGTGTGATATTATACTCTAATGCTGAAACTCCGCTGGGAAATAAGGTTCAATCACACCATTGCTGGTGGGGCCGAGGACCTCAGCTGTACTTGGTGCAATAATCATCATCATACTGGGATCATAATAACTTGGATTTTTATGAGAGGGCCAGACAGGGCCATCGAACAATGCAGAGCAGACATCCCCCAGGCAAGTGTGTGTGTGTGTGTGTGTGTGTGTGTGTGTGTGTGTGTGTGTGTGTGTGTGTGTGTGTGTGTGTGTGTGTGTGTGTGTGTGTGTGTGTGTGTGTGTGTGTGTGTGTGTGTGTGTGTGTGTGTGTGTGTGTGTGTGTGTGTGTGTGTGTGTGTGTGTGTGTGTGTGTGTGTGTGTACGTGCATGCAAGTGTGTGTGTTTCAACTGTTTAACAATAAGGGATAGATGAACGCCTTTGGGGAATAAATTGTTCTTGACTGATTCCCATCAAGAAAATCAATCAGACACATCGCCCTACAGGAAGTGATTGATATTCTGTGTTCATGTGTCCGCGTGCGTGTTAGTAAGCAAGTAAGTGCGTAAGTACGAACATGCTTGCATGTGTGCTTGTGTGAATTTCAGTCAATCGCAGGGCAATAAATTAATTATTGAAGGTTATCTCTTGGAGTGCTCTCCATTTCATTCTCTACCTATCAGGTAGGCTAGTCCCAGAACAGTAGATGTGAAGGAAAGGAAAGGGAGGAGTGCTACTCTGTTCCTCACGTGTCTCTCCACCACAAAGTCTAGCTCTCTAAGACATGAACATGAACAGAGAGTGAAATGGCTCATAAGACACAGACACCTATTTGCAAGGGTCAGGTAGAACTGGTTTATCAGATAATCAATGACTGGCCCTCTCTCTTGCTCTTTCTTTCTGTCTCTCATACCCAGTGCCTTTCCACGAGGCCCCGGAATACTCCAAGCGGCGTCGGGTCCCTCCCTCTACCAGCAGCAGCGGTAGCTGCCTGGTGGCCCCCCGGGTCCTGCTGCGCTCCAACAGTGACAACAACCTCACAGTGAGCCAGGGGCCTCCCCAGGACTGGTCCCAGCCCCAGGGACCCCCCCAGCACCACGGATCCCAACACGGAGGGGTCGGACCCCCCACCTCCACCTCTCACCGTAGCCTCTCTCCACAGCTGCTCCAGCAGATGCAGGGGAACCCAAATGGCACTGTGAGGACCATGGGCCAGAGGTCCCGCAGTACCAGCGTGGGGGTGGTCCCGCGGAGTCGGTCCCCGTCCCTCAACCAGCTGGGAGAGGAGGCCTGCAGGCCACACCCGCAGACACATGTACAGACGCAGCAGACTCAGCACAGACAGCCCAGGTCAGTAGGAGGAGGAGAAGCAGCAGAAACACACAGCCATGTACGTAGGCACACACTCTTTACCCACCCACCACCCACACACACATGCATGCGTATGTACATATGTGTGTGGTTGTATGTTTGTGTGTGTGCGCGCGTGTGTGTGCGCCCTGCGGATTAGACCCTGAAGGCTTTATATTGCTGGTGACGTAACCTTGGATCTGCACAGTACTGATTAAGACACCATGCTCCCTGTCCTCCTTGACAGATTAATGCAGACATATGGCACTGTCTTTCATCCACACACTCTGTCGATCACACTCCTTTCTGGGAACAAGAGAGCGAGAGAGAGAGAGAGAGAGAGAGAAGGAAAGGGTGAAAGAATGAGAACAATTAAGCGCTTGACAAAGAGAAACAATGGGCGAGAGGGGGGGGGGGGGGATATAGGGAGGAGAGAAGACATACTGAGTGAAGGAAAACAAGAGAAAGTCAAAAAGGGAATGAGGGGATAAGTGTGTCTTTTGCCCTTACATGATGACAGCCATGTCATTTTCCTATTTTGGATGTTTAACACTGCAACCAAGGATGGGTTGGACATTGGAGTTTCACTTCATCTCCATCCTCCCCTCCAAATCCTTCCCGATCCCATGTCCATCTTGCCTCTGGTCCTCTCCACTTCTTCATCTCCTTCAATCCCTTCTTCTGCCATCCATCAGCCTTTCCTTCCTTATTTCAGCCCCCTTACCACTCATTCCATCATACTCTCCTCTTTGCTCTCAGTCCGTCCTCCACCTCCATTTCCCCCTTAAGGCGTCAGCATGCATCGGTTCGGCTGACGCCTAGCCGAACCGATCGACTGTGCTCGAATACTCCCGTAAAAGACCTTAGATTGAAAAACAAGAAAAAAGCGACAATAGTACAATTTGTCAATTTTAAGACGTCAAGTATACAGTATACAAGTATACAATCCAAGTATACAGTTCCTCAAAATAGTCAGAATTTAACTAAAATAACTCAATAAACTCATTCATCTTTAATTTTAAAGTTTCTGCCAAAGAGATCTTTACATCTAACTAAGCTGTTTGGTGTAGGATTTTTCTAGGATTTTTATTCATGAAAACGAGTAGTCTCTTGTTGAATGACAACAAAGACTTTATTGAAGAATCCCTACTTTTGACCAATCACCGACGAGCATATATTACGTAGACTTCGGCTCCAAACTTCAGCTTGCCTCCAGAAACATGTTTGTGTGCCCGAACAGCCGGGGAAAAAACCTCACCGAAGTCCAAAACGAAGAAAAACATCACAAAATGCCATGGTAATATATGCACAAACTCTACCAAACTGTTTCGGCAGGGAAGCATGCGGACGCCTTTATTCTGTCCTCTGCCCATTCCCTCCATCCTACCTTTCCCCCTATTTTCACCAACTCTCTCCCTCCCTCGCTTCTCCCTCTACTCTCCCCTTTTGTTAACCCTCCTCTATCTTTCCATCCATCCTCTCACCTCTATGTTTCCCCTTTCCCTCTCTCCTCTGACTTTTTTGTGCTAGAAAGAAAACAACGCATAGCTGAATCAGAAACTATGGCGACGGATCCTCCTCCTATAGCCTGAGGTTGTGCCTAATTCACGTACTCTCCAGAGAGTCGAGACAAATCAAATCAGATTCCCTCTCTCCTGAAAGAATATTCTTACCCAGGACTTTCCAATACAGAAATACGATGTGGACTAAAAGATCAAATAAGATCAGTATTTGACTCTGGAAGTCTTGCTTAGTATGGTGTGTGTTGTAACCTTAACTGAAACCTGAGGATGCATATTAGCTGCCAAAGCTAATGCCTTGGGCTATAGCTTGGAAGGCTAAGGTAGTCTTCAGCCACCGAAATTACCCAGATTCGTTTCTGCAATCAATTGGGACAAAAAAGGAGCAGCCAACTCTGTTGAACATAACCAACGATGATTTAATCAGGTTAGGTTTTATTTTGTGTGGATGATCCCTTTATACTGAAAAGCAGGCTGAGCACCGTCTGAGAGAGGATGTGTCAAGACAAGTCTCTCTCTCTCTTTCACTTTCTCTCTCTCTCTCTGAGGGCGTCATTGATTAACAGAGTGAACTTACACAGGAGGTTTTAGTCAACACTGATTATGTGCCCAATCATCTGGAGACTCCTTTGTTTATTCTCCTCTTTTCCCTGTCCTTTCCCATTGTTGTCACTGATCTAGAGGGATCAATGGAGTTGGTGAAAGCAATACGATGGAACCTTCTTGGCCCATATTTCCCAAATGTAGCGTTTAGAACTGACGCCATTTGGAAGTCTTTGCATTTGATGGTACATTCTTTATCTCTATTTATGATTTGGAAAGTCATGACCCCTGGCTTTCCCCTAAGAGTGTGTGTGTGTGTGTGTGTGTGTGTGTGTGTGTGTGTGTGTGTGTGTGTGTGTGTGTGTGTGTGTGTGTGTGTGTGTGTGTGTGTGTGTGTGTGTGTGTGTGTGTGTGTGTGTGTGTGTGTGTGTGTGTGTGTGTGTGTGTGTGTGTGTGTGTGTGTGTGTGGATCTGGAATGGGGCTAGATCTCCATAGGCTCAGGGTTGAGGAGAGGAGTGGTGTCCAGGATAAGGTGACCCACTTACCTTGTCTCTCTCAGTCCTCCCTCTTTCTCTCTCTCTCTCTCTCTCTCTCTCTCTCTCTCTCTCTCTCTCTCTCTCTCTGACAATCACTCTCATTCTATCCCACCCTCTCACTGTCTCTTAATCTCTGTATGACTATGTTTGAATACTTACAATGCTGCTGTTGCTGGGGCTTACCACCAAGTGGCGCTCCAATACAATACTCTAACAGATCAACCCAGACACCAATGGATACGCAACATTAGGTCCATCTCAGTTGTGTAGTAAACTTGTGTTTTCATCTGTAGTTGGACTCAAGCAAATGTACATGTGTGCTTGTTCTTCTCCTTTGGTTATGCTGGCGAGGTTTTGGCGGGTACACTCACAAAAAAATTCAGATCTGAGACTTTCTGTAGGAAATGTATCAATTGCGTCTCAGAAAGGTAAGGACATACTCTCTCTCTTTTCCCTGTTTTGGGATGTCTTTCTGCTTGTGCTGTGGGTGAACCCAGTGTCCTCTCTTCCCTACCCAGAGGACACTGCAGGGATCCGCGATACTTCAGCTTCCATCCTGCCCCATTTACAAGCTCCATAATTCAGACACTTCTGTTTCTCTTAAGGACAGCGGTGTAACTTAAGAGTTTGCAATATATACTGTGTATACTGTGGTACTCTGTCAAATGTGGCATGTACTAATATGCACTACTCCTCTATCTACCTAGTTAAATAAATGTTAAATAAAATAAATACAAAATAAAATAAAATATACCTCCTATCTCCTCTTCTCTCTCGCCCCTCTTCCATCTCCTCTCCTCTCTTCCCTCCTTCCCACCTCTCTGTCCCCACCCTCAGCCCCAGTGGTAATGTGGAGGTGGTGGTGCAGCGGAGGAAGCTGTACAGTGGCGTGCCAGGTAGGCACTTTGTGGTGGTCCATTCCTACCATCCACAGGCCGAGGGAGAGATCACCCTCTACAAGAACGACAGGGTTAAAGGTGAGACGTTAGGAAGTGTTTAGGAGAGAACATACAGATACAATTGTAGTATGCTTAACACTGCTCTACAACTGGATACATTTGGGACACAGATGGAAATGAGCTGTGTACAAAGCTCAATCTGGTTCAACATTTGTTGCGAATGTGGTCCCTGAGAAATAAACTAATGGAGAGCAATAATATTGGCGTCTTTTTGTAAGCACTAACTCCACCATGGCTTGTTGGCCAAAGCATATGGGGGGTTTGGAGGGTTTTTTGGATACTCGTAGAAAAAAGGTTCTGTGGTAAACACAGGCTTAAGAGATCTTACACGTTTTGTTCAATGAGATCATCTCCATCAGCTGAAGCATTTATGTATTGTAACACTGGCGTAACAATGGCGCCGGAGAAGAAGGCTGACGTTTTACGTGTCCCCAACTAATTTTTTAAAACTTATTTTGTACATAATGTTGCCGCTACAGTCTCTTATGGCCGAAAATAACTTCTGAACATCAGGACTTCGATTACTCACCACGGACTGGCAGAATCCTTTTTTCCCTTTAACGAGGCTGACGAGCCCGACGCGAAAGATGTACTGTTTTCTCGGGAACAGGCCCAGATCCCCGTGATTTGTGTGAAGAGGAGGCAGAGAAAAAGGGGACAGACGGCGGGCTGCCTTCTGAGAATTCGTAGGCAATCGAATAAACCCCCACTTCCTTCCATTCTGCTAGCAAACATGCAATCTTTGGAGAATAAAATGGTGTACTCCTCAATGCCATCGGAGGAATCCCGGAACATATTCCAGTCTGTGCTAGCAAAACAGTCCTGTAGCTTAGCATCTGCTTCATCTGACCACTTTTTTATTGATATAGTCATCTGGTGCTTCCTGCCTTAATTTTTGCTTGTAAGCAGGAATCAGGAGGATCAAATTATGGTCAGATTTGCCAAATGGAGGGCGAGGGAGAGCTTTGTATGCGTCTTCGTGTGTGGAGTAAAGGTGGTCCAGAGTTTTTCCCCCTCTGGTTGCACATTTAACATGCTGATACAAATTTGGGGAAATGGATTTAAGTTTCCCTGCATTAAAGTCCCCGGCTACTAGGAGTGCCGCCTCTGGGTGAGCGTTTTCTTGTTTGCTTATGGCGGAACACAGCTCATTCAATGCTGTCTTAGTGCCAGCCTCTGATTGTGGTGGTATGTAAACAGAAAACTCTCTAGGTAGATAGTGGGGTCTACAGCTTATCATGAGATACTCTAACTCAGGTGAACATTGCTCGAGACTTCCTTAGATATCGTGCACCAGCTGTTATTTACAAAAATACATAGTCCGTCGCCCCTTGTCTTACCAAATGCCGCTGTTCTACCCTTCCGGTACAGCGTATAACCCGCCAACTATATGTTGATAGTGTCGTCGTTCAGCCACAACTCTGTGAAGCATGAGATATAACAGTTTTGAATGTCCCGTTGGTAGTTTAATCTCATCGACGGGGCTGCAGTGGAGCAGGTTGAGAGCTTCAAGTTCCTTGGTGTCCACATCACCAACAAATGAACATGGTATTAGCACCCCAAGACAGTTGTGATGAGGGCACGACAAAACCTATTCCCCATCAGGAGACTTGGCATGGGTCCTCAGATTTGGCAAGGGTCCTCAGATCCTCAAAAGGTTCTACAACTGCAACCTCGAGAGCATCCTGACTGGTTGCATCACTGCCTGGTATGGCAACTGCTCAGCCTCCGACTGCAAGGCACAACAGAGGGTAGTGCGAACGGCCCAGTACATCACTCGCGGTGTCAGAGGAAGGCCCTAAAAATTATCTCCAGCCTCCCTAGTCATAGACTGTTCTCTCTGCTACCACATGGCAAGCGGTACTAGAGCACTAAGTCTAGGTCCAATAGGCTTCTAAACAGCTTCTACCCCCAAACCATAGGACTCCTGAACAGCATTGCCTCCCCCCCTCCCCTCCCCTTCTTTTACACCGCTGCTACTCTCTGTTGTTATCATCTATGAATAGTCACTTTAATACCTCTACCTACATGAGAGCTTCAAGTTCCTTGGTGTCCACATCACCAACAAACTAGAATGGTCCAAACACTCCAAGACAGTCGTGAAGAGGGCACGACAAATTCCCCCTCAGGAAACAAAAACGATTTGGCATGGGTCCTGAGATCCTCAAAAGGTTCTTCAGCTGCAACATCGAGAGCATCCTGACTGGTTGCATCACTGCCTGGTACGGCAATTGCTCGGCGTCCGAGCGCAAGGCACTACAGAGGGTAGTGCGTACGGCCCAGTACATCACTGGGGCTAAGCTGCCTGCCATCCAGTACCTCTATACCAGGCAATGTCAGAGGAAGGCCCTAAAAATTGTTTAAGACCCCAGCCACCCCAGTCATAGACTGTTCTCTCTACTACTGCATGGCAAGCGGTACCGGAGTGCCAAGTCTAGGACAAAAAGGCTTCTCAACAGTTTTTACCCCCAAGCCATAAGACTCCTGAACAGGTAATCAAATGGCTACCCGGACTATTTGCATTGTGTGCCCCCCCCCCCCCCCCCCGACCACTCTTTTACACTGCTGCTACTCTCTGTTTACCATATATGCACAGGTCACTTTAACTATACATTCATGTACATATGTACATACTACCTCAATTGGCCCGACCAACCAGTGCTCCTGCACATTGGCTAACCGGGCTATCTGCATTGTGTCCCGCCAACCACCACCCGCCAACCCCTCTTTACGCTACTGCTACTCTCTGTTCATCATATATGTCACCCTCGTTGACGGAAGAATCAGACCAAGGTGCAGCGTGGTAAGCGTAAATCATTTGATGAACACGGAAAAAAACAATAAACTACAACCGAACGTGAAGGTACATGCAGTGCAGAAAGCAACTACACACAAACAAGATCACACAAACTAAAGGTGGAAAAAGGCTGCATAAGTATGATCCCCAATCAGAGACAACAATAGACAGCTGCCTCTGATTGGGAACCATACCCAGCCAACAAAGAAATAGAAAAACTAGAATGCCCACCCAAATCACACCCTGACCTAACCAAATAGAGAAATAAAAAGGCTCTCTAAGGTCAGGGTGTGACAATATATGCATAGTCACTTTAACTTCTCTGCGCACGGATCCCTTTTACGGGATCATTTTCCTAAACAACCGCTGAATTGCAGGGCGCAAAATATTACTAAAAATATTTAGAATCATGCAATCACAAGTGAAATATACCAAAACACAGCTTAGATTGTTGTTAATCCACCTATCGTGTCAGATTTTGAAAATATGCTTTACAGAGAAAGAAATCCAAGCTTTTGTGAGTTTATCAATCAATGCTAGAACAGCTAGCCCCAAATTAGCATGGTCACGAAAGTCAGAAAAGCAATAAAATGAATCGCTTACCTTTGATAATCTTGTTATCAAAAATGTTATTTTTGTTCGATAAATATTACTTTTATAACAAAAAAACGCCATTTGGGTTGCGCGTTATGTTCAGAAAACCAAAGCCTCGTTCCGTTCGACGGAAATTCCAAAAAGAATACAAGCCTGAAACAATTTCTAAAGACTGTTGACATCTAGTGGAAGCCATAGGAACTGCAATCTAGGTCCTAACCATTGACATACTGTATAAGGCAGGCAAGAGAAAAGCACACACATCAAAAATATCCCACTTCCTGGATGGCTTTTACTCAGGTACTCAGTTCTGTTATACTCAGACATTATTTTAACAGTTTTGGAAACTTTAGAGTGTTTTCTATCCAAATCGACCCATTATATGCATATCCTAGCTTACGGGCCTGAGTAACAGGCAGTTTACTTTGGGCACGCTTTTCATCCGGAGGTGAAAATAGTGCTCCCTACCCTAGTGAGGTTAAGGGCTCGTAAGTAAGCATTTCACTGTAAGGTCTGCACCTGTTGTATTCGGCGCATGTGGCTAATACAATTTGATTTGATTTATTCAAAACAAGCACATAAACCACATGAAGTCTTCATAATTCTTAAAGATAATGTTAACTGGCTGATATTATCTCATACAACAAAACGTATAAGATCTCCTAAGCCTTTGTTAACCTCAGATCTTATTTTTGTTGTTTATCCCAAAACCCCATTCTTTTATTTAAAAAATATAGGACTACAAGCTGGCGAGCTCTATAAACACAGGTACCATGCGTTCCACGAGTGACATTTACTACAGTACATGTGCTGCGTATAATGACTCTCTCTCTCTCTCTCTCTCTCTCTCGCTCTCTCTCTCTCTCTCTCGCTCTCTCTCTCGCTCACCACACTCCCCCCCTCTCTCTCTCTCTTACCACACTCCCCCCCCCTCTCTCTCACCACTCTCTCTCTCTCTCACCACACTACCCCTCCCCTCTCACCACACTCCCCCTCCCCTCTCTCCAGTTCTGAGTATCGGAGAGGGGGGGTTCTGGGAAGGCAGTGCACGGGGCCAGGTGGGCTGGTTTCCTGCGGAGTGCGTGGAGGAGATTCCTGCCAAGCCCAGCGAGGAGAGAACGCGTAAGTCATTAAGCATGCTGACCCAGATATTTGGGAATAGGAGAGTTGGAAATAGTGGTTGGGGAGCTCTGTGGAGGAGGAGGGATGATTTCTGCTCCCTGGATCCCCCTGGTGGCATCCTAGGGCACTGAGACCCACTTTTCCACCCAGTAGATGGGCTCAGCACAGACACTGTTCAGTGTCTACAGATCCAAAATATTTGGATTGGTGTAATGTGGAGGAATATGGAGGAAAGTCCCCTAAGCCCAATTAACACACTAGGTGGAGCCATCAGCATTTTACTGCCTACCAAAGGTGTGTAGGGTCTCGGGCAGACCTAGGCAATTCCAGTCCTCGGGGGGCCTGATTGGTGTCACACATTTACCCCATCCTTAGCAAACACAGCTGATTTAAATTAATTGCATTTTTAACTGAAGATCATGACTGCTGATTATTGGAGTCAGGTGTGTTAGCTCGGGCTGGGGCAAAACTTAATTTACAAAAAAAAACTTGAATTGTAGCATTTCGTTGTTTTTTTGTTCTCTGGTGGCTAGATAGCTAGCTGAAATCGTCCCTTTCTTAAATTAACTCTGGAGGGAGATAGGGATTTGGACTTTACTTTTACTTAATTCTAGATACTGGCCAATGATTATAATGGCGATTCTGATCCAACCATAAATGCATACATTGTGCCCCTGTGGCTGAGAGGAGGTAAGTTCAATGTAGCTAGCTAGATGTAATAGGCTAATTTTCACTTGCTGGGCTTGCGCATCGTTGCCCATGAAGGAAGTTAGGATAGCAAGCAAACATTTTAGCCAGGTAGCCTAGGACAACAAAAACTTAAAGTGTGTACTGTATGACAGACAGACAGTTTCGGCAACATGAAAGAGAGGAGGATGTCATTGGTGTTTCTCTAGAAGTAGGGTGAGTCAACATGTTTTTTCTACTGGCACGCATGGAAACACACACACACACAAATCAGTAACATCAAATTTAGCTTACGTTGATTGGACTAAATAGTTTTTGGTATCTTGTAGTTGTCACTGTATTAGACCAAGCATAGGTGATTTGATGATGAATTTGAAATGGTGTTGGAATAGTCGAGGCAGCTCCCGTTTTCTTTTCGACTTGCGGTAACTGTCTGTGATTCTAAATCAATGCTTGTTTATTAGTCCGAAAATATTGTAAACATTAACTTTCTGGACCATGCTATAGATCATGTAACTGTTTGCTACATGCAATATGCTTTGTGGACCAGGTTGCTCTCTGGTTTTGTGATGAAACAAAGGTATGGTTGAATTTATTCTGCCATTGTCTTCTTATTGTCTAGGCCTTAGGCCTACATACCACGGTAGCAAGGCATATAAACCAGTGGAGGGTGCTGAGGGGCGGACGGCTCATAATAATGGATGGAATGGAGTCAATGGAATGGCATCAACCACATGGAAACCACGTGTTTGATGTGTTTAAAATAATTCCATTGGCTCCATTCCAGCCATTATTATGAGCCGTCCTCCCCTCAGCAGCCTCCACTGGTATTAACTAACAGGTTATAGAGCAAACAATGCAATTATCACAACACATAGGTTGTAATATGGCTTTCTTTCCCTGGCTTGGCTTTCCCAGTGATTGTATCTATGCACCGCTACTATGCTTTGAGCTAGTATGTTACTGTGTGCATGTTCACTGCTGTGTCATCAAAGGCCCTTGGATATATTTGCCAGCTTTGTACTGTATGATCTGCCTCATGACCTTTAAAGCAAGGGGTCTTCTGTGGATTATACACTGGCACAAGTGTGACATCACTCGTGTATGTCATGGTTGTCATTCTATTGCTGATAACCTCAATAATTTCTAGAAAAAATAAAATAATAATAATAATAATTTCTGGAGGCTTAGCTTGGGTTCCTTCCCATTCCCATGCTATTGGTCAATAACCAAGTTAGGCTCCAGAGTGGCGCAGCGGTCTAAGGCACTGCACCTCAGTGTTAGAGGTGTCACTACAGACCCTGGATCGATTCCAGGCTGTATCACAACCGGATGTGATTGGTAGTTCCATAGGGCGGTGCACAATTGCCCCAGCGTTGTCCGGGTTAGGGTTTGGCCGGGTTAGGCTGTCATTGTAAATAAGAATTTGGTTAAATTAAAAATACGTGAAAAAAACAGCATTAGCAATCACTCTATCTGTGCTAGCTCAGTTATTGTGTTGCTAAGCATAGTTCTGTAAACATAACAGAAATCAGTGCTCTGCTTTGTGCTACCCATAGTACTGGAATGGTCTTAGCAAGAGCTAACTTGCAATTTTACTTCTGTTAGCCATAGCAAAGGAGCACTAACATTACAATTACAATTTTCAGACTCAGTGTAGGCTAAATGTTCTAGCTAAAGGTGAAGTGATGTCAAGGAAGGCAGTGATAGTGTGTGTTAGCCTCTCTCTGTCTCTCTCTCTCTCCCTCTCTTTCTACATCTACATGTACACGTGCTCCACGTGAATGGGCCCTGTCTCTCTGTTCTCTCTTCTCTCTGCTACGCTGGGCTAAGCGCTACACTGCGCTGCTAAATCAGCTGTGTTCTAATGTCCTCTGGGCTGCAGGGCAATGAACACATCATGCTCTATCCCCTTCTCTCTTTCTTTCTCAAGCTCTCTTTCAAATGGCCCATTTATTCTATCTATGCCCACTCTCTCTCCCTCACTTTCTGTCACCTTACTCTCTCTCGCGCTCTCTCTCTCTCTCTGTCTATGTCAATATTCCTCTGTTGTTTTATTTTATTTACTCTGTCTCACTCTCAATTAAATTATATTAAATTGTGCTTTGTTGGCATAATTGCATAATACAATATGCATTATCTCTTACCCCCCCTAGCTACTTCTCTCTCTCTCTGTCTGTATATATATATATATATATAAATATATAGTCACGTGTGCTCCCTCTCCGGCCTATAGGTCACTAGACTGCTGATTATTGCGCCCACCTGTCACCATCGTCACACGCATCAGCGCCTAATGACACTCACCTGGACTCCATCACCTCCTTGATTATCTGCACTATTTATGTCACTCCCTTTGGTTCCTTCCCCAGGCGTTATTGTTTCTGTTTCATGTCTGTGCGCTGTTCGTGTTTTGTATTATGTTTCGTTAATTTATTAAATTATTCACTCCCTGAACTTGCTTGCCGACTCCCAGCGCACACGTTACAGAATAACGCCTCACCAAAGGGAAGCATCAGGGAGTGTTTTTTTTGTGTTGGAGGTGATGTCGGGTCCGGGTGTCGGTACAGCAGCTACCAGGGAGGCCTCAGCCGGTTTCGTCAGACTCTCATGCTTCAGCGGGTTTGACGGGCTCCCATGCCTCAGCTGGCTCAACAGTCTTCCATGCCTCAGCGGGTTCGATAGGCTCCCATGCCTCAACGGGTTCGATAGGCTCCCATGCCTCAGCTGGCTTGATAGGCTCCCATGCCTCAGCTGGCTTGATAGGCTCCCATGCCTCAGCTGGCTTGATAGGCTCCCATGCCTCAGCGGGTTCGATAGGCTCCCATGCCTCAGCGGGTTCGATAGGCTCCCATGCCTCAGCTGGCTTGATAGGCTCCCATGCCTCAGCGGGTTCGATAGGCTCCCATGCCTCAGCGGGTTCGATAGACTCCCATGCCTCAGCGGGTTCGATAGGCTCCCATGCCTTAGCGGGTTCGATAGGCTCCCATGCCTCAGCGGGTTCGATAGGCTCCCATGCCTCAGCGGGTTCGATAGGCTCCCATGCCTCAGCGGGTTCGATGGGCTCCCATGCCTCAGCGGGTTCGATGGGCTCCCATGCCTCAGCGGGTTCGATAGGCTCCCATGCCTCAGCGGGTTCGATAGGCTCCCATGCCTCAGTGGGTTCGATAGGCTCCCATGCCTCAGCGGGTTCGATAGCCTCCCATGCCTCAGCTGGGTGAACAGGTTCCCGTGCCTCGGCAACCGGGGAGGTCTCAGCCGGCTCATCAGGCTCTCACGCCTCAGCCGGTTTGTCAGGTTTCTGCGCCTCAGCGGAGACGACCGGTCCGCTCCTGATCCCCAGGATCGTCCCTTTGTTTGGCATCCTGCGGCTGGAGCTGCGCACCGTGGAGGGGGTACTGTCACATATGCTCTCTCTCCGGCGCTCTGGGTTGCCATGCTCCCATGACTCAGCCATATCAACATGTTCCCGTGCCTCAGCAGAGGTGACCGGTCCACTCCTGATCCCCCGGGATCGTCATTTTGGTCGGAGTCCTGAGGCTGGAGCCGCGCGTCGAGGAGGGGGTACTGTCACGTGTGCTCCCTCACCAGACTGCTGATTATTGCGCCCACCTGTCACCATCGTCACGCACATCAGCGCCTAATGACACTCACCTGGACTCCATCACCTCCTTGATTATCTGCCCTATTTATGTCACTCCCTTTGGTTCCTTCCCCAGATGTTATTGTTTCAGTTTGTGCATTGTTCGTGTTTCTTGTTTTGTATAATGTTTTGTTAATTTATAAAATTATTCACTCCCTGAACTTGCTTCCCGACTCCCAGCGCACACATTACATACAACAAAGTGTGAAACAAATCAAAATATATTTGAGATTCTTGAAAGTAGCCACCCTTTGCCTTGATGACAGCTTTGCACACTCTTGGCATTCTCTCAACCAGCTTCATGAGGTAGTCACCTGGAATGCATTTCAATTAACAGGTGTGCCTTGTTAATTTGTGGAATTTCTTTCCTTCAAAACGGGTTTTTGCCAATCAGTTTTGTTGTGACAAGGTAGGGTTGGTATACAGAAGATAGTCCTATTTGGTAAAAGACCAAGTGCATATTACGTCAAGAACAGCTCAAATAAGCAAAGACATTAGTTTAAGATATGAAGGTCAGTCAATCCGGAAAATGAACAGATGATCCCTGCATGTGTGGTTCCCACCGTGAAGCATGGAGTAAGAGGTGTGATGGTGTGGGTGTGCTTTGCTGGTAAAACTGTCAGTGATTTATTTAGATTCCAAGGCACACTTAACCAGCATGGCTACCACACCATTCTGCAGCGATACCGCATCCCATCTGGTTTGCACTTAGTGGGATTTTCATTTGTTTTTCAACAGGACAATGACCCAACACACCTCCAGGCTGTGTAAGGGCTATTTGACCAAGAAGGAGAGTGATGGAGTGCTGCATTAGATGACCTGGCCTCCACAATCACCCGACCTCAACCCAATTGAGATGGTTTGAGATGAGTTGGACCGCAGAGTGAAGGAAAAGCAGCCCACAAGTGCTCAGCATATGTGGGATCTCCTTCAAGACTGTTGGAAAAGCATTCCAGGTGAAGCTGGTTGAGAGAATGCCAAGAGTGTGCAAAGCTGTCATCAGGGCAAAGGGTGGCTACTTTGAAGAATCTAAAATCTATTTTGATTTGTTTAACACTTTTTTGGTTTCTACATGATTCCATATGTGTTATATCATATTTTTGATGTATTAACTATTATTCTACAATGTATAAGAAATAGTAAATAAAAAAACTTGAATGAGTAGGTGTGTCCAAACTTTTGACTGGTACTGTGTATATATATATGGGCAGATGGGGCACAGCATACCCTTATTTCCTGTCTGGCTGTTCTCACCCCATCCCGCTGACACCCCTTTTGAACCAGCCCTGGAGCAGAGAGAGCTTGTCTCACACATTGCCAGATCAGAAGTACCTTAGGGTTGCCCCCAAGAATGCCTGTCAGAAAAGGGGAACACAGTATGGTAGTAGCTAGCTAGCACAAACCCTTGCAAGTGCGGGCCTTTCATGTGTTCATTGCGAATGCATGGATAGCAGGACTTGTAAGTGTGAAGATTGGGTCTGATTGTTTACCTTACTTACATGTACTTACTTAGTACTCTTCTTTATTTTTAAAGGCAACACTTTTTGTATTGGAAAATCAGTAACTACCCAGCTTAAAATTGTAGGGAGAGAGAATATTTTTGTAATGTTTCCTTTAATGTTCCCTAATGTTTGAGTTTCCAGTTTTCCGTTAGTTAGAGGAACATTCTATCTATGTGAGCAAAAACCTTCTGTGTAACACCCTGATCTGTTTCACCTTTCTTTGTGCTTGTCTCAAGGTGTCGCCCATCTTCCCCGTTATCCCCAGTGTATTTATACCTGTGTTCTATGTTTGTCTGTTGTCCGTTCCTTTTGTTCGTCAAGCCTACCAGCATTTTTTCCCCTTGCTCCTGACTGTTTCTAGTTCCTGCTTTCTAGTTTTCCCGGTTTTGACCAATTCTGCCTACCCTGAGCCTGCCTGCCGTTATGTACCTTGTCACATCACACTGGATTATTGACCTCTGCCTGTCCTGACCCTGAGACTGCCTGCCGTTCTGTACCTTTTGGACTGTGATCTGGATTACCGACCTCTGCAACGCCATCTCCTCCCAAGGAACCACCATTGGAAGGCACGTGGAGTTGCTTCGTGGTCTGATGGAAGGGTTCCAGACCTTGGCCGAACGCCATGACAGAGCGTTGAACACAATGCTGGAGCAATTCCGCAAAACCTCCCAGCCCCTCAGTAACCCAGCTGTTAGCAGCGCCGCCTCCCCGGGCCACCCCGGGTTTCCCGAGAACACCTCTTACCTCCCCCAGAACGCTTCGATGGAGAGTCGGGCATTTCTCGCTCAGTGTTCAAGCTGCATCATCGAGCTGCAGCCCTCCTCCTTCCCCTCGGACCGCTCAAAGATAGCGTACCTCATCACGCTAATGTCCAGGAGGGCTCTCGCCTGGGCTATGGCAGTATGGGAACAACAGTCGCCGTATGCTTCAGTCTGGAGGAGTTTGTGGCAGAGGTAAAGAACGTTTTTGATGCTCCATTGTCCGTGAGAGAAGCTGCCCGGAAGTTACTCCAGCTTCGGCAAGACTCCCGCAGTGTGGCAGACTATGCAGTGGATTTCTGCACGTTGGCAGCTGAGAGTGCCTGGAACCCGGAAGCACTGTTTAACATGTTCCTGTATGGTGTTTTGGAGGAAATAAAGGACGAGCTTGCAGCCAAGGAACTACCGATGGATCTCATCACCTTGACCATTCGGATCGATGGGCGACTAAGGGAACGAAGGAAGGAAAGGAGATTCGGTTTCACTCGCCCGCCCAAGGATTCCACCTCGCCTCTGAGGCATCCCGGAAGTCTCTGTCGGCTCCGTTGCCGAGAGAACCCGAGGCTACCCAAGTTCCCTCAAGAGTCTCCGAAACCTGCCGATTCACCTCTTCCCGAGCCAATGCAACTAAGCAAAGCTAGACTGTCTCCAGCCGAACGGCTATACAGGCTTCACACTAAGAGTTGCCCGTATGCGGAACTACTGGTAATTACGTCTCCATCTGTCTACTGAAAGACCAGGCTCACCGGTAGGAGCGAGTACTCTGGTGGGCCATACAGAGAACTTTTCCTCTCCCCTTACTCACACCCTTTTTCATGCCATTTTGCTGTGGGCGTACCAATCGAAATCTCTCCGGGTACTCATCGACTCTGGGGCCGATGAGAGCTTCATGGACGCTCCCCTGGCGTCCGAGCTGGGCATCCCCACTCAGCCCCTCTCCATTCCCATTGACGTTAGAGCGCTGGACGGGCGCTCTATAGGCTGGGTCATCCACCATACCACCCCCATCAACCTACGTGTGTCAGGGAACTACAGCGAGATGATCCAATTCCTGCTCATTAAGTCTCCTCAGGTTCCCGTGGTATTGGGATTCTCTTGGCTCCAGCGACACAATCCCCTTATTGACTGGTCTGCTGGTGCCATCATGGGCTGGAGCCCGTTCTGCCACGCTCATTGCCTGAAGTCAGTGCAGCTTGCCCCGGGATGTCTTCCTGGGGGCTCGGAAGTTGCCCCGGACCTCTCCGCCATTCCCGCGGAGTACCAGGACCTCCTGGAGGTGTTCAGTAAGGCCCGGGTCACTTCGCTTCCGCCGCACAGACACTATGACTGCGGGATTGAGCATCTCCTAGGCACCACTCTGCTGTACTCTCTGTCGGGTGACTATCCTCTCTGTCGGGTCCGGTGACCAAGGCTATGGAGACCTACACTACCGTTCACATTTTTTTGTCCATTTAAAATAACATCCAATTGATCAGAAATAGAGAGTAGACATTGTTAATGTTGTAAATTACTATTGTAGCTGGAAACGGCAGATTTTTTAAATGGAAAATCTACAGTGGCGTACAGAGGCCCATTATCATCAACCATCACTCCTGTGTTCCAATGGCACATTGTGTTAGCTAATCCAAGTTTATCATTTTAAAAGGCTAATTGATCATTAGAAAACCCTTTTGCAATTATGTTAGCACAGCTGAAAACTGTTGTTCTGATTAAAGAAGCAATAAAACTGTCCTTCGTTAGCTGAGTATCTGGAGCATCAGCATTTGTGGGTTCGATTACAGGCTCAAAATGGCCAGAAACAAAGGACTTTCTTCTGAAACTCGTCAGTCTATTCTTGTTCGGAGAAATGAAGGCTATTCCATGCGAGAAATTGCCAAGAAACTGAAGATCTCATACAACGCTGTGTACTGCTCCATTCACAGAACAGCGCAAACTGGCTCTAACCAGAATAGAAAGAGGAGTGGGAGGCCCTGTTGCACAACTGAGCAAGAGGACAAGCATATTAGAGTGTCTAGTTTGAGAAACAGATGCCTCACAAGTCCACAACTGGCAGCTTCATTAAATAGTACCCGCAAAACACCAGTCTCAACGTCAACAGTGAAGAGGCGACTCCAGGATGCTGGCCTTCTAGGCAGAGTTCCTCTGTCCAGTGTCTGTGTTCTTTTGCCCATCTTAATCTTTTCTTTTTATTAGCCTGTCTGAGATATGGCTTTTTCTTTGCAACTCTGCCTAGAAGGCCAGCATCCCGGAGTCGCCTCTTTACTGTTGACGTTGAGGATTTTTTTGATGCAGTTTTCCTAAAATGATCTTATAAATAAGAATGTACCCGTGTTTGAGCCTGTGTGTTGCTAGTGATGTCCACCCAACAGTATTGTAGAGATCACAATGGTGAATTAGACGTCTGATTGGTGACAGAACGACTGGCTGCATGATACAGAGTGAAGAGCCTTCAGTGTACCGCTGGAGGCTTGCACATAATTAGTATCACCATAGTCCAACACAGAGAGAAAAATACAACAAATCAACTCTTTTCTGGCAGCAAAGGAAAAACAAGCTTTGTGTCGGTAATAAAACCCAATACACAGCTTCAATTTCCTGACAATACCTATGTGAGAATGTTGTTCATTGACTATTGCTCACCTTTCAACACCATAGTGCCCTCCAAGCTCATCACTAAGCTAAGGACCCTGGAACTGAACAGCTCCCTCTGCAACTGGAGCCTGGACTTCCTGACGGGCCACCCCCAGGTGGTTAGGGTAGGCAACAACACATCCGCCAAGCTGACCCTCAACACTGGGGCCCCTCAGGGGTGTGTGCTTAGTTCCCTCCTGTATTGCCTGTTCACCAACGACTGCGTGGCGGTGCACGACTCCAACGCCATCATTAAGTTTGCTGATGACACGACGGTGTTAAGCCTGATCACCGACGACGATGAGGCAGCCTATAGGGAGGAGGTCAGAGACCTGGCTGTGTGGTGCCAGGACAACAACCTCTCCCTCAACGTCAGCAAGGCAAAGGAGCTGAGCGTGGACTACAGGAAACGGAGGGTCGAGCACTCCCCCATTCACATCGACGGGGCTGTAGTGGAGCGGGTCGAGAGCTTCAAGTTCCTTGGTGTTCACATCACGAAGGATCTATCATGGTCCACATACACCAAAACAGTCGTGAAAATGGCACGACAACGCCTCTTCCCCCTCAGTAGGCTGAAAAGTTGTACAGCTGCACCATTGAGAGCATCTTGGCTGGCTGCATCACCTCTTGTTATGGCGACTCCTTGGCATCTACATAGGGTAGTCCGTACAGCATCACTGGGGCTGAGCTCCCTGCAATCCAGGACCTCCATACTAGGCGGGTTCAGAGGAAGGCCCTAAAAATTGTACAGCCATCCAAGTCATAGACTTTTCTCTCTGCTACCACACGGCAAGAGTTAGTTACATTGTTAGTTAAATAGTTAGTCTGTGTAGCTATTTGGTTAACTATTTAACTATCTGTATTGACCCTTTTTTGACTCATCACATACGCTGCAGCTGCTGTTTATTATCTATCCTGTTACCTAGTCACTTTTTCCTAGTTATAGGTACGTAATTGAAGTAGATATGTACGTACCTTGTACCCCCGCGCATCGACCCGGTACTGGTACCCCGTGTATATAGCCAAATTTTCGTTTCTCGTTGTGTATTTATTATTACTTTTATTATGTGTTATTGCTTTTCTATTATTTCTCAATTTTTTTGTCTCTCTGAATTTTTGGGAAGGGCCCGTAAGTAAGCACGTCACTGTTAGTCTACACCTGTTGTTTACGAAGCAGGTGACAATTCTTTTGGGATATGATACATAGGTGGGGAAGCTCAACTTCTCATGCTCTTTGCATACATCCTTGAATGCTTTATGGAAGTAAGAAAATACTAATTCAACATCAGGGATGATTTCAACTCATCAATGTTAAGAACATAATGTAAAAAACCCTGAGTATCAAACTGCTTCTAGCATGAAATTATCCCCGATTTGGTAGTGGGTGGATACACACACACACACACACACACACACACAGGCATGCACACACATGCTCACACTGTACAGAAGCAGAAGTGTGCTCGTGCGAACACACACACACAAAGCCATAGAAAAACTGAAATGTTAGTAGATCACTACCTGTGACAATGAACTCTTAAACTCTGGTTCCTGGTGCCATCATCTGTCACGTTCCTGACCTATTTTCTGTTAGTTTTTGTGTGTTAGTTGGTCAGGACGTGAGGTTGGGTGGGCATTCTATGTTTTCTGTTTCTGTGTTGGTTTTGGGTTACCTGGTATGGCTCTTAATTAGAGGCAGGTGTTTGGCGTTCCTCTAATTAAGAGTCATATTTAGGTAGGCGTTGTCACAGTGTTCGTTGTGGGTGATTGTCTCCTGTGTCTGTGTTATGTCTTACACCATACGGGATTGTTTCGGTTGTTCGTGTGTTTCGATGTAGTATGTTTCCTGTCCGTAAGTGTTACGTATTAGTTATGTAAGTTTATGTTCAGGTTTCGTATACGTCGTTTTGTTATTTTGTAAATTTGAAAGTGTTTGTGTTTTCGTGTTGCCATCGTCGTATTTATAATAAAGATGGCTTATTTCCCTCAAGCTGCATTTTGGTCTGAAGATCCTTCTCTCCTCACCTCATCCGAGGATGAGGAGAGCGACAGCCGTTACAGAATCACCCACCAACACGCTAAGACCAAGCGGCAAGGGAAAACGAAACGGAGTAAGGGACAGGAGAGAAAGGAGCAATGGACATGGGACGATGTTTTGGATGGAAAGGGTTGCTACACTTGGGAGGAGATCCTGGCTGGGAGGGATCGCCTCCCATGGGAACAGGTGGAGGCATTGAGGAGAGCAGAGGCTACCTGGGAGAGGAACCGGAGCTATGAGGGAACGCGTCTGGCACGGAAGCCGAAAAAGCCCGTAAGTAATTCCCAAAAATTTCTTGGGGGGGGGCTAGGAGATAGTGGGCCAAGGGCAGGTAGGAGACCTGCGCCCACTTCCCAGGCTTACCGTGGAGAGCGGGAGTACGGGCAGGCGCCGTGTTACGCAGTAGAGCGCACGGTGTCTCCTGTACGAGTGCATAGCCCAGTGCGGGTTATTCCACCTCCCCGCACTGGTAGGGCTAGATTGAGTATTGAGCCAGGTGTCATGAGGCCGGCTCAACGCGTCTGGTCTCCAGTGCGTCTCCTCGGGCCGGCATACATGGCACCTGCCTTACGCATGGTTTCCCCGGTTCGCCTACATAGCCCGGTGCGGGTTATTCCACCTCCCCGCACTGGTCGGGCAACCGGGAGTATTCAACCAGGTAAGGTTGGGCAAGCTCAATGCTCAAGAGTGCCAGTACGCCTCCACGGTCCGGTATTTCCGGCACCACCTCCCCGCCCCAGCCTAGTACCTACAGTGTCTACACTACGCACTAGGCTACCAGTGCGTATCCTGAGCCCTGTTCCTCCTCCACGCACTCTCCCTGTAGTGCGTGTATCTAGCCCGGTGCCTCCAGTTCCGGCCCCACGCACTAAGCTACCAGTGCGTCTCCAGAGCCCTGTACACACTGTTTCTTCTCCCCCTACTAATCCTGATGTGCTTGCCCTCAGCCCGGTGTCACCAGTGCCGGTACCTCGCACCAGGTATAGAGTGGGCTTTGAGAGTCCAGTGTGCCCTGTCCCTGCTCCCCGCACTAGTATGAAGGTGCGTGTCCTTAGCCCGGTGCCTCCAGTTCCGGCACCACGCACCAGGTCTACAGTGCGCCGTATCCGGCCAGAGCCATCCGTCTCCCCAGCGCCATCTGAGCCATCCGTCTCCCCAGCGCCATCTGAGCCATCCGTCTCCCCAGCGCCATCTGAGCCATCCGTCTCCCCAGCGCCATCTGAGCCATCCGTCTCCCCAGCGCCATCTGAGCCATCCGTCTCCCCAGCGCCATCTGAGCCATCCGTCTCCCCAGCGCCGTCTGAGCCATCCGTCTGCAATGAGCCTGCAAAGCCGCCCGTCTGCCATGAGCCTGCAAAGCCGCCCGTCTGCCATGAGCCTACAGAGCCGTCCGCCAGACAGGAGCCGCTAGAGCCGTCCGCCAGACAGGAGCCGCTAGAGCCGTCCGCCAGACAGGATCTGCCAGAGCCGCCAACCAGACAGGATCTGCCAGAGCCGCCAACCAGACAGGATCTGCCAGAGCCGCCAACCAGACAGGATCTGCCAGAGCCGCCAATCAGACAGGATCTGCCAGAGCCGCCAGCCAGACAGGATCTGCCAGAGCCGTCAGCGAGCCATGAGCAGCCAGAGCCGTCAGAGAGCCATGAGCAGCCAGAGCCGTCAGAGAGCCATGAGCAGCCAGAGCCGTCAGAGAGCCATGAGCAGCCAGAGCCGTCAGAGAGCCATGAGCAGCCAGAGCCGTCAGAGAGCCATGAGCAGCCAGAGCCGTCAGAGAGCCATGAGCGTCGAGAGCCGTCAGCCTGCCATGAGCGTCGAGAGCCGTCAGCCTGCCATGAGCGTCGAGAGCCGTCAGCCTGCCATGAGCGTCGAGAGCCGTCAGCCTGCCATGAGCGTCGAGAGCCGTCAGCCTGCCATGAGCGTCGAGAGCCGTCAGCCTGCCATGAGCGTCGAGAGCCGTCAGCCTGCCATGAGCGTCGAGAGCCGTCAGCCTGCCATGAGCGTCGAGAGCCGTCAGCCTGCCATGAGCGTCGAGAGCCGTCAGCCTGCCATGAGCGTCGAGAGCCGTCAGCCAGCCATGAGCATCGAGAGTCGTCAGTCAGCCATGAGCTGCCCTTCAGCCTGAAAAGGCTAGATACCCAGAACTGCCCATCAGTCCAGAGCTGTCTCTCTGTCCGGAGCTGCCTTTCAGTCCGGAGTTGCCCCTCTATCCTGATCTCCCTCTCTATCTTTATCTACCTCTATAGTCTTATCTATCCCTCTGTCTTGGTTTATCTCTCTGTCCCGGTATTGTCATTATTAGATTTGTTATTAGGAGGATTTTGTGGGGGAAGTAAGAGGGTGGACATTCTTGGAGGGAGGAGGCTAGGATGGATTATGGTGGGGTGGGAACCGCGCCCGGAGCCTGAGCCACCACCGTGGTTAGATGCCCACCCAGACCCTCCCCTAGACTTTGTGCTGGTGCGTCCGGAGTTCGCACCTTGTGGGGGGGGTACTGTCACGTTCCTGACCTATTTTCTGTTAGTTTTTGTGTGTTAGTTGGTCAGGACGTGAGGTTGGGTGGGCATTCTATGTTTTCTGTTTCTGTGTTGGTTTTGGGTTACCTGGTATGGCTCTTAATTAGAGGCAGGTGTTTGGCGTTCCTCTAATTAAGAGTCATATTTAGGTAGGCGTTGTCACAGTGTTCGTTGTGGGTGATTGTCTCCTGTGTCTGTGTTATGTCTTACACCATACGGGATTGTTTCGGTTGTTCGTGTGTTTCGATGTAGTATGTTTCCTGTCCGTAAGTGTTACGTATTAGTTATGTAAGTTTATGTTCAGGTTTCGTATACGTCGTTTTGTTATTTTGTAAATTTGAAAGTGTTTGTGTTTTCGTGTTGCCATCGTCGTATTTATAATAAAGATGGCTTATTTCCCTCAAGCTGCATTTTGGTCTGAAGATCCTTCTCTCCTCACCTCATCCGAGGATGAGGAGAGCGACAGCCGTTACATCATCAGTAGCAAACTTACCATCAGGCAGAAGAGGCAATTGCCTCAGGCCTCAAATCTTCAAGGGGCCTCATGAGCTGTGTATAATTAAATAAATAATACTAGTAATCATTTTTTTATATATGTATTTTCTAATAGTATTAACAAGTGTCATTAATCACCCACAGACTGGTTCATAATAAAGGACTATTCAACCCTGACAGAGTTCCTGTGCATTATTTCACGCGATATGATTGCAAACGTGACTTTCATTGAAATTAAGTTGCAGCAATGAGGCGGTTTCAGAGCGGGGTAGAGAAATGAAAATGAAAGAAGATTTCATTTTAACAGAAAAATTACCTACACTACCAGTCAAAAGTTTTAGAACACTTACTAATTCAAGGGTTTTTCTTTATTTTTAATCTGTACACATCAACACGATGAAATAACACATATGGAATCATGTAGTAACCAAAAAAGTGTTAAACAAATCAAAATATATTTTATATTTGAGATTCTTCAAATAGCCACCCTTTGCCTTGTTGACAGCTTTGCACACTCTTGGCATTCTCTCAACCAGCTTCAAGGTAGTCACCTGGAATCCATTTCAATTAACAGGTGTTTCTTGTTAAAAGTTAATTTGTGTAATTTCTTTCCTTCCTAATGCGAGAGAGAAAGACACACACACATGCAGGTGTTTCTTTGAGAAGGAGAATGCCTCACAGACAAAGGTCCTTATTCTCTATTTGGTATTTACATTTTTTGGGTGGGGTATTTTCATTTTCTCCTCTATTTGCAAGACAGTTAAATATAGTATTGGCATGTCTGTGTTTCTGTTTGTTTCAGAACTTCAATCATATAGTTGTTGTGCCTTTGCTGTGTAAGCCCTCAAATACTTTAAACCCTGCTAAGTTTATTTATTACTCATAAATAATTTTTTATTTGTCTTGCTCATTCCGTGTCCTTTTCATTCCCCCAAACTATGTAAGTTGAGTGTCAGTAGGAGGGAGGGAGCAAAGAAGGGAGGAATATGGGAGGAAAAGTAGAAAATAGGGAAATGCAGGTCAACAAAGACCCCCCTTCACATTGAACTGTAACCAAATCAGTAACCGTCCCCCCTCTTCCACACACACACACACACACACACACACACACACACACACATGCACACCCTTCAATTATTCTACCACTCCCCCTGCACACCCACACATTCAGACATAGACACACACACACACTAAGGAAAACTTCACAACGACCACACATGCACGTCATGTACCTTCTCCATTGATCGGTGGTCATGGAAACAAACTCCATACAGTACACCGGTGGTTGCCATGGAGTGGGCCTGTTGTGATGTAGTATGTATCTCTTTCACCTCCCTCTCTTTATTCTCTCTTCTCCTTTACATTATGTTCTCTTCTCAGCAATAACCACAGAGCTCAACTCAGATTATATCGTTAACGCTCAGTGGGACTGCCTGTCTGGTTTTCGGGCTTCTCTCTAGACACTGTGGATTGGGCATTTCTGGACATTCGAGGCATGTCACTGCCACTGATTGCATCTGAAAGAAAGGGAGAGAGAGAAAGAGGAAGAGCGAGGGAAAGACAGAGAAAGGGTGTCTGAAAGAATGAGAGTGATAGAAAGACGGTGTATGTGAAAGACAGAAATTGAGGGAGAGAAAGAGGGAAGAGACATTTAGGAGTGCAAATGGAAAAAACTGGCTCTATCGGGAGGAACGTTTGTTTTGGAGGTAACTGTGTGTGTGTGTGTGTGTGTGTGTGTGTGTGTGTGTGTGTGTGTGTGTGTGTGTGTGTGTGTGTGTGTGTGTGTGTGTGTGTGTGTGTGTGTGTGTGTGTGTGTGTGTGTGTGTGGGTAAGTGTTGTTGTTTTTTTACCAAAGGAGATTGTAGTTATTTGCGTTACAGTGGTGCACACTTCTGCAGCTTGTTGTCAGTCACCTTATCCAATACTTTCAGAGTTACATACTTGAAGTGCCTATAGGGTGGTAGGGGTTGGGGTTCAATTTGTAATTTGTAATTCGTTTTGTACCCTTAGAATGAAAACTGGTGCGTGTCCATATTTCTATGGTTGTTTGCACAGTTGATTGGATTGCAGAGCTGCACTTTCTTGTAAAGGAGTTTCACAGTTTGCATGTTGCTGTTGTTTGTTTATCTCTTTCTATTAGGGATGATGAATTGATTTCTGTAGCCATGCATGCGGTAGGTGACTGATGTGGCCAATGACTGTTGGTCCTCCTGTTCTTCCACAGACACAAGAGCTGACCGCTCGGACAGGAGGAAACTCTTCCGACACTACACTGTGGGGTCCTACGATAGCTTTGATGCCTCCAGGTAAGGTTACTCCGATGCCTTTATTAAAACACACACAAGCATACACACACAGACACACAGGGTGATAAGATAAGTGGAAGTTTATGTGAAGTGGTAACTTGTGTCAGAGCAGTGTTTTGAGGTTTGTTTTTGCTCTAGTTTTCAGTTGTTATCATTACATTCTTCTCCTCTTCTTCTTCTCTCTCATTGTCTTATCCACTCCCAGTCACAGGCTTACTTTCCAAGGTGTTGGATATGTCCACTAGGCAATTTTAGACCACTAATCACAGCATATAGTGTGATATAGGCATATCTCCCATAAGGGGCCGTTTGAAAATTACTGTGGGGGACCAAGATAGGAGAGGGGGTGGTGCCATTTTTTTCTTTGCTTTGGGGAGGGTTGTGTAGTTTTTTTGGGGCACACAGTGGAGGGTATAGTGCATTTCCCCCCCTATTTACATTCACCGTTTTGGCAGGTTTTCCTATATTCCATCCTAGCCAACTTTCCCATCTAATTACATATGCCTCCCCTATGGAACCTGTGGTTCGACCAATAGAAAATGTTCTATGGGACACCTGTTTTGCCACTGACAGGCCGTGCACTGCAAGACACAGGTTCGTTGTGTGAATGAATGAATGAATGGATTTCACTCTGTTCTGTATAGGCTACGTTTATAATGCATCAGTGCTGCAATGTATCAATTTATCACCGCCAGATCACATCCCAACAGAGCTACACGTAGCCTACGCTCTCGCCATTCAATCTTCCCCACCAGGTCATTTTGATTGCCTATTTTATATTCAGCAAGCAAGAGTGCTTCTTCTCCTCAAAAAAAAAAAAAATGCTCAAAATATATATATATATTTTTTTCAATATTACGTACTAAACTATAGGCCTATGTTGCTATTCTTGGATTCGCATTGGGCTAGGCTAGTCATTGAATAGCCCATTCATAGACGCTAACTACCTTTAGCGCCTATTGATGATAGTAACTTCTGGCCGGGGGAGTTTGGTTAAGAGCCCGACGTTTGCTCTAAACGTTAAGACGTTGGTAGCTAGCTGTTGCTAAATATCTCAAACTAAAAGTATCATTTTTGGGACAAATCAGTCCCTCAAGCCTTAACTCATCTGGATCTATTATTTAATAATTTGGCTATTGAGCATGTTGAAGAGACTAAACTGCTGGGTGTCACCTTAGATAGCAAGCTATCATGGACGTGACCCGCCAAACTGCGCTTCTTATCACCCGCCTGCTTAACCAGGAAGCCAGCTGCACCAATGTGTCAGAGGAAACACCGTTCACCTGATGACCAAGGTCAGCCTGCAGGTGCCCGGACCACCCCAAGGAGTCGCTAGAGCGCGATGAGCCAAGAAAAGCCCCCCCGCCCAAACCCTCCCCTAACCCGGATGACGTTGGGTCAATTGTACGCCACCCTATGGGACTCCCGATCACGGCCGGTTGTGATACAGCTCAGGATCGAACCCGGATCTGTAGTGATGCCTCTAGCACTGCGATGCAATGCCCTAGACCGCTGCGCCACTCGGGAGGCCCTAGGAAAGTATCTTTCATAATTATTTTCTAAAAACTAAAGGTTAAATTACTACACACCTTTATCGGGTTAGGGTTCACACGCACCATATTTCCATGTTACAGCCCTTGTTTACGGAAAACAGACGGAAGACAAAGTCTACTACCTGTGCTAATTAGCTATATGTGTCTCTGAACACCTGTGTGTAAATGGAAGATGGACGCAACGAACGTGTTGTCACTGAAAAATACTGTTGGCTGCAACTGTGTTAAAACCACATAAAACAGTATACAGTAAGTGTATATTTTGCATTTGTCAAACTGTCGAATTATTTTGATGTGATATGAAAGTAGAGGGCTTAATATATCTAGAACCGCACCACCATTGTGAATCGATTCACGTTTAGATGGAGTATTTGGCTGTTTTGGCTGCCAGAGCCAATTTGCCTATACACAGAACGTGTAAGGTCCTTGGAATATAAGGAGTAACGTTAGGCTCCTTTAGTCCATCATTGGCCTAGTCATTCAAGAGCAATAAAGAATAGAGAGAGGAGAGGAGAGGGTGAGAGGAGAGTCTGTGGAGATTCCAGCTGAGAATTGCACAAGAAGGGAAGAGTCAGAAAGATATATAGACTAAATTAGAAGTTAAGCTAATTAAAAAGTTTCAAAAAGGTAGGTATGTAATGATGATCAGCATATACAGTACCAGTCAAATGTTTGGACAAACTTACTCATTCAAGGGTTTTTCTTTATTTCACTATTTTCTACATTGTAGAATAATAGTGAAGACATCAACACTATGATATAACACATATGGAATCATGTAGTAACCAAAAAAGTGTTAAAAAAATCAAAATACATTTTATATTTGAGATTCTTCAAAGTAGCCACCCTTTGCCTTGATGGCAGCTTTGCATACTCTTAGCATTCTCTTAACCAGCTTCAACTGGAATGCTTTTCCAACAGTCTTGAAGGAGTTCCCACATATGCTGAGCACTTGTTGGCTGCTTTTCCTTCACTCTGCGGTTTAACTCATCCCAAACCATCTCAATTGGTTGAGAGTCTTCCACTAGATGTCAACAGTCTTTAGAACCTTGTTTGAGGCTTCTAATGTGAAGTGGGGGCGAGTGAGAGGGGAATGAGTCAGAGGTCTGCCAGAGAGCCACGAGCTGACCAGGCGCGTTCATGTGAGAAAGTTAGCTTGCGCTCCATTGCATTTCTGAAGACAAAGGAATTCTCCGGTTGGAATATTATTGAAGATTTATGTTAAAAACATCCTAAAGATTGATTCTATACATCATTTGACATGTTTCTACGGACTGTAACGGAACTTTTTGACGTTTCGTCTGCACCTAGTAATCGCGCGTCATGAATTTCGATTACTGGGCTAAACACGCTAACAAAAAGGAGGTATTTGGACATAAATTATGGACTTCATCGAACAAAACAAACATTTATTGTGGAACTGTGATGCCTGGGAGTGCATTCTGATGAAGATCATCAAAGGTAAGTGAATATTTATAATGCTATTCTGACATCTGTTGACTACACAACATGGCGGATATCTCTTTGGGTTGTGTTGGTCTCTGAGCGCTGTACTCAGATTATTGCATGGTGTGCTTTTTCCGTACAGTTTTTTAAAAATCTGACACAGCGGTTGCATTAAGGAGAAGTGCATCTAAAATTCCATGCATAACAGTTGTATCTTTTAGCAATGTTTATTATGAGGATTTCTGTAAATTGATGTGGCTCTCTGCAAAATCACTGGATGTTTTGGGACTACTGAACATAACGCGCCAATGTAAACTCAGAGTTTTGGATATAAATATGAACTTTACCGAACAAAACATACATGTATTGTGTAACATGAAGTCCTATGAGTGTCATCTGATGAAGATCATCAATGGTTAGTGATTCATTTTATCTCTATTTCTGCTTTTTGTGACTCCTCTCTTTGGCTGGAAAAATGTCTGTGTTTTTCTGTGACTTGGCTCTGACCTAACATAATCGTTTGGTGTGCTTTTGTCGTAAAGCCTTTTTGAAATCAGACACTGTGGCTGGATTTACAACAAGTGTATCTTTAAAATGGAAATACTTGTATGTTTGAGGAATTTTAATTATGGGATTTCTGTTGTTTTGAATTTGGCGCCCTGCAGTTTCACTGGCTGTTGACGAGGTGAGACGCTACCGTCCCACATACCCTAGAGAGGTTAAGAAGGAAAGAAATTCCACAAATTTACTTTTAACAAGGCACACCTGTTAATTGAAATTCATTCCAGGTGACTGGTTGAGCTGGTTGAGAGAATGCCAAGTGTGCAAAGCAGTCATCAAGGCAAAGGGTGGCTACCAATTTGTAAGTCGCTCTGGATAAGAGCGTCTGCTAAATGACTTAAATGTAAATGTACTTTGAATAATCTCAAATATAAAATATATGTTGATTTGTTTAACCCTTTTTTGGTTACTACATGATTCCATATGTGTTATTTCATAGTTTTGATGTCTTCACTATTGTTCAACTTCTGACTGGTACTGTATGTGTGAGAGAACTGATGACAGGTGCCAGTTTTGTGGTTCCTCTCTTATTAAATGGGAGGAACTGAAGCAAACGCTCCTGTCATAATTGAATAATCTTGTAATATTCTTGGTAGCCTCCATTATTTCTCTCTCGTTAGCCTCTCTAACCACTTTGAACAACATATTGTAATGATAATAGTAGGGTGTGAGCTCGCCCGCCGAAGTGGTGGGTGGACCCTCAACCTTCTATCCCATAGCCCAGCATGGCATCAACTGTGCCACAAAACCAAGCTTAAGTGGCAGAGTCGATATCCGCGCTTAGAAACACAGGGTTGCTACACTATTGCCAAGGCAGTTACTGTTGTCTTAATCATTATTAAGTTAATTCAACAAAATTGGAGGGTAATATCATTTCTTTCAAGTATAAGGTGAGGGTCAGGTGAAAATATGTTTATGTTGGGCAGGGAGGTAAAAAAAAATCATGACAACTCCTCCCCCCTAATAATTTTCGAATGGTCCCTAACTCGACCAGATAGTCAGACCCTTTGACTTTTTCCACATTTAGTTACGTTACAGCCTTATTCTAAAATTGATTCAATAAATAAAAATCCTCATCAATCTACACACAATACCCCATAATTACAAAGTGAAACAGGTTTTAGAAATGTATGCACATTTATGAAAAATAAAAGACTGAAATACCTTATTTACATTAGTATTCAGACCCTTTGCTATGAGACTCGAAATTGAGCTCAGGTGCCTCCTGTTTCCATTGATCATCCTTGAGATGTTTTTAGAACTTGTTTGGAGTCCACCTGTGGTAAATTCAATTGTTTGGACATGATTTGGAAAGGCACACACCTGTCTATATAAGGTCCCACAGTTGACAGTGAATGTCAGAGAAAAAACCAAGCCATGAGGTCAAAGCAATTGTCCGTAGAGCCCAGAGACAAGATTGTGTCGTGGCTCAGATCTGGGGAAGGGTACCAAAACATTTATGCAGCATTGAACGTCCCCAAGAACACAGTGGCCTCCATCATTCTTAAATGGAAGAAGTTTGGAACCACAAAGATTCTTCCTAGAGCTGGCTGCCCCGCCAAACTGAGCATTCGGGGGAGAAGGTCATTGGTCAGGGAGGTGACCAAGAACCCGATGGTCACTCTGACAGAGCTCCAGAGTTCTTCTGTGGAGATGGGAGAACCTTCCAAAAGGACAACCATCTCTCCAGCAATCTACCAATCAGGCCTTTATGGTGGAGTGGCCAGACGGATGTCACTCCTCAGTAAAAGGCACATGACAGCCCGCTTGAAGTTTGCCAAAAGGCACCTAAAGGACTCTCAGACCATGAGAAACAAGATTCTCTGTTCGGATGAACTCAAGATTGAACTCTTTGGCCTGAATGCCAAGCGTCACATCTGGAGGAAACCTGGCATCATCCCTACGGTGAAGCATGGTGGTTGCAGCATCATAATGTGGGGATGTTGTTCAGTGGCAGGGACTGGGAGACTAGTCAGAATTGACAGAAAGATGAACGGAGCAAAGTACAGAGAGATCCTTGATGAAAAACTGCTCCAGAGCACTCAGGACCTTACACTGGGGGAAGGTTCACCTTCCAACGGACAACAACCCTAAGCACACAGCCAAGATAACGCAGGAGTGGCTTCGGGACAAGTCTCGGAATGTCTTTGAGTAATCTGATGGAACATCTCTGGAGAGACTTGAAAATAGCTGTGCAGCGACGCTCCCCATCCAACTTGACAGAGCTTGAGAGGATCTGCAGAGAAGAATGGGAGAAACTCCTCAAATACAGGTGCCAAGCTTGTACCGTCATACCCAAGAAGACTAGAGGATGTTTTTTTATTAATTTTTTATTTCACCTTTATTTAACCAGGTAGGCCAGTTGAGAACAAGTTCTCATTTACAACTTTGACCTGGCCAAGATAAAGCAAAGCAGTGCGACACAAACAACACAGAGTTACACATGGGATAAACAAACGTACAGTCAATAACACCATAATCACTACCAAAGGTGTTTCAACAAAGTACCGAGTAAAGTGTCTGAAAACTTATGTAAATGTAATGTTACATTTCTGTATTTTTAATACATTTTCAAAAAATAAAAAATAACTGTTTTTGCTTTGTATTTAACGGGACTGTGTGTGGATTGATAAGGGATTTTTTTTAAATACATTTTAGAATAAGGCTGTAATGTAGGAAAATGTGGAATAAGTCAAGGAGTCTGCATACTTTCTGAATGCACTGTAAATATGCAGGAGCCGTGTATGTACTACATAGGTCAAGGTGAACAACTGATAGTGGCAAGTCACGGAATAGCCTATGATAACAGATAACTCAGCAATGAGCTGTCATCGCATCCAAACCTGACTACTAAGCTACTATTATCTGTATCCCAAGCTGAAGTAGGGCTTAAAAAAATGCTTCTAATTAAAAAAAAATTAGGCTGAGCCATCAAGGCCCTTTTTGCTCTTTAAAGATTCATAATAGATTTTTAACAGACAGAAGGGGATTTAATTTGACATGAGCCAGGAAATATCCTGGCCAACAGGCACAGGGAGAGAAAAAGGCGCCAAATGTAGACCGACAATCTTTCTCAGAATTGTTGTCAACGTCAACATCAGGGACAGGAAAGAGGAAAACAAAAGGAACCAAAAATAAAACAACAATAGCCTGTAACGAGAACTGTATACATTGTATACCAAACATTTGGAACACCTTCCTAATATTGAGTTGCCCCCCCACCCGCCTTTTGCCCTCAGAACAGCCACAATTTGTCAGGGAATGGACTCTACAAAGTGTTGAAAGTGTTCCATGCTGGCCCATGTTGCTGGCCCATGTTGACTTCAATTCTTCCCACAGTTGTGTCAAGTTGGCTAGATGTCCTTTGGTTGGTGGATCATTCTTGATGCACAAGGAAAACTGTTGAGCTTGAAAAACCCGGTAGTGTTGCTGTTCTTGCGCCTGACACTAACTACCATACCCCGTTCAGAGGCACTTAAATATTTTGTCTTGCCCATTCACCCTCTGAATGGCACACAAACTCAATCCAAGTCTCAATTGTCTCAAGGCTAAGAAATCCTTCTTTAACCCTTCTCATCGTCTTCATCTACACTGATTAAGGTTAAATTAAACAAGTATCATCATAAGGGATCATAGGTTTCACCTGGATTCACCTGGTCAGTCTATGTCATGGAATGAGCAGGTGTCATTAATGTGTTGTATACTCAGTGTATATCCATATGTACACAAAACTAGCCTGTACGTACAGTTGAAGTCGGAAGTTTACATACACCTTAGCCAAATACATTTAAACTCAGTTTTTCACAACTCCTGACATTTAATCCTCGTAAAAATTCCCTGTCTTAGGTCAGTTGGATCACCACTTTATTTTAAGAATGTGAAATGTCAGAATAATAGTAGAAAGAATGATTTATTTCAGCTTT
The DNA here is from genome assembly GCF_045679555.1 of Salvelinus alpinus. Taxonomy (NCBI): domain Eukaryota; kingdom Metazoa; phylum Chordata; class Actinopteri; order Salmoniformes; family Salmonidae; genus Salvelinus; species Salvelinus alpinus. Next base: position 49,089,231 of record NC_092090.1, read on the forward strand.
TATTTCTTTCATCATCTTCCCAGTGGGTCAGAAGTTTACATACACGCAATGAGTATTTGGTAGCATTGCCTTTAAATTGTTTAACTTGGGTCAAACGTTTTGGGCAGTCTTCCACAAGCTTCCCACAATAAGTTGGGTGCATTTTGGCCCATTCCTCCTGACAGAGCTGGTGTAACTGAGTCAGGTTTGTAGGCCTCCTTGCTCGCACACGCTTTTTCAGTTCTGCCCACAACTTTTCTAGAGGATTGAGGTCAGGGCTTTGTGATGGCCACTCCAATACCTTGACATTGTTGTCCTTAAGCCATTTTGTCACAACTTTGGAAGTATGCTTGGGGTCATTGTCCATTTGGAAGACTCATTTGTGACCAAGCTTTAACTTTCTGACTGATGTCTTGAGATGTTGCTTCAATATACCCACATAATTTTCCTTTCCTCATGTTGCCATCTATTTTGTGAAGTGCACCAGACCCTCCTGCAGCAAAGCTCAACATGATGCTGCCACCCCCGTGCTTCACGGTTGGGATGGTGTTCTTCGGTTTGCAAGCCTCCCCCTTTTTCCTCCAAACATAACGATGGTCATTATGGCCAAACAGTTCTATTTTTGTTTCATCAGACCAGAGGACATTTCTCCAAAAAGTACGATCTTTGTCCCCATCTGCAGTTGCAAACAGTAGTCTGCCTTTTTCATGGCGGTTTTGGAGCAGTGACTTCTTCCTTGCTGAGCGGCCTTTCAGGGTATGTCGATATAGGACTCGTTTTACTGTGGATATAGATACTTTTGTACCTGTTTCCTCCAGCATCTTCACAAGGTCCTTTGCTATTGTTCTGGGACTTTTCGCACCAAAGTACATTCATCTCTAGGAGACAGAACGCGTCTCCTTCCTGAGCGGTATGACAGCTGCATGGTCCCATGGTGTTTATACTTGCGTACTATTGTTTGTACAGAGGAACGTAGTACCTTCAGGCGTTTGGAAATTGCTCCCAAGGATGAACTAGACTTGTGGAGGTCTACAATTTTTTTCCTGAAGTCTTGGCTGATTTATTTTGATTTTCCCATGATGTCAAGCAAAGAGGCACTGCGTTTGAAGGTAGGCCTTGAAATACATTCACAACAAAATTCCAATTGACTCAAATGATGTCAATTAACCAATCAGAAGCTTCTAAAGCCATGACATCATTTTCTGGAACGTTACAAGCTGTTTGAAGGCACAGTCAACTTAGTGTATGTAAACTTCTGACCCACTGGAATTGTGATACAGTGAATTATAAGTGAAATAATCTGTCTGTAAACATTTGTTGGAAAATGTACTTGTGTCATGCACAAAGTAGATGTCCTAACCGACTTGCCAAAACTATAGTTTGTTAACAAGACATTTGTGGAGTGGTTGAAAAACAAGTTTTAATTACTCCAACCTAAGTGTATGTAAACTTCCGACTTCAACTGTAAATGGCTCTGCCTGTAACAAGAAAGGACAATTTAGGTATTTGGTATTTTATTAGGATCCCCATTAGCTATTGCAAAAGCAGCAGCTATTCGTACTGGGGTCCACACAAAACATGAAAGATTACATAATACAGAACATTAATAGACAAGAGCAGCTCAAGGACAGAACTACATCAATAAAAAATAAACTTCAAAAAGGCATACATAGCCTACATATCAATACCGGTCATTTGGTTCGACATTTGAATTAGTGCAGTGGTCACATCACCAGGACTACCATGCGTTGATATCCCACAGAAGCCTATTGCGGGCTTGGGTTCTGGCCTCACATTGTAAACACGTTTTGACACTTGTATCTGTTATTGTCACTCGGGTGGTTGGATAGAGATGATTCAATCAATAACATGCAAACTCTCCTCTGTCAAACCATAGGAAGTGGTTAAATCAACAAAGCGGCGACGCTTCAGGTGATAACGGTGCCATTGACCACTAATGTCATTGACCGCTGGACTCCATGTCTGACAGTTCATGGGCGATAACCTCATGGGCTATTTTAATGTGTGATCGTATTGCTTTTGATCTTGCTGATTATCCTGACAAGTTAAAGTGACTGGGTGTTTTGAATAAACGTTATTTAAATAAAAAGTTGTATTATTACTATAATAATAATACCAATAATAATATAACCAGTATGTTGTCCTTTTTTTCTAAACAGATTGCGTTGCTAAGGAAACTCTGCATTTGCTGCTCTGTTGCTAGGAAGGCAGTTGCAGCTCTCTATCTCTCCTCTCATCCCTCACCATGCCTGTTTAATGCGTCTCATATCTCATACACTGTCTGGGTGGATTTTACCATTTTTTTACCCCTCATTTGAAATTGTAGAGTACACGCACTCGCGCACGCACGCACGCACGCACTCGCGCACGCACACACACACACACACACACACACACACACACACACACACACAGAGAGAGCTTCTTAGGTGCCATGGTGTGAAGGAAGGATAAAATTAGGGAAATTGTGAGATTTACTGCCAATTGAAAGTTCAATAGGTGCCTTTCATTCCCCCCTAATCCCAGCTCTTATGGCAGATAAACGTTAGCAAATGTGTATGCCACACTAGTCACACTGTCTATGTGCATATATATATACACTACAGTTCAAAAGTTTGGGTTCACTTAGAAATGTCCTTGTTTTTGAAAGAAAAGCACAGTTTTTGTCCATTAAAATAACATCAAATTGATCAAAAATACAGTGTAGACATTGTTTTTTTTTTTTATAATATGTTTATTATTTTCCAATAAAAATAAAGTAAAAAAGACAGCAATACAAACAATGACATTCATTGTACTGTTGAATGGGATGGCCAGTTTAGAGGACAAAACAAAAGTTAACTCACACATACACAAAATAAAACAAAATCCTATTAGGTGGTACATGTATAAGAAGACAGCATATAGTCATTACAAGCAGTGTAGTTCAGCCAAAAATAAATATTGAGTGGAGTACAGCACAGAGTAGCAGCAGATCGTCAGCCCAGTTATGAAGCGGGGCTAGACCATTTATCCAGTATCGGCTGCCATATTTTGTAAAACAATGGACTTCTATTGGAGGTGTTGTATCGAATCTTTTCCATATGTATTACATTCCCTAAATCCCGTAACCACATTTCAAAGGTAGGTACAGTCTCCAATTTCCAAAATTGCAATATGAGCCTTTTGGCTAATAGAGTACACAGAGAGACAGCTTTCCCTTCCTGGTTATTCCCATCAACTGTACCAAACAGAGCGATCAATGGGTCTGGGGCTAGAACTCTATCAAAGGCCTTAGATAAGTAATCAAAAATGAGAGCCCAGTAAGCATGTAATTTAGGGCATGTCCAGAATAAGTGGGTCAACGTCCCCTCATCCTGCTTGCACCTCTCACACAGTGGTGAGGTGTCCGGGAATATTTTATGCAGTTTTACTTTTGAGTAGTGTAACCTGTGTATCACCTTAAACTGTACAAGGTTGTGTCTGGCATTCACTGAACTGTGGTTTATATTCCTGAGAGCTTCTATCCAGTCCTCATTTGAGATTTCTGAACCAAGTTCTTGTTCCCAAGCCCTTTTAATGGTGTCTGTGGATACCTCTATGTGGGCCTGTAGCACATCATACAGTCTAGAGACCGACCCTTTTGAATGGGGTTTGACAAGTATCAAGCTATCTAATGTAGGACTATTGGGCTTAATGCCATACTGTGGGATATGTGTCCTTAAGAAATTCCTGATTTGGAGGTATCTGAAAAAATGTGTTGTTGGCATGTTGAACTTTGCCTGTAATTGTTGAAATGAAGCTAACTGACCATCTATGTATAAATTACCAATTGTTGTGAGCCCCTTCTCCCTCCACTGTGAAAACACCACATCATCCAATGCAGGGTGGAAAGCATGATTCAGGCTAATCGGGCTGTCTATGTAAACAGTGGGTATGTTAAGAAAATCCCTAATCTGTTTCCAGATCCTAAGCGTATGACAAATGACTGGATTGGAGTCATAAGTGGGTTTTTTCACATATGATGGGCTATTAACAAGTGCAGGGAGTGAGGAACGTTGACAGGAGGCCTGCTCGATCAAAAGCCATGAAGGCATATCCTTCTGTCTCATCGCAGGTAAACTTTCCCTCCAGAAAGACACAATGTTCAGATTAGCAGCCCAATAATACAGTTTGAAGTGAGGAAGGCCAAAGCCCCCCTCTATCTTGTACTTGCATAAATGCTTCTTTGAAATTCTGGCTGCCTTGTTATCCCATAAAAATGGAGTTACTATTGAATCCAGTTTCTTAAAATAGCTTTGTGGTATGAAATTGGGTAGACATTGGAAGAGGTAAAGAAACCTGGGTAGGACAACCATTTTAATAGCGTTTATACGACCAACCAAGGAAATAGGCAGAGTTTTCCAGAAATCTATATTTTGTTTAAGCTGATATATTTTCATGTCCCAATTCACTTTCAATAGCTGGTCAAGGTCTCTTGTCACTACAATGCCAAGGCTTGTGAACTTGTCCCTCACTGTTCTAAACGGGGTAGATTGCAGAAATTGCATATCCACAGGCCGTGATATTGGCATCAACTCACTTTTTTGCCAGTTTATCTTGTAGCCAGAGAAGGAGCCGAATGTGTTTATCAAGTTAAGTAATGGTGGAATAGAAGTTTTAGGCTTAGACAAAAACAAAAGAACATCGTCTGCATATAGGGAAATTTTGTGCTGTGTGTCTTTTATTTTAACAGAAGCTATATCGGCACATGCCCGAATGCGAGTAGCAAGGGGTTCCATGGCTATAGCGAAGAGAGCAGGCGAAATAGGGCACCCCTGTCGGCACCCCTTGAACAGGCGGAATGACTGCGACATTTCCTGATTGGTCACAACGGACGCCATTGGGTGTGCATAAATAATTCTTATCCAATTAATAAATTCCTTTCCAAATCCGAAATGCTCCAGAACCGACATCATATACTTCCACTCAATCTGATCAAACGCCTTCTCTGCATCAAGAGCTATTACCACTGCCTCAACTTTATGATCATGATACATTACGTTGAAAAGGCGTCTCAAATTGTAGTATATATGTCGGCCCGGGATAAAACCTGTCTGGTCAGGGTGTATGATGTCGGAAATATATTTTTTCAATCGGTTTGCCAATATCTTTGTCAACACCTTGTTTTCTATGGGGAGTAACGACACGGGGCGATACGACGACATCTCCATGGAATCTCTATCTTTTTTCAAGATCAGGGCTATTGTAGCCTCATACAGTGTTTGCGGGAGTTTGGTATTTTCTTTGGATTGTTGAAACATTCGCAGCATAAGTGGAGATAGACTAGCGCAGTACTTCTTATAGAATTCTATTACATATCCATCGGGCCCAGGGGCCTTGCTGTTTGGAAATTGTGCTATCGCTGTGTTAATTTCATCTAAGGTTATCCCTGCATCGAGTGCGGCAGCTGCCCCCCTGTCTAGTTTAGGAAGTTCACATTCAGCGAGAAAGCGTTCCATAGTTTGTGGATCAGTAGCATCGCATTTTGATTGGTATAGCTCTGAGTAAAACTGCGCAAAGCATTTATTAATGTCCTGCGGATCTGTTACTATTTTACCCTTCTTGTCTTTTATTTTGTGAATAGCTCTAGATGCTTGTACCTGCCTTAGCTGTCTTGCTAATAATTTATGTGGTTTGTCCCCCAGTTCAAAATAACTTTGTTGCGTTCTAGCAAGTAAAGAGCCCACCCGTTTCGAAAGGATGGTATTGTATTCATACTTTAACTTTGTGATCTTCTCAAGGACTGTATACGAGGAATTTGTCCTAAAAACGTTCTCCTGTTCCCCTAACTCTCTTTCAATTTCTCTCAGCCTAGTATTGGCACGTTTCTTCCTCTCTGATGTATAAGAAATAATGTAACCTCTAATCACCGCCTTTAGAGATTCCCAAAGGGTGGAGTCGTCAACATCCCCCGTGTCGTTAGTACTGAGGAAAAAGGCAATCTGCTCCTTCAAATACTGACAAAAAGCCTCATCTTTCAACAGGTATGCGTCTAAGCGCCACGATCGCCGACCTGTCGACATATTGTCGAGTTTCAGCACCATGGACAGAGGAGAGTGGTCCGTAATTAGAATGGGGTGATAGGTAACCGACTCAGCTGCTGAAATTAGTTTGGAGTCCAACAAAAAATAGTCAATTCTGGAATATGATTTATGAACTGATGAAAAGAAAGAATAATCCCTGTCTGTTGGGTGCGTCAGTCTCCAAATATCGACAATGTTAAGGTTTGTCATCAATGTATTTAGACAGACACTGGCATTTGATTGTTGAAGTGACCTTGATAGCTGTTTATCTAAAAGAGGATCTAACGTACAGTTAAAGTCACCTCCAACAATAACACTTGTATCCGAGATATTTGGTATGGCCTTAAATACCCTTTGACAAAATAATGGATCATCGAAGTTGGGTCCATATAAATTGACCAAGGTTATTGGTTTTGAATTCAGTGTACCAGCCACAATAATATACCGACCATTAGGATCTGAAATCGAGGTTGAGTAAACAAAAGGAATGTTTTTCCTTATCAGGATTGCTACCCCTCTCGCTTTTGCATCAAAGTTAGACTGGTATATCTGACCGATCCAGCCGACTCGTAGCTTGGCCTGCGCGGAGCGTTTAATATGAGTTTCTTGAAGAAGCACTATGTCAGCACCCAGTGATTTAAGATGAGAAAAAACCTTAGCTCGTTTCACGACATGCCCTAATCCATTACAGTTCCAGCTGACTATCTTTATTCCACCTGGTCTACTCTGTGCTCGGTCACTATGTGGCATTTCTTATTTTAAAGCAAATTGCTGCTGTCAAACAAAACCCTGAAGAAAAACGTCCCGCCGTGCGGGAGCTTGTCATGCCACCTGTACTAATAAACGTGAACATAAAACACAGACCCCATCCCCCCTCCCGTCCCTCCACCCGTCCCTTTACTGAGTGACTTCCCCAAACGAAGCGCTCCTTGACTAACACACAAACCTTAGGGTGTCTAGACATAAAGCTTGAACTAACTCGTCGTCTATAGATGCTCCGCATATAAACTAATATTAAATAACACTTAACTTAACTCTCACGTTAGGGGGTGAGTGGCGTTAAAACATGACATGCCAAACAATGCTATATTAGCCACAACATCTCACCTATCATATAAGTCCCAATTTCTGATCTTCTGATCGAAAAGACATAGGCCGGAAATTCAATTCACACACATTCCTGGCCTGTATTTGGCCATTTAGCCTGCTGGCACAGCCGTTCTGTATCCTCAGCCGGGGAGCTTGCTTGTCAAGAACAGATCGGCCTCTTTTGCGTTGTCAAACGTACGTGTTGATCCCTCGACTGTCACCTTAAACCGGGCTGGGAAGAGGAATCCATATCGGATGTTGGCCGCCCTGCATTTGTTGCGTACCTCATCATACTCTTTCCGTTGGTTCCTCACCTCCAAGGTAAGATCTGGGTAGAAAGACACCCTGGCTCCGTTGTAGTTAAGGGGGAACTTTTGACTAGCCAGCTTGAGGATGAGATCCCTGGTGTGGGGATAGTGCAGCCTTACAATGAATGGCCTTGGTGGCCCGCCCTTGGCCGGCTTCGTTGCCTGTGCTCTGTGTGCGCGGTCGATCAGGATGGCCGTTTTGAAGTGTTCACTCCCCAGCAATGCCGGTATCAGCTCCGAGACAAATTCAGTGGGTTTCCCTTTCTCAGTGTCCTCCTGGATCCCACATATTCGGATGTTCTGGCGTCTTGAATGCGACTCGAGCATTTCCAGTCGGGCCTTCAGGGTTTTGTTGTCATTTTTGAACGTTGCGCACTGTTTCTCTATGTCCTGTAGCCTGGCCTCGTGATCGATTGTCGTCTGCTCAACCTCGTGCACCCTTCCCTTAGTTGCCTTCACAGTTTCGGCCAAAGTCCCAATACTCTTTGAGATATCAGCCAACCTTGTGTCCACCTTCTTGCTTAGTGCGTTTATGGCAGCCAGTATGTCACTTTGAGTAGGTTCTGTGGGGAACTCTTGGAAGCTAGCCTCTTCAGCTAGCTCCTCGTGGGTCGGCGACGTTGAAATTGGTTCGTTGTCTATCTCATTCCAATTATCTTGTTTAGCGCCCCCTTTTTTGTTGCCTTTTCCTTTTTTCATATTTGTTTGAAGTTATAGGTTGTGAGAGGTTAAGATAAATATTAATTTGTTTCAAAATTGAGCGGAGCTCTAGCAATGCACGTCTACTCCATAGCACGCTCTCTAGCGCCCCCCAGTGTAGACATTGTTAATATTGTAAATGACTAGTGTAGCTGGAAACGGCTGGAAACATCAGTCTCAACGGCAACAGTGAAGAGGCAACTCTGGGATGCTGGCCTTCTTGGCAGAGTTGCAAAGAAAAAGCCCTATCTCAGACTGGCCAATAAAAAGAAAAGATTAAGATGGGCAAAATAACACAGACACTGGACAGAGGAACTCTGCCTAGAAGGCCAGCATCTTGGAGTCGCCTCTTCACTGTTGACGTTGAGACTGGTGTTTTGTGGGTACTATTTAATGAAGCTGCCAGTTGAGGACTAGACACTCTAATGTACTTGTCCTCTTGCTCAGTTGTGCACCCGGGCCTCCCACTCCTCTTTCTATTCTGGTTAGAGCCAGTTTGCGCTGTTCTGTGAAGGGAGTAGTACACAGTGTTGTACGAGATCTACAGTTTATTGGCAATTTCTCGCATGGAATAGTCTTCATTTCTCAGGACAAGTATAGACTGACGAGTTTCAGAAGAAAGTTATTTGTTTCTGGCCATTTTGAGCCTGTAATCGAACCCACAAATGCTGATTCTCCAGATACTCAACTAGTCTAAAGAAGGCCAGTTTTATTGCTTCTTTAATGAGAACAACAGTTTTCAGCTGTGCTAACATAAGTGCAAAAGGGTTTTCTAATGATCAATTCGACCTTTTAAATGATAAACTTGGATTAGCTAACACAACGTGCCATTGGAACACAGGAGTGATGGTTGCTGATAATGGGCCTCTGTACGCCTATGTAGATATTCCATTAAACATCAGCCGTTTCCAGCTACAATAGTCATTTACAACATTAACATTGTTGACACTGTAGTTCTGATCAATTTGACGTTATTTTAACAGACCAAAAATGTTTATATTCTTTCAAAAACAATGACATTTCTAAGTGACCCCAAACTTTTGAACGGTAGTGTACATACAGTTGAAGTCGGATGTTTACATACACTTAGGTTGGAGTCACTAAACTCGTTTTTCAACCACTCCACAAATTTCTTGTTAACAAACTATAGTTTTGGCAAGTTGGTTAGGACATCTACTTTGTGCATGACAAGTCATTTTTCCAACAATTGTTTACAGACAGATTATTTCACTTATAATTCACTGTATCACAATTCCAGTGGGTCAGACGTTTACATACACTAAGTTGACTGTGCCTTTAAACAGCTTGGAAAATTCCAGAAAATTATGTCATGGCTTTAGAAGCTTCCGATAGGCTAATTGACATAATTTGAGTCAATTGGTGGTGTACCTGTGGATGTATTTCAAGGCCTACCTTCAAACTCAGTGTCTCTTTGCTTGACATCATGGGAAAATCAAAATAAATCAGCCAAGACCTCAGAAAATATTATTGTAGACCTCCACAAGTCTAGTTCATACTTGGGAGCAATTTTCAAACGCCTGAAGGTACCACGTTCATATATACAAACAATAGTATGCGAGTATAAACACCATGGGACCACGCAGCTGTCATACCGCTCAGGAAGGAGACATGTTCTGTCTCCTAGAGATGAATGTACTTTGGTGCGAAAAGTGCAAATCAATCCCAAAACAACAACAAAGGTCCTTATGAAGATGCTGGAGGAAACAGGTACAAAAGTATCTATATCCACAGTGAAACGAGTCCTGTATTGACATAACCTGAAAGGCCACTCAGCAAGGAAGAAGCCACTGCTCCAAAACCGCCATAAAAAAGCCAGACTACGGTTTGCAACTGCACATGGGGACAAAGATCGTACTTTTTGGAGAAATGTCCTCTGGTCTGATGAAACAAAAATAGAACTGTTGGCCATAATGACCATCGATATGCTAGGAGGAGAAATGGAGAGGCTTGCAAGCCGAAGAACACCATCCCAACCGTGAAGCACGGGGGTGGCAGATCATGTTGTTGGGGTGCTTTGCTGCAGGAGGGTCTGGTGCACTTCACAAAAAAGATGGCAACATGAGGAAAGGAAAATTATGTGGATATATTGAAGCAACATCTCAAGACATCAGTCAGGAGGTTAAAGCTTGGTCGCAAATGGGTCTTCCAAATGGACAATGACCCCAAGCATACTTCCAAAGTTGTGGCAAAATGACGTAAGGATAATAAAGTCACGGTATTGGAGTGGCCATCACAAATCCCTGACCTCAATCCCATAGAAAATCTGTGGGCAGCGCTGAAAAAGCGTGTGCGAGCAAGGAGGCCTACAAACCTGACTCAGTTACACCAACTCTGTCAGGAGGAATTGGCCAAAATTTACCCAACTTATTGTGGGAAGCTTGTGGAAGGCTATCTGAACCGTTTAACCCAAGTTAAACAATTTAAAGGCAATGCTACCAAATACTAATTGAGTGTAAGTAAACTTCTGACCAACTGGGAATGTGGTGAAAGAAATAAAAGCTGAAATAAATCATTCTCTCTACTATTATTCTGACATTTCACATTCTTAAAATAAAGTGGTGATCCTAACTGACCTAAGACAGGGAATTTTTACTCGGATTAAACGTCAGGAATTTAAATGTAAATATATTAGTTTAAATGTATTTGGCTAAGGTGTATGTAAACTTCCGTCTTCAACTGTATGTATATATATATATATATATATATATATATATATATATATATATATATATATAGAGAGAGAGAGAGAGAGACAGTGTGACTAGTGTGGCATACTAATTTGCTAAAGTTTGTCTTGTAGAACTAAGAGCAGATTTAGCCCTTGGTTCACTCCAGACTTTACTTGCACTTGACCAGCACAAAAACATCCTGTGGTGTACTGCATTAGCATCGAATAGCCCACGCGATATGCAACTTTTCAGGGAAGTTAGGAACCAATATACACAGTCAGTTGGGAAAGCAAAGGCTAGCTTTTTCAAACAGAAATTTGCATCCTGTAGCACAAATTCCAAAAAGTTGTGGGACACTGTGAAGTCCATGGAGAATAAGAGCACCTCCTCCCAGCTGCCCCCATTATTGAGAATTTTAATAAGCATTTTTATACGGCTGGCCATGCTTTCCACCTGGCGGCCCTTTCCCCGGCCAACAGCTCTGCACCCCCCTCAGCAACTTGCCCCCCCCCCCCCCCGCTTCTCCTTCACTCAAATCCAGATAGATGATGTTCTAAAAGAGCTGCAAAATCTGGACCCCTACAAATCAGCTGGGCTAGTGTAACGGATGTGAAATGGCTAGCTAGTTAGCGGGTACGCGCTAGTAGCGTTTCAATCAGTTACGTCACTTGCTCTGAAACCTAGAAGTAGTGTTGCACCTTGCTCTGCAAGGGCCGCGGCTTTTGTGGAGCGATGGGTAACGACGCTTCGTGGGTGACTGTTGTTGATGTGTGCAGAGGGTCCCTGGTTCGCGCCCGTGTCGGGGCGAGGGGACGTACTAAAGTTATACTGTTACACTAGAAAATATGGACCCTCTCTTTCTAAAATGATCCGCCGCAATTGTTGCAACCCCTATTACTTGCCTGTTCAACCTCTCTTTCGTATCGTCTGAGAACCCTAAAGATTGGAAAGCTGCCGTGGTCATCCCCCTCTTCAATGGGGTGACACTCTAGACCCAAACTGTTATAGACCTATATCCATCCTGCCCTGCCTTTCTAAATTCTTCGAAAGCCAACTTAACAAACAGATCACCGACCATTTCGAATCCCACCGCACCTTCTCTGCTATGCATTCTGGTTTCCGAGCTGGTCATGGGTGCACCTCAGCCACGCTCAAGGTCCTAAACGATATCATAACCGCCATCGATAAAAGACAGTATTGTGCAGCCGTCTTCATCGACCTGGCCAAGGCTTTCGACTCTGTCAATCACCGCATTCTTATCGGCAGACTCAACCGCCTTGGTTTCTGAAATGACGGCCTCACCTGGTTCACCAACTACTTCTCAGATAGAGTTCAGTGTGTCAAATCAGAGGGCCTGTTGTCCGGAACGATCGCTGCCCCCACCCACCCGCCCGACTAGCATCACTACTCTGGACGGTTCTGACTTCAAATATGTGGACAACTACAAATACCTAGGTGTCTGGTTAGACTGTAAACTCTCCTTCCAGACTCACATTAAGCTTCTCCAATCCAAAATTAAATCTAGTCGGCTTCCTATTTTGCAACAAAGCCTCCTTCACTCATGCTGCCAAACATACCCTCATAAAACTGACTATCCTACCGATCCTTGACTTCGGCGATGTCATTTACAAAATAGCCTCCAACACTCTACTTAGCAAATTAGATGTGGTCTATCACAGTGCCATCCGTTTTATCACCAAAGCCCCATATACTACCCACCACTGTGATTGTATGCTCTCGTTGGCTGGCCCTCGCTTCATATTCGTTGCCAAACCCACTGGCTCCAGGTCATCTATAAGTCTTTGCTAGGTAAAACCCCACCTTATCTCAGCTCACTGGTCACCATAGCAACACCCACCCGTAGCATGTGCTACAGCAGGTATATTTTACTGGTCATCCCCAAAGCCAATTCCTCCTTTGGCCGCCTTTCCTTTCAGTTCTCTGCTGCCAATGACTGGAACGAATTGCAAAAATCACTGAAGCTGGAGACTTATATCTCCCTCACTAACTTTAAGCATCAGCTGTCAGAGCAGCTTACCGATCACTGTACCTTTACACAGCCAATCTGTAAATAGCCCACCCAACTACCTCATCCGCATATTGTTATTTATTTTGCTCTTTGCACCCCACTATCTCTACTTGCACATCATCATCTGCACATCTATCACTCCAGTGTTAATGCTAAATTGTAATTATTTCGCCACTATGGCCTATTTATTGCCTTACCTCCCTAATGTTACTACATTTGCACCCACCTTATATAGATTTTTCTATTGTGTTATGGAATGAACGTTTGTTTATCCCATGTGTAACTCTGTGTTGTTGATTTTGTCGCACTGCTTTGCTTTATCTTGGCCAGGTCGCAGTTGTAAATGAGAACTTGTTCTCAACTGGCCTACCTGGTTAAATAAAGATGAAATAAAAATAAATAAATAATAATACATCTGCCATAAGAGCTGGGATTAGGGGGGAATGAAAGGCACATATTGAATTTTCATTTGGCACTAGACACTTATCTCACAATCTCCATCATTTTCTCCTTATATATAGTATTTAGATATAGTATATATAGTTTCAGCAGCAGATGTGGCAGGTAAAGGGTATATAGCAGTACTGCTGGTAGCCTGGTAGCCCTACTGTGGTGTTGATGGGGCTGTATTGCTTGGACCACGTCATTGCTGCTGGTAGATTTAGTTTTTTTCTGGAAGTTATAGAGTCTGAGAATTTAATAGCCTGATTGAATGTGGCTGTGACTGACGTGGTGGCATTCTGTTTTTGCAGTATGAGTGCACAGGTTGGAGTTATCACCTTTGTTCCCAATCTCATTTGGAGTCAGGCTGAGGAAAGAGGATCCAACAAAAATATATGTCAACGCCCCATCCGTTATTTTAAACCACAGCAATCAAAACGAAATAAACATAATTACCTGAATATCTTTCTCTCCCTGTCTGTTTCGCTCATCACGTTGCTTGGGCGCATCTGGCGCCTTGGATTACATAATGAAAAATGTCATGCAAGCGCATGCGGGCTGCGTCCCTCTCTGTGTCATCCACCGCCACCCCACGCCACTGAGTGAGAGGACACCCACCTCTCGACTCCAGTGAAAGGGTCAACACTAACGCATGGCCTCCTGTCGTCGTGCCCGCGCACTGCCATGCTGGTCACTCTCTCTCTTTTCTCTCATCCGTTACGCGCACTCCTCGCCTAGGACTATTTTAACTGCCTGCCAACCTCCGTTCCGTTTCTCTCCCCCTCCTCCGCGCCAAGCCACGCTTTCATCATCATTTATTTAGTCGGTAATGCTGCTTCTATCCGACGTCACGCTTCGACTTAGTCGCCAGCTCTGGCCTCCGCGTGTCGCTCTCCCGAGTGGTTTTCGGCGGCAGAGGATAGGAGAGGAGCGGCGGCGGCTTTTCTGGAGATGCGGGCGCCGGACTGCCACTGCCAGCGTTGTCGCGCACTTCATTTGAGCTAAAAGGGGCCGAGGCAAGGAGCCCCTCCATCGGGGGCTGCCCAGAGTAGCTTACCGCGATGAACCTGCACTCGGTGCGGGCGGCTGTGGCCATGATGCGGATGATGGGCTGTAATAACGGGGGCTTTGCGCGGCATTTTCTCCACAGCGACTGCGTGGTCGACGAGAAGACGGTGGTCTTGACCAAGAAGGAGAATGAAGGCTTCGGCTTCGTGCTGCGAGGGGCCAAAGGTAAGAGGCTACCCTGGTGTCTCCCACCTTCTCCTTCTCCTTTTCTCATGGTCACTGTATATGTATGCACTGCACATTAAACCAGATAATAACAGCCTATGTATTTGATCTATGTCTCTATATGATAAAACGTTAATGAGATTAAAATGGTTTTGCCCACCTGATGTAACCACAGGAACCCCTCCACTCTGTATGGCGGTCACCTATAGCCTACTGTATAATGTAAACAACTGTCTGTCTGTCTGTCTGTCTGTCTGTCTGTCTGTCTGTCTGTCTGTCTGTCTGTCTGTCTGAGCATCAACATCAATGTCTAGCCAGCCAGGCACCACACACACACACACAAAGACTAACAGCACTTCTGTCCACCTATCTAGAACAGAGCCCTTCATGGGTCCAAATAGTTGGACCCGTTCCGAAATGGACCTGGGGCTTTCCCATCTTCATAAATACATGTTTTAAATATAGAGACCTGTTCCCGAACAACTAGACCCGTTCCTTATAGATCTGGTCGGATCCAGACCCGGACGGATCCGAGGGAGAGAAGCAGCAGAAAAGTCAATTTTAAACTCCTTTTTTAACCAGAGCTTTTTTTAAACAAGCATTTTCGCTACACCCGCAATCTGCTAAAAGTGTATGTGACCAATACAATGTGATTTGATTTAAAGCACAAGGAAGAGGGGGTAGAGAGAGGTGACGCTCTAGCAGGTGCCGTTCTGTGTGTGTAGGCTACTTTGAGTGTGAGTGAGTGACACGGGAACAGGGAGGAGGGAGGGAGAGAGAGACAGCAACCAACTAAGCCGACGCGCTGTAGTAAACTAATAGCTGCCATAGCTAAGTTATTTATCATCCAATATGATTCTGAGTAGCTGTCTTGACTGCATTAAACCGGGTGAATCTAGTTAAGCTTGCCAGCTAGCTAGGCTAATTGAGGCTGCGAGCACTTTCTCATTTTACACAGTTACAAACAACAACAACAACAACTCCATTCAGAATATAAAGTAGTAGCCTAACTTTTAATTCCATCACTTTAATTGCATCTTCCATTGATTAATATCTCATAACTTATGGCCCACATGGAGGCTCTATGACTGTAGCCTATTGCCGCGTTGATGACTTATGATTGGCCGACAATTGCCACATGCGCCACTCTGGTGGAAAATCAAAGAGCAGAAGGAAGAATTATACAAAATTCCTCTCTCTACTGCAGCAGTCACTTTCAGATCTATATGGGTCCTTCCTGACAAGTCTGTCAAAATTACACATACCCTGAGACCCGTGACAATCGTATCAGATCCTACCAGACCCTTGACATTATTTAGAATTCTGGATCTCGGGTGTTCGGCTCCAGGTGGATCTGTGAAGACCTCTAATCTAGAGCACGTACTTGCAAATGCACATACACACACACACACATCAATATCAGCCTGCGTTTAGGACATGTTGTCAGGACATTAGTGCGATTGTCCACACATCATTTGATGTTCCACCCCTCATGTGATGCTGTCTAAAAATAGCCCGCCGAGCGGCTGTTTTGGCTTCTATGACGATTACAGCCATGTCATAATCCACACTGTCAAAATGCTGCGAGGTGGCATATTCTCATTGGTCTGCACTGTCGAGAGGTGCACTTTCTTTTTTAGAGACATAGATAGAGGAAGAAAGTGACAGAGGGAGGAGAGTAATTTAGCATAAAAAAACAACAAGCCGAATGTACTAGTGTTGTTCTGACACTGCCATCACCCAAGGGAACTGAGCCAGCCCTCTTTATCCTCTGGCACTGTGCACTTCACACACACACACACACTGATGCTCACACACACACACACACACACACACACAACGGAAACACACAAAATCACACAGAAACAGACCCACAATGCACCCACTCTCACATCAAATCACAAATGAATGCTTGCGCTTACACGCTCCCACGCACACACACACAGTGCCTCTCTCGTACAGTAAGAGGGTGATTTATCAGAAATGTCACTTGTCACCATTGGTTTCTGGCTGCCACGAGGACATCGTGTGAATATCACTGGCCAGTGGAAGGTGGAAGAGAGGATAGGAGAAGAGATGGGAGAGGGGAAAGAGAGAGAGGGTGACAGGGGTTAAGGGTGATGATAAGGAGATAGGGAGAGAAAATAGACAGGATTATAGGAGATGGGAGAAAGAGATCTTACTGCCGCTACCACCAGGGCAAATCTTGTGTCTAGACACACACACACACACACACACTGCCATGCATAGACATTAGGACAGCAGTAATCTAATCTGGCTGTGTTGATGACAGCACAGTGTCTGCAGCCTTCCACCTTATTGAATTGGCAATGACCTTTGTGGGTTTATTGGTGATGAATGGATTCTCTCTGCTTGTCTCTGGTGAACACTCAGATGTTTGTTTGTTTGTTTGTCTGCCGACCACAAAGCCAATGCTAAACCCCATTTTTTTCTCCCCATCCATCCTAAAAATGTCATGCAAATAAAGCTGTGTGTGTGTGTGTGTGTGTGTACAGATCTGGAATGGGGCTAGATCTCCATAGGCTCAGGGTTGAGGAGGGGAGTGGTGTCCAGGATAAGGTGACCCACTTACCTTCTCTCTCTCGCTTTCTCTCCCATAGCGGACACGCCCATCGAGGAGTTTACTCCCACCCCTGCCTTCCCAGCTCTCCAATACCTGGAGTCGGTGGACGAGGGAGGAGTGGCCTGGCAGGCGGGGCTTAGGACCGGGGACTTCCTCATCGAGGTAGGTGTGTGTGTGCGCGTGCATGCATGTGTGTTCATGTATGCGCTTTTATGTGAGAGGGGGTGCATTTTGTGTCTGTGTGTGTGATATTGTGTGTGTGTGTGTGTGTGTGTGTGTGTGTGTATCATACTACTCTTCACTTCCTGTCCCAAACAGAGTTCTTTCTTCCTGCTGCTAGAAGCAATGCGATTAGTTGTAGAGATCCTTTTTGGGATGAGTGAGAGCTGATTGGTGATATCTGTTGGCACTTGATCTTTGGTTCAACTTGATCTTAGGTACCTCTTTATTTTACAGGCCGCTATTTACCTGGCATTTACTTAGAAAGCACACGATGGTATGATAATTATGCAATAATAATGTTATAATTAAATGTTGTTGCTTTAGGATTAATTACAACAAGCCCAACTTTGCAGCTTTTGATACCAGGTAGTTACCACCCGTCCTGTTTCTGCTCAATTCTTTGAGTTTTGGAGTGCTTTTGGATCAGACCAGTGATTCCCAAACTCTGGGACAGGATCCACCACTAAGTCAAGGGTAGTTCCATGTCTGGTGGCAGATGAAGATGTCATTGTGTCCAGTAGCATTGGTTTGTTTATTTGTGGTGAAAGGCATTAGGTGGGTCACAGCCAAGGATGTAGTGGGAAAAGCTACATCCAGGTAGTGATAGCCAGCTTAGGCTAGCATCACACAATAACATTCCTGAGACCCGAAGTACTATTTTTGTGGGTACTTTTTGGGTTCTGTTTTTGTGTTCTGTTTTTGTGGGATAGTGGTTATAATGGTGCTGTTTGATAATTGTTATGAACATGGTTGTGAATCCCTGTTGGGCTGCGTGCATACTGTGTGCGTGTAACAAGTGCAAACAGTGCAACTGTAGTCAGTGCAGTGCTGTGGTTGGGGTTTGTCTTGGCTCTTGCTAAATGGAGCAGCAAATGATGAGAGAAAACTGCATCTATCTGCAACTATCCCTCGCTCTCTGCCTGCATCTCTAGCTTTCTCTCCTCTCTCTCCCTCACTCCTCTCTCATGAGCTGTTACACATACTGCCCCCTCTTTTTCCCCTCATCTCTCTATTACAGCATCTTAAAACACAGACTACCCACTGGGCAAAAACTGCTTGAATCAACGTTATTTCCACATCATTTCAAAAAATCTATGTGAGGATGTTGTGACAACGTGGAAAACTGATTAGATTTGCAAAAAGTCATCAATGTTAGGGCATTTCATATTTTTTTAACCTACATCCAATGACATGGTGATTTTTTTATTATTATAATACCTGGTTGACCAGGGTGCCGGCGGTGAAAGTCGGCGATGAGGGCCAGGTCCAGGAGGTCCTTAGCAGGGACCCAGCACCTCTCCTCCGGGCCATAACCCTCCCAGTCAACCAGGTACTGGAAACCCCTGTCCCGAGGTTGAACCCTCAGGAGGCGTCTCACCGTGTACGCCGGATGGCCGTCGATGAGACGGGAGGTGGGGTGGGCCTGGAAACAGGAGACAAAGGACAGTGAGACTAGGCTTAATCCTGGACACATGAAAAGTGGGATGTATACGAAGGGTATGGGGCAACAGAAGACGAACAGCAGTGGGACTAAGGACTTTAGAGATGGGGAAAGGACCAATAAAACAGGGGGAAAGTTTACGGGACTCCACCCGGAGGGGCAGGTCCCGCGTAGACAGCCATACCCTCTGCCCGAGATGATAGTTGGGAGCCGGAGTTCGGTGGCAGTCCGCTTGTCGACGATACCTGGAGGTGGCCTTGAGAAGAGCAGACCGAGCTCTCTCCCAGGTACGCCGACAATGGCGGATGAACATCTGGACCGAGGGTATGTTGACCTCTTCTTCTTGCTCTGGGAAGAGCGGTGGCTGATATCCCATGGAACACTTGAAGGGCAAAAGCCCACGCCCGGAAAAGTGTTTCCGGGCGTACACCCACACAAGTTGCCGGCTCCAGGTGGTGGGGTTGGTTGAGACAAGGCACCTAAGCGCAGTCTCCAGGTTTTGATTGGCTCGCTCTGCCTGGCCGTTGGACTGGGGATGAAACCTGGAGGACAGGCTGGCCGACGACCCAATGAGGGTGCAGAACGCCTTCCAGAATCTGGATGAGAATTGAGGACCAGGATCAGAGACAATGTCAACAAGGAGTCCATGGATTCAGAAGACGTGCTGCACCATGAGCTGGGCCGTCTCCTTGGCTGAAGGTAACTTGGGGAGAGAGATGAAATGGGCGACTTTAGAGAAACTATCCACTACTGTCAGGATAGTGGTGTTGCCATCAGACGGAGGAAGCCCAGTGACAACATCCAGGGACATATGGGACCAGGGGCGATGAGGAACAGGGAGTGTGCTGAAGGAGGCCAGCCGGAGCCTGCCGCAGTCTTATTCTGAGCACACAGCGTGCATGTGGTGACGAAGGCTGAGACGTCAGAAACCATAGTGGGCCACCAGAAACGTTGTCAGAGGAAGGCCAGGGTTCGACAGGAGCCGGGATGGCAGGTGAGCTTGGAGGAATGAGCCCATTCCAGGACCTAAGCTCGGGCCGAATCAGGGACAAACATTCGGTTGCCCCCCCCCCCCCCCCCCAATCCTTCCCCACTCTCACATTTTCAGGATCCATCTGAACACTCCCTTCAGCAATGACATATCCCAGAAAGGAGATAGTGGAGCAGTGGAATTCACACTTCTCAGCTTTCATGAACAACTGGTTCTCTAGGAGGCGCTGAAGGACTTGTCAGACATGGAGGACGTGTTCTTGAGCAGGACGGGAGAAAACGAGGATGTCGTTGAGGTAGACAAACACAAATCTATTCAACATGTCACTGAGCACATTGTTGACCAGGGCCTGGAACACTGCGGGAGCGTTGGTGAGTCCAAACGGCATGACCAGGTACTCATAGTGTCCACTAGCTGTGTTGAAGGCCGTCTTCCACTCGTCTCCTTCGTGTATTCGAACTAGGTGGTAGGCATTCCGAAGGTCCAACTTGGAAAAGATGGTTGCCCCCTGGAGACGTTCGAAAGCCGAGGAGAGGACTGGTAGAGAAAACGATTCTTTGAGGCCCCGGTAGTCGATACATGGACGCAGGGTTTTGTCCTTTTTTCCACAAAGAAGAACCCTGCGCCGGAAGGGGAGGCAGATGGACGAATGCTCCCAGCAGCCAGAGAGTCCTCAATGTACTCCTCCATGGCCTTGGTCTCAGGGCCAGACAGGGAATATAGCCGCCCACGAGGCAGTGTTGTGCTCGGGAGGAGATTAATAGCGCAATTGTAGGGACGATGCGGAGGGAGGGAGGTGGCGCGAGCCTTGCTGAACACCTCCAGGAGGTCCTGGGATTCCGTGGGAACAGCGGAGAAATCCGAGGTTTTACCAGAGCCCGCAGGAGGACATCCCAGGACAGGCTGAGCCGCCTTCAGGCAACGTGAGTGGCAGAACGGGCTCCAACCCAGGATAGAACCAGTGGTCCAGTCAATAACGGGGTTGTGTCTCTGGAGCCATGAAAATCCCAAAACAACAGGAACATTAGGAGATTCAATGAGAAGAAGCTGTATGGACTCACTGTGATTGCCCGACACACAAAGGTTAATGGGCACCATACTGACCCTGCCTATGGTGTGTCCGTCCAGTGCTCTGGAGCCATAGGAATGGAGGGGGGTTGTGTGGAGATACCAAGCTCCGAAACCAGAGTAGTGTCCATTAAACTCTCATCAGCTCCAGAGTCAATGAGCACCCGGAGAGATTTAGACCGGTCACCCCACAGCAGGATAACATGGAAGAGAGAATGAGTAATGTGAGTTAGAAAACTCCCAGTATGACCCACCATGGTACTCTTACCTAGCTGATGAGTCTGGTCTTTTACTGGACAGATGGATTTGTAATGCCCTCTAGCACCACAATACAGGCAATTGTTGGAGTTAAGCCTCTGTCGTCGTTCCTGAGGTGACAATCTAGCTCTGCCCTGTTGGATAAGCACTGTCGAAAATGAGTCGCTCGTTCCCGATGATTCCCGAGGGGACTCGGGTGACTTTGTATCCTGTCAGTGTCAAAGGTTAAAGGTGGCAGTTTTACTGCAGGCTGCTGGTGACATGAAATACACAGAGTTCACCAGGGCCGAGTTCACCAAGCTGCCTTTGGAGATGAGGGATCTCCTCCCCTCCCCTCTCTTCTCCTCCCCTCTCCTCTGTTAAACTGTCTGTAATGGCGAGACTCCTTGCTGTTAGAACACTGTTTATGTCTGACCTCTTGTTCCTCAGACACTGCAGTTTTTGGCAAATGACTGTGCCCTTAGCTGATGGGCTGGACTGCATCCAAAATGGAACCCTATTACCTTTATAGTGCACTAACTTTTACCAGGATCTTGAACAGGATGCGCAATATACCAAAACACACTTTTTAATCCCCAAAATGATTTGGCAGTTAATGCCAAAAACAGATTTTTCATTGAACTTCCATTTCCTTCCAAGAGGCTGAATGTCTCTTGCCTATTCAGTCTATAAAGACTACGGCTTGGGAACCAGTGGCTTACTAATGTTAAGTGGAGTGTATGGCCCAAAGTATGGAGTGATTTCAGTGCCAACGGAAATTGTATTTCAATTCCATAAGTTAGAAGTTGTATTATATTGAATTTTAATTTGATATTTTTTTATTTGTAATACACAAATGAAATCCTTGAATTCATAAACTGAACTTGTATTTAATGATTTGAAACTAGGGGGTGCTGTTTCAAATTAGCATAATTGTCTCTACAGATGAAACGGCTTCCTACTCAATTCTTGATCGTACAATATGCATATTATTACTATTATTGGATAGAAAACAGTCTCCAGTTTCTATAGGCGTTGGAATTTTGTCTCTGAGTGGAACAGAACAAATTCTACAGCAATTTCCCTGACATGGAGTCAGATTTCACACATTTTGGCCCCTGATCTGGAGTCAGTTTAAAGGCTACTGTTATTGCTATGAGGATACGGACACTGCTTACGTCTTCCCCTGGATGTCAGTACGTGATGACGCTTTGAATGGAGTCGATTGCGCAATCAGGGGCTGCATAAAAGAGCAAATACCGGAAGTAGCATCCCTTTGCTGCCTGCGTCTTGCGCACGGAGGACGTCGGACTCGCCTCCTTCCAAGCGTTTGTTTAGCCAGTAATATTTCTCTGGTCATGTTTTTACTCGTTAGAGGTGTTAAAAACATCATAAGGTAGTTAATTTAAACCGTTTTATAGCAATTTATATCCGTTTAGTGCGATTTTGACCCATTTATTTCTGAGGCACTTTGAACAGCTGGGCACGTTTCCAGTTCATGCCGAACGCAGTGGGCATTTCCACATGGCAAGAGGACAGCTTTCGACCAAAAGACGATTAGACCCAAGAAAGGATTCTTTGCCCAAGATTCTGATGGAAGAACAGCTCACAGTAAGAACAATTTATGATGATAAATCGTGTTTCTGTCGATAAATGTTAAACGTTTATGTCGCCATCTTGTTTGCTATAGCTTCGCTTGGCGCAACCTGTATTGAAAAGTAAGGATAATTAAAAAAATGTAAATCAGCGATTGCATTAAGAACTAATTTGTCTTTCGATTCCTGTCAACCCTGTATTTTTTAGTCAAGTATATGATTAGCTTTCGATTAAACTAGATCACTCTGAAAGATGACGTCCAACATATTGAGGCTTGATTTCCTAGTATTTTCATTGTGTAACCACGGTTTTGTATGGCTAAATATGCACATTTTCGAACAAACTGTATATGTATGTTGTAAAATGATGTTACAGGAGTGTCATCGGAAGAATTCTGAGAAGGTTAGTGAAAAAATTAATATATTTTGGCGATGGTTACGTTATAGCTCTCTTTGGCTTGAATCGATGCTCTGGTAACGTTTTCACATGTGGTATGCTAACTTATCGATTTATTGTGTTTTCGCTGTAAAACGCTTAGAAAATCTGAAATATTGTCTGGAATCACAAGATCTGGGTCTTTCCATTGATATGCTTTGTCTATTCTTATGAAATGTTTTATTAAGAGTAAATTGGTCATACACGTTGCTCTCTATAGTAATTCTAGTCGTGTTGTGATGGTCGGTGCAATTGTAAACTGTGATTTCTACCTGAAATATGCACTTTTTTCTAACAAAACCTATCCTATACCATAAATATGTTATCAGACTGTCATCTGAAGAGGTTTTTTCTTGGTTAGTGGCTATCAATATCTTAGTTTAGCCGAATTGGTGATAGCACCTGATGGAGTAAGAAACTGATGGAGTTAGAAAAGTGGTGTATTTTGCTAACGTGTTTAGCTAATAGATTTACATATTTTGTCTTCCCTGTAAAACATTTTAAAAATCTGAAATGGTGGCTAAAATTCACAAGATCTGTATCTTTCATCTGGTGTCTTGGACTTGTGATTTAATGATATTTAGATGCTACTATCTACTTGTGTAGCTATGCTAGCTATGCTAATCAGTGTGTGGGGGGGTGGGGGGTGATCCCGGACCCGGGGTAGAGGCTCATTAGAGGTTAATATTGCATTCAGTTTTTTTTATTTCTTGACTATTCAAATTCAATATTTACATATTTATTTTCAATATAGTAGCTATTGCATTCAATCTCTGTGAATCGAGTTTACACACTATAATTTCAAGTTTATCAAAGTTTAAAATATTCAACTTCTCAGATGCATTCAGATTCAAAACCAGAGACAACATCCTGGTACTTTGCCAGCCAGGAACGGAGGAGAACAAATAGAAGCAAATGCTCTCTGTGGTAAAATAACATTTTAAGGGGAGAAATTGTAAAAATAGGCAGGGTTTATGAATTTGTGGTTGTGGTAACTACTGAACTCGCTAAAATACAAGTAAAGTATTTTGGGTTTACTGTACTGTAAGTGGCTGCCACAGCAGTTTGAGGACCTTAGTAATCTACAGGGGGGGCTGACAGGGCTAAGTAAGATTGTGGTGGTTAGCCCAGATCAAGACTGTTAGCAGATTGCTACAGTACATAGTCATTTCTCAAATGTAGCAGCTCCCCCCTCTCACTTTCTCGCTCTCTCTTCCACACTCAGTTCAAGGAGATCTCTGGCATCCAAGACAATGAATATGGTACAGTACAGTACACGGATGTTCTTGCTGTATCTCTCTGCCTGAGTGTGTTTGACTAGAAATAGCGAGATCGGGAGGAAGACTGTTATATAACGCTCCTCTTTCCCGGGTCATGAGAGTGCTGTGTGTGACCACTGTATGTATGCGAAGGCAGCTGCTCCCCTCAACCCCCAGGTGTGTGTGTTTGTTTGTGTGTGTGTGTGTGCGCGTGACAGTCAGATCTCTTCCCCACTGCTGCATATTCTGAGCATTTTACTGTCAATCTAGTGCTACACAAATACAGCAGATACAAATACAAAGTCTCTTACCAAACCATAATTCTACCAGTGGACTGATAACGCTATCTCTTTCCCCTGTTAGTTACAACAAACCAGTAAAGCTAAGTCTTCGTCATTTTAGCGCATTGCTAATAAACACATTGCTGTGTGATATTCTAGCACTGTAAAAATGCTACGTTGCTAGCTAGCTCAGTTCCATGCTATTATAGCAGTCAACCATGGTTTCCCAACAGCCCCCAGGTCTGTGCTCAGTGATATTGATGGGATTACAACCATTGCCCTTGACCCAATTATGCCTGAGTGTGTGGCCAATTCTCTCTCTGACAAGCAGTATTGTGATGATAGCTAGAGGGTCTGTAATAACTAGCGCTGCAACCTGTTAACTTGTAATCTGCATCCACTTAGCGCTATGGATATGCAGTGTTCAGCAGACTATGTTTGAGATTTAGAATGCTAGAAGAAGGCACTATAGCCCTATTCAGGAGGGATTAGTTTGACTTTGGGAGGTCAGGTAATGAATTACATGCACGAGCACCAAACACCACATCCGTAATTTTTGTCCCGTCTTATTTTTGTCCCGAGTTTATTTGTTTATTCACATTCCCATTAGCTTTTGCCGAAGCAAAAGGGGTCCACACAAAAACATAAAACACGACAAGTAACAAAACACTGTCAGACTAGAACAGTCACACAAATTTAAAATGCAACGATATACAAACAATACAACTAAAGAATAACGTGTGTGTACTGTAGATTGTGTGTGTTAGAGTGTTTGTGTGTAATTTCACAGCCCCTATTGTGCCACGAGATGTTGTTTTATAAAAAGAAATGAGGGAATATTGCTGTTTGCGTGATTAATTGGATCATGGCTCTGTATATAATACTGTGCGTTGCCGTGAATTCGTTTGGAGACTGTGAAAATACCCCTGGTGGCATTTCCTGTTGGGTATATATGGATGTCTGAGCTGTATGTTATTTAATTATGCAAACAATCTGGAATTTTCCTCACAGTAATATTTCTCCTAAAAACTAGAAGAGAAGCAGTTAATCCCTCATCAACCCTTAACCAACAGGAAATGCCACCAGGGGTATTTTCACACCGTGCTTCTACACCTGCATTACTAGCTGTTTGGGGTTTTAGGCTGGGTGTCTGTACAGCACTTCGAGATATTAGCTGATGTACGAAGGGCTATATAAAATAAAATTGATTGATTGATTGAACCAGGAAAGACTGGCATGCAAGTTGTTGACGTTGCTTCTGTATGTGCAGGTAAGGGCATGGTGTGCTTTTTTTGAGCCAGCTGCAGCTTTGCTATGTTTTTCTTTGCTGCAATTGACTATATTACCAGACAGTAATCAAGATGGGACAAGACCAGAGCCTGAACAATTAGTACAGTTGATTTCTGTCAAAAACGCAGGACATATTTCTAAAACAGACGTACCTCTCCCCATCTTCACACCAACTTTATCAATTTGAATTTTGATTTATTAGGGATCCCCATTTGCTGCTTCCAAGGCAGCAGCTACTATTCCTGGGGGTCCAAACTCACTAAGGCACTTACATCACACATAAAACAAGATAAGACAGTACATCATGTAACATTATTGCAACACAACATACAGTGCCTTGCAAAAGTATTCATCCCCCTTGGAGTTTTTCCTATTTTGTTGCATTACAACCTGTAGTTGAAATAGATTTGGATTTGGATTTCATGTAATGGACATAAACAAAATAGTCCACATTGGTGAAGTGAAATTTAAAAAAGAACTTGCTTAAAGAAATTAAAATTAAAAAAAAATAGGAAAAGTGGTGCGTGTATATAAACTCAGCAAAAAAAGAAACGTCCTCTCACTGTCAACTGCGTTTAATTTTCAGCAAAGTTAACGTGTAAATATTTGTATGAACATAACAAGATTCAACAACTGAGACAAAAACTGAACAAGTCCCACAGACATGTGACTAACAGAAATTGAATAATGTGTCCCTGAGCAAAGGGGGGGGTCAAAATCTAAAGTAACAGTCAGTATCTGGTGTGGCCATCAGCTGCATTAACTACTGCAGTGCATCTCGTCCTCATGGACTGCACCAGATTTGCCAATTCTTGCTGGGAGATGTTACCCCACTCTTCCACCAAGGCACCTGCAAGTTACCGGACATTTCTGGGGGGAATGGCCCTAGCCCTCACCCTCCGATCCAACAGGTCTCAATGGGTTTGAGATCCGGGCTTTTCGCTGGCTATGGCAGAACACTGACATTCCTGTCTTGCAGGAAATCACGCACAGAACGAGCAGTATGGCTGGTGGCATTGTCATGCTGGAGGGTCATGTTAGGATGAGCCTGGAGGAAGGGTACCACATGAGGGAGGAGGATGTCTTCCCTGTAACGCACAGCGTTGAGATTGCCTGCAATGACAACAAGCTCAGTCCGATGATGCTGTGACACACCGCCCCAGACCATGACGGACCCTCCACCTCCAAATCGATCCCGCTCCAGAGTACAGGCCTCGGTGTAACGCTCATTCCTTCGACGATAAACGTGAATCCGACCATCACCCCCGGTGAGACAAAACTGCAGTGAAGAGCACTTTTTGCCAGTCCTGTCTGGTCCAGCAACGGTGGGTTTGTGCCCATAGGCGACGTTGTTGCCGGTGATGTCTGGTGAGGACCTGCCCTACAACAGGCCTACAAGCCCTCAGTCCAGCTTCTCTCAGCCTATTGCGGACAGTCTGAACAATGATGGAGGGATTGGGCATTCCTGGTGTAACTCGAGCAGTTGTTGTTGCCATCCTGTACCTGTCCCGCGGGTGTGATGTCCGGATGTACCGATCCTGTGCAGGTGTTGTTACACGTGGTCTGCCACTGCGAGAATGATCAGCTGTCCGTCCTGTCTCCCTGTAGCGCTGTCTTAGACGTCTCACAGTACGAACATTGCAATGTATTGCCCTGGCCACATCTGCGGTCCTCATGCCTCCTTGCAGCATGCCTAAGGCACGTTCACACAGATGAGCAGGGACCCTGGGCATTTTTTCTTTTGGTGTTTTACAGAGTCAGTAGAAAGGTCTCTTTAGTGTCCTAAGTTTTCATAAATGTGACCTTAATTGCCTGCCGTCTGTAAGCTGTTGAGTGTCTTAATGACCGTTCCACAGGTGCATGTTCATTAATTGTTCATGGTTCATTGAGCAAGCATGGGAAACAGTGTTTAAACCCTTTACAATGAAGATTTGTAAAGTTATTTGGATTTTTACGAATTATCTTTGAAAGACAGGGTCCTGAAAAAGGGACGTTTCTTTTTTTGCTGAGTTTATATTCACCCCCATTGCTATGAAGTCCATAAATAACATTTGGTGCAACCAATTACCTTCAGAAGTCACATAAATACAGTCCACGTGTGTGCAATCTAAGTGTCACATGATCTGTCACATGATCTGTTCCATGATCTCAGTATATATACACCTGTTCTGAAAGGCCCAGAGTCTGCAACACCACTAAGCAAGGGGCATCACCAAGCAAGCGGCACCATGAAGACCAAGGAGCTCTCCAAACAGGTCAGGGACAAAGTTGTGGAGAAGTACAGATCAGGGTTGGGTTATACAAAAATATCCGAAACTTTCAACATCCCACGGAGCACCATTAAATCCATTATTAAAATCTGGAAAGAATATGGCACCACAACAAACCTACCAAGAGAGGGCCGCCTACCAATACTCACGGACCAGGCAATGAGGGAATTAATCAGAGAGGCAGCAAAGAGACCAAAGATAACCCTGAAGGAGCTGCAAAGCTCCACAGCGGAGATTGGAGTATCAGTCCATAGGACAACTTTAAGCCGTACACTCCACAGAGCTGGGCTTTACGGAAGACTGGCCAGAAAAGGAGCCATTGCTTAAAGAAAAAAATAAGCAAACACGTTTGGTGTTCGCCAAAAGGCATGTGGGAGACTCCCCAAACATATGAGAGAAGGTACTCTGGTCAGATGAGACTAAAATTAAGCTTTTTGTCCATTAAGGAAAATGCTATGTCTGGCACAAACCCAGCACCTCTCATCACCCGAGAATACCAGAAGAGGGGGTGTATTTGAGATGGGAGTATTGAGGTATTGAGGTCTGGGCTTTGACTAGGCCATTCCAAGACATTTAAATGTTTCCCCTAAAACCACTCCAGTGTTGCTTTAGCAGTATGCTTAGGGTCATTGTCCTGCTGGAAGCTGAACCTCCGTCCCAGTCTCAAATCTCTGGAAGACTGAAACAGGTTTCCCTCAAGAATTTCCATGTATTTAGTGCCATCCACCATTCCTTCAATTCTGACCAGTTTCCCAGTCTCTGCCAATGAAAAACATCCCCACAGCATGATGCTGCCACAACCATGCTTTACTGTGGGGATGTTTTTTATATTTTAACTCAGTTTTTTACAATTCCTGACATTTAATCCCAGTAACAATTCCCTGTCTTAGGTCAGTTAGGATCACAACTTTATTTTAAGAACATGAAATGTCAGAATAATAGTAGAGAGAATTATTTATTTCAGCTTTTATTTCTTTCATCACATTCCCAGTGGGTCAGAAGTTTACATACACTGAATTAGTATTTGGTAGCATTGCCTTTATATTATTTAACTTGGGTCAAACATTTTAGGCAGCCTTCCACATGTTTCCCACAATAAGTTGTGTGAATTTTGGCCCATTCTTTCTGACAGAGCTGGTGTAACTGAGTCAGGTTTGTAGGCCTCCTTGCTTGCACACGCTTTTTCAGTTCTGCCCACACATTTTCTATAGGATTTAGGTCAAGGCTTTGTGATGGCCACTCCAATACCTTGACTTTGTTGTCCTTAAGCCATTTTGCCACAACTTTGGAAGTATGCTTGGGGTCATTGTCCATTTGGAAGACTCATTTGCGACCAAGCTTTAACTTCCTGTCTCATGTCTTGAGATGTTGCTTCAATATATCCACATAATTTTCCTTTCCTCATGTTGCCATCTATTTTGTGAAGTGCACCAGACCCTCCTGCAGCAAAGCACCCCCACAACATGATGCTGCCACCCCCGTGCTTCACGGTTGGGATGGTGTTCTTCGGCTTGCAAGCCTCCCCATTTTTCCTCCAAACGTAACGATGGTCATTATGGCCAAACAGTTCTATTTTTGTTTTATCAGACCAGAGGACATTTCTCCAAAAAGTATGATCTTTGTCCCCATGTGCAGTTGCAAACCCTAGTCTGGCTTTTTTATGGCGATTTTGGAGCAGTGGCTTCTTCCTTGCTGAGTGGCCTTTCAGGTTATGTCGATATAGGACTCGTTTTACTGTGGATATAGATACCTTTGTACCTGTTTCCTCCAGCATCTTCACAAGGTTCTTTCCTGTTGTTCTGGGATTGATTTGCACTTTTCGCACCAAAGTACATTCATCTCTAGGAGACAGAACGCGTCTCCTTCCTGAGTGGTATGACGGCTGCGTGGTCCCATGGTGTTTATACTTGCGTACTATTGTTTGTATATATGAACGTGGTACCTTCAGGCGTTTGGAAATTGCTCCCAAGGATGAACCAGACTTGTGGAGGTCTCCATTTTTTTTTCTGAGGTCTTGGCTGATTTCTTTTGATTTTGCCATGATGTCAAGTAAAGATGCACTGAGTTTGAAGGTAGGCCTTGAAATACATCCACAGGTACACCTCCAATTGATTCAAATGATGTCAAGTAGACTATCAGAAGCTTCTAAAGCCATTACATAATTTTCTGGAATTTTCCAAGCTGTTTAAAGGCACAGTCAACTTAGTGTATGTAAACTTCTGACCCACTGGAATTGTGATACAGTGAATTATAAGTGAAATAATCTGTCTGTAAACAATTGTTGGAAAAATGACTTGTGTCATGCACAAAGTAGATGTCCTAACCGACTTGCCAAAACTAGTTTGTTCACAAGAAAGTTGTGGAGTGGTTGAAAAATGAGTTTTAATGACTCCAACTTAAGTGTATGTAGACCTCCGACTTCAAGTGTGTGTGTGTGTGTGTGTATGTGTGTGTTTTTTTGTGTGTGTGTGTGTGTGTGTGTTTTATGTGTGTCGGTGTGTGTGTACTCATCCTTTGATAGTTCCGTGCTCAGCAGCATGATTCATCAGAATCCAGATTCTTCTATCTGGAGTTGTGCGTCATCACTACAAGCACACTCATTCAGACACAGAAAGATTCACCATAAATACACAAACAAATAAACCACGATGCATACTCACCAAACATTTACACACACATAATTTCTCTCCCTTAGGCACACAAACACACACTGATGCACTCGCACACTCTGGAGAGCAGGTAACGTTTAATGAGCCTGCTTTGAAGTTTCCCTGTTCCCACTTTCATCAAGGGAATACACACAAACACACACCACAAGACAAGAGGCTGTGCTTCTAATCTTCCACAAATGTACAGCCCCTCCACTGTGGGTTTAACAAGTAACCTGCCTGCGTTCAACATAAAAGCCCCTCTTACACGACACACTCATATATTCACACACACACACACTCTTTCTTTCTCTCTCCCTCCCTCACACACACACACACACACACACACACACACACACTGCTCCCTCACTTGTTATACAAAGCCAGTTCTGTAGTGTGTATGCTTTTCTGTACGCTCTCATTGACTACGGGTACTCGAGTACTTGAACGGACGTTAAAACTAGATCTTTAACCAGAGATCCCTTTTTTTTTGTATACTGTAAAACTATTTAGTGGAATGTGATTTGTTGCTGCCTGAACGGGTAAGTTACATTTTGTCCACAAAAGAAAAATAAATGTTATCTTGAAGACATTGTTAATTTGCTTTTACTTTAGTTTTCCATTTGTACATGTGCATTTGCAGGGCTCAACAAAAAATAAATCAATCCAAGCACGAAACAGTTCTTCTCCCTAAATTCCCTTTCCCGTCTGTGTCTTACTCACTCCATCGCGTTCCCGACCGCTCCCTCTACACACACACGCGCGTGCTGAGTGTGCACACAAGCTCCCGTTTGGCCTACACAAATAAATGCCTATAAAACGTACCTGATGGGATACTACACAAGCGACATTCCTTGACAATGATGTCAGTTTTATCACATTCAAAATGTATTGGTTGATTGAAGTAGGGAAATACAGTATGGGTTCTAACAACGATCTGCAGTTTGGAAATAATTGAGTCCCGTCTATTTTCCTCTTAGGCTACTTTGCGAACTGCTAGTGCCATTTAGAATTGGTTAGCCTAGGCCAGAGATGGGCAACTGGTGGCCCCTTTGTAGGGCTGCGGACTAATTTAAAACATAAAAATATATTTATTTATTTTAAATTGGGGGGTGGACTCAGTTGGGGTCTCAACTTACTGTTGAGAGTTAGAATAATAGAATACACAAGGTGCAATTTCGAAGTTTGGTTGTGCATCAGCAGTCACTCAATTAGCCAATGTCAGCAAAAAAAAATTAGATTGGTAAATTAGTCTAGCGGCCAGCTATTGAAACTTTTAGTAAGCATGGTCGATTTACTGACCGGGGTGGGGCCCATTGATCATCAGTTATCATATTAAAAACTGCAAACATTTGCCTCCACCTTTTGAATAAATCTGTAAAATTCCAGGAAATTATCTGTAAAACTGCTCATTTTTCTCTACGCCCCATGACAAAATGAGCAGCCTCCACCTTTTGAATAAATCTGTAAAATTGCAGGAAATTATCTGTAAAACTGCTCATTTTTCTCTAC
Source organism: Salvelinus alpinus (assembly GCF_045679555.1). NCBI lineage: Eukaryota > Metazoa > Chordata > Actinopteri > Salmoniformes > Salmonidae > Salvelinus > Salvelinus alpinus. Next base: position 49,121,598 of record NC_092090.1, read on the forward strand.
ACCCCATTTTAAAGCACATTTGTGCAATTCTACACATTTTGCAGAATTGCATGAAATGAGTTATACAACTGCTAAATCTTCTCTCAGACCCATGGCATGTGTAGATGTCACGATCGTCTATAGGAGAGAGAGATGACCAAGGCGCAGCGTGTGCAAAATACATCTTCTTTTATTAGAAGAAAGGAAAAACACGAAAACGAACACTATACACAAAACAAACCAAAACAACAAACGACCGTGAAGCTAAATGACGTAAGTGCATGGACAAGCAACAAACGTTCAACATAGACAATTACCCACAAATACATGATGCCTATGGCCGCCTTAAATATGGCTCCCAATCAGAGACAAATGAAAAACATCTGTCTCTGATTGAGAACCACTCAGGCAACCATAGACATACCTAGACACATTCACTCAACCATAGACTTCCCTAGAAACATTCACTCAACACAAACCCATACACTCTAACAAATCCCCCTAGACACTACAACCACCCAAGACAAGACAAAAACACAAACATACCCCATGTCACACCCTGACCTAACTAAAAGAATAAAGAAAACAAAGAATACTAAGGCCAGGGCGTGACAGTACCCCCCCCAAAAGGTGCGGACTCCGGCCGCAAAACCTGACACATAAAGGGAGGGTCCGGGGTGGGCCTTAATATGGCGGCGGCTCGGGTGCGGGACGTGGCCCCCACTCCAGCATTGTCAATATCCGCTTCGGTGTCTCTGGTAGATCCTGTCTGGCGGGCGACTCTGGCTGCTCATGGCTGGCGGGCGACTCTGGCTGCTCATGGCTGGCGGGCGACTCTGGCGGCTCATGGCTGGCGGGCGACTCTGGCGGCTCATGGCTGGCGGGCGACTCTGGCGGCTCATGGCTGGCGGGCGACTCTGGCGGCTCATGGCTGGCGGGCGACTCTGGCGGCTCATGGCTGGCGGGCGACTCTGGCGGCTCATGGCTGGCGGGCGACTCTGGCGGCTCATGGCTGGCGGGCGACTCTGGCGGCTCATGGCTGGCGGGCGACTCTGGCGGCTCATGGCTGGCGGGCGACTCTGGCGGCTCATGGCTGGCGGGCGACTCTGGCGGCTCATGGCTGGCGGGCGACTCTGGCTGCTCATGGCTGGCGGGCGACTCTGGCGGCTCATGGCTGGCGGGCGACTCTGGCGGCTCATGGCTGGCGGGCGACTCTGGCGGCTCCTGGCTGGCGGGCGACTCTGGCGGCTCCTGGCTGGCGGGCGACTCTGGCGGCTCCTGGCTGGCGGGCGACTCTGGCGGATCCTGGCTGACTAACGGCTCAGATGGCGCTGGGTAGACGGATGGCTCAGATGACGCTGGGTAGACGGATGGCTCAGATGGCGCTGGGTAGACGGGCGGCTCAGATGGCGCTGGGTAGACGGGCGGCTCAGATGGCGCTGGGTAGACGGGCGGCTCAGATGGCGCTGGGCAAACGGGCAGCTCTGGCCGGATGAGGCGCACTGTAGGCCTGGTGCGTGGTGCCGGAACTGGAGGTACCGGGCTAAGGACACACATCTCAGGGCTAGTGCGGGGAGGAGGAACAGGGCATACTGGACCCTGGAGACGCACATTAGGCCTAGTGCGTGGTGCCGGAACTGGTGGTACGGGCTGGGGACACGCATCTCAGGGCTAGTGCGGGGAGCAGCAACAGGACGCACAGGACTCTGGAGACGCACTGGAGGCTTGGTGCGTGGTGCCGGAACTGGTGGTACTGGGCTGGAGACACGCACCATAGGGCTAGTGCGTGGAGGAGGAACAGGGCTCTGGAGACGCACTGGAAGCCTGGTGCGTGGTGTAGGCACTGGTGGTACTGGGCTGGAGCGGGGAGGTGGCGCCGGAAATACCGGACCGTGCAGGCGTACTGGCTCCCTTGAGCACTGAGCCTGCCCAACCTTACCTGGTTGTATGCTCCCCGTCGCCCGACCAGTGCGGGTAGGTGGAATAACCCGCACCGGCCTATGTAGGCGAACCGTGGACACCATACGTAAGGCTGGTGCCATGTAAGCCGGCCCGAGGAGACGCACTGGTGGCCAGATGCGTTGAGCCGGCTTCATGGCACCTGGCTCAATGCCCAATCTAGCCCTACCAGTGCGGGGAGGTGGAATAACCCGCACCGGGCTATGAACATGTACAGGAGACACCGTGCGCTCTACTGCGTAACACGGTGTCCGCCCGTACTCCCGCTCTCCACGGTTAGCCTGGGAAGTGTGCGCAGGTCTCCTACCTGCCCTCGGCCCACTACCTCTTAGCCCCCCGCCAATACATTTTTGGGTAGTACTCACGGGCTTCCAGCCTTGCCTCCGTGCTGCCTCCTCTCGGCTTTCGCTGCCTCCAGCTCTTCACGAGGGAGGCGATATTCTCCCGGTTGTGCCCAAGGTCCCTTACCATCCAATATCTCCTCCCATGTCCATGAATCCTGTGTAGGTGGGTCCTGTTGCTGTTTCACACGCTGCTTGGTCCTTTGGTGGGTAATTCTGTCACGATCGTCTATAGGAGAGAGAGATGACCAAGGCGCAGCGTGTGCAAAATACATCTTCTTTTATTAGAAGAAAGGAAAAACACGAAAACGAACACTATACACAAAACAAAACAAAACAAAACAACAAACGACCGTGAAGCTAAATGACGTAAGTACATGGCCAAGCAACAAACGTTCAACATAGACAATTACCCACAAATACATGATGCCTATGGCCGCCTTAAATATGGCTCCCAATCAGAGACAAATGAAAAACATCTGTCTCTGATTGAGAACCACTCAGGCAACCATAGACATACCTAGACACATTCACTCAACCATAGACTTCCCTAGAAACATTCACTCAACACAAACCCATACACTCTAACAAATCCCCCTAGACACTACAACCACCCAAGACAAGACAAAAACACAAACATACCCCATGTCACACCCTGACCTAACTAAAAGAATAAAGAAAACAAAGAATACTAAGGCCAGGGCGTGACAGTAGAATTGCACAAATGTGCTTTAAAATGACAACATTTTCTCTATGCCCAATGGCAGAATTTGCATAATTGCAGGAAATTATCTTTAAAAATATATTTTTTGTCTTCGCTGTCACGACGGGCCGCTAAAATGTTTTGCCACTGTGGCCCCTCGTAATGAGGCCTTCACCTCCATCAAAGTTGCCCATCTCTGGCCTAGGCTATAACCCCCTAAATATAAACAGGTTCCACACTGACAAAATGCAAAAACATTAGTTTGATAAAGGCAAAGAGCGTATTTTCATGAGAATCATTAAGCCTAGGCCTCCCGAGTGGCGTGATTGGGAGTCCCGTAGGGCAGCGCACAATTGGCCCAGCGTCGTCCAGGTTTGTCCGGGTAAGATGTCATGTTCGTTTAGAGATGGATTGGACCAAGGTGCAGCGTGGTAGGCGTACATTTTACGTTTATTTAAATGACACCGAAAAAGAACAAAAAAATACAAAAACTAACGTAAAGCTACATGCAGTGCAGAAAGCAACTACACACAAACAAGATCCCACAAACTAAAGGTGGAAAAAAGGCTGCCTAAGTATGATCCCCAATCAGAGACAACGTTAGACAGCTGCCTCTGATTGGGAACCATACCCGGCCAACAAAGAAATAGAAAAACTAGAATGCCCACCCAAATAACACCCCGACCTAACCAAATAGAGAAATAAAAAGGCTCTCTAAGGTCAGGGCGTGATAGTAGCCCGTTATTGTGAATAAGAATGTGTTCTTAACTGACTTGCCCAGTTAAATAAAGGATACATAAAAAATAGGCCTACTCACCAAACTGATGTTGTGACTTTAATTCATAACCATGCAGTGTTTAATGCGGAATTGTTAATCCATTTGGAAAATTCAAAAGAACAGGCAGAATAAACTAAGTCAATATTTTCGATTTAGTTTATTCTGTATATCGAAAATAATACCCCCCCCCAAAAAAAGTTAGCTTGCCAAATTGAGCCCTGTTTCAAATTATCACTGTTCCAGACACGAAATGCGCATCACTTCGCACTGGCAACTTTATACATTTAGAAAAATGGGATGATTATCCGGGATGATTATCAACTGGGAACAGCACCTTCAACTTCCGGGAGGAGGGGAGCAGGCCTTAATGTCAGGAGAAGGAGGGGCAATGGGCGAAAACCATTCAATAAATTACATTCCCTCCTATAACTGGTTATAACTCCAGTTCTGTTTGTGATATAAAGATTTTAACAACAACTGTGTTATATAGACTTATTTGGGAACAATCAAGGACAGAGGGGGGCATCACTTTAAAAGTGTCAGAGTAATAATTTATTTAAATTCATGAGCAGTCCAAATCACTGCTTAGCTGTTGTGGTGTTTTAAACAGCTACTGTGAACTTCTGATAACTTTAGCCACCACAAGCTAACAATCAATGGAAGTGTTTTTTTAAATGTCCAAATCATCTTGAATCAACTCAAATCAACTCCATATTCGTTTGACGTTACTTAAAGTAGATTTTGCCATTCAGAAACATGCTCTAGTGCCCTTATTACTTCCATTGACTGTTAGCTTATGGTGGCTAAAGAAAATGTTATCTTAAACAACTTTTTTACACATGACTTGAAAGGACAATACTTCACGTTGAATGTTATGTATTTTTATCAACTAGCCCCAATCTTCCTTACATTGTTAGTATGAATTGAATTGGTTGGAATAAAGATGGTTAAAATTAGGGTTGAATATTTTCCGGGTATTTTACAAATGTTCCACCCCGAGAATAAATCACTTATCTCCCAGGTAACCTGGTAATTCCCGCCAAAACCGGAAGTGTCATTCAAAAGCATTATAGACCATATAAATATGTCTGGATTTGATTAGAACTTTGATCAGAATGAAAATTCAAACTTGATGCCTGAGCCTGATGAGCCATGTACATACATTTTATGAGACCTACATTAACGATATTTAATGTGCACAAGCACAAAAAAGCACCAATGATTGTGTCGTTAGCCAATACATCTCAGAATCAAATTTTATTTGTCACATACATGTTAAGCAGATGTTATTGCGGGTGTAGCGAAATGCTTGCGTTTCTAGCTCCAACAGTGCAGTAATATCTAACAATTCACAACAATACACACAATGCACACAACCTAAAAGTAAAATAATGAATTAAGGAATATATAAATATTAGGATGAGCAATGTCGGAGTGGCAAAGACTAAAATACAGTAGAATAGAATACAGTATATACATATGAGATGAGCAAAGCAAAAATATGTAAACATTATTAAAGTGACTAGTGTTCCATTATTCAAGTGGCCAGGGATTTCAAGTCTATGTATTTGGGGCAGCAGCCCCTAAGGTGCAGGGTTATGTAACTGGGTGGAAGCCACCTAGTGATGGCTATTTAACAGTCTGATGGCCTTGAGATAGAAGCTGTTTTTCAGTCCCAGCTTTGATGCACCTGTACTGACCTCGCTTTCTGGATGATAGCGGGGTGAACAGGCAATGGCTCTGGGGGTTGTTGTCCTTGATGATCTGTTTGGCCTTCTTTTGACATCGGGTGCTGTAGGTGTCCTGTAGGGCAGGTATTTTGCCTATTACTGTTGTGTGCTGTCTGCAAAGTTGATGATTGAGTTGGAGTCGTGCATGGCCATGCAGTCATGGGTGAACAGGGAGTACAGGAGGGGGGCTGAGCACGCACCCTTGTGGGGCCCCTGTGTTGAGGATCAGCAAAGTGGAGGTGTTGTTTCCAACCTTCATCACCTGGGGGTGGCCCGTCAGGAAGTCCAGGACCCAGTTGCACAGGGCGGGGTTCACACTCAGGGCTCCGAGCTTAAAGCTTGGAGGGTACTATGGTGTTGAATGCTGAGCTATAGTCAGTGAACAGCATTCTTACATAGGTATTCCTCTTGTCTAGATGGGATAGGGCAGTGTGCTTTGCAATTACTATTATTATTATGACTATGATTTCTTTCCTGGGCTGTTTGTAAATATCCTGGTAGGTTGACTGATAACCTGAACCAGGTGACAGGCACTGGTTACAGGCCAACACGTGCCAGCCCATACCAAGCCCACACCAGCCCAACACAGTATAGCGTACACCAACCCATCACAGGCTAGCCCACACCAGCCCAAGACGGGCCAGCCCACACCAAGCCCAATGGGGGTTAGCCGACACCAAGCTCACACCAGCCCGACACGGGTTAGCCTAGAATAGCCAGACACAGGCTATCCCATATCAGCCCTACACAAGCCAGCCCACACAGGTGTTAGCCCACACCAAGCCCAGCTAGAGGTGGGCGCTCATTCTAATATTTGTGGTCGTGGTTTACACACAGTTCTTCTTGTGCAACCGTTACTGAGAATGTTGTTCCAGTTTTAGTATTGTGTGATCCCCATTTGTTTACATTTTGAAAAACACAACAGTTTCTCTTGTAGAAATATATGTATGATAGTAACAACTTCCCTAAATACCACTCTTTCTCTCTCTCTCTGTGTGTGTGTGTGTGTGTGTGTGTGTGTGTGTGTGTGTGTGTGTGTGTGTGTGTGTGTGTGTGTGTGTGTGTGTGTGTGTGTGTGTGTGTGTGTGTGTGTGTGTGTGTGTGTTAGTATCAGTATCACATGTGGTCTGTGCTCTGGCATCACATGGTTTCACTCTGGAATATCTGAATGGATTAGGTTCCATGGTTACTGGACCAAATTCACACCGTCATAACTGTATTGTGTGTGTGTGTGTGTGTGTGTGTGTGTGTGTGTGTGTGTGTGTGTGTGTGTGTGTGTGTGTGTGTGTGTGTGTGTGTGTGTGTGTGTGTGTGTGTGTGTGTGTGTGTGTGTGTGTGTGTGTGCGTGTGTGTTAGAGCACAGATATATAAATATGTGTATTGTAAGAGTGTGTGTTGTGTGTGTTGTTAGGTGAACCAAGAGAATGTGGTGAAGGTGGGCCACAGGCAGGTGGTCAACATGATCCGTCATGCAGGGAACAGCCTCATCATCAAAGTGGTAACGGTCAGCAGGAATATGGACCCTGAGGATACCGCACGTAAAAAAGGTACTACACCCCTACACAACTTCATGTTATGCTAGAAAAAGGTACGCACCACCTTCAGTAGTAGCACAATGCTGTCCCAACAACCAACGCTCATGCAAAAATGCCAAATGTATTTTGGGTGTTGAAATGTGCCAATAAAGTCCCAATTCCAAATGTATTTTTCTCTCGGCCTCTCTCTCTCTCTTTCTCTTAGCCCCCCCACCGCCAAAGAGAGCCCCCACCACCGCCCTGTCTATGCGCTCCAAGTCTATGACCTCTGAACTGGAAGAACTAGGTAAGGGGCAATCTGATAGGATCTCACAAAGGAGTCACTGAGACGAGACTCTCTAACCACGCCCTCTTTTCGATCTTTCCCTTCTGTCCCTATTGGTTTGTTATTTATCTCCCATTAGTGGAAATCAGTAAAGGTAAGGAGTGGAGCTAAACATACACTATGTTGCATACTGGTGTGGGAGGTGCATCTAATATTCAACATATTCAACATGCTGATTCATTGACGTTTTATTCATCTTTTGAACCCGTGAAGCTAAGCTGTAGTTGTCAAGCCCATTGGTTCAAACCAAAACATGCTGTTAATTATGTTAACCATGTATTATTGTAATATTTTTGCTATTATCTATCACTGGGATTTCTCACAGTGATTTTCTGCATCATTGCATGAGAAGCGGTCGTTTGTGAAAATACCTCCACAGATTTTTTGGTGTGTAACTACCATGGAAACGAGGAGCTGGCATGTTGTAAAGATGGCATTAGAGTTGCATTAGTATCTTTGAGTGGAAGCGAGATGGCGCCGACAGAGATGGTCGCCTCGCTTCGCGTTCTTAGGAAACTATGCAGTATTTAGTTTTTTATGTATTATTTCTTACATTGTTACCCTAGGAAATCTTAAGTATTTATATGTACATATTCTTATTCATCCCTTTACAGTAGTGTGTATGAGGTAGTTGTGAAATTGTTGGATTACTTGTTAGATATTACTGCACTGTCGGAACTAGAAGCACAAGCATTTCGCTACACTCGCATTAACATCTGCTAACCATGTGTATGTGACCAATACAATTTGATTTGCGTAAGAAACACAGACACGGTTGTGAATGTGTGTCTGTGTGTGAGAGCGTGCATCTGCGTGTGTGATTATGCTTCTCTGTTTGTGAGTGTGTGTATGCATGTGTGAATGGGTGTATGTGTGTTGGGCCAGATCTCATTCGAGGGACCGTGTGTGGAATGGGAGCGCAGTGTGGTGGTAATGTGTTCTGACAGAGGGAACAGTCAGCGCTTCTGAGAAGGGTTGCTATAGACCACCGGTGAGAGGAGGCGGAACTGGTGGGTAGCTAGGGACGCACGCTACGCTATAGCACCACCATTCTAACTCAGCTAGGGGAAAGAGAGATGAGAGAGAAGAGAGATCAAATACAAGGAATAGGGAGAAAGAGAGAGAGGGGGAAAATGGCAGGGAACCAGAGAGAGAGAGAAGACTGTGAGTAGGGAGAGGAAGAGAGAGAGGGTGAATGGGCATGAAACTTGTGGTGTTAATTTTGGCCTCTATTTTCAATGTATTTTTAGTCTTAGTCACATTTTAGTAATTTCATCCTTTGTTAGTTTTAGTTAAATTCGGGACAATCTTTTGTGTCGTTTTAGTCATAGCCATTTTAGTCACATAATAGTCAGTGCATTTCTTTTCTATTAAAGCTGCAATATGTAACTTTTTGGGTTACCTGACCAAATTCACATAGAAATGTGAGTTATAGATCGTTCATTCGCTTTGAAAGCAAGTTTAAGAAGCAGTAGATATGTTCTATGTTGGCTATTTCTATGCTTCCCGTTCTTAAGTTTAGTTTTTGCGTCTTTTACTTAAAGTGTTGTACACCAGCTTCAAACAGCTGAAAATACAATATTTTTGGTTATGGAAAAGATATTTCACAGCGTTTTAGATGGTACAATGATTCTCTACACTATACTTGTTTTGTCACATAAACTGAAGTTTTTGTAACCAGGATATGGCATACAGTGGTTACTCCTTTAAAAGTTGCGTCATACTGCAGGAGACCTTGTGGGCTGCTGCAGCATTCTGTGGCACGTTATCTAATTGTCACCCATTGTTTCTGTTAATGCAAGTTAGTGCTAGTTTGACCACCAGAGGGCATATTTGAGAAGCATTTGATAGTCTTCCATATTGGCATTACCAGAGATTTTAAAACCTTTTTTGTAATAACATAGTATATGGGATTGATTTTAAGAAATTTGGCTTAATTCATTTTATTAATATTATGGTGTTTCTATTCCGAGAACAACGAAAAACGAAACCCTCTGGGTTTCCGTTAGGATGAAATGGAAAATATGGCGCTGTAAAACGTGATGGTCGGGAGTAGGCTACAGCATAACTATTCTAAATTGTTTGCCTTCATTAGACAACTTTGTTCCAATATTTCTGTAAATCAGTGATATTTATTCTCATAGTAATTCGTTACGGATTCATAACTAAATTAACATCTGCATTTTGAAAGAGTATTTTTATCATTATTTTATTAACGAAAGCATAAAGATGCTGATGAAGAAATACAGTACTGTATATGCTTTTACATTTGGATAATAAAGCATTTAATGCATTTTGAAGATATAAGCCACCTGCATTTGTTTATTAGGTTACTGTGCAGTCTGACAAGTAAACATAACCTACAATGCATACTGTAGTAAACATGGGAAAGTGCCTAATTCCTTACATAAGGGGGAGCAGGCCATGTCTGTACTACAGAATGCGGGCACGAGGGAGAGCGGGGTTCAATTCCCCAATGGAGAGGAAGGAGTAGGCTGTCTTTGTAAATAAGAATTTGTTCTTAACTGTTTCCATATATGTTATTTCATAGTTGTGATGTCTTCACTATTGTTATACAATGTAGAAAATATTAAAATATTAAGAAATCCAGCAATGAGTAGGTGTGTCGAAACCTTTTACTGGTACTTGCTTAATTAATTAGATTAATATTATGGTGTTTCTATTCCAATAAAAACCCTCTGGGTTTCCGTTAGGATGGAACAGAAATATGGCGCTGTACAACGTGGCGGTCAGCAGTACAGTACTGGGCTATTTAGCTGAAGAATCCGTGTCATGCGGGCAGGGCACGCAGGAGACCGGGGTTCAATTCCCGGACGAGGAGGAAGGAGTAGGCTGTCCTTGTAAATAAGAAATATGTTCCTAACTGTCTTGCCTAGTTAAATAAAGGTTACACTAAGAGCATAACATTTCTGCACCCTAATTTTCTAATTCTAGTCAAACCAATACCCAAACGGAGATTAAGTGAAAATAAAAATCTCATTGATTTATCAAGTCCAGTCCCAATGCTTGTCTCAGAGCAGCGCGAAACGGTGCTAAAATAGCTGTAGGCTTTTGCTTCAAATCCTATTGCTTCTAACTTCAATATGCTCTTTAAATAAATAAGACACAGCACATTACTCAACACTAGTGAGACTCATTTTGCCTATGGTAAGCCTACAGTATATCTAAATATATATTTTTCAATGACATGACTCTCCACCAATAATTACATTTAGAGGATTGGAGGATTCTACATGAATATCTAATGGGCATTTCCCGTTAGATATTCTAAGATATTCTCACAGATCCAAAGGGGAATTTATATAATTCTAAAGGAATTAATAATAATCGCTTTGTTTAAAAGGTAACAATATTTTGGAGATTTCGTTTTCATTTAACCTAGAGTGAGCGAGAAAAAGGCAATTCTTGAACACGGGGTGAGACGTTCTCACAAATTTGTAAATAAAGCCAGTTTGTTATCTTGAATTATTTATTTCTGGAGAAACCTAACTTGATTATGTAGCAGACTTCACTTATATTTAGTCAACACATATCTTAAGAATATAATTTAACATTTGTTTCTCCATGCTTGTCTGAGAGCAGCGCGAAACGGTGCTGAAATAGACGTCCACAGCGGGAAGGCTATATATATATATAAACAATATTTTGGAGAATATTTTGTTTAAAAAAAAATGACAGTGAGCGATTGTAATCTGATAAAGGCCAAAATAATATTTATAAAGGCCAAAATATAGCCCTGCTCATAGCCATAATGGCGCTGTACAACTTGACCTTGTGTTTGAAAGAGTATTTTCCAGTAAGCAACAATTTGTTTACCTTCGTTAGACAACTTTGTTCCAATATTTCTGTAATTCAGTGATATTTATTCCCATAGTAATTCGTCATGAATCCATAACTAAATAATCAGCATTTTGAAAGAGTATTTTTATCATTATTTTATTAAAGAAAGCATAAAAAATGCTGATGAAGAAATACAGTACTGTCCAGTATATGCTTTTACATTTGGACAATAAAGCATTTTGAAGACAAGCCACCTGCATTTGTTTATTAGGCTACTGTGCAGTCTGACAAGTAAACATAGCCTACAGTACATACTGTAGTAAACATGGGGAAGTGCCTAATTCCTTACATAAGGGAGAGAAAGCCATGTCCAAACTTTCTTGGTGAACTCAAGTACTCATTAACTCTGTCTTTAATGCTTTTTCGGGTTGCATCAGTCATGGACAGAAACTTCTGAGACACAGTATTAATGATGACCAGGTTCACTGGTAAGCCACATTTGCCTCGGGATCCATCCCAGTTTGTATTCTGTACCCACACGTGGTATCTCTTCGGTTACACATCCTTGGAAAAGCAGGACAGCATACCGGTCCGGGCGGCCCTTGCTGTGCCTGGTGAGCAGTTGGTCAAGTTCTGTTGTCAGAAGAGGAATGGAAATGTCAGGGTGAACCAACGACCTGACGAACCCGCCACGTATGTTGACTATGCCTGTCGGAGGTGGAGTTCCAGAGCTCACAGGTGTGCCTGACATGGATTGTGACGCCCTCTCATTCCTCGCCCTTTTCAACACGTCATTCTCCACCTGACTCTCTGCCAATGCCGCCTGACTCTCCACAAATGAGGAGTGACTCTCTGCCAATACCGCCTGGTACCGCCTGGTACCGCCTGGCTCTAGACCAATGCATCAGCTGTCACCCGTATCTCTGCCCTCAGATAATGTTTCTCTTTCTGCTGGTCTGCCTTCAATGACTCGATCTCGGTCTTCAAAGTTTGAATCTCATCCATGAGCACCTTCATCAGATGAGCAGAATGGTACCACCCTAAAGGTTAAATAAAAATAAACAAATAAAAGACCTACAACACCTTCGGTAGGTCTACTGTATATCTTTTTTAAATGTTTTAATTCACTCTACATGTAGGTCTCCTGATTTAAACCCGATCGAACTTGTCTGGCATTTTCACACCAGTAGCCGGGCTATAAAAAGTATATTGTCCTGCTAATAGTAAACATTTGCATGATGGGCTACACCTGCTACAGTACAGTTGTGAAAAACAAGTGTTTGAAAACCTGTTTTCAAAATGCCTCCAGTTGTCCATCACTACTGTAAATAGAGCGCATCTTGTTTACAACTTGTTTACATTCTTTATTGTAACCACAATGTCACAAATAATTTGTACAGTTGAAGTTGGAAGTTTACATACACCTTAGCCAAATACATTTAAACTCAGTTTCACAATTCCTGACATTTAATCCTAGTAAAAATTCCCTGTCTTAGGTCAGTTAGGATCACCACTTTATTTTAAGAATGAAATGACAGAATAATAGTAGAGAGAATTATTTATTTCAGCTTTTATTTCTTTCATCACATTCCCAGTGGATCTGAAGTTTACATACACTCAATTAGTATTTGGTAGCATTGCCTTTAAATTGTTTAACTTGGGTCAAAAGTTTTGGTTAGCCTTCCACAAGCTTCCCATAATAAGTTGGGTGAATTTTGGCCCATTCCTCTTGACAGAGCTGGTGTAACTGAGTCAGGTTTGTAGGCCTCCTCGCGTACACACACTTTTTCAGTTCTGCCCACAAATTTTCTATGGGATTGAGGTCAGGGCTTTGTGATGGCCACTCCAATACCTTGACTTTGTTGTCCTTAAGCCATTTTGACACAACTTTGGAAGTATGCCTGGGGTCATTGTCCATTTGGAAGACCCATTTGCGACCAAGCTTTAACTTCCTGACTGATGTATTGGGATGTTGCTTCAATATATCCATATAATTTTCCTTCCTCATGATTCCATCTATTTTGTGAATTGCACCAGTCCATCCTGCAGCAAAGCACCCCCACAACATGATGCTGCCACCCCCGTGCTTCACGGATGGGATGGTGTTCTTCGGCTTGCAAGCCTCCGCCTTTTCCTCCAAACATAATGATGGTCATTATGGCCAAACATTTGTATTTTTGTTTCATCAGACCAGAGGACATTTCTCCAAAAAGTACGATCTTTGTCCCCATGTGCAATTGCAAACCGTAGTCTGGCTTTTTTATGCCGGTTTTGGAGCAGTGGCTTCTTCCCTGCTGAGCGGCCTTTCAGGTTATGTCGATATAGGACTCGTTTTACTGTGGATATAGATAGTTTTGTACCTGTTTCCTCCAACATCTTCACAAGGTCCTTTGCTGTTGTTCTGGGATTGATTTGCACTTTTCGCACCAAAGTACGTTAATCACTAGGAGACAGAACGCGTCTTCTTCCTGAGCGGTTTGACGGCTGCGTGGTCCCATGGTGTTTATACTTGCGTACTATTGTTTGTACAGATAAACGTGGTACCTTCAGGCATTTGGAAATTGCTCCCAAGGATGAACCAGACTTGTGGAGGTCTACAATTTTTTTTCTGAGGTCTTGAAGGCAGGCCTTGAAATACATCCACATGTACATCTCCAATTGACTCAAATAATGTCAATTAGCCAGAAGCTTCTAAAGCCATGACATCATTTTCTGGAATTTTCCAAGCTGTTTAAAGGCACAGTCAACTTAGTGTATGTAAACTTCTGACCCACTGGAACTGTGATACAGTGAATTGTTGGAAAAATGACTTGTTTCATGCACAAAGCAGATGTCCTAACCGACTTGCCAAAACTATAGATTGTTGACAAGACATTTGTGGAGTGGTTGAAAAACAATTTTTATGACTCCAACCTAAGTGTATGTAAACTTCCGACTTCAACTGTACATGCAGACACAGCATCATTCAAAGAATGGAGTTTGATACACCTGGTTTTGGATATGACTGAAAAAAGAACTTGCTAAATAGCGATTTTCGTAAATTAACTTTATGACAAAAAAATATGCACAATCGTTTGTCTCTACTTTAACTAACATATTCCTCTCAATTGTACATTGTTTGCTTGATTCGTTATGACGTTATAGTTACTTACATTTGCTTCCACCGTAATGTTTTGTCAGCCATCTTTGCTGAAGAAAGTCGCAAGCGACAGGTGGCTCACGTCAAATTCGTCATTGGAACCACTCGATATGATTGGTCATATTAAAACCTTGGGACCCAAATGCATAATGAGTGCTCTAACTCCCCCTTTTGGTGGTCTGGAGCAATGAAGCCGTGACGCTGGGTACCTCTAAGTCCCGCGGTGTAAGCTCGCAACTTTTAAAGGAGGAACCACTGTCGTGCATCTTTAAATAATTAATATTTAGGCTACCTCTAACTTCCATCATGTGCACATTCAGAAAGTGTTGTCCAACTAGATCTACTATCCACTTGTATACCTTAGCTGGCAACATTGATATTGTGGCAGATTGTAACCAATGCCATTCATAATTAACCATATAGACTAAAAAGCCTTCGCTAGAGGTTAAACAATTTACAGCTCTGATTTTTTTCTCCATCATAACTGTCAAGGGGGTAAATAGAAGCAGTTTCTTTGAAAAGGGGAGAATTTGAGCTTTACAAAAATGCCAGAAGTATTACTGTTCTCCTAATATTCAACAAATAGCATTCATTTTCCCCATAGGCAAAAAGCAACCGCAACTCGAATTTGCAGACCGTGGCACAAGAGCTGCAGCACAGATGGGAAAATAGAGCTTCTGACGTGATCGAAGCAAAAATAGCCTCCATGAAAGTAAGAGAGAGTGTAAAAATTGTTTCTAGTTGAGGTTAGTTACAAGTCAAGTGTCCTGGCTTCGCATCAGTTCAAAAGATTGACTAATGACTGAAGTGACCGCCTGGGAGCTGTGTGGGAGTGCCAGGCAGATCAGCTCAATCAGACCGGGCAACTGAAAGATGTTAATTCTGCCAATGAGGGGATTGCATGAAATGTTATGCATGCACGTTTAGGATTGGACAAAACAGTTAAAAACAAACTTCATGTCAAATGAAATGTCCATTAATCTCACATGGAATTCTCATCACATTTTCATCACTGAAATGAAAAGTAACTTATAGTTGTTTTCCAGGGCCTTTCATCTTATTATTGTCCTCATTTTGTCAGGAAAAAATAGGTAGTTGATAAGTGTTTTTCACCATAGTTATTGTTGACGAAATTAACACTGTGTGCAAGGTAGAAAACAGGAGAAACATTTTACACATCAATAACACTACTGAAGGAACACAGTGGGAGGAAAGGAAGAGAGAGATTGAGATAAAGAGGAGGAGATCAATTAAGGGAGAGAGGAGAGGCTGGGGATAGAGATAGAGAGGAGAGGTTAAGAGAGAGAGAAAGGGAGATCTTGCTGAACTGAAAAGTGTCAGGCCAATGTCACTATTGTATGTTATGTCCCTGATCTCAGTTGACACATGCATGAATTCTACTACTCATTTTACTGTTCATTGCTATTTTAATACCGTATTTTCTTGCTGTATAGGATAGAGAATGTCATAGAGTATTCTCTATGGCTGCTCATTACAAATTTGGTATTTTGCTTTTCATGCATATACATTTACAAAAAGTATGTGGACACCTGCTTGTCGAACATCTCATTCCAACATCATGGGCATTAATATGGAGTTGGTCCCCCCTTTGCTGCTAACACAGCCTCCACTCTTCTGGGAATGCTTTCCACTAGATGTTGGAACATTGCTGCGGGGACCTGCTTCCATTCAGCCACAAGAGCATTAGTGAGGTCAGGGACTGATGCTTGGCGATTAGGCCTGGCTCGCAGTCTGCATTCCAATTCATCCCAGAGGTGTTCAAAGAGGTTGAGGTCAGGGCTCTGTGTGGGCCGGTCAAGTTCTTTCACACCAATCTCAACAAACCATTTCTGTATGGACCTCGCTTTGTGCACGGGGCATTGTCATGCTGAAACAGGAAAGGGCCTTCCCCAAACGGTTGCCACAAAGTTGGAAGCACAGAATCGTGTAGAATGTAATTGTATGCTGTAGCGTTAAGATTTCCCTTCACTGGAACTAAGGGGCTTAACCCAACCATGAAAAACAGCACCAGACCATTATTCCTCCTCCACCAAACTTTACAGTTGGCACTATGCATTCTGGCAAGTAGCGTTCTCTTGGCATCCACCAAACCCAGATTCGTCCGTCGGACTAACAGATGGTGAAACGTGATTTATCACTCCAGAGAACGCGTTTCCACTGCTCCAGAGTCCAATGGCGGCAAACCTGTCAGCAACGGGTGTGGCTGAAATAGCCGAATCCACTAATTTGAAGGGATGTCCACATACTTTTGGCCATGTAGTGTACTTTTCATCAGACCCGGGTCAAATACACATATCAAATACAGAGCATTCTTTCTCTATCCCTCCCAAGCTACACTAAGGAAAAAGAAAGGTGGTAAGTTACGTAGGCATGTTTCACACAAAGTACAGTATGTTGTATGGATGACTTGAGGACTAACCCACAAATCACTGACTTGTGTATTGGTTTTATTGACTGTATTAACAATCTTTTTAAAATTATATTTACAAAGTGTCTTTGTATCATTTACAAAATGTGTATCCCCCTGAGAAACATACCTATTAGTATGTCATTGTCTGGTAATGTTTGCATGATAAAGTCGGTACAACAAGCAGGGTTGGGGTCAGTTCCATTCAAATTCCGGTCAATAGACCCAGTCGGTATTAGATAGAATGATCCTGCCCGCCTGTGAGGAAAACAACCTGTGGATACTTAGGTTACCCCATTGGCTCACAGCAAAAACTTCACCTTTTTCAGACGCAATATTCTTGTTGTCTGCTTGTTTTAGTCAATTACAAAACTACATTTAAGAAAAGTACATGTCTAAAGATTACTTTTCAACATTACCTGCTCTCTAGCGTTCGCACTACTAAGAAAAACTTCCCTCATGCACCTTTTCATGATGATGCTAGCAGCCACTTGAGTGAGTTAGTGCTAACTAACGTAAACTCATGTAAACTCGTACATCGCCTTGGTCCGTACAATTGACCTTATTTTAGCGCCCCCAAAACGTAATACTTCCAGATCAACTGTAATTTCAATACCATTGTAAAGCACAATTTCTTCCCTTTCCAACAGAATTCATGCCGAGACCTTCATGCTGCCCGTTTCTGCATAATTCAAGAAGGCAATGAGCTCCTTCGGGTCTTTTTAAAAATGGCGGGTGGGGAAGCGAAACTAATGCGCTATAGTGAGAAGGACAGATGTCGTGTGGGAAAATTGTTTTTTTTCACTCGATCTGTCCAACTTATCACCTTATCGCCTCTAAAATGTAAATAAAACACTATAAAGAGTTTATATAATGTGTCATTACATACCTATTTGAAGGTTTGTGTCGACTTTGAATCGGGTTTTTAGGGCGGTGCTAAAGTGATCTTAGAAGTAAACAGCAGCTTTGAGAATGATGATCGCATGCAATGATGATGAAAAAAATGACTAGGTATCCCCCCTTAGCCCCGTCACTGTCCATTTCTTGTTTTTAAAGATGAGAGAAGTGCTACACCTGGTGGAGAGAGATTGTAAGACAGAAATAGTTGCTTTACGAGTGCTGTACGTTACGACATGACACGTCAAGATGTAACGGAGGGTCAGTTTTTTTAACTTTTCTCCAATACTATAGAGCCATTACCATGTCGATCAACGCTTGAATAGAAACCTAGTTCACACCCCCGATTTAGAAGTCAACACAGTCCCATTAGTTTTCTTTGTAGCCTCGTTTGAATGTCGTGGTTACGCACATTTGTACGGAATGGGGTGAGTTTACGTTAGCTACCAACCGGAACATTAAGCTAGCCAAGACCACCAACACAAACAAACGGACTATACAGCTACAAGTAGTGGGTGGAGTTACAAACAGACTGTACTAAACAAGTTAAATCTTACCTGTGATTCAATGCTTTCCACACACCTAGCTACGTGTAGCCTACTTGGACACCTCGTCTCCACATTACCCACTCTCCCACACCGAATAGCCTGGAGCCATAGGGCGCTTCTCGTAAACTCTATTTCCCTATGTGGGAGCATTGCGAACCGTAGGTGGTGATTTTTGACCTGTCTCCATGTACTTTGAACAACACAGCAGCTTTTCAGCATGTTTTATTATTTCTTGTATAACAAAAAATCTACAACGAAGTTGTCTCTTTTACAATGGGGGTCAATAGGAAAGTATATTGGTTTTCCACATTTTGTGGCTATGGTCGAAGGGAATTCCTTATTATTACGTGAATACCAACTGTGACTATTCAGAAAGTAAACAAAATTCCAATTCCGAATATCAGTTCACTTCCGGAATTGACTGGAAATTAAATGGAATTGACAGTAGTAAGTTGATTTGTCATTGAATGTAATTGTTTGCACCAATGAGAATGCATGATTTTATTCCAGTCTAATCTCAGTGCCTCCTGAATGGACATCACAGACTCAATAACGTGATAACATGGTATTATATTTCAAAAATTGCTTATGTCAGACGCATAGTCACATAGGTGAACATTTTAACTTTGGTTTTTTCAGGTAACTCAAGAGCTATTAAATGGATAGTTCACCTCAAAATCAAAGTTTGTCAGAGGTTTTCACATCTCAAAACTGGTTCATGCCATCTGTTTTATTGATCCTGCTACAAGAATTAGGTGCACAATTGGCACAGTGTCGTCCAGGTTTGTAAATAAGAATTTGTTCTTAACTGACTTGACAAGTTAAATAAAGGTCAAATAAAATAATAATATAAAAAAATGAATTAGAATAAATCTTCAATTCAGTCCCATATGAATGGAAAGATTGGCAACAGATTAACAATAATGTTAAATAGCAGGATCTACACGGCATAACGGATTGTATGGAATATGGATGAATTTGGAGTGGTTTCATTTACTGAAGTGGCATCGGAAACAGAATATATACACATCATGCCTCAGAAAATGGCCAGATAGAAGAAGTCACCCATAGTGTCAGAATATGTGTGTATGTTCGTATGATTCTGTGTGTGTGTGTGTGTGTGCATTTCTTTGTGCGTATGTGTGTATTAGAGGTTGTTACTAATCGAAGTCCTGGTTAAGGCTGAATCCATTCTCTTCCCTCTGTGTGTAGATGGTCAGAAGAAGAGGATATGTTTTCAAGTCACTCTAAGTACAGTAACATCCCCAAATGCATGGAGCCTTTCCAAAAATGAATACAACTAAATATGACATAATATAAGCTATATAAGGCTTGCAATATAAGGCTTGCACGGCTTCCAAGGCTGGCCTCTTCCCAAAATTACATGTTTTTTAAAGTAATTTTATTGTGTTTCTTTTTTCTCTGTTTCAGCCTCAGTTTAGTTTGGAAACTGAGGAAGGGGTCATGAAAATGACTGGCTTGCGAACGCATTTGGCCCATGACATATTTAGGCTTAAGGAAGTCCTGCCCTATTTACCCTGTCACTCATAGGGGGTGGGGTTTGTCTTGCAGATAAAGTGGACGAGGTGTCACCTTCCCAGAATGCCGTGGACATGAAGGTGGCCACCATTAAGCCACGCCCCTCCAGCCGCTGTTTGGTCACGCCTACTGACATGAATGTGAGTTACTCCACACAGTATAGTATATGCCATTTAGCAGACGTTTCTATCTAAAGCAATGTACAGTACGGTATTGGTCAATACTCAGTGTGTTGTGAATATGTCAAACTCTAACTCTACCCAATCTGGTTTACAGTCCATGTACGACCGCCAGGGTGGAGTGGCAGTGGTACCACCCACTGTGCCAGGCAGTCCTAGAGGGGGGGCATTCCTGGGCATACTTGCCAAGGGTGGCACCATGAGGAGACAGAAGTCCATAGGTGTGTGTGTATGTGTCTAATGTCTAATGCACTTTACTATGATTACCGTTTCCAGAGAGTAACTGGCTTCATTAAGTGTGATATTGGACAAATTAGAGTGATCCACTTGCCAAATTGTGCTCTGAGGCGACAATATTATACCCTATTACCCATACACTGAAACCACAGTCTATGATTAAGCAATAGTATTTAATAGAAACAAATTATTTTAATGGTCCATGGTCCAAAGGCAGGTCTGTGTGTTATGACTGCAATAGCTACAGTAGCTAGTAACTTCAGTATATGTTTTTGTGTTCCAAGATGGCGTAGCAGTCGGACGTGTATTTGTCGTGTCCCATGTAATTAGTCTGTTTCTTCGTGGGTTTTTTGTATATATTTTAATCTCACTTTCCATCTACGAACTAATTATACTTTCCTGCAACCCGCCTCACCCAATGTGGTACGGATCTGCTATTTTTATACTTTATAACTGGAACCTCCATCAGGTGCTAGCCAGCTAACTAGCTACTAGCTATTAGTCATTGTTAGCCACTGCTAGCGGTCTTCACCTTTAGCTCGGACACCAGCCAGCTTTAGCTCGGTCAATACCTTCCAGTCTACACAGCACGATATCAACCCAGAGCATATCGGACTGCTTTTCTCTACCACATCACCGTATTACTGCCGCAAGCTCTGGACCATTACACCGGATCATCACAGCTAGCTAGCTGCAAAGAGTGGCTATTGTTGGCTAACGCCCCTGTCCCGAAGCAAGCACCAGTTAGCCTTGAGCTAGCCTCGAGCTAGGCACATCTTCCGGCTAGCCGACGAAGTATACCAGCTAATTCTTGGGCTACAATACCTCTTTTGCCAATTGGCCTGGACCCTTTATTGTCGACACGGAGCCACGCAGATCCATCACTACTGGTCTGCCGACGTAATCGTCCGATGTGGTTTCAACAGGCTTTTCCGTTGCGATGACGCCAAAGACCCATCTGCTAGCTCCGGCCCGCTAGCTTTCTGAACGCCGTGTCTCACGCTCGCCTAGCATAGTAGCGACTACCAAACGGCTCCCTGACTCACCTATTGCTGCTCATTGGACCCTATGATCACTCGGCTACACAGCTGATGCCTGCTGTACTGTTCACTTACACGGTACCTCATTTTATTTATCTGTCGGCCCCAGCCTCGAACTCAGGTCCTGTGTGTACCTAACAGACCCTCTCTGCCCATTCATCGCCATTTGCTCATTGTTGTCTTAGATCTGCTGATCAACATCTGTGATTGCTTTATGCCTCTCTAATGTCAATATACCTTGTCTACTGCTGTTTCGGTTAGTTCTTATTGTTTTATTTCACTGTAGAGCCCCCAGTCCCGCTAAACATGCCTTAGATAGCTCTTTTGTCCCACCCCCCACACATACGGAGACCTCATCTGGCTTAACTGGTTCCTCCAAAGATGCAACCTCTCTCATCGTCACTCAATGTTTACCTCCACTGTACTCACATCCTACCATACCCTTGTCTGTACATTATGCCCTGAATCTATTCTACTATGACCAGAAATCTGCTCATTTTATTCTCTGTTCCCAATGCACTAGATGACCAGTTCTTATAGCCTTTAGCTGTACCCTTATCCTACTCCTCCTCTGTTCCTCTGGTGATGTAGAGGTTAACCCAGGCCCTGTAGCCCCCAGTACAACACCTATTCCACAGGCGCTCTCATTTGTTGACTTATGTAACCGTAAAAGCCTTGGTTTCATGCATGTTAACATCAGAAGCCTCCTCCCTAAGTTTGTTTTATTCACTGCTTTAGCACACTCCGCCAACCCTGATGTCCTAGCCATGTCTGAATCCTGGCTTAGGAAGGCCAGCAAAAATTCAGAGATTTCCATCCCCAACTACAACATTTTCCGTCAAGATAGAACTGCCAAAGGGGGCGGAGTTGCAATCTACTGCAGAGTTCTGTCATACTATCTAGGTCTGTGCCCAAACAGTTCGAGCTTCTATTTTTTTAAATCCACCTTTCCAGAAATAAGTCTCTCACTGTTGCCGCTTGTTATAGACCCCCCTCAGCCCCCAGCTGTGCCCTGGACACCATATGTGAATTGATTGCCCCCCATCTATGTTCAGAGTTCGTACTGTTAGGTAACCTAAACTGGGATATGCTTAACACCCCGGCCGTCCTACAATCTAAGCTAGATGCCCTCAATCTCACACAAATTATCAAGGAACCTACCAGGTACAACCGTAAATCCGTAAATATGGGCACCCTCATAGATATCATCCTGACCAACTTGCACTCTAAATACACCTCTGCTGTCTTCAACCAGGATCTCAGCGATCACTGCCTCATTGCCTGCGTCCGTAATGGGTCCGCGGTCAAATGACCACCCCACTGTCAAACGCTCCCTAAAACACTTCAGCGAGCAGACCTTTCTAACCGACCTGGCCCGGGTAGAGGATGCCTGCCTCATCCCGTCAGTAAAGGATGCCTGGTTGTTCTTTAAAAGTGCTTTCCTCACCATCTAAAATAAGCATGCCCCATTCCAAAAAAAATGAACTAAGAACAGATATAGCCCTAGGTTCACTCCAGCACTAATTCCAAACAGTTTTGGGACACTGTAAAGTCCATGGAGAATAAGAGCACCTCCTCCCAGCTGCCCACTGCACTGAGGCTAGGAAACACTGTCACCACCGATAAATCTACGATAATTGAGAATTTCAATAAGCATTTTTCTACGGCTGGCCATGCTTTCCACCTGGCTACCCCTACCCCGGCCAACAGCTCTGCACCCCCGCAGCAACTTGACCATGCCCCCCCCTTGCTTCTCCTTCTCCCAAATCCAGATAGCTGATGTTCTGAAAGAGCTGCAAAATCTGGACCCCTACAAATCAGCTGGGCTAGACAATTTGGACCCTCTTTCTAAAATGAATACGCCGAAATTGTTGCAACCCATATTACTAGCTTGTTTAACCTCTCTTTCGTATCGTCTGAGATCCCTAAAGATTGGAAAGCTGCCACGGTCATCCCCCTCTTAAAAGGGGGTGCCACTCTTGACCCAAACTGTTACAGACCTATATCCATCCTGCCCTGCAAACAAACAGATCACCGACCATTTCGATTCCCACCGTACCTTCTCCACTATGCAATCTGGTTTCCGAGCTGGTCATGGGTGCACCTCAGCCACGTTCAAGGTCCTAAACGATATTATAACCGCAATCGATAAAAGGCAGTACTGTGCAGCCGTCTTCATCGACCTGGCCAAGGCTTTCAACTCTGTCAATCACCGCATTCTTATCGGCAGACTCAATAGCCTTGGTTTCTCAAACGACTGCCTCGCCTGGTCCACCAACTACTTCTCAGATAGAGTTCAGTGTGTCAAATCCGAAGGCCTGTTGTCTGGACCTCTGGCAGTGTCTATGGGGGTGCCACAGGGTTCAATTCTCGGCCAACTCTTTTCTCTGTATATATCAATGATGTCGCTCTTGCGGCTGGTGATTCTCTGATCCACCTCTATGCAGACGACACCATTCTGTATACTTCTGACCCTTCTTCGAACACTGTGTTAACAAACCTCCAAACGAGTTTCAATGCCATACAACACTCCTTCCGTGGCCTCCAACTGCTCTTAAATGCTAGTAAAATGAAATGCATGCTCTTCAACCGATTGCTGCACGCCCGACTAGCATCACTACTCTGGACGGTTCTGACTTAGAATATGTGGACAACTACAAATACCTAGGTGTCTGGTCTGTCTCTCCTTCCAGACTCACATTAAGCATCTCTAATCCAAAATTCTATCGAGAATCGGCTTCCTATTTCGCAACAAAGCCTCCTTCACTCATGCTGCCAAACATACCCTTGTAAAACTGACCATCCTACCGATCCTTGACTTCGGCGATGTCATTTACAAAATATCCTCCAACACTCTACTCAGCAAATTGGATGTGGTCTATCACAGTGCCATCCGTTTTGTCACCAAAGCCCCATATACTACCCACCACTGCGACCTGTATGCTCTCGTTGGCTGGCCCTCGCTACATATGCGTCGCAAAAGTCTATAAGTCTTTGCTAGGTAAAGCCCCGCCTTATCTCAGCTCACTGGCCATCATAGCAACACCCACCCGTAGCACGCGGTCCAGCAGGTATATTTCACTGGTCATACCCAAAGCCAACACCTCCTTTGGCCGCCTTTCCTTCCAGTTCTCTGCTGCCAATGACTGGAACGAATTGCAAAAATCACTGAAGCTGGAGACTTATATCTCCTTCACTAAATTTAAGCATCAGCTGTTAGAGCAGCTTACCGAATACTGCACCTGTACTCAGGACATCTGTAAATAGCCCACCCAACTACCTCATCCCCATATTGTTATTCATTTTTTTGCTCTTTTGCACCCCTGTATCTCTACTTACACATCATCATTTGCACATCTATCACTCCAGTGTTAATGCTAAATTGTAATTATTTCGCCACTATGGCCTATTTATTGCCTACCTCCCTACTCTTCTACATTTGCACACACTGTACATATATTTTTCTATTGTGTTATTGACTGTACGTTTGTTTATCCCATTTGTTACTCTGTGGTATTGTTTTTGTCGCACTGCTTTGCTTTATCTTGGCCAGGTCGCAGTGGTAAATGAGAACTTGTTCTCAACTGGCCTACCTGGTTAAATAAAGATTAAATAAAATTTAATAATAATAAAATTAAATTAAATGCAGTAGCTTGAGCATACTTTTATAATATCTGGAACATAGAAGGCAATCCTCACACCTGACCCATAGACAACTTCCTAAAACTGATAACAGAATTTAAAAAGTTAAGTGAACAATGTATCTCAAAAAATAATGATCAATAAGAAAGGTGAATTGGAATAGAATCACACATGTAAAATTGACAGATATTTATATCTCTCTCTCCATCTCTCATGCTCTCTTTATTTCTGTCTCTCAGGTATAACAGAAGAGAAGACGCTCCTCACCCCTCCCCCACTCAAGTTCACCCGCAGCCTCTCCATGCCCGACACGTCCGAAGACATCCCCCCTCCCCCGGTCATCTCCCCCCCATCTCCCCCCTCCTCCTACAACTCTCCCTCTGTCTCCCCCATGCAACGGGGCTACGGCACCACCCGACCGGGCCTCACCCTCAACTCCGCTGGAAAATGTTCCAACGCCACTACCCTTGGCAACCGCACGGTAGACGTAGGGACGCTAAGGCGAGGTTATCACCGCCAGAGCTCAGTACAGTACGATAGTAGAAGCCGAGGACGGGCGCCCGTGCCCGAGAACCCGTACTCGGAGGTGGGCAACAAGGCGCTGTACATGCCCGCCAAGCCGGCGAGGAGGAAGGGCATGCTGGTCAAGCAGCCCAATGTGGAGGACAGCCCAGAGAAGACCTGCTGCACCCCGCCCTCAGGCGCCGTTTCCATGCCGACCACGCCCACTGAGAGGACCTTCTCGTCCATTCCCATCCCCACCATCATCGTCAAGGAGCCGTCCACCAGTAGCAGTGGGAAGAGCAGCCAGGGCAGCAGTATGGAGATCGAGCCAACCACCCCCGAACACCCACCCTTAACGCCCAGGGCAGGGGGCAGGGGGCTAAGGTCTGAAGACCCCATTGTCAACAACCCCTTTGCTGCTGCCATCGCAGGGGCAGTGAGGGACCGGGAGAAGAGGCTGGAGGCGCGGAGGAACTCGCCTGGCTTCCTCTCCACCGATATGGGAGATGAGGACTTGGGAGACCCCACCCCGGCCCCGCGGCTACGCCAGTCCAAGTCCATCGACGAGGGGATGTTCAGCAACGACGAGCACCTGCGGAGGATAATGGCACCCCCGCCGGCCACCACCCTGCTGCGGTCCCAAGAAGGGGGTGACCGTGGCGGTAACGTGACGGACTTCAACACCCCTGAGCCCACCCAGGTGGTGAGGGAGCCTCTGACCGCACGTACCGGTCAGTACCCCAACCTGGACAGCCCCGTCAGTCTCCCGGACACCACGCCCAAGACCTACAGCTCAAACGGAGGAGGGGGCTACCTGCACCCCGTCACGGGTAACGCCCTGGAACCTAACTCGCCCCTCGCCCTGGCGCTGGCGGCCCGGGACAGAGCCATGAAAGAGCAGACACAAACGACCATGGCGACACAAGCCCCACCCCCTTCTCTACCTCAACCGCGCCCCAAGATCGACGCCCCCCAGTCCCTCCCCCCCAACCCCCACAAACCTGGCCTCAATCAGCCCCTCTTCATCGATACCAAGCTCCGCTCTGCCTCTCGGCCGGGCTTCGCCACCTCCACGACAACCCTGGGGCGAGGCATAGGGGGGGGCCTGAAGAGGCAGATGACGGAGCAGAAGTACGAGTCTGACATAGCGAGGGAGGAGAGGCAGCAGGCGGCGGAGGATGGGAAGAGCATACAGATCGACGTTGTGGACACGTCACAAACGCAGAAAGTGGCCGGTCTGCTGATGGTGCACTCCAAAAACAGCCCAGAGGAGGAAGACAGGGGGCAGGAGAACACACCAGCCCAGGACAACAGCATCCCCAGCGAACTGAGAGACCCCAACCAGCCAAACCCCCCCACCAACAGCCACAGTACCAAGCCCCTGCCCCCCGTGCCGCAGGGAAAGACCATCACGGCTGGGGGTTCGGTGGACGAGCCAGTCAAGCTGCCCTTCCGCATGCCCCCTCCCCCACTGGCCTCGGTGGACATTGAGGAGGTGGAAGAGTTTGTCTTCTCCGAGCCCCTGCCACCACCGCTGGAGTTCGCCAACAGCATCGACATCCCTGAGGACCAGGCAACGAACATCGCTGAGTTGCTCAAGCAACGGGACCAAGAGAGACGCAACGGGATGGGAACCAGGCGGCCACATCCACCCCCCTACTACACTCACGCCCCGACCCCTGTCGGCCAGTTCAGACGAGGGAGCGGGATGTCCAATTGCATGCCCCCACCCTTCTATCCCCCTCCGCCCCCTGACGGTGGCTTTGAGCAAGGTGTCACTGACTCAAGCATCGAGGAGGTAGACAGTCGCAGAAGTGGAGACCCCCATATAGAGACTACCAGCACCGTTTCCACAGTTTCGAGTATCTCTGTACTGTCGTCAGAGGGCGGGTACAACAGCGCCCTGGAGAACACTTCTATGGTCTATACTGACGGCCAGACTTACCTCGACGACCGACCCCCCGTTCCCCCCAAGCCCAAAAACAAGCCCGTCATCAACAAGAACACTGCACTTTACCACAACGTCCTCATGGAGGAATCCCTGGACTCCTTCGGGGCGCCCCCTCCTGTCCCTCCCCCTCCACCCGGGTCCATATCCCCCCCAGAACTCCCCAGGACCCCCCCCCATCGGTCGTCCAAGCTGTGGGGCAAGCCCCCGGAGCTAAGGAGCCCACCCATGCCCGACCCCAAGGCCACGGTTATCAACGAGCTGAGCTCCATCTTATCACAGATGCACCGGCCCAAACCGGGGGACTCCCTGGACTCACCCACCACAGGGGCCAGGGGCGGCTTAGGAACCAGGTAACACATAAATCTACCTTCCCTTTGACCTTTACCACTTACGCCGGCACCTCTCACCTTTGACCTTTAAACAAACCCCTACCCTCCATCTCCAAAGAGCCAAGCTGCGGGCAATAAGAATGTTAGATGGTCTATATTTTCTATTTTTATATATCCATCTGCTGATAAAATATTCCCTCTAAAACTTGGTCTTGGACCCTCCACCCCGGGGAGAAAGTTTGGGTTGTTTCCCTAGCACTACTCAGCTGATTAAAATAACCAACTCATCATCAAGTTTTGATTATTTGAATCAGCTGTGTAGTGCAAGGGCAAAAACCAAAACGTGCACTCAAAATGTGCCCCAGGACCAAGTTTGGAAACCCTGCTCTAGCCCATCCTCACATAAATTATTCAAATTTCTGGTATATTTCTTAAGATAGCCCTAATGATGCAGTTATTTGTCACATGCGCTGAATACAACAGGTGTAGACCTTACAGTGAAAAATGTGAAATGCTTACTTACAAGCCCATAACCAACAATGCAGTTTTAAGAAAAATCCCCCCCCCCAATTTTTTTTATTTTTAGAAATGACAAGTAATTAAAGAGCAGCAGTAAAATAACAATAGCGAGGCTATATACACGGGGTACTGGTACAGAGTCAATGTGCGGGGGGCACCGGTTAGTCGAGGTAATTGAGGTAATATGTACAGTTATGGGACACCTCAAACACCTGCTACCTGGTCATTCCACCAATAGAGTGCCTTTTGGGTAGTGTAATTTAGGAAAAAGTTTTTATAAAATTTGTATTTCTAATTTTAACATTCTGTCATAAGGAGTGCATGTTCAACTTCATTAAAAAATGGTTCCCATTTCAAGAAAAAAAAGAAACAAATATTACTAGAGTTAATGCCAATTAAGTGCCAATTAAAGTAACAGGGTCAACCGTAACTGGGTTAAATATTTAATCTTAAATCAGCTATAAATCCCTTTGTGACAGGAGGAAGGGAAGTGTGATGTGTGCAACAGGGAGGGGCAATTGAATGCAAGCACCACAAAAATATGAAATTGTGAACACATTTCTAGCATTCAGTTTTCTACCACAAAAAAAAAATTGGGTTAAGTGGGTTAAAATCTTCATAGAAGTCGGAAAAACATGGACAATGCTGTTTTTTTTGTACTTTAGCAAGTCTTTATTCATATTACAAATCAGATTTGTCCATGTTGTTTATATTAAAGGGCACTATATATAATATTACAGGCTTTTAAAATTCAATATTGGTGCAAATGTTCTACTTAAAATATCAGAGCCACACAAAAGGTACTCTATTCTTTGAACTACTGTGCTATATCTACTATTTCTACTGATAAGGTTAGATTTAGCCCAATGCTAGCAAAATTATATTTGTAATACACTAGATGGTTTCAGCTGCAATACAAGCTAAGTCCTCTGAATTGTGCATGGAACGTTAACCACAATGCTACACTAGCTAAGTGCAAACTACATTGCAATGGAGCCACAATGATAGCTATGGCTAGATTTATCTACAAAGCTTCTGACATTATGTTTATATAATTTTTTTTATTTAACCTTTATTTAACTAGGCAAGTCAGTTATGAACAAATTCTTATCTACAATGACGGCCTACCCCGGCCAAACCCTAACCCGAATGACGCTGGGTCAATTGTGCACCACCCTATGGGACTCCCAATCACGGCCGGTTGTGATACAGCCTGGAATCAAACCATTGTCTGTAGTGACGCCTCTAGCACACGCCTCTAGCACTGAGATGCAGTGCCTTAGAACGCTACGCCACTCAAGAGCCCGTTGTTGGACCTCCGTTAAGGGGCATTAGCCAAGTTGTCAAATGGGCAGAAAGCCTACGTTTTCAATGGTCTTATTGAGGAGGGAGCATAAACATGCTGTGCCAGCTGGAGCTCTGGCCATTGCCAATATGGTTGATGCCATAGTTGATGTAATGGTGGCAGTAGGCTTAGTAGTGTTAAATACAAGGCCTTCCACAGCAGAACCCAGCCAATGGTCATGCCATGGTGTGGATTGCTGCTGGGTTTTACATTATCTTGGATTTTGTTTTGTCAATTTGAGAGGGGAAGATGTTTAGTAGACATCACAACAAGGTGAGCTTCATAGCTCATTTTCATTTTATTGAGAAGTCATTGAAAATAGATTCATAGGAATTTCAGTTTGCTTCCTGAATTAACAGCCTTCAATTCGAATTGACCCCAGCCCTGGTGTGTGTGTGTGTGTGTGTGTGTGTGTGTGTGTGTGTGTGTGTGTGTGTGTGTGTGTGTGTGTGTGTGTGTGTGTGTGTGTGTGTGTGTGTGTGTGTGTGTGTGTGTGTGTGTGTGTGTGTATTCTGCCCTTCCTCTTGCGTAATGAAGAATAAAATAATATGTTAAATTATTCACGGGTCACATGCATTTTGTATGAAACGGACCATCCTTCATATATATATATATATATATATGTCCTCCTTTATCTTTATCTCTCTCCTCTTCCCCCTGTCTCTATCTCATTAAGATGAGGATGGGAGGGGGTAGAAGTATTTAAGTAAGAGGGCTTGGCTCTGTTCTATTTCTAAGAGGAGGTTAGAGGTGAGTTTCTGTTCTACTTGTGTTGACAGGAAATGGTTGCCTAACGGCTTAAAATGAATTCTTCCACTGCTCTATGTTTGCTACATAATTCACTCTGAGACTGCTATCATTGAAGCAAATGGTGACGTCACAATGAGGGGTGTTGTACAAAACAAAGTCATCAACGATTGGATTATCTCTAACCAATCAATTTCAAAGCCATCTCTTTCCAAAATCATGGGCATTAATATGGAGTGCCCCCCCCCCCCCCCCCCTCCTTTGCAATCGGCGTCCCAAGGATGTTCAATGGGGTTGAGATCAGGGCTCTGTGCAGGCCAGTCAAGTTCTTCCACACCGATCTCGACAAACCATTTCTGTATGGACCTCGCTTTGTGTACGGGGGCATTGTCATGCTGAAACAGGAAAGGGCCTTCCCCAGACTGTTGCCACAAAGTT
Organism: Salvelinus alpinus; assembly: GCF_045679555.1. Classification (NCBI taxonomy): domain Eukaryota; kingdom Metazoa; phylum Chordata; class Actinopteri; order Salmoniformes; family Salmonidae; genus Salvelinus; species Salvelinus alpinus. Next base: position 49,152,231 of record NC_092090.1, read on the forward strand.
GGAAGCACAGAATCATCTACAATGTCATTTTATGCTGTAGCGTTAAGATTTCCCTTCACTTGAACTAAGGGGCCTAGCTTGAACCATGAAAAACAGACCCAGACCATTTTCTTCCTCCACCACCAACTTTTATTTAGCACTATGCATTCGGGCAGGTAGCGTTCTCCTGGAATCCGCCAAACCCAGATTTGTCCATCTGACTGCCAGATGGTAATGCTCGGCCATGGAATCCTATTTCATGAAGCTCCCGACGAACAGTTATTGTGCTGACGTTGCTTCCAGACGCAGTTTGGAACTCGGTAGGGAGTGTTGCAACCGAGGACAGACACGTTTTACACGCTACGTGCTTCAGCACTCGGCGGTTCCTTTCTGTGAGCTTGTATGGCCTACCACTTTGCGGCTAAGCCATTGTTGCTTCTAGACGTTTCCACTTCACAATAACAGCACCTACAGTTGACCGGGGCAGCTCTAGCAGGGCAGAATTTGACGAACTGACTTGTTGGAAAGGTGGCACCCTATGACGGTGCCATGCTGAAAGTCACTGAGTTCTTCAGTTAGGCCATTCTACTGCCAATGTTTGTCTATGGAGATTGCATGGCGGTGTGCTACATTTTATACACCTGTCAGCAACGGGTCTGGTTGAATTAGCATCAAAATACAATAAACACATTCAACTACACATTCATACACACATTAAAATACACGTTATTGTACACAACAGTACACGTAACGCAAAACACAATCATAAAAAACTAATAAAAAAACTAATCACATTCTTCAGTAAAACGGTCTCCAAACAACCGTTTGATAAGCCCTATTCCTCCAATTTTAAAGTGCATTGTAGATCATTCCACACGGAAGGCACAAGGAAACCAAAGGCTGATCTACCTAACTCTCTAAACACCAAAGGAGTCTCCAGAGTTAACCAACCCTGCGAACGGGTTTGATAACATTTTAAATCTTAACAGTGATGTAAGTCGGAAGTTTGTGGAGCAGGGTTTTGTAAACAAAAATAGCGTAATGATGTGATCAAATCAAATTTTATTTGTAAAATGAGCCTTACAGTGAAATGCTTACTTACAAGCCCTTAACCAACAATGCAGTTTTAAGAAAGATTAAGTGTTAAGAAAGTATTTACTAAATATACTGAAGTAAACAATTAATTAATACAAATAAAAATGGAGGAGAAAAAAATGAAAATAGAAAGAGCAACAATAAAATAACAGGAGCGAGGCCATGTACAGGGGGTATCGGTACAGAGGCAATGTGCCGGGGCACAGGTTAGTCGAAGTAATTGAGGTAATATGTACGTGTAAGTAAAGGTCAAGTGACTATGCATAGATAATTAACAGAGTAGCATCAGCGTATAAAACGGGGGGTTAGAGGCTGTTATGAAGCCTTTTGGACCTAGACGCGGCACTCCGCTACCACTTGCTGTGCGGTAGTCTATGACTAGGGTGGCTGGAGTCTTTGGCAATTTTTAGGGCCTTCCTCTGACACCGCCTGGTATAGAGGTCATGGATGGCAGGAAGCTTGGCCCCAGTGATGTACTGGGGCGTACGCACTACCCTCTGTAATGCCTTGCGGTCGGAGGCCGAGCAGTTGCCATACCAGGCGGTGATGCAACCAGTCAGGATGCTCTTGATGGTGCAGCTGTAGAGGATCTGAGGACCCATGCCAAATCTTTTCAGTCTCCTAAGGGGGAATAGGCATTGTCGTGCCCTCTTTATGACTGTCTTGGTGTGTTTAGACCATGACAGTTCGTTAGTCATTTGGACACCAAGGAACTTGAAGCTCTCAACCTGCTCCACTACAGCTCCGTCGATGAGAATGGGGGCGTGCTTGGCCCTTCTTTTCCTGTAGTCCATGATCATCTCCTTTGTCTTGATCACGTTGAGGGAGAGGTTGTTATCTTGGCACCATACTGCCAGGTCTCTGACCTCCTCCCTATAGGCTGTCTCATCGTTCTCGGTGATCAGGCCTACCACTGTTGTGTCGTCAGCAAACTTAATGATGGTGTTGGAGTCGTGCTTGGCCATGCAGTCATGGGTGAACAGGGAGTACAGGAGGGGATTGAGCACGCACCCCTGAGGGGCCCCCATGGTGAGGATCAGCGTGGCAGATGTGTTGTTACCTCCCCTTATCACCTGAGGGCGGCCCGTCAGGAAGTCCAGGATCCAGGTGGGAAAAGGAAATGTGGAGTGCATTCGAGATTGCGTCATCTGTCGATCTGTTGGGGTGGTATGCTAATAGAAGTGGGCCTAGGGTTTCTGGGATAATGGTGTTGATGTGATCCATGAACAGCCTTTCAAAGCATTTCATGGCTACAGATGTGAGTGCTACGGGTCGGTAGTCATTTAGGCAGGTTACCTTAGTGTTCTTGGGCACAGGGACAATGGTGGTCTACTTGAAACATGTTGGTATTACAGACTCAGTCAAGGACAGGCTGAAAATGTCTGAAGACACTTGCCAGTTGGTCAGCGCATGCTCGGATTACACGTCCTGGTAATCCATCTGGTCCTGTGGCCTTGTGAATGCTGACCTGTTTAAAGGTCTTACTTACATCACACAGCTGGTGCTCTCATGCATGCATCAGTGTTGCATCAGTGTTGTTTGCCTCGAAGCGAGCATAGAAGTAATTTAGCTCATCTGGTAGGCTCGTGTCACGTGGCAGCTCGTGGCTGTGCTTCCCTTTTTTAGTCCGTAATAGTTTGCAACCCCTGACACATCCGACGATAGTCAGAGCCGGTGTAGTAGGATTCAATCTTAGTCCTGTATTGATGCTTTGCCTGTTTGATGGTTCGTCCAAGGACATAGCGGGATTTCTTATAAGTGTCCGGGTTAGAGTCCCGCTACTTGAAAGCAGCAGCTCTACCCTTTAGCTCAGTACAGATGTTGTCTGTAAACCATGGCTTCTGGTTCGGGTATATACGTACGGTCACTGTGGGGACGATGTCATCGATGCACTTATTGATGAAGTCAGTGACTGATGTGGTGTACTCCTCAATGCCATCGAAAGAATCTTGGAACATATTCCAGTCTGTGCTAGCAAAACAGTCCTGTAGCTTAGAATCACCGTCATCTGACCACTTCCATATTGAGTGAGTCACTAGTACTTCCTGCTTTAGTTTTTGCTTGTAAGCATGAATCAGGAGGATAGAGTTATGGTCAGATTTGCCAAATGGAGGGCGAGGGAGAGCTTTGTACGTGTCTCCATGTGGAGAAAAGGTGGTCTAGAGTTTTTTTTCCTCTGGTTGCACATTAAGTCCCCGGCCACTAGGAGAGCCACCTCTGGATGAGCATTTTGTTGTCTACGTAACTTAAAAGAGGTCCAGCCAACCTTTTGGTAAAGAATACAATGATGAGTAATAAAACTGTCTCCCGTGATAAAACGAATGGCGCTATGAAAAACGTCATCCTGAGATTTAAGAGTAGAGGCAGCCACACTTTGATAAATAGCATCCCCATAATCAAGAACAAGTAGAAAGGTTGACTGCACAATCTGCTTCTTGCTGTCTAGAGAGAGACAAGATATTTGTCTGTTGCCTCTGAGAATTCCATTAAAATACATTTCAATTCAAGAAGCTTTATTTATTTATTGGCACGTGTTAGGTTTTTATTATGACAGATAAGACAAGAGGGTGCCCTGTAGCTTTGAGGTCTTTCTGGGAACTGTTAGGTCTAATAGATTAAAGAGTCCTCAGTGTTTGACTATGGAATTTGTTAGAGCCAGAAGGGAGAGAGTGGCCTATATAGCTACCTGGTTGGAAAAAAATGTATCCCTTAGCCGAGTGCTGTTAATTCTCCAGTGTTTGTATTAATATTACAGATGGACTGTGGCTTCTATCAATGTAATTGTCTGCATCATTTCCAATTCCCCATATATTTTTTTGTATATGTAGAGTACCAGTCAAAGGTTTGGACACGGCTACTCATTCCATTTTTTTTTAAAACTATTTCCTACATTGTAGAATAATTGTGAAGATATCAAACTATGAAATAACACGTATGGAATCATGTAGTAACCAAAAAAGTGTTAAACAAATCAAAATATATTTTATATTTGAGATTCTTCAAAGTTGCCACCCTTTGCCTTAATGACAGCTTTGCACAATCTTGGCATTCTCTCAACCAGCTTCATGAGGTAGTCACCTGGAATGCATTTCAATTAACAGGTGTGCCTTGTTCAAGGTTAATTTAATACGTTTGAGCCAATCAGTTGTGTTGTGGCAAGGTAGGGGTAGTATACAAAAAATAGCCCAATTTGGTAAAAGACCAAGTCCATATTATTGCAAGAAAAGCTCAAATAAGCAAATAGAAATGACAGTCCATCATTACTTTAAGACATGAAAGTCAGTCAATCCAGAAAATTTCAAGAACTTTGAAAGGTTCTTCAAGTCACAAACACCATCAAGCGCTATGATGAAACTGGTTCTCATGAGGACTGCCACAGCAGAGGATAAGTTCATTAGAGTTAACTGCACCTCAGATTGCAGCCCAAATAAATGTTTCACAGAGTTAAAGTAACACACACATCAGAACTTCAGAGGAGATTGCATGAATCAGACCTTAATGGACGAACTGCTGCAAAGAAACCATTACTAAAGGACACCAATAATAAGAAGTGACTTGCTTGGACCAAGAAACAAGCAATGGACATTAGACCGGTGGAAATCTGTCATTTCCAAATTTGAGATTTTTGGTACCAACCGCCGTGTCTTTGTGAGACGCAGAGTAGGTGAACGGATGATCTCCGCATGTGTGGTTCCCACCATGAAGCATGGAGCAGGAGGTGTGATGGTGTGGGGGTGCTTTGCTGGTGACACTGTCTGTGATTTATTTAGTATTCAAAGCACACTGAACTAGCATGGCTACCACAGCATTCTGCAGGGATACGCCATCTCAACTGGTTTGAGCTTAATGGGACAGTGACTCAAAACACACCTACAGGCTGTGTAAGTGCTATTTGACCAATGAGAGTGATGGAGTACTGCATCAGATGACCTGGCCTCCACAATCACCTGACTTCAGGTTTGGGATGAATTGGACCGCAGAGTGGAGGAAAAGCAGCCAACAAGTGCTCAGCATATGCGGGAACTCCTTCAAGACTGTTGGAAAAGCATTCCTCATAAAGCTGGTTGAGAGAGTTAAGCTGTCATCAAGGCAAAGTGTGGCTACTTTGAAAAATATAAAATATATTTTCATTTGTTTAACACTTTTTTGCTTACTACATGATTCTATATGTGTTATGTCATTGGGTTGATGTCTTCACTATTATTCTACAATGTAGAAATTAAGAAACATTTTGAAAAATCCTTGAATGAGTCCAAACTACATTAGTTCTCTTTTTTTGTTTTAGTCCCTCCCTCCAGCTACCCTCAACCCCTCCCATATAAGTGATGATATCACGTTTAGGAGAAGTCCCAGACGCAGACAGTGTCAAAGTAACAAACGTTTATTACTAGAACAGGGGGCAGGCAAAATTACAGGTCAAGGGCAGGCATAGGTCAGTAATCCAGATCAGAGTGCATAAGGTACAGAACGACAGGCAGTCTCGGGGTCAGGGCAGGCAGAGGTCAATAATCCAGGGTGGTGTGACAAGGTACAGAACGGCAGGCAGGGTCAGGGTAGGCAGAAATGGTCAAAACCTGGAAAACTAGAAAAAGACAGGAGCAAGGGGTAAACCGCGGTAGGCTTGACGAACAAAACAAACTGATCACAGACAAACAGAGAACACAGGTATAAATATACTGGGGATAATGGGGAAGATGTGCAACATCTGGAGGGGGGTGGAGGCAAGCACAAAGACAGGTGAAACAGATCAGGGTGTGACAGATATAATGATTCTGTCTCTTCACAGCAAAATTTGCAGAACTGGGATGGTTGTATCCCCCATATATACGGTATATATATGGTTGCAAGAATTTTGTATAATAATACAAAATGTAGAAACTTAGAACTGTTGAATCCAGCGTTGTTTTGTGTATCAGTTCATAAATCCTGTGTCATGGAATCGGTACATCGAAAATCTCTTTCCAACTATTTTGCAACCTGTATGGCGCAGCCCTATTTCTTTGGTCCTTAAATGAAACTGGTATACTTTTTATTTATCACAATTTTCTTTGAACAATTTTGGTCTTTAATGCAGGGCCGACAGACAAGTTCCTTACCTTATCCCCCTTCCACTTGTCTCCTCCATTTTTGCAGTAATGCTGCAATCAGTTGGTTGTAATTTGGATAGAGCAGACATTTCCATATATTTTTGCTAACTGCACGTGTGACATAACTCCACCAGTCATATTTATGATATAATTTACCAAGATTATACAGTTGTCTTTTTTCATTCAAAAATGTTTTTGTCAATTAGTATATTTGACTATAATTTGACATAATATTTGTTGTAATATTTGTTCTGTCTTTTCTGGTGGATTAAAGTGCAATTGCAACCAGCTTTCTATGGCTTGTTTTAAAAATAGCAATATTTGGGGGATGATTTATTTTTCAAATAACCGAAAGTGAGAGATAGTAATCTGAATAAAGGGAAAAAGCCCATTCTTGAACACGGGGTAAGCCATTTTTACTAATCTGCTGGAGAACCAGTTTGGATTTAAGTATAGCTTTTGTATGACTGAAGCCTTTAGTGAGAGGTCAAATGCTTTAATATTTAATCATTTCTGCCCTCCAAGTTGATATTCATTATATAAATAGGCCTGTTTAATATTGGCTGGCTTGCTGTTCCAAATAAAGTGGAATATTCTTTGCTCATATAATAAAAAAAAAACAAGTCATTAGGTGTAGGCAAATTATAATAAGTAAATAGGTAAACTGGGATATGAAAAACGAGTTAATCAGGGTGATTTTTCCACATATAGACAGGTATTGTCCTTTCCATGGTAGCAAGATCTTATCTATTTTTGCTAACTTTCTATTCAAATGAGGGATTAGGTAGCAGAAGGGGCAAGGTGCCATGTAGCTGAGCAGATGGATGTGAAAGAGAGGGTGGCCTATATTCTCTCTTTCGCTCTCTCTCTGTCTCATTCTCGGGCCTTCCATCTCTCTTTATTTCTCTGTATCTTTCTCTTTCTGTCTGTTTCTTTCTGTCTCAGTTTCCCCCCCCCCCCCCCCCCCCCTCTAATTTAGACAGGTTCATAAGAAACAGTCTCTCTCCGTCTTCAGCGTTGAACGCTACGACGAGTGATTTGCTCTTCCTCCTTTTTAGCATTCTTAAATGTTTTCCTTTCACTTTTATCCCTGTCTTTTAGGTTCACAGATTAGTGCGCCAGGTGAATGAAAGGAGTTGATGAGAGCAGCCTTGAGGCCTGCTGGAGTGATGTCAGGCCTAACCGTAGAGTTCAGTGTCATCCCAGTGTGCACATCCACATCACGTGCAACCTCCTCTGCTAGGCCACGGTTGCATAACATATCCGAGTGTGTGTGAGACTAAGTGTGTGATTGTGTGTGTGAGTGCATGCAGGCATGCGTGCATGTGTGAGGGTGTGTGGTGAGATGGAGGAAGAGTCACATGACTGTTTCTGTGTGTGCATTTGTGTGTGTGTGCATGTGTACAGTACATTATATCTATAATGGTTAAATTCACTGCACTAAGTTGAAGCATCCAGTTCTAACTCTGTAGAAAATGGCTCAGATGATGTTGTGTATGCTCTCTAATGACACGGTCAAAGCAGACCCATTCATACACAGTAAACTATTCAGCTTCTGGGCTATTACATCTACTATGGAAGGTTGGAGCGAAAGCTTGGTCATTAAAGCAAGCAAGTCAGAAGGTATCATTTCTACTTTCATTGCTGGATAATGTCTGCCCATGTGTGGTCCAGGGTGTGTTTTGCTCTGTCACGGTAGGGTATTGACACCCTCATCCTTCTCCCACCTCGTCAGCATGATGGTATTGATTGTGATCACAAGTTCAACAGCAAGGTATTGTTCAGTTAGAAATGGATCAGTGTCAGATAATGAAGCATCAACTTTTATAACTTTTATAACTTGCATTCATGGGGCATGTACAGTACATGGGCATGCACAGTGTATGTGAAATAGACCAGACTATGAGTGTTAGAGGAAATTACGAGATTTCTGTGCTGTGAATTTTTAAAGTCCCATCTTCCCAAGCAGGTTATCACGTTGGAATGAGTTGTCAGTTAAGAAGGACAGATGTTATTTCTTCACTACATTTTGTCAGATTTTCTGTTCCACTTTTTCCCCCTTTTTGTGTGTGTGTTCGTGCGTGATAGAGGGTGTGTGTCTCTCCATGTGTTTTGTTGTTGTCTCATCTTTTCATGTGTCCTCTGTTTCCCTCCATCTCTCACTCCATCACAATGACTTCCTGTGGAAAAGTTGGTGCTGAAAAAACAAGCTGTAAGTTTTACCCATGGTGCAAGGTGCTACAGGTCCAGAGGGGGGACTGAGTGCTTTCACATTGGCCCAATTCCATTTGGGACAAGTAACACCCTTGTGTGCTTCACTTCCCCTCCCTAACTTCCCTCAGGTTTATCCATATAGTACGAGGGAAAGAAGGGACAACCAACCCGGGCATCAAGGGCTGCTGTGTCTTCTGGTTTTGTCCATACTTAGGAGTGTAATTACAGTATACAGTGGCAAGAGAAAGTATGTGAACCCTTTGTAATTACCTGGATTTCTGCATACATTTTGGACAAATGGTCCAAAATACCCCCTGACTGTTGTGCAGAAAACTACAGAAAACATTTGGTTGAGGTTATTGCTGTCAAAGGAGGGTCAACCAGTTATTAAATCCAAGGGATCACGTACTTTTCCCACCCTGCACTGTGAATGTTTACACGTTGTGTTCAATAAAGACATGAAACGCATAATTGTTTGTGTGTTATTAGTTTAAGCATACTGTGTTTGTCTATTGTTGTGACTTAGATGAAGATCAGATCAAATTTTATGACCAATTTATGCAGAAATCCAGGTAATTCCAAAGGGTTCACATACATTTTCTTGCCACTGTATTTAATGACTTCTACACATATATTAGTCGACGAATTAGCAGGCATTGCAGGCCTTCAGAGCCCGATCAGTATGGAACCACCGAAGGAAGTTTAGAGGCGGAATTGAATGAGGGTGTTAATCTGAATGGAATGGAGCATAGTTGTGTGTGTTTTTGGGGGAGGTGATGGGTTTGCCCTGTGTGTCCCTGCTCTCACTCCATACGCCTCTTCATCCATCTCCCCATCGATCCATCACTCATCTCACCACTCCATCTGAGGCTGCACAAATCTCTGTGGTCTGTGGGGGGCTGATATGTACACTACACACTACACTGTTCCTAAAAAAAAGGTATATTTACATTAGATTGCAAACCAGATCTAGGTTCTCTCTTCCGTCCCTCTAGTGCTGAGTGTCAAGCCCACTGCATGTTTGTGATAGGTATATATTTTTGTGAGTCGAGGATACTGTGATGCTGAAGCCAGATGGTCAAATGCTATTCTTCTGGAATTAACTGCTGGATATGACAGTAATAATCACTTCATAATGATTATTCCCAGCTGAGCTGACCTCAAATACTGTATAATCCTCTTCCTCGATATGTTGCATTGTTGTTCTATGTACAGTTCAACTACCAAAAGACATCATGCTTGTATGAACGCATGCACATAGATGTACTCTCTAAACGCGCACACACAGGCATATACTCAGAGATAGAGAGTGAATCACATTAGGACATGCTCTGTGGACTTAATGCTGCAAGCTTCTCTCCGGCCTCTGTGCACGCAGATTTTTTTTTCTACTTGCAATGAAGTGTGTGTGTGTGTGTTTCCTGGTTATCTGCGCTCTTCTCTTAAACAGAGTCTGTCACTGTTACTGTTTTGTTAGACTTCAGTGGCTTTTGAAATTATCGATCATAGTCTGCTGCTGGAAAAACATATGTGTTATGCCTTTACACCCCCTGCTATAGGTTAGGTGCCACAAAGAAGGACTTAGGGAAATTACAATTGGCTCAGAACAGGGCAGCACAGCTGACCCTTAAATGTACACAGAGCGCTAACATTAATAATATGCATGTAAATCTCTCATGGCTCAAAGTGGAGGATAGATTGACTTTATCACTACTTGTTTTTGTAAGAAGTGTTGACAAGCTGAATGCACCAAGCTGTTTATTTAAACTACTAGCACACAGCTCGGACACCCATGCATACCCCACAAGACATTCCACCAGAGGTCTCTTCACAGTCCCCAAGTCCAGAACAGACTATGTGAGTAGCATAATTCTACATAGAGCCATGAATACATGGAACTCTATTCCACATCAGGTAACACATGCAAGCAGTAGAATCAGATTTAATAAACAGATAAAAATACACATTATGGAACAGCGGGTACTGTGAAGAGACACACACACACAGGTACAGACACACGCATACGCACACAAACGCTAGCACACGCACTCTACACACACGTACAGTACATTGTAATATTGTTGTATGGTGGAATTATACATTTTGTATTGCAGATATGTAGTGGTGTAATAATGTTATATGATGTACTGTTTTATCCTTTGTTAATATGTTTTGACCCTAGGAAGAAGAGTAGCTGCTGCCTTGACAGCAGCTAATGGGGATCCCTAATAAATACAAATACTGTATTGTGAACCTTAGAGGGAATGCCAGCTGAAATATGCAATGGTGAAAATCACATGTGATCTATGGTTATTTCAATTTAAATGAATTCCCCAGTCAAATACTGTTCACTGTTTAAATTTTGAACGCCACGTCCAAATGACAAAGTGTTTGTACCAATGATGTATATAAACCCTGAATTGAGGATGCTAAGTATTGGCCATTAAAAGACTTTGAAGTCACCCATATTGGCACTGCGCAGAAGGAGCTGTCTTCCATAGGAATGAAAAGGGCAAAATTGCATGTAAATATAATTTTTGTTGTGGTACTGTGGACAGTAGCATTAGCAATCTCAAAAAAGTATATTTTAAGGATTTGAAATACGGCGTAGTAACGTCATGAGTTGGCACAATGTTCATTGTTGTTTAACTAGCTAACGTTAGCTGGCTGGCTCGCTAGCTAACGTTACTCCGGGATGCTGCCTAGAAGGCCAGTTTGCGCTGTTCTGTGGAGGGAGCAGTACACAGCGTTGTATGAGATCTTCAGTTTCTTAGCAATTTCTCCCATGGAATAGCCTTCCTTTCTGAGAACAAGAATAGACAGACGAGTTTCAGAAGAAAGTCTTTGTTTCTTGCCATTTTGAGCCTGTAATCAAACCCACAAATGCTGATGCTCCAGAAACTCTACTAGTCTAAGAAGGCCAGTTTTCAGCTGTGCTAACATAATTGCAAAAGGGCTTTCTAATGATCAATTAGCCTTTTAAAATCATCACCTTGGATTAGCTAACACAACATGCCATTGGAACACAGGATTGATGGTTGTTGATAATGGGCCGCTGTACGAGAATGTAGATATTTCATAAAAAAATCTGCCATTTCCTGCTACAAAAGTCATTTACAACATTAACAATGTCTACACTGTACTTCTGATCAATTTGATGTTCTTTTAATGGACCAAAAATCTGCTTTCTACAAAAACAACGACATTTCTAAGTGACGAAAACTTTTGAACGGTAGTGTATATGTATATAAAAAATACCTTATTTACATAAGTATTCAGACCCTTTGCCGTGAGACTCGAAATTGAGCGCAGGTGCATCCTGTTTCCATTGTTCATCCTTGAGATGTTTCTACAACTTTATTGAACTCCACCTGTGGTAAATTCAATTGATTTGGAAAGGCACACACCAGTCCATATGTGACCGACCGGCTCAAATCGGTATTGTGTAGCAAAATTTGAAATTGTGTTTTTTACATTGGATAAAAGTAGAGAAACAGAGCTAAAAAAAATGGTATATCATTCACTGCATTTTTGAGGAACAATCGGAAAGTAATTCTGCTTTGAAAGTTGATAAGCTTGTAAACTCACTTTTGAGAAAATAGCATTTGAATGTTTTGGTAACTGGTGAAGAGCTCTTCTTTGTCTACACCCATTTAGCATCGTTTATACCCTCTTAAGCTTTAGCCCGATCCATCTCGTTTCGCTCTAGGAGCGTTCAGAGCGCACGCTTGATGCTCTGGCTGATGATTTGTTTACCTCTGGATAACATGAAAACAGCCTAACCAGCTCTGCTGGCAACAATTTCATTACGCTTTTTTGCCAATGTTTACTAACACTGGCCATATTCAATGGGTGTTGTGCATTCGTAAATGAATCAGTTATTCTGCAATATGGCATATTCAGCTAGATAACAATACACTTTAGCTCAAGACATGTAGCTAGCTAGCTAGCTAGGTAACAATGAACCTAGCTAGGTAAACAATGTGTAAGATCATACACGTCACGTAATGTTAGCTAGCGAGCCAGCCAGCTAACGTTAGCTAGTTAAACAACAATGAACATTGTGCCAACTCATGACGTTACTACGCCTTGCATGAATCTGTAGGTAGTGGTATCTAGCCAACCAAGTTCAATGTTAGCTAGCTAACATTAGGCTCTAACTAACAAAGCAAATGGCTCTGAGATAAGAGTAATAACATCATACACGTAACATTAGCGAGCCAGCCAGCTAGCTAACATTAGGCTCTAACTAGCCAAGCAAACGGCTCTGGGATACGAATAATAACATCCTACACGTAACGTTAGCTAGGGAGCCAGCCAGCTGACATCAGCTAGCTAGCTAACAGAACAATTTAGCTTGAAATGAAACCACTTCCTGTCAAAATTAGAAACGTGCAATATCTGAAAATGTAGCTAGCTAGCTAGACTATCTTACCCGTATACATCATCATGCATGATGGCCGCATCTCCTTGTCACGGATGCCAAGCCACAGCTGCATGTGAGCTCTCACATTTTCAACATGTTTTTACAAAAAGATAGATTTGGAGTCAGATAAACTTGGATTTTTCGTCAGGGACATATACAGGATGCTACCCTCCACAGCATAGCATTCACTACAGATCAAAACTCCAAACCTACAAGCTAATTTTTGACAGAATTACCTGGAAGGATTAATACACCATCCAACCTGGAACTGAGACAGACCAGACAGACCATATACAACTTCAATTAGCACGGAGGTGTGAAGTGAGAGGTGTCGAAGACTTTGAGCCCAACCAATGGCAGGCTACCCCACCCAAATCCAGAGGCCTTGAAGCCCACTCCTGCTGTTCAGAGACTATCCACTGGTGTTTTCACCAAGAAATCTGCTTCCAGAAATATAAGCTTCTCCCTAGTGGGTGTGACACCTACTCCCGTTGCCTGCTGCACTGCTGCTTGGATTCCACCTGGCGATCTGTTCACCGTCTGCCCTGGTCGTCTCCCCCTGTCTGGTTCAGGTACCCCCATCACCCTCTCTCCCGAGGTTTCACTCACCTCCAGCACATAGGCACTGTTGGGGCGAGTGACTCCGAACTTACAATGGCTAGCCCCAAGTTGTTGTTTTTTTTTTCTTGTGCATTTTGCTATTTGCCTCATGAGTCCTGCATGCTTTGTTGACTATGAACTTTCTTGTTTACTCAACCGTGGGACAGACTATGTTTGTTCCCACACCCGGAATTCTGACTATCTATTGGTTACACTGACTTTTGGCCTCCCATCCTATTCTAACCACCTCTCGCTGACTTTGTATTCATGTTACCTGATGAAATTGCTGTATAATATGATCTTGTTGCCATCTAATGCACATTCAACTGTCATAAATCATCACTGCAGAGCTCTCCCTGTCTTCTGCCGTGCCTTGATTGTATTAATGTTGATGATATCTGGAAATGTGCATGTACACCCTGGCCCATCTGCTGTTGCTAGCCCCAATTCTGACCTGTGCTCTGATATCTGTTTCACTGATTTCTGCTCTCGTAAAAGCCTGGGTTTTCTGCACGTTAACACTAGAAGCGTATTACCTGCAATGGAGCAATTGAAAGTCTGGGTTCACAGCTCCAATCCAGATTGGTCATTACTGAGACGTGGTTTTAAGAAAGAGTGCTTTGAATACTGATGTTAACCTTTCTGGTATAAACCTTTTTCGGTAAGACAGATCTTCGGAAGGTGAGGGAGTGGCAATCTTTACCAAGGATCACCTTCAGTGCTCGGTTGTCTCAACAAAGTCTGTCCCCAAACAATTAGATTTTATGGTATTAAGCATTAAACCAAGCATTTTTTGACTGTTGCTGGGTGTTATCGTCCTCCATCAGCACCAGCCTGTACCCTACCTGCCATAATTACTCTCCTGGCCCCTTACACTAAGTCTGAATTTGTCCTGCTAGGTGACCTTAACTGGAACATGCTTAAACCACCTGACCAAGTCCTAAAGCAATGGGACTCCCTAAATCTTTCTCTGATTATTACCAATCCCACAAGGTATGACTCCAAGGCTACTCTCCTCGATGTTGTCCTCACAAATAATCCTGATAGTTATCAGTCTAGTGTTTTCTGTAATGACCTTTGTGATCACTGTTTTACAGCCTGTGTTAATAATGGCTGCTCAGTGAAACGACCTGTCCTGATTTGCTAAAAATCTTTAATGAGAAAGCCTTCCTTCATGATCTGGCCTCTGTAAATTGGTATAGAATCAGCTTGATCCCCTGTGTCGAAGACGCTTGGACCTTCTTTTTTTAATATTTTCAGTGATATTGTTATTAACAAACACCTCCCATAAAGAAAATTAGAATTTAGAAACAGGTTCAGCAGAGTTACTCCACCTCAAGAATTGCATTTGACGAAAGGCTCGGCACACGCATACTCAGGCTGACTGACTCTTGTTCAGGCAAATGATAAATAAGTGCACTCAGGCTATCCGGAAGGCCAAAGTTAGTTACTTTAAGGAGCAGTTCTCTCTCTGTGGGTCTAACCCCAAGAAGTTCTGGAAAACGGTTAAAGACCTGGAGAATAAACCTTCCTCCTCACAGCTGCCCCTGTCCTTTAAAATTGATGATGTGGTTGTTACTGACAAGAAGTACATGGCTGAGCTTTTTAAATCACCACTTCATTAAGTCAGGAGTCCTATTTGTCTCAGCCATGCCTCCTTGCCCGTCAAACATTTCCTCATCTCCCACCCCTGCTAACGAGACTAGCCCCGATGCTCCTCCCTCTTTTTCCCCTGCCCCGCTGCAAAGTTTCTCCCTGCAGGCGGTCACTGAGTCCGAGGTGCTAAAGGAGCTCCTTAAACTTGACCCCCAAAAAACATCTGGATCAGATGGTTTAGACCCTTTCTTCTTTAAGGTTGCTGCCCCTATAATCGCCAAGCTTATCTCTGAAGTTTTTAACCTGTATCTCCTCTCTGGGGAGGTTCCCATTGCTTGGAAGGCAGCCACGGTTCGTAATTTATTTAAAGGGGGAGATCAAGCTGATCCTAACTGTTATAGATTTGGCATGGGTCCTGAGATCCTCAAAAGGTTCTACAGCTGCAACATCGAGAGCATCCTGACTGGTTGCATCACTGCCTGGTACGACAATTGCTCGGCCTCCGACCGAAAGGCACTACTTACCTATTGTTCAATTAATACCTTTTTTGCACTATTGGTTAGAGCCTGTAAGTAAGCATTTCACTGTAAGGTCTACCTACACCTGTTGTATTCGGCGCACGTGACAAATAAACTTTGATTTGATTTATAGGCCTATTTCTATTTTGCCCTGTTTCTCAAATGTGCTCGAAACACTTGTCAATAATCAACTGACTGGCTTTCTTGATGTCTATAGTATTCTCTCTGGTATGCAATCCGGTTTCCACTCAGTTTATGGATGTGTCACTGCAACCTTAAAGGTCCTCAATGATGTCACCATTGCCCTTGATTCTAAGCAATGTTGTGCTGCTAGTTTTATTGACTTGGCCAAAGCTATTGATATGGAAGACCATTCCATTCTTGTGAGCCGGCTAAAGAGTATTGGTGTCTCTGAGGGGTCTTTGGCCTGGTTTGCTAACCACCTCTCTCAAAGAGTGCAGTGTATAAAGTCAGAACATCTGCTGTCTCAGCCACTGCCTGTCACCAAGGGTGTACCCCAGGGCTCGATCCTAGGCCCCACGCTCTTCTCAATTTACATCAACAACATAGCTCAGGCAGTAGGAAGCGCTCTCAATCATTTATATGCAGATGATACAGCCTCATACTCAGTTGGCCCCTCCCCGGATTTTGTGTTGAACGCTCTACAACAAATCTTTTTTAGTGTCCAACAAGATTTCTCTGCCCTTAACCTTGTTCTGAACACCTCCAAAACAAACGTTATGTGGTTTGGTAAAAAGAATTCCCCTCACCCCACAGGTGTGATTACTACCTCTAAGGGTTTAGAGCTTGATGTAGTCACCTCATACAAATACTTGGGAGTATGGCTAGACGGTACACTGTCCTTCTCTCAGCACATATCAAAGCTCCAGGCTAAAGTTAAATCTAGACTTGGTTTCCTCTATCGTAATCACTCCTCTTTCACCCCAGCTGCCAAACTAGCCCTGATTCAGATGACCATCCTAACCATGCTAGATTACGGAAGACATAATTTATAGATCGTCAGGTAAGGGTGCTCTCGAGCGGCTTGATGTTCTTTACCATTCGGCCATCTGATTTGCCACCAATGCACCTTATAGGACACATCACTGCACTCTATACTCTTCTGTAAACTGGTCATCTCTGTATACACGTCACAAGACCCACTGGTTGATGCTTATTTATAAAACCCTCTTAGGCCTCACTCCCCCTATCTGAGATATCTGCTGCAGCCCTCATCCTCCACATACAACACCCGTTCTGCCAGTCACATTCTGTTAAAGGTCCCCAAAGCACACACCTCCCTGGGTCGCTCGTTTTTTCAGTTCACTGCAGCTAGCGACTGGAATGAGCTGCAACAAACACTCAAACTGGACAGTTTTATCTCAATCTCTTCATTCAAAGACTCAATCATGGACACTTACTGACTGTTGTGGTTGCTTTGCGTGATGTATTGTTGTCTCTACCTTCTTGCCCTTTGTGCTGTTGTCCGTGCCCAATAATGTTTGTACCCTGTTTTATGCTTCTACCATGTTGTGATGCTGCCATGTTGTGTTGCTACCATGTTGTTGTCATGTTGTGTTGCTACTGTACTGTGTTGTCATGTGTTGCTGCCATGCTATGTTATTGTCTTAGGTCTCTCCTTATGTAGTTTTGTGTTGTCTCTCTTGTCGGGATCTGTGTTTTGTCCCCGCAGGAGGCCTTTTGCCTTTTGGTAGGCCGTCATTGTAAATACGAATTTGTTTTTAACTGACTTGCCTAGTTAAATAATGGTTAAATAAAAAAAATTAAAATGGTTGCCCTTAGTATGAAGATGTAATCCGGAGATCTCTTTAGCTATCATACTCTAATTCCACTGATTTTAAAACTCGATCCTCCAGAAAGTGGAGAGCCACACTTATGCAGCTCCACTATACGATACATTAAAAAAAGCTGCGTTTGACAAGATTACCAGCACAGACTGGCCAGGGGAGCAGGGGAGTATGGGGGTGACCAAGAACCAAATGGTCACTCTGAAAAAGCTCCAGAGTTTCTCTGTGGAGATGGGAGAACCTTCCAGAAGGACAACCATCTCTGCAGCACTCCACCAATCAGGCCTGGTAGAGTAGCCAGACGGAAGCCACTCCTCAGTAAAATGCACATGACAGCCCGCTTGGAGTTTGCTAAAAGGCACCTAAATGACTCTCAGACTATGAGACACAAAATTCTCTGGTCTGATGAAACCAAGATTGAACTCTTTGGCCTATATTCCAAGCGTCACGTCTGGAGGAAACCTGGCACCATCCCGACGGTGAAGCGTGCTGGCAGCCTAATGCTGATGTTTTCAGTGGCAGGGACTGGGAGACTAGTCAGTATTGAGGGAAGATAAATGGAGCAAAGTACAGAGAGATCTTTGATGAAAACCTGCTCCAGAGCGCTCAGGACCTTACACTGGGGTGAAGGTTCACCTTCCAACAGGACAACAACACTAAGCACACAGCCAAGACAACACAGCAGTGGATTTGGGACAAGTCTCTGAATGTCCTTGAGTAGCCTAGCCAGAGCCCGGACTTGAACCCGATCTAACATCTCCGGAGAGAGCTGAAAATAGCTGTGCAGCGACGCTCCCCATCCAACCTGACAGAGCTTGAGAGGATCTGCAGAGAAGAATGGGAGAAAATCCCCAAATACAGGTGTGCCAAGCTTGTAGCGTCATACCCAAGAAGACTCAAAGCTATAATTGCTGCCAAAGGTGCTGAATACTTATGTAAATGTGATATTTCAGTTTTTTTTATACACTTGGAAAATTTCTAAAAACCTGTTTTTGCTTTGTCATTATGGTGTATTGTGTGTCGATTGAAGAGGGGGGGGAAACGATTTAGTCCATTTTAGAATAAGGCTGTAACGTAACAAAATGTGGAAAAAGTCGAGAGGTCTGAATACTTTCCGAATGCACTGTAACTAGCTACCAAGAAGCCATTTCAGGCTTTTGATCAAGTTAAAGTAGCTAGCTTGTCTTTCTTAGCTGGCATGCCTGCTGACAAAGTTGATAGACTTTAGGAAAGCAAGCAGTTACTAAATGTACTGAATAAGACTCACATTCCTTTAAATCTTTTACCCAGATTTGAGCAGAGATGCAAAGAAGATGATTTAGTTTCTTTTAAAAAATGCATCAGGAGGAACCAGCTCAAGAGGTATGCTTAAATATGCAGAAAAATAAACATATTTTTGACACAAGAATAATGATTATGGCTCTAGATTGCAGGGGGGAAAAAGCTTTTTCAGGTGTTTAAAAAATGATAAATATGGATAGCCTACTTGTTAAATAGTGGACTGTAAAATACCAGTGAAGTAAAGTAAGGTTTAGGTAAAAATCCACTCACAACACTGCACCCTGGTGGCTCTTTCAAGTATTTCAATAGAATTCTGTGCTTAGATCAGTAAGATACTGAATGTTCATGAACTTCGTGTTTATTTAGAAAGCTCTAGGTGAACCCCACTTCCACACCAAGACTCAGCAGGTTTGCCACACGTCAAGGTCAGCGAACACTAGCCAGGTCTGAACACACACACACACAACCACACACGTATGCTGTAGTGGGGGGATGTGAGTCACATGTGGAGGGGAAGGAGTCTGCTTCTTGGCGGAGGTTTCTATCTGGACAAGTTTCTCTAGGTTGCCATGGTCTTCTTTGGTTGCTATGTTCTGATCATTATGGTCTGGATTAGTTTGGTACAGCCACTCTATACCATAGATCATCACTGTGCCATACATATGTTAGATTCTCATGATCTCTTTTCTCCCTCTCTATTTTCTCTCTCTTTCTCTCTCTCTCTCCAGCTCTCCAGCCACAGGAAGCCAGCGGAACTCCAGCGTGTCTTTCAGCCTGCCCCCCTCCTCCTGCACCCCTCCTTCCAGCCTGCCCCCTCACCTCTGCAGCCCACCAGACACCTCGTCCCTCTCCTCGCCCCCCTGCCCCTCCTCTTTAACCCACTCTTCCTCACCCAGCCTTAGCGACCTTTTCGGCCTGCCCACCCTGCCCATGGAGAGTGTGAGAGGCTTCGGCAGCATGGGTGGTAGCCTTGGTGGAGGGTCCTCGTGCGGTGACTCGCGCTCCCCCTCGCCGCTCACCCTAATGCAGGCCATAGCCACCTCGGGCAAGTCCTTTGCCTCCAAGCCTGTGGAGCTGTGGAGCAAGCTGGACGTGGCCGACTGGCTGGACAGCCTGAATCTGTCGGAGCATAAAGACGCCTTCCTGGACAACGAGATCGAGGGCGCCCACCTGCCTTCGCTGCAGAAAGAAGATATGATTGACCTGGGGGTGACGCGGGTGGGCCACCGCATGAACATCGAGAGGGCCCTCAAAATGCTGCAGGACAGATAAAGCCAGGTGGTGTGGATTTATCTGGAACAGTCTCTCTCCTACCTGTTCTCCTTCTCAGTCTTGGAAAGTCTGGGACGATTTAGGAATCGGCCTCTGACTATTCCCTTCCTGCCTCGCCTCTGTGGCGTGTTTGTGTTTGATCGCTCCCATTCTGCTTCCCGAGTATCAGGGGATGTCGGAAACCTGGAGGAACTGCTGGGAATAGCCTGGAGAAAGGCGGCGTTCCCGAATATAGAATGGAGAAAGAGTGGGTAAAAATCCTGCATCTTTTTAGGGATGCTCATTATACAAAAGACCACACTTTGGAATACTCTTGAAACGTAGCCCTCAAACACGTTGAAATACTGATAGAAATCAGTATTGGAATACTCAATCCTTTTTCAAGCTCCCTCAGTGCGGGTGTTTGAAACCAGCTGAGCTGGTTGGCGCTCCTTTTCTATCTTTGCAAGAGTTTCTTCAGAGAATATTTCTTCACTAGAGTCAAACCGTGGGTTATGTTTATGGGTGGATCTGATGTTGTAGAGACATTTGAAAAACATTAGAAACGAGAGCCTTTGCAGAAATGTTTAGCTGAATCCTAAACCGTATCACTCGCTGCGAGCAAATACACACACACACACACACACACACACACACACACACACACACACACACACACACACACACACACACACACACACACACACACACACACACACACACACACACACACACACACACACACAGATCCGACGATGGCCTTTTCCTGAGAGAGAGAAACATGATGATGTGTTAGTCACTCTAATGCATGGCTGGAGGGGCTCCACTGTAGCAGGCACCACTGTCCCCTTCACATCCCTGTTCACTGTGGACGGTGTGTGTATTTGCATTTTGTCAGAGAAATGTTTGTGATGTACGTGTGTGTGCGCGCGCTGTGGGAGGTTTGTTAAACGTGTTTTAGAAAGACATGAGTGTGAGAGTGCGAGGCCTAGATTCTGTCAGTCTAATCAAGGTGTATATTGCATCTCACATTCCAGTGTTCGAACGTGTAAACAGGGCTCCATGGGATTTATCTTAATGCGACTCCGTGCAGCCAATGGCAATGTCCGTTTTAGGTATAATGCCGGGAGCCGCTTGTGGATTTGACAGCTCTAACACAGTTCCACCTCCGACATCGCAAAAACAACAACAGGATGGCATGAATCTGATAGAATCTAGCCCTAAGTGTTGGCATCATGTGTGTTGTCATCGTCTTCCACACACTTGACAGCGACCCCGACAGGAGTGGGATGCAACCCCCCTACACCCTACCGCCCAACCAACCAATCTCCCTTCAGGCCTATAACAGAAATAATCCACCTATCACAACAACTTGGGGAACACACATTTTTCTGCCATAATATCGCCATCTCTCCTCTTTGTTCAGCCATCTTTAATCATTTCTAATTATTGAGTGATTCCTTTCGCAAATCAAACATTGTTTTCATATTAATACCAGTGTGTGCTGCTGTGGTAAAGGTGAGGGGTGTATTTTCTTTGGTTGACATAATGATTCTCGGCGAGAATTTGAAGACGCCCATTTTGAAAGGATGAGAGCAAAACGGACGTTACTTCGTGATCTCTGTTAACGTAGGACACTGTGGTTGACTGTGTGCTTGTTGTTAGACAGCTCACCTACAGTATACTGTGTAGTGCAGGGGCCAAGAATAATATAATAATATTAATTCACTCAAAACTCAAAGATGTGGGGTCCTGAGTGGCACAGCGGTCTAAGGCACTCCATTTGAATCCAGCCTGCATCACATCCGGCCGTGAGTCCCATAGGGCGGCGCACAATTGGCCCGGCCTTGTCTGGGTTAGGCCGTCATTGTAAATAAGAATTTGTTCTTAAATGACTTGCCTAGTTAAATAAAGTTACATAAAAATATATAGAATAATAATAATAATAATAAATCTACTACCCAGACATTCACACAATCCCCGAAGAGGATTTAAAAATAAAAAAAAAGATTTATAGGAACGTTTACAAAGTTTGTGTATAATCAGTGTTTGCATCACCGATGAATCACAAAATGTCATTATTGACAAGAAGAGGTGTTAATCCTACGTGGTGTTTCCAGAGGGAAGAAAAGAGGTGTGACACAGTAGCACTGACCGAGCAGGCTTTAGATGATGCATTTGGTCCCTGTTCATTTGAGAATGAGAGGGAGAGTCCTCAGTAACACTGCACACTTAAGCGTGCAGGAATAACAATTGTATAAGGCTTGCTTATAAAAAGTTATAACGTATTATTACTACAGGCTTCAAGTAAAGTGTTAGTGAGTAATTTTCTCAACACCAGTGATAAGCTCTCACACCAATGAGCAGGTAGAACAAGCTTATCTTTTAATCAGAGCTCTCATCTGACAGCCAATCAATTGTCTCCATCCCTTTTCATGAAACACCATTACTTCTATGTTAATGTGAGAACTGCTGATAGGCGAGTACCCAGGAAGTGTTTGGTGGCATTGATTTTAAGTAAATGGAATATATTTATTGCTTTGAATGTGTATAAAGGAATGATTTCAAGAAAAGAGTACATCTATAGAAAAATGATATGTATAATATTTCTAAAAGGTTTCAAGAGAGAATTTCTATGAAAGAATATGACCATTGCATCCACCCTCAGAACTTATTCCCTTGTCACTTCATCCCTGTTTTGTGTTTGGATAGTGCCTCAAATAGCGCATTATTCTCTACACAGTGCCCCATTTCTGGCCTTTCTGCCTCTGAACTAGATTAGAACTACCCCATAATGCACTGCAAAGAGAAGTGTGGAAGCCATGTATTCTACTGTACCCAGATTACCTATATATTATAACATATCACTAAAAAGTGAACAGTATGTATGATCATTTGAGACATATCCATGATTCTATCAGTTCCCGGGGATGTTCTATGAACATAACCGTGATTGTTTGGATTGTCTGCAATTTAGGGTCTCCTGTTGGACCCCAAAAAATGCTACCTTGGTGAGATTCCTTTCTCTCGCTCCCTGTCCCTGTGTGCAACTGTATGATGATGAAGGGAAGACAAAGGGATGATAGAAAAAAGGGAATACCAGGCCAACAGAAAGAGAGGACTTGCAGGAGTTATAACGCTGCTATAACCCATTCATTATTTTAAAAGAAACAACAAGAGAGTGACATAGGAAAAAAAGCACAGTATTTTTTATGATTATATAGAATTATATGGAATTTTCTAAAAGACATTTGGAGAAAAATGTTCAACTCTGAAGTGTGGTTTGCCAAAAAGTTTTAAAAAAGAACTTAATATTATCAGATTCATGAGGAAACTAAGAAGCAATATTTTTACTGAATGGATTTCCTTGGTTGTGGTTTTTCCCAGTCTTAAGATGAACTATCATGATATATCATCACCTGTTGATGTTATGAACACTGATAGATGGAGTGGACAGAAGACATTTGTCCAATCAAAATGTATTTTATATACTATCCTCTGGCCATCACCTGCCTATCTTGAATATTGTAATTTTTGACAATTCCATTCACTTAGTCTTTGTATAATGTGTGTATAAATGACTGAAACGCTTTAAATGTATACATAAGCTCACAGTCCACTGGATCGAAAACTGTCCCGATGACACTTTTATGCTCAACTTACATAGACATGTACAAAAAAAGACTAGTTGTGACTGTTGACTTAATGGAGAAAAAAAAACATATCACTAAGCTAATTTATTTGCAGAATCATAGAACTGAGTAGTCGTATTAAGATGCTATACAAACCATCACTGTGTGACTATAAGGCTATGCTACATAAGGACTGGCATGGCTCACTATCATCACTACCATCACAACACAGTTGTTCACTTACCCATCGGCAACTATTTTGATACTTTTGTTATTTTCTCTTTTGGTTTAATTTTTTTATTTATTTTTTATTCTACATAATTACGAAGACGTTTCCGGCTCTTTTGTGTATATTTGTGTTCATGTTCCATATGTTGTAATTCCGCATACTTAGAGTCGACTATCTAATTATCAAAATGAAAAAGAAAGAGAAGTTCCTTGTAACTGCACTCTTCCTTCCCCCCCAAATCCTCAAGACTTCTTGTATGGCAACCAAAAGTTACTGTAAGAAATAAATCTAACATTGCACTATGGTTGTATTAATTTAATTCCTGATGTGCCTATTTTTGTGTTTCAAGCGTCTTGCTTCTTTGGATCCGTCTCGAAGGACCATGAAAAAGAGCGCCACCTCCCACATCAACAACAAGGTATCCCAGTCATGACACCACTGTAATGGGGGTCACGCTGCCGCTGACAGTATACTGTAGCTTCCTTCCTCACGAGCCCTTACTACTACACGTGAACACCCTCTCACTACAAATGAACACCCTGTCGACAACTGCCTTAGCCAGCTAAGCCACCGAAAAGCTAGCGATTAGATGGCACGGGTGGTGGCATTGCAAGCGAGGTCAACCAATTCAACTCAGTTGCACTTGTTAGCAGTTGATTTTACTCTTCAGGAACACAGACCCCAAAGCAAATCAGGGGGAGAAAAATTGGTTTATTCAAAGAGGACAAATCATAGATGTTACGCTGAGAGGTAGATGTTCATTCTCCCCTGTCCTCAGTGATTCCAGAAAATCACATTTTAGGATTTTTAATGAATTTATTTGCAAATTATGGTGGAAAATAAGTATTTGGTCAATAACAAAAGTTTATCTCAATACTTTGTTATATACCCTTCGTTGGCAATGACAGAGGTCAAACGTTTTCTGTAAGTCTCCACAAGGTTTTCACACACTGTTGCTGGTATTTTGGCCCATTCCTCCATGCAGATCTCCTCTAGAGCAGTGATGTTTTGGGGCTGTTGCTGGGCAACACGGACTTTCAACTCCCCCCAAAGATTTTCTATGGGGTTGAGATCTGGAGACTGGCTAGGCCACTCCAGGACCTTGAAATGCTTCTTACGAAGCCACTCCTTCGTTGCCCGGGCGGTGTGTTTGGGATCATTGTCATGCTGAAAGACCCAGCCACGTTTCATCTTCAATGCCCTTGCTGATGGAAGGAGGTTTTCACTCAAAATCTCACGATACATGGCCCCATTCATTCTTTCCTTTACACGGATCAGTCGTCCTGGTCCCTTTGCAGAAAAACAGCCCCAAAGCATGATGTTTCCACCCCCATGCTTCACAGTAGGTATGGTGTTCTTTGGATGCAACTCAGCATTCTTTGTCCTCCAAACATGACGAGTTGAGTTTTTACCAAACAGTTCTATTTTGGTTTCATCTGACCATATGGCATTCTCCCAATCTTCTTCTGGATCATCCAAATGCTCTCTAGCAAACTTCAGACGGGCCTGAACATGTACTGGCTTAAGCAGGGGGACACGTCTGGCACTGCAGGATTTGAGTCCCTGGCGGCGTAGTGTGTTACTGATGGTAGGCTTTGTTACTTTGGTCCCAGCTCTCTGCAGGTCATTCACTAGGTCCCCCCGTGTGGTTCTGGGATTTTTGCTCACCGTTCTTGTGATCATTTTGACCCCACAGGGTGAGATCTTGCGTGAAGCCCCAGATCGAGGGAGATTATCAGTGGTCTTGTATGTCTTCCATTTCCTAATAATTGCTCCCACAGTTGATTTCTTCAAACCAAGCTGCTTACCTATTGCAGATTCAGTCTTCCCAGCCTGGTGCAGGTCTACAATTTGGTTTCTGGTGTCCTTTGACAGCTCTTTGGTCTTGGCCATAGTGGAGTTTGGAGTGTGACTGTTTGAGGTTGTGGACAGGTGTCTTTTATACTGATAACAAGTTCAAACAGGTGCCATTAATACAGGTAACGAGTGGAGGACAGAGGAGCCTCTTAAAGAAGAAGTTACAGGTCTGTGAGAGCCAGAAATCTTGCTTGTTTGTAGGTGACCAAATAGTTATTTTCCACCATAATTTGCAAATAAATTCATAAAAAATCCTACAATGTGATTTTCCGGATTTTTCCCCCTCATTTTGTCTGTCATAGTTGAAGTGTACCTATGATGAAAATTACAGGCCTCTCTCATCTTTTTAAGTGGGAGAACTTGCACAATTGGTGGCTGACTAAATACTTTATTGCCCCACTGTACCTGCCCTATCCAGAATAGCCTACTCTCTCACTTTGACAGTTGGGGCTGCTATACTTTCACCCTCCTCCATGGCTGTTAGCTAGCTACTTACAAATGAATTTGGAGTTTGTTTTTTTACAGTGATAAATACATCAAAATAGCTAGCTAAGTGAATTAAATATCACCAGCTACCTAACTATACAGTATGTGAAGTTGGCTAGATAGCTAGCCGTGTGTCGCTTAGGGCGCCCATTGTGACTCACTTGTGGGCGTGCTGGCAGCATATAACAGCATGTTCGATTGTGCGTCAAAAATTTAGCATAGCAAGTTTGCATGAATGTCTGGTTATTAAATGGGTACATAGTTCAATAGTAATATCCTATAAAACACTCTGGTGACAAACCCACTTTGCTGCGCTGTTTCCAATTGTCCACATTGCTGGAAGAACCTATTCAAGTAAGTAAATACATTCTGAAAATGTTTTTTTAAAACGATGTATTATTAGCTAACTAGCTACAGTGCAGGCTAACTCAAATGAGCTAGCTAGTTGCCAACACAAAACTGGCCCACAATATTCACCCTTCCTGAATTCCCCACAGTCCTGCAGTGTAAATTCAACAAACAGAGTGAAGATTTCCACTCATCGGTCGAAGTGGATGAACCAAATCATCTAAGTTTATACATTGGCACATCATGTGAGTTTGTGTGTGTGTAGTTATGGGATGTGTTATGCTGTAATGGAACACTACATTGATTTGTGAGCTCTGGAGATCCACCTCCGACAGGCAGAAGCAACAATCACGGCGGGTTCGTCGGGTCGTCGGTTCACCCTGGCATTTCCATTCCTCTTCTGACATCAGAACTTGACGAACTGCTCACCATGAGTGATACCACGAGTGGACACAGAATACCAACTGAGATGGAACCCGAGGCAAATTTGGCTTACCAGTGAACCTCAGAGTATTCATCATGAATACTGTGTCTCAGAAGTTTCTGTCCATGAGTGATGCAACCCGAAGAAACATTAAAGACAGAGTTAATGAGTACTTGAGGTGGCGGAGAAAGTCTGGACATGGCCTGCTCTCCCTTATCTAAGAAATGAAGCATACAGTAAATGTAGTCTACAGTAAACATCTCATTGTCCTGTTGGTATTTGGCACACTGCACAGTAGCCTAATAAACATACATTTTGAAACAGTTTTGAAAATAAAATAAAATCTAATTCAATAATATTTCTACCACTGGGGTGATGACATGCACAAATGCATGAGTGATTGATTGATATATATTGAAGTAGTCCTTTAGACCAGTATGTAAGTTACTGTATGTTAAGACAGCTACAGTAAACATGACTAATAGTCCTACAGCTCCATGTCATTTCAATAAAAACCTTGAACCCACCGATCCCTTGAACCCACTATAACAGTAGGCCTACATTAAGATAAATATCATAAAAGACAAAAACTTACTGAGCATTTCATCCACAAAACACCATGAAAGTCTGATGTATGCTATGCATATTAACAGTAGAATAGCCAGGACTCAACGAGTAGCCTACCAATAGCCGCCAGTCTAATAAATCAATTTAATAGACACAATCACAAACAAATCCATTAATATTTTACTTAGGAAGAATATTAAATAAAAAACATGATACTAAGACAAAATAACAGAATAGCATGTTTTAAGATGTATTTCGCTGTGCTATAGTAGCTGAAGGCTACACTGAAAAAAATATTGCTTTGAATTTACTTAATTAAAATGTGTACATCGGTTCCACATAAATGAAACATGTTAGATAAGCACCATTTTTTCTTTTTCAGTTTACTTATTTTCTTTTTGTCAAGCAAATATCATTTGTTCAAGTAAATGCATTGTAATGGAATAGAATCAATTTAACACGATTGGGTTAAGCTAATTTTATTTCAATTAAATGTGTAGCTTCAAATGGATTTGATCATGTTCCCTAAACCTGATCACTACTTAATAATTAACATTATTTTATTGATGATATTACTCATAATTATGTAGAACTTTGTCCATAATTTATATGATGGACAAGGTTCTACATAATTATTCATGTAAGCACAAGATGAAATGCTGCCATTTTCTACCTTAGTGTTTGTATTTACACAAATGAATAGGGAAATAAAAAAGTACATGCTACAGATGTGGAACCAAGGAGCAAAAAAACATTTGCATCAGTGACAATGAAGGCAAAAGGCATGTGTTTCAAAAATTATACTGTCTTTTTTTGTAACGGTTCAGCTCTTTGGAACGACAAATGTCCATTCACTGACATTCTGTGTTCAATGAATTGCACAGGTCTAAATCACAGTGCCGTAGGTTATATATCTGTATTTAAAAATAAAAAAAAGATTTGTCCTAACATTGATTGGGCACTCTCTCTAATGCATTTGTTACAAAATGAGGTAATCTTTCATAAGGAGTAACAGACAAAGAATGAGGTAGGTATGTGTGCATGTTCATTCTTTTGACGAAAAGGACATGCTCATTCTGTTTTGAGTTTTTGTGAACAATCTAACAAGATCAACATAAGTCAAACAGTGTGTGAAACACAACGTACAGTCTGAAACACACAACAAAACAGCTCACTGAAACAGCCCGTTTTAAAATGTAACAGCTTTGTTAGAAAGTTTGTCCCCATTCAGTTCCATAAAAACCTTCCGAAAGACTTCAAAGGTGTTAGCAGAGCTCAGTAGGGTAACTGAGGTTCATGGCATACATGAGGCTGAACAGCATTGCAACAGCAAATGCTACGTTGCCCAGATCCTGCAGCACCTTGACACCTTCAAGGACAAACCCAGTGTCCTCTGGTTCCTCACTCGCGGCACGGTCTTTGATAATGTAGATCCCCACAGTAATGTCCTCAATGGCTGCCTTGGTGGACTCTTCATCCATGCCCTGAACAAGACACAAAGGCAAAACTTGTCAATCATACATCAATGATGTGTTTACAGTTAGCGACTCTAGATTGCAAAAAGTATAGCTCATGAAGCACAAGAGCATGATACAGACATAAAGTCAACTAAATCAAGAATTGCTGGTAATATTTGAACACCGCCTATTACAAGGCTAAAATTAAAAGTGGATCTAACAAAGATTTCCATTCTTTTCAGATTACATTTGAGACATAGCCAATTTGATCACTGTATTCAGCATTCATGCAAAAAAAAAATGGAGTCTATAATCTGAATAATACAATTCTGAATCAAAAAAATTAGAAAGTGCATCTAACCGCAGCCAATGAAATAAGATGGAAGACAGAGGAGATGACACAGTAATAGAATAGCTAGTGATATAATATGATGGTGACACGGAACAGGAGAGGAAGAAAAAGAAAGGAAGGAAACACTTCAATCTATTAACATACCACATATTCCCGAACAAGGTTTTCTGGGTCTTCACCCATATATACACACACACTCCCTTTATGATGCACTCTCGTCCGACATCTATGTTGCTATTCTAAGAAAAGAGAAGAAGGATTTGTTTAATTTGAAGTCAACGTTTGGCGTAGAACCACATATGAATGTCTTTTGAAGCATAAGGAATTCTTACATCAGCCATAGGTGCAATTATTGACGCGAGTCTTCTTCCCAGCTGTCCTCCTCTTTGGAACAACTTCAGGTGGGTATCTGAGTGTATATCAAGTTGAGAAAGATATTTGGACTGGAGTGGGGTTGTGGTGATTCTCTTCAACTCAGCATTGACCTGAAAATAGTAATTAAACAAATTAGATTTTTTTTAAATGCAGAAAGGAAAATATACTGGAGATGATCACACAAGCAGCAAACTAGAGGGTTCCCTATAGGGAGAGAAATAACTAGGCAGTCAGCACAAATGGTAATGACTCTGAATAAGGCTCACTTATGTGGCAAGCTGACGGAAAATAATCTTCTACCTTCACCAACAAATCCCAGATAACATACCCAATAGTAACTTACCCCAATGATTTCAAAGAGCGCATGCCATCTTGCCATGAAGTCCTCTACCATGGGTGCGTCACGGACAACTTCATGTCTCCTGTATACAAACATCTTCTCCATTTTGAACTTCACTGTCTCTTTGTTGTCCCTTGTTCTTCACATCGGACAGTGGAGCTTTCCCGCATGTCCTCGAGGCTCTCTTCTGTTTCTCCTGAGGGATATGTGGGGGAAAAGTTCACTTCTGCTCTCTTTGGCATTTTAACACCATAGGCTGCACTTGACTTCCCTGCAGGTTTGTGCTTCAAGGAGTTTATCGTCACCTTTGGACACCCCAGTCTTCTCAGGCGAGTGCGGTAGTTTCCCAGTTTGTATTTCTAACTGGTTTTCTATCCTCCACACACAGTGAAGGAACACTTCTCAGTCAGATTTTTAGTAACCTCTATTGAGTGGACTTTACTTTGGTGCACAATTAAGGCATTCCAGGTCTTAAATTCATATGGACAGTCAATGCATGTACATGGGTATAGGACAGTGCGGCCGTAATGTGGGTGCTTTAATGCTTTAACTTGTAATGATGCAAAAGTTGGGACCTACTTGACATCAATCCTGAACACCCCTTACACTTCCACATTCACACAACACTGAAAAAAAGAGAACAGAAATACCAGAAGACCTAAAGACTGACATTCGGAATTTTTTTGTTGTTGTCGCTATTAAAACAACCTCTAACAGTACTCACAAACACTATATAGCGTTTGAATGGGTAGACAAAGCAGCACAAATGTAGTAGGCAAACATGGACCTGTAGATACACATTTTGTTCATGAAATTCTTATTTTTTTCATGATGAAATTAAGTGGCCCGGGCCTTACTGAACACCTCCCAGAGGTCCTGTTACTCAGCAGGAATAGCGGAGAGGTCCGGTGCAACTTCCGAGCCCACAGGAAGATGTTCCGGGGAAGGCTGCGTTGACTTTAGGCAATGGGCGTGGCAGAACGGGCTCCAGCCCATGATGGCACCAGCAGTCCAGTCGAGAGATTGTGTTGCTGGAGCCAAGAGAATCCCAATACCACGGGAACCTGAGAAGACTTAATTAGCATGAATTGGATTGCCTCGTTGTGTTTCCCTGACACTCGTGGGTTGATGGGAGGGGTATTGTGGGCGACCCGGCCTATAGAGAGCCCGTCCAGCTCTCTAACATCCATGGGAATGGAGAGTGGCTGAGTGGGGATGCCCAGCTCGGATGACAGGGTAGCGTTCATAAAACTCTCATCTGCCCCAGAGTCGATGAGTAAACAGAGCGATTTTGACTGGTTCCCCAACAGCAGGATGGCATGGAAAGGGGTGCAAGTAAGGGAAGAGGAAAAGTTCTCTGTATGGCTCACCAGAGTACTCATCCCTACTGGTGAGCTTGGTCTTTTAGTGGACAGGAGGACAGAAAATGACCAGTAGTTCAGCAATACAGGCAACTCTTTGTGTGAAGCCGGAGTAGACTTTCGGCTGGGGACAGCCTACCTCTGCCTAGTTGCATCGGCTCGGGAAGAGGTGAATCGGCAGACTTCGGAGACTCTCAAGGGAACTCGGGTAGCCTCAGGTCCTCTCGGCCACGGAGACGTCGGGGACTTCGGGTATGCCTAGGAGGCGAGGTGGAATTGGACCTCCTCTCCCGTAGCCGCCCATCGATCCAGATGGTCATGGCAATGAGCGAGTCGAGATCCGTCGGTATGTCCCGGGCTGCTAGCTCGTCCTTCACTTCCTCCGATAAT
The DNA here is from genome assembly GCF_045679555.1 of Salvelinus alpinus. Taxonomy (NCBI): domain Eukaryota; kingdom Metazoa; phylum Chordata; class Actinopteri; order Salmoniformes; family Salmonidae; genus Salvelinus; species Salvelinus alpinus. Next base: position 49,183,904 of record NC_092090.1, read on the forward strand.
CTGTGCAGGAAGGTGTCAAACAGCGATTTCGTTTTCCAGACACTTTCAGCTGCCAACGTGCGGAAATCCACCCCATAGTCTGCCACACTGCGGGAGTCTTGCTAAAGCTGGAGTAACTTCCGGGCAGCCTCTCTCCAGGACAATGGAGAATCAAAACCTTCTTCACCTCCGCCACGAACTCCTCCAGACTGAAGCATACTGCCGACTGTTGTTCCCACACGGTCGTAGCCCAGGCGAGGAAGGAGGAGGGCTGCAGCTCGATGATGAGAAAACACTGCGCGAGTAACGCCTGACAGGTTCCCGACTCTCCAGCGAAGCGTTCCGGGGTAGATAAGCGGGGTTCTCGGGAAACCGGGAACTGTTACTGAGGGGGCAAGAGGTTACCGTCGTGGTAGACTGCCTGACAGACAACCCGCAGAATTTCTCCAGCAATGTGTTCAACCCGCAGTCATGGTGTTCGGCCAAGGTCTGGAACCCCTCCGTAAGACCATGAAGCAAATCCTCATGCCTTCCAATGGTGTCTCTTTAGGAGGAGACGGCATTGTGGCTCTGGTCCGAGTCTGCTGGGTCCGTCATGGCCAGTTCGTACTGTCAAGACTCAGGAGAAGACCCAGACAGGTCAAGGGCAGGCAGAGGTCAGTAATCCAGAGCAGAGTCCGAAAGGTACAGAATGGCAGGCAGGCAGGCTCAGGGCAGGCAGAGGTCAGTAATCCGGGGTGGTGTGACAAGGTACAGAACGGCAAGCAGGCTCAGGGTCAGGGCAGGCAGAATGGTAAAAACTGGGAAAACTAGAAAACAGGAACTAGAGAAAGACATGAGCACAAGAAAAACGCGGGTAGGCTTGACCAAACAAAACTGGCAACAGACAAACAGAGAACACAGGTATAAATACACTGGGGATAATGGGGAAGATGGGCGACACCTGGTTGTAGTTATTATAGGAATTGTAGGACTATTTCTCTCTATACCATTTGTATTTCATATACCTTTGACTATTGGATGTTCTTATAGGCACTATAGTATTGCCAGCCTAATCTTGGGAGTTGATAGGCTTGAAGTCATAAACAGCCCAATGCTTGAAGCACAGCGAAGAGCTGCTGGCAAACGCAGGAAAGTGCTGTTTGAATGAATGCTTACGAGCCTGCTGTTGCCTGCCACCGCTGTCAGACTGCTCTATCAAAAATCAAATCATAGACTTAATTATAATATAATAAACACACAGAAATACGAGCCTTAGGTCATTAATATGGTCAAATCCAGAAACTACCATTTTGAAAACAAAACGTTTATTCTTTCAGTGAAATACGGAACCATTCCATATTTTATCTAACGGGTGGCATCCCTAAGTCTAAATATTGCTGTTACATTGCACAACCTTCAATGTTATGTCATAATTATGTAAAATCCTGGCAAATTAATTACGGTCTTTGTTAGGAATGGTCTTCACACAGTTCGCAATGTGCCAGGCGGCCCAAACTGCTGCATATACCCTGACCCTGCTTGAACAGAACGCAAGAGAAGTGACACAATTTCCCTAGTTAAAATAAATTCATGTTAGCAGGCAATATTAACTAAATACGCAGGTTTAAAAAAAAAATACTTGTGTATTGATTTTAAGAAACGCATTGATGTTTATGGTTAGGTACACATTGGTGCAAAGACAGTGCTTTTTTCACGAATGCGCTTGTTAAATCATCACCCGTTTGGCGAAGTAGACTGTGATTCGATGACAAATTAACAGGCACCGCATTGATTATATGCAACGCAGGACAAGCTAGATAAACTAGTAATATCATCAACCATGTGAAGTTAACTAGTGATTATGTGAAGATTGATTGTTTTTATAAGATAAGTTTAATGCTTGCTAGCAACTTACCTTGGCTCCTTGCTGCACTTGCGTAACAGGTGGTCAGAGAGAAACTTTTTCAAACTTTGACAGTGTTACTAGAGACATTTCGGTTGCAATGACTAACTTCATAATTGATTTCGAACAGAGTTTTTGGAGCAGTGGCTTCTTCCTTGCTGAGTGGCCTTTCAGGTTATGTCGATATGGGACTCGTTTTACTGTGGATACAGATACTTTTGTACCTGTTTCCTCCAGCATCTTCACAAGGTCCTTTGCTGTTGTTCTAGGATTGATTTGCACTTTTCGCACCAAAGTACGGTAATCTCTGAGACACAACACGTCTCCTTCCTGAGCGGTATGACGGCTGCATGGTCCCATGGTGTTTATACTTGCGTACTATTGTTTGTACAAATGAACGTGGTACCTTCAGGCATTTGGAAACTGCTCCCAAGGATGAACCAGACTTTCTTTGAGGTCTTGGCTGATTTCTTTTGATTTTCCCATGATGTCAAGCAAAGAGGCACTGAGTTTGAAGGTAGGCCTTGAAATACATCCACAGGTACACCTCTAATTGACTCAAATGATGCCAATTAGCCTATCAGAAGCTTCTAAAGCCATTACATCATTTTCTGTAAATTTCCAAGCTGTTTAAAGGCACAGTCAACTTAGTCTATGTAAACTTCTGACCCACTGGAATTGTGAGACAGTGAAATAATCTGTCTGTAAACAATTGTTGGGAAAATTACTTGTGTCATGCACAAAGTAGATGTCCTAACCGACTTGCCAAAACTATAGTTTGTTAACAAGAAATTTATGGAGTGGTTGAAAAACTAGTTTTAATGACTCCAACCTAAGTGTCTGTAAACTTCTGACTTCAACAGTATGTACACCAATCTTCCAACATTACCATGGGTTAAAGAACTGAATGTGGTAATTTTCAGAAAGAATCAAACTACTTTTCTTTCATGCATAAAATGCTCTCCAACCCTTTTTATGATTCATAAATACTTTCCTAACCCTAAATAAATATACAAGGTCAGAGTATTTTGAAATCTACCAATTGGCGCTGGAAGAGACAAATATGCATATATTCAGATGGCTTTCATTCATTGATCTCTAATATTCTAAACCCATTCTCTCGATATATTCCATTGAGTCTGTCGCCAAAATGTATTATTTATTTTTTTAATAAATAAAAGGTACACTGTATTTAAAGGAATGGCTTAAGATAAATGTACTGAAAACCCTATTGAATGAAAACTCCACAAGTGGGAGGGTTTCAGTGGTTGAATTACATTTATTCAGCGCGCGCAAGGGAACCATGCCTGCAAAGCCCATTACGCACCTTCATAAGGTTGAGGATGTGTCATACAGAAGCTGTTCATTTCAGGATGTAGATAGCAGATGTAAAGACAAAGCGAAGTAACCAAAATACTATCCATACATTGTTTATTTAAACTATTTACTTACAAAAAACAAAAGAACAAGCAGGTAATGTGGTGACTTGAGCAAGCAGAAGAACAGAAAAAAAGAAACAAATATAAAAGGTCACTTTATTATTATAAAACCCCAAAGAATTTATTTGATGAGATCCCATCCCCACTCACCTACTGAAGCTACACTACTGCATTAGATCGCCGTGACGTTGGGGTGAGATTGTCATCGGTTAAAATAATCACTCTGCGTTTTAGAAACAATCACAGTCAAAATCCCCCTTATAGCCCAATATTGTTACAGAATATTATTTTCGTACTTATAGCCAGCCGCCTATAGATAAATATCACTCTGCAGTCACTCAGTCAACAGTACATGTTGGTCTTGATACGGATGTCAATGTGGCCCCAGACATAATAATATACCAAGTCTCACATACAGTACATGAACACGCTACAGACATGACATAGAACACGTGACAGACTCCTGTCACAGGCAGCGTGACGACACGCACGTGACAAAATATACAGGTCTTGTCTACATTGAACACGCAGCGAGGGCAGGGGTTTGAAAAACAGATAATTTTTTTCTACTCAATATATTTCTCAGAGCATCATAAAAATTCTGTACATCATTTACTTTCAGCATCCTATCTGACATGATCTACCGCAGGGCTATGGGCGGGTGATTAAAAAGAAAGACGACTACATGATTTATTTTCTTCTACTGCTTTCTGGTGTGTTCTTTCATGACAATGGGAAAAGGAGGAGACTAGAAGCAGCAACAGAGGTTCACGACATCTACGGTGATCGCATTTGCCCCTTGATTAAGGAAATGCAGGCGTTACACCAAAAATGTGGGTAAGCCTAAGCAAACTTACTGTTGTCAATAACACATCCTCAAAAACATCCCTAGTCGGTTTCTTAGTGTTATCTGATCTCCGCTGACTAAAGCAAACAAGAGTGTTCCAAAAGAGAAAGAAATCACCGCAGCTCAGAGTTCTCTCCGAACCAGCTACACACCAATCAACTCACTACTGGTCTGTACTATTACCAAACTGAACCAAAGTGCTAGCACACCAATCAACGTCAAACCACTTCTCGAAGTGGCATTTTTTTTTATCAAAACATAATACATTTCCAGTGTTTTGTCTTCATACTAGTTTCAAACTTGGTCTAAAAGTTACTTTAAGCCTTCTTAAAAAGAGGACCACAACGTCACTATGTGCACATAAAGCATGGGGTTAATTTCTACGTCACCTCTGTGATCTCCGTCTTTGGTGATGTTAATATCTATACTGCGAGTGATACTGTAGCAGCCAGGTCTCAATCGATACCGTGGAAGATTGAATACATGTCAAAGAGGGAACATTTCAATTTTAAGTAAATCAACTAAATGGTGCAAGTGGGGCAAAGCAGCAAGAGTGCCTGGCATCTTATAGAAAACCAAGAATATAACGAGCCATTATAATGGGAGTAGTGTTTTTCTGATGACTTGCTTTACCATGAAAGGCCTTTCTGTCATAGCAGGGCTCACCCGCTCACTCTATATCTCTCGATTGCGTAGCAGGGTGAGTGTTTGTCCGTGAATCTTCTTTTATTCTGAGTCCTTTATCAGGCTGAAGCCTCCTCCCAAGGAGAGGAGCGAGAGAAAGGAAGAAAGACAGGGACAGCTGAAAGACCTGAGAATGTCGAGCACACTTGAAAGAAGCACCGTGATCAACAGAATGACAGAGCGCGAGAAAAAGAGAGGAATCAGAAGAGATGGAGGGATGGGGAGAGAGCCTGTTTGGTGTAATGGGCGGCCTCATTGCCGAACCTCAACGTAATTGGCTGGGAAGAGGCCGTAGGCACCCCGGCACACACCCCTCCACCAGCCCTCGTCAATCATCTCAATGTTAGTGATGATGTCATCAGGATCGAAAGAGATCTCGTCATCACCAGCTGGAAGGCAAACATTCCATATCAGTCAACATTCCATTCCATTGCCCTCATATTATAAAGAATGTCAAAAGGGTTTGTGTATATCATGAATGTGTCCGATTCATTGTATTATTGGGGTAATTATGAAATATTGATTAAAAAAAATTAGGGCTTTGATAGATGTGATGATCAAAGTATAGACAATAGAGGGCTTGCCTCCACTCACCTGCTTGGTAGTCATACAGGGCCACTGCGGTTAACCCCAAGTCCTCACCGTACTCATATGTCTGGGAGTCTGCAGGGAAAAGACAACACACAAGGGGAGATTGTCAATTGAGAAAAATTCGGTCCTCTCCTTGACTCCTCCTCTCCCTCGTGACCCGGAAACCGATAAGTGGTCGCCATATGTAGGAGTGTCAATTCATTAATAGTTGAACAGAGGAGTATGCGCCTCTCCTTGATAGCCTTTTCCAGCCGAGGATACTTAAGTGAATCCTATCGGGAAAAGTGTTGTAATCCACCACACCCTCTTTGAATCAGCTGTTGTTTTCACGTAGGATGAACGCATGCACACCATAAAAAAATACTCTAGTAATCGTTTTGTCAATAAAATGTCTGGCACTAGCTCTCCTGTTTTTACTACCTTACACATATTTTGGGACTCCTCCTCTGTAAATGTAATTTGCCTGAGTCATTTCATGCATTTATTTCCACGTTTCCTCTCTTCCCCTCAGGTCAAAGGTAATCGAGGAGAGGACGCAAGGAACTGAGCGAATCCAATCAAGATTCTCCCAATGGCTCAATCGCTTAAAATGATGTCCTTTTCTCATCATCTCCCCTTAATTTGCACTGATTGGAAAGACTTGACAGGTGAAAACAGTAAGGTAGAAGCTCATCATTAGGCTCTTTTACGAGAAAGAGCCAAGTTAGAAATGGAGCTCACAGTGACTCAGCATATGGCATGTCCTACTCCTCCCCTCTCGTTCACTCTCACCTCCTGTCTCGTCAGGAATCTGGTAGAGTGCCTCCTCCTGAGCGGGAGGCTCCTCGTACGTCTGCTCGGCAGAGGGCCGGGAGGTGGGCTCCGCCTCGTACAGCTCTTCCCCATTCTCCTCTGCTGCAGGATCCTCGTACACACCAACGTCCTGACACAGCCAGCAGAGGGAGACACACAGTCAGATAACAGCTCCTAACCCCTGAGTCAATTCAAATTCCTCCTTAACTATGACTTTTTGGTACTTTACCTTATTTTTCTTCCTCTATGAAAATATCACAGAAAGCATGGTAAGGAAGGAAGGAAAGTCAAAGTCACAAAGTAAAAGCGAGAAGAGGACTGCAGCATTGGAATAAATCAGACCATCCTTGTTCACGCCAATGTCACTTAACTGCAAGAAGGACTGAGTCATCCATTTTTGAAGGATGTACTCATCCATATTGTACTCAGCAAACTAACTACTAGCAAAAAAGTGATGCGCATGTTGGCATGTTAAGCAAACAGGCATTTGTGGGAGTGCAGTGATTGGTGGAACCGGTTGTCATTCACCTGGTAAACTGGGTCGGCGGCTGCAGGTGCACACGAAAGTGAGGCTTGCTGGGCAGAAGGGGTAGGGCTAATGGTAGGGATGGTCTCAGAAGCCAGGGAGGCAGGCTTAGCCTTGGCTGTCTCCTCTATCTTGCGCCGCGCCTCCTCTTGCTCCTGCTTCTCCTTGGCCTGGCGGCGGGTTCTCTCCTCCTCCGCCCGCTTCTTGTCCTCCTCCTCATTCTGCTTGGCGATGTTCTCAAAGCGGGCCTTGATGCTGCCCGTGCTGCTGCCGGCTAGGGAGGGATGACACAGGGAGGGCAGATCATAATCAAACAAGTGGTTCAAGTTCATATTCTGCAATGATCTTGACAAACATATCACACACACACACGCTGCTTTGGTGGTTACTTACCAGTTTCCACAGGCTTGGTCCTCTGGTAGGCAGGTTTTGGTTTCTCCACATCCTCAAAGTTACCTGCACTCTGCCATTCAAACGAGAGGGAGGAGAGTAACTACACACAATAGATGAGAAATCCCCATTCTTCAGATATTAGGTATAGAGACAACGTACCTTATCCATTCTGTCCTTCTGGATGCCAAACTTCCCTCCAAACCCATGGGAGTAGTCTGTAAACAGCAGAGAATAAATAGTTAGTATGCCTTTAATTCACAGATTCAAGTGATAGTTCACCTGTAAAGTGTTTTTTTTTTTTAGGGAAATTTAAGAAAGGGATGAAGTAAAAAAGGAATGAAGCACATAGCATGCAGACCTGTGAACAGAGGATCAAATAAAATAAAAAAAGCTTAGAATGGAGGAAGGGTAGGGCTGGGCGATACATTGTGTATTTGTTGGTATCGCGAAACAGTGCGCTGATAGTATTTTGCCAAAATACTACACTATCAGTTCACACTACCTCTCTCCTCTGCCAAAATCTGTAGCCATTGTTGCCTACTTGGGTTTATGTTAATATTTCTGAATAGGGGTTATGGTACCATACAATAGGAATGTCAAAAAGGAATGTATTTATATGCATTTATAATACTAATTATATCCTAGGATCCTACACGTTTATGTTCTATCTATAGATATACAAAAGTATGTGGACACCCCTTCAAATTAGTTGATTCAGCTATTTCAGCCACACTCATTGCTGACAACTGTATAAAATCAAGCACACAGTCGTGCAATCTCCATAGACAAATATTGTCCACAGAATGGCCTGTGGCACAGTCATAGGATGCCACCTTCCCAACAAGTCAGTTCGTCAAATTTTAGAGTTCCAAACTGCCTCTGGAAGCAATGTCAGCATAAGAACTGTTAATCTGGAGCTTCATGAAATGGGTTTTCATGGCCGAGCAGCCCACACAAGCCTAAAATCACCATGCGCAATGCCAACCTTCGGCTGGCGTGGTGTAAAGCTCGCCGTCATTGGATTTTGGATCAGTGGAAACACGTTCTCTGGAGTGATGAATCACGCTTCACCATCTGACAGTCTGACAGATGAATCTGGGTTTGGCGGATGGCAGGAAAACGCTACATGCCCCAATGCATAGTTCCAACTGTAACGTTTGGTGGAGGAGGAACAATGGTCTGGGGCTGTTTTTCATGGTTCGGGCTAGGCCCCTTAGTTCCAGTGAAGGGAAATCTTACGGTACAGCATACAAATAGACAATTCCGTGCTTCAACTTTGCGGCAACAATTTGGGGAAGGTCCATGGCCGTTCCAGCATGACAATGCCCCTGTGCACAAAATGAGGTCCATTTAGAAATGGTTTGACGAGATCGGTGTGGAAGAACTTGACTGGCCTGCATAGAGCCCGGACCTCAACCCCATTGAACACTTTTGGAATTAATTGGAATGCCGACTGCAAACTAGGCCTAATCACCCAACATTAGTGCCCGACCTAACTAATGCTCTCGTGGCAAAACGGAAGCAAATCCCAGCAGCAATGTTCCAACATATTGTGGAAAGCCTTCCCAGAAGTGTAGAGGCTGTTATAGCAGCAAATGGGGGGACCAACTCCATATTAATGCCCATGATTTTGGAAAATTGATATTCGACAAGGTGTCCTCATACTTTAGGTAAAGTAGTGTGTGTTTAACTATGTACGTGTATATGTATGTCTGTCAGTCTATGTACAGTACCAGTGAAAAAAGTTGACAATCATTTAAGGGTTTTTCTTTATTTTTACAATTTTCTACATTGTAGAATAATAGTGAAGACGTCAAAACTATGAAATAAAACAAACAGCTTTTCACACTTCGCATTCTCTCAACCAACTTCATGAGGAATGCTTTCCAACAGACTTCAAATCTAAATCAAATGTTATTGGTCACATACTCGCAATAACATCTGCTAACCACGTGTGTAGCGAAATGCTAGTGAAGGAGTTCCAACATACGCTGAGCACTTGTTGGCTGATTTTCCTTCCTTCACAGTCCAACTCATCCCAAACCATCTCAATTGGGTTGAGGTCGGGCGATTGTGGTTGGGTTGAGGCCAGGTTATCTGATGCAGCACTCCATCGCTCTCTTTCTTGGTCAAATGGCCCTTGCACAGCTTGGAGGTGTGTTGGGTCATTGTCCTGCTGAAAAACAAATAATAGTCCCACTAAGCACAAACCAGATGGGATGGCATATCGCTGCAGAATGCCTTGAATTCTAAATAAATCACAGACACTGTCACCAGCAAAGCACCCCCACACCTCCTCCATGCTTCACGGTGGGAACCACATATGGAGATCATCCGTTCACCTACGCTGCGTCTCACAAAGACACGACGGTTGGAACCAAAAATCTCAAATTTGGACTCATCAGACCAAAGGAAAGATTTCCCTCGGTATAATGCCCTTTGCTCGTGTTTCTTGGCACAAGCAAGTCTCTTCTTATTATTGGTGTCCTTTAGTAGTGGTTTCTTTGTAGCAATTCGACCATGAAGGCCTGATTCACACAGTCTCCTCTGAACAGTTGATGTTGAAATGTGTCTGTTACTTGAACTCTGTGAAGCATTTATTTGGGCTGCCATTCTGGAGATCGGTAACTCTAATGAACTTATCCTCTGCAGCAGTGGTAACTCTGGGTCTTCCTTTCCTGTGGCGGTCCTCATGAGAGTCAGTTTCAAAGCGCTTGATGGTTTTTGCGACTGCACTTGAAGAAACTTTCAAAGTTCTTGAAATGTTGTGCATTGACTGACCTTCATGTCTCAAAGTAATGATGGACTGTCATTTCTCTTTGCTTATTTGAGCTATTCTTGCCATAATATGGACTTGGTCTTTTACCAAAAAGGGCCATCTTCTGTATATCACCCCTACCTTGTCACAACACAACTGTTTGGCTCAAAAGCATTAAGGGGGGAAAAATCCACAAATGAACTTTTAACAAGGAACACCTGTTAATTGAAATGCATTCCAGGTGACTACCTCATGACGCTGGTTGAGAGAATGCCAAGAGTGTGCAAAGCTGTCAAGGCAAAGGGTGGCTACTTTTAATAATCTCAAATATAAAATAGATTTTGATTTGTTTAACAGTTTTTTGGTTACTACATGATTCCATGTGTGTCATTTCATAGTTTTGATGTCTTCACTATTATTCTACAATGTAGAAAAAAAGTAAAAACTAAGAAAAACCCTGGAACAAGTAGGTCCAAACTGGTACTGTATATTATTGCAATTGGTGATTAATTTCTATTTTGTCAATATCGTCCGGCCCTGGGGGTAGGTTTGTACAGTAGGGGTGATGTGTTGAAGGGGGACTAGGATGGGTAAAGGGCAAAGGCGCTTTAGACATTCCAAAACAGTGCTAGGGCAAAAGGGAGGAGAATAAACTTTGGAAAGAAAACGAGGGATGGTGTGTTCTGTGCCTTGCTGAGACTCGTGCTTGGCCAGCCTCTCCTTGTGCTCATAACCCAGGGCACATTGGTCTTGCTTCTCCACCTCTACCCCATACTGCCCTCCAAACCCACGCTTATAGTCTGAAACAATAGACAAACATATATATATATATATACACACACATATATATACACACACATACACAATATATACACACACAGATACAGTGGGGAGAACAAGTATTTGATACACTGCCGATTTTGCAGGTTTTCCTACTTACAAAGCATGTAGAGGTCTGTAATTTTTATCATAGGTACACTTCAACTGTGAGAGACGGAATCTAAAACAAAAATCCAGAAAATCACATTGTATGATTTTTAAGTAATTCATTTGCATTTTATTGCATGACATAAGTATTTGATCACCTACCAACCAGTAAGAATTCCGGCTCTCACAGACCTGTTAGTTTTTCTTTAAGAAGCCCTCCTGTTCTCCACTCATTACCTGTATTAACTGCACCTGTTTGAACTCGTTACCTGGATAAAAGACACCTGTCCACACACTCAATCAAACAGACTCCAACCTCTCCACAATGGCCAAGACCAGAGAGCTGTGTAAGGACATCAAGGATAAAATTGTAGACCTGCACAAGGCTGGGATGGGCTACAGGACAATAGGCAAGCAGCTTGGTGAGAAGGCAACAACTGTTGGCGCAATTATTAGAAAATAGAAGAAAATAGAAGAAGTTCAAGATGATGGTCAATCACCCTCGGTCTGGGGCTCCATGCAAGATCTCACCTCGTGGGGCATCAATGATCATGAGGAAGGTGAGGGATCAGCCCAGAACTACACGGCAGGACCTGGTCAATGACCTGAAGAGAGCTGGGACCACAGTCTCAAAGAAAACCATTAGTAACACACTACGCCGTCATGGATTAAAATCCTGCAGCGCACACAAGGTCCCCCTGCTCAAGCAGGCGCATGTCCAGGCCCGTCTGAAGTTTGCCAATGACCATCTGGATGATCCAGAGGAGGAATGGGAGAAGGTCATGTGGTCTGATGATTCAAAAATAGAGCTTTTTGGTCTAAACTCCACTCGCCGTGTTTGGAGGAAGAAGAAGGATGAGTACAACCCCAAGAACACCATCCCAACCGTGAAGCATGGAGGTGGAAACATCATTCTTTGGGGATGCTTTTCTGCAAAGGGGACAGGACGACTGCACCGTATTGAGGGGAGGATGGATGGGGCCATGTATTGTGAGATCTTAGCCAACAACCTCCTTCCCTCAGTAAGAGCATTGATGATGGGTCGTGGCTGGGTCTTCCAGCATGACAACGACCCGAAACACACAGCCAGGGCAACTAAGGAGTGGCTCCGTAAGAAGTATCTCAAGGTCCTGGAGTGGCCTAGCCAGTCTCCAGACCTGAACCCAATAGAAAATCTTTGGAGGGAGCCGAAAGTCCGTATTGCCCAGCGACAGCCCCGAAACCTGAAGGATCTGGAGAAGGTCTGTATGGAGGAGTGGGCCAAAATCCCTGCTGCAGTGTGTGCAAACCTGGTCAAGAACTACAGGAAACGTATGATCTCTGTAATTGCAAACAAAGGATTCAGTACCAAATATTAAGTTCTGCTTTTCTGATGTATCAAATACTTATGTCTTGCAATAAAATGCTAATTAATTACTTAAAAATCATACAATGTGATTTTCGGGATTTTTGTTTTAGATTCCGTCTCTCACAGTTGAAGTGTACCTATGATAAAAATTACAGACCTCTACATGCTTTGTAAGTAGGAAAACCTGCAAAATCGGCAGTGTATCAAATACTTGTTCTCCCCACTGTACATATATATACACACACACACACATATACATACATACATACCACACAGCAGATCCAAGATGGCGTAGCAGTGCAGATGTTTGTCGTTCTCCTGTTTAAATGTTGTATTTTTCGTATGTATATATATATATATCAATCTCTTTTTCTATTTTTTAAATAAAAATATACCTTCCGGCAACCCGCCTCACCCAATGTGATACGGATCTGCTATTTTTAGACCTTATAGCCAGAACCTCCATCAGAAGCTAGCCATCAGGAGCTAGCCAGCTAATTAGCAAGTAGCTATTTAGTCATTGTTAGCCACTACTAGCGGCCTATACCTTTAGCACAGACATCAGCCGCTTTTAGCCTGGATAATACTTGCCAGCCTGCCAGTCTGCTCAGCGCGTTATCAACCCTGAGCATATCGGACTGTTTTTCTCCACGACAACACCGGATTCCTGCCGTAAGCCCTGGACCATTACTCCAGATCATCACAGCTAGCTAGCTGCCACAGAGTGGCCCAGCCCCGAAGCTAGCCTTGAGAGAGGCCAATCTCCCGGCCTGCTCAGTGGACCCTATGATCACTCGGCTACACAGCTGATGCCTCCCGGACTCTTCACTAACACGACTAGAATCCACTACACCACCGGATTCTTGCCGTAAGCTCAGGACATTTGAATTGGATCATCGCTGCTAGCTAGCTGCTACCGAGTGGCTATAGTGGCTAACGCCCTTGTCCCATCTCCCGGCTAGCAAACAAAATTACTCCAGCTACAATACCTCTTTTGCCAACTGGCCTGAACCTTTTCTCAACACTGAGCCCCGCCGTTCCATCACGACTGGTCTGCCGACGTAATTCCATCCACTGTGCCCTCAACCGGCCTTTGCCGGACGTCGGAGCAGACGCTTCTACTAGTCCCGGCCTGCTAATTTATTTTATTTATTTTTTAAACGCTGTATCTCCCGCTTGCTAGCGTAGTAACGACTACCTAGCGGCTTCCCTGTTTAATCTATTGCTGTTCACTGGACCCTATGATCACTTGGCTACATAGCTGATGCCTGCTGGACTGTTCATTAATCACGGTACTCCATTTTGTTTATCTGACGGCCGCTGCCTCGAACTCAGGCCCTGTGTGTAGTTAACTGACCCTCTGCCCATTCATCGCCATTTTACCTGTTGTTGCCGTCTTAGCTGATTAGCTGTTGTTGTCTTACCCGTTGTCTTAGCTAGCTCTCCCAACCAACACATGTGATTGCTTTATGCCTCGCTTTATGACTCTGTCAATATGCGTTGTATACTGTTGTTTAGGGTAGTTATCATTGTTTTAGTTCACTGCGGAGCCCCTAGTCCCACTCCACATGCCTCAGAGACCTCTTTTATCCCACCTCCCACACATGCAGTGACCTCACCCAACTAGTGCGTCCAGAGATGCAACCTCTCTTATCATCACTCAATGCCTAGGTTTACCTCCACTGTACCCGCACCCTACCAGTCTTGATATTATGCCCCAAATCTATCCTACCACGCACAGAAATCTGCTCCTTTTATTCTCTGTCCCGAACGCACTAGACGACCAGTTTTGATAGCCTTTAGCCGTACCCTCATCCTACTCTGTTCCTCAGGTGATGTGGAGGTCAACTCAGGCCATGCGCTCTCATTTGTTGACTTCTGTAACCGTAAAAGCCTTGGTTTCATGCATGTTAACATCAGAAGCCTCCTCCCTAAGTTTGTTTTACTCATTGCTCTAGCACACTCCACCAACCCTGATGTCCTTGCCGTGTCTGAATCCTGGCTAAGGAATTTCCATCCCCAAATACAACATTTTCCATCATGATAGAACTGCCAAAGAAGGAGGAGTTTCAATCTACTGAAGAGATAGCCTGCAAAGTTCTGTCATACTTTCCAGGTCTATGCCCAAACAGTTCGAGCTTTCAATTTAAAAAAATAATTTCTCCAGAAATAAGTATCTCACTGTTGCTGCCTGTTTATAGACCCCCATCTTGCCCCTTTCAAAAAATGTCGAACTAATAAACAGATATATCCCTTGGTTCACTCCAGACCTGACTGCCCTCGACCAGCACAAAAACATCCTGTGGCGGACTGCACTAGGATCAAATAGTCCCCGCGATATGGAACTTTTCAGGGAAGTCAGGAACCAATACACACAGTCAGTTAAGAAAGCAAAGGCTAGCGTTTTCAAACAGAAATTTGCATCCTGTAGTTCTAACTCCAAAAGTTTTGGGACACTAAAGTCCATGGAGAATAAGAGCACCTCCTCCCAGCTGCCCACTGCACTGAGGCTAGGAAACACTGTCACCACTGATAAATCCACGATAATCGAGAATTTCAATAAGCACTTCTCTAACGGCTGGCCATGCTTTTCCTCCCGGCAACCCCAACCCCGGCCAACAGCTCCGCACCCCCCGCAGCTACTTGCCCAAGCCTCCCCAGCTTCTCCTTCACCCAAATCCAAATAGATGATGTTCTGAAAGAGCTACAAAACCTGGACCCGTACAAATCAGCTGGGCTAGACAATCTGGACCCTCTCCTTCTAAAATTATCCACCGCCATTGTTACAACCCCAATTACCAGTCTGTTCAACCTCTCTTTCGTATCGTCCGAGATCCCTAAAGATTGGAAAGCTGCCGCGGTCATCCCCCTCTTCAAAGGGGATGACACTCCAGACACAAACTGTTACAGACCTATATCCATCCTGCTCTGCCTTTCTAAAGTCTTCGAAAGCCAAGTTAACAAACAGATCACTGACCATTTCGAATCCCACCGCACCTTCTCCGCTGTGCAATCCTGTTTCCGAGCTGGTCACGGGTGCACCTCAGCCACGCTCAAGGCACTAAACGATATCATAACCGCCATCGATAAAAGACAGTACTGTGCAGCCGTCTTCATCGACCTGGCCAAGGCTTTCGACTCTGTCAATCACCGTATTCTTATCGGCAGACTCAACAGCCTTGGCTTCTCAAATGACTGCCTCGCCTGGTTCACCAACTACTTCTCAGATAGAGTTCAGTGTGTCAAATCGGAGGGCCTGTTGTTCGGACCTCTAGCAGTCTCTATGGGGGTACCACAGGGTTCAATTCTCGGGCCGACTCTTTCCTCTGTATATATCAATGATGTCGCTCTTGCTGCGGGTGACTCCCTGATCCACCTCTACGCAGACGACACCATTCTGTATACATATGGCCCTTCTTTGGACACTTAACAAACCTCCAAATGAGCTTCAATGCCATACAACACTCCTTCCGTGGCCTCCAACTGCTCTTAAAATGCAGGTAAAACTAAATGCATGCTTTTCAACCGATCGCTGCCCACACCCGCCCGCCCGATCAGCATCACTACTCTGGACGGTTCTGACTTAGAATATGTGGATAACTACAAATACCTAAGTGTCTGGTTAGACTGTAAACTCTCCTTCCAGACTCATATTAAACATCTCCAATCCAAAATTAAATCTAGTCGGCTTCCTATTTTGCAACAAAGCCTCCTTCACTCATGCTGCCAAACATACCCTCATAAAACTGACTATCCTACCAATCCTCGACTTCGCCGATGTAATTTACAAAATAGCCTCCAACACTCTACTCAGCAAATTAGATGTGGTCTATCACAGTGCCATCCATTTTGTCACCAAAGCCCCATATACCACCCACCACTGCGACCTATATGCTCTCGTCGGCTGGCCCTCGCTACATATTCGTCGCCAGACCCACTGGCTCAAGGTCATCTATAAGACTTTGCTAGGTAAAGCTCCACCTTATCTCAGCTCACTGGTCACCATAACAACACCCACACGTAGCACGCGCTCCAGCAGGTATATCTCACTGGTCATCCCCAAAGCCAACCTCTTTGGCCGCATTTCCTTCCAGTTCTCTGCTGCCAATGACTGGAACGAATTGCAAAAATCGCTGAAGTTGGAGACTTATATCTCCCTCACTAACTTTAAGCATCAGCTATCTGAGCAGCTTACCGATCACTGCAGCTGTACACAGCCTATCTGTAAATAGCCCATCCAACCAACTACCTACCTCATCCCCATATTGTTTTTAATTTACTTTTTTTGCACACCAGTATTTCTACTTGCACATCATCATCTCCTCATCTTTCACTCCAGTGTTAATTTGCTAAGTTGTATTTACTTCGCTACTATGGCCTATTTATTGCCTTACCTCCTCACGCCATTTGCATATAGACTTTTTCTATGGTGTTATTAACTGTACGTTTGTTTATTCCATGTGTAACTCTGTGTTGTTGTTTGTGTCGCACTGCTTTGCTTCATCTTGGCCAGGTCACAGTTGTAAATGGCCTACCTAGTTAAATAAAGGTGAAATAAAATAAAAAATACACACACATACACATATAGTTGAAGTCGGAAGTTTACATACACTTAGGTTGGAGTCATTAAAACTCGTTTTTCAACCACTCCACAAATTTCTTGTTAACAAACTATAGTTTTGGCAAGTCGGTTAGGACATCTACTTGGTGCACGACAAGTCATTTTCTCAAATTGTTTACAGACAGATTATTTCACTGCATCACAATTCCAGTGGGTCAGAAGTTTACATACACTAAATTGACTGTGCCTTTAAACAACTTGGATAATTCCAGAAAATTATGTCATGGCTCTAGAAGCTTCTGATAGGCTAATTGACATAATTTGGGTCAATTGGAGGTGTACCTATGGATGTATTTCAAGGCCTACCTTCAAACTCAGTGTCTCTTTGCTTGACATCATGGGAAAATCAAAAGAAAATCAGCCAAGACCTCAGGAAAAAATGTGTAGCCCTCCACAAGTCTGGTTCATCCTTGGGAGCAATTTCCAAACGCCTGAAGGTACCACGTTCATCTGTACAAACAATAGTACGCAAGTATAAACACCATGGGAACACGCAGCCGTCATACCGCTCAGGAAGGAGACGCGTTCTGTCTCATAGAGATGAACGTACTTTGGTGTGAAAAGTGCAAATCAATCCCAGAACAGCAGCAAAGGACCTTGTGAAGATGCTGGAGGAAACAGGTACAAAAGTATCTATATCCACAGTAAAACGAGTCCTATACTGACATAACCTAAAAGGCCGCTCATGCAGGGAAGAAGCCACAGCTCCAAAACCACCATAAAAAAGCCAGACTACGGTTTGCAACTGCACATGGGGACAAAGATCATACTTTTTGGAGAAATGTCCTCTGGTCTGATAAAACAAAAATAGAACTATTTGGCCATAATGACCATTGATATGTTTGGAGGAAAAAGGGAGGGGCTTGCAAGCTGAAGAACACCATCCCAACCGTGAAGCACAGGGGTGGCAGCATCATGTTGTGGGGGTGCTTTGCTGCAGGAGGGACTGGGGCACCTCACAAAATAGATGGCTTCATGAGGAAAGGAAAATTATGTGGATATATTGAAGCAACATTTCAAGACATCAGACAGGAAGTTAAAGCTTGGTTGCAAATGGGTCTTCCAAATGGACAATAACCCCAAGCATACTTCCAAAGCTGTGGCAAAATGGCTTAAGGACAACAAAGTCAAGGTATTGGAGTGGCCATCACAAAGCCCGGACCTCAATCCTATAGGAAATGTGTGGGCAGAACTGAAAAAGTGTGTGCAAGCAAGGAGGCCTACAAACCTGACTCAGTTACACCAGCTCTGTCAGGAGGAATGGGCCAAAATTCACCCAACATATTGTGGGAAGCTTGTGGGAGGCTACCAGAAACATTTGACCCACGTTAAACAATTTAAAAGGCAATGCTTTCAAATACTAATTGAGCGTATGTAAACTTCTGACCCACTGGGAATGTGATCAAAGAAATAAAAGCTGAAATAAATCATTCTCTCTACTTTTATTCTGACATTTCACATTCTTAAAATAAAGGTGGTGATCCTAACTGACCAAAGACAGGTAATTGTTACCAGGATTAAATGTCAGGAATTGTGAAAAACTGAGTTTAAATGTATTTGGGTAAGATGTACGTAAACTTCCGACTTCAACTGTGTGTGTGTGTGTTATATATATATACACACACACACACACACACACGGGTCCATCCGCACTCAGGCCAAACACACACAAAGACGTATGCGCACACACATAGCGATACTGCATTACTACATACAGTATATAAAAGCACACACATACAGAATAGAAACATACAGAATTACAGTACATACTACACACAGCAAATGAAAAACTTTGTCAACAACTTAAACCAAAAGAACCAAGGTGCTATGCACATCCAGTAAATCCAGCCTGAGCTCTAGACTGATCAGTCCTCCTTATGTCTAGCTCTATCTGTTCTCACTTCCTCTAATATAAGCCTGTGGCAGATGCCATGCCACCAGACAAAGGAAGTACTTTAACCTCATTGACTCAATAGTAAAACCACAAAATGACCACCATAGTAAAAAGTGAGTGTTAGGTGAGTTAGGATGTGTACACAATTCCTGTGTGCATTTTCCTGCTACTAAGGCTAGGTGGAATGAAATGCATGTAAACACAGGTCAAACACCGGTACCTTTCTGCGACTCGTGGAGCTGCAGTTTCTCCTGGTGGTCCCATCCCACGGCTGACTTGTCCTGTCTGTCCGTCTGCACACCAAACTTGCCACCAAAGCCCTTCACGTAATCTGTCAAGGGCACAGAGAATATTAGCATGGATACTAAAGTGCAAAGTAGGTAGGCCCAAATTGGACAATTCCAATGGTTGATTGGCATACAGTACAATACCGGATAACATATTTGATACAATTCTACAATACAAAATGGCTGCTGTGTAGGCCCTCTGGGACACATGTCAGAGCCACCATCTCAACCATTGTGTTACCAACACCTGAGCTGTAAACACTGCCTTGGTGCAGTATGGGTAACAATGGAAGGTCACCTTTCCCTCCCTCTGATACCAGCTGATACCCTCAGCCTGGGATTGCGTAATCAGGGAGGAAAAGCTAATGATAAGGCAACATGTTTCCAGGCCTTGAAAACAAGATCCTACAAGCAGAACTATTTAGCTAGAAGGATATTTGGGTATTTGGGGCACTGTAGGAGAGAGAAACAAGTCTGATCAGAGCTGAAGGGGGTGTAGTACATACTTGTCAGATATCTTCGACCCCACACTGTCTTGCCTCAACCCACTTGTTACACAGGCACAATAGGGGGGAAAACGTGTGTATGTGTGTGTGCTTAAGGCTTCGGGAGGTACACCATACATACCGTGTACCGGGGTATTTGGAAAAAGCCACAGGATGGTTTTTCAATATCATTGAATCTATTTGAGTTTTAATAAATATGAACATTTGTAGCTACTTTAATACCCGCGGTCAACTTGTGCAATATGCTAGGAGACAAAGATCACTGTGACATCGGCTGATGTAAAAAGGGCTTTATAAATACATTTGATTGATCACATTCTTCATTTCATCTGTCACATCATTTGTCATTATGAAGCTTACCGGTAGTCCTGAAGTCACGTGCTGTTTGTTTACAAGCACAGAACAACAAGATCAGAGCCTTGTGAGTCACTCACTGTTGTGCAGCATGCTCCAGGTGATTTAATTACAGATTGGAATTCATAAATAAATGTTTGCCAGCTAGACATTTTTATAACTATTAAGTTAACTGTCTAAAATGTGCTAAATGCTCTGCAGTTGTGCATTGAATGTGATAATTTAGCTATCTGGCTAACTTCCTCCAAAATCAAGCAGTCACTTGGTAACAGCAGAGAATAACCTCCTGGATCAAGAGCCTTGCTGTCTAATATTTGTTTTGTGGGTGCAGCAAACTGTGAGTAGCATTTTTTTGTTACTTGTATAGTTTAGGTCAAAGTTCACAATGTGCTTGTTAGCATTTAGTTAGCATTCTCTATGGGATTTTACATGTACTTGTTAGCATTTCTAACCTTTCGGATTACAGAGTATCAGTGGGGTTTGAAAACAGTGCTCCTTGTGTTCATTGCTGGTATTACTCAATATCCTGATATGGCACAAGGTATGATAATCTGGATACCGCCCAAGCCTAGTATATGGGTGACAAAGGGGGACACACCTTTCTGAGACTCGTGCTTCTCTGTTTTGCCCTGGTACTCAAAGCCCATGGCGCTCTTGTCCACCTTGTCTGTCTCCACTCCGAACTTCCCGCCAAAACCTTTGGTGTAATCTGGTGATACCCGGGAAAATGTTTGTGAAAATAGCAGATATAGTTAATCATAGGGGGGGGGGGGGAATAGTTGGGCTTCCCCCAAGGCAGACAATTCAGAGTTCAGTCAAGGTTATCATCTGGATACCCATTCTATATCCTATATACACAGGCAAGTGTTAGTCACTGACATACAGTCTAAAAACCATGTTTAGCTGGAACTGCACAGCAGCTGATCAAGCTAAAGCACAACAAAGCCATGAATTTGGCAGCCTAATATTTAGCAAGAACACTGCAACACTGTAAACCAGTGGGCTTCAACCCTGGTTGTGGAGAACTACAGGATGTGCAGGTATTTGTTCCAGCCCAGCACTAAACAACATATCATCAAAACCTTAAGCCGAATTAGTTGTGTCAGAACTGGGCTGGAAACTAAAGCCTGCACATCCTGTCAGGTTTTTACACAAAATAAAGTGCCTTTTAAGTAGAAATTGTGCACAAATATTGAATTTTAAAAGCCTGTTATATTAAATGAAGCACCCTTTAAAATAGACCACATGGACAATGAAATAATATTTTATATTAATAAAGGCTTCAATTAGGGTTAGGGTTATTTTTTTTACATGAATAAGGCTTGCTAAAAGCGCCAAATTCAGCCTTTTGATATGTCCCACCGTCAACCCTGTCACTTCTAGGAAGATTTAAACCCACTTAAAATAAAATAAAAATGTACCAAAGTTTCACCATCAATGTAAAGTCCTCGTCATTTTGTTGCTTTGACAAAGTCATTTCTGAAGATTATTTATTTCATGTGATTAGTCATTAATGTATAGTACCAGTCAAAAGTTTGGACACACCTAATCATTCCAGGGCTTTTCCTTATTTTCTACATTGTAGAATAATAGTGAAGACATCAAAACTATGAAATAACACATATGGAATCATGTACTAATCAAAAAAATGGTGTTATATATTTAGATTTGTTTTTTATATTTGAGATTCTTCAAAGAACTTGGAAGGCTTCCTCACGCGCAGTCGCAAAAACCATCAAGCGCTATGATGAAACTGGCTCTCATGAGGACCACCACAGGAAAGGAAGACCCCGAGTTACCTCTGCTGCAGAGGATAAGTTCATTAGAGTTACCAGCCTCAGAAATTGCAGCCCAAATAAATGCTTCAGAGTTCAAGTAACAGACACATCAACTGTTCAGGGGAGGCCGCCTGAATCAGGCCTTCATGGTCAAATTGCTGCAAAGAAACCACCACTAAAGAACACCAAAAAGAAGAATAGACTTGATTGTGCCAAGAAACACGAGTAATGGACATTAGACCGGTGGAAATTGGTCCTTTGGAAGATGAGTCCAAATGTAAGATTTTTGGTTCCAACCGCCGTGGTTTTGTAAGATGCAGAGTAGGTGAACGGATGACCTCCGCATGTGTGATTCCCACCGTGAAGCATGGAGGTGTGATGGTGTGGAGGTGCTTTGCTGGTGACACTGTCTGTGATTTATTTAGAATTCAAGGCACAATTAACCATGATGGCTACAAAGCATTCTGCAGCGATACACCATCCCATCTGGTTTGCGCTTAGTGGGACTATCATTTGTTTTTCAACAGGACAATGACCCAAAACACACCTCCAGGCTGTGCAAGGGCTATTTGACCAAGAAGGAGAGTGATGGAGTGCTGCATCAGATGACGTGGCCTCCACAATCACCCGACCTCAACCCAATTGAGATGGTTTGGGATGAGTTGGACCGCAGAGTGAAGGAAAAGCAGCCATCAAGTGCTCAGCATGTGAGAACTCCTTCAAGAATGTTGGAGAAGCATTCCTCATGAAACTGGTTGAGAGAATGCCAAGAGTGTGCAAAGCTGTCATCAAGGCAAACGGTGGCTACTTTAATAATCTCAAATTTGAAATTATATTTTGATTTGCTTAATAGTTTCTTGGTTACTACATGATTCCATATGTGTTATTTCATAATTTTGATGTATTATTCTACAATGTAGAAAATAAGAAAAAATAAGAAAAACCCTGGAATGAGTAGGTGTGTCCAAACTTTTGACTGGTACTGTACGCCTGTCCCTCATTTTAAGGTTAACGCCATTACATGAACAGAACTCTCGTTTTAATATGGTGAAACTATTAAAAAAAATTACGAAACACTAAACATCCAATAGTCACATCAACCCTGTTACACAGACAGGCCAGAAATCTTTTAACAATTTAATTTATGTTGGTGAAACCTGCATTCAATTGCCCCTCCCCGTTGCACATAACAAGCGTCAACCCTGTTACGGTCAACCCTGTTGCGGTCAACCATGTTACGGTCAACCCTGTTACTTTATTTGACACTTAATATAGATGGGAAAACGTATTTGTTATTAAGTTTAACATGTGTTCTTTATGACAATGTTAAAATGAGGTGACATCAAAAACACACTGAATTGTTGGAACGATCCTGTAGCTCTCCAGACCCAGGGTTGCTGACCACTGCTGTAAAATAATGTAACCAAGGAGTAAAAAAAAAAGCTCCGTCATCAACGTGCCTGGCCTTGACACAAACACACAGAGCGTGGGCAGGTGTTTGCGTGGGTAGGGGGGGGTACAGCAAGGCAATGATACATCCTCTGTAGCAGGTTTTGGCTTTATAAACAGTGTGTGTGTGTGTGGATATGTGTGCAAGACACCAGGACAGACTGTATTTCCCTGCTTTGCCCTCAGTGTGTGTGTGCAATAATTTTATGCTACACAAACCTTTCTGGAACTTACATTCGTGCACAAAACGGCAAAAGTTATGTGTGGGTGTGTCCATGCACAAATGGTGTGTGTATTACTCGCTAAACAAACCTTTCTGGGAGTCGTGTTTCTCCGTTTTGCCCTGGTATTCAAAGCCCATTGCGGTCTTGTCCACGCGGTCTGCCTGCACCCCATATTTCCCCCCAAACCCTGTGGAGTAGTCTGCACATCAAAGCAGGGGGAGTGGTCAAAGGTCAAGAAAGAAGCAGGGAGTGGTGGCTGCAGTGATGAATGCTCAAACCAAAATCAACCCCTAGCCCATACCATCTAGGCACTACAGTAGGTCTGGTGTAAAATTCAGAATCAGAGTGTTTAATAGAATAGGTGTGAGCAATATGCGTAAAGCCTATCAGAGGGCAAGGTGGAGCTGTTGTCATCTTGCTTACACGTATGTAGTCATTTTAGATCAAGTGCCTTAGGCAGTAGGAGCTAGGGGTTCATTTGGAATTGAGCACATAGCGCTATCAACTAAAGTGGGGTGAGGAACAATAGTGGTCACAGCATGGAATCACAGGAGTGCAGCTGGAGTGGGGAGCACTGAGAGCCAAGAGCATACTCACTCACACAGCATCGGATGCCACCCAACTTATACCATAAAGGTCTGGCTGGGCCAGACCCTTGATTCTATTACATCCAGATGGTTTACAGAGCAGAGAGTTCTGAACTACGTGAAGTGTCTAAACAACTAGGTTGTATTCAGAATGCTCAGGTCAGTTTGGCCTTTTACCCCCTGATGGATACAGTTAGGACTTGTGGGGACTAAGGATCGTGAGCTGATCTTAGATCAGAGCTAATTGTGCAACTTCTACCCAGAGTTACAAAACATTGAACTGTTCCAACTTGTGTTGTTTGTCCGTTTTAACAGAACGTGTAAAATCACCTTTCTGCGACGCGTGTTTCTCAGTCTTCCCGGCATAGTCAAACCCGACGGCGGACTGAAAAGGGAGAGATCTCCATGTTGAAGTTAACAAAGTAACCAGTCAAAGGAGAATGCAGCATTTATCAGCACCATCATCCAGTATCTTTTCATGCTATTCAAGTATTCTCATCTCAATGGGCATTAACTCAAATTCTATTATTGTTAAGTTAGCATTCGGACCTAAAATTGCTGTGTGGTCATGAGTAGGGTTAGGAGTTTTCCTGACCATGTGACCTGACCATGAGAGCCCAATGTGACCGTGATGAGCGTACCTTGTCGACGCGGTCGCCCTGCACTCCAAACTTCCCCCCGAAGCCTTTGGATGTGTCTGTCTGAGAGCAGTGCTTGGACAGCTTACTCTGGTACTCATGGCCCACCGCAGACTTGAGAGAAAGAGAGACAGAGAGATGGACAGAGGGGTGAACAAATGCAAACAGTGTGAGGCTGACTGCAGGGTATGCAGTGGTTTGATCAGGTGTTGACAGCTGAGTCACACACAGACAGAGTAGGGTAAACAGTGATGGGTCATAACATTCACAACACACTGACCAGTGTGCAGGCAGAGTGAGAGAGAGGGGGGGGGTCAAACGGTTCCCTGCCTGCTCACAGTCACCCCCTGTTCACATGTTACACACACACATACATGCACACACAAACAGTAAAACAGTGCACACAAACAGAGCGAGAGATAGTTAGAGAGGGCTAGAGCATTGTGGATAACAACAAGACTCAAACAGCAATGATTAGCTCAGCTGCTTTTGCCACAAATCATAGTCAACGCACGGCAACATTTCTGTGTGTGTGTTTGTGTGTAAAGGTTAACATATCAGTAGAAGACAAATGCAATTGCCAATGTTATGCCAATCAGGTTAAATTAATTCCGTTCCAAAATAATGTTCCCGCGCTCCCTCTGGAGACTGTTGTAATAGTGATCAGCTGTTGGTTCTGGGCTTTGAATCATTGGATAAGAAGCTTTTCTACAGATGTGGTCACCAAAATAAAAATAGAATCAAATTGCTGTGGTCTGAGGGGCATTCTCCGTTCTAGTAATTCCATTACTATGGTCACCATTCACCTTGTCCATGCGGTCCTGCTGCACCCCAAACTTGCCCCCATAGCCGTCCGAGGCTTTGGGCATGGCGGCCTGCTCCTTCTGCCTAAGGTCACTGTGCTCCGACGACACGTTCTCACGCAGCTTGTGGATACTGAAGAGGGGGTAGGAGGGAAAAGATGGGGGGGTAGGAGAGAAATAATGGGGTAAGAATGACTGTGGGCTCCACTGTGGTTCACTGACATCCTAAAACAAAAATAAGCTTTTTTTTAAGTTAACTTAATAATGAAATGACCAAAGATGTATAATCATCGACAGGTAGACAATGTGAAGATCATGATTACAATGAAGTTGAAATGATCATGTTTGAAATGGTACTGACGATGATTGTTGTTGATGA
The DNA here is from genome assembly GCF_045679555.1 of Salvelinus alpinus. NCBI lineage: Eukaryota > Metazoa > Chordata > Actinopteri > Salmoniformes > Salmonidae > Salvelinus > Salvelinus alpinus. Next base: position 49,209,593 of record NC_092090.1, read on the forward strand.
TAAGGATGATGAAGGCAGCAGTAGTACTCACTTAATGTGTTCCTGGTGACCGGAGCCTTCCACTGTCTTGGCCCCCCACCGCTGCTCCTTCTCCGAAACGTCATTCTGTTAGCACGGAAACAAGGAGCAAGGGGTCAGCGGGAAGGAGAGGAAAGAGGGAGGAAAAGAGTAAGGTATAAATGGGGAAAGAGTGGAGGCAGAGGAATATGGAGAGGAAGAGGAATAGTCAAAGAAAGAGATTTAGTGGGCACAGGGTAAGGAGAGGAGATGGTGAGGTGTTAATAAAAATGAAATGGCAGAAACAGGTGAAAAACATCCGTTGCTCTGGACTGAAACCGGACTTCATTACCATGGTTGATTTACCTCAAAGTCTGGGTCTGTCTCCCAGTCGTCACCTCCGTCATCCACTGCCACGGTGACTGACTGACCTGCTGCTGCCTTCCACATCTGGGGAGAATACACTGGTTATACTGGCTCGCACGCTCAAACATACACACACTTAGCAACTTATGTCCGATAATGTGACAGCCGGAAATGATCGCCCCAACTTTCCTGTGAGCTGTTAGTTTCTAACATTGTGTTGGTATACCAATATTCTAATCTTCATATGAATTTGATAGGACCTGAAACACATCTGAATGTCAGAAAACATCAGCAGACAATTGAAAAACCTAATAATAATCAACCAGTAAGATGTTTTTCAAATGCTGGGATGGGGCTTTTTTGAGGTTGCCTTTGGCCAATATCCAGCACCCAAGTCTCAGCGAGAAGGGCCACTTTTAACTAAGACCTAACTCAGCACAAGACTGGCATCTGTGATCATCAAGAACTTCAAGGAGAGCGGTTCAATTGTTGTGAAGAAGGCTTCAGGGCACCCAAGAAAGTCCAGCAAGCACCAGGACCGTCTCCTAAAGTTGATTCAGCTGCGGGATCAGGGCACCACCAGTACAGGGCAGCAAAGAAGCCACTTCCCTCCAGGAAAAACATCAGGGACAGACTGATATTCTGCAAAAGGTACAGGGATTGGACTGCTGAGGACTGGGGTAAAGTCATTTTCTCTGATGAATCCCCTTTCCGATTGTTTGGGGCATCCAGAAAAAAGCTTGTCCGGAGAAGACAAGGTGAGCGCTACCATCAGCCCTGTGTCATGACAACAGCAAAGCATCCTGAGACCATTCATGTGGGCTCACTCACAATTTTGCCTAAGAACACAGCCATGAATAAAGAATGGTACCAACACATCCTCTGAGAGCAACTTCTCCCAACCATCCAGGAACAGTTTGGTGACAAACAATGCCTTTTCCAGCATGATGGAGCACCTTGCCATAAGGCAAAAGTGATAATTAAGTGGCTCGGGGAACAAAACATCGATATTTTGTGTCCATGGCCAGGAAACTCCCCAGACCTTAATCTCATTGAGAACTAGTGGTCAATCCTCAAGAGGCAGGTGGACATACAAAACCCCACAAATTCTGACAAACTCCAAGCATTGATTATGCAAGAATGGGCTGCCATCAGTCAGGATGTGGCCCAGAAGTTAATTGACAGCATGCCATGGCGGATTGCAGAGGTCTTGAAAAATAAGGATCAACACTGCAAATATTGACTTCATGTAATTGTCAATAAAAGCCTTGGACACTTATTAAATGCTTGTAATTATACTTCAGTATTCCATAGTAACATCTGACAAAAATATCTAAAGACACTGAAGCAGCAAACTGGGTGGAAATTAATATTTGTGTCATTCTCAAAACTTTTGGCCATGACTGTAAATTGGGCGTTTAGTTCGAAAAGCTACGTTCATGATACAAATGCAAGACAATTGGTTAGCTAGAAGAAAGAAGAAAGAAAAGAAAAAAAAATCAGGCAACTGTATATTCACAATGTAGTTAACTAGTATTTCCGCGTTCTGTAGCTGGACAGGACCACTGTACAGGGACAATGCAGCAGCCATTCAAATGTGCTGCCTTGTCAAAGGCACATGTGAGAGATTACAAACAAATAACATGGACATAGCTTGTAAAGTAGCTACATTATTAGCATTTGCTTGATTGTCGATCTTTACCAAACCTTGCGACATATTTGAATTTGCAGTGGTTGAACAGTGGAATCAAAAAAGACGGTACAGGGAACGAGATATTTCCATTAGAAAATGACACAAATGAAGAACAAGCGTAACTAGATTCTAGCTACTAAATATAAAATAGTAATAGTACTTCCTGTTCCAGTTAGCTAGCTCTGCCTTGTCTCGAAAATGATTTAGCCACAGGCACTAGGTTCAATCTCGAACAGTTTTTTTTTTAAATTCATCCTGCATTCCATCCTGCAAAGCGCTCGAGCGCGTAGTAGTTAGAGATACTTATATGTTTATCTCAATTACTTACTTTGAAAATTCCCTGCTGTCAAAAATATATTTCAGATGTGAAATGAATGCACCTCTTGACAGTCCTCGGGGTGTGATGGAATATTCCTTTTGGCGAACTCTCTTCCGGCTCTCCCAATATCCCACTTCCTGCTTAGGGAGTGACGCAGCTCTCATAGAGCTAGACAGAGGACTCATCTTTTGCCGAAAATTTTGTCCCGAAATGCAATACATTTTTACTTGAAATCCAATATTTTATAAAATCTCTAGAATTTGTCAATAACAACAACAAAAAATACTGTATTCTTACAACTCTGTCATAGCTTTGTACAACTGAAACCCGTGGCCTTTATTTTATTTTGAGGTACTTTAACTTTAGAAAGTAAATTCTTGTGATTTTTTAAAACATTTTTAATGTTATTTTACGTTTCTTCAGAGAAAATATACATGTAGTGATGTCCTGTTTTTTTGTTATTATATTGTAATTTGAAATGTTATAATAAAATATATATATTTTTTTTTAAATAGTCTTATTTTGCCAAGTTCAAAACAACTGGGAGCTCGGAACTCAGAAATCTCAGACTTCAGTGCGTTCAAAACAACTGGGAACTCAGTAAAAACGATCTCTGACTGGGAAAAATTTATTTGACAGTCATCCAACTCAGAGTTCCAAATCGGAAACTCAGGCCTCTTTCTAGAGCTCTGACCTGAAGATCACTGACATCATGTTTTGACCTCTTTCTCAGAGTTCACTGTTGTTTTGAACACGGCACTAATATCTATGCCATTATAGCGGCATGGGCAGTGTCATTGAGGCAATCTCCATTTTGAAGTATTCAATCATAAAAAAAATATATATCAATCCAAAACCATCCCACTCCTTCAGTCAGTTCAAATCACATCCCTAGACAGACTCAGGGGCCTGTGAGGACAGAGCATTCATCGAAAGGATTCCTTGTTATGCCCTATGCCCTGAAGCCTCATTCACATTAACCATAAGCACTCAGCAGGGTTGGGGAGTAACACCACTGCACACTGCTTGCATCATCACGTTGCTGTATGGTACATTTTATGCAATTGTTACAATCCATGCTCTGCATCTTCACAGTTGAGATCACACAAAGGGAAAACACGCCTTCGAGGGAGATGGTGGAAGGGGGGAGAGACCCGACCAACTTGGCTTGTTGAGTTAGTAGGGAGGAGTGTGGAGACGGTCAACGTCAAAGGTAGAGGGGAGAGCCGGAAATGGCGGTGAGTAGTGGGGATGAAATGGAGTAAATGGAGTAAATGGATGAAAAAGTTGGTGAAGCAACAGCTGTGCTGGAATGTGAACAATATGGGTGTCAGTTCTGATGATATGGAGCGGGAGGATAAGGGTCAAGGACCGGAATTGTCGGTAGTGGAAAGACATAGGAAGAAGAGAGATCATGATACAGAAAGCAGTGGAGCTTCTAGTAAAGAAAGCAGAAAGCATAAAGAGGGCCAAGGTAGGAAGCAAGAGTAATAATGTGTTGGAGTGGAAAGTGATGATGGTGTTTGATGAGACAACAGGGCCTGATTTACACCCTATCCAACTAACTAATGCTGTAGAGAAAGAGGTAGGTGAATTATTTTGGTTCATTGGAAATGGTAGGTTGTTAATATTTTGTGGTAGCCAGGCTCAGCAAGAAAATATTCTGAAAATGGAAAAGCTTAATGGGAGGAAGTGTCACGACTTCCACCGAAGTCGTTTCCTCTCCTTGTCCGGGCGGCGTTCGGCGGTCGGCGTCACCGGTCTTCTAGCCATCGTCGATCCACTTTTCGTCTTCCATGTGTTTTGTCTTGTTTTCCTACACACCTGGTTTCCATTTCCCTCATTATTTGTTGTGTATTTAACCCTCTGTTCCCCCCATGTCTTTGTGTGGAATTGTTTGTTGTAAGTGCTTGTGCACCTGTTACTGGTGCGCGTCAGGGTTTTTGTACCCATATTCTGTTGTATTTTTATGCCATTGGTTTTTGGATTAAACTGCTCCGGCTACTACCTAGTTCTGCTCTCCTGCGTCTGACTTCCCTGCCACCAGTTACGCACCCCTTTACAGGAAGATCAAAAGCCATGTCCCTAGTGCTTATGCTAGATTGTGGGGAGTCATCACTGGCGTCCCTATACCTATGTCCATGGATGATATTAAAGAAAATGTGAAGGGAAGAAGAGGGATTGAGGCCTAAATGTTGATCAGTAGGAAAGAGGGTCAAAGAAGTGAAAGCCTATCAGTGCTACTTAGATCTGAGAAAGTTTTGCCTGGAAAAGTACAGATAGGATTCCTTAGTTTCAATGTCAGAGACAGGGACATGTAGCTGTTCAACGGAAAGGAAGGAAAAGATGTGCCAAGTGTGGAGGGGGACATGATTACTGTGAATGTGGGAGCAATTTGAAGGTTAAGTGTTGTAAATGTGTGTGGGGGGGGGGGCATAGTGCAGCATTTGGTGGATGCCAGGTGCTGAGAGATGGTTGAGAGAATCAGAGATATAGAATTAGTCATGATGTATCGTATGCAGAGGCTGTAAGACAGATTGGTGGAACTACAGTGTGTAATGATGGAGCTTCCATGGCGTGACGGATGTGTTGTTACCTACCCTTACCACCTGGGGGCGGCCCGACTGGAAGTTCAGGATCCAGTTGCAGAGGGAGGTGTTTAGTCCCAGGGTCCTTAGCTTATTGGTGAGCTTTGAGGGCACTGTGGTGTTGAACGCTGAGCTGTAGTCAATGAATAGCATTCTCACATAGGTGTTCCTTTTGTCCAGGTGGGAAAGGGCAGAAGGGAGTGCAATAGAGATTGCGTCATCTGTGGATCTGTTGGGGCGGTATGCAAATTGCAATAGGTCTAGAGTAACTGGGATAACAGTGTTGATGTGAGCTATGATCAGTCTTTCAAAGCACTTCATGGCTACAGATGTGAGTGCTACGGGTCGGTAGTCATTTAGGCAGGTTACCTTAGTGTTCTTGGGCACAGGCACTATGGTGGTCTGCTTAAAACATGTTGGCATTACAGACTCGGACAGGGAGAGGTTAAAAATGTCAGTGAAGACACTTGCAAGTTGGTCAGCGCATGCTCGCAGTAATCTGTCTGTCCCTCCGGCCTTGTAAATGTTGACCTGTTTAAAGGTCTTACTCACATCGGCTGCGGAGAGCATGATCACACAGTCTTCTGGAACAGCTGGTGCTCTCATGCATGTTTCAGTGTTATTTGCATTGAAGCCAGCATAGAAGTAGTTCAGCTCATCTAGTAGGCTTGTTCCCCTCGGCAGCTCTCTGCTGTGCTTCCCTTTGTAGTCTGTAATGGTTTGCAAGCCCTGCCACATCCGACGAGCATCAGAGCCGGTGTAGTACGATTCGATCATAGTCCTGTATTGACGCTTTGCCTGTTTGATGGATCGTCAGAGGGATTTCTTATAAGCTTCCGAGTTAGAGTCCCGCTCCTTGAAAGCGGCAGCTCTACCCTTTAGCTCAGTGCGGTTGTTGCCTGTAATCCATTGCTTCTGGTTGGGGTATGTATGTACAGTCACTGTGGGGACGACGTCATCGATGCACTTATTGATGAAGCCAGTGACTAATGTGGTGTACTCCTCAATGGCATCGGAAGAATCCCGGAACATATTATTCCAGTCTGTGCTAAGTTTAAGTAGCACAAATCCGGGCTGTACAGCAGGTCTCCTACACGGAGGCACAGGAAATTGTTGAATGAGGGAGTGGAGCTGAGGAAGATATGGCGGTGGATGCCCAGAAGCCAATTGAGATTCAGAATGTCATTCATCAGATGAAGGATACAGATACATTGATAGTGAAGAAGGTGGATTTTGTGGAGTTTATTGCGCAAGTGATTCATTGTACTGTCCGAACGAGCAAAAGTCCAAGAAGCTGGACATAATTGTATCTGCAGCTCAAATCAAATCAAATTTTATTTGTCACTTACACATGGTTAGCAGATGTTAATGCGAGTGTAGCGAAATGCTTGTGCTTCTAGTTCCGACAATGCAGTAATAACCAATGGGTAATCTAACCTAACAATTCCACAACTACTACCTTATACACACAAGTGTAAAGGGATAAAGAATATGTACATAAAGATATATGAATGAGTGATGGTACAGAACGGCATAGGCAAGATACAGTAGATGGTATCGAGTACAGTATATACATATGAGATGAGTAATGTAGGGTATGTAAACATAAAAGTGCATAGTTTAAAGTGGCTAGTGATACATGTATTACATAAAGATGGCAAGGTGCAGTAGATGATATAGAGTACAGTATATACATATACAGTGGGGAGAACAAGTATTTGATACACTGACGATTTTGCAGGTTTTCCTACTTACAAAGCATGTAGAGGTCTGTAATTTTTATCATAGGTACACTTCAACTGTGAGAGACGGAATCTAAAACAAAAATCCAGAAAATCACATTGTATGATTTTTAAATAATTAATTTGCATTTTATTGCATGACATAAGTATTTGATCACCTACCAACCAGTAAGAATTCCGGCTCTCACAGACCTGTTAGTTTTTCTTTAAGAAGCCCTCCTGTTCTCCACTCATTACCTGTATTAACTGCACCTGTTTGAACTCGTTACCTGTATAAAAGACACCTGTCCACACACAATCAAACAGATTCCAACCTCTCCACAATGGCCAAGACCAGAGAGCTGTGTAAGGACATCAGGGATAAAATTGTAGACCTGCACAAGGCTGGGATGGGCTACAGGACAATAGGCAAGCAGCTTGGTGAGAAGGAAACAACTGTTGGCGCAATTATTAGAAAATGGAAGAAGTTCAAGATGACGGTCAATCACTCTCGGTCTGGGGCTCCATGCAAGATTTCACCTCGTGGGGCATCAATGATCATGAGGAAGGTGAGGGATCAGCCCAGAACTACACGGCAGGACCTGGTCAATGACCTGAAGAGAGCTGGGACCACAGTCTCAAAGAAAACCATTAGTAACACACTACGCCGTCATGGATTAAAATCCTGCAGCACACGCAAGGTCCCCCTGCTTAAGCCAGTGCATGTCCAGGCCTGTCTGAAGTTTGCCAATGACCATCTGGATGATCCAGAGGAGGAATGGGAGAAGGTCATGTGGTCTGATGAGACAAAAATAGAGCTTTTTGGTCTAACTCCACTCGCCGTGTTTGGAGGAAGAAGAAGTATGAGTACAACCCCAAGAACACCATCCCAACCGTGAAGCATGGAGGTGGAAACATCATTCTTTGGGGATGCTTTTCTGCAAATGGGACAGGACGACTGCACCGTATTGAGGGGAGGATGGATGGGGCCATGTATCGCGAGATCTTGGCCAACAACCTCCTTCCCTCAGTAAGAGCTTTGAAGATGGGTCGTGGCTGGGTCTTCCAGCATGACAACGACCCGAAACACACAGCCAGGGCAACTAAGGAGTGGCTCCGTAAGAAGCATCTCAAGGTCCTGGAGTGGCCTAGCCAGTCTCCAGACCTGAACCCAATAGAAAATCTTTGGAGGGAGCTGAAAGTCCGTATTGCCCAGCGACAGCCCCGAAACCTGAAGGATCTGGAGAAGATCTGTAGGGAGGAGTGGGCCAAAATCCCTGCTGCAGTGTGTGCAAACCTAGTCAAGAACTACAGGAAACGTATGATCTCTGTAATTGCAAACAAAGGTTTCTGTACCAAATATTAAGTTCTGCTTTTCTGATGTATCAAATACTTATGTCATGCAATAAAATGCAAATTAATTACTTAAAAATTATACAATGTGATTTTCTGGATTTTTGTTTTAGATTCCGTCTCTCATAGTTGATGTGTACCTATGATAAAAATTACAGACCTCTACATGCTTTGTAAGTAGGAAAACCTGCAAAATCGGCAGTGTATCAAATACTTGTTCTCCCCACTGTACATTATATTAAGTGGCATTGTTTAAAGTGGCTAGTGATACATTTTTGATACATTTCCATCAATTTCCATTATTAAAGTGAGCTGGAGTTGAGTCAGTATGTTGGCAGCAGCCACTCGATGTTAGTGATGGCTGTTTAACAGTCTGATGGCCTTGAGATATAAGCTGTTTTTCAGTCTCTCGGTCCCTGCTTTGATGCACCTGTACTGACCTCGCCTTCTGGATGATAGCGGGGTGAACAGGCAGTGGCTCGGGTGGTTGTTGTCCTTGATGATCTTTATGGCCTTCCTGTGACATCGGGTGTTGTAGGTGTCCTGGAGGGCAGGTAGTTTGCCCCCAGTGATGCGTTGTGCAGACCTCACTACCCTCTGGAGAGCCTTACGGTTGTGGGCGGAGCAGTTGCCGTACCAGGCGGTGATACAGCCCGACAGAATGCTCTCGATTGTGCATCTGTCGAAGCTGCAAGGTTTTTGGTTATTCAGGAATTAACAGCTGAAACATTGCAGGGAATACTGACTAAAGATGATCCCCTCCCAGACCCCTGAGCCTGTGTAGGGGTATGATTTGGATTGGATTATGACTGAAGGTGTGGGGATGTTTGTTTTTTATTGATATATAATTTTTTATTTGTATGAGAAGAAGAAGAGATCATGCAAAAGGTAAAAACTTTTTTTGTGTCACTTTAGAAGATGACTGTAGAAAGAAAATTGAAACCTGAGAGACAGATACAGTACATAAAAGAGAAAAGGGCAGGGGAATGAAAGAAAGAGGCGTGGGACAGCAGCCAGCAACCGTCTCTGGCGTTTTCCCCCAATCATGTCATTAATTTGAAAAAATCACAGACAGAAACAGCCAGGTGCAGGGAGAGAGGACAGGATAGGAACAGGGAGAGGGAGAGAACACCCAGCTAGAACAGTACAGGTGAACACTTGAGGTCGCTATCCGGGAAGAGCCTATGTCCTCAGAGTAAACCCCTATTCTTAGCTTTTTGCACAAAGCATCGAAGATTAGCTTTTTGCACAAAGCATCGTACCTTCACTAAAACGACTGTCATTCCAAAAGAAGGCCATTGGCAAATCTCAAATTCACCAGCTGCTTTATGATGCAGCCTTTACTTGTAAGTAGCTCGGTTTTTGATAAGGGTGTTGATTGTGGCCTGTGGAATGTTGTCCCAATCCTCTTCAGTGGCTGTGCGAAGTTGCTGGATATTGGCGGGAACTGGAACACGCTGTTGTACACATCAATCCAGATCATCCCAAACATGCTCAATGAGTGACATGTCTGGTGGGTATGTAGGCCATTGAAGAAATGGGACATTTTCAGCTTCCAGGAATTGTGTACAGATCCTTACGACATGGGGCTGTGCATTTTCATACTGAAACATGAGGTGATGGCGGCAAATGAATAGCACGACAATGGGCCTCAGGATCTCGTCGTGGTATCTCTGTGCATTCAAATTGCCATTGACAAAATGCAATTGTGTTTGTTGTCCGTAGCTTATGCCTGTCCATACCATAACCCCACCGCGACCATGGGGCACTCTGTTCACAACGTTGACGTCAGCAAACCGCTTGCCCATCCAACGCCATCTGCCCGGTACAGTTGACACCGGAATGAATCTATGAAGAGCACATTTCTCCAGCCTGTCAGTGGCCATCGAAAGTGAGCATTTGCCCCCTGAAGTATGTTACGACGCCGAAATGCAGTCAGGTGAAGACCCTGGTGAGGATGACGAGCACACAGATGAGCTTCCCTGAGACGGTTTCTGACAGTTTGTACAGAAATTCTTCGGTTGTGCAAATCCACAGTTTCATCAGCTGTCCAGGTGACTGGTCTCAGACAATCCTGTAGGTGAAGAAGCCGGATGTAGAGGTCCTGGCCTGGTGTGGTTACACGTGGTCTGTGGTTGTGAGGCCAGTTGAACGTACTGCCAAATTCTCTAAAACGACATTGTTAGAGAAATGAACATTCAATTCTCTGGCAACAGCTCTGGTGGACATTCCTGCAGCCAGCATGCCAATTACATGCTCCTTCAAAACTTGAGACGTCTGTGGCATTGTGTTGTGTGACAAAACTGTGCATTTTAGAGTGCCGTTTTATTGTCCCTAGCACAAGACGCACCTGTGTAATGATAATGCTGTTAAATCAGCTTTTTGATATGCCACACCTGTCAGGTGAATGGATTATCTTGGCAAAGGAGAAATGCTGATTAACGAAATTTTTGAGAAATAAGCTTTTTGTGCATATGGAACAATTCTGGGATGTTTTTTTTCAGCTCATGAAACATGGGACCAACACTTTACATGCATTTATACTTTTGTTCAGTATACTTTACTCACATATAAAGGTTGGATGGAAACCTGCTTACATTTAAATATTGACACATACTAATATTATTATGCTCAACTTTCCTTAATGACTCAAAGTTAAAGTTGTGTATATAGAGTGCATTCGAAAGTATTCAGACCCCTTGAATTTTTCCACATTTTGTAACGTTACAGCCTTATTTTAAAATTGATTAAATTGTTTTTGCAAATGTAAAACTTAAATATCACATTTACATAAGTTTTCAGACCCTTTACTCAGTACTTTGTTGAAGCACCTTTGGCAGCGATTACAGCCTCAACTATTCTTGGTTATGGCGCTAGAAGCTTGGCACACCTGTATTTGGGGAGTTTCTCCCATTCTTCTCTACAGATCCTCTCAAGTTCTGTCAGATTGGATTGGGAGCGTTGCTGCACAGCTATTTTCAGGTCTCTCCAGAGATATTCGATCGGGTTAAAGTCGAGGCTCTGGCTGGGCCACTCAAGGACATGCAGAGACTTGTCCCAAAGTCACTCCTGCGTTGTCTTGGCTGTGTGCTCAGGGTTGTTGTCCTGTTGGAAGGTGAACCTTCACCCCAGTCTGAGGTTTTCATCAAGGATCTCTCTGTACTTTGCTCCATTCAACTTTCCCGGTCCTTGCCACTAAAAAACATCCTCACAGCATGATGCTGCCACCACCATGCTTCACCGTAAGGATGTTTCCAGGTTTCCTCCCGACATGGCACTTGGCATTCTGGCTAAAGAGTTCAATCTTGGTTTCATCAGACCAGAGAGTCTTGTTTCTCATGGTCTGAGTCCTTTAGGTGCCTTTTGGCAATCTCCAAGTGGGCTGTCATGTGCTTTTTACTGAGGAGTGGCTTCCGTCTGGCCACTCTACCATAAAGGCCTGATTGGTGGAGTACTGCAGAGATGGTTTTGGTTGATGAACTCAGTGGGGTTTTTTGAACTCAGTGGGTTTGTCTGGCTAATAACCTACACAAATGGGTTGCAATATTCAAGGTAAATGAAATGAAATGAAATCCAAATTGAGACTCCCCTGGTGTCCTGAAGTCCTCCTTTTTTGTGTGCAAATGTTTTCACAACGGCCTGTAGGTCCAGGTTGTGGGCCCGACTGTTTTCTATACTGAGTATTGCCAACCCGGATAGTGTTTCCTGAGACATTGTGCATTATATGTCCATCGTGGTAGACAACATTTTTACTTACTCTTGAAAGATGCATGACAATATATACCCGAGTTAAGGGACTGTTGATATTGCAACCATAGAACTCAAACGCCAGTTCACCAGTATGAAAGAAATCCCTAACAGCTTTTTTTGTTTACGTCCTCAATAACTATTTTCTGCTAAAGATGATAATCTGTTTGTATCTGCTAATTTATTGCCTGTCCAGTATCCAGATGACCTGTCCTCAGAGCTTCCTATACAGTTAGTCTCTTTCCGTTACGTGTTGAGGCCTGCCGTTAAGGAGAATGAGCTTGCAACGAGAGGCTAAGGATGTTACAGAACTGCTGTATTTGAATCACAACTCCCTTCTGCCCAGTTTCCCTGACGTTGCTATGGCTATCAAGCTGTTTGTACCATCCCTGTAGCTGTTGCTTCTGCGAAGAGATCGTTTTCTAAACTAAAACTCATAAAGAACTACCTAAGAAGCATTAGGCTCTTGGTATGATATGCACTTTTGAACACCTGCGTAAGCTCCACTCATTGCACTGGCGCCGTCGTATCCTTGACCACAGCATTTGTTCACTGATATCCCCTCATACTTTCAATCAGTTTATTTGTTCTTTTTCACTTTTCAGTCACATTCCTGAAGCCCAAGACACAAACACTTAGCTTCCTAGTACATACAGTATGGAAATAAAAAAGGTTGATTAATTACTTTTTGGAGAGTTACTGTCAAAATGATGTATTAAATAAGAAAAATAAACATCGATGACAGGCGCGTGGGCCCGCAAAACTACTGGGCCCCCTCCACTTTACAGGGGCTGCGGGGGTGTCCAGTACACTTGTGGTGAGTCTATCACTACCTCATCTCTGTACCCCACACATAGAGCAGTGAATTTCACACACAGATTCAACCACAAAGAACAACCACAAAGAGGTTTTGCAATGCCTTGCAAAGAAGGGCACATATTGGTAGATGGTATAAATTAAAAAAGCAGACATTGAATATCCCTTTGAGCATAGTGAAGTTATTAATTATACTTTAGATGGTGTATCAATACACCTCGTCCCTACAAAGATACAGGAATCCTTCCTAGCACAGTTGACTGAGTGGAAGGAAACTGCTCAGGGAGGGCAATGGTGACTTCAAAACAGTTACAGAGTTTAATGGCTGTCACAGGAGAAAACTCAGGTTGGATCAACAACATTGTAGTTACTCCACAATACTAACCTTATTGCCAAAGTGAAAAGACGGAAGCCTGTACAGAATGCAAATATTCCAAAGCACTCTCCATATTTTCAAGCATAGTGGTGGCTGCATCATCTTATGGGTATACTTGTAATCGTTAAGGACTGGGGAGTTTTTCGGGATAAAAAAAGAAACAGAATGGAGCTAAGCAAAATCCTAGAGGAAAGCCTGGTTCAGTCTGCTTTCCATCAGACAATAGGAGATTAATTTACCTTTCAGCAGGACAATAACCTAAAACACAAGGCCAAAACTACACTGGAGTTGCTTACCAAGAAGACAAATCAAATCAAACTTTATTTGTCACATGCCCCGAATACAACAAGAGTAGGCCTTACTGTGAAATGCTTTCTTACAAGCCCTTAACCAACACTTCAAGAAGAGTTAAGAAAATATTTACCAAATAAAGTAAAGTAAAAAATAATTTATTAAGTAACACAAAAAAATAATAATAACGAGGCTATATACAGGAGGTACTGGTACAGAGTCAGTGTGCGGGGGTACAGGTTAGTTGAGGTCATTTGTATATGTCGGTAGGGGTGAAATGACTATGCATAGACAATAAACAGTGAGTAGCAGCAGTGTACAAAACAAATGGTGGTGAAGGGGGGGGGGTCAATGTAAATAGTCCGGTGGCCATTTCATTAATTGTTCAGCAGTCTTTTGGCTTGGGGGTAGAAGCCATTATTTAACTACAGCATGTACATTCCAATCATTTATTTTTTATGGCTTTGCCTTTCTTAGGTTGAGTGTTAATCCCTATTTGTGCTGTGACATAATTTATACCTACAGTAATCAAAAATCACTTTCACTCTCCATGATTACCTTTTCCTGGTACTAATGTTGCTAACAAGATGACCGCTTCACTGGAAAAGCACTCAATATAACAGCAAAGCTAAACTGATGTTAGCCAGATGAGAGGTCAACTGTAATTGATGAACAATGAGTTTTTCCAGTCGCCTCCCATTAGTTAAAAACTCAGAGGCAGGCAGGTACAGTAGAGGGCATCTGAGGGGAAATATTTATGGCTCTTTAGCCACAATTGTACGGCTCATTCTGGGTATTGCTTCAAAGTGTGTGTTTATGTGTGTGTTCTTGTGCGTGTGAACGTGAGTTTGTGTGAGAGAGAGATTTCTCTTCGCCCTCCTCTCTTCTGTGGAGAGACCCAAAGCTGAACAAGAGGTGGAGGGTTAATGAGCTGTGGGTGAATGGCGTTAGTTAGCGTCCATCCCACACCAAATGCCCTGCTGCTCTGCTGAGCTGAGACAACGCTGTGGTTCCGGGCCCCTCGGAAACCTCTTCTAGGCCTGGCAGGTCCGTTGTACTCATCACCATTGTCTCTGTGTTAGCTCTCCTCGTTAGTGGCTCCTCATGAATCGTCACCGTTTTTGTCCCTCAAACAAAATGTAGGGCCAACAATGTGCCTGTCTATGATATCGGGAACAGCTATGGCTGGGCATGTTTTCACTTCTGGTATAGTATAGAGAAAATAAATAACTGTAAAGGGGACCAGGAATGTCATGAAGACAGTAAGTCAGACTATGCATTAAGAAACCATGTAAAGAATCAGCCACCACTTTGTAACAGAGAACAGAAAGGAGCAGGTTCAGGCCAGGGGTTAATTTCAATACTCGTGGTTGAAAGAGACTGGAATGTTTTAGCCCTTATCATTGTAGTATATACATTTAGAGAAATAATCCAAATGCCAACACATTTAATCACAGGGTCTTAAGTAGCTTATATATACTCTGAGGAGCTATACAGCCTAAGACCTATTTTGTTTGTTCACGCAATGGGTTGGTTTCCCAGTAACAGATTTGTATTTCATATGGATCCCCATTAGCAGCTGCGAAGGCAGCAGCTACTCTTCCACAAGGTGTATTTTTTATATATTTTAAAATCTGATTCTACTGCTTGCATCAGTTACCTGATGTGGAATAGAGTTCCATGTGGTCATGGCTCTATGTAGTATTGTGTGCCTCCCATAGTCTGTTCTGGACTTGGGGATTATGAAGAGACCTCTGGTGGCATGTCTTGTGGGGTATGAATGGGTGCCCGAGCTGTGTGCTAGTAGTTTAAACAGACAGCTCGGTGAGTTCAGCTTGTCAACAGTGCTTATAAAAACAAGTAGTGATGAAGTCCATCTCTCTTCCACTTTGAGCCATGAGAGATTGACATGCATATCATTAATGTTAGCTCTCCGTGTACATTTAAGGGCCAGCCGTGCTGCCCTGTTCTGAGCCAATTGTAGCCGTGCTGCCCTATTCTGAGCTAATTGTAATTTTCCTAAGTCTCTCTTTGTGGCACCTTACCACACGACTGAACAGTAGTCCAGATGTGACAAAACAAGGGCTTGTAGGACCTGCCTTGTTGATAGTGTTGTTAAGAAGGCAGAAGAGCGCTTTATTATGGACAGACTTCTCCCCATCTTAGCTACTGTTGTATCAACATGTTTTGACCATGACAGTTTACAATCCAGGGTACCTCAAAGCAGTTTAGTCACCTCAAACTTGGTCAATTTCCACATCATTCAGTTGAGGTTTAGGGTTTAGTGAATACAATGTTTTCAGGTAAACTGGCCCATAATCATCTTCCAAAAATATTGAGGACGGCCTGTCAATGACACGTGAGATGTACAGGGGGGAAAGGGTTGAGGTCAAGTTCAGACATGAAATAAAAATTACATTCATCCGAAGAAAAACTACTCAGGCCATACATAATTTGGCAACTTTGTTTTAAGGAGTAGGGAACTGTCACGGATGCCATTTTGCCACCAAAAGTTCAAAGACAGTTAAGAAGAAAGCAAGTGACAATGTTATGGTCATGGAATGTTTGGGGGTGAGTAGGCTTGGCATGGTGACGCCCAGGCCCTCTGCTTCTGCAGTACAAGTCAACAGCCAACAGGTGGAGATGCAGTGTGGACATGATATCAGTAACCAATACTCCCACCTAGTGGCACAAATGGCACAGTAATAAACCCAATACTTTTAATCAACTCATTGAAATTGTGGCTAATGCTCCACTAGAAATGACACTACAGAGAAAAAATCCAATCAGTAGACATTGTAGTTGCAAGCACAGACAGGCAGGTCTAATGTAACTACAGTTACACTGTTAGATAGTACTTAACTTACACCTGTTGTGGATTGTGTAGTCTAATCACACATTTAAAATTGTATATGCATGCGATCTGTAAACAAACTCAACTTAACTGTGGCTAAACCTCATTACCCAAGATTACCATTTTATTACGCAGTTATTCGCATTGTTTTATTACTCAGTCATCCCTCCATTATTTTATTACTATTATCAAAATGTTACATTTGTTTGCAAATCCTTGAAATTGTTCATCCCACAAACTGCTTCAATTGTAGGTAATGTAACAATGTGTAGCTACACTGCACAGGAGGCTGCTGAGGGGAGAACGGCTCATTCCAGCCATTATTGGCTGGAATAGAGCAAATGGAATGGCATCAAACACATGAAAACCATGTGTTTGATACTATTCCACTCCAGCCATTACCACAAGCCCGTTCTCCCCAATTAAGGTACCACCAACCTCCTGTGCTACACTATACCTACCTACGTAATTAAACTCAGCAAATAAAATAAAAAATCAGGACCCTGTCTTTCAAAGATAATTCGTAAAAATCCAAATAACTTCACAGATCTTCATTGTAAATCGTTTAAACACTGTTTCCCATGCTTGTTCAATGAACCATAAACAATTAATGAACATACACCTGTGGAACGGTCATTAAGACACTAACAGCTTACAGACGGTAGGCTATTAAGGTCACAGTTATGAAAACTTAGGACACTAAAGAGGCCTTTCTACTGACTCTGAAAAACACCAAAAGAAAAATGCCCAGGGTCCCTGCTCATCTGCGTGAACATGCCTTAGGCATGCTGCAAGGAGGCATGAGGACTGAAGATGTGGCCAGGGCAATAAATTGCTATGTCCGTACTGTGAGACGCCTAAGACAGTGCTACAGGGAGACAGGACGGACAGCTGATCATCCTCGCAGTGGCAGACCACATGTAACAACACCTGCACATGATCGGTACATCCGAACATCACACATGCGGGACAGGTACAGGATGGCAACAACAACTGCCTGAGTTACACAAGTAACGCACAATCCCTCCATCAGTGCTCAGACTGTCCACAATAGGCTGAGAGAGGCTGGACTGAGGGCTTGTAGGCCTGTTGTAAGGCAGATCCTCACCAGACATCACCGGCAACAACGTCGTCTATGGGCACAAACCCACTGTAGCTGGACCAGACAGGACTGGCAAAAAGTGCTCTTCACTGACGAGTCGTGGTTTTGCCTCACCAGGGGTGATGGTCGGATTTGCGTTTATTGTCGAAGGAATGAGCGTTACACTGAGGCCTGTACTCTGGAGCGGGATCGATTTGGAGGTAGAAGGTCTGTCATGGTCTGGGGCGGTGTGTCACAGCATCATCGGACTGAGCTTGTTGTCATTGCAGGCAATCTCAACGCTGTGCATTACAGGTAAGACATCCTCCTCCCTCATGTCGTACCCTTCCTGCAGGCTCATCCTGACATGACCCTCCAGCATGACAATGCCACCAGCCATACTGCTCATTCTGTGCGTGATTTCCTGCAAGACAGGAATGTCAGTGTTCTGCCATGGCCAGCGAAGAGCCCGGATCTCAATCCCATTGAGCACGTCTGGGACCTGTTGGATCGGAGGGTGAGGGCTAGGGCCATTCCCCCCAGAAATGTCCGGGAACTTGCAGGTGCCTTGGTGGAAGAGTGGGGTAACATCTCACAGCAAAAACTGGCAAATCTGGTGCAGTCCATGAGGAGATGCACCGCTATACAAAAATGCATCTGGTGGCCACACCAGATACTGACTGTTATTTTTTATTTTGACCCCCCCTTTATTCAGGGACACATTATTCCATTTCTGTTAGTCACATGTCTGTGGAACTTGTTCAGTTTATGTCTCAGTTGTTGAATCGTATTTTCATACAAATATTTACACACGTTAAGTTTGCTGAAAATAAACGCAGTTGACAGTGAGAGGACGGTTCTTTTTTTTTGCTGAGTTTACATCTCGTACATAGGTTTGGGGACACTTAGGCTGTGTTTACAGACAGCCCAATTCAGATATTTTGCCTATAATTGGACAAAATATTAGAATTGGGCCCAATTACAGTCAGACCATCCACAGTTATTTCAGGACATAAGTCACAGGCAGAACATCACAATCTCAACCCTTGCAGCCTACCCACCTCCTAAAAATAAAACCCCGTCATGCTTCTCTTAGTAATCGTGATGAGAGTGCATATTGCAAAAGCATACACAACAGACACACATTAAACAAATCATAGCCAACTTGTTTAATCATTATCTTACTGCAACAGTGTCAGAGAGGAGAATGGAGGAGTAAGAGGAAGCTGAGGGCCACTTGAGATAGTGCTGTTATAAATTTGAAACTTTGATTACACAACAGAAACATGACTCATGGCTGGGGTAGGGAAACTATCAACACGAGGAACCGAGTCAGGAAAACACAGGTTAAGAAGTTCAACTTCAGCACATGTTAAAATAACAATCTCGCTTTAACATGTTGGTCACAATGATTTGGCTTATATTAGCCAACAAGGTGAAAAATCTGTTGTTGTGCCCTTGAGCAAGGCACTTAACCCACCGTACTACTATGGCTGACCCTGTAAAACACATTTCACTGCACCTATCCGCTGTGTGACAATAAAACAATCTTTATTTGTAAGGCATAGTATAGTTCCCAAGGTGAAAACAATTCGTTCCACAAAGAGCGATTAAACATTTAATACATCAACTTAACTGTGGAGGCTCACAACTTAACTGTGGGCACACATCCAAAAGTGTACACATGATGCAATTGACATTTTAACCTGTATACATGAGATATTGATGTGACGGATTCATTTGACTATTAAGAGATATCATGTTAGTCTGGATACGAGTCTTTTTAGCTAACATTCCACTCCTTGCCACACCTGTCATTTGCCAAAGAGACCAGGCAATCATGATGTCAGTATGAACAGCTCTTTTTTTCAGTGATCTTCAGTTATGTGCAAAAGGTTACAAACAGCGATTGTTGAAAGAATAGATACTTTTTTTTTTTTAAAGACAACCACTGGTATGTATGCCACAGGATAAACAACTAATTTTGCCACATTCTGTGTGCTTATTATTTCCCAGTGCTAAAACAACCAAATTAAAAAGTATTACTTAACTAAATATAATCTATTTGAAATCATTAAAAGTTCTTCAATTAAAAAACTGTCTTACCATCCTTGGCTGTGAAATTAAAATCTATGCTAAAAGCAGGATAAAAAATACTATCACCCTTCAAAACAAAAACACTGAGTAAGAACGAACAGCTGTGACCCTCAAATAAAAGTGGCACACGGGCACAGCCAGACACGGGCACTGTAATCTCCCCTGCATCAACCCTGCAGTAAAACGGGACCGTTTTTATGTTTCCCGTCTCCCTGAGACACCTCCCCTTATGGCGACCCTAGTACACAACATCAAGTCCCGTGATTCATATGAGCCACACCCATATTCCTGCTAGGTCAGTTGCTCCAGTGGGTGACATCCTCTCAGCCCAGGAAGGTGAGGCCAGCCATGACGCTGAAGCCCAACAGGATGAAGAACACCTTGAGCAGCTGGTTCTCCGGGGAGTTCAGCTCGTGAGGCAGGATCTCCATGAAGGTGATGTAAATAAAGGTCCCGGCCGCCAGCCCCTCCAGGATGGCCTGGATCAGAGCGCCTGCTGCCAGCTGGGCCTCGATAACCCCGATGCCCATTCCGATGCCCAGTGGAGACATCATGGCGAAGACACCCACGTAGGCCGCAACCCACATGGGTGGGACCGCGCTCTGCACCAGCTTCACCGACAGGCTGAACACGATGATGCTTTTGTGGACCACAATGGCGATGCAGATCTCTAATACCTGGATAGGATGGAGAAAACGAGATTAGAGGTTAAATTCCTCTCCTACATCCTTTCTCTTTCATCATCGCAGTAAGATGAAGAAAGCTGTATACGATCAACACAAGCTATAGAAATGACTGGTATATAAATTATATATAAATTACTTATTTGAAAAGTCTATTAACAGGTTAGCCTACATAGATCTGTCACTTCAAGCCAGATAATGTCTTTGATCAACCAGAGAAAGCGGTTTAAAAAGGACATTATACTCCAAAGTAGGCAGATGTTTTCAGACCTCAAAGTAGTCTAATATCAAATTAAGTTCACATCCCAAGCCATCTGTTTTGTAGATCCAGGGTCGTATTCACTACGAAACAAACGGGCAAAAACAGGGAGGGACCTACCTGAATTTGTCCAATAAGAAACACTTGTTTTTGCTTTCGCTATATTTAGTTTTTGCGACAGTGCAAAATATTTTTGCTACGGTGTGTACAAATGAATACTACCCTTCTATAATCCACAATCCCAAATAAATGGAAAAAATATCATTTCCAGATTTCCGGTGCTGCTCTTTTCCATTTATTTGGGGTTGAGGCTATAGCTGGATCTACACAACCAATTACATAGGATGTGGACATGACATCAGACTATGTTTGAGATCTGAAAACATGTGACAACTTTTGATTTGAATGTAATGTCCCTTAACCAGTTAAAAAGTTACATTCCTGTCTTTCCCACTCCTCTTCTTTCTACCACAGTGAGTGCTCACGTCAATCAATGTGTCAGAAACTTGCATGTCTTTATAGTGTATTGACTTTTGGTCAAATATCCCAGAGCCTTTTGTCATTAGAATCCGCTGACATGGTGCATGCTGTGTGAGCGATGTTATACTGAGGATGTGAGAGAAAGCGCATGGAAATAATGCATGTATCTCACTTCCCTCTGCCTCTCTACATTGCATAAATGAACAAGAGACTCTAAACCTCCTGACACTACGGGTGATTGGAAAGAGTTGTCCTGGGGCTTTCTCCTTCTAAGCACAGCAATAACCTTCACTATGCTTTTTGTGATGGAAAGAGACTGCCCTGAATACCAACAAAGGACAATACAGTGAAAAGGAGAACTGTTTGTGAAGATAAAGTCCACGAGCACATCACATGAAAAGCACGGGTTAGAAATATCAACTTTATTTCCCCCCCCAACAGAAATAACACCAGTCTCCCTGCACTGTAATTTACAACTTGATGAGAGCTAAGTAAATGAGTAACTTGTTTGGGAATTCTAAATATGGCACGTGTTTCAGATATATTTTACCTTCTAAATCGTTGGAGACAAATGTGAAACCAGTCATATGGCAGCTAACTGAAGCATATCAACTTTCCCCATTGTATTGTTTAGGAACTGCTGTTACATTATGCAGAATTGAAATTGTACGGCCTTTTAAAAATTGCAAGGATGGGCACTCTCGAATGTATTAATTCTAGGCTATCCCGACTTTCTCTGTTTCCTATCATCTTAAAATATGAGCCACGATCAAAATCGACCATTAGTGCGCCTAACAACCACACATATTTTTGTAAAACTGCCAATTTACTTTTAGTTCTCTTCAGTTGGTATAGCCTACATTATCATTCCATTTAATTACATAGTTTTGATGACCGACATTTGCTTCCTCTAAACGCCATCACGGCCATGTGGTTGTTGCTGAGGATCATTAGTAACAGTTGATAATATAAAAGAAAAATGACATGAAGGCTAATTAAATCGTTATGGAGCAGAGCGCAACAGTTTGATCCCGACGCATGGCGCAAGACTTGGCTGTGTATAGTCACAGTTTCATGGTTAGTGTAGGCAAGAGACGAGGGCATAGCTTACATTATTCTCCCTATTATAATTCAGCCCAGCCTCACATTCAATTCGCGCATATATGTACAAAATGTATTTCAGCAGATTTCGTGCGTTTTTGTGCATTTTTGGGGTGGTTCAATTCGTTTGAAAATACACGAATTTCTGTGCTACTTAATTCGTGCGAAAAGACACGAATTTAACCAGTAGGCGACACACAAGCCGTTGTAACAACCATAGACGCGATCGCCTGTATTTATTTATTTTACGTTATGAATATATATATATTTTGTCTTTTTTTAACCATATAACCATAAGAGGTTATATATATATATTGTCTTTTTTTAATCCCTATTAAAACATTGTGGTTTTATGCCTATATGTACTGTTTTCGATTTTTCTGAACAGACTTTTCAGGATAGAATGAATGTAAGCAATGCATGATGGTTAATGGTGTTTTATTCGGTTGTAGTTCCATGTATTTCTTAAAAAATAAACGTGTAAACCATTTTTATTGACCAGAATGTAACTGAAAATACAATGGCAGCCTTGCCATTGTCCATCAATAACAAAACCTTTTTTTCCCGTATAACATTTGGGGAAACGTATGCAGTCATTGTAGTCTTACATTTTGTTGGCCAACCAAAATTACCAAAACGTTAACCCGTAATAAGGCTAGGGTGGCTGAGTGTAAATACATGGCTCTGAGTGTAAGCACCTTTTCACTAGAAACGTTCTTGTGTTCAAATTACCGTCAGTGCGAAATAGCTAGAAAGCTTTCGTATTTCCACTTGGCTGCACCTACGGTTACGATAACGATAAATCAAGTGCAATACCTGCGTTCACCTGTGTCGAGCAGCAAAACACCGGAAAGCTTCTAGCCTACCGGAAAGTTACAAGAAGAACAAGAATAGTTACCTCATCCGGTCATGTGACACTCTGGATGCCCCCTAAAAGCAATTTCAACCGTTTTGAAAAATGACGCCTGGTAACCCCCAAAAAATACCAGGTGCATGAAAAGTTTGGACTTAGAATATTTTTTGAAAACCTCCATAAATCACTCAGGCCATTGACTCGAGAAGAAAAAACATAAAATATTTTCCAGAAGAAAAAACAGAATATTTTTTGAAAACCTCCATAAATCACTCAGGCCAGCACCCATTGATTTGGGGCGGTAGTATAGCGCTCCCAGAGCGGGTATGGAAGTCTGGATCCCCCCTAAAAGCATTTAAGGCTCTGTGTGTCTTTAAGCACCATACTTTTTCACTCCATCCTTGCTGTGTGTGTGTGTGTGTGTGTGTGTGTGTGTGTGTGTGTGTGTGTGTGTGTGTGTGTGTGTGTGTGTGAGAGAGCTTTTCTTTGACATCTGTTTAGAGAAATTACTGATTTACAGTTCATGAGGGTTGACCGATTCAAACATTTAAAGTTTTGGAAAGATCTGAGTTTTTTAAACCTTCGAAACAGCACCTATGACCCCATTTTAAGGCACTTCCTGTTGGCACAGGAAGCTATAAGTAAATACATATCCTGATCGGGGTATGCTTTTACAGAATCCTGAGTTTTAAGTCTATACGTTGAGAACTGACTGATTTACACAGGGTTGAATGCACTATATATCACAAACTGCTGGTTGGGTATGGCAAAACACTTTTAGGGTGATTTTATCACTTCCGGTTGCTCCAGGAAGCTTAGAATCAACACAGGTAGACCTCATAGTGGCTTGATGGATTGTCATCGAAGACAGGTTCATAAGGCATTATTAACCCACATAGGCTTCAGGTTGAATTTAGGGGAGCAGGCAATGTATTCCTATGGGGAGACATGTCATTGTAAACTGTTTGATGTAAACACCTTCTTTTAACTGTTAAGGGTTAATGCCACACGGTCAATGTTAGGCTTGCATAGATCGGGAGGACCTTAGGAACGTTCCTGAGGTCAAATTGTGCTTCTAACCTTAACGGTTCTCTCTCTGTCTCCCAAAAGCAAAAAAATATGAAATTGAGGTCAACGGGTCATTTGGGTCCTTCTTCTTGTCCCTGTACTCAGACCGAGCGAGCTACGGTCAAGCGGGGCATCTCGTTGAACTCGGCACGGCCTGGAGATAATGGCAATGCCATTGCAGGCTTTGTGTGTCTTTAAGCACCGTACTTTTTCACTCCATCCTTTTATCCCCATTTCTTTGTGGTATCCAATCGCTAGTAATTACTATCTTGTCTCATCGCTACAACTCCCGTATGGGCTCAGGAGAGACGAAGGTCGAAAGCCACGCGTCCTCCGAAGCACAACCCAACCAAGCCGCACTGCTTCTTAACACAGCGCGCCTCCAACCCGGAAGCCAGCCGCACCAATGTGTCGGAGGAAACACCGTGCACCTGGCCCCCTTGGCTAGCGCGCACTGCCCCCGGCCCGCCACAGGAGTCACTGGAGCGCGATGAGACAAGGATATCCCTACCGGCCAAACCCTCCCTAACCCGGACGACGCTAGGCCATTTGTGCGTCGCCCCACGGACCTCACGGTCGCGGCCGGCTGCGGCAGAGCCTGGGCGCGAACCCAGAGACTCTGGTGGCGCAGCTAGCACTGCGATGCAGTGCCCTAGACCACTGCGCCACCCGGGAGGCAGATCTGACCTTTTTAACCCTTCGAAACTGACCCTATGGCACCATTTGAAGGTACTTCCGGTTGACATAGGAAGCTGAAAGTGAACACATATCCTCCTTGGGGTAGGCTCTTATATAATATTGAGTTTTAAGTCTTTATGTTAAGAACTGACTTATTTACAGAGGCTTAAATGAGTGTGTGTTATTTCATAAAATCACAGAATTCTGGCAGAGCTTCGAGACCCACTTAAAAAATGTTCGTCTGAACACACTGCAACTGGATCTGTAACTTTTTTTTTTTTAACTCCTTTTTGTGAACATTACCAATTTGTCAATGTACGATTTCTCCTAAATTACGATAGATAAATGGCTAGTTCTTTTTTTTCTGACACCGTATGCCTATGTACTTTGACGTGAAGCGGTCAAATTAGCACCCTACTTTGCGTTTTTGACCTTTAATCCCAGAAAAATGGCCATAACTCAAAAAGCGTTGAGGCCTCGACGCCATCTTGTTCGGGGCCAACTGTCCATTACGTCTTCGAAATATTTTCCGTTTAGGAGAAAAGGCCACATGCATTTGCAATGTGCTTGTGCATTTGCAATATTATTTATTTTCCCTCTGGTGGGAATTTCCGAGACTGCGGAAAAATGAACAAAATTTGTTATTTTTACAAAACGGAAACTGAACGTCCGAGAGATTTCGGTTGATGACTTCCTGAAAGATCTCTCCCCCGCGCACGGCCCGACGCCGCCCGCGAATTTTAGAAACGTTGCAGGACGTCTAGTAAGGGACCTTACATCTGCAATGTGGCGTTTCTCACTAACCATATGGCGAGTGCTAAAATGTTCCCTTAAGGTATGGAAAGTGTAAGCCAACATAATTCATTATTTTACATTAATATGTAATACATGCATTATGAAGAAAATTGTGTAATTTAGGCTCCACGAAATATGAAATGGGTTATGAAGAAAATCGTGTATGGTTGCCTACATGACAAAAAGGCGTTCTGATTACAAGTGCACCAGTATCCAAAGTATTAAGTGAAATCAAGCACAGAAAACAGCATTGGCATTAATAAAACAATATTTCCCACGAATTAAGTCGCACGTAAATGTGCGTCTTTTCTCAAAAATTCTGTTCAGCAAGTCTAAAACAGTGCCTATAGGCATACAACGACACATTTTAAAACATGGTTAAACAAAGACAACATTTCTGTATATTCATGACGTTGAATTAGCCATTAAGAAGAACAAAAATGAAATAGAAATTATCGCGTCTATATGGTTGTTGCAAAGGCTTGTGTAGCCTACTGGTTAAATTTGTGTCTTTTCGCACAAATTAAGAAGCACATCAATTCGTGTCTTTTCTCACGAATTAAGCCAGACGAAAACGCACAAAAACGCACGAAATCTGCTGAAATACATTTTGTACATATATGCGCGAATTGAATGTGAGACCGTGTTGTATAATTATATGTACACTAATCTTCCAATATTACCGTGGGTTGAAGAACTGAATGTGGCAATTTTTTGAATGAATCAAACCAGTTCTTTCGTGCATAAGGGCTCTCTTTACCAGTTTATGAATTATAAATACTTTCCTAACCCTAAATAATCTACAAGATCAGAGTATTTTTTATTTATTTTATTGACCAATTGGTGCTAAAACGGACACAAATATGCATATTAGATAGCTTTCTTTCATGATCCATAATATTCTGAACCCATTCTCTCTAAATATTTTCGAATGAGTCTGTGGACAAAATACTTACTAAAAAAGGTACATCGTAATTAAAGGGATGGTTTAAGATTAATGTGCTGAAATCCCTATTGAATGAAAACTCCATGAGAAAATCTGTTGGCCAGCAAGTAGGAGGGTTTTCAGTGGTTGAACTACATTTGTTCAGCACGCGCAAAGGAATCACACCTGCAAATCCTGTATGCACCTGCACAAGGTAAGTCTGAATAGCAACTACTGAGAAATGCGTTGGAAAAGCTTGCGTAATTTCCTAAGTCGGAATTGGGCCCATTATGAGTAGGGCTGTGAAGACAGCAATATTTATTTTATATTATTGGCAAAAATGAAAACATGAAGCAGACCAAACTCTTTGGTCCTTTAAAAACCTACTGCATGTAAAATATTCTTAGCTATAGCTTGGAAAATAAATAAATGTGACTCTGGATGAAAAGATAATGATATTTGTTTCAAACATTAGGGCTGTTTTCCAGAGGCCCATTTGGGTTTACTCCAGATAGAAACTTATACGAACAACAACTTACACACACACAATGACTACATCTGTCACGTTCTGACCATAGTTCTTGTGTGTTTTACTTGTTTTAGTGTTGGTCAGGACGTGAGCTGGGTGGGCATTCTATGTTGTGTGTCTAGTTTGTCTGTTTCTATGTTAATATGGTTCTATGGCCTAATATGGTTCTCAATCAGAGGCAGGTGTTTTGTGTTGTCTCTGATTGGGAATCATATTTAGGTGGCTTGTTTTGTGTTGGGGTTTGTGGGTGGTTGTCTTCTGTCTTTGTGTTCTGCACCAGATAGGACTGTCTCGGTTTTCACATTTGTTATTTTGTATAGTGTTCACGTTATCGTCTTTTTGTTTATTAAACATGTTGAACACTAGCCGCGCTGCATTTTGGTCCTCTCCTTCACCAACGGAAGAAAACCGTTACAAAATCTCATCTGCCCAGACCTGCAAGTTTACACCCCCATCCCTATTGCCTGCATTATTGTTTTCCCACTTGGCCTTAAAATTGTTCCAATGTGTTTTTCCTCAATCACTAATGCTATTTAAATAAATCATTTATATTCTTCCATTGTGTTAATGTCGGATTGATTGATTTCCACGTTTTCAGTATAACATATATTTTTGCCAAGATGGTTGATTAGAAGAGAATTGTCCAGCCCATTGGCAATCTCACTACACCCCCATATGCCATGTCTTGAAATATGCAGACAGACAGATTAAAAGTAAATTTATGATATTAACAGCACAAAGTAAATGGACCGTCCTCAAATGTGCACTCAATCAGAACTTCTGGGTATGCTCCAGCAGAGATCTGTATACAATGACGAGATGCTCATGTCTCCGCCCTAACAATGGGAGTCGTTGTCCCAAGGGCGGGAAGACAGGCGACAAGCTAAGGTCCAAAATAAGCCCATAGAAATGCATTGGTCTTATTTTGGACAGATTTTGTCAAGTGAAACCTCTAGTTTCATCTCTTCCTCTCTGGCTCTATTCTCACTCCCAATGAGTCTCTCGCACCAGACGACTTACGTGAGACTAGATCGGCTCTATCAGGTACAGATGGTGCTAAAGCAAAAAGCTCATTGTAATTAACTTGCAAATTAATTATTATTATACCAGTCATGGGAGCCTGGGACCTGATAAACCAGACATCTACAAGGACAGAGGGATACACTAGCTAGAACTTTCTGATCGCAGATCTGGTAGAACAAAAAAGCATGACTGACTGGCCAATTTGATTTGTTTCCCCCGTGGTGTTCATCATGTTCTACTGTAGGTGACAGGGCGACATGGGTGCACTAAAACAGCTTAAAACCGGGTGCATCACTGTTGGCTGTCGGGCCAAGGAGGTCATAAGTGCTCCAGCTGAGAATTAGGTGCTCCCGCTGCCATTGAATGTAATAAAGGTTTAGACAGAGGCGGGGTCATAGTGATTTGCAATAG
Organism: Salvelinus alpinus; assembly: GCF_045679555.1. NCBI lineage: Eukaryota > Metazoa > Chordata > Actinopteri > Salmoniformes > Salmonidae > Salvelinus > Salvelinus alpinus. The sequence goes on from NC_092090.1 coordinate 49,237,697, forward strand.
ACATACAGCAATAAAACATAATGATTTGTCATTGTCAACATATCTAAACATGTCTATGTGGGTTTAGTTTGCAAGCTCAAATGGGCAGTGATGTCCAACGGGCCTATAAAAAACGAAATACTTTCTCATAGAATATGGGGTCATCCTGCAGGTGGTTTCTCAAACGTATAAAATATTTTAAAGAATCTGAGTCTAAGTTAAGGAGGGTTTCCCTCCAAAGTCGAGAGAGAAGACCTGGTTGTACACTCCAGCCGCTAACAAGCTACTTGCATCTGTAGTCGCATGTCCACAATACTGATATTAATTATTAAGTTTGTCACCTGGAAGCTTAGCCAAGTTTATTAAAACTCTACACTCAAGCAGTTGTGATATGTTGAATTTGATTACTGTAACCAATTACTACAAGGCACATTATGACACAAAACCAGGTATAAACAGAGTTGAACAAGGAAATAAGGCTCTGAGAAAATGTACTTGACGTGTGTACTAGAGAGTTCTCTCCTGGGCGCTCTGTCATGTCTTTCTGCTTCGACGCCTGTTATGTCTCTGCTTGTCTTTGTCAATAAAACATCTCATACTCTGGAAGCCATCCTGATCTTTCTTCATTGTTGATTTCCCCGAGACCTTCAAATCACAAAGCATGATAACATTTATTAGCCAGCTACAGTAATTTTGAGAAACATTAGGAAATAGTTTGGTAGATGTTGGGCAAATAAACCAGTTATCTACCTTTGATTAGCAGCTAGCTGGCTATAGCTAGCTGGTAGCTTGCTAGCTACGTCGGGGGCCCCGGGACATGTGGTGTGGTAGCAGGATTACAAGATTGTTATATTTATGCACCAAATGGTTGTTTTATTCAATAAAGAAAGGTTCTTTGGAATCTCTCTCCTTTTCTGAGTTAACTGAGAGAAGTATTTTGAAGCTTGGGCTGGCAACTGATTAAGTGATGGCTTGGTGATAAAAAACCTACAGCTGGCATTCCATAGTTCAGATGTGGTGGGTGTCAACGAGATAGAGAGCCTGGAGGAACAGAACAAAGGCCTCAGTATTCCTAATTATCCTGGCATCTGGGAGACAACACCAGAGGCAGATGACCACAGGATGAACCCAAAGTGTTGAACCAGCTACGACTGAGCAATCTTGAATAGAATATTCCACCACAGTGGCCTGTGTTCCTGTTCGGTAAGCCAGCCCTGTTTCGATTGAATTTTTGGGGACGAAAACATAAATACATGCTGGAATAGCTAAACAGTTAACTAGACAGATATACTTTTTGTCATGTAGTGTGTGGACACCTGCTTGAAGATCTCATTCCAAAATCATGGGCATTAATATGGAGTTGGTTCCCCTTTTGCAAGGCTTTGCTGCAGGGGACATGCTTCCATTCAGCCACAAGAGCATTAGTGAGGTTGGGCACTGATGTTGGGAAATTAAGCCTGGTTCGCAGTCTGCGTTCCAATTTATTCCCAAAGGTGGTCGATGGGGTTGAGCTCAGGGCTCTGCGCAGGCCAGAAAAGTTATTCCAGACCGATCGACAAACCATTTCAGTATGGACCTCGCTTTGTGCATGGGGGCATTGTCATGCTAAAACAAGAAAGGGCCTCTCCCAAACTTTCGCCACAAAGTTCAAAGCACATAATCATCTAGAGTGTCATCGTATGCTGTAGTGTTAAGATTTCCCTTCACTGGAACTAAGAGGCTATGCCCTAACCATGAAAAACAGCCCCAGACCATTATTCCTCCTCCACCAAACGTTACAGTTGGTACTATGCATTGGGGCAGGTAGTGTTCTCCTGGCATCCGCCAAACTCAGAGTCGTCTGTCAGACTGCCAGATGGTGAAGCGTGATTCATCACTCCAGAGAACGCGTTTCCACTGCTCCAGAGTCCAACGGGGGCGAGCTTTACACCACTCCAGCCGACGCTTGGCATTGTGCATGGTGATCTTGGGCTTGTGTGCGGTTGTTCGACCATAGAAACCAATTTTATGAAGCTCCCAACGAACAGTTCTTGTGCTAACGTTGCTTCCAGAAGCAGTTTGGAACTCGGTAGTGAGTGTTGCAACCCGAGGACAGATGATTTTTATGTGCTATGCGCTTCAGCACTCCCGTTCTGTGAACTTGTGTGGCCTACCACTTCGCAGCTGAGCCGGTGTTGCTCCTATAGACGTTTCAACTTCACAATAACAGTACTTACAGTTGACCGGGGCAGCTCTAGTAGGGCAGAAATTTGAGGAACTGACTTGTTGGAAAGGTGGCGTCCTATGACGGTGCCACATTGAAAGTCACTGAGCTCTTCAGTAAGGCCATTCTACTGCCAATGTTTATTTTTTTTATTAACCCCTCCACCATCCCCCTCTTCGAAGGCCAAATATATTTTTTTACAGCTTTTCTGCTACATATGCATTTTGCATACATGGTACTTTTAAATAAAGCAGTCACATAACAATAATACATTACCAAACATAAACTCTTTAATCCTAAACCCCAACCACTCTCAGCCCATCCCACCTATCACCATAGACCAAACTCGTTTGGTTTCCTTGTGCCATATATTTTCAATTGTGCTGTGATGTTTTACATAATTTGTGAACCCTTGTCATCATATAGTATCTACAGATTGTGAGCTAAAGATGAAAACCTTTCCTACGAGTATTATTCTATTATTTATTGACTGACTATGGCTTTCCAAATCACCCAACACTGCTATTTGTAAGGTTCATTTTAAGTGTATGTTGTGATTTTTTAACCATTCCTGAACCTGTGACCAGAAACAAGCTACATAGGGGCAATGCCAGAATAAATGATCTATTGATTCTGTCTCTTCGAAACAAAATCTACAGAGCTGAGATTGTTGTATGCCCCATACATATAGCATTCTGTTGGTGGCAAGAATTGTGTATAATAATTTAAATTGAAAAACTCGAAGTGTTGAATCAAATATAGTTTTTTTGTACCAGTTCATAAACCATGTGCCATGGAATTGGTACATCGAAAATCTCTTCCCATTTATTCTGCAACCTGTATGGCACAGCTGTCAACATTTTTGTACTCAAATGAAACAGTTTTTTTTTTTTTTATGCCTTTCAGTCAATTTGTATCTTTAATATATGGCAGGCAAACAAGTTCCCTACCTTCTCCCTTTTCTACTTGCCTCCTCCATTTTTGTGGTAATGCTGCAATCAGTTAGTTGTAAATTTGGATTGAGCAGATATTCCCATATATTTTCGATAGCTGCATATGTGACATAACTCCTCCGTTTCTATTCATAATGTCATTAATAAATATAATACCGTTTAAAAAAATGTCCATAAAGAATGTTTTTTATTAATCAGTATATTTGAGTTTAACCATAACATTTGTTCTATCTTTTCTGGAGGATAAAACTGAAAATTGTAACCAGCGTCGTATGGCTTGTTTAAGAAAAGGCGATACTTTAAACAAAATTTTATTTTCAATTAGGTCGGAAATGAAAACTTGCAATCTGTATAAAGGCAAAAAGGCAATTTTTGAACAAAGGATGAGCATTTCTTAATAATCTACTGGAGAACCATTTTGGTTTTAAGTATAACTTATGTATGAATGACGCTTTTAGTGAGAGATTTAAAGCTTTAATATTGAATTTTAGCCCCCCAAACTCATATTCATTATATAAATAGGCACATTTAATTTTGTCTGGCTTAGCATTCCAAATAAAATATTTTTTGCTCATATGATTTAAAAAACGAGTTGTCTGGATTAGGCAGTGCCATTAGTAAGTAAGTAAACTGTGATAGGACCAAAGAGTCCATTGATAACATCCCCTTTGATCCCCTCTCTCCACTGGGATTCTCTGCCTCTAACCCTATTTCAGGGGCTGAGTCACTGGCTTACTGGTGCTCTTCAATGCCGTCCCTAGGAGGGGTGCGTCACTTAAGTGGGTTGAGTCACTGACGTGATCTTCCTGTCTGGGTTGTGCCATGGCGGCGATCTTTGTGGGCTATACTCGGCCTTGTCTCAGGATGGTAAGTTGGTGTTTGAAGATATCCCTCTAGTGGTGTGGGGGCTGTGCTTTGGCAAAGTGGGTGGAGTTATATTCTGCCTGTTTGGCCCTGTCCGGGGTATCATCGGATGGGGCCACAGTGTCTCCTGACCCCTCCTGTCTCAGCCTCCAGTATTTATGCTGCAGTAGTTTATGTGTCGGGGGGCTAGGGTCAGTCTGTTATATCTGGAGTACTTCTCCTGTCTTATCCGGTGTCCTGTGTGAATTTAAGTATGCTCTCTCTAATTCTTTCTTTCTTTCTTTCTTTCTCTCTCTCTCGGAGGACCTGAGCCCTAGGACCATGCCTCAGGACTACCTGGCATGATGACTCCTTGCTGTCCCCAGTCCACCTGGCCGTGCTGCTGCTCCAGTTTCAACTGTTCTGCCTGCGGCTATGGAACCCTGACCTGTTCACCGGACGTGCTACCTGTCCCAGACCTGCTGTTTTCAATCTCTAGAGACAGCAGAAGTGGTAGAGATACTCTCAATGATCGGCTATGAAAAGCCAACTGACATTTACTCCTGAGGTGCTGACTTGTTGCACCCTCGACAACTACTGTGATTATTATTATTTGACCATGCTGGTCATTTATAAACATTTTAACATCTTGGCCATGTTCTGTTATAATCTCCACCCGGCACAGCCAGAAGAGGACTGGCCACCCCTCATAGCCTGGTTCCTCTCTAGGTTTCTTCCTAGGTTTTGGCCTTTCTAGGGAGTTTTTCCTAGCCACCGTGCTTCTACACCTGCATTGGTTGCTGTTTGGGGTTTAGGCTGGGTTTCTGTACAGCACTTTGAGATATCAGCTGATGTAAGAAAGGCTATATAAATACATTTGATAACACTCTATTGAAATTGATTGTGGTAAATTCATTTATATTTTTTGAGATGTGAATACCAAGTATGCCAATGTTTGTCTATGTAGATTTCATGGCTGTGTGCTAAATTTTATACACCTGTCAGCAAAATGTGTGGCTGAAATAGCAGAATCAACTAATTGAAGGGGTGTCTCCATACTTTTGTATATATAGTATATAAAAGAAAATTGACTGCATCCAAGATCTCTATCCATTGTTTTCAACATAATCTACCTCCTTTGCATAAATCGATTCATGGACCATCAATATCCGGATTGCATCCAGTTTACACCACCCAACTTCAGGATAGGCTATACCAGAGAGGAAGAGGCAAATTGCAAGGCCCAAAATCAGTTTCTCCAGCAGGTGGCATTTTTTTCAACCACCAAGCAAGGAGTTTTTGGTCAACAAAAATTGTTATGGCTTGTTTGCTACGTGAGGCTTATTTGATCAAATACAAGTTTTGTAATTCTTAGTTTGTTACGAGTGCACTGATATAAAGTACCAGTCAAAAGTTTGGACAACTACTTATTTAAGGGTTTCTTTATTTGTACTATTTTCTGCACTGTAGAATAATAGTGAAGACATGAAAACTATGAAATAACACTGCTGGAAAAGCATTCCAGGTGAAGCTGGTTGAGATAATTCCAAGAGTAAGCAAAGCTGTCATCAAGGCAAAGGGTGGCTACTTTGAAGAATCTAAAATATATTTGGATGTTTAACACTTTTATGGTTTCCACATGATTCCATGTGTTATTTCATATGATGTCCTCACTATTATTCTACCATGTAGAAAAAAGTACAACTAAAGAAACGCCCTTGAATGAGTAGGTGTGTCCAAACTTTTAACTGGTACTTTATGTAGGACACGTGACATCCTGGCATCTTTGAGAAAAACGTTCAATTCCAGTGTCATTGGCTAGAATGGTCCCACCTGATCTTGCCTCCTCCAACTGCCTTCCATCTTTGAAGACATGTATTTTCATTGTTATAGCAGCCACTTGAGTATCTGGTCAATATAATAGATAATCTGTGGCTATAAGGACACGCCTGGTGCGCAAAATTGATGACGTATGTCGCGCAGCCATGGTTGAGTTGTGACAAATGGATCAGTTCAGTCAGTCGTCGTAATGAGCCCTCCCCAACGAACTAGTTTATGCTTGTGCCTAGAAACGTCAGCAAGAATGTGAAACTTGTCTGCCGAAGTTGGGACTTGGGAGTGTTCAGAATCATTCCGTTTTAATTGAACTACAAAAGCAATAAATGTGCTTTAGCGGTCACCCTGGCCTGATATTAGCTACTAAATTTAGGTGGTATCCAGATTTTCATAACGTCCTTGATTTACGGTATTACCGGCATAGCCCAAAAGGGGCGTTAAATGCAAGTAAAGCCCATTGGGTCTCTACTACCAGAATGCTAACAGAATTTCCACAAACTAATAGCTAAATCACAAACTAACATAACTAATTACAAAGACAGGAAAATCCAGCTCAAAGTTATACAGGCATAACTAGTAGCTACCGAATGTCATTTTCAGTGAGTGTGGACATTTACAAGTGAACAAGAAAAATTGTGCAAATGAATAAAGTTCTGATGCAGGCTTTTCTGAAGGAATAGCAGCATGTGTACATGGAGAAAAGGGGTTAACAACAGAGGAGGAAAAACACTAGTAGGAAGCACAGGGCATAACTCATCCAGAGCTCTTTGACGTCTGGCAGAAAGCCATTCTAAAAGGTTTGATGGCAAACATTTAGCAGTGAATTGCATTCAAGTGCATTCAATGCATTCACCTGCATTGCTTGCTGTTTGGGGTTTTAGGCTGGGTTTCTGTACAGCACTTTGAGATATCAGCTGATGTAAGAAGGGCTATATAAATACATGTGATTTGATTTGATCACCTCATGTGCGCCGCACAACAGAGACTAACCGCTAGATATACGCTGAACAAAAATATAAAAACGCAACATGTAAAGTGTTGGTCCTATGTTTCATGAGGTGAAATAAAAGATGCCAGAAATGTTCCATATGCACAAAAAGTGTATTTCTCTCAAATGTTGTTTACATCCCTGTTAGTGAGCATTTCTCATTTGCCAAGATAATATATCAACCTGAGGTGTGGCATATCAAGAAGCTGATTAAACAGCATGATCATTACACAGGTGCACCTTGTGCTGGGGACAAGAAAAGGCCACTAAAATGTCCACCAGAGCAGAATTCAGCAGTGCGTCCAACCAGCCTCACAACCACAGACCACTTGTATGACGTTGTGTGGGCGAGCGGTTTGCTGATGTCAACGTTGTGAACAGACTTCCCCAGGATGGCGGTGGGGTTATGGTAAGGACAGCCATAAGCTACGGACAACAAACACAATTGCATTTTATCAATGGCAATTTGAATGCAGAGATGCATACCGTGACGAGATCCTTAGACCCATTGTCGTGCCAGTCATATGCTGCAATCCCCTCATGTTTTAGCATGATAATGCACTGCCCCATGTTGCAAGGTTCTGTACACAATTCCTGGAAGCCGAAAATGTCCCACTTCTTCCACGGCCTGCACACTCACAAGACATGTCACCCATTGAGCATTTTTTGGATGCATTGGTACGACAGCGTGTTCCAGTTCTTGCCAATATCCAGCAACTTCACATAGCCATTGAAGAGGGACAATATTCCACAGGCCACAATCAACAGCCTGATAAACTCTATGCGAAGGAGATGTCGCGCTGCATGAGGAAAATGGTGGTCACACCAGATACTGACTGGTTTCCTGATCCATGCCGCTACTTATTTTTTAAGGCATCTGTGACCAACAGATGCATATCTTTATTCCCAGTCATGTGAAATCCATAGATTAGGGCCTAATGAATTTATTTCAATTGACTGATGTCCTTGTACGAACTGTAAATCAGGAAAATCAGGAAAATCATTTAAATTGTTGCATGTTGCGTTTATATTTATTTTCAGTATAAATAATACAAATTGTATTTTCATTTGAAGAAAGAAGTAGTTGAATATTATTGGAATGTATTTGAAGATATACTTGGAAAGTATTGGCATGCATTTGAAATGTATGGGTGCATTTGTTTTAGCTGACCCAGTGCCACAGGTGGGCTGAGATTTCACTTTTAGGACCAAGATAAAGGTTTAATATGTTCCCCGGGCAAGCTAAAACAAATGGACCTATTGTGCTTTTTAAGTACAGCTCGCTCTCCAGCACCTACCTTTGAGTCTGTGGTCTGCAGCCCGATGGCCAGGCCCTCGAACACAGAATGCAGGGAGAGCGAGAAAAAGAGCATAAACGAGCGAAAGGAGGAGTGAGCCTGGAGGTCCATGTGGACATGGTGGGCACTACCCTCCAGGTCGGTGGACGAGGCTTTCCCCTGCCCGTGCCCATGGCTGTGCCCGTTGGCCTGCATCAGAGGTGCTCTCTCCTGGTCTGACCCTTGCATGGCATCTTGTCTGCAGTTCAGAACGATCCTCTCCACGATGAGCACAGTGAAGAAGCCTGCAGCCATGATGAACTCTGGGAGGGGGAAGCTGGTCTGTTTGAGATAGAGGTGAAAACAATGAAAGTATGAGTTCTGTTTAAATAAACGCCAAGGATTAGGGATATATATATATATATATAAATAAAACAACGTAAGTAGTCCTTAACGCATCACCAGGTAATGAGCCTGTGGATTAATAACTTCCGCACTAACTAGCATATTTCCCCATGTTTTACAGATACAATAGAACTAAAGTATAACTGTTGTAACTATCCCTTAATACATGTGTTTGTGCCATGGATAATCATATAGCTTTTTGTCATTTTACAAAGGGGATGGGAGTGTGGCACTTACGTCCACCCTCCGTGCGTCCAGCTCAGCATTGATGTCCGACAGGTAGTCTGGGATGATGTCCAACAGACAGGCAGCCAGGAAGACGCCTCCGGCAAAACAGCTGATGAAACTCAGGACCACCCGATGGGTTTCTGCATGATAAAAAATGCTACTGTTTAATGACTTTTTCCACATTTTGTTGTTGCAGCCTGAATTTAATATAGATCAAATTGAGATTTTTTGTGTCACTGACAATATCCCATAATGTCAAAGTGGAATTATGTTTAATTTTTACAAATTCATAAAAAACAAAAAGCTGAAATGTCTTGAGTCAATAAGTATTCAACCCCTTTGTTATGGCAAGCCAAAATAAGTTCAGGAGTAAAAATGTGCTTAACAAGTCATAATAAGTTGCACGGACTCACAGTGTGCAATAATAGTGTTAAACATGATTTTTGAATGACTGCCTCATTTCTGAACCGACACAGTCGAGCAGTGAATTTCAAATACAAAAGACCAGGGAGGTTATTCAATGCCTCGCAAAGGGCACCTATTTGTAGATGGGTAAAAAAAGTTATAATAAAAATTAAATAAAAATCAGATATTGAATATCCCTTTTAGCATGGTGAAGTTATTAATTACACTTTGGGTGGTGTATCAATACACCCAGTCACTACAAAGATACAGGTGTCCTTCCTAACTCAGTTGCCGGAGAGGAAGGAAACCGCTCAGGGATTTCAACATGAGGCCAATGGTGACTTTAAAAACACCTAAAACAGCCTACTCAATCACTTTTTATAGCTACTGTTTACAGGCCTCCTGGGCCATATACAGCGTTCCTCACTGAGTTCCCTGAATTCCTATCGGACCTTGTAGTCATAGCAGATAATATTCAAATTTTTGGTGATTTTAATATTCACATGGAAAAGTCCACAGACCCTCTCCAAAAGGCTTTCGAAACCATCATTGACTCAGTGGGTTTTGTCCAACATGTCTCTGGACCTACTCACTGCCAGAGTCATGCTCTGGACCTAGTTTTGTCCCATGGAATAAATGTTGTAGATCTTAATGTTTTTCCTCATAATCCTGGACTATCGGACCACCATTTTATTACGATTGCAATCGCAACAAATAATCTGCTCAGACCCCAACCAAGGAGCATCAAAAGTCGTGCTATAAATTCTCAGACAACACAAAGATTCCTTGATACCCTTCCAGACTCCCTCTGCCTACCCAAGGACGTCAGAGGACAAAAATCAGTTAACCACCTAACTGAGGAACTCAATTTAACCTTGCGCAATACCCTAGATGCAGTTGCACCCCTAAAAACTAAAAACATTTGTCATAAGAAACTAGCTCCCTGGTATACAGAAAATATCCGAGCTCTGAAGCAAGCTTCCAGAAAATTGGAACGGAAATGGCGCCACACCAAACTGGAAGTCTTCCGACTAGCTTGGAAAGACAGTACCGTGCAGTATCGAAGAGCCCTCACTGCTGCTCGATCATCCTATTTTTCCAACTTAATTGAGGAAAATAAGAACAATCCGAAATATATTTTTGATACTGTCGCAAAGCTAACTAAAAAGCAGCATTCCCCAAGTGAGGATGGCTTTCACTTCAGCAGTAATAAATTCATGAACTTCTTTGAGGAAAAGATCATGATCATTAGAAAGCAAATTATGGACTCCTCTTTAAATCTGCATATTCCTCCAAAGCTCAGTTGTCCTGAGTCTGCACAACTCTGCCAGGACCTAGGATCAAGGGAGACACTTAAGTGTTTTAGTACTATATCTCTTGACACAATGATGAAAATAATCATGGCCTCTAAACCTTCAAGCTGCATACTGGACCCTACTCCAACTAAACTACTGAAAGAGCTGCTTCCTGTGCTTGGCCCTCCTATGTTGAACATAATAAATGGCTCTCTATCCACCGGATGTGTACCAAACTCACTAAAAGTGGCAGTAATAAAGCCTCTCTTGAAAAAGCCAAACCTTGACCCAGAAAATATAAAAAACTATCGGCCTATATCGAATCTTCCATTCCTCTCAAAAATGTTAGAAAAAGCTGTTGCGCAGTAACTCACTGCCTTCCTGAAGACAAACAATGTATACGAAATGCTTCAGTCTGGTTTTAGACCCCATCATAGCACTGAGACTGCACTTGTGAAGGTGGTAAATGACCTTTTAATGGCGTCAGACCAAGGCTCTGCATTTGTCCTCGTGCTCCGAGACTTTTGTGCTGTTTTTGATACCATCGATCACCACATTCTTTTGGAGAGATTGGAAACCCAAATTGGTCTACACGGACAAGTTCTGGCCTGGTTTAGATCTTATCTGTCGGAAAGATATCAGTTTGTAGGGCCTCCCGGGTGGCGCAGTGGTCTAGGGCACTGCTTCGCAGTGCTAGCTGCGCCACCAGAGATCCTGGTTTCGCGCCCAGGCTCTGTCGCAGCCGGCGACGCACAATTGGCCTAGCGTCGTCCGGGTTAGGGAGGGTTTGGCCGGTAGGGATATCCTTGTCTCATCGCGCTCCAGCAACTCCTGTGGCGGGCCGGGCGCAGTGCGCGCTAACCAAGGGGGCCAGGTGCACGGTGTTTCCTCCGACACATTGGTGCGGCTGGCTTCCGGGTTGGAGGCGCGCTGTGTTAAGAAGCAGTGCGGCTTGGTTGGGTTGTGCTTCGGAGGACGCATGGCTTTCGACCTTCGTCTCTCCCGAGCCCGTACGGGAGTTGTAGCGATGAGACAAGATAGTAATTACTAGCGATTGGATAACACGAAAATTGGGGAGAAAAGGGGATAAAAAAATAAAAAAGATATCAGTTTGTCTCTGTGAATGGTATGTTCTCTGACAAATCAACTGTACATTTCAAGGTTCCGTTTTAGGACCACTATTGTTTTCACTATATATTTTACCTCTTGGGGATGTCATTCGAAAACATAATGTTAACTTTCACTGCTATGCGGACGACACACAGCTGTACATTTCAATGAAACATGGTGAAGCCCCAAAATTGCCCTCGCTAGAAGCCTGTGTTTCAGACATAAGGAAGTGGATGGCTGAAAACGTTCTACTTTTAAACTCGGACGAAACAGAAATGCTTGTTCTAGGTTTCCCAAGAAACAAAGAGATCTTCTGCTGAATCTGACAATTAATCTTGATGGTTGTAAAGTCGTCTCAAATAAAACAGTGAAAGACCTCGGCGTTACTCTGGACCCTGATCTCTCTTTTGACGAACATATCAGGACTGTTTCAAGGACAGCTTTTTTCCATCTACGTAACATTGCAAAAATCAGAAACTTTCTGTCCAAACATTATGCAGAAATATTAATCCATGCTTTTGTTACTTCTAGGTTAGACTACTGCAATGCTCTACTTTCCGGCTACCCAGATAAAGCACTAAATAAACTTCAGTTAGTGCTAAATACTAGACTAGACCCAAAAAATGTGATCATATTACTCCAGTGCTAGCCTCCCTACACTGGCTTCCTGTTAAGGCAAGGGCTGATTTCAAGGTTTTACTGCTAACCTACAAAGCATTACATGGGCTTGCTCCTACCTATCTTTCCGATTTGGTCCTGCCGTACATACCTACACATACGCTACGGTCACAAGATGCAGGCCTCCTAATTGTCCCTAGAATTTCTAAGCAAACAGCTGGAGGCAGGGCTTTCTCCTATAGATCTCAATTTTTATGGAATGGTCTGCCTACCCATGTGAGAGACGCAGACTCGGTCTCAACTTTTAAGTCTTTACTGAAGACTCGTCTCTTCAGTGGGCCATATGATTGAGTGTAGTCTGGCCCAGGAGAGTGAAGGTGAACGAAAAGGCTCTAGAGCAACGAACCGCCCTTGCTGTCTCTGCCTGGCCGGTTCCTCTCGCTCCACTGGGATTCTCTGCCTCTAACCCTATTATAGGGGCGGAGTCACTGGCTTACTGGTGCTCTTTCATGCCGTCCCTAGGAGGGGTGCGTCACTTGAGTGGGTTGAGTCACTGACGTGATCTTCCTGTCTGGGTTGGCGCCCCCCCTTGGGTTGTGCCGTGGCGGAGATCTTTGTGGGCTATACTCTGCCTTGTCTCAGGATGGTAAGTTGGTGGTTGAAGTTATCCCTCTAATGGTGTGGGGGCTGTGCTTTGGCAAAGTGGGTGGGGTTATATCCTTCCTGTTTGGCTCTGTCCGGGGGTATCATCGGATGGGGCCACAGTGTCTCCTGACCCCTCCTGTCTCAGCCTCCAGTATTTATGCTGCAGTAGTTTGTGTCGGGGGGCAAGGGTCAGTTTGTTATATCTGGAGTGCTTCTCCTATCTTATCTGATGTCCTGTGTGAATTTAAGTATGCTCTCTCTAATTCTTTCTTTCTCTCTCGGAGGACCTGAGCCCTAGGACCATGCCTCAGGACTACCTGGCATGATGACTCCTTGCTGTCCCCAGTCCACCTGGCCGTGCTGCTGCTCCAGTTTCAACTGTTCTGCCTGCGGCTATGGAACCCTGACCTGTTCACCGGACGTGCTACCTGTCCCAGACCTGCTGTTTTCAACTCTCTAGAGACCGCAGGAGCGGTAGAGATACTCTTAATAATCGGCTATGAAAAGCCAACTGACATTTACTCCTGAGGTGCTACTGTGATTATTATTATTTGACTATGCTGGTAATTTATGAACAGTTGAGCTTCTTGGCCATGTTCTGTTATAATCACCACCCGGCACAGCCAGAAGAGGACTGGCCATCCCTCATAGCCTGGTTCCTCTCTAGGTTTCTTCCTAGGTTTTGGCCTTTCTAGGGAGTTTTTCCTAGCCACCATGCTTCTACACCTGCATTGCTTGCTGTTTGGGGTTTTAGGCTGGGTTTCTGTACAGCACTTTGAGATATCAGCTGATGTAAGAAAGACTATATAAATACATTTGATTTGATTTTGATGAAGCTCTGTAGCCTGACATCAAGGAACAACCAAACCTAAACTATTCGGTTTCACCAAAATAACGTTGCCATCAACAGAGGCATATCCAATATATCTAGGAACAATACTTAAAATGTGTCTGGTTGAATGAGTTCTTCGCTATCGAATATGCGTTTAAAACACGTTATACAGGTTTCCCTACTCCTGTCTGTAAAAGTGGGAGATTACTTGGTAGTTTACTCTCATGTGACCTAGAAATGGACTCCAATGCCATGGCAGCCCACACAGGCGGGAAATAGTATACCCTGGATCAAAACCTGTTTTAAACACTTATGTGATAGTGAAGGACGCATTCAACACGAATCGTAGGTATTGTTCTTCGAGATATCGGATATGCCTCGTTGATGGGAAACCGAATAGTTTAGGTGGATGGAGGAAAGGACGCAAAACAACGGAAGCTTCAGTAACGAGCCATATGGATCTTTTGCTCAACACATCCCAAGTGTGGAATTGCATGGGGTTACAGCATGATACTAGCCATCTAGTATATAACTTGTAGGCTACCTACTGAAACGTACCTGTCCCACTGGTTTCTCTGAACCACTTCATCCGAGCAGGGATAAATCCGAAAAATAAGGTCAGGAGTAACAAACCCACGAGGGCGCCTATTTTCATCTGTAACAAGTAGTCCATCTCGATTTGTTACTATAACGCTACCGGGCTGAATCAAAACAAGCAATTTTGGGATAAGCCTAGTAAAATAGCGATTTAAACCAACGGGCAGTAAGATTAATACGCCATACGAACATGTTTGCGTTACTGAAAAACAAAAACCTATGCTATTCGAAAACTCATCCCTGCTACACAGACAATTTCATAAGCTATTTATGCGCCTGCTAACTAACGTTATGTGTTTACATTGTCCTGCAATGTGTTGGAGGACTTTGCGCTAGTAGTCAGCAGCACAACTGATGACGTCACCTGTGTATGGTAATGAGGGAATCTTAAAAATAAAAATCCGCATTTCAAAACATTGTAAAAATGACTTTTCCGCCATCGTGTGCCAGCATAAATTCCTGCTGTTAGGATAGGTAATATTTGCGTCCTCTTCCTGGTAGCCACGCCTACTATGCTAATTTTAAGACTGCAGCTCGATTTTCTCAGACAGCGCAGCTCATTGCTGAGTCCACAGAAAGTTACGAATTCTTACTAGGCATATAACGCCTGACCTGATTCTTGTGACCAAACGGGGAAATTGAAGGCCTACTAGGAATGTGGTTGCTTAGTGTGTTCCACAATATAGCTTATATCATGCTAGGCCTAGATCTAAACGTTACACTACTCAATGGAATCGCAGATTCATGACTATTCGCATGTACAGACCCAATAGCTTAGCAAATTCTTGACACAAACCGGTGCGCCTGTGTAGTGTAACCCGTTCAAGGGCACTTAAATCAAAGCTTGATGAGGCCTGGAGTTTCCCAAGCCCTGTCCTAGGTTTTCCAGCGAGCTAGGTAAATCTGCTTTTATTTTTAATGTGCCATATTGATGGAACAAAATTCAAAATACATTTCCTCATGATGATCTGGTGCTGTTTAGGCAATTTTAAGTATTACTTGGGGAGTAATGTAACTGTTTTCTGGGTGATAAAAAAAAAAAAATGAATTGTGCTTCCCATAACTGTGTTTTTGTATTTTAATGTGTATATTTGTTTTATTATAATAATAATACTAAGAGGCGATCCTTCTTGTGATGATGCGTTCTTCATGAGTTGTAACTGAAAATCTACTGGCATTTGGAAAGTTTGAGGTGAGGGAGAAAGTGTTGTTGAACAAGTATTAGCATTATTAAGTATCATGCTAGCTGGATCGAATTATCTGTTAGCCAACTTATCTAATCAAATAATTAGCTTACTAATAAAGTCAGACAGTTAACGTGTTAGCTAACGTTACAACATCAGATGAGTTAACATTAACGTTAGTAACCTAACCAATTCGCAATAATATAACTTGAGGAACCGGTCGTCAAATTATAATGCCTTAGTTGCTTACTGGAACCTGGCAATCTGTGTGAAATGTTAACTAGCTAACGAACTAACCACTATCTGTTAACTAATGTTTTCCTTCTACAGTATGTGGTTCATTTTCAGAATGAGAGAATTAGTGGAAAATGGTGCGTTGCTTGTTAAACAAGTGGATTCAGGGATCAAGTGTAGCTGGAGCTGGGCCTGGCTTAAACTGGATGTCACTATAGAGGGGAATGGAACACCACACACTTTCCCTCTTTCTCACTTTTGCTGACACATTGTAGAACAGATGTCCACAGGCAGAAAGAGTACAATGTAATAATGTGCAGTGTAGCCCAAGGATATTGTTTTGTGTTGAACTTGACAGTAACACATGTGAGGGGGATTATACTTTTTTTTTTACTCAGTGAATGTTATTTTTGCACACATGTAGCCTTGTGCACGTGATCGATGTCTGTAGTAGCCACTATAATAGAGCAAAAATAGAATGACTCTTTGTTTTGTTCTATTTCTACTTTAAGATGTTTTTTTCCCCAAGTGCAATATTTCTGTGTGGTCACAAGCATTATATTATAAAGGCTGTCATGGCTAACTGCATTATTAGTCTATAGTTTTTTTTTTCTTCTCAAGACTTGAGTGTCATTTGCAGTAAAGTCTAGGCAACAAATAACATTGGATTTCTTTCGTTAGATTTTTTTTGTTGCGAGTTAGGTTCACATTAACCACTTTTTAATTTTACACACAGAGACTGATCATGTAGATCATATTATTTTGTTGTTTAATTAGTTAAAACCTACCTTTCCCGCTAGCAGGGATTTTTTTTGCATTCAATGCAACAACAAAAAAGACCACTCCAACCCCAGAGCAGAAGGAGACATAGTTATGTCAAAGTCCTTCTCAGATTTTATGATTTAGAATGGGTGTACAGAACCCTGCAGATTTCAGAATCCCCAGGCAAGGGACTATTCTTTCTTTTCACATGTACACCATTCTTTTTTTCGTATTGACTATTTTCTTTATTGATCAATAATCTCCAGAAAAGTGAGTGCTTCCTAATCAATCCTCAATCATCCCCTAAAACCTATGCCCAATGCGCTTGTGGAGATCTGAGAGGATTTAATTGGTATAAGCAATATGGTGTAATCTGGGGAGCAAGGTGGAGCTATTACAAGATTGATTACACCTGTCAAATCATCTCAGAACTCCACAAGTGCATAGGGTGTACTTTTTAGGGGGTGATTTGGGATTGGGCCAGGCTCCACTTCTATGTTTCTTTTAATGGGCTCTTTAGGCTGACCCATTTTATTTTACTGAACAAAAATATAAATGCAATAATTTCTAAGATTTTACTGAGTTTCAGTTTATATAAGGAAATCAGTCAGTAGAAATAAATTCATTAGGCCCTAATCTATGGATTTCACATGACTGGGCAGGGGCGCAGCGATGGGTAAGCCTGGGAGGGCATAGGCCTATCCACTGGGGAGCCAGTCCCAGTCAATCAGAATGAGTTCTTCCCCGCTGGCGTGGTTACACATAGTCTGCGGTTGTGAGGTCGGTTGAACGTACTGCCATGGTAGAGAAATTAACATTCAATTCTCTAGCAACAGATCTGGTGGACATTCCTGCAGTCAGCATGCCAATTACACACTCCCTCAAAACTTGAGACATCTGTGACATCGTGTTGTGTGACAAACTGGCACATTTTGGATTGGCCTTTTATTGTCCCCAGCACAAAGTGCACCTGTGTAATGATCATGCTGTTTAATCAGCTTCTTGATATGCCACACCTGTCAGTTGGATGGATTATCTTGGCAAAGTGGCTCAGTTGGTTGAGAATGGCACTTGCAATGCCAGGGTTGTGGGTTCGATTCACAAGGGAGACCAGTAAGAAGAAAATATGAAAATGTTTGCACTCACTTGTCATGACGTTGTTATCGTTAATGTCATGACATGCTATTTATCGAATAATTAACTGTTTATTATTACATGATTAAATAATTTAACAATTAACTCCGTAACCTGGGGCACCACGGGAAAAGTTTGTTTAATTAATGAGTTACCGTTTCCAGAATTTACTCAAAGAATATCAGAATATATTGATTTCATAGCAGTCACTAATTAATACATTTCCTCATCAGTCTCATTCTAAAAGTAGCATAATTCGCAAATCTGCACAAACCCGGGTCTCACTAATCATTCCGCATCACACAAATTGAGTTGATTATTTATTTACTAACAAGCTATATGATAACATAAGATGCACATACACAAACAGTCTAGGTTATAGTTTAGAACTTAATACAATGGCAACAGGTCCCTAGCGGACCAACACAATATGACACGTGTTACACAAGATGTAGATTTAAAGAGAGCGAGAGAAAGAGCAAGACTTGGATACATTTGTTAGCTATGCTTAGTTTCAGCCCTTACACCTTGCCCCGAACTGCCGCTCTTATGGGTAAGAATTGCAATGTGTGTATTTACGTGTTGAAGGTCTCCGTTGGGTATCTCTTCATGGGCCGAGTTCCGCTTAGTGGGATAGGTCCGGCCGACGCCTTGTTCTTTCGATGGCCATCTACTTCATTATCGGGTGTACGTCTCTGATTGTCCACAATATGTCACAATGTCCTTTCTCTTAGTTATCTGTTTCCTTGCACTTGTTCTGTGAGAGTGGGCTTCTGAGGAGGCTAATCAGCAATGTCGACACTCCCAGCGTGGGTAGGAGGGCCATGTAGACAACCGGTGACTTGAAAAGAATAACCGGGTGGTCCTACTTGAATTCACCTTACTCAACCGTAGCATTGATTGTTCAGAGGTTTCCTTTCTTCAACCACCTCGTGTTGCGTTTTGGGGTCATGATTAGTCATAGACCTCGGCTGCAGAGCGTGGTCAACTTAGTCTGATATGTAAATTCTTACCTCACATGTTTTATACCCCAGGGTAGAAAGGGATGTTCCCGTCTTTATGACACGCTCTCTGGGTTCCCTGGAGCGTAGCTAGTTACGAGGCAAGGTATCACAATTTACTATGATCTCGTTAGACAACTAAAATCACAGCCTCATCGTCACAAAAACATTCACTTTGATCTGGATACATCTCTTCCTACGCGCACACACATTATAGTCTCTCACATTAGAGACGAGAAAGGAGTTGGGCTGCTGCCTTATAATGTACGATGGGCCCCATCAAACCCTCTATACTTCTCACCCTCTGCGGGAGGGAGATATATATCTCTGTAGAACCGTGATCCACTGTAACCTGATCCTTACAGGCCAGTAATGACACACTACTGTAAGTCGCTCTGGATAAGAGCATCTGCTAAATTACTCAAATGCAAAGGAGAAATGCTAACTAAAAGGTCCTAATGTACATTAAGCTTTTTATGCGTATGGAACATTTCTGGGATCTTTAATTTCAGCTCATGAAGCATGTAAATTGTTGGTCCCATGTTGTGTTTATATTTTTTGTTCCGTATATAGATCAATTGTTCGGCTGGAATTTCTCCTGTTGTCATATTTCAATAACACTTTCTGATGATCTTTTTCAAACAAGGTAAAAAATGTGATACAAAAGTCCTACTGCCTCTTTAATGCAGCGTGTTTGTAGTACACTTGTCATTTCAAGTTTCTACAATCAGGACTCAAATGGACTCATTCAACTCGCTACTGCCATCCAGAGAACTTTAAAAGCTAATACATGCAATTTAACTTAATTAAATAGGCCTTTATCTGAAATGTTGATAAGAATTTAAAAAAATATTTGTTTATATCCTTGAAAGCACACATTTATTTGGTTGTCAATACTGATGAGTTTTAGGTCTGCAAAGGCGAATGCATGATTTAAAAAAAATCATTTTGTCCACTGTGGCCCAGGAAACAGGTGTGAGGAGTCAATCAAAATGATATTCCACAATATTAAAATGCCATCAATAGACACAAATATTAAGACAATTGTGTCAACTCCACAATGACTTACTGCATGTGACTTATCCTATAATGGACAGTTGAAACAGCTGCTGCATCTGCTGACTACGTAGAGGGATCTGATCAGTGATACTAGATCAGCAATGCTACCCTGTGAATACAGACTTAGATCTTCCTTGAAGTGTAAGTGGGGGAGGGGAGTGTACTGCAGGTGTGTGGCAGCCTGGCTGGTCATTTGGTAGTTGGCTGTAGCCTCAGGCCTTTGCCTGAGGGGAACCACTTCCCCTAATGTATCCTGGAGAGAGAGCAAGAAAGATGATACCACAGGACATGAGAGAAATGGAGACACTTTGAAATCATCATGCCTAACAGGAAGTGTAAAGAAGGGTCTTTCCTTGAAGGATGGGGAGGGAGAAGGTCATAGCTAAAGTCTGGTATGTTCTGTCCAGTTGGACTGCAGGTGCCATCAACCAGCCTACATACCATCTGTGAGTGGATTGTGAAGAGAGAGGGAGAGGGTCAACTTAATTTTGGATTGTTTATTCCACTTGCTTTAGCAATGTTAACATATTTCCCATGCCAATAAACCCCTTTTGATGGTGTTGAAGAAATAAGTTATTTCATCATTTGATATTTTAATGCGCAACCTAATCCAGTGAATGTCATGCATTTTGGGTAGATTAATTATGCCATATTTTACTGTTAAAATAATATTAATGTGCTTTAATATCATAGGCTAATTTATGTGGGGCTAGATCACTAACTCTAAAGATAATACCCACTCATAGTAGCCATGTATTAATCGAACAGTACATTTAATGTCCCCAAACTTTTTTGTATTCGTAGCCTACCATCCAACATATGTTAACATTGCCAAAGCAAGTGGAATAAAAAAATCAACAATTAACAGTTAACTTGCAGACTTGTGTACGTGCTGCTGTGCGTTTTGTTGCTAACCTTACTTTGCTACCTGACAACTTTACGGTTTTTACTTTTTAATTACCGTTTATATTTTTATATTTTCCCTCAACTTTTTTTTCATTCAACTTTTTCACTCCGGATGCTTTATCTGGACATGGTTCGTCAAGACCTCCAACAGCCGAAGCTAAGTAGTAACATTAACATGATGCCTTCTAATTGCAGTCGCTGTACTCATAATATACAGGAGAACGATCGCCTTACAGCGAGGATAGCTGTGCTGCAAGCCCAGCTTCAGACAAAATCATTAGGCAAGAGTCATTTCAGTGTAGGAAAGGATGAAACCGTCTGTGCCACCAGTAAGTACAGATAGTAGTATAAATCCCCTCGCACGGTCCCCGCAGCTGGACAACTTTCTCATGGCTTCTGGAGGGAAATGCTATAGGAATGCTCAACCGGTGTCGCTCATTCAGCCGACAGAAACTTTCAACCGGTTTTCCCCATTAAGCAGCGAGTCGGAGGCCGAGCCTTCTCTGGTCTCTACTCCTCCCGTTACGGGGTCTGAGACGACGAAGGCTCCCACCATTAGCTCTGACAAATTGAAAATCCTGGTCATTGGCGACTCCATTACCCGCATTATTAGACTTAAAACGAATCATCCAGCGATCATACACTGTTTACCAGGGGGCAGGGCTACCAGAGTCATGCTCTGGACCTAGTTTTGTCCCATGGAATAAATGTTGTAGATCTTAATGTTTTTCCTCATAATCCTGGACTATCGGACCACCATTTTATTACGTTTGCAATCGCAACAAATAATCTGCTCAGACCCCAACCAAGGAGCATCAAAAGTCGTGCTATAAATTCTCAGACAACACAAAGATTCCTTGATACCCTTCCAGACTCCCTCTGCCTACCCAAGGACGTCAGAGGACAAAAATCAGTTAACCACCTAACTGAGGAACTCAATTTAACCTTGCGCAATACCCTAGATGCAATTGCACCCCTAAAAACATTTGTCATAAGAAACTAGCTCCCTGGTATACAGAAAATACCCGAGCTCTGAAGCAAGCTTCCAGAAAATTGGAACGGAAATGGCGCCACACCAAACTGGAAGTCTTCCGACTAGCTTGGAAAGACAGTACCGTGCAGTATCGAAGAGCCCTCACTACTGCTCGATCATTATATTTTTCCAACCTAATTGAGGAAAATAAGAACAATCCAAAATGTATTTTTGATACTGTCGCAAAGTTAACTAAAAAGCAGCATTCCCCAAGAGAGGATGGCTTTCACTTCAGCAGTAATAAATTCATCAACTTCTTTGAGGAAAAGATCATGATCATTAGGAAGCAAATTATGGACTCCTCTTTAAATCTGCGTATTCCTCCAAAGCTCAGTTGTCCTGAGTCTGCACAACTCTGCCAGGACCTAGGATCAAGGGAGACACTTAAGTGTTTTAGTACTATCTATCTCTTGACACAATGATGAAAATAATCATGGCCTCTAAACCTTCAAGCTGCATACTGGATCCTATTCCAACTAAACTACTGAAAGAGCTGCTTCCTGTGCTTGGCCCTCCTATGTTGAACATAATAAACGGCTCTCTATCCACCGGATGTGTACCAAACTCACTAAAAGTGGCAGTAATAAAGCCTCTCTTGAAAAAGCCAAACCTTGACCCAGAAAATATAAAAAACTATCGGCCTATATCGAATCTCCCATTCCTCTCAAAATGTATTGAAAAAGCTGTTGCACAGCAACTCACTGCCTTCCTGAAGACAATGTATACAAAATGCTTCAGTCGGGGTCTAAAACCAATCATAGCACTGAGACTACACTTGTGAAGGTGGTAAATGACCTTTTAATGGCGTCAGACCAAGGCTCTGCATTTGTCCTCGTACTCCAAGACTTTAGTGCTGCTTTTGATACCATCGATCACCACATTCTTTTGGAGAGATTGGAAATCCAAATTGGTCTACACGGACAAGTTCTGGCCTGGTTCAGATCTTATCTGTCGGAAAGATATCAGTTTGTCTCTGTGAATGGTTTGTCCTCTGACAAATCAACTGTAAAATTCAGTGTTCCTCAAGGTTCCGTTTTAGGACCACTATTGTTTTCACTATATATTTTACCCCTTGGGGGATGTCATTCGAAAACATATTGTTAACTTTCACTGCTCTGCGGATGACACACAGCTGTACATTTCAATGAAACATGGTGAAGCCCCAAAATTGCCCTCGCTGGAAGCCTGTGTTTCAGACATAAGGAAGTGGATGGCTGCAAACTTTATACTTTTAAAGCTTTTTCTAGGTCCCAAGAAACAAAGAGATCTTCTGTTGAATCTGACAATTAATCTTGATGGTTGTACAGTTGTCTCAAATAAAACAGTGAAGGACCTCGGCGTTACTCTGGACCCTGATCTCTCATTTGATGAACATATCAAGACTGTTTCAAGGACAGCTTTTTTCCATCTACGTAACATTGCAAAAATCAGACATTTTCTGTCCAAAATTGATGCAGAAAAATTAATCCATGCTTTTGTTACTTCTAGGTTAGACTACTGCAATGTTCTACTTTCCGGCTACCCGGATAAAGCACTAAATAAACTTCAGTTAGTGCTAAATACGGCTGCTAGAATCCTGACTAGAACCAACATTTTTTATCATATTACTCCAGTGCTAGCCTCCCTACACTGGCTTCCTGTTAAGGCAAGGGCTGATTTCAAGGTTTTACTGCTAACCTACAAAGCATTACATGGGCTTACTCCTACCTATCTTTCCGAGTTGGTCCTGCCGTACATACCTACACGTACGCTATGGTCACAAGACGCAGGCCTCCTAATTGTCCCTAGAATTTCTAAGCAAACAGCTGGAGGCAGGGCTTTCTCCTATAGAGCTCCATTTTTATGGAATGGTCTGCCTACCCATGTGAGAGACGCAGACTCGGTCTCAACTTTTAAGTCTTTATTGAAGACTCATCTCTTCAGTAGGTCGTATGATTGAGTGTAGTCTGGCCCAGGAGTGTGAAGGTGAATGGAAAGGCACTGGAGCAACGAACCGCCCTTGCTGTCTCTGCCTAGCTGGTTCCCCTCTCTCCACTGGGATTCTCTGCCTCTATCCCTATTACAGGGGCTGAGTCACTGGCTTACTGGTGCTCTTCCATGCCGTCCCTAGGAGGGGTGCGTCACTTGAGTGGGTTGAGTCACTGACGTGGTCTTCCTGTCTGGGTTGGCGTCCCCCCTTGGGTTGTGCCTTGGCTGAGATCTTTGTGGGCTATACTCGGCCTTGTCTCAGGATGGTAAGTTGGTGGTTGAAGATATCCCTCTAGTGGTGTGGGGGCTGTGCTTTGGCAAAGTGGGTGGGGTTATATCCTGCCTGTTTGGCCCTGTCCAGGGGTATCATCGGATGGGGCCACAGTGTCTCCTGACCCCTCCTGTCTCAGCCTCCAGTATTTATGCTGCAGTAGTTTGTGTCGGGGGGCTAGGTTCAGTCTGTTATATCTGGTGTATTTCTCCTGTCTTATCCGGTGTCCTGGGTGAATTTAAGTATGCTCTCTCTAATTCTCTCTTTCTTTCTTTCTCTCTCTCGGAGGACCTGAGCCCTAGGACCATGCCTCAGGACTACCTGGCATGGTGACTCCTTGTTGTCCCCAGTCCACCTGGCCGTGCTGCTGCTCCAGTTTCAACTGTTCTGCCTGCGGCTATGGAACCCTGTCCTGTTCACTATGATTACTATTATTTGACCATGCTGGTCATTTATGAACATTTGAACATCTTGGCCATGTTCTGTTATAATCTCCACCCGGCACAGCCAGAAGAGGACTGGCCACCCCTCAGCCTGGTTTCTTCCTATGTTTTGGCCTTTCTAGGGAGGTTTTCCTAGCCACCGTGCTTGCTGTTTGGGGTTTTAGGCTAGGTTTCTGTACAGCATTTTGATATATCAGCTGACGTAAGAAGGGCTATATAAATACATTTGATTTGAAACCCTCTCTGTACAATCCTCACAGTTCATTCACAGATGGTATGGCCCATGTTGACTCCAGTGCTTCCCAGAGTTGTGTCAACTTGGCTGGATGTCCTTTGGGTGGTGGACCATTCTTGATACACACGGGAAACTGTTGAGCATGAAAACTCCAGCAGCGTCGCAGTTCTTGACACAGCCCGGTGTGCCTGGCACCTACTACCATACCCCGTTAAAAAGGCACTTAAATATTTTGTCTTGCCCATTCACTCTCTGAATGGCACACACACCCAGGGCTGCATGCTACATGCTAAAGGCCACAGAGAGAGCACAGCCAGCACAGCCAGAGTAGGCTGGACAATAGAACGAGTCAAAATGAACCCAAAGCTGAAAAATTTCCAAAGAACATTGGCTGAGCTGGAACAGTACCGAGAAGCCATAGTAAAATAATTTAAACAAACCTTCCCTAAGCCTGTTCTGACTGGAGTGATGCTTAGAATTCCATTTCCCTTAAATGGCACAAACATTTCTACCTTCTAATTTTACCACTACAATCTGTTCTTTGGACGAAACTTAAAAATAACTTGTGTAGAAAGTAAACATCCACACCTCGATGGTGTCAAGTGTGCTTATGTCTGCGTAAGGAGGAAGTAGAAAAATGTTTTGCAACTTTGACTATTTCTGATCTAGCAATCGATGACAGAGTACGCTGCCCGACCTTATGTCATTAGAAAGAGGATTTTATCCTGATTTTTAAAATGATGTCCAATTTGAACAAATCAAAATCTATATTTTGTGAGATGTTTGGTGAAATAGACCAGCATGCCTCTCCATAGGAAAACAATGGCGGGAGCTCAGAGTTCCAAGCAATGTTCCCTCTAAATTGCGTGTGCAGTAGCCAGAGACTGCTGTGCAGCAGTCAGTGCAGAAATATCAGCCCACAGAGAGAAGCATGAGATTGAACTTCAATCAACTTTCTAGAGCAGCAGTCACGAACCGGTCAATTGCGATCGACTGGTCGATCTCCAAGGTATACCTAGTAGATTGTCTAACATTTATGTAAAAAACCCAGTGATAAATATTATAATTTTTTTATTTGTCTCGGGCTGTTGGTGGTAGATGCACCTGATTCAGCTGCCCTGCGCGCCGGGTAGGCGAACTGTTGCCATTTTGAACCACTGCACGTGTCTGAACGTACAAAATCTGCCTTCCTGGCGGCCCAGAGAGCAAATTAAGTACACTTTTGGCCTACCGCTGGCCAATCGGATGGCTCAGATGACTGTGTCTGCAGTGAAGTAGCATGCATAAAAGAAAGCTACAGCAAAGTTGATACTGTGAGATTTCAAAACGTTTAAAACAGTGACTATATAGAGAGACTGTCAACGAATACAGCAAAAATGTTTGAGTGAGTTCGTGTTTAAGTTCTTACTTATAAGCCATAAAATGTGCGTTCTTCCTATTTCCACTCAACGCTACAACAAGCACTGCAGCAGTATTGAATGAGTAGGAAAGTGTATCTATAGGCTTGCGTTGTTGTTATTGTTAGCGGCTTTAATATCGAAGAATATTTCACTTTCTCTGTTCATAGTAACAACATGAATTTGTGCATGAGGCAGAAATAATGAGGTGCGACTCGAGTTTCACCAGCTGGAAGATGGTGTCCCTTTTTGGTTAGTGTCAGTGGAGGCAAGGGAGAGCAGAGAGATATCCTCAGTCTGCTGCTCTCTCCCTCCGCTGAGACTGACCATCAGATACAGGCACCATCAGCCCAGTAAAATAAAAATAAAGCAAATGATTTAACTGATGCTCACTCAGCGGTGCTTCCCAAGTAATACAACAATGGATCTATTACCGGTGTGATCATATCATTGACAAAAATGGCCCGAGCAACAATGCATTAGCAGGGCAAAGCCAATATGCGGTGATAATGTATTGGGCCTATAGCTTACTGCAGAAATCTCATTGCTACAGTGCTGTTTTTAATTGCTTAATGTTCCATAGGCTTACGTTTAAGTCATGTAAAAAAACTAATCTCAGCAGTAGATCTTGGCTTGCATTTTGACTCAAAGTGATCTTGACTCCGAAAAGGTTGACCACAGTTCTACAGTTTTCCCTGTTAACACTGTCAACGTTTCGCTTTACCATGGCAATTGTGATCGAATCAACACAATACTACACAGACCGGTGCGGCGTAAACAATCAGAGCTGCAGTAGGCCTATATGCAAATAGACCATTGCCATATATGGATCTGTGTCATTTACTTTGAACTGAACTTTGTTTGATGCTGTAATAAAACATTTTTTTACATCAGCAGATGTCACAAAGTACTATACAGAAACCCAGCCTAAAACCCAAACAACAAGGGATGTAGAAGCACGGTGGCTGGGAGAAACATCCTAGAACGGCAGGAACCTAGGAAGAAACCTAGAGAGGAACCAGGCTTGGACGGGTGGCCAGTCCTCTTCTTGCTGTGCCGGGTGGAGATTATAAGAGTCCATGGCCATTAAAGGACAGATTGTTCTTCAAGATGTTCAAAGATGACCAGCAGGGTCAAACAATAATCACAGTGGTTGTAGAGGGTGCAACAGGTCAGTACCTCAGGAGTAAATGTCAGTTGGCTTGTCATAGCCGAGCATTCAGAGGTTGAGACAGCAGGTGTGAGTGAGTGAGACAAACAGCGAGAGACGAAAACAGCAGGTCTGGGACAAGGTAGCAAGTCTGGTGAACAGGTCAGGGTTCCCTAGCCGCAGGCAGAACAGTTGAAACTGGAGCAGCAGCACGACCAGGTGGACTGAGGACGGCCAGGAGTCATCAGGCCAGGTAGTCCTGAGGCATGATCCTAGAGCGGAGAGAGGGATAATTAGAGGGAGCATACTTAAATTCACACAGGACACCAGATAAGACAGGAGAATTACACCAGATATAACACTGACCCAACCCCCCGGTGCATAGATACTGGAGACAGGGGTGAGGTCGGGGGACACAGTAGCCCCGTCAAACGATACCCCCGGACAGGGCCAACCAGACAGGATATAACCCCACCCACTTTTCCAAAGCACAGCCCACACACCACTAGTGGGATGTCAACTTACTACCCTGAGACAAGGCTGAGTATAGCCCACAAAGATTTCCTCCACCGCACGAGCCCAAGGGGGCACAAAACAGGACAGGAAGATCACGTCTGTGACTCAACCCACTCGAGTACGCACCCCTCCTAGGGACGATGTGATGGAAATTTTATAAATGTGCTTTTCTTATAACTCATTTCTGTGTTCATGCAAGTGACTGAATCCTCACTTATCAGAAGCTGCAATTTGGCAGTACACCCAGACCTTGTTTTGAGAACAAAAGATCTGTTTCAAGGTCTCAGCTTCGAGAGAAGATGCCTCGTGAGGTTTTGGTCTGTCACATGTTATGAAACAAAACGGTAATGATTGATTAATTAATTATATTATTAGTAAATATAACTCATCTGTGTATAGCCGTATCTAAAACAACTGCTGGGACTGCCGAAGCAGAGCTTCTGACAGACGTTCACAATGGTACATTAAGTTTGTTTGAACATCTCCAGCACACTGACAATAAACAATTATTAATTTAAGATTGACTTCGAGTGTCCCTATCTATGTAAGAATTTCCACAACAACGGTATGGAAGATCACTAG
The DNA here is from genome assembly GCF_045679555.1 of Salvelinus alpinus. NCBI lineage: Eukaryota > Metazoa > Chordata > Actinopteri > Salmoniformes > Salmonidae > Salvelinus > Salvelinus alpinus. The sequence continues at coordinate 49,265,786 of NC_092090.1, forward strand.
TAAGCCAGTGACTCAGCCCCCGTAATAGGGTCAGAGGCAGAGAATCCCAGTGGAGCGAGGGGATCCGGCCAGACAGAGAGAGCAAGGGCAGTTCATCGCTCCAGTGCCTTGCCGTTCACCTTCGCACCCCTGGGCCAGACTACACTCAATCATAGGACCTACTGAAGAGATGAGTCTTCAGTAAAGACTTAAAGGTTGAGACCGAGTCTGCGTCTCTCCCATGGATAGGCAAATCATTCCATAAAAATGTAGCTCTATAGGAGAAAGACCCGGAGAGCTGTTTGCTTAGAATTCTAGGGACAATGAGGAGGCCTGCGTCTTGTGACCGTACCGTACGTGTAGCTATGTACGGAAGGACCAAAATCAGAGAGATAGGTAGGAGCAAGCCCATGTCATACTTTGTAGATTAGCAGTAAAACCTTGAAATCAGCCCTAGCCTTAACAGGAAGCCAAGGCTAGCACTGGAGTAATATGATACATTTTTTGTCGTTCTAGTCAGGATTCTAGCAGCCGTGTTTAGCACTAACTGAAGTTTATTTTGTGCTTTATCCGGGTAGCCGGAGAGAAGAGCATTGCAGTAGTCTAATCTAGAAGTGACAAAAGCATGGATTAGCTTTTCTGCATCTTTTTTTACAAAACGCTTCATATTTTTGCAATGTTATTGAGATGGAAAAAAAGCTGTCCTTTAAATATTCTTGATATGTTCGTCAAACGAGAGATCAGGGACCAGAGTAACACTTCACCATGTTTCATCGAAATGTACAGCTGTGTGTCGTCCACAAAGCAGTGAAAGTTGACATTGTGTTTCCGCATGACATCACCAAGAGGTAGAATATATAGTGAAAACAATAGTGATCCTAAAACAGAACCTTGAGGAACACCAACATTTACAGTTGATTTGTCAGACAAACCATCTAAAGACAAACTGATCTTTCCGACAGATAAGATCTAAATCAGACAATAATTTGTCCGTGTAGACCAATTAGGGTTTCTAATCTCTCCAAAAGAATGCGGTGGTCAATGGTGTCAAAAGCAGTACTAAGGAGCACGGGAGCACGAGGACAGATGCTGAGCCTTGGTCTGACGCCATTTAAAAAGGTATTTTACCACCTTCATGAGTGCAGTCTCAGTGCAATGATGGGGGCTAAAACCAGTTTGAAGTATTTTGTATACATTATTTGTCTTCAGTAAGGCACTGAGTTGCTGTGCAACAGCTTTTTCAAAATGTTTTGAGAGGAATGGGAGATTCTAAATATTTTCTTTTGCATTTTCCGGGTCAAGCTTTGGCTTTTTCAAGAGAGGTTTTATTACTGCCACTTTTAGTGAGTTTGGTACACATCCGGTAGATAGGGAGCCATTTATTATGTTCAACATAGGAGGGCAAAGGACAGAAAGTAGCTCTTTCAGTAGTTTAGTTGGAATGCAGTATGCAGCTTGACGGTTTAGAGGCCATGACTATGTTCATGAATGTGTCAGATACAGGATTTAAAAAAACTTGTGTCTCCATTGATTCGTTGGTGCGACTGCATCTAGGGTATTACGCAAGGTTAAATGTGACATGTTTCAGGAAACTAGGCATATGTCTCAAATGACGACTTCACATGAGAAGAGCTGTTTGAACATAATTTTTTTAAATAATTCTTTTTGGGGGGGCAGAAATGCCTTCTCGAACATGTGAACTTCCATGTGCCTTAATAAAACTTTTATGCCATATGTAAATACGAATAAAATTGTTAAATTACAAGCCAAAGAAAGACAGGAACCTTCCCGCTAGCCATGATGGACTGAGATAATAAGTGGGCTGGACATGCCAAGAGATGAGTTTCAGATTGGTCTGCCATAAAGAGGGCTTCTGTCTGAGTTTGTCAGTCTGTTGGTAAATCCTGTCGAACGCGTCTTTAAAAAAAATGTATTGTGTAGTGAGTGGAGCTGCATAAGTGTTGATCTCCACTTTCTGGAGGTTCGAGTTTTGAAATCAGTGGAATTAGAGTGATTGCTAAAGAGATGGAGAAAACACCTGTCTCCGGACTACATCTTCAAACTAAGGGCAACTATGGCATGGCATCCGTGACAGGAATACACGTCCATCATGCATGATGATGTATAGGGTAAGATAGTCAAGCTAGCTACATTTTCAGATATTACATGTTTCTAATTTTGACAGAAAGTGCTTTCATTTCAAGCTAAAGTGTACTGTTGGCTAGCTAGCTGACATTAGCTGGCTGGCTCCCTAGCTAACGTTACGTGGTTAGGTACCACTACCAGCAGATTCATGCAGGGTAGTAATGACATGATTTGACACTATGTTCATTGTTGTTTAACTAACATTAGCTGGTTGGCTCGCTAGCTAACATGTGTATGATCTTACGCGTTGTTTACCTAGCTAGGTTCATTGTTTACCTAGCTAGCTACATGACTTAACAAAAGACTTCACTATGAAAGTACGCTAACCATTTTGGGTGTGTTCTTAAATTCAGTCGGAGTATGCCAGAGCGCAGAATAACTGATGAATTTACGAACACACAACACCCGTTGAATGTAGCCAGTGTCAGTAAACGTCGGCAAAAAAGTGTAATGAAATTGTTGTCAGCAGAAGCTGGTTAGTTTTCATGTTATCCAGAGGTAAACAAAGCCAGAGCATCAAGTGTGTGCTGTGAACGCAAAACGAGATGGGTTGGGCTAAAGCTTAAGATGGTGTGAACGATGCTGAATGGGTGTAGATAAAGAAGAGCTCTTCACTAGGTATCAAAACATTCAAAGGCCATTTTCTCAAAAGTGAGTTTACAAGTGTCACGCCCTGACCTTAGAGATCCTTTTTATGTCTCTATTTTGGTTTGGTCAGGGTGTGAGTTGGGGTGGGTATTCTATGTTCTATTATTTGTATTTCTATGTTTTGGCCGGGTAGGGTTCTCAATCAGGGACAGCTGTCTATCGTTGTCTCTGATTGAGAACCATACTTAAGTAGCCCTTTTTCCCACCTGTCTTTGTGGGAAGTTGACTTTGTTTGTGGCACTTAGCCTTAAGCTTCACGGTTTGTTTTGTATTGTTTATTGTTTTGTCGGCGTCTATTCACTTAAAAAAAAGAAAATGTAAGCTCACCACGCTGCACCTTGGTCCACTTCATTTAACGGCCGTGACAACAAGCTTATCAACTTTCAAAGCAAAATTACTTCCCATTGTTCCTCAAAAACGCAGTACAACTTTGTAGCTCTGAGTATCTACATTTATCCAATGTAAAAATCACAATTTCACATTTTCTACATAAGACCGATTTGAGGCGGTCGGTCACAAATGAAGATCCTCAATTAGGTGGTTAACCGATTTTTTTGTGCTAAAATGTCCTTGGGTAGCTGGATGAGTCTGGAAGGGCATCTAGGAATGTTCAGGTTGTCTGAGAATTTATAGCACAGCTTTTGATGATCCTTGGTTGGGGTCTGAGCAGATTATTTGTTGCGATTGCAAACGTAATAAAATTGTGGTCCAATAGTCCAGGATTATGAGGAAAAACATTTAGATCCACAATATGTATTCCACTGGACAAAACTAGATCAAGGGTATGTCTGTGGCAATGAGTAGATCCGGAAACATGTTGGACAAAACTCACTGAGTTGATGATGGCCCCGAAAGCCTTTTGGAATGGGTCTGTGGACTTTTCCATGTGAATATTAAAGTCACCCAAAATTAGAATATTATCTGCCATGACTACAAGGTCTGATAGGAATTCAGAGAACTCTGTGAGGAACGCTGTATACGGCCCAGGAGGCCTGTAAACAATAGCTATAAAAAGTGATTGAGTAGGCTGCATAGATTTCATGACTAGAAGCTTAAATGATGAAAACACAGTCATTTTTGGGGGGTAAATTGACATTTGCTGTCATAAATGTTAGCAACACCTCCACATTTGTGGGATGCTAGTGTAACCAGGAGGATAGGCCTCATTTAACACAGTAAATTCATCAGGCTTGAGACATGTTTCAGTCAGGCCAATCACATAAAGATTATGATCAGTGATTAGTTCATTGACTATGACTGCCTTGAAAGTGACGGATCGAACATTTAAAAAAAAAACTACTTTTAGATGTGAGATATCCCAATCTCTTTCAATAATGACTGGAATTAAGGTCTTTATTCCAGTGAGATTGCTAAAGCGAACACCGCCATTTTTGGCTCAACCTAGATTGAGGCAGTCACAGTCTCAGTGGGGATAGCTGAGCTGACTACACCGACTGTGCTAGTGGCAGACTCCACTAAACTGGCAGGCTGGCTAACAGCCTGCTGCCTGGCCTGCATCTCATTGGGGAGCTAGATGAGTTAGAGCCCTGTCTATGTTCATAGATCAGATGAGAGCACCCCTCCAGCTAGGATGGAGTCAGTCACTTCTCAGCAGGCGAGGCGTTGTCCTGGTTGTGGGTGAGTCACAGAAAGAGGGACAATTATCTACATATTTTATATTTTGGGAGGGGCAAAAAACAGTTTTCAACCAGCGATGGAGTTGTGAGACTCTGCTGTAGAGCTCATCACTCCCCCTAACTGGGAGGGGGCCAGAGACAATTACTCGATGCCGACATCTTTCTAGCTGATTTATACGCTGAAGCTATGTTGCGCTTGGTGACCTCTGACTGTTTCATCCTAACGTCGTTGGTGCCGACGTGGATAACAATATCCCTATACTCGCCAGTTTTAGTTTTAGCCAGCACCATCTTCAGATAGCCTTTACGTCTTTATGTAATAATGGTATGGGAATAATAATGCATTTTATTTTGTAAAGTGTTTTTTGTGTCAAACAACACAACATTTTCAGTCACCTCCTTGTCAGAATGACAAGTTGTTAAACAGGTTAACGTCAATCCCTGCATGTTTTCTTTCAACGTCTCAAGGAATGTAGGCCCACGTTGAACACCACACATTGGCTGCTACTGTAGGCTGAATGATAGAACAGCTACTTCCATGTTAAAATGTTATGGGATGTATTTGGTAGCCACTCTGGTAGGCCTACATTATTATAAAATAGCCACAGTAGCCTAATGGTTAGAGCGTTGGGCCAGTAACCGAATGGTTGCTGGATTGAATCCCCGAGCTGACAAGGTACAGATCTGTCGTTCTGCCCCTGAGCAAGGCAGTTAACCCATTGTTCCCCGTGTGCCGAAGACGTGAATGTCGATTACGGCAGCCCCCCGCAGCTCTCTGATTCAGAGGGGTTGGGTAAAATGCGGAAGGCACATTTTAGTTGTACAATTAACAAGGTATTCCCCTTTCCCCAGTAGCCTACATGGCAACTGTTAAAACTGTCATTTAAAGCGGATACAGCCCCAGTATTCACAGTAAATGCGCACTGGAAGTTGCGCATCATGTTCTTGTGCCGGGCATCCTTGTGGTTGGTGGAGCATCGCAAGTTTTTTATTTTAATTTAACTAGGCAAGTCAGTTAAGAACACATTCTTATTTACAATAACGGCCAATGAACAGTCGGTTAACTGCCTTGTTCAGGGGCAGAACGACATAATTTTACCTTGTTAGCTCGGGGATTCAATCCAGTAACCAACACTCTAACCACTAGCCTACCTGCCGCCTCTCTTTCGTCTGGTCTTCACGTTGTTTTATACGGGTATCCTTCATTTATTTGTCTTGGGCTACGGCCAAACAGTAGCCTGTCTGGAGTTGGGTTAATAAACCGTGAATTCGTAAACTCAATCCTCTGCTTGGACAATTGTTCCTTTATGAACTAGCCAGAGCTTTACAATAAAAAAATCTATGAAAAAAAAAAATACTGTATAACATTGTGAGATATTTGGCGAAATAGACAGACATGTCCATGTAGAATTTTCCCATAGGGAAACAATGGGGCAGCCTCAGAGTTCAAACAGCAATGTGTAATTTTTGACATTTTAAATCTTTGCTTTTGATGACAACTTAGTACGCTGCTCTTTTTCCTCTTCAATTAACTGTTTTTGGTTTATGTGTATGCCCCGTCAGTTGTATTGTTTATTGTTATGCTATAAATTGTTATTTTATGGTTGTAAAGTAATAAAATGAACTAGCAAATATTTTATATTTTGCAATTCTGAGTAATTACTACTTCAGTAGGGATATACACTTTATTCAGTGACCTTAGGTATAGAATCTTTTTGATGGTCTGATCCCATTGTTTAAAACATTTTTATGATCTGCAATTGCTACATAATTCCAATAGATGGAAGCAAACACCCACAAATGACATTTCAGAAAATTAGTTATCTTCCTGTATACTCCAGGACAACACCCGTGTCCTTTTTTTGCTGTCCCTTTCCACACTGCTAACGCCCGAGGGAGGACTGAAACATTATTTTAACGGATTACTGTGAATTAGTATAATGATGATTCATGTGTACTATTACCTATTTTCATGCTCATGTTTCGAAATTATACTTGATTACAATTTCAATAACGATGATCAATAATCCTGAACATTAATTTAGTCACCTCTGGTCGAGAAAAACATATTGTCCTTGTACATTCATTGTGAAATTCATCAATCAGCATCAAGCCGCTCTGCCTTCTCGCGCAAGTATCCAACTCAGCAAGCCCTTGCAACAAGCTCCTGCCGCCAGCGACTCACACATATATATATATATATATATATATATATATATATATATATATATATATATATACAGTGGGGAGAACAAGTATTTGATACACTGCCGATTTTGCAGGTTTTCCTACTTACAAAGCATGTAGAGGTCTGTAATTTTTATCATAGGTACACTTCAACTGTGAGAGACGGAATCTAAAACAAAAATCCAGAAAATCACATTGTATGACTTTTAAATAATTAATTTGCATTTTATTGCATGACATAAGTATTTGATCACCTACCAACCAGTAAGAATTCCGGCTCTCACAGACCTGTTAGTTTTTCTTTAAGAAGCCCTCCTGTTCTCCACTCATTACCTGTATTAACTGCACCTGTTTGAACTCGTTACCTGTATAAAAGACACCTGTCCACACACAATCAAACAGATTCCAACCTCTCCACAATGGCCAAGACCAGAGAGCTGTGTAAGGACATCAGGGATAAAATTGTAGACCTGCACAAGGCTGGGATGGGCTACAGGACAATAGGCAAGCAGCTTGGTGAGAAGGAAACAACTGTTGGCGCAATTATTAGAAAATGGAAGAAGTTCAAGATGATGGTCAATCACCCTCGGTCTGGGGCTCCATGCAAGATTTCACCTCGTGGGGCATCAATGATCATGAGGAAGGTGAGGGATCAGCCCAGAACTACACGGCAGGACCTGGTCAATGACCTGAAGAGAGCTGGGACCACAGTCTCAAAGAAAACCATTAGTAACACACTACGCCGTCATGGATTAAAATCCTGCAGCGCACGCAAGGTCCCCCTGCTTAAGCCAGTGCATGTCCAGGCCTGTCTGAAGTTTGCCAATGACCATCTGGATGATCCAGAGGAGGAATGGGAGAAGGTCATGTGGTCTGATGAGACAAAAATAGAGCTTTTTGGTCTAACTCCACTCGCCGTGTTTGGAGGAAGAAGAAGTATGAGTACAACCCCAAGAACACCATCCCAACCGTGAAGCATGGAGGTGGAAACATCATTCTTTGGGGATGCTTTTCTGCAAAGGGGACAGGACGACTGCACCGTATTGAGGGGAGGATGGATGGGGCCATGTATCGCGAGATCTTGGCCAACAACCTCCTTCCCTCAGTAAGAGCATTGAAGATGGGTCGTGGCTGGGTCTTCCAGCATGACAACGACACGAAGCACACAGCCATGGCAACTAAGGAGTGGCTCCGTAAGAAGCATCTCAAGGTCCTGGAGTGGCCTAGCCAGTCTCCAGACCTGAACCCAATAGAAAATCTTTGGAGGGAGCTGAAAGTCCGTATTGCCCAGCGACAGCCCCGAAACCTGAAGGATCTGGAGAAGATCTGTAGGGAGGAGTGGGCCAAAATCCCTGCTGCAGTGTGTGCAAACCTAGTCAAGAACTACAGGAAACGTATGATCTCTGTAATTGCAAACAAAGGTTTCTGTACCAAATATTAAGTTCTGCTTTTCTGATGTATCAAATACTTATGTCATGCAATAAAATGCAAATTAATTACTTAAAAATCATACAATGTGATTTTCTGGATTTTTGTTTTAGATTCCGTCTCTCATAGTTGAAGTGTACCTATGATAATAATTACAGACCTCTACATGCTTTGTAAGTAGGAAAACCTGCAAAATCGGCAGTGTATCAAATACTTGTTCTCCCCACTGTATATATATATATAGTTGGATATATATATACACTGCTCAAACAAATAAAGGGAACACTAAAATAACACATCCTAGATCTGAATGAATGAAATATTCTTATTAAATACTTTTTTCTTTACATAGTTGAATGTGCTGACAACAAAATCACACAAAAATGATCAATGGAAATCAAATTTATCAACCCATGGAGGTCTGGATTTGGAGTCACACTCAAAATGAAAGTGGAAAACCACACTACAGGCTGATCCAACTTTGATGTAATGTCCTTAAAACAAGTCAAAATGAGGCTCAGTAGTGTGTGTGGCCTCCACGTGCCTGTATGACCTCCCTACAACGCCTGGGCATGCTCCTGATGAGGTGGCGGATGGTCTCCTGAGGGATCTCCTCCCAGACCTGGACTAAAGCATCCGCCAACTCCTGGACAGTCTGTGGTGCAACGTGGCATTGGTGGATGGAGCGAGACATGATGTCCCAGATGTGCTCAATTGGATTCAGGTCTGGGGAACGGGCGGGCCAGTCCATAGCATCAATGCCTTCCTCTTGCAGGAACTGCTGACACACTCCAGCCACATGAGGTCTAGCATTGTCTTGCATTAGGAGGAACCCAGGGCCAACCGCACCAGCATATGGTCTCACAAGGGGTCTGAGGATCTCATCTCGGTACCTAATGGCAGTCAGGCTACCTCTGGCGAGCACATGGAGGGCTGTGCGGCCCCCCAAAGAAATGCCACCCCACACCATGACTGACCCACCGCCAAACCGGTCATGCTGGAGGATGTTGCATATCTCATAAAACCCAAATACACGTGAGAAGGGATGGACTCTTCATTTTATTTATTTTTTACTATAGAATGGATGGAGTGGACTTCCTCACTCAGAGATAACACCCTTTTTTAAAAATTAACCCCTCCACCACCCCCCCCTCTAGGGAGGACAAATACCCTTGATAGGAACCCTGCTTTGACGATCCACACACAACACATTCTAATCTGGTATCTTCTTGAGGCGCAGAGCACACTCCTGTTCCATAGATACACAAAAAAATGTAATAACCCCACTTCTTGTAACTCTGATCAACATCACCTCATCCACCATTTTTATAGAGACTTCAATCGGCTCTCCCAGGTATAAAATCGATACAAAACCCTTACTCCAACCAAAAAAGTATCAGAACTAAGCTTCGATTATAATAATAATAATACAAAATGAATCTTAAAAAATAAAGATAAATAAAATACATTTAAAATAAATAATCATTAATAAAAGAACCCACCCTACTCTAAACTATTTTGTCCTACTTCAGGCCAACAGCCTAAAACGATGGCAAACCAACACTTAACACACCCTTTAACTCTTCTGACGCCAAGTCTCGCACTCCCAAATACCTCTCTGCAGCTGCCACCACAACCTCAACTTTCTGCGACTTACGTTCCATCTCTGCAGCACAGTTGATAACCATTGCTATAAATGCTAAAAATCCAATCTTACTGAAACATATATCACTTGTTGTCCTATCCCTCTGTAATGGTACAGATCTACTACTGACACCACTCCTCTCAGGATCCCTCACCCTTGACCCATCTTCCTCTACTTTCTTTACTGTATTTTGATTTATTATGGATCCCCATTAGCTGCTAACAAGTCAGCAGCTACTCTTCCTGGGGTTCAACAAAATGAAGGCAGTTATACAATTTTAAAAACATTACAATACATTCACAACACACTAAGTGTGTATCCTCAAGCCCATACTCCACTACCACAAATCTATAAAACTAAATCCATGTGTACGTGTGTGTATAGTACGAATGTTATCGTGTGTTTGTATGCATGTGTCCCCGCTGTTCCATAAGGTGTATTTTGATCTGTTTTTAAAATCTGATTCTACTGCTTGCATCAGTAGTCATGGCTCTGTGTAGTACTGTGCACCTCCCATAGTCTGTTCTGGACTTGCGGACTGTGAAGAGACCTCTTGTGGCATGTCTTGTGGGGTATGCAATGGGTTTCTGAACTGTGTGCTAGTCATTTAAAAAGACAGCTCAGTGCTTTCAACATGTCAATATCTCTCACAAATACAAGTAGTGATGAAGTCAATATCCTCTCTACTTTGAGCCAGGAGAGATTGACATGCATATTATTAATGTTTGCTCTCTGTGTACATCCAAGGGGCAGACGTGCTGCCATGTTCTGAGCCAATTGCAATTGTCCTAAGTCCCTCCTTGTGACACCTGACCATAAGACTGAACAGTAGTCCAGGTGCGACAAAACTAGAGCATATAGGACCTGCCTGGTTGATAGTGCTGTTTTAAGAAGGTAGAGCAGCTCTTTATTATGGACAGACTTCTCCCCATCATAGATACTGTTGTATCAATATGTTTTGACCATGACAGTTTACAATCTTTACAATCCAGGGTTACTCCAAGCAGGTTAGTCTCCTCAACTTGCTCAATTTCCACATTATTTATTACAATATTTAGTTGAGGTTTAGGGTTTAGTGAATGATTTGTCCCAAATACCATGATTTTTGTTTTTTGAAATATTTAGGACTAACTTATTCCTTGCCACCCATTCTGAAACTAACTGCAGCTCTTTGTTAAGTTTTGCAGTCATTTCAGCTGCTGTAGTTAGTAAAGATTGAAAAAAGTAAGGGGCCTAGACAGCTACCCTGGGGAATTCCTGATTCTACCTGGATTATGTTGGAGAGACTTCCAGTAAAGAACACCCTCTGTGTTCTGTTAGAAAGGTAACTCTTTATCCACAGTATAGCAGGGGGTGTTTTTCCAGCAGCAGACTTTGATCGATAATGTCAAAAGCCGTACGGAAGTCTAAGAAAACAGCCACGACAATATATTTATCATCAATTTCTCTCAACCAATCATCAGACATTTGTGTAAGTGCTGTGTTGAATGTCTTTCCCTATAAGCGTGCTGAAAGTCTGTTGTCAATTTGTTTACCACAAAATGGCATTGTATCTGGTCAAACACTATTTTTCCCAAAACTTTACTAAGGGTTGTAACAGGCTGATTGGTCGGCTATTTGAGCAGGTAAAGGGGGCTTTACTATTCTTAGGTAGCAGAATTACTTTTGTTTCCCTCCAGGCCTGAGGGCACACACTTTCTAGTAGGCTTAAATTGAAGATATGGAAAATAGGAGTGGCAGTATCGTCTACCAGTATTTGTCCATCCACGGTGGCTTGACTTTACGGAATTCAAAATTACAATTCTTGTCTCTCATAATTTGGAAAGATATACATGAATGTGTAGTGTCAGCATTTGTTGCTGGCATGTCATGCCTAAGTTTGTTTATCTTGTCAATGAAAAAATCATTAAAGTAGTTGGCAATATCAGTCGGTTTTGTAATGATGAGCCATCTGATTCAATGAATGATGGAGCTGAGTTTGCCTTTTTTCCCTAAAATTTTGTTGACGGTGCTCCAAAGCTTTTTACGATCATTCTTTGTCATTTATCTTTGTTTCATATTGTAGTTTCTTCTTCATTTTATTCAGTTTAGTCACATGATTTCTCAATTTGCTCAGTTTAGTCACATGATTTCTCAATTTGCAGTACGTTTGCCAATTGGTTGTGCAGCCAGACGTATTTGCTATTCCTTTTGCCTCATCCCTCTCAACAATGCAATTTTTTAATTCTTCATCAATCACCGGGGATTTAACTGTTTTTACAGTCATTTTCTTAATGGGTGCATACTTATTAGTAACTGGGATAAGCAATTTGATAAATGTGTCAAGTGCAATGTCTGTTTGCTCCTCATTACACATTACACTCATTACACATTACACTCATTACACATTACGCTCATTACACATTACACCTCATACATCAACAACATAGGAATCACTACAAAACGTATTGTATGACCTCTTATATACTATATTAGGCCCAGCCTTTGGAACTTTGATTTTCCTAGACATGGCTATTATATTGTGATCACTACATCCAATGGATCTGGATACTGCTTTCAAGCCCATTTCTGCAGCATTAATAAAGATGTGATCAATATATGTTCATTCCTGTGCTGTTTGTAACTACCATGGTAGGTTGACTGATACCCGGAACCAGGTTGCAGGCACTGGTTACAGATTTAAGCTTTTTCTTGAGTGGGCAGCTTGATGAAAGCCAGTCAATATTTAGGTCACCCAAAAAATATACCTCTGTTGATATCACATACATTATCAAGCATTTCATACATGCTATCCAGATACTGACTGTTAGCACTTGGTGATCTATAGCAGCTTCCCACAAGAATGGGCTTTAGGTGAGGCAGATGAAGCTCTAGCCATATTACTTTAACAGTATTTAACATGAACCCTCTAATCTTTATGGGAAGGTGGTTATTGACTGTATCATCAAAGGTATTATCTAAGTGAGTTTCAGAGATTGTCAGAATATGAATGTAATCTGTTACTAATTTCATGATTCTTGTTTCTTAAACTACATATGTTAGGGTGGGCTATTTTGAGCACTTTTCTGGGATGCTTGCTTGTTTTCATTGCTTTACTGGGAAGCTTAGCAGAAGTAGATATTCTCATGTTATTTATGTTAGTGCAGGGTGAGCTTCACACAGTGGACTTTCTACTAGGGCACACAACCTCACATGATTGCTGCATACAATAGCTGTAGGATCAGCAGAGGCATTCAGGGCAGTTAGAGGGACATACATTAGGTTACTTATATTGTGTCTACCAATGCCCCTGGTAAAATGTACACTTGCTAAAACATTATGATGACTCAGCAACACAATGGTAGGGATTAACTGAGCTGGGATTGGGTCATTGATAAGTCATTGTCTCAACGCAGCCTTATAATCCCGTGCTTCTATATCTGCATTGTTTGCTGTTTGGGGTTTTAATCTGGGTTTCTGTATAGCACTTTGTGACATCGACTGATGTAAAAAGGGCTTTATAAATACATTTGATTGATTGATTGAAAGGATCCAGGAACCCAAATGATTTGGGGTGGATCCCATCCTCCTCATAAAACGTGTTTTGTTTCCAAAAGGTATCGAAATGATCCGCAAAAGTTACACCCATTGAGCTGTAATAATCACATAGCCAGTTGTGAAGAGAAATAATTGTGCTAAAGCGTTCAATGCCACGACTCAGAGAGGGCACAGGGCCAGATATGATGGAACATTTATTAGTGTCCAGCAGAGAGTCAATCAGCTCTTTGAAATACAGTTTCAACTGTTCAGAGCAGCCCTTCATAGTGTAATTAAAACCCACATGGAATACGATAGAATCAATGTCCATGTCCTGGCATAGTACATTCAGGAGCAGCTTAGTAATTGAATTTACTCAAGCTCCGGGATAGGACATTGGTCCTGGTGGAAAAAAGGTCACATTTCTTACCATGGAGCTGCCCAAAATCCCGGCTGGCGAGGACGAGGAAATCCGCCCACTTCCACTCTTCACAGGATAGTGCAGTTCTCCGACCGATGGAGAAGCCCCGCACAATCCAGAGCAGGGACGGAAGGTTGCAGACGTCGACTTCGAAATCATAGGGGAAGTAGGAGTAGGCACAGCGGCAGCAGACACAGGTACCCCCAGCGACGCAGCGACGAAGGTGCAGGAAGATCAGGCTCGAGGGCGGCGAAACTATTCGTTTTTTGTATCCACTCCGGGCCTCTTGTTGGGAGTGTAGAATGCTTTGTGGCAGGCCGCTGTCTTCGGCTTCCATGGCTCATTACATGCGGCCATCGTTGATTGCCATGGTCCTCTTGCTGTGCTCCTTCGACTCTGCTATCTGATGGGGGAGGAGAGGCAGGAGATGGCTCCCCTGGCTAACGAACTCTGGGCAACACCGGCCAGTCGGATAATAACAAACGACAAGATGGAGCTGCATCCAACATGTGCGAACGGCGTCCAGCCACCAATATAGAAAAGGTGAACATTCCACTCTGTGTTTTACCCAGTTTCTTACATAGGCTGGCTACCTGCGTGGTCAAGGAAGCCACCTCAAGCCTATAATCCTCAGCAAGAAAACAATTGCCGCAGTGGAACTCTGAGTGCTCCAGTTTGTTCCAAAACAAAGCGTAGTAGGTACAGCTCCTACAGCGCTGGAACTGTTCATTTACTTCTCCAGACAAAGAGGGCTCCATTGCAAAACTCATCTGCCTCAGCATATGACAACTTCTGCTCTACTTTAACCCTGGAATCCTCAACCTGCCTCTCTCGCACCGGACATTTCTGATCCCCAGCCCCATGGGCACCCCTACAATTAACACATATCACTACTTTCCCCAATCCGGATGGCAGGTAGCCTAGTGGTTAGAGCGTTAGGCCAGTAACTGAAAGGTTGGTGGATGAAATCCCTGAGCTGACAAGGTAAAAATCTGTCGTTCTGCCCCTGAACAAGGCAGTTAACCCACTGTTCCTAGGCCGTAATTGAAAATAAAAATGTGTTCTTAACTGAATTGCCTAGTTAAATAAAAAATTTCCTACACATTCCTTTGTCTCATGCCCTTCTGCACATATCTCACACCTCCCTCCTACACACTGCTGTCACATGCCCATAAGCTTGACACCTGTAACAACGTAATGCGTTTGGCACAAAAGCTCGTACAGGATAAATTTGTTTGGGAAAGACTCAACATCAAAACTCAAAAGAACAGACAATGACTCCTCTGTTTCACCACTCATGCCACCCTGTTTGCGTTGCACCAAACGATGAGCATCACAAACACCAGGAATCTTCCCCTTCAGTTGGTCAACTTTCACATTTACCTAATTTCAATGGCGCCCTTTTCTTGAGAGCAAAACAATTCACATCTCTTGCTCCCATTCGTTTAACGCGGAGCGCCTGCTCCCTCTGACCAGCACAAACACAAACAATTATCACAAGACCACTTCTGGTTACTCTCACCGATTCCACAACACCCAACTCTGTGTTAGCCCAACCTGAAACACCTACCACCTGCGATACTAAGCCCTCATTCACTTCCATTTCTCCTGCTGTCTTTAGCTCACACTTTCTACCATCTCCATTTTAACCAACTCAAGCTCACCCTCTTCCTCCCTCTCTCTCTTAGACCTCCTCTGCCTCTCTTTTTCCCTCCATCCCTCCTCCGTATTCAAAGTATACAGCTGTGTTCGAATACCCATACTAACATACTGCATACTACATACTTAATGAGTATATACTACATACTATATACTGTTAGCTAACAGGATGCTTTCAGTTGAGCGAACTAGCTCTTCGCCTGTCTACAGGAAGTTGATGCTGTTGCTATGTAACCTCTTGCTAGCTAGTTAGCATAACAAATGACTAGTTAGACATCTTATAACTTCGGGTGTGTTCTTAAATTTAATGTGGAGTGCCAGAGTGGCTTGTAAATTCAGAGCGTTGTCAGATTGTCCGTTTTGTAAATTCAGAGCATTTCGCTCTCGAAGCGCACACTTGGACGCTCGGGCCGAGGAGTACGGTTGATTTGAGCGTTCTGACCTTACAATGGCAGTCAAGCACCCAAGCTAACGTTGGCTAGCTTGCTAGCTACTTCCAGACACAAATGAGACCACTCTGACCATTTTACTAACACTAGCAGAGCTGGTTAGGCTGTTTTCATGTCATCCAGAGCGGTTATGACTGTAACTGTGCTGCTGGCAACAAATTAATTGCGCTTTTCTGTCGACATTTACTGACACCGGCCGTATTCAACGGGTGTTGAGCGCTTGTAAATTCATTATTATTCATTATACACTCAGACGAGAGTGCTCTGAAATCGGAGTAGATAGCCAGAGCGAATTTACAAAAGCACCAGAATGTCCATTGAGAACGCACAATGACTATACCAATTAGCTAAGCTAAGAATGACGGGAATAATCAAGTCAATAAACGTTGGGTAGTTAGATAGCCTATAGTTAATATACTGGCAAGTTTGACGTATAAGTTGCCAACTAACGTTAGGTAGCTAGCTAACATACCGGTAACGTAAACTCACCCCATTCCGTACAAATGTGCGCAACCGCAACATTCAAACGAGGCTACAAAGAAAACTAATGGGACTGTAGCGACTGTGTTGACTTCATAATCGGGGGTGTGAACTAGGTTTCTATTCAAGCGTTGATCGATATGGTAATGGCTCTATAGTATTGGAGAAAAGTTGAAAAAACGGACCCTCCGTTACATCGTGACGTGTCATGTCGTAACGTACAGCGCGCATAAAGCAACTATTTCTGTCTTACAATCTCTCTCCACCAGGTGTAGCACTTCTCTCATCGTTTAAAAACAAGAAATAGACAGTGACGGGGGTAAGGGGGGGATACCTAGTCATTTTTTGCGTCATCATTGCATGCGATCATCATTCTCAAAGCCGCTGTTTACTTCTAAGATCACTTTAGCACCGCCCTAAAAACCCGATTAAAATTCGACACAAACCTACAAATAGGTATGTAATGACACATTATATAAACTCTTTATAGTGTTTTTTTTACATTTTAGAGGCGATAAGGTGATAAGTTGGACAGATCGAGTGAAAAAAAGCAATTTTCCCACACAACCTCTCTCCTTCTCAGTATCACGCATTAGTTTCGCTTCTCCACCCGCCATTTTTACAAAGACCCGCGGGCAGCGTTTAGGTCATGTAATTGATAATGTTGGAAAGGGGAGAAATTGTGCTTTACAATGGTATTGACATTACAGTTGATCTGGAAGTATTACGTTTTGGGGGCGCTAAAATAAGGGCAATTGTACGGACCAAGGCGATGTACGAGTTTACGTTAGATACTGCTGTAATGATATGCTATGTGGTTCGTAAGGATAGCGTAGCTAACAAATTGTCAGCCAACATAACATGTAAGGTAACTTATTTTTAAAGTCATTACTTTATTACATTGCTCAAAATGTTCTTTACATTTGTCCTAATTAGTTAAAGCAAGGATTTTGTATCCGCTCTCGTCGTACTTTGGCTGCATATTTTCCGCCATTATCTTCAAATCTGAAAACGATGTGAAGCCACGCCCATTTGATGAAGAATTTCATTATGGGCCATAAAGTAGTGTCCTCTGCGTGTATACTTCATATTTTGACAAATTTAGTACGACATCCGGGAACTTTTGGCATACTATGTCCATATTATGACCAATAAGCATACTATATACTCAATTAATGTCACAAATAGTATGATTAGTGCGGTTAGTATGAGTATTCGAACACAGCTTACGTCTCCCTATGATAATACTGCACTTCTCCTGACATACATCTTGTTCTTGCCTTCTCAAGGGACGCCATTTAACCGGCTGTCACAATCTTTGTACAATCAGCACAAACCTCCTGGAGCTGTCTGTACCTCTTCAAATCCCTTAAAGATTTTGTCATGAGTTGTTGACCTCTAGTCAAGCTGGCACCTCTATGGAGTAATGCTCTGTGTTAATTATTTTCATGTGGAAAGCAATGCCGAGACAAATGGAGGAGGAATGGAGGGAAAAAGAGAGTGAGAAGAGGTCTAAGAGAGTGAGGAAAGAAGAGGGTGAGCTTTGTGGAAAAAAGGGAGATGGTTTGTCAAAGAAGAATGGTAGAAAGTGAAAGCAGAGGGAGCTGAAGACAGGAGGAGAAATGAAAGTGAATGAGGGTGAAGTATCAGAGGTGGTAAGTGTGGTAAAGTCATCGAAGACCGAGGTATGCACCGAGGATCAGGATGAAGAAGAGTCTGTGACAGTAGGAGTGAAGTTTATGGAAAAAGTGCTCTTGCCTTTTGGCTGATCCATTTGTGGTTTCATGGTGGGTGAAAAAACAGTTGGGTCATGTGGATTCGGTGAGGGTAACTAGAAGTGGTCTAGTGATAATTGTTTGTGTTTCTGTTGTGCAGAGAAAGAATGCGCTCGAAGTAAAACGAATGGGGGTAAGTAAAGTGAAGTGTTTCGTTCTCAAGAAAAAGGAACCAATGGAAGGACTGATAACTGGTGTAGCAGTAGATATAAACGTTGACCAGTTGAGGGCAAAGATTCCCGTTGTATGTGATGCTCGTCGTTTGATGCGACGCAGACAGGGTGGCGAGAATGGGGAAACAGAAGAGTCATTGTCTGTTCTTTTGAGTTTTGAAGTTGAGTCTTTGCCTGGCAAAGTGAAGTTAGGATATATACGTTATCCTGTACGAGCGTATGTGCCAAATACTTTAAGATGTTACAGGTGTCAAGCTTATGGGCATGTGGCAGCAGTGTGTAGGAGGGAGGGTCCAACGTGTGAGAAATGTGCAGAAGGGCATGAGACAAAGGAATGTGTGGCAATGGGGAAAGTAGTGGAATGTGTTAATTGTAGGGGTGCCCATGGAGCTGGGGATCAGAAATGTCCCGTGCGAGAGAGGCAGGTTGAGGTTTCCAGGGTTAAAGTAGAGCAGAAGTTGTCATATGCCGAGGCAGTGAAGAAAGTAGAGGAAGATGGGTTAAGGGGGAGGAGAAGTGAGAGTAGTAGAGATATACCAGTACAGAGGGATAGGCCAAAAAGTGATATAAGTTTCAGTAAGATTGTATTTTTAGCATTTATAGCAATGGTTATTAATTGTACTGCAGGGATGGATCAGAAGTCTCAGATTGAGGTTGTGGTAGCAGCTGCAGAGAGGTATTTTGGTGTGCGAGACTTGACATCAGAAGAGTTACAGGACGTGTTAAGTGGTGATGGCCCATCCTTTCAGGGTGATGGCAAGAGGTAGGAGTGAATACATTTAATTAGTGGAGTAGGGAGGTGTTCATTTTATTTTAATAATTTTGAAATGAGTGAGTATAGTGTTAGATAGTAGGCTATTTTATTTAGTATATTTTTATTTTTCAAGTAAAGTATAAGAGAGTTGTACTCCAGTCTAGTAAGTGGCGGTAATGCAACAAATTGGATGCCAACCGCATTTAAACCTCATAGAAGAAGAAGAAGTTGTTGACCCCCTAGTGGCCACTGTCTGTAAGTACACGTTGGAACTAGACCCGGAAGCAGCGTGTACACTGCTGAAATCAAGGAGACAGCATGGCGGAATACACAGGTACACGTGAGATACGTAAATAGTGATAGAAAACTATAATAATAGAAATACTGAATGGTGCACTACAGAGAACGGTCATCATATTGTAATTGGGATATTTTGCACTTAAAAGAGTTGTTAATTTGAAGTATTGTAATGTTGCGTGTGTCTCTAGCTAGCTAAATTAGCTAACGCATTTCATATACCGGTATGCAAACTAACTAACCAGCTTGATAGCTGAGCTTGTATTGACTATACTCCATGCAGTTTATTGGATTAACTCATATTAAACGAAACCTGCATTGAAAAAATGTGGTTGAACTTGTAATGGGAATGCCCGTTGGCTCCAGCCAGTTCGTGCAATGTTTGACACTGACACAAAAGATGATTATAATGTACCTATCTGTGCTGCCTGACACCTTTGCTGACACTGTGACAGATCACGACGGTGGTGCAGGGGACGATGTGCCCGATCTCTCAGACAGTGATAATGAGGAACAGTGGCAGTGGATGGAGTCCAATGACAACAACGTTCAAGTTACTTGCTTATTCTGTGACAAGTGTGTATCATATATTTTAACCATCAACACTTTCAGAGAGAGAGAACTATTTCACACCAGATTAAATGTATCAGTGAATTGCTTAAAAAAACTATCTTGTCCCTCATGTTTTCTCAGGATGTCAAATTCTGGACCAGAAACACTACAACACTGCCTAGTAGAGCATCAAGTCGATCTTGTAGAAGTGGTTAAGAAACACAGTAAGTTAGCAAACTTCTCTTATAAAGAGTTATCATTGTTTTAAGGTCATGATATAATCCATCCTCCTCATCTGACGTTGTTAAAATCCTTCCCCGTAGAATTAGATGACTATGGCTACATCAAGATGATAAACTACATACGGACAGAGGTAAGCACATGTCCCATCCCTTATTGTGTTTTGATACAGAGGGACTTCAGATCTTTGGCCAAAGCATGGTCCGGGTAAAATAGTAATGACCCAGATCTCATGCTTGCTTCTTGTCATTTGGAAGTGTAGTCGTCTCTCGAAGTTGAGATTGAGGTTAGACATTTTATAGAAATTGTCATTGCAAAAGAACAGGTGTTTAGACTACCTGATAGAAAGAACGCAACATGTAAAGTGTCGGTTTCATGAGCTGAAATAAAAGATCCCGTAAATTTTTCCTATGAACAAAAAACGTATTTCTCTCAATTTTGGTGCACACATTTGTTTACGTCCCTGTTAGTGAGCATTTTTCCTTTGCCAAGATAATCCATCCACCTGACAGGTGTGGCATATCAAGAAGCTGATTAAACAGCGTGATCATTTCACAGGTGTATTTGGCTGGGGACAATAAAAGGCCACTCTAAAATGAGCAATTTTGTCTCGCAACATAATGCAACAGTTGTCTCAAGTTTTGAGGGAGGGTGCAACTGTCATGCTGACTGCAGGAATGTCCACCAGAGCTGTTGGCAGAACATTTTATTTTCATTTCTCTTCAATAAGTCGCCTCCAGTGTAGTTGTAGAGAATTTGGCAGTACGTCCAACTGGCCTCGCAGCCGTAGACCACATGTAACCACACCACCCCAGGACCTCCACATCTGGCTTCTTCACCTGCGGGATCGTCCGGGGGGGCTCCAAAGTGGGTAGGCCTTTGCCCTCCCAGGCCCACCCATGGCTGGGCCTGGGAGGGCATAGTCCATAGATTAGGGCCTAATTCATTTATTTTTACTGACTGATTTCCTTTATATGAACTGTAACTCAGTCAAATCGTTGAAATTGTTTCACGTTGCCTTTTATATTTTTGTTCAGTGTATAATGTTTTGGATCTTACGGAAAGGAAATCCATAGAAAAGGCAATTGCGGGAAGGATGCTTGGCATGCCTTTTGAAATCGGCATCCAAAATAATGACTGAGAAATAATCAAAGTTAGGAATAAAATCAGGAAGGGTATTTTTTTTTTTTATCCATAAATTAATTGAAAGAAATTGTGTCTAAACAGTACTCATATTTCAGAGCAACCGATAAGGTTTCAAATGACACCACACTGGCTTTGTAGTATCTACAAGCTAATCATTGTAGTGTCACACATTTCCCAACTTTCATGTGTTATTATTTTGGATACAGATTTCAAATATATGCCAAACATCCTTCCCCCAAAAGACCTTTCCAGGGATTTAATATCAGGAATATTGAAAACATCAGAATTATCTTTGGGCCTATCTTGTGTGCGAAGCCCTATTGCTGATATTATTGCAAGCATGCAGTTTGCAGGAGCCGTTTCCAACACGCATGTAAACAAAAACATAATTATAGACGTTCAATAGTATTTTTCCTAGATCCTTTATAGCTATGATTTGATTAATCATGAATGTTAGGTTCTCGAACCTCCGAAATTAATCAGTTACTTCTGTGTCTTTTTATCGTTAAAACAGTTCTTTCTACATAGCCTTTCTATGTCGTCCCAAATACATCCCTGGTTTTCCATGTTCATGGACAATAATGGCTGTGTGTTTGTGTTTGCAGAAGTGCAGTGGGCAGAGCTTGTCTACGCTGCCTGAGTGTTCTATTCCCTGGGAGAGTGATGAGTACATGAGGCCAGCTTTACAGGATGACCCCTTACTGCAGATAGGTACTGGCGTTCACAGGTTCATTGTTCAAGGCCTCAATTTAATCAAGTGCAGATAAAGGGTAACTGCATTGCAGGTATATTTAGAATGTTTTCACCAGATGTGGGGTTTTGCATCAATATCCGATGTTGTTTTAAAGAACAACTTGAACCTGTTTAAAACCAACAAAGGCTTTAAGCTGTTCATATAAACAGAGTGAAACTGCAGTGCTGTTTTCATTTATCTGGTATTATTTGAGTTGGTGCAACCCATTAGTGCTTCATTGTGACTGGAAATTTGCATGGGGTGACGTTACTGGCATGGTTCACACAAAGGAGGTTGGGAGAATTGTATGTGCGGCAGAGATGCGATTGTACACAGTACTGTTAGTAGAGTAGGCAGTCATTATCTTCCCGTTTTTGAAATGTGTTCAAGTGAGTCTCTCCCTTTTGTTAGATCTGGAAGAACTGTGTGAGGGGACGGGGATGTTGGCTGGCCCCTCCACTGGGGGCCAGTGTGAAGCCAGCCGCTCCTCTGATGCTCTTCTGCAGAGGGCCCAGGCTGCAGAGGAGAGGGCCCAGCGCACAGAGGAGGCCCTGGCCAGAGCCATGGACGACCTACACAAACTCAAGTCAGTGCTGCCCACACTACTATTAACATTTCTGTTAATTACTGCTACTTACTACTACTACTGTCATTAGCATCACCACTACTACCACTTCTGATATTATTACAGAAATACAAATTACTAACCCTTTACACTCGAGGGAATTGGCCTATATGGATAGGGTCAAATTTCGAACAGAAAAAATATGACAAGCGTATGCATAACCATGGTAGCAATTGAAAGGGGAAGTATTGGAAGGTGCTCAACCACCATTGAAAACACATTATTTTATTTAAGCTTTTAATAGTTGATCAGAACAAAGGTGAGGACACAACAGTTCACCTGACACGACCGAATCAAGAGACCCTGACCTCTGACGTAAAGTATAGTATGTTTTAATAAATGTTTTACTTTACCTTTTATTTAACTCTAACTGCAAGTCAGTTAAGACCAAATTCTTATTTACAATGACGGCCTCCAGTGTCCTCAATTGCGCGATCAAAACGCATTTTCTACTCCTCTCCTTGGGGCACTCAGTGGGAGAAGGAGTGAGTGTGTCTCATCACAGCAGCTACCAGTGAAACTGGTACAGGGGCAGGGCAGAAACTTTCATTAAGGAATCAGGCCAGGGTAATGGACTTTACTGTTTGACCAAATCAGTTTTAGCCGCCACAAAAATACAAAGGTTGGAGTGAAGTAACCACCTAGAATTTGCAGATGGCACTGATGTGACCAATACATTTTTTTTAACTTGCACAGTCAAGTCAAAGGGTCGCATTTTGCGACCAAATGGATCCCTGCATTTGATGGCACTGCTGTTTCTCATTCTCACACATGCACCTCCCACCTGCGGCCAGCAGAGGGACTCAGTGAACTCAGTATTGCAGAGGCCTTTCCTTTGTTTAGGAGGAAAAGGAGAAGGGAGGGAAAATTCCACTGCTGCATAGAGGGGGAGTGGGGGGATATAGATGCTCTCTTTCCATTTACTGCTATGTCCTGTCGGAAGGTTGTGCGGTTGGTGCTGTAAGTGTGTGACTGTGCTGCGGTAAATCTGTTCCAATACATTCCGGATAGAAGTTTGCCGTAAGTGCTGATCTAGGATCAGCCAATCTGAATGTTAAACCATGGTGGGGGGGTGCAAAACTGACCTTAGATCAGGGTCTAGGGGCAACCTCATCCTGCTCTGTTGTAAAATACTATGGTATTTGTTTCAGGTTGCTGGCCCAGGGTCTAGTATTGAATGCGGATGTGGGTCGGGGCGCCGGGTCCTTGGGCGCAGTGGCTGAGCTCCGGGAGGACGAGGACGAGGCCTACTTCAGCTCATATGGCCACTACAGCATCCATGAGGAGATGCTTAAGGTCCGCTACCACAATGGCATGCCTGCGCATATGCATACACTCATGCACTCTTCTTCTTAATTCAGTAGCCACTGCAGAGAGAGGAGGGACGCAGGTTTAGCAGTGCGGTTAATCCCAAAGGCTCGATGTAGCATAAAATGAAAATGATCGTCTCTATGCAAACTATGATGTTGATGACATGACGTTTTTCTCGGTGACAAGTCAGCAATAAGGAGTGAGCTCTCATGCGAAACATCAGCATTACTATAACATGGTGGGGATTTGAGATGTGGTGATTGTATTTCACACTTCTTCAGCATTATAAGTTGCGTGTGTGGAAGGGGAGGTGTGGGTAGGAATGCTAGGTGGTCAACCC
Source organism: Salvelinus alpinus (assembly GCF_045679555.1). Lineage (NCBI taxonomy): Eukaryota > Metazoa > Chordata > Actinopteri > Salmoniformes > Salmonidae > Salvelinus > Salvelinus alpinus. Next base: position 49,289,926 of record NC_092090.1, read on the forward strand.
TCTCTTCCTCTCTCACTTACCGCAGTGCTTCGACATGATCCGTTCCCTCTCTCTGATTGGTGCTTAGCACTGTTAATGTTTGCGTCATACATGTATACACATCAGACTAAACTCCATCAAAAACCATTCCTCGGAGGAAAGAGGAACCACGTTTGCGGTAGAAGATCGTCAACTCTTTTATGGGCTGCCATAAAGTGGATCATTGTTGGTCATGGTGTGTGAACGAGAGCGTGCTTAAGACAGGGCGAGAGAGAAAGTGAGTCACCATTTAACCCTCCCACTTCCTTCCCTGCCCCATCATCTAAGTTCAGTCTGTTTCTCCGGGCATGTTATCAAAGATAAATCTTGAAGAATCAATTCTCTATTACTAGAAGCTCTGGTTTTCAATCATCCTTGCTCCAAGGATCCTTCGCCACTCCTCATGTCAGACTAATATAATGAATATGAGGTCAGGTTTCATGTCAGATCAATCAATCAAATGTATTTATAAAGCCCTTTTTACATCAGCCGATGTCACAAAGTGCTGTACAGAAACCTAGCCTAAAACCCCAAACAGCAAGCAGTGCAGATGTAGAAGCAGTCTTTGGAACAGATCCGATTTTAAACTTCTAATTGATTTGTAATTTATTTCAACACCATGGGGTGGGGGTGGTTTCCTTGACACTATTAAACCTAGTCCTGGACTAAAAGCAAGCTCAATGGAGAATCTCTGTTTCTGGGAAACCGCTCCTATTGGGATTCGACTGTAATTTGGCAAACATTTGGTGGTTTGTTGTGTTTCTGTCAACACACCAACAGCATGCGAAGGCATCATCTGAAATGAGTGTGGATAAGTTGTGCGTTTTAAATGTGTGTTTCATGGGTACGTAAAGGTCCTCCCTCTGAAAAGCGTAAGGATTTGATTGGCAGGTTAATTAGCCCGTCCTGACCAACCAGATTCCACATGGAATTGTTGAAACGATGCCAGTCCTTTCTATTTCTATGTTAGAATGTGTCTACGTTTTGGGGGGGGGGGGGATTTCTCAGCCTAGCAAGCATTGTACTCATTTTCCGTGGAGTCAAATCCCCAGTCAGCTCTGATTCCGCGAGATGACACCACATACAAGCACAAACATGTAATCTCCCCTCATAGACATACAACCGTCCGTCCGCCCGACTGTGACACACACACACACCTTGGTCTCGGGTGACTGGATAATTTGTTTCCGTTTGTTATGTTGTTTCTGAAGACATGCTCTATGATGATGTTTTCTCTGCCCGTGGTAATGGATGACCTGAATGTCCTTTGTTCCTTCCTCTCAGGATAAAGTCCGCACAGAAAGCTACAGGGACTTCATGTACCTCAACCCAGAAGTGTTCAAGGACAAGGTGAGCAAAGAACTTGGCAGTGCAGGTTTTAAAATGTAAATTGCTATGGCGGTGACGGCGCCTCGTTTAAAACACTGCAACTTTATTACGCGCCTCTCGGCCCGGGACTGTGGAGGGCTGATAACGAGCGCACACCAACCCCCTTATTGCCACCCTTCCAACCCTGCACTGTCATTTGGAAGCAGGCAGCGTCCATCTCCAAGGCCATCACTTATGTGCTGCCACCGGGTATGCCCTGAGGGAGGGGGTAGAGGATAGGCGGGGGGGGGGGGGGGGTGACAGGATGGTGGAGAGTGGTAGAGCAATTTTTCAGTCAAAGGGGTTAGGGATGGGAGAGAATGGGTAGGAAACGGGACGGTTGCAGGAAGAAGAAGCGCAGGGTTTGGTCTGGGTATTGTTATCCCTGTCATCGGAGTGGCGGTGGATAAGGGTTGTGTTGACCTGCCGCAACCCCTGTCATTGTGATAAACACTCTGGCTCCTCTCCTGCACCTCGCCCCCAGTATGGTCCTTCAGCGTTCCAGAAATAAGTATCTCTTGAAAATATATTTTTACGGTATTTTCAGATTTTCTTTCTACAGATAGTGAAAGAGACCGACAGTGGGAGAAGATAGAGATTGTATCAAAGGGCTGTAGGCTGGATTCGAACCCATTTCACTAGACCAGCCAGGTCACAGGATAGGAGTATATCAGAGGGAGAAATGTTTGTGAGGGAAGTTGAAAATGGATTGTATTACGAGAGCTATGGGTTTGCTGTTTTGTGTGGAGCTCAGTCCTTTTCCCGTAGCTCCTTCTCAGATGTCAAAACTCCATCCTACCAAAACAGTCTGAAATTTCAGGCGGTCTTTTCAAAAAGCTTACACTAAAAGGGAATTATCATAATTTTCACAATTTCACAGTATTATTCCAACCTCCTTGTGTGGAAGTAAACACAGGAAAAATTGTGTTTCTGACTTCACTGGCCATTAAAAAAAACATTCCTGGCCACTCTTGAACGCCTTTTAACTAGATAGCAAGTATATCGAAATTATAATGGACCTACAGTGTATGTTTTTCGAATACCAGCCCTTTTTCCTTTGACGAACAAATCGGTCCGCTGAATTTAATTCCCGGTGTGGCACTCGGGACTAAATTATTGGCCACCCCTGGTCTACACCCCTGTTAGAACATCTACCCTTCTTAAAACTTCTTATGGCTGCAATCCCGGTGACGGGATGATATGACAACAGCCAGTGAAAGTGCAGGGCGCCAAATTCAAAACAACAGAAATCTCATGTTAAATTCCTCAGACATACATGTTTCTTATACCATTTTAAAGATAATCTTGTTGTTAATCCCACCAAAATGTCCGATTTCAAATATGCTTTTCAGCGAAAGCACTACAAACGATTATGTTAGGTCACACCAAACCACAATAAGCACAGCCATTTTTCCAGCGAAAGATAGCAGTCACAAAAAGCAGAAATATAGCTAAAATTAATCACTAACCTTTGATGATCTTCATCAGAGGACACTCATAGGACTTCATGTTACACAATACATGCATGTTTTGTTTGATAAAGTTCATATTTATATAAAAAAATCTGAGTTTACATTGGCGCGTTAGATTCACTAGTTCCAAAAACATCCAGTGATAGTGCAAAGCCACATCGTTTCAACAGAAATACTCATCATACATGTAGATGATAATACAAGTTATACACATGGAATTATAAATATACCTCTCCTTAATGCAACCGCTGTGTCAGATTTCAAAAAAACTTTACGGAAAAAGCACACCATGCAATAATCTGAGACGGAGCTCAGAACAATAGCCAAATTAGCCGCCATGTTGGACTCAACAGAAACCAGAAATTACATGATAAATGTTTCCTTACCTTTGATGATCTTCATCAGAATGCAGTCCTAGGAATCCCAGGTCCACAATAAATGCTTGATTTGTTCGATAATGTCCGTTATTTATGTCCAATTAGCTACTTTGGTTAGCGCGTTTGGTAACAATTCCAAAGTCACAAAGCACGTTCACTAAAACGTGACGAAATGTCCAAAAGTTCCGTAACAGTTCCGTAACAGTAGAAACATGTCAAACGATGTATTGAATCAATCTTTAGAATGTTGTTTACTTACATCTTGAATAACGTTCCAACCGGAGAATTACATTGACTTCAGTTGAGCGATGGAACGGAGCTGCCTCTCTCGTGAACGCGCGTGGTCAAAGCGTGGTCACCTCATGGCAGTGGTTACTCATTCCTGTCTCCTTCGGCCCCCCTTCACAGTAGAGTCATCAGACAAAGTTATATTGACTGTTGACATCTAGTGGAAGCCGTAGGACGTGAAAACGGATCCATATATCGCTGTAATTTCAATGGGCTTGGTTGAAAATCTACCAGCCTCAGAAAAAATCCATGTTATACTCACAGACATAATTCAAACAGTTTTAGAAATTTCAGAGTGTTTTCTATCCAATACTAATAATAATATGCATATATCAGCAACTATGACTGAGGAGCAGGCCGTTTACTCTGGGCACCTCTGTGCACCTTTCATCCAAGCTACTCAATACTGCCCCTGCAGCCATAAGAAGTTAACACGCTAATCAGCCAATCCTTTACTAGTTATAAGGAAGGGGAAGTTTCCTTTTGTGGATTAAAGGTGCACTTCTACCTCCTATACTGCAGGTGGTGCTAGATGTGGGCTGTGGGACGGGCATCCTTTCTATGTTCGCCGCCAGAGCGGGAGCCAAGATGGTCATTGGGGTGGACCAATCAGAAATCATCTACCAGGCCATGGACATTGTCAGGTGAGCCGCCATTGTTATCCAAGGGAATCCTGGGAAATAGTGTGTTTTTAGACAAGTTGGTTGTGTTGTACTGCCCTGTTTCAAATGCCCCCCTATTTCGTGCTAACTGGACATGAATATTATGTGATATACAAACACTCACCTGTAACACACACCCCATTGACAAGCAGGTGTCTATGAGCTCAAATAAGGCTTTATAGGGATGGTGTGTCAGTGTCCATACTTCTACTGCATATAACTTATAACCCCCGTATCACAGGGACCAGAAGCCAGTCAATGGCCGTGTCTGAATACCCATACTTGTGTTCTAAATATTAGGCATTATGGGTATGCGAAAATAAAATGTGTTATAGTACACTATTAAAAATAAAGGTTCAGGTTGGAACCAAATAAAGTTCTTAAGAGTGATGCCATAGGGTAACCATTCTAGGTTCTTTGAATAACCTTAAATGGGATGGTTCTTTGAAGAACCACACACGCAATACCTTATTTTAAGCAAATAAGGTGTTGATCCTCACTTGCATATCTCCCAAGGTGCCTTTCGAGTGCATTTTAGTTACCAGTACCACCCTTGACTGTGTTTGCTAGTGACAGAGACATGATTGTTATATTCATTAATTTTCAGCACTGTGGCCTTCACCAAGTAAAATCCTATGTGAATATGTTATTGTTAAAATGTAATTATTTAATACAATACACTACATAGTTTGTAAGGCCTTCTTTTGAGGGCCTAGTTTTACCCTAAAACTCATGGTTTACAGATCACATCAGGCCTGCAAGTCACATAATGCTGGCTTGTAAAGTTGTGTAATTCCTATTGAAATCCAGCCAGAGGAGGGATATCTAACATTTTGAATTTTTATTCACTTACAACCTGCATTCAGAATGACTGCCAGGGTTGGGAAGACTAAAGTATGACACTACCTAAATCATTTAAACTGGAACAAACATTTCAGTATCAGGTGCAATAAGTCCAAGTAACAGATTGGATTAGTTTAGAAAAATGTGTTGTTTATATTTGGAAGCAGAAGATTAATCAATCAAAACATGGATATTGAAACACACAATGAAAAAAATCTACCTGCAATAGAGCATGCTGGGAAATATGATAATGATGGCTGTGGTTTTGGTTAAACTCTGGTTAGTAACACCATCACTGGGGTTCTTTTACACCACTTAGTGTTAATTTAACTCCTGAATCAACACTAGAAATGTTACACTGAAAAATTAACTAATTAACGCTGGCCAATTTGCTGTGTGCTATGAAAGTGTCACATCTTCAGGCTTCCATACATTTCAAGAATCTTTTAGAATTCTGAAGAACCGTGGATGCCACGTCAAGAATCCCCCCACTTAACTCAAGGTTCTTTATCAGGAAAGAATATCTACATAGGCGTACTGAGGCCCATTATCAGCAACCATCACTCCTGTGTTCCAATGGCACGTTGTGTTAGCTAATCCAAGTTTATAATTTTAAAAGCTAATTGATCATTAGAAAACCCTTTTGCATTTATGTTAGCACCGCTGAAAACTCTTGTCCTGAATTAAAGAAGCAATAAAACTGGCCTTTAGACTAGTTGAGTATCTGGAGCATCAGCATTTGTGGGTTCGATTACAGGCTCAAAATGTCCAGAAACAAATAACTTTCTTCTGAAACTCGTCAGTCTATTCTTGTTCTGAGAAATGAAGGCTGTTCCATGCGAGAAATTTCCAAGAAACTGAAGAGCTCATACAATGCTGTGTACTACTCCCTTCACAGTACAGCGCAAACTGGCTCTAACCAAAATAGAAAGAAGAGTGGGAGGCCCCGTTGCACAACTGGGCAAGAGGACAAGTACATTAGTGTTTAGTTTGAGAAACAGACCCCTCACAAGTCCTCAACTGGCAGCTTCATTAAATAGTACCCACAAAACACCAGACTCAACATCAACAGTGATGAGGCGACTCAGGGATGCTGGTCTTCTAGGCAGAGTTGCAAAGAAAAAGCCATATCTCAGACTGGCCAAAAAAATGAAAAGATTAAGATGGGCAAAAGAACACAGACACTGGACAGAAGAAGACTGAAAAAAGTGTAATGGACAGACGAATCTAAGTTGGAGGTGTTCGGATCACAAAGAAGAACGTTTGTGAGATGCAGAAAAGATGCTGGAGGATTGCTTGACACCATCTGTCAAGCATGGTGGAGGCAGTGTGATTGTCTGGGGGTGCTTCGGTGGTGGTAAAGTGGGAGATTTGTACAGGGTAAAAGGGATCTTGAAGAAGGAAGGCTATCACTCCATTTTGCAATGCCATGCCATACCATGTGGACGGCGCTTAATTGGAGCCAATTTCCTCCTACCACAGGACAATGACCCAAAGCACAGCTACAAACTATACAATAACTATTTAGGGAAGAAGCAGTTAGCTGGTATTCTGTCTATAATGGAGTGGCCAGCACAGTCACCGGATCTCAACCCTATTGAGCTGTTATGGGAGCAGCTTGACCGTATGGTACGTAAGAAGTGCCCATCAACCCATTCCAACTTGTGGGTGGTGCTTCAGGTAGCATGGGGTGAAATCTCTTCAGATTACCTCAACAAATTGACAACTAGAATGCCAAAGGTCTGCAAAGCTGCAATTGCTGCAAATGGAGGACTCTTTGATGAAAGCAAAGTTTGAAGGACACAATTATTATTTCAATTAAAAATCATTATTTATAACCGTGTCAACGTCTTGACTATATTTCCTATTTAAATTTGCAACTCATTTAATGTATGTTTTCATTGAAAACAAGGAAATTTGTTTGTGATCCCAAACTTTTGAATGGTAGTGTACATGTACAAATTACCTTGACTAACCTGTAGTCCCGCACATTGACTCGGTGCCGGGACCCCCTGTATATAGCCTCGTTATTGTTATTTTGTGCTACTTTTTATTACTTTTTTTTTTTACTTTACTTTATTTAGTAAATATTTTCTTAACTTTATTTCTTGAACTGCATTGTTGGTTAAGGGCTTGTAAAGTAAGCATTTTACAGTAAATTCTACACCTGTTGTATTTGGCGCATGTGACATACCATTTGATAAAATGTTGCTTTTCTAACAAGGGATAGATATCTATTTCTGGAGCGTCTAAAGGACAGCCAGTCAGACTTAGAATCAATCAGCCTTGCCTTAGCCCAAGCTAAATTTCTCTCCTGAATTTTCTCTGATAGTTCATGTGTGAACCAGGGATAAGCTCTATCCCTTATCCTTAGTTTCTTGAACTAACATGTTTATCTGCAATAGAGTTGAGCAAAGAAGTAAAACAATTTAGTGCCTATCCGAGTCAGAGATATTTGACACAACCCCCCCCCCCCCCCCATTCAAACAATTCCATATCAGACAAAAGTTGTTGCTCATTGAAATTCCAATTTCTCATTGTAATATTGTGAGGAGGAGATTTATGTAGCTTTGCATCTCTTATGCAGTCAAGGGGGGGTTCAAATGTCACTGAACTCGAACAGTCCACATACTTTCCCTCTGCAAACAAAACGAGTAATGGAAATATCTGTTATCCCATAGTAGAATAGTTTATCTATTTAACTAATGGTAACATAAAGTGACAAAGTGGTTTCTGTGAGAAGTACAGGCGTGTTACCCTAACAGGTCGGCCTACATTATATTAATTTTGTTTATGCAAGATTTCTGTGACATACAATTCAGTGGGATGCTAACTACCGGTAGTTAAATGATTGGCAGCACCATGCTTCAGACTATTTATAGCCGCTATGCTGCATAAATTGGGCTACAGGTGATGATGCTTATTGCTAATAGCATATCTGATAATATGGACCATGCATAGGCTATATGCATGGTCCAATATGTTAAAATAACGCTAACAAATTATTTTGCCAGTATGTTATTTGGCTCATTTCTGGATGTAGAAATTATATTTTAGATGGTGTCAGGATAATAAAAAAACAAAAACATTTTGGAGTAGAATGTCCTTTTTAACAAGTCACAAGAACTGAGCTTCTCTGTCCTTCTCCATAAAAATTATCCGGTGGGCACCACGGATCCACAAAGAAAGCATTATGGCACTCTTGTTATCACAGCACATTTGGTTCTGATGTTGTACTCGCACACTTGCAGTGATTTATTAGGAAACACATTTGAGTCTTTGCTTCAGAAAATACATTTGAAATATATTTTCAGTTGGAAAGTGTTTTGGAAATATATTCCCTCCCTAGTAGTATGTGGACTAGTACATTTCCCTCTCCAGCAGTGTGTGGACTAGCACACTTCCCTCCCCAGTGTAGTATGGACTCTCTCAGTAGAGGTCTCTGTGACCTCCAGCCACCTTTTTATTTGTTTCAGGTGGTTGAGTTCAATGAAGCGGGTGCCAGACGGCCTGGTCGTAACTCACATAATTTAGTACACATGCCTGACTCTGGTCTGTCCTGCCTCTCGGCTCTTCCACAGCTGCTCTCTGAACTACTGCTTGTGCAACCCACCTCTTAATTAACATCATTTCCCTCAGTCAGACCCCAAAAAAACAAAAAGTTGCTTAATTAGCAGGAGGGATGGGGGCAACATCTTATTATGCGAGGTGTTCAAGTTCAGATCATCTGTCAGTCAAAACCCATAGAGCGCTGTGAAGCGGAGAGCCAGAGCTCTGACGTAATTTATAGCATGTTACTGTACAGCCACTGTGTTCCAATTTAGGCATTTATCAGTGCCCAAATCTGCCATTTTCAACCTGTATACTGGTACGAGTGTAAGGGGCTACTACACTCTCACCTGCTGTGTGTTTTATAACACCCACACCCGTTTTTATACCAGCTCTCCACTAGCACCACCAATGAACCGGACAGTGCTTCCAAACCAAACTCATTTACCACCCTTAGACCACCAAGCACTGCCTGAATGCAGCTTTGAGTTAGGGGCCATTATTGTGTGTTGTTATTACCATTATGCAAGGGAGTGTCGTATAAGCAAAACAATGGGATTGCGGGAGAGGGGACGTTTTAATTTTACAGCCCACTAGCTCGCTGTCGGTTGTGTGTGTTGGCATGCAGGCAGTGTCCCACTAGGCCTCCCAGCGTGACAGGACAAAGTAGTTAAAACATGACATTGTACCCCAGACGCACACCTATACAGATACGCACGTACACACACACACACACACGTGTAGTTTCTGTCACTACCCCACAGTGGATGTTAATGTAAGAATACAGTGGCTTGCGAAAGTATTCACCCCTCTTGGCATTTTTACAATTTTATTGCCTTACAACCTGGAATTAAAATATATTTTTTTGCCGTTTGTATCATTTTATTTACACAACATGCCTACCACTTTGAAGATGCTAAATATTTTTACTTGTGAAACAAACAAGAAATAAGACAAATATAACAGAACTTGAGCGTGCATAACTATTCACAGCCCCAAAGTCAATACTTTGTAGAGCCACCTTTTGCAGCAATTACAGCTGCAAGTCTCTTGGGGTATGTCTCTATAAGCTTGGCACATCTAGCCACTGGGATTTTTGCCCATTCTAAAAGGCAAAACTTCTCCAGTTCCTTCAAGTTGGATGGGTTCTGCTGGTGTACAGCAATCTTTAAGTCATACCACAGATGGGCTTTGACTAGGCCATTTCAAGACATTTAAATGTTTCCCCTTAAACCACTCGAGTTTTGCTTTAGCAGTATGCTTTGGGTCATTGTCCTGCTGGAAGGTGAACCTCTGTCCCAGTCTCAAATCTCTGGAAGACTGAAACAGGTTTCCCTCAAGAATTTCCCTGTATTTAGCGCAATCCATCATTCCTTCAATTCTCACCAGTTTCCCAGTCCCTGCCGATGGAAAAACATCCCCACAGCATGATTTTGCCACCACCATGCTTAACTGGGGGGGATGGTGTTCTCGGGAGATGAGAGGTGTTGGGTTCGCGCCAGACATAGCGTTTTCCTTGATGGCCAAAAAGCTACATTTTAGTCTCATCTGACCAGAGTACCTTCTTCCATATGTTTGGGGAGTCTCCCACATGCCTTTTGGCTAACACCAAACGTCTTTCCTTATTTTCTTCTTTAAGCAATGGCTCTTTTTGGCCACTCTTCCATAAAGCCCAGCTCTGTGGAGTGTACTGCTTAAAGTAGTCCTATAGACAGATACTCCAATCTCCGCTGTGAAACTTTGCAGCTCCTTCAGTGTTATCTTTGGTCTCTTTGTTGTCTCTGATTAATGCCCTCCTTGCCTGGTCCGTGAGTTTTGGTGGCCGGCCCACTCTTGGCAGGTTTGTTCTGGTGCCATATTCTTTCCATTTTTTAATAATGGATTTAATGGTGCTTCGTGGAATGTTCAAAGTTTTGGATATTTTTTTATAACCCAACCCTGATCTGTACTTCTCCACAACTTTGTTCCTGACCTGTTTGGAGAGCCCCTTGGTCTTCATGGTGCCGCTTGCTTGGTGGTGCCCCTTACTTAGTCGTGTTGCAGACTCTGGGGCCTTTCAGAACAGGTGTGTATATATATATACTGAGATCATGTGACAGATCATGTGACACTTAGATTGCACACAGGTGGACTTTTTAAAACTAATTATGTGACTTCTGAAGGTATTTGGTTGCACCAGATCTTATTTAGGGGCTTCATAGCAAAGAGGATGAATACATATGCATATAATTTCACTTCAACAGTTTGGACAATTTTTTGTATGTCCATTACATGAAATTCAAATAAAAATCTATTTAAATTACAGTTTGTAATGCAACAAAATAGGAAAAATGCCAAGGGGAATGAATACTTTTGCAAGGCACTGTATGTAATTAAAATGAGAGCCCGACCGATTAGGGCTGTTACGGTCTTGGAATTTGAGGTTACGGTAATTGGCCAGGCCAATGTACGTGGTCACTGACATAACTGTTCAGGGGGGTCAAAAAAAGGGGAGGTCACAATTCTGTTTGTACACTTGTTTACATGGATATGCATCTTAATAAAAACCTACTTGAAACAAACCATTATTATTCGTTATTATCGTAGCATTTCATTATTGTTATTATTCCTCAACAAATTAAGAAATGCCAGGTTGGAGAGGATCTGTCGCGTTTTTGTATTGATGCAACATTAATGGAGTCAAAATAAAGATATATGCCTACCTGTTGGCTTTTCTGCATATGTTTTTAAATACTGGTCCTATTTCGACGCACAAAACCATTCAAAATAAGTTTATTTCCACTTTCCCCGAAACATTTGCATAACGTCACAAACCATGCTGAGGTCATTCGATATCAGTGGCATTAACACATTTTCTTCAGAGAGAGGACATCTTAGTGAAATAATGTAGCCTAAGCCACTGAAAAGAGGCATTTGATTCTTATTAAACAGATGGAGTCTAGACAGGCTACTTTAGGAAACTTTCTGAATGGACACGTAGGCCTATAAAGAGAATCAGCCATCTCACACACGCAGACTGCTGTAAAAGCACCCGTTAATCAAAGCCACCAGCGTATGTCAGACACACAGGAAAATATTTTTCCTGAAAATGTTTTTAAAAACCTAGGCCCACCTTTTCAAGAAAGTAGGCTTTAAGATAATGAATTGACAATGAAAGTATGAAGTATTATAATTTGTGCTTTCAGTGCATTTGGAAAGTATTCAGATCCCTTCCCTTTTCCCACATTTTGTTACATTACAGCCTTATTCTGAAATTGATGAGGGAAAATAATTTAATCAATCTACACACAATACCCCATTATGACAAAGCGAAAACAGTCTTTTAGAAATTGTATCAAATGTTAAAAATAAATAAATAACGGAAATACCTTACCCTTTGCTATGAGACTCGAAATTGAGCTCAGGTGCATCCTGTTAACATTGATCATCCTTGAGATGTTTCTACAACATGATTGGAGTCCACCTGTGGTAAATTCAATTGATTGGATATGATTTGGAAAGGCACACACCTGTCTTTTTAAGGTTCCACAGTTGGCAGTGCATGTCAGAGCGAAAACCAGGCCATGAGGTCGAAGGAATTTTATGTAGAGAACCTGATCGTCACTCTGACAGAGCTCCAGAGTTCCTCTGTGGAGATGGGAGAACATTCCAGAAGGACAACCATCTCTGCAGCACTCCACCAATCAGGCCTTTATGAAAGTGGCCAGATGGAAGCACGCTTGAGAAACGGGATTCTCTGGTCAGATGAAACCAAGATTTAACTTTTTGCCTGACTGCCAAGCATCACGTCTGGAGGAAACCTGGCACCATACCTACGGTGAAGCATGGTGGTGGCAGCATCATGCTGTGGGGATGTTTTTCATTGGCAGGGACTTGAAGACTAGTCAGGATCGAAGGAAAGATGAATGGAGCAAAGTACAGAGAGATCCTTGATGAAAACCAGCTTCAGAGCGCTCAGGACCTCAGATTGGGACTAAGGTTCACCTTCCAACAGGACAATGACCCTAAGCACACAGCCAAGACAACGCAGGAGTGGCTTCGGTGCAAGTCTATGAATGTCCTTGAGTGGCCCAGCCAGAGCCCGGACTAGAATCCGATCTAACATCTCTGGAGAGACCTGAAAATATCTGTGCAGCGACTCTCCACATCTAACCTGACAGAGCTTGAGAATATATGCAGAGAAGAATGGGTGAAACTCCCCAAATACAGGTGTGCCAAGCTTGTAGCATCATACCCAAGAAGAATTGAGGCTGTAATTGCTGCCAAAGGTGCTTCAACAAAGTACTGAGTAAAGTGTCTGAAATACTTATGTAACTGTGATATTTCATTTTTATTTTTTTAAATAAATTAGCAAAAATATATAAACCTGTTTTTGCTTCGTCATTATGGGGTATTGTGTGTGTGTGTGTGGATTGATGAGGGAAAACATTTATTTAATCAATTTTAGAATAAGGCTGTAATTGGGTCTGAATACTTTCCAAATGCACTGTATTTAGCAGATTGTGTTGAGTGAAAAAAATCTAAACTTGTTTCTCACACGTGTAGCAGGTTTTGAACTCTGCTAACAACGTTTCCACTCTGAAAATGAGAACGGTAAATTACTGTTATTAATACATGGATTAACATAAATGAATGTAACCAAATGACCGGGATATACAGTAAATTGCGTGTTTTACAAATGGTAGGCTACCACATGGGCGTTCATAGGCTACTATTCTACTTTGCGGGGATAGGAGGGTGGCAATTTTTGTTGTTGTCTCGCCTACAACAGCATATCTGCCAGGACTGGGCCTGATCAGCGTTGATTAGTCTATAAAATAAGAAAAGATTCCATATGAAATTGTACCATGCCATGTTGGAGAGGATTGGCACATTGTCCATTTGACAGTTAGTTCATTATAGGCTTCAGAGCCAGAACAACCTTGTCGACTGCTGTTGAATAATTAATGAATAGTCTGACACATCCAACCTTTTTTTAAAAGATAGATTTATTTATTTACTAGCAAGCAATCAAAACGAGCCACCCATCAACTCCACACATCAACAATTTTTTTTTAATTGCAGTGCCATGGCCTATAGCATTCTACACCCCTGCGCGATTAGCTGCTCGAGCATCAAAGGAAAGTTGGAAAGAGGAGGAGATGTAGAAAGTGTAATAAACAAAGTTAGCAAACATTCCTGCTATTAGTTAAAGTTTATCTACATGGAAATAAAGTTAATAAAATACTAGAATGAATTTAAGCCTAATTAAACAATTATTTTCATGACAGTCTCCTTCCACTGTCAGCTACATGGTTATTCAATTACTGTCACAGCCCTATGACCGATATGCTATTTTGGGTCTGATTCCGATTTTTTTTTTGGGGGGGGGGGCAAAACTTACAGATACCGATATGTATGCCGATATACTGTTTTACAGTGGGAAAATTAAAAAGTTACATTTTTCCACACTGAATTCTCATAAATTGCCATCCAAAATAACAAATATCCAATAACTATGCTTCTTCCAATGTTGATTTCATACATTGTGACAATAATGACACATCATGATAATGGTTCAGATAAGCATTAGATTCCCTTTTTCCATCCTATTTATTGAATATCGGTTATCGGCCGATAGCGATATAGCTTTAAAAGGCCAAAATTGAACGATTTTTAATGTGTGTGAACCAAAATATCGGTTGGGCTCTCATTATAATTGTTGCTGTTTGCCAGACAGAAATCTCTCTCTCGCTCGCTCATATGTTTAAATTAGAAAACAGGACGAGTTAAGTTACCACAGTCATTGCCTTTGAAAAATGGGAGATTCTTGATGGATTACAACTCATAATTACTGCAGTGTATTATTCTATTATACAGATAATCCTACTGAATTGTCTCATTAGTCGAGTATTGTATTGAGAGCTAGACTGTTGTGTAATTCTTCAACCAGCTGCATTGAAAGCCATGCTCACGGATAGGAATACTTTAGGGACTGCACCCTGATGGAGATTTGAACCCTGAACCATATATATTTTTTAAAATTATTGTTATTATTTTTTAAATATTTTACCCCCATTTCTCCCCAATTTCGTGGTATCCAATTGTTAGTAATTACTATCTTGTCTCATCGCTACAACTCCCGTACGGGGTCGGGAGAGACGAAGGTCGAAAGCCATGCGTCCTCCGAAACACAACCCAACCAAGCCGCACTGCTTCTTAACACAGCGCGCCTCCAACCCGGAAGCCAGCCGCACCAATGTGTCGTAGGAAACACCGTGCACCTAGCTACCTTGGTTAGCGCGCACTGCGCCCGGCCCTCCACAGGAGTCGCTGGTGTGCGATGAGACAAGGATATCCCTACCGGCCAAACCCTCCCTAACCCGGACGACGCTAGGCCAATTGTGCGTCGCCCCACGGACCTCCCGGTCGCGGCCGGCTGCGACAGAGCCTGGGCGCGAACCCAGAGTCTCTGGTGGCACAGCTAGCGCTGCGATGCAGTGCCCTAGACCACTGCGCCACCAGGGAGGCCATATTGGGTTTTAAAGGAATGTTCCACTCAAAATACAATCGAACTGTGCCGTTGGCTGGTCTAGTTGTAGTGCTGTGCTAGTTGTAGTGATGCCGCCCCCAGACCACATTTGTCCCTGGGTGCAGCGATTCCCAGCCCCCCGTTCCTCCACTCACATTCTCTGCTTTATCCCTCTCATCGATCTCCCCATCTACATTACTATCCTAATTGTGTCAATAAAACGTTAAAATACCTTAATACTCAGTGGCCTGTCTGTAGGAGCGAACCATTTTTGTGAACAGGGTGGTGTACCTAATAAACTGACCAATGCGTGTCTGTAACATTACATAATTTGTTTTACTGTAGGACATTGGGGGAATCAACTACGTTTTATTTACAAGGAGCACGTGTGTACCTAATTTGAAAAAATGTAGGCGCACACAAAGAAATTTAGACGCACAATTAAAAATACGAGGTAATTAAGCTAGAATCATTGGGCTCACTGTAGTGCCCTGTACCCCCGGGGGAGTTGTGGCATAATCCTGCTACTCCGATACAGATGGATTTAAGGTGATGAGACGTGTGTATTTAACCCACGGGGGGGGGTGGATTAACACCACAAGCAACCAGATGAATGGCGCTCTCTATGTCCGTCTCGCTTTCTCTAACATGTACATACACACACACACACTCTTGCTCTCTTTCTTTTAGTCATATCTCTTTCTACCTCTCAACGCCCCCCCCCCCCCGTCCTGACATTGTCCTCTAAATTACCCCAATAATGAGATTACAGTGTTTCCCTCTCCTGAAAGGAGGGAGAAGAAGGGAGGTAGAGAGGGGGGATAGAGAGAACGTTAGAGAGTGATTCTGGGAGGATGCGATAGCGAGCGGAAGATAAGGATCAGCGCTGCAGAAATGCACTCTTGGGCCGTGAGTAATTGTTCTGTCCCCAGTAACATTAGCTGTCACGATAATGGAATATGCACAGAGATTGATACCCTGGGTTGCCGTTCAGAAAAGGAAGGATCATTTAAACCGGATGCACTCTCGTAGTCACCACATCAGTATGGACTCGCATGTATTGTGTATACACACACGTCATCTGTACACACGTGCTCTGGACACGCACACACACACACACACACACACACACACACACACACACACACACACACACACACACACACACACACACACACACACACACACACAGAGGTCACATAATCTGTGTGAATGGCCATAAGGGAGGAACAATTATGTTCTACTTACCCAAAATAGCTTGGCTTTTGACCAATGTTAGAATAGTAGGTTGGTTATATGTCGGAACAAATTCACTGTTTGTTGTGCCTCAACTACAGGGACTTTTTTTTTATATACTTGAGAGATAGCCCACTTAATTAATAAGAATAGCTCACCCTTTAAATTCCTAACCGTAGAATATTACACAAAAGCTGTGTGTTGTTGGGAGACCATAGTACAGCTATCAATTTGTTACCATGATTACAACTATTCTACTCTGGAGTTGAATGCGTGTGTAAAAGTACAACTCATGTTGAGTAGAACACTGTGGTTTTGGCCGATCCATGGTTTTGGCCTATTTGCTGAAAGCATCACTCCAACAGTTCGTTATTTAACATTTCATTTGTTCAATTTTGGATTTAAGGTTCTTAATGTACCGTTTAATTTATCTCTGGCTGTAATTTTGGTCTATCGCATATTGTCTTGTTTCAATTATTGCAATAAAAACGTTTTGAACAGGAAAGCTGACACATTTTTTCTTTCCCGTCTCGTTTCCTCTCAGGTCGAACCAGCTGCAGGACAGGGTCACTCTGATAAAGGGCAGGATAGAAGAGGTCAAACTGCCCGTTGAGAAGGTGGACATCATCATCTCGGAATGGATGGTCAGTTCACTGTTCACGCTCATTATTTTAGTTTATTTTAATCACAGGTTGTGGTTTAAAAAAAAAAAAGTGATGGACGTTCCAAAGATAATGTGATCTTTTTCGGATGATTTCCTGCATCAGCTTGAATTGAAATGGAAATGCCGCAAACCCTGACAAATTATATTGTTATTCTAACTGCTCTGAACAATATCTCAACATACTACTGTAGGGGAGGTTTCAATACTGTAACAGCAGTGACTATTTTAAACATGGCATGTATAGAATTAGCCCCGGCTATGTCCCCTCCTATATAGTTAACCAGGGAAGCAGAGTTATTTGGAGTCGCTCTGAGCACTGATGCCCATTCATCAGCCAGGTCCTCGCCGGCGAAACGGACGAAGGGGTTGAAAGTTGAACACTCCGCTGAAGTCATCCTTAATTCATGAGCAGGCCGTATCTGTCCTCACTCACGTCCCGCCCCAGCTTTCCCCGAAACCCCGGGGTCAGACGGAGCATTGCGGTTCGCTCGGGCACGGGATCTCACGCCGTTACCAGGGGAAATATAAATTCACAGTGTGACGCGAATCTCTAATGACACCGGCTCACCGAACGCTAATAAATCTGAGAATCCTCCTGTCACTTCTCATCACCGCAGCGACTGTGGACATTTCCCAAAGAGTGCAGGGCCCAAAACGCTGCCCTAGGATCTGCCTGTGTAAAGTGGAGAAATGACAGCCCTTGCAGAGTCGTAAATTCATTGAGTCTGCGTTAGACCTTATTGGCGGTAAGTTGAAGTAAGTCTGAGTCCTGACAGCAAGAGACTGATGTATCCTCATGTCTTACAGCGGTTTAGACCCAACAAGGTCTGTCTTCAAGTTGTCATCAATGGATTCTAATCAGAATACCAGTCCTTTATAGATGTGATCTGATGCAAGTGTTTACCAACAGAGCGATAGAAATCACTTATTTTAATACCTCAAATTTGTTCGTGCCATCATGACTTTGATTGATCTATAGGCTATCAATATTACTAACTTAACAATTTATCATATTAGCCAATCACCAGTGTGCAGCACTGTACATCTGAACACATACCTGGTTGTGAGGCTTTACTTTGATGACCTTGTGTAGTTGCTTTACTCGTAGACGAGAGTGATTTTGGCAGAACCTAGGGCTATGCTGATCCCCATGCCAAGGTGTCGTGCTGTAATACATCACTAAACTGGCCTCTTATGCCCCCCAGCCCTGTCCAGCACACAGAGGATACACACACACACACACACACACACACACACACACACACACACACACACACACACACACACACACAGAGAGAAGTCCAACACATACTCACAAGTACACGCACACACACACACACACACACACACACACACACACACACACACACACACACACACACACACACACACACCCCCGAAGAGCACAGTGGCGGACAGAGGAGAGCAGTGCCAGCCAAGTACCCCGAGCCTCCTAATGCTTCCAACAGGGGACAGGGAATATGGGTCATACCTCTGCCAACCAGCCAAAGGGGTGCTATGGATACACAGGAGGGACATCACTAAAATTAGACACTTCTAGAGAACATGACTGCTTCCTTTCACAATTGAAGTGATAGGAGAATATTAAAGGCACAGTTTAATTCAGTTTGATTTGGAGTACTTTTTTTTAACAAATATTAGCCATGCCGTGGAAAATATATTTTATCTCTTGAGATAATCACAACATTTGGTCAACAAAGGCAAAGAAAGCCTCCTTTATGTTCAGAGAACATTTGTCATATGCTACTTCTCGTAGTGTGTGATTTGAAAATATTGGCCCTAGGTGAAGCCTACTCAGTAATACACACACTACAAGTTAACTGGGTGATGTAAAGTGATCCATCCAGTAAGGTCTCTCTACCCCGAGGGAGAAGTGACAAGTTCCATCAGAAAATGTCCGAACTTCTGGCCGTCTCCCACTTTGACTAGACGATAGGGGATCACTCGGGCTGGTGATTTAATGGGGGTGAGGTGGAGGGGGGGGTGGTTCATTTTGTGAGACAAGTCGCCTGTCTACCTAGCCAGGGTGTTGTTTGAGAGATGGCCTTTAGCCGTGCCACTGTTGCTTCATAACTCAAAGCATTGATCTGTTCCTCTCTCTGTTCCTCTATTCCTTCTCTCTCTCTCTGAGGTTGTGTCCCAAATGGCACTCCATTTCATATATAGTGCACTACTTTTGACCAGGGGCCACGGGGCTTTGATCAGAAGTAGTTTGCTATGTAGGGCGTAAGGTTCCATTTGGGATGAAGCCAGAGATGAGAGACTTCTGACTGGGGGGAGGAGGGGTTGAATTACTGAGACGCTAAATAAAGATTGTTACCTAGAGATCAATCAGGTCTGATGGGTCTAGGTGACTGTTTTCTGATGGGAGGAGGGGGGAGGACTCTCATGAGTGAAGTTGGCTTTAGAATCAGTTTTGTGGCCTTGATCCCCCTGGCTTTAGGTGTAGTGAAATTGTGCTGGAGAGAAACTTTCGGGGCTGAAGTTTTTATATTGAAATCCACATCTAGGTCTCTTCAATGTGAGCGCGAAGCTTAATTCCATTGGTTGGCCTAGGTCACTGGGAAGTGAGTAGCAAATGACGGTGAAAAGGAAATGAAGCAGGGTAAGCTTGACTTGGAAAGAAGGCTTTCAGAAAATGACTTTTTTTTCTCCGGGAGGCGGTAGGTAATTGAATTGAGGAAAACACACTTTTCATAACTCATCAAGCAAAAGGAAGACGTGAAGGACTTTGGCTTAACGTTTGTGGTATGTAGAGTTGACGGTATTTTTTTATCCTATTTTACGAGGATTTGTTTTGAGGTGTGCAAAGTTTTCCTAGACGTCCACTTTGGAGGGCACCAGAGTTTGTTTGGGGAGAGTTCAACACGTGGGCACACACACACACACACACACACACACACACACACACACACACACACACACACACACACACACACACACACACACACACACACTGACTGTGTGCGGTAGATCTGTGGAGCCAAATGAATGGCAGCCTCCTCTCTAGCCTCATTATCAGTAATAGGAGTCTCACCTGCCCAAGTAGAGGACAGCAGTAATCAGTCATACTGTCGCCCAGTCGGACTGACTGTCACTCACCCACACATGCATAGGCACATACACACATGGTGACACATACACACTCACAGAGACATACACTTGAAAACGCCAACATTTTGATGAACATTTCAGACATGGAATGCAACACAATGCGCTTCACAGGAAAAACAAATAACAATAACGATGAAAATAAAAAGCTGAAATATTTATTACAGAACAAACATAAGATAAAAATGACAAAACTGAACAACTAAAAAGCACCCTAAGGAAAAGCAAAGCTAAAAAGGCGTTTTAAGATATTTGAAATATGTCCAAAAAATACTTTCTCTACCTCCAAGGCAACACTTACTGTAGGTGTGATACCATGTGACCTAGCAGGACTAGAAAAGTACTTCTCCCCTTTCTCTTACTCTCTTAACTCTGAACAAAAAAGGAGAGAAAAGGACCACCATCTCCAGCAGGCCGGCCACAGGCCCTGGACCTTTGCCTTCAATGGCCAGAACTGGTAACTGATAAATTAGGGGGAAAATATATTTCAGAGAATAGTACCTGTAATCCAGTACAGAAATTGGGACGGAAATGCCCATGCATTAAACAGAATCAGAAGAAGAATTAGTCTTAGAAGGAAATATATATACAACAAGCAAAGTGATCATGCTGTTTTTATGTGGCTGCTATGAAAGTGAACTGTTTGCGTGTGTTCATTCCGCCGATTCTGTTCAGAAACGTTTCTTAAATGGAAGCAACCAGAACAAAACAGGGATAAACATAACTGAATTTGTCTAATAGAAGTTGCAACTGTTGGACTTATGAATACATCCTAGATCAGCTAGATGCAGGCAAGAGTGTACAAGGCAGTATTGAATGTGTCACTGTCTGTCACCTTGATTACTCAAAATTCGCTCGACCTGTGCAACTACGCTGTAAACATTCACAGGCTAGGTTGTTGGAACCTCTTGATGGGTACAGAGAAAAGTAGAGTATCATGCAGTAGCCTATCGATGTTACATTGAGCTGGGTGAATGGAATATGAATGACAGTCATCCAATATGCTGTAATAGAAATAAGGCCATGCTCATAAAGCAAATAATCATCCTCCCTAATCATAAACGGCACCAACCGCCACTGGTCTGAATGCACTCATGACCCAATTCTATGGATTCAAATTATGGTCTACTTTTCTGAATTGCCTTTGGAAAGCCTAACACTGAAATATTGTATTTTAGCTATACATGTTGGCAATAGTAACTACAAGCTTTAAAATTATGCCCACCTGACCTAGATTGCGGTTTTTGGATTGTGTAAACAACAACAATAGCGTAAAGGCAGAGATGCAGGGCTGGGTTCCAAACAAAACAACTACAATTGTGCTTTCTGTAGTTCCTCAACAACACCGCTAGGAGAGCTAAAAAACTCAAACTTAGAGTTGAGGACTCATCTTTGAGTCATAAAAGTGCATTGAAATGACTTAAGAACTGTGCACAATTTGGAGAGGTGTGTGGCTACTTGGAAACACCAGTTAGAGCTCTCACTCAAATCCTTGTAATTTTTTTTGTCTCATATTGCACCTACCCAAAATTTTCCACAAATATTCTTGTCATGTTACTGTATGTATCCAGAGTATTTTCAGATTTTCTTATCAACAAATGCGGAAAAGTACAGTAAATGCACATAAAAATAAAATGTGTTATTTGGATTCAGTCTTGTCAGGTGAATTGTTGTCTTTGTCTTTAGTCTAATAATTTTCCCATAATCTCCAAACTGTTCCCTTTTAATTGCTACCACGGTTATGCATATGGTTTCCATATGTCTCCTGTCAGAAACATTTAAATGTATCCCTATCCATATAGGTCAATTCCCACGAGTGTAAGGGGTTAATAGCATTAGTTAATCGCGATTAGTCGCAATGAATTTGCTCATATGTCCCTAAAGAAAGAGTTTTCCATTGATAATGCAGTGCGTTGAGTTAGGGTTTGATTGTAAGGGACGGGAACACGACATTTTGTTTTGATAGTGTTTTCACCATAAACAACACAAAAGTAACTAACTGTAACTAACTGCTAGCTAGTTATGCTCCCAGTGTTCAAGTAGGCCTACTCCCTCTTATCGATGTTCTGGAAGTTTTACATTTGTGCACACACACAATCTCTCTTTCTCACACAAACACACACACTGTTAAAGCTTCAGGCTTTCTAAATGAGTGTGTCTAGGGATAAAGAACACTGGCTCTAAACAACAACAACAAAAAGATTATGGCTGCCCTTAAGTTTCGCTTTATTATATTTTGTTAACATTACACAATAAATGCATATTTTATGGTTGATTGTAATTGTCTCTTGTAAAATTTACTTAACTCGTTTGAACTTGATGTGCACCAGATTCATTCTTGTAGAAATTAACTGACCAAAATTTGTTTGTTGAAAGAGTTTATCTTTTTTGGGGGGCAGAGCTCATTAGAATAATACCCAGCCTGCTTTGCAATCGTACATTTACATTTTGGTAATTTAGCAGACACTTATCAAGAGCTACTTCAGTCAGTGCGTTCAACTACGGTAGATAAACAACCACATGTAAAACATTTATGTAACCGTAACTAAGAATGCTGTTGTAGTTTAACTGGTCTGTTGGTTAGTTCACTGTACCTTAAGCCCTGCTGATTTAGGAGCTGGCTGCGAAGCTCATGGATGAGTAAGAGGCATATGGGCGCATAAAGCTCCCTACTGAAATGTTCACTATATACCATTATTAATTGGCAATAAAACTTTCAGATGTTAAAAAGTGCTTTTTTAGTAGTTAGGATGAATGCAACTTAAAGAGCGAGAACTGACACAATTGATTAATTTGGGAGGTACTCGTTCGAATTGAGTGGAAACACATATATTTTTTTATTTATCCTTCATTTTGACATGGAATACATTTTGAGACCTTGGTCTCTTTTCCAAATGCACCCTGTATAATAAAATATAAAAAACATTAAACACAAAATATATTCTGAACAAAAATATAAAAAACAATTTCAACGATTTTACTGAGTTACAGTTCATATAAGGAAATCAGTCAATTAAAATAAATTCATTATGCTCTAGCCTATGGATTTCACATGACTAGGTAGGGGCACAGCCATGGGTGGCCCTGGGAGGGGATAGGCCCACCCACTGGGGAGCCAGGCCCAGCCAACCCCCCCCCCCCCCAATAAAAGGGCTTTATATACAGTGCATTCGGAAAGTATTCAGACCCCTTGACTTTTTCCACATTTTGTTACGTTACAGCCGTGTTCTAAAATGGATTAAATTGGTCACTCTGACTACAGAGTTTCTCTGTGGAGATGGGGGAACCTTCCAGAAGGACAACCGTCTCTGCAACACTCCACAATTCAGACCTTTATTGTAGAAATGGCAGACGAAAGTCACTCCTCAGTAAAAGGCACATGACATCCCGCTTAGAGTTTACCAAAAGTCACCTAAAGGACAGACCATGAAAAACAAGATTCTCTGGTCTGACTAAACCAAGATTGAACTCTTTGGCCTGAATGCGTCACGTCTGGAGGAAACCTGGCACCATCCCTACAATGAAGCATGATGGTGGCAGCGCCATGTTGTGGGAATGTTTTTCAGTGGCAGGGACTTGGAGACTAGTCGGGATCGAGGGAAAGGGAGACTAGTCGGGATCGAGGGAAAGGTAAACAGAGTAAAGTACAGAGAGATCCTTGATGAAAACCTGCTCCAGAGTGCTCAGGACCTCAGACTGGGGCGAAGGCTCACCATCCAACAGGACAACAACCCTAAGCACACAGCCAAGACAACGCAGTAGTGGCTCTGGGACAAGTCTCAATGTCCTTGAGTGGCCCAGCCAGAGCCCGGACTTGAACCCGATCTAACATCTCTGGAGAGACCTGAAAATAGCTGTGCAGCGACGCTCCCCATCCAACCTGACAGAGCTTCAAAGGATCTGCAGAGATGAAGTGGAGAAACTCCCCTAATTATAGGTGAGCCAAGCTTGTACCGTCATACCCAGGAAGACTCAAGGCTATAATCGCTGCCGAAGGTGCTTCAACAAAGTGCTGAGTAAAGGGTCTGAATATTTATATAAATTGCAAGTATGAGGGTCTGAATATTTATATAAATTGCACGTATGACCGCAGAAGTTAATCACGAAGTTGACCAAATTATGAGAGATTTTACTTCTGGGTTAATAGAGATTATTCAACGATAAACTTTCAAAATGTTTTGCAAAGGAAAATGAGCATTTCTCCTTAGACAAATACAGGTAGTCCCTCCCTGTTTCAAATGAACACATTGACCTTGTCCAGTGTTTAAGGCATCATGAAATCATTAGATTATCAGGTGCTTTGTAGTCCAATGGTCAACCCACTGTCCAAAAACTGAGACTCCATTGAAGGTTGTGGGTCTTCCAGCAGGACAACGACCCCAAACACACATCAAAAACCACCCAGTAATGGTTAAGACTGATCTGGAGTGGCCAGCAAGGAGCCCACATCTGAATCACATCCAAAACCTATGGTATGATCTGAAAACAACAGTTGGTGGAGGCCTCCCCTCAAATATTGACGAATTAGAGCAGTTTGCTGCTGAAAAGTGGGCCAAATTGTCAGTAGAAAGGTGCAGCAAGCTCATTGATTGCAACAAATTTATACTGAAATGAACAACCACAGAAAAGCACTAAGCTTATTTCTTTCAAATTGTGTGTACAAATTAGTTTACATCCCTGTTATTGAGCATTTCTCCTTTACCAAAATAATCCATCCACCTGACAGGTGTGGCATATCAAAAAGCGGACTAAACAGCATGATCATTACACAGGTGCACCTTGTGCTGGGGACAATTAAAGGCCACTCTAGACTGTGCAGTTTTGTCACACAACACAATGCCACAAATGTCTCATGTTTTGAGGCAGCGTGCAATTGTCAAGCTGACTGCAGGAATGTCCAATAGAGCTGTTGCCAGATAATTTAATGTTAATTTCTCTACCATAAGCTGCCTCCAATGTTGTTTTTAGAGAATTTGGCAGTACATCCAACCAGCCTCACAACCACAGACCAGGTGTAACCATGCCAGCCTCCACATTCGGCTTATTCACCTGTGGGATCGTCTGTGCTCAGACACCCAGTCAGCTGATGAAACTGTGAGTTTGCACAACCAAAGAATTTCTGCACAAACTGTCAGAAACCGTCTCAGGGAAGCTCATCTGTGTGCTCGTCGTCCTCACCAGGGTCTTGACCTGACTGCAGTTTGGTGTCGTAACCGACTTTAGTGGGAAAATCCTCACCTTCGATGGCCACTGGCATACTGGAGAAGTGTGCTCTTCACCAATGAATCCCGGCGAGATCCTGAGGCCCATTGTCATGCCATTCATCCGCCGACATCACCTCATGTTTCAGCATGATAATGCACGGCCCCATGTTGCAAGGATCTGTACACAATTCCTGGAAGATGAAAATGTCCTGCATACTCACCAGACATGTCACCCATTGAGCAGGTTAGGCATGCTCTGGATTGACGTGTACGACATCGTGTTCCAGTTCCTGTCAATATCCAGCAACTTTGCACAGCCATTGAAGAGTGGGACAACATTCCTCAGGCCACAATCAACAGTCTGATCAACTCTATGCTATGGAGATGTGTTGCCCTGCATGAGGCAAATTGTGATCACACCAGATACTGACTGGCTTTCTAATCCACACCTGTTTTTTTGAAAGTATCTGTGCCCAACATAGATTAGGGTCTAATTAATTTTTTTCAATTGACTGATTTCCTTATTTGAACTGTAACTCAGTAAAATGTTTGAAATTGTTGCATGTTTTGTTTATATATTTGTTCAGTGTAGTTAAGATACGAGATGTGAGTATTCCCCTCACACACACCCAGTGCAGTGACGTGGAGATGGATCCTGTGTTTTGCTAATAAACAGTGTGTGTGTGTATGAGAAGGGCGTAGCGGGGTCGGATTGTGAGTCACGCTGTCAGGCTTGAAGGGATCGTCCCAACGCATTATGGGAGACAAAGGAAGGCGTAACTCTCCTTCCGGACGTTTCGCTTCCTCTCCGACTCTTCCCCTCCCTCTCCTTCAGGTGAGGCAGTGTCCCATGAAATTGGGCTCTAAATAACGAGGTTGGGATACATTGCGAGAGCGTTTTAACAACAACCGGGTTCTGGGAAATGGACAGACCAGGACTAATACAGTCAGCCAGTCAGTAGATATGGACTTTGGTTCTGGAGTGGAAAATAACGGGTTAACTGTTGGGCAAGGGGGACCAATGTAGACCCTAACGCTACTTTGAATTCGGAGGCAATCATCTTTTCAGTTCATCCATGGGCCATGAGATGGGGGCGATTGTAGTTTGTCTCCCTCCCTTTCTTATCTTCTCTCTTTCTGCTGAAAGGTTGTCTTTATTTGAATAATCAACAGTGATTTATTATGCAGCTGGCCGAAGCCATCTCGTTTGCTCTCTCTCTCTCCCTTTCTCTGCGCCTCTACTACACCTCTCCTCATCTTCCTCTTTTCCTTCTCTCAAAGAGGTTCTGGCCCTAGCCCCTTTCCTGAGCTCCTACCCTTTTGGTATGCACAGATCTGAAAGGACTGGATTGGTGTAAGCAATATGGGGATTGCTCCACTTTGCCCTCCCTGAGGCCATATTGCTTTCATCTATCCACGTCTTTACTGTGTGAAGATCTGAATGAAAGCAATATGGCCTCATGGAGGGCAAGGGTGAGTTACACCAATATTATTTACAGCAAAGGGCAACAGTAAAGGATCTAGGAGTTGAGGTGGAGCCGAGCCAAAAGAGGAGGAGTTAGGCCTATAGGAAGGGTTGCAGGCTGGCTTGGTAAAAAAGCCATTTGTCAGCATGAAGCCAACAAGATGTAATAATGGAATAATACCCGGGCTAATGTGCTATGTAGTGGAGCTGAACACAGGGCCACGCCAGGGTCAGACCTTCCCCTTGACAGAGGGGCTTCTGAAGGCAGGGGACGTGGAGACTGCTCCACAACGGGTGTGGGAAGGAAAGAGGGTCATAAAATTACAATTAGTAACCCCCTCCCACTCTTCATAAATATGTTGATTTCTTATATTTTTGGTTGGTTATTTTCTGCCTTGAAATATTTTGTCGAGGGTTGCCATGGTGCTGTAATGGCAGCATAGTCTGAGAGCTCCTGTACATATTGTACATATTTAGTTGACTTAAGTGTTTTTAAAATTATTATTAGGTGTGCATGCAAAGTAATGCACTGCTCTAGATTTCTTGCGTACTCATATTATTATCTGATTGAAATTGTTGCATCTTTCATTTATATTTTTGTTCAGTGTAGTTCAGATAAGAGATGTGCTGGTATCCGTAGTATTCCCCTCACACACCCGAGTGCAGCGACATGGATAGATGGCAGCATTCACACAAAACTGAAAGCGTGAACCACCGCATTTAAGTAGGTAACTGGTAATATGGTTGAATACAAACTGTAGTTATTCCATCCGTAAGGCAATCAAACAGGCAAAATGTCAGTATAGAGACAAAGTGGAGTCGCAATTCATCGGCTCAGACACAATACACATGTGGGAGGGACTACAGACAATCACGGATTACAAAGGGAAAAACAGCCACGTCGCGGATACCGACGTCTTGCTTCCGGAAAAGCTTAACACCTTCTTTGCCCGCTTTGAGGATAACGCAGTGCCACCGACGCGGCCCGCTACCATGGACTGTCGGCTCTCCTTCTCCGTGGACGACGTGATTAACAAATTTTAAGCATGTTAACCCTCGCAAGGCTGCCGGCCCAGACAGCATCCCTAGCCGCATCCTCAGAGCATGCGCAGACCAGCTTGCTGGAGTGTTTACGGACATATTCAATCTCTCCCTATCCCAGTCTGCTGTCCCCACATGCTTCAAGATGTCCACCATTGTTCCTGTACCCAAGAAAGCAAAGGTAACTGAACTAAATGACTATCGCCCCGTAGCACTCACTTCTGTCAGCATGAAGTGCTTTGCTTACCACCCAAATAGATCCACAGACGATGCAATCACCATCGCACTGCACACTGCCCTATCCCATCTGGACAAGAGTAATACTTATGTAAGAATGCTGTTCATTGACTATAGCTCAGCGTTCCTCACCATAGTGCTCTCCAAGCTCATCATTAAGCTTGAGGCCCTGGGTCTGAATCCCACCCTGTGCAACTGGGTCCTGGATTTCCTGACGGGCCGACCCCCAGGTGGTGAAGGTAGGAAACAGCCTCCACTTCGCTGATCCTCAACACAGGGGACCCGCGCCTCCAACTCAATCATCAAGTTTGCAGACGACACAACAGGCCTGATTACCAACAATGATGAGACAACCTACAGAGAGGAGGTGAGGGCCCTGGGAGTGTGCTGCCAGGTAAATAACTTCTCATTCAATGTCGACAAAACAAAGGAGCTGATCATGGAAACAGCAGAGGAAGCACGCCCCTATACACATCGATGGGACCGCAGTCGAGCAGGTGGAAAGCTTCAAGTTCCTCGGCGTACACATCACTGACGATCTGAAATGGTCCACCCACACAGACAGTGTGGTGAAGAAGGCACAACAGCGCCTCTTCAACCTTTGGAGGCTGAAGAAATTTGGCTTGTCACATAAAACCCTCACAAACTTTTACAGATGCACTATTGAGAGCATCCTGTCGGGCTGTATCAACACCTGGTATGGCAACTGCACCATCCGCAACTGCAGGGCTCTCCAGAAGGTGGTGCGGTCTGCCCAACACATCATCAGGGGCAAATTACCTGCCCTCCAGGACACATACTGCACCCGATGTCACAGGAAGGCCAAAAAGATCATCAAGGACAACAACCACCTGAGCCACGGCCTGTTCATCCCGCTATCATCCAGAAGGCGAGGTCAGTACAGGTGAATCAAAGCTGGGACCGAGAGACATACGCTGTTTTTCAATCTCAAGGCCATCAGACTGCTAAATAGCCATCACTAGCCGGCTACCACCCGGTTACTCAACCCTGCACCTTAGAGGCTGCTGCCCTATATTCATAGATATGGAATCACTGGCCACTTTAATTATGGTTACATACTGCTTTACTCATCTCATATGTATGTACTGTGTTGTATTCTATTCTGTATTTTAGTCAATGCCACTCTGAAATTGCTTGTCCAAATATTTATATTTCTTAATTCCGTTATTTTACTTTTCGATTTGTGTGTATTGTTGTGAATTGTTAGATACTGTTGCATTTTGCTACACCCGCAATAATATCTGCTAAATACAATTTGATTTCACATGACTGACCAAAGTCTGTGGAATATAGACAAAATGTTATTCTGCCTAATTTACAGAAGGTATTCAACACTTAAGTCTCCTTGTTACAAATCATTAAAATTCCTTGTTACGAGGCTTATCTTTTCAGAACCGAGTACTGCATTTATAAATGTATGGATTGCTTCACATTTATAAACTAACCCGTCTCTGGCATGCCATTTTAGTTTTCTTTAGTTCCCTCTGCTCTGTTCATGGTATCTGATGCTTCTCTCTTTCGGTCCAGTGTATATACACTGAGTATACAAGGCATTAAGATGAAGCTCTTTCCATGGCATAGACTGGCCAGTTGAAAGCTATGGTACCTTATTGAAGTACCTGTTAACTCCACTTCATTCAGTGTCGACGGAAGGGGAGGAGATATCAATATTAGGAAGGCGTTCCTAATGTTTGGTATACTCGGTGTGTGTTGGAGAAGATCAAGTCGGTGTGGTGTATTAGCAATGAAAGTCAACTGGTGGTTTTAATAGAATCACACGACTGAAACCATTTATTGTAGCTACTCTAGCCTATCTAACATTAACGTTAGCCCTAGCATCTTTGTCAGCAAAAACAAACTAGCTTGCAAGCTAGCTAACTAGCCAAAATGGCAAGCTAACCTGCAATTTGTTTTTAAACAATGTTTATTACAGTTAAATAACATTAGTAGCGAGCTAGTTACTAACTTTGAATATAAAAATGTGCTGATTTTGGTTGGCTGTTACACAGCAATATAGCTAGCTAGCTAGCCAGCCAGCTTACTCTGATAGCTATGGAAACAGCGCATGTGTTCAGACAGGCTCTAATAATAAGAGCTTCATACCTGGATGCGGAGTGTTGCGGTACAATTTCTGTAACCATTTCCATGTCTTGATTTGGCGTAAAATGTCCTCCTAACAAAACACCCCCAGAGTTTTCAAAATGCTTCAGGTCTTTTCTTTGCATTTTCCTTTTCTCATGCAGATGGACGCCTGCACTACGCTCTTAACCCAAACAAAATATTGTGACCAAAACTAACCACAGATGGTGATGACCTGACGTTAAACACCAGCGCCATATATTAAGAATACTCGATCCACCTTTGCCCAAACCTGATAGTAAATGGTCACATTTTTATTATATTAAGTTATTTAAATCTCACCTCGAATTTCAATTGCAGTTGCTTGCTCGACTATATTTTCCCATGTTTAAAATCACCAGAGCGAAATATAATTCAAGACGTGACGAGATCATATGAAATAGACAATCAAATCTTTATTGATCCATTATACAGAGACAACGGAAACGTGTTAGAACGTACTGTCACAGTACCCAATCGCACCACACAATTACTCACATTACAGTCTGGGAGCAGCACAGGGTCAACTCTGGAGTTAAAATGCCTTGCTCAAGGGCACATCGGTAGTAGGTGGCACCTGAGATATTGACAGCAACCCTCCGATGCGTGTCTCCCTGACCATTGTATTGTACTGATCTGTCCTCTCTCTCTTCCAGGGTTACTTCCTGCTGTTTGAGTCAATGCTGGATTCGGTTCTCTATGCCAGAGACCTCTACCTGGCCGAGGGGGGCTCAGGTGAGTCACGCGCACACACTCTGTACCTTACTTAATTTTTCCCCTTGGGAAAAATGTGTTGCACTATCATGTACACTTTTTAAAATGGCATTTAAGAAAAGGACAAGAACGATACAAATGGACAATAAAAGAACGATGCACATTTATGATGGTTCTATACAGCCCGCTGGTCTTAGTGATTGAATAGGGACATTATCCCAAGCTACTAAGGAGGAATATCACATCAAATGATTGTCAGTCAAAAAGTGATTGAATAACCTATAGAACGACCCTATACCCTACTGTATATGTACAGTATATACAGTAAGAAGACTCCCCCCTCCAAGAAAACAAACAAACAACAACATAAACACTTGATATGCTAGATCAGGTTTTTTACAGTCTCTCTCTGTTGCCCTATCTATTGTGGTTGATGATATTGTGGGTGGAGCTTAAAATGGCATTAGACGTTGCATGACCGTCATGTGACCTCAATGACTGAGCAGAGCTATCAGGCAGCTTGTTTTTCTTTTATGGACACACATGGACAGGGATGGAAACACATGCATGGACACGCGCACACACCCACACACCACACCGCACGCACTTCAGTATTGTTCCACTGGTCCACCGAATGCCCCCTGTAGGAAGTGCAGTAGAAGGCAGTAGCCATCCAATGCCAGTTCCGTGTGGTTTTATATGTACATTTACAACATTTTATTGTGTGTACCTGTCTCCAGAGCCTTATTTCCGGCCGTGCATGCCACTTTGCATTTTACTGTGTATCGATTTAAATTAGGAAAAGGGTGAAAAGTGGAGCAACGGGAGTGTTAAATTATAGGAGAAATCACTTGTGGCAGACTTCACTGCTTTATTTTTTACTAAAGCGCAAAACCACTGCAGTTGATGCATTGCAAAGTTCTATTCTTTTATTTATGGTTTTCTTTGATGTGTGTGTGTGTGTGTAAGCACACTAGAGCAGGGACGATAAATCGAAAATTAGACACCAACATTGTCTTCGTCTTACCGAAGCAACTTTTCTTACGTCACATCATTTGTTTTTCTTCCTCTCGATTTGCGTACCGAACGAGCAATGCTGAAAGAATTCTCTTGTGGACAGAAACACATAACATAACTTGTACTGTAGCGTAGCATCTGTCAACAGACTGTGGGACGCGACGACTACCGAGGAACTTTGTTCCGGTGCGCAGACTGACCATCACGGACAAATCACGCTTAAAGAGTCAAAAATAAATCGGAGCATTCTGGATCCTATTTGAACAGGTTGCAAAATATAAATCATGCATTCTCTGGACATGTTAGATGAAATAGCTAACTTATTTGTTTAACCATACCATCTCAGTTGTCTTACTTCTTAAAGGCACTGGGAAAAGTTAGTCCAGAACCCTGCCGCTAATGGAAATTAACTGTGCATTAAAAGTGAAACAAATCGTTGTATTTATCGTTATCAAGCAAAATGGGTACATTTTTTGAGAAGAGTTTTTGTCCATATCGCCAGGCTCTAGTGTGTACACATGATGACAGATGGTACACAGTACAGTATTTCACAGCTTTTCTGCCTGTGTGTTTTTGTGCTTTTTACCGCATGTGTGTAGCCCATGCCGGCATGTGCACGCACTGGTGTGTGTGAGAGAGCATATGGATATTCAGGGTCAGCTGCTGTCTGTCACTGGCCAGGCTTAATGATTTGTGACAAACAGGGCCTGGCACAGGAGTAGTTCTGAAACACTGCCTTTTACTGGCTGTCAGGGACAGCAGAAAGGTCACACACCTGGAGAGGGAGAGAGGGGAGGGGGGGGCAGGAAGAGAAAATGGTGGGGAGAAGTGGGTGCAGACTAGAGAGAGAGAAGGAAAGAGATTAAGATGAGGGTAGAAATTGAGAAAATGAGAGGTCATAGAGAGGGATGGAATGAGATGAAGAGGAAAGAGGGGGCAGAGCCAGATGAGGGGAGCAGACGGCAAAGAGAAAGAATGAGGGATAAAGAGTATAGGTAAGATACTGAATCCCCACCTTCTCTGATTTCTCTTGGTTGGAAGTCATTATTTGTCAAGCATTCTCTAATTTTGGGGGTTTCTTATTTCACTGTAACTCACTGATGGGCGTGTGTGCCTTCATGCGTGTTATTTCTCTATCTCCTGTGCTGCGGTGTGTGTGTTTTTATATTAGTGTGTTTCAGAAGTTCCCTCATTCTACCCAGCACATTAACCTCCTCTTCATCCTTAAATGTGTCCCCATTCACCAGAGTCGTCCAGCGTCAAGGGATAAGGGATTTTTTTTTGTCCGTCCACCCGCCCCCCCACTCCCCAAACGGGCTGTGAGCAGCGAGTCGAGAAGGACACAGATGTCAAAACCATGAATCTGGGGATGCCTGTGTACCCCCCCCCCCCTGACTCGTTCTCTTTCTCTCTCTCTCTTTCTCTCCGTCTACAGTACAGCATCCCTCCTCCCTTGCATTTTTCCTATTTTCTTCTCTCCCACCCCTTTCTCTTTTTCTCTCCCCCTTTTCTTTTTCAGGCCTGTTCCATTCCTGCCCAATCAGCATCCCCCTCCTCTCACCTGGCCCTTATAATTACTCACTTGCTCCAGTAATCAGGGAAAAATTAAGTGACGAATCTGTCGTGGTGGTGTGAGTGGCGTGAGTGGCAGGTGTCACCGTGGCTGAAGAGCCAATCAGAGGAGCCCGTGAGACACTCATCACATAGCTGTCACCATCCATTCAGAGTCTTCCTGTTTCTGACACAACACAACTAACGTTATCACAACAGAACTAGCCTACTAGTAAGTCTAGCTAACATTAGCGAACAAATTAAATATGTATAAAATTACACTTATACTTGTTTACTTGACTTTTATACTCTCTAAATTGACTCTTTCAAATAATTTACTCTGGCCATTTTGCCACCGACAAACTGCAGTAGGGAAGTAAAGCGGAAGTGGAATCCATCACTTCCGTTGTTTGGCTGTGCCCATAGCAACGTTTGAAAATGAGGTGGATAGCTTGTATTATTGACCACGGGCAGGGGAGTATGTTCATTTGCTAATATGCGCTATTCTGCAATGCAGGTTAGGTTGAATTGAGCTCTAAGGTTCTCGAACTTGCTATGGCGATTGCCACAGAGTCTCCTCTGAAAGCTTGGAAATCTCTCCAACATAGAAAATACAGTGCCATTTGAGACGCAGACCCAGAAATACAAGCCTGTTAAGATGGGAAAGGGGGATACCTAGTCAGTCCAACTGAATGTATTCAACTGAAATGTGTCTTCCAAATTTAACCCAACCCCTCTGAATCAGAGAGGTGCGGGGGGGTTATCTTAAGCGACATCCATGTCTTCGGCGCCCGGGGAACAGTGGGTTAACTGCCTTGCTCAGGGGCAGAACGACAGACCTTGTCAGCTCGGGGATTCCTTCCAGCAACCTTTCGGTTACTGGTAGTCAGACAGAACAGTCTGTACAAGGTTTCTTCTGTCACTGTATGATTGTCTTCTGTGGCCTCGTCGCATGAATAAATGAGAGCAATACCGTGTGTGTCTGTGTGTGCGCGTGCTAGCGTGTGTGTGCGTGCGTGCTGGCGGAGAGACAGTGTTAGGGGACTACATGAAGTGCAGGATAATAGTTTATTATTCAGTGCCATAACATCTTATATGAGGATTGTCAAAAAATACAACTTCAAATTAGCACCACAACAACAAACTTGACCTTTGCCGAGTGTTTCCCTTAGCAGGTCATTGTCTGCTTTTAGGCAGATATAAAAATGACAATTTAAACATTGCCGGACACATCTCTCAATGTATGACTATTGCCTGCTTGTCTTGGTCTTGCACTCTCACTAGCGAACAGTATCAACTAGGTCCAACCGGCGACTGTTCACGCACTAACTAAGTCTGACATACACAGTTGTATGTAGAAACATGAGCTCGTTACTGCCTGGATATGTATCTCATTCTGTTATCCCATTTACACAAACCTTTGACATTTACAGTACGTTTTTCTACACTGCAAAGGTGTTATGTTTCTGTCTGGAATTCACGTTTTTATTGTCATGTGCACCGGTACAGTGATATGCCTTTCTTGGTTGATCTTTTCCAACAATGCTGTAGTACTAGAACAAAAACACGTGAAAAATAGAAATAAGAAGAACACGAGAAAGTAAGTAAGCTATATATAGGATCAGTTCCAGGGCCACTGCCAATACCATATTTGCAATGTGCAGGGATACTGGAGTGGTAGGGTTAGATACAGTATGTATATGGGTAAGGTAACTAGGCATCAGGATATATTATAAACAGAGTAGCAGCAGCGAATATGATGATTGTACTGCATGTGAGTGTGTGCTTGTGTAGAGTCAGAATGAATGTATGTGCGCAAATTAAGTGTGTTGGAGTGTCAGTGTTGAGTATGTAAAATGTTCACAGATTGAGTGTGCATGGAGTGCACATTTTTGTATGAAATAGAAGGGTCAATGCAGATAGTCAGTGTAGACATTTTGTTAGCTATTTAGCAGTCTTATGGCTTGGGGTTAGAAGCTGTTTTAGGAGCCTGTTGGTGTCAGACTTGATGCTCCGGTTCCGCTTGCCGTGTGGAAGCAGTGAGAACAGTCTATGGCTTGGTTGGCTGGAGTCTTGAACATCTTTCCCGGGTCTTACTTTCTTGCCATCCTACCCAACTACATACTACTGTTTTCCTGTCATCTTTCCTTTCTTTTTACAATAATGTGCATGTATCCATTTTTAGCACCGAAGCAATCCTCGTCCATGGATTTCACAATGAGATCTACAGCGGACAGCAGTTGCTGCAATAGAAACGAGACATTCTGCTGTCCGTAGCTTCCCGCCAGTCACTGTGTGTGTGTGTGTGCGCGTGTCATGTACAGTCTACTCTTCGATATTGTGTTTGTGACAGTAGGTTATTCTGTGACAACTTTGAAGTGGTTATGTCTTTCTTAATTTCTAGCACTTAAGCATATGGCTGTAATGTCCCTCCATTGGGGGGGAACAGCCATGGCCCCAAGCGCTTCAGCCTCTGCCAAATCACCAAGCCGATTAACCAGTCAGATGAGCACATTTTAGATGTTTAACGTTTACAAAACACATTAAGACTCATGTTTAATGTTCATTTCAAATTCATGGTTTAATGTTAATAGAATACATTCAGAAGGGGTTTAATGTCTTCGTATAACCAGAGCCTGGTTTGGCTCTGTGGCTGTATAGAGGTGAATTACTCCCTTGATTTAATTCTGAGTTGCAGGAATGTTTTTTTTTTGAAATACTTAAAAAATGGATTCTACGTCAAGCATGTTTTGTATTTTTGTCCCAGTCATAAACATGAGTCACAAACACGGTCAGTATTGACAGAAAAGTGTACAAAGTAGGACAGAGCGGCCATAGAGGTCTGGTATTTGATGGATATACTCATTACTGGTGCTTTATGAAATGGATGCCGAGTCCCGCAGCAACAAAGTCTCTTATAATGGGGTTTCAATGCGATGGGGGAAGTTCATGTTTCATACTGTTAGGGTAATGTTTTCAAGAACTTCCTTGCCTCCTTTCCTCTTTTATAACTGCTATGAGAAATTGGTCAGCATATGGTAAGCTAAATATGGTAACAAGTAATCAAATCTAGTCAATGTTGTACCTGCCTCGTAACGTGATATACAGTATACTGAATATGTATATATATGTGTATATATATATATATATACATACACTACTTTTCAAAAGTTTGGGGGTCACTTAGAAATGCCCTTGTTTTTGAAAGAAAAGCAAATTGTTTGTCCGTTAAAACAACATCAAATTGATTATAAATACGTTGTTGACATTGTTAATGTTGAGAATGACTATTGTAGCTGGAAACGGCTACTAGATTTTTTTATGGAATATCTACATAGGCGTACAGAGGCCCATTATCAGCAACCATTACTCCTGTGATCCAATGGCACATTGTGTTAGCTAATCCAAGTTTATCATTTTAAAAGGCTAATTGATCATAAGAAAACCCTTTTGCAATTATGTTAGCAAAGCTGAAAACTGTTGTCCTGATTAAAGAAGCAATAAACTGGCCTTTAGACTAGTTGAGTATCTGGAGCATCAGCATTTGTGGGTTCGATTACAGGCTCAAAATGGCCAGAAACAAATAACATTCTTCTGAAACTCGTCAGTCTATTCTTGTTCTGAGAAATGAAATTTCCAAGAAACTGAAGATCTCGTACGCTGTGTATTACTCCCTTCACAGAACAGCGCAAACTGGCACTAACCAGAATAGAAAGAGTGGGAGGCCCCAGTGCACAACTGAGCAAGAGGAAGGATCTGCCCCTTTAAAAAAATGGCTAAAATGACATACCCAAATCTAACTGCCTGTAACTCAGGCAGCAAGGATATGAATGTTCTTGGTACCATTTGAAAGAAAACATTTTGAAGTTTGTGTAAATGGAGAATATAGAGAAAGGAATGTAGGAGAATATAACACAATAGATCTGGTAAAAGATAATACAAAGGGGATGTCTGTGTACCCCCCTTGACTCACAGCCGTTCTTTTGTATTTTATTTGTACCATCATCTTTGAAATGCAAGAGAAAGGCCATAATGTATTATTCCATCCCAGCTGCAATTTAGATTTTGGCCACTCGATTGCAGCATTATATGTGCAAAGTTTTAGACTGATCCAATGAACCATTGAATTTCTGTTCAAAATGTTGTATCAAGACGGCCCACATGTGCCTAATTTGTTTATTAGTAACTTTTCATGTTCAAAATTGTGCACTCTCTTCAAACAATAGCATGGTCTTTTTTCACTGTAATAGCTACTGTAAATTGGACAGTGCAGTTAGATTAACAAGAATTTAAGCTTTCTGCCAATGTCAGATATGTCTATGTGCTGGGAAATTGTCTTGTTACTTACAACCCCATGCTAATCGCATTAGCCTACGTTAGCTCAACTGTCCCGTGGAAGGGACACCGATCCCGAAGTTTTAAACAGGTCAACATTCCCGAAAGCCGCGGGGCCAGATGGATTACCAGGATGTGTACTCAAGGCATGCGCGGACCAACTGGCAAGTGTCTTCACTGGGATTTTCAACCTCTCCCTGACCGAGTCTGTAATACCTACATGTTTCAAACAGACCACCATAGTACCTGTGCCCAATTAAGCGAAGGTAAGCTGCCTAAATGATAACCCCCCGGTAGCACTCACGTCGGTAGCCATGAAGTGCTTTGAAAGGCTGGTCATGGCTCACATCAACACTATCGTGCCGTAAACCCTAGACCCACTCAAATTCGCATACCGCCCCAACAGATCCACAGATAATGCAATCTCAATCGCACTCCACACTGCCCTTTCCCACCTGGACAAAAGGAACACCTATGTGAGAATGCTGTTCATTGACTACAGCTCAGCGTTCAACACCGTAGTGCCCACATAGCTCATCACTAAGCTAAGGACCCTGGGACTAAACACCTCCCTCTGCAACTGGATCCTGGACTTCCTGACGGGCCACTCCCAGGTGGTAAGGGTACGCAACAACACATCTGCCAAGCTGATCCTCAACATTGGGGCTCCTCTTCCCCTCCTATCCTCCCTGTTCACCCATGACTGTGTGGCCAAGCACGACTCCCAACACCATCATTAGGTTTGCTGACGACACAACAGTGGTAGGCCTGATCACCGACAACGACGAGACAGCCTATAGGGAGGTCGTCAGGGACCTGGTCGTGTGGTGCCAGGACAACAACCTCTTCCTCAACATGAGCAAGACAGGAGCTGATTGTGGACTAAAGGAAAAGGCTGGCCGAACAGGCCCCCATTAACATCGTCTTGGCTGTAGTGGAGCGGTTCGAGAGTTTCAAGTTCCTTGGTGTCCATATCGCCAACGAACAATAATGGTCCAAACACACCAAGAAAGTCTTGAAGAGGGCACGACAACACTTTTCCCCCTCAGGAGACCGAAAAGATTTGGCATGGGTCCTGAGATCCTCAAAACGTTCTACAGCTGCATCATCAATAGCATCCTGATCGGTTGCATCACCGCCTGGTGTGGCAACTGCTGACCGTAAGGCGCTACAGAGGGTAGTGCGTACAGCCCAGTACATCACTGGGGACAATCTTCCTGACATCCAGGACCTATATACTAGGCGGTGTCAGAGGAAGGCCCAAAAATGTATCAGACTCCAGTCACCCGACACCATCATCATAGACTGTTCTTTCACGGCAAGCGGTACCAGAGCGCGAAGTCTAGGACCAAAAGGCTCCTTAACAGCTTCTACCTCCAAGTCATAAGACTGCTGAACAATTAATCAAATGGCCACCTGGACTGTTTACATTGACCCCCACCCCCCCTTTTGTTTTTACACTGCTGCTACTCCTTGTTTATTATCTATGCATAGTCACTTTACAAATTACCTGGAGTAACCTAACCTGTAATTATTATATATTTTTAACTTTATTTTATTTCGTACATATTTTAAAAACTTTATTTCTTGAACTGCATTGTTGGTTAAGGGCTTGTAAAGTTAGCATTTCACGGTAAGGTCCACACAAAAGGTCCCGATCGTGCACACTACTGCAGCGTTGATAGCAAGTCAGGAATTCAGATTCAGCAGTGGAATCAGGGGGGAAAGGCGTCCAACTCAAAGCCAGACTCCTCAGAACTCTTAATCCATAAATATGCGACAGTCGCCCAGTGTCTGACCAATACAAATGTGCCTTTAGCTTTCTGTCGTCTTAGGTCATCTCCACCGTAGTCTGAAATCTATCTTGCATGCGTCTTACTAAAACGACATACTGTGTACTGATAGTGCTACATACTATTTAGAATGTACTGTTTGGTCAAATATATGCAGTAAGCAACAAATATCAACATACTAGGCTCAGCCATACTGAGAATGCGCAATTGCATTTTTTTCAGCCATTTGTTAATTTTGGTTCGACCTGTCCCCTTATATGATTGTCAGCTGTTGTCAAACACATGTTGGTCTGAAAATATGATTGTCTTCCTCAATGCCATGCAGCAAATTCGTACTATATTAAAATCCGAAATGAGTATGGCATCCTGGCATTTTAAAGTGTAAAACATTTTTGAAACGTTGTGTACCCAAACGACCTACTCTTTAGCATGCAAGCACGGGTATCCGGACTTGGCCACATATCTCCACTCCCTCCCGAATAGGGATGGGCACGGTTAATTGAATATCAGGAGTGATTGTTTTATTTTCAAGCTCATTTTCTATCTCATGGGCTATGGCTTATGGGTTGCGGTTTACATGAAAAGGCATTTTACTATCATGGCGCATTTCCCCCACTTCAAATAGCGATTAGCCTAGTATAGGTACGAACCAACAGAGGGTCCACAACACAAGAAACAGATCGATGCAAATCACTCCGTTCTATGGTGGCGACAGCAGACTTCTCTTTCATTGTTACTGTTAGCCTAGTCTACCGTTAGTTAACTACAGATATGACAGCCTGAAAACAACTGCACAATGTCTGCTGTTGTGGCATTTTGTGCCATTCTGATTGGTGATGAGAGTAGAGGATTTATTGATTTTTCTGAATTGAAAAAAATCACGATATTCGAATAGTGAAATCATTTCAAATGCATATCCCTATCACAGTCTGTCCATACATCTCACCCCTCTTACTCTCTTTTTAGTCTACCCTGATCGTTGCACCATCAGCCTGGCGGCAGTGGGCGACACGGCGAAGCACCAGGACCGTATTGCATTCTGGGATGACGTGTACGGGTTCAAGATGGCGTGCATGAAGAGGGCCGTGGTGCCAGAGGCCGTGGTGCAGGTCCTCAAACCAGACACAATCATCTCTAAGCCTGCAGTCATACAGGTATATACACACACAAGGTATATAGAAAGGAAAAAGGTTACAGAAATAGAGTGGGTGTGGAGGGTGAATACAGAGCGAGGGAAAGAGAGTTAGTCGTAGAGAGAGAGAGGTCCCTGGAGGCAGGTTGTTGCTGTGTGTGGCAGTGCTCTAGTGCTGGGTGATTGATAAGTCTAATCCTTGTTTAAGTTCCTCTTTAGGAAACTTCATTACTCTGTCCCCCCTGCAGATGGAGAGGCACTCACTGAGCTGATGGAGAAAACACACACACACACACACACACACACACACACACACACACACACACACACCGCAGAGAGGCTACACATACACAAACACCGCAGGGCGAGTACAACACACTCACTAATACACACACACATTACAAGCACAATCATCCTCACAGATCCTGCACTTACATACACCATATAAACACACATTGCATTTCCTAATGGACTTTCTATATCACACACACAAATGAGAGCATGGATACCTTTTAAAAACCATTTTTATTATATTCTCTGTCTTTTCCATGGACGCTCCTTCCTCTACCCATCCTCCATTTTGTGAAGTAGCATGTTCTTTTCCACGTCTCTCCCATGATGAACGAGCGGAGCAGGTGAAATAATATAATTTGAATCCTCTAATCGATAGTTTCTCCCCTTTAGTGAAAAATGGACAGCTCCCCCTTGGCCCAAATTGCATGGATTCTCTTCCATTGCCTCCCTCTGATACGATCCAACAACATTCCATTAAGGATGGTCGGAACAGCGTAAAATTAAGAGTCTGTCTCTCAGGGAATTGCAAATCCCTGTTAAAACAGTTATGGCCTTTTTCCTCTCAGAATGTTAAGGAATGTGCTTTAGAAGGTGAAATTGAAAAGGGGTTATAAAACCGTCCCTAGTTGTTGTACTTTTTTTAGGTATGTAAGTCCTTTGTTGGCGAGTCTAACCTCTTGTTTTGGCAAGTATTCTGTTTTTGGTGAGTTGTACTCAAGAACAGAGGACAAGCAGTCACCTTTAGTACAAGTGCTTAGTTGTCTTGTATCGCTTATACTTCACTGTTCTTCTGTCTCCTGCTTGATAAGACCAAAAGCGTGTTATAATTTCCTTTTTTGTTTGATTACAGAATGTGAAAGTGTGTGTATTGATCTTTTGTTTGTGGACTCCTCTCCCCAGGGGATCGATTGTAACGCAGTGTCTCTCTCTGAGCTGGAGTTTGCATCAGACTTCTGCCTAAAGATAACAGACAGCACAGACTGCACGGTGAGTCGCGCACGTACACACACACACACACACACACACACACACACACACACACACACACACACACACACACACAAACCCCTAACTCAATCTTCTGAGTTAATCAAGGCTGTCAGCGGTGAGGATTGATCACAGGTGTGGTGATAAATGGGGCCAGCTAATTGGCTAGGAAGGGTCAGCTGGGTGGTACACCAGTGTGATGGATAGACAATCCTCCCGATCCCCAGGTGTGGCTGACTTACATGCATGTTGCGTCACGTGTGAAGGGAGTTTGTCACACCAGGGAGACCGTGTTACATATGTGGTGTGTTCTTTCTGTACCTTAAATATAAACATTTAATGCATATTTAATCTTTATGTTAAATATGCACATTTTGGTGCCTTCTCCAATTTCTAATCAGGTCAAAACTCTACAGTGGGGTGGTGAACATTTGCGTCATGTTCAAAATGGCACAACTTGGCATTTTCCAGCAGAAATGGAGTGCTGTTATAGGACAAGTTCAGGTAGTACCTCC
Source organism: Salvelinus alpinus (assembly GCF_045679555.1). NCBI lineage: Eukaryota > Metazoa > Chordata > Actinopteri > Salmoniformes > Salmonidae > Salvelinus > Salvelinus alpinus. Next base: position 49,332,470 of record NC_092090.1, read on the forward strand.
CCATTTAAAAACGTTCTGTGCCATTTCATGCCTACTGGGTAGAGGTCGACCGATTAATCGGAATGGCGGATTAATTAGGGCCGATTTCAAGTTTTCATAATCGGTATTTTTGGACACCGATTTGGCCAATTTTTTTTTTATATATATATTTTTTTACACACCTTTATTTAACTAGGCAAGTCAGTTAAGAACACATTCGTATTTTCAATGACGGCCTAGGAACGGTGGGTTAACTGCCTTTTTCAGGGGCAGAATGACAGATTTTTACCTTGTCAGCTCGGGTATTCGTTTTTGCAACCTTCCGGTTACTAGTCCAACGCTCTAACTACCTGTCTTACATCAAATCAAAGTTTATTTGTCGCGTGCGCCGAATACAACAAGTGTAGACCTTACAGTGAAATGCTTACTTACAGGCTATAACCAATGGTGCAAAAAAAATATATAAAAAAATTAAAAGGTGTGTGTGTGTGTAGGTATCGTTAAAGTGACCTTTGAGAAAAGAGTAGCAAGGCTACATACAGACACCTGTTAGTCAGGCTTATTGAGGTAGTATGTACATGTAGGTATCGTTAAAGTGACTATGCATATATGATGAACAGAGAGTAGCAGAAGCGTAAAAAGAGGGGTTGGCGGGGGGTGGGACACAATGCACATAGCCCGGTTAGCCAATGTGCAGGAGCAGTGGTTGGTCGGGCCAATTTAGGTAGTATGTACATGAATGTATAGTTAAAGTGACTATGTATATAAGATAAACAGAGAGTAGCAGCAGCGTAAAAGAGGGGTTGGGGGGGGCACACAATGCAAATAGTCCGGGTAACCATTTGGTTACCTGTTCAGGAGTCTTATGGCTTGGGGGTAAAAACTGTTGAGAAGCCTTTTTGTCCTAGACTTGGCACTCCGGTACCGCTTGCCATGCGGTAGTAGAGAGAACATTCTATGACTGGGGTGGCTGGGGTCTTTGACAATTTTTAGGGCCTTCCTCTGACACTGCCTGGTGTAGAGGTCCTGGATGGCAGGCAGCTTAGCCCCAGTGATGTACTGGGCCGTACGCACTACCCTCTTTAGTGCCTTGCGGTTGGAGGCCGAGCAATTGCCGTACCAGGCAGTGATGCACTCCACGGGGAGCCTGTGTGGCAGGCTGACTACCTGTTACGTGAGGGCAGCAAGAAGCCAAGGCAAGTTGCTAGCTAGCCAAGGCAAGTGCCAATTTTTGTAATGACTTGGTGCTGCCTATCTTGGCCAGGACGCTCTTGAAAAATAGATTTTAAATCTCAATGAGCCCTTCCTGGTTAAATAAAGGTTAAATAAAATAGAAAATTAAATTAAACTTATTAAAAACAATCAATCTTCACATAATCACTAGTTAACTACACATGGTTGATGATATTACTAGTTTATCTAGCGTGTCCTGCGTTGCATATAATCGATGCGGTGCCTGTTAATTTATCATCGAATCACAGCCTACTTCGCCAAACGGGTGATGATTTAGCACCGTCGTTGCACCAATCCTAACCATAAATATCAATGCCTTTCTTTAAAATCAATACATAAGTATATATTTTTAAACCTGCATATTTAGTTAATATTGCCTGCTAACGTGAATTTCTTATAATTATGGAAATTGTGTCACTTCTCTTGCGTTCCGTGCAAGCAGTCAGGGTATATGCAGCAGTTTGGGCCGCCTGGCTCGTTGCAAACTGTGTGAAGTCCATTTATTCCTAACACAGACCGTAATTAATTGGCCAGAATTGTACATAATTATGACATAACATTGAAGGTTGTACAATGTAACAGCAATATTTAGACTTAGGGATGCCACCCGTTAGATAAAATACAGAACAGTTCCGTATTTCACAGAAAGAATAAATGTTTTGTTTTCGAAATGATAGTTTCCGGATTCGACCATATTAATGACCAAAGGCTCGTATTTCTGTGTGTTATTATGTTATAATTAAGTCTATGATTTGATATTTGATAGAGCAGTCTGACTGAGCGATGGAAGGCAGCAGCAGGCTCGTACGCATTCATTCAAACAGCACTTTCGTGCGTTTTGCCAGCAGCTCTTCGCAATGCTTCAAGAATTGAGCTGTTTATGACTTCAAGCCTATCAACTCCCGAGATGAGGCTGGTGTAACCGATGTGAAATGGCTAGCTAGTTAGCGGGGTGCGCGCTAATAGCGTTTCAATCGGTGACGTCACTCGCTCTGAGACTTGGAGTAGTTGTTCCCCTTGCTCTGCAAGGGCCGCGGCTTTTGTGGAGCGATGGGTAACGGATGCTTCGAGGGTGGCTGTTGTCGATGTGTTCCTGGTTCGAGCCCAGGTCGGGGCTAGGAGAGGGACGGAAGCTATACTGTTACACTGGCAATACTAAAGTGCCTATAAGAGAACATCCAATAGTCAAAGGTATATGAAATACAAATGGTATAGAGAGAAATAGTCCTATAATTCCTATAATAACTACAACCTAAAACTTCTTACCTGGGAATATTGAAGACTCATGTTAAAAGGAACCACCAACTTTCATATGTTCTCATGTTCTGAGCAAGGAACTTAAACGTTAGCTTTTTTACACGGCACATATTGCACTTTTACTTTCTTCTCCAACACTTTGTTTTTGCATTATTTAAACCAAATTGAACATGTTTCATTATTTATTTGAGGCTAAATTGATTTTATTGATGTATTATATTAAGTTAAAATAAGTGTTCATTCAGTATTGTTGTAATTGTCATTATTACAAATAAATCAAAAACAAATCGGCAGATGAATTGGTATCGGCTTTTTTTGGTCCTCCAATAATCGGTATCTGTATCGGCGTTGAAAAATCATAGTCGGTCGACCTCTACTACTGGGAACTGCTTTCTCTTATCCCGAGTACAAACCACTGTCATGTGCCCTTGAGCGAGGCACTTAAACCCAAAATTGCTCTACATCGAGGTGTGCTGAAATGTGGCTGACCCTGAGCCTCTCAACGTGCTTTGTGTGTATGGGGTTGTTGGGGGGCAGAAGAAGAATGTACATTCTAACCAAATGGAGTATCCAAATAAAGAATCTAACACTATCAGCTCTAACACACCTGATAAAACTATTCTGATAGTGATAACTGTGATTAGTTGATTATTTTTAAACATTTGCCTAAGTGCTGCAGTGGAGCAAAACCCCACACATCCAGACGCTTTCAGAGACCCCTTGTTTACTTTTTTTCCGTAACCAATCTTTGGCACTAGGCAGGGGGTGGATGATAGTTCACTCTGTACCGTGAACTGTCATCCACCTATCATCTAGTCTATTCTGTACTGTGCTGGCAGGCACTCACCGCGGCTCTTTGTCTCCCCCTCCTCTGAGAAGCTCACAGACTGATCGGCATAGGGCTCTGGTCAAACGCAGTGCACTATGAAGGGAACAGGGTGCCATTTGCGAAGACACAGAGAGAGAACAGATAGAGCAGAAATAGCCCTGCTTGACTCTGGCAAGTGATTTGTCTTTGGTGGCCCACTGTATTCTGAGAGCATTGTGCAGTGTCTCTCCACTATTTCAAAAGTTAATCAATAGCTGGTTATTATCTGCCTCTGCTCTTGGTCGGCCCCGTGGATCTAATGGAATTTGTAAACATCCTCTCATTTTTCCTCTTTTCTCAGCCACATAATTGAACATATCCACCTTTTTTATTTGTTCTATTTCTTGGAATGTGGATGACCTGTTCTAGGTTTAGAGCCTAGTGCAATGTGAAAAGTGAAACAAAAAATTACATGAAATAGTCATTTAAATCAATGTTTTTAGTGCTTTTGTGTTAATTACCTTGTATAAAAAAAATTGTCAGGCATATTTTTCCTTCAAAACTCTGTAACTGACTGAACATTTGACTGAAAATTTGACAATTAACAGAATCTCTGGTGACAGGTGTTAAGGGTGGCTCTTGGGTGTCTGTGTTTGACCAGTATTTCAAAGGGGTATTGTGGATAGTGGTAGACTGTGGGAGTTGTAAGAAATTTCCCATAGACACTGGCCAGTTTCGTGTTTTCCCCGTTATGGGCGCTTAATCCTAGATCTTTGCCTATTGGTAACTTCTGGTCCTGCGTGTGGACCACGTGTGAGGGAGAGAATGTGTGTGGGTGTGTATGATGGAGCTCCTGCTTTTGTTCTCCTGTCGACAGTCCATTCATCAGCGACGCCTGCCTAACCTTGCATTAAATGAACAGCACAACCCCTGCGTCTGCGCCGCGCACACAGAAGACAAATACCCCCTCTCTCTCTCCCTCCTTCTGCCCCCCCCCCCCCTTTTTTGTACTCTATCACTCATCCTTTCCTCGCACGTGTAGGCCGTGAAAACCTATGTCAAAAAGCATGGGTTGTGCTTGAAAGGTTTTGCATTGTTTTGTAGTCAGAAAGACTATCTCAAGGGGTTGTCTTGTTTTTATGTATTTTTCAACTGCAGGTTAATTTCATTCAGTCTTGTGGTTCAATATCTATGCACTAGTCTATAGTCCAGATACAACCAATTTCCCCCCTTGGTGAGATAAAATAGTCCTTATTGAACTTTTTAAGACTTGTTATTTTAGACTAGTTTTAAGACTTTTATTACTCCAAAGCCATTATTTGCTGATAATATCCACTAGAGATCATTGCCCGGGTTGCTGTGAATTGTGGGGGGAAAATGAACACAAGAAGTTACAAAACTATCCCTCACTTCAAAAGCCTCATAAAGATCTGGGTTGGAAAGAGAGGGGTTTCCTTTATTTTTTATTGATTCTAACACCAGTGTCTCTCACTGCTGAAGAGGTTGGAAGAAACTCACTTTTGCTTGATTCGTCTTTCAACTGCTCTCCATCAAATTTAAATCGTATGGAAAAAGTGGCCTTCAAGTCAGACAGAAGGCGCTCTCTGAAATTTCAGGGATGTTTTGGAGCACATTTAAGAGCAAAATTATTAAACTCCCATCTCTGGTTATTTGTCAGCATCGCTCGTTGTACACCAGGTGACTGTCACACCTTACCCCCTGGGTGCAGCCCCCATAACGTAACCCCCTGCGTGTTACTGAGTTTACAGTCGCCCCTGCTGTGTGTATTACCAGAGTTTAACTGGGCGGGAATGCATGGCCTCAGAGTTCAACTTAACATCAGAGATGTGACTCCGCCCCCCCCCCCCCCTTAGTAATGAGGAAGTCCTGTCTGATTTCACACGGAGTATCTACTATTTTGTTTTACATAAAACTCACACACAATTAGACTACACCACTGAATTACTGAATGACATTTTCTTTCATTTTAGAGAGCTCAATACATCTCCTACCCAATATTTGTGAGATAGGGAAGTATGAGTCGTCCAGCTAATAGAGTGGTACAGGCAACAGTGTCAGACTGAATTCTTGACAGGGGTTGCTTATGGGTAGTACTCCAAAAAGAGCTATGAGGGGAGACGGATCAATGGAAGTGTCATATACACTGACTGTACGAAGCATTAGGAACACCTTCCTAATATTGCGTCGCACCCTCTTTTGCCCTCAGAACATCCTCAATTCATCTGGGCATGGGACTCTACAAGGTGTTGAAAGCGTTCAATAGGAATGCTGGCCTATGTTGACTCCACTGCTTCACACAGTTGTCAAGTTGGCTTGATGTCACCATTCTTGATACACACAGGACATTTTTGAGCGTGAAAAACAAAGCACCGTTGCAGTTCTTGACACACTCAAACCGGTGCGCCTGGCACCTACTACTTACTGTACCCCGTTCAAAGACACTTAAATCTTTTGTCTTGCCTATTCACCCTCTGAATGGCGCATGCACACAATCCATGTCTCAGTTGTCTCGAGGCTTAAAAATCTTTCTTTCTCCCCTTCATCTACACTGATTTTTAAGTGGATTTAACAAGTTACCTCATTAAGGGATCATAGCGTTCACCTGGATTCACCTGGTCAGTCTGTCATGGAAAGAGCAGGTTTTCCTCATGTTTTTTACGGTCAGTGTATATCAGAGACATATTTAAATATAAACATTCCAGAAAACCAAAACCTGAAATAGTTTGGCTAGTTCTATTTTACATCGAACACATGTACGATCAAAATCAGAGAATATTCCTCCAGGTTTAGCCCTGGACCAGTGGATACGGTGAACCACCTTGAATTTGAAGAGGCTGTTTCTTGCGCTAAAAGAGAAAGAATGTTCTCTTGCTATGTAGCACAGATCCCAAAGTGTCATCCTCAAACACTGCTTAAAAATTATTTTCCTATAAAGATGGGTTTTGTAAGTAATTAATGATTGCATTCAGTGCCTTCAGATAGTATTCACGCCCATTGACGTAGATTTTCAAGCAGATTTAAGTCACAACTGTAACTCAGCCTCTCCAGAACCTCCACGGTCTTCTTGATAAGCAACTCCCGTGTAGATTTGGCCTTATGTTTTAGGTAAAGGTGTTTTGAGTAAAGCCCGTGTGTCTATGTATGCGGATGACTCAACACTATACACGTCAGCTACTACAGCGAGTGAAATCACTGGAACACTTAACAAAGAGCTGCAGTTAGTTTCAGTGGCAAGGAATAAGTTAGTCCTAAATATTTCAAAAACGAAAAGCCTTGTATTTAGGACAAATCATTCACTAAACCCTAAACCTCAACAAAATCTTGTAATAAATAATGTGGAAATTGAGCAAGCTGAGGTGACTATACTGCTTGGAGTAACCCTGTATTGTAAACTGTCATGGTCAAAACATGTTGATACAACAGTAGCTGAGATGGGGAAAAGTCTGTCCATAATAAAGCTGTGCTCTGCCTTTATAAGAACACTATCAACAAGGCATGTCCTACAGGCCCTAGTTTTGTTGCATCTGGACTACTGTTCAGTCGTGTGGTCAGGTGGCACAAAGAGGGACCTTGGAACATTACAATTGGCTCAGAACAGGGTAACACGGCTGGCCATTAAATGTACACGGAGAGATAACATTAATAAAATCTCTCATGGCTCAAAGTGGACTTCATCACTACTTGTTTTTATAAGCACTGTTGACAAGCTGAATGCACTGAAGTGTCTGTTTAAAATACTAGCACACAGCTCAGACACCCATGCATACCCCACAAGAAATGGCATCGAAGGTCTCTTCACAATCCCCAAGTTCAGAACAGACTATGGGAGGTGCACAGAACTACAAAGAGCCAAAGCTACATGGAACTCTATTCCACATCAGGTAACTGATTCAAGCAGTAATATCCGATTTTTTAAAAAAAACGGATAAAAATACACCTTATGGAACAGCGGGGACTGTGAAGAGACACACAGGCACATATACATTACATTTACATTTAAGTCATTTAGCAGACGCTCTTATCCAGAGCGACTTACAAATTGGTGCATTCACCTTATGATATCCAGTGGAACAACCACTTTACAATAGTGCATCTAACTCTTTTAAGGGGGGGGGGGGTTAGAAGGATTACTTTATCCTATCCTAGGTATTCCTTAAAGAGGTGGGGTTTCAGGTGTCTCCGGAAGGTGGTGATTGACTCCGCTGACCTGGCGTCGTGAGGGAGTTTGTTCCACCATTGGGGTGCCATATACACATGATAATACACACACTACACACACGTACACATGGATTTTGTATTGTAGATATGTGATAGAGTAGTGGCCTGAGAGAACACACTGAATGTGTTGTGAAAAGTGTTATCAAATGCCTCAATGTTGCTGGATCCCAGGAAGAGGGTAGCTGCTGCCTTGGAATCAGCTAATGGGATCATTAATAAATAAAAATAAAAATATACATTGTCTATTTGTAACGGATGTGAAATGGCTAGCTAGTTAGCGGTGGTGCGCGCTAATAGCCTTTCAATCGGCGATGTCACTTGCTCTGAGACCTTGAAGTAGTGGTTCCCCTTGCTCTGCAAGGGCCGCGGCTTTTGTGGTGCGATGGGTAACGATGCTTCGTGGGTGAATGTTGTTGATGTGTGCAGAGGGTCCCTGGTTCGCGCCCGGGTCGGGGCGAGGGACGGACGTAAAGTTAAACTGTTACATATACAGTATATAGTAAAATATCGTCTGCGTAATTCCTTCAATTTACTAATTGCCTGGGCCAGGTGTTCCATGCATGATGCTAAAAATAGCAAAGGAGGACCATGTGGACTAATTTGGATCAGTCTCAAGACGACAACATTTTGGAAAACAGTTTAATATCTGTTTATATCAAAGATGGGGGGCGATAGTGAGAACACTGGGTGGCATCCTTACCTTAAAAAAAAGGTTTTCACATCTCTCCCGATGAACCTTTGTGAAAGGCTGTGTTAATAATTTTGAGCATTAATTGATTCTTACATTTTATATTTTACATTTTACATTTTATTCATGCTATCCAATGCCCTTTTGAGTTCAATGAGAGAGATTTGGGCTCCCATCGAGGAGGTGTATTTATTTTAGAAAGGACTTAGTCTGGCTTGGTGTGTATTTACAATCAGAGTTGTACAGTTATTTATAGAAGCAGGAGAATCTTTGATTTATTAATATGGGTTCTGATAGTAAATCCCCTGTTTCAGACTCAATAGTTGTTGTATCACCTTATTGATCAATACTGTGTAGCTTGTTGGCCAGTAAATGAACTGGACCGTGGAAGTAATGGTTGAGTCTAATTTTGCCCTCTGTCCTATCAATATATTAAGTTCTGTCTTGACTTTGGAAAGAGTAATAGCTACCTGGTCTGAAAAGAGTGTTTGTTGAGAATGTTCTAACATGGGTATCTTCTTTAATTGTGATTTATTCAACCCATATGCAAATGCCAGTTGCATTATTTTTTACAAAACCATTGGTGGCATCCCATAGAATTTGGGGGTCTTCAACTGGATCTTTGTTTTTTATGGTTATTAATTTAGTTCAATTTAGTTAAATTTCAAGTTGATCACAGAATGTAGGAGTTTGTAGTAATGAAACTTTGAAGTGCCATCTTGTGGCTCTTTTAGGAGATTCTGACATTTGAAGTTGGCACTAGTAAGTGCGGTTGGTCAGACAAGCTCATATGTCGAATTTCTATGTTCTTGATTAAAGTAAATAGAAGTATAGATAATAGTATGAGTAGAAAGTGTACTCTTTTCATTTACGATTATACGCTCGCCAGGCATCAATGAGGTTGTACCAGACGAGCTAAATTACTTCTATGCTCGTTTCGAGGCAAATAACACTGAAACATGCATCAGTGCATCAGCTGTTCCGGATGACTGTGTGATCACGCACTCCGTAGCCAATGTGAGTAAGACCTTTAAACAGGTCAACATTCACAAGGCCGCAGGGCCAGATGGACTACCAGGACGTGTACTCCGAGCATGTGCTGACCAACTGGCAAGTGTCTTCACTGACATTTTCAGAGTCTGTAATACCAACATGTTTCAAGCAGACCACCATAATCCCTGTGCCCAAGAACACGAAGGTAGCCTGCCTAAATTACTACCGACCCGTAGCACTTACGTCTGTAGCCATGAAGTTCTTTGAAAGGCTGGTCATGGCTCACATCAACACCATTATCCCAGAAACCCTAGACCCACTCCAATTTGCGTACTGCCCCAACAGATCCACAGATGATGCAATCTCTATTGCACTCCACACTGCCCTTTCCGACCTGGACATAAGGAACACCTACAGTTGAAGTTGGAAGTTTACATACACCTTAGCCAAAAACTCAGTTTTTCACAATTCCTGACATTTAATCCTAGTAAAAATTCCCTGTTTTAGGTCAGTTAGGATCTCCACTTCATTTTAAGAATGTGAAATGTCAGAATAATAGTAGAGAGAATGATTTATTTCAGCTTCTATTTCTTTCATCATATTCCCAGTGGGTCAGAAGTTTACATACATTCAATTAGTATTTGGTAGCATTGCCTTTAAATTGTTTAACTTGGGTCAAACGTTTTGGGTAGCCTTCCACAAGCTTCCCACAATAAGTTGGGTGAATTTTGGCCCATTCCCCCTGACAGAGCTGGTATAACTGAGTCAGGTTTGTAGGCCTCCTTGCTCACACATGCTTTTTCAGTTCTGCCCACAAATTGTCTATAGGATTGAGGTCAGGGCTTTGTGATGGCCACTCCAATACCTTGGCTTTGTTGTCCTTAAGCCATTTTGCCACAACTTGGAAGTATGCTTGGGGTCATTGTCCATTTGGAAGACCCATTTGCAACCAAGCTTTAACTTCCTGACTGATGTCTTGAGATGTTGCTTCAATATATCCACATAGTTTCCCTACCTCATGATGCCATCTTTTTTGTGAAGTGCACCAATCCCTCCTGCAGCAAAGTACCCCCATAACATGATGCTGCCACCCCCGTGCTTCACGGTTGGGATGGTGTTCTTCGGCTTGCAAGCCTCCCCCTTTTTCCTCCAAACATAACGATGGCCAAACAGTTCTATTTTTGTTTCAACAGACCAGAGGACATTTCTCCAAAAAGTACGGTCTTTGTCCGCATGTGCAGTTGCGAACCGTAGTCTGGCTTTTTTATGGCGGTTTTGGAGCAGTGGCTTCTTCCTTGCTGAGCGGCCTTTCAGGTTATGTCGATATAGGACTCGTTTTACTGTGGATATATATACTTTTGTACCTATTTCCTCCAGCATCTTCACAATGTCCTGTGCTGTTGTTCTGGGATTGATTTGCACTTTTCGCACCAAAGTATGTTCATCTCTAGGAGACAGAACGTGTCTCCTTCCTGAGCGGTATGATGGCTGCGTGGACCCATGGTGTTTATACTTGCGTACTATTGTTTGTACAGATGAACGTGGTACCTTCAGGTGTTTGGAAATTGCTCCCAAGAATGAAGCAGACTTGTGGAGGTCTACAATGTTTTTTTCTGAGGTCTTGGCTGATTTCTTTTGATTTTCCCATGATGTCAAGCAAACAGGCACTGAGTTTGAAGGTGGCCTTGAAATACATCCACAGGTACACCTCCAATTGACTCAAATGATGTCAATTAGCCTATCAGAAGCTTCTAAAGCCATTACATAATTTTGGGGAATTTTCCAAGTTGTTTAAAGGCACAGTCAACTTAATGTAAACTTATCCTCCACTGGAATTGTGATACAGTGAATTATAAGTGAAATAATCTGTCTGTAAGCAATTGTTGAAAAAATTACTTGTGTCATGCACAAAGTAGATGTCCTAATCGACTTGCCAAAACTATAGTTTGTTAACAAGAAATTTGTGGAGTGGTTGAAAAACGAGTTTTAATGACTCCAACCTACGTGTATGTAAACTTCCGACTTCAACTGTAGCTGTACCATGATATTTGCATTGCTACTAAGTAAACCTCCAATTGGTCCTCACTATTCCACCCGCTAAAACTCCTCATCCCGATTTGGGTTGTCATCCCAATGCCCGGCAGACCACCCCCGACCCCCCCGGATCCCATGGCCCTGGAAAGACCGGGACCCATCCTTCGAAAGAGCACACAGTGCCTCCCACAGAACAGAAGCAGATCAACCGCCAAATGCATTTCCATCTCCCTCAACTTGATTTGTATTGTATATAGGCATTAATATATATATATTTTAAAAATCATGTTTATCTTATTTTCCATAGTTAACAATTCATATTTGTAGTAATGTAGGCAATTTATGCAAAGGATTTTTACCTCTTATTTTACCAAACAATTATTGTGTTTCATCTTATAGTTTCCCTAACATATTTTACTCCCTCGCAACAGTTGTGGGATACACACTCAACCCCTTTTCCCCACACCAACCATAGACTCAGATTCTCAACAGTTGCCCTATCCCAGAGCCCAGGTCAAGAAAGGTCTTGATTTACGAATGCGTGTACAGTTGCAGCTGTTTGAGAAGGCCTGCAAAACTGATAAAAAATGGCCAGAAATGGGAAGATTTGATTAACCATTGTCACATCCTAGGTGACGGAGGTCAGATATACCCCCTTTCCCCTGAAACACCCACACATGGTCCCCCGTAGTAACCATATTCCCAAGCATCTCTGTGCAGTCAGACCTTTGATTTTGTGCCACAATAATATGCCTCCTCTCTGAATGTTCGAGTGTGACCACCCCCTCCCCATGGGTTACTGCAGCTAGTGTTGCCAGCACTGCCACTGCCTGAGTGGGGGCACCCCACCGGAGTCCCCACCGGCTAGAAACAATTTCGTCAAGGTTCTCATTAGCAGCTTTGAGAATTTCCTTGTATATTATGTTCTCCCATCAGGGGGCTCTGACTTTGCAGGACCAACCCTGCCAGGCAGGTTCAGAATCTTGAGGGGGCGGTGCTGCTCTAGAAGGTCTCTGACCGTGTTTTGGCTGCGTACAGGCCGCTTACAGCAGATCCATAAAACAGATAGGGACTTCTCCTTACTATCTGGGTCGTTCAGTTGTGTATCTAGGGCAGGGGTTCTTAAACTTTTTCAGCCTGGGACCCAAATTAGAAATGTTGTGTTTTCCTGGGACCCAAACTTTGGAAAATAAATATATATAAATAAATAATAAAATAAAATAAAAGTCTTTATAAATATGTTTATTTTCCACCATTAAAAACACTTACATACAGTGGGGAGAACAAGTATTTGATACACTGCTGATTTTGCAGGTTTTCCTACTTACAAAGCATGTAGAGGTCTGTAATTTTTATCATAGGTACACTTCAACTGTGAGAGACGGAATCTAAAACAAAAATCCAGAAAATCACATTGTATGATTTTTAAGTAATTAATTTGCATTTTATTGCATGACATAAGTATTTGATCACCTACCAACCAGTAAGAATTCCGGCTCTCACAGACCTGTTAGTTTTTCTTTAAGAAGCCCTCCTGTTCTCCACTCATTACCTGTATTAACTGCACCTGTTTGAACTCGTTACCTGTATAAAAGACACCTGTCCACACACTCAATCAAACAGACTCCAACCTCTCCACAATGGCCAAGACCAGAGAGCTGTGTAAGGACATCAGGGGTAAAATTGTAGACCTGCACAAGGCTGGGATGGGCTACAGGACAATAGGCAAGCAGCTTGGTGAGAAGGCAACAACTGTTGGCGCAATTATTAGAAAATGGAAGAAGTTGAAGATGACAGTCAATCACCCTCGGTCTGGGGCTCCATGCAAGATCTCACCTCGTGGGGCATCAATGATCATGAGGAAGGTGAGGGATCAGCCCAGAACTACACGGCAGGACCTGGTCAATGACCTGAAGAGAGCTGGGACCACAGTCTCAAAGAAAACCATTAGTAACACACTACGCCGTCATGGATTAAAATCCTGCAGCGCATGCAAGGTCCCCCTGCTCAAGCCAGCGCATGTCCAGGCCCGTCTGAAGTTTGCCAATGACCATCTGGATGATCCAGAGGAGGAATGGGAGAAGATCATGTGGTCTGATGAGACAAAAATAGAGCTTTTTGGTCTAAACTCCACTCGCCCTGTTTGGAGGAAGAAGAAGGATGAGTACAACCCCAAGAACACCATCCCAACCGTGAAGCATGGAGGTAGAAACATCATTCTCTGGGGATGCTTTTCTGCAAAGGGGACAGGACGACTGCACCGTATTGAGGGGAGGATGGATGGGGCCATGTATCGCGAGATCTTGGCCAACAACCTCCTTCCCTCAGTAAGAGGATTGAAGATGGGTCGTGACTGGGTCTTCCAGCATGACAACGACCCGAAACATACAGCCAGGGCAACTAAGGAGTGGCTCCGTAAGAAGCATCTCAAGGTCCTGGAGTGGCCTAGCTAGTCTCCAGACCTGAACCCAATAGAAAATCTTTGGAGGGAGCTGAAAGTCCATATTGCCCAGCGACAGCCCCGAAACCTAAAGGATCTGGAGAAGGTCTGTATGGAGGAGTGGGCCAAAAAAACCTGCTGCAGTGTGTGCAAACCTGGTCAAGAACTACAGGAAACGTATGATCTCTGTAATTGCAAACCAAGGTTTCTGTACCAAATATGAAGTTCTGCTTTTCTGATGTATCAAATACTTATGTCATGCAATAAAATGCAAATTAATTACTTAAAAATCATACAATGTGATTTTCTGGATTTTTGTTTTAGATTCCGTCTCTCACAGTTGAAGTGTACCTATGATAAAAATTACAGACCTCTACATGCTTTGTAAGTAGTAAAACCTGCAAAATCGGCAGTGTATCAAATACTTGTTCTCCCCACTGTATCTGTCTCGGTTGGAACTGTTACAATAGATCATTTTCATTCTGAACAGGAATAAACTGATTGATCACACAGATGAATAACATAACACACACACAGGCTTTTTGATAGTAACAGTACAGATGAAAAATGATCAGGCCTACTGTAGATCTTACTGTATACATTATTGTTACAAGAACATCTAGGTTGGAACTGTTGCTGTTAAAATACAATGCATATTTTTGTATTCTGAACTAGAATAAACTGATTGATCACATCACACAGATGTAGACCAGAAAACACACACAAACAGTCCTAATGAGAGGTGTGTGGCTGGTCGAAGTTTTCAACAAGCATGTCTATTCTGGGCTCAGTTTTTGACAGTGCAACGCGAAGGTCATACTCCGTGATGAGACTGTTTCTGTACTTGTTTTTTAAAAGTATGTCAGAGTGGAGACCCCTGAATTGCGTAGGTATGTGGTGTCCAACTGGATCAGAACATCTACTGCTTTCTCAGTCAGGCAGGAGGCCACTTCCTGCTGTAGATGAGCAACCCAGAACTGTGTGAGTGTTTGCCTCAAAAAACATCTTTCTTCAATCAGTTTATTCCAGTTCAGAATACTAATTATTACTTGTATTTTAACAGCAAGTTCCAACTTAGACTAGTTTTCAATAATAATTTCTACATGAAGATGTACAGCAGGCCTGATCATTTTTCATCTTCATCTGTACTTTTACTAAGGGTTGCACCATCAGTAACAAGCTAGCTTGTTTGGCTAATGTTAGCTATTAGCTGTGTACAAGGCCAGGGGATTGTTTGAAAGAGAAACTCACATCTACTACTATGAGAGATAGTACTCCCTTATTTCTGCTGATCTTCACCTGTTATAAAATGACAACAATGCCTTGCTAGTTGACTTACTTTTCCGCTGTCGAAGCACTGTTTCCTGAAGCATTCTATCCCTGTTCTGAACTAACTCCCTGGGTTTACCATCATGCTGTGGATGTTTTGTCAGGACGTATCGTTTTATTAATTTGTGGGCGCTCCACGTTATTTCTCAACGTTTGTATGAAAGAGAGATAAACCCATCCCTGTATTTGCGTTTCGTGACAATTGAGCTCAGTCAGAACTTGTGGCTAGCATGAGTCCGTTTGATGACAGTGGTGAGTGATGGCGAGTGGGAAGGACAAGTCATTGGCTGACAGTGCATCATCTGCTGCTGAACGACAGCGCTGCATCGTATGTCGCTGAGCGATCTTCAAGAAAACTGTAGAAAAAAGAACAGTTGATCCGTGAAGCACACAGGCATCTCCCTCTCCCACTCGCGTAACTGAGCAGAGACCGCTGCTAAGCAGAGAGCGCACTGAACAGAGAGCACAGATGCACTTGGCCAAATCAATTCCAGTAATGAATGAAATAATTATACATTTACTCTGACACGTCGCAACCCACCATTAAAAGGTCCGAGACCCACTTTGGGTCGCGACCCATACTTTAAGAAAAGCTGGTGTTGGGTTGTGGACTGTTCCATCAGTATATGTAGGACCATAAATATATACATTAGATGTATAATTCAATAAAAAATGTATATCCCTCATCTGCACAAAATTGAAAGCTCTCACAACCCCTGCTCACAGACATACATCTGGGATATGCAACCATTTCCATTCTCACACAACGCCACACTTTCTCAAACACCAAAAAACACACCACACCATCCATCTCAATACACTCACACATACCCACATACTGTGCCTTCTGTCTGCTGTGTTTTTATCTCCACCATGTTGAATTAGTGATTTTGTGTTCCAATTAGTTGTTTTTGAAGATCGATAGAAAAGCTATTGTCACGACTTCGGCTGAGGTCGGCTCCTCTCCTTGTTCGGGCGGCGTTCGGCGGTTGACGTCACCGGCTTTCTAGTCATCACCGATCCATTTTTCCTTTTGTTTTGTCTTGATTACGCACACCTGATTTCTATTCCCTTATTATGTTCCTTATTTACCCTCTCGTCTACCTTTCTGTTTTGTCCATGATTGTTTTGTGTTACCGTGTGTGTTGGAGAGTTCTCTCATTTCGTTATGTTTCCTTGTTGGAGATATTCCGGTTTTGTATAATATTTTGAGTAAAGACTGTTGTGTTTTTTCTCAAACCTGTGTCCTACGCCTGACTCAGACAACGAACCCAGCATTTTATCACAGCTATATATATTTTTGGTCAATAGCCCAAACTCTCTGAGTTAGTGATTGCTGTTTAACAGTCTGATGGCCTTGAGATAGAAGCTGTTTTTCAGTCTCTCGGTCCCAGCTTTGATGCACCTGTACTGACCTCGCCTTCTGGATGGTAGCGGGGTGAACAGGCAGTGGCTCGGGTTGTTGTTGTCCTTGATGATCCTTTTGGCCTTCCTGTGACAATGGGTGCTGTAGGTGTCCTGGACGGCAAGTAGTTTGCCCCCGGTGATGCGTTGTGCAGATCGCACCACCATCTGGAGAGCCCTGCGGTTGTGGGCGGTGCAGTTGCTGTACCAGGTGGTGATACAGCCCGACAGGATGCAATCAATTGTGCATCTGTAGAAGTTTATGAGGGTTTTAGGTGACAAGCCAAATTTCTTCAGCCTCCTGAGGTAGAGGCGCTGTTGCGCCTTCTTCACCACACTGTCTGTGTGGGTGGACCATTTTAGTTTGTCCGTGATGTGTACGCCGAGGAACTTAAAACTTTCTTCCTTCTCCACTGCTGTCCCGTCGATGTGGATAGGGGGGTGCTCCCTCTGCTGTTTCCTGAAGTCCACGATCATCTCCTTTGTTTTGTTGAGTGAGAGGTTGTTTTCCTGACATAACACTCCAAGTGCCCTCACCTTCTCCTTATAGGCTGTCTCGTCGTTGTTGGTGATCAAGCCTACTACTGTTGTGGTCTGCAAACTTGATGATTGAGTTGGAGGCGTGCATGGCCACGCAGTCATGGGTGAACAGGGAGTACAGGAGGGGGATTTTAGGTGATAGTGGCTATGGACAAAAAACATGGCTCATGACACCAATCCTACACACTAACAACGATGCAGAAGAGAACTACAACCATGCTCAGATGAAAACAAGGAGTTTAGTAGAGAGATCTATCGGTGTCCTAAAATCCAAATTCAGATGCATTGACCGCTCTTGGGGAGTTATTTTATACAGCCCAGAAAAAAACATGCAAAATCGTAAGCTTAGCATGTATCTTGCACAACATCTGCAAACAACACAGGATGCCACACTCCAATATACCTGACATTCCACCAGCTGTACCTGAGCAGGATGTTGCCGCTGGTAGATGCAATGCTGGCCTACTAGCAAGAAATGACCTCATAAGGAGGAGATTCACATGAGAAAAAATAAGGTTTGTATGATATCGAAACAGAATTATTTTAGAATATTATTCTTCAAGTCTTCGCTTCTCCATTGCAAACGTCTTCTCCAAGGCTAACTTCTCCTTCTCAAGGGCTTATCTCTCGCCTTCCACCTTCAGCAGCTCCTCCTGCACCCTGAGCATGGCCGTGACCTCCCCCAGGAGCGTACTCTGGACAGCCAACATCTCATCCACACCAGCAGGCCTCCTTGGGGTGTCATAAAGGATAAGGATCTGAGACAGGCGCATCTCCTCTGTGTCTTCAGTGATTATCTGTTGAGAAAATACAATGAATCTGTTACGGAATGATATGTGTTGTAGGCCATTTCTAGAATAATAATAAACGTATTAAATGAGAAATCAAACAAACGCCTACCCCTGCTTGTTCTTCTGTCATATGATTATGACGATCCATGGCTCCCACATCTGGGCAAATGGGCATGTGGATGATGTCCAGTGTTATTTCTGGAAGGTCAAAAAACATAGTGTCAGCATGACAACAACGTTTGAAGAGCTGTAGGCGTGATATGATGAGAGAAGTAAACAAGTGTAACGTTAGCTGCACGACTGGATACTTTTGTAACCATGAACATTTTCTGGCACCACTGCCACAGATACAGTTGGCTACCAGACATTTAAATACAGCAAGAAAACAAATGAAATGTGCGTTATCTAGCTAGCTAGTAATTAGCAATATATTACAATATTCTAGACGTGTTATATAGCTAGAGTTAGCTCGTCAATTTGCAAAGAAGAACTTTGCTATCTTAGTGAATGTTAATGTCGTTAGCTATTTTGGCTAATTAGCTGATGTTGTTACGCATTAGCTAGCTAGCTAACTTACCGGTCGCGCAGTCCGAGTCGATGCCCGACCGCAGTCCCTGTACTACCGTCTCTCCTATCATGGACAACACCTTCTCATGAGCTGGTCCACATGAATGGTCGATACACCCCTCCAGTCTAATTCAACTCCCTGCTTCTTTCAGCTCCCTTCTTCTTAGCAGCCGACTTCTTTTTTACGGCGTCCCTTGCCATGCTGAACCTAACAAGCCAATTTATATTTTGCCGTGTTTATCAAAAGGGTTGGAAAAACTTGTTAATAACCAACTGACTGACTTTGTTTTTGTCTATAGTACTCTCTCTGGTATGCAATCTGGTTTTCGCTCAGGTTATGGATCTGTCACTGCAACCTTAAAGGTCCTAAATTATGTCACCATTTCCCTTGATTATAAGCAATGTTGTGCTGCTATTTTATTGACTTGGCCAAAGCTGTTGATACAGTAGACCATTCCATTCTTGTGGGCCGGCTAAGGAGTATTGGTGTCTCTGAGGGGTCTTTGGCCTAGTTTGCTAACTACTTCTCTCAAAGAGTGAACTGCATTAAGTCAGAACATGTGCTGCCACTACCTGTCACCAAGGGAGTACCCCAATGCTCGATCCTAGGTCCCACGCTCTTCTCAATTTACATCAACTACATAGCTCAGGCAGTAGGAAGCTCTCTCATCCATTTGTATGCAGATGATAGTCTTATACTCAGCTGGCCCCTCCCTGGATTTTGTGTTAAATGCTCTACAACAAAGCTTTCTTGGTGTTCAACAAGCTTTCTCTGCCCTTAACCTTGTTCTGACACCTCCAAAACAAAGGTCATGTGGTTTGGTAAGAAGAATGCCCCTCTCCCCACCAGTGTGCTTACTACCTCTAAGGGTTTAGAGCTTGAGGTAGTCACCTCATACAAATACTTGGGAGTATGGCAAGATGGTACACTGTCCTTCTCTCAGCACATATCAAAGCTGCAGGTGAGATCTGGACTTGGTTTCCTCTATCGTAATGGCTCCTCTTTCACCCCAGCTGCCAAACTAACCCTGATTCAGATCACC
Organism: Salvelinus alpinus; assembly: GCF_045679555.1. Lineage (NCBI taxonomy): Eukaryota > Metazoa > Chordata > Actinopteri > Salmoniformes > Salmonidae > Salvelinus > Salvelinus alpinus. Next base: position 49,351,815 of record NC_092090.1, read on the forward strand.
ATCCTACCCATGCTAGATTATGGAAACATAATTTATAAATTGGCAGGTAAGGGTGCTCTCGAGCAGCTAGATGTTCTTTACCATTCGGCCACTCTATGCTCCTCTGTAAACTGGTCATCTCTGTATACCCGTCGCAAGACCCACTGGTTGATGCTTATTTATAAAACCCTCTTAGACCCCTCTACCCCCATCTGAGATACTTACTGCAGCCCTCATCCTCCACATACTACACCCGTTCTGCCAGTTACATTTTATTAAAGGTCCCCAAAGTGCACACATCCCTGGGTTGCTCTTCTTTTCAGTTCGCTGCAGATTGCGACTGGACCGAGCTGCAAAAAACACTAAAACTGGACAGTTTTTATCTCAATCTCTTCATTCAAAGACTCAATCATGGACACTCTTACTGACGGTTGTGGCTGCTTTGGGTGATGTATTGTTCTCTCTACCTTCTTGCCCTTTGCTGTTGTCTATGCACAATAATGTTTGTACAATGTTTTGTGCTGCTACCATGTTGTGCTGCTACCATGTTGTGTTGTCATGTGTTGCTGCCATACGATGTTGTTGTTTAAGGTCTCTCTTTATGTAGTGTTGTGGTGATCTCTCTTGTCGTGATGTGCGTTTTGTCCTATTTAAAAAAAAAAAAAAATGTCATCCCAGCCCCGCAGGAGGCCTTTTGGTAGGCCGTCATTGTAAATAATATTTTGTTCTTAACTGACTTGCCTCGTTAAATAAAAAATGTAAAAACCCGACGGCATAGACCGACTCGGCCATTCTCGCCCTTCCTCTCTTTTTGGTCTCTGCAGTGACCCCGCAGTTATCAAGTCTCCCCAACAGCAACCTTTTCCTGGCTGCTATTTCCTCCACCATCACTTCATGCTCTTGTTTGCTTTAGTTTTTATTGCGCTTTCCTTGGTTATCCATTTTTGGTTTCGCTGTAGCTTGTCTGATGGCTATAATTTGTGAAAAATATAGTTTTTTTTGTGTGTGTAAAGTGTTTGCGAGCCAACTAAAAATGTTTTATTCTTGAGACATAAAGCAAAAAAATATATATAATAAAATGGGCCAAATCCTATCATCCCATTGGTTTCAAGCACATCACTAATGTCAATGCAACATAAGATATTTACTAAGTTCAAAAGGAAGATGTTCCTAAAAACTATGAATTCCTAAGAACATTTTGAGGAATTGCATTTTTGGAACTTCCAATTTTTTTCCTTAAACTTATTACATTTTTTTGTAATTAGTATTTTGTGAATCCAGACCCTGGTCTTTGTGGTTGAATCTGTGTTTGAAATTCATTGCTATTAAACAATAAAAAATTGAGTCGCACACTCCATATATAAACGTCCAGTAATTTTTGTGCCTCTTTCAGGGTGATGTCATGAATTCTTGAACCAGGTTATGTAGACAAACAGTGCAATTAGTGCAACCAATGACAATAGTGAGGGGTGTGTCATAATGATTCAGTCAATTAGAATGAATTGAGTGAAACTGTTCAATAACAATAGTTTATGGCATATGAAATATATTAGGCTATTGTTATCATATGCAAACATAATTGAATATTGTACATAATATTAGCATCAGCATACATTATTGTTTAATTCACTTTCACATATTTAATTGTTTCCTATTTCATGTATATTTGTTACATGTAATCTTTTGGTTCAACCTTAATGTATAATAAGAATCATCAACTGGGGGAACGTATTAGGTGTACCCTAATAAGCTGTAGAAAGAATATATCAATTTGTAAGCCTTGTTCATAAAAGAGTGAATTGTTCATAAGAAGGGCCTGAGATCAAAGTCAATATTCAGACCACTAGGGGTCAATGTTTTTAGATAGGATATCCAGTAGGCCTCCCTTTGTAGTAGTAGGATCTTGATGTTACCTCCTCTCCTTGGTGGAGCAACATCCTCAATTTGAGGGAGGAGATTGGATGGTGATCTGCTACTGGATAGTCAATGCTCTTACACCTGATTGAGCTGCGGTGTTCAGCTATGCGTGGTTTTAATTGTCTTTTTGTTTGTCCCATGTGTCTTTTCCACATAAACAGGTGATGATATAGATTACTCCCTTGCTCTTTCATTGAGATGATATCCCTAACAGGGATTTTTCAACCTGTATGTGGGGTGTCTGAAGGATGTTTTTATAGTGCTATTGCACTGTGCGCATGACCCACATTTGTAGTTCCCATTTGGAATGTGTGTAAAGAGTGTCTGAGTGGGCTCAGGGGGCAGGTCAGATCTCACCAAACTATCTCCAATATTGCGACCATGCTTATAGACCAACAGTGGGGGCTCCTTGAAGAGGTGTGTGATTTTTTGTTGTTGTCTGATTGCAGAATATGCCAGTGCTTTTTCAGGATGGCTTTCATTTTCTCCGAACGGTTGCGTTGTTTTTCTTTGGTTGAGTTTTTAGTAATTCCTCTCTTGGTTTTTGAGATATTTTCATCATTGCAGCATCAATATTATGTCCTTGTAGCCTCTTATTTAGAATGTATCTGTCATTTTTCTTGCATTGCTGTCAAAATCTGTCTGGTGGCCACAGATTAGTTTAACCTTGCATAACTGGCTATATGGTAGACCATTCTTGAGGGGAAGGGGATGCATACTATCCGTACATAGCAAGGTATTGCGGTCTGTGGGCTTTGTGTATAAGTCTGCTTGACTGAGGGACCTGACAGATAATTGTATGTGTAAGGTACAGAGATGACATGGTCGTTTTAAAATCATGTTAACCACTATTATTGCACACAGAGTGAGTCCATGCAATGTATTTGACTCCTGAATTTATTTAGGCTTGCCATAACAAATGGTTTAAATACTTATTGAGTCAAGACATTTCGGCTTTAAATGTTTTAATAATTAGTAACATTTCAAAAAACGTAATTCCACTTTGACATTATGGAGTATTGTGTGTAGGCCAGTGACACAATCTCAATTTAATCAATTTTAAATTCAGGCTGTAACACAACAAAATGTGGAAAAAGTCACTAAGAGTTAGCTTTCCCTCGTTTTTATTTTAATTACATCAACACCTTTTTTGAATATTCAAACGGAAGGCACTGGTCATAATTCATCTTTCCCTGTGATTTGAGGGTCACTATTAACAACTTTGTTGAATTTATTCAAGGTCATCTAAACTTTTAGGCCTCAACTATCGCTACATCTGTAATAAATACACTTTTGGGGTTTCGGGATAATTTTTTGCATGTTTTTTGCATGTCTGTATGGTGTAGGAAACACCATGCCTAACACATAGCATACTGTGCATTCGGAAAGTATTCACACCCCTTCCCTTTTCCACATTTTGTTACATTACAACCTTATTCTAAAATGGATTTAAAAAACATTTCCCTCATCAATCTACAGACAATACCCCATAATGACAAAGCAAAAACAGGTTTTTAGAAATGTTTGCAAATGTATTTTTAATTTTTTTTTTTTTTTTAAACGGTCCCTTATTTACATAATTATTCAGACCTTTTGCTATGGGACGCAAAATTGAGCTCAGGTGCATCCTGTTTCCATGATCATCCTTGAGATGTTTCTACAACTTGGAGTCCAACTGTGGTAAATTCAATTGATTGGACATGATTTTGAACAGCAACGCACCTGTCTATATAAGGTTGACAGTGCATGTCAAAGCAAAAACCAAGCCATGAGGTCAAAGGAATTGTCCGTAGAACTCCTAGACAGGATTGTGTCGAGGTACAGGTCTGGGGGAAGGGTATCAAACAAATTCTACAGTATTGAAGGTCCCCAAGAACACAGTGACCTCAATCATTCTTAAATGGAGGAAGTTTGGATCCACCAAGACTCTTCCTAGAGCTGGCCACCCGGCCAAAACGAAGCAATCGGGGGAGAAGGACCTTGGTCGGGGAGAAGGACCTTGGTCAGGGAGGTGACCAAGAACCCAATGGTCACACTGACAGAGCTCCAGAGTTCCTCTGTGCAGATGGGAGAACCTTCCAGAAGGACAACCATCTCTGCAGCACTCTACCAATCAGGCCTTTATGGTAGAGTGGCCAAACGGAAGCCACTCCTCAGTTAAAGGCACATGACAGCCCAAAAGACACCTAAAGGACTCTCAGACCATGAGAAATAAGATTCTCTGGTATGATGAAACCAAGATTGAACTCTGGCCTGAATGCCAAACCACCCATCTAGAGGAAACCTGGCACCATCCCTACGGTGAAGCATGGTGGTGGCAGCATCATGCTGTGGGGATGTTTTTCAGCGGCGGGGACTGGGAGACTGGTCAGGATCGAGGGAAAGATGAACAGAGCAGAGAGATCCTTGATGAAAACCTGCTTCAGGTTTTCAGGTGAAAACTAAAAAACGTAACAAATCTGGAAAAAGTAAATGGGTCTGAATGCTTTCCGAATGGGCTGTATTTCTGAAGAAAATGTGTTATTCGTAATGATCTGTCGAGAACAAAAATTGGTGAGTGGTAATCTAAATTGCATATAGCAGCTAAAACAAAATATCACCCAAAAATGGCAGCCCCTCTTGATTTACTAGTGGAACACCTGACCAACTCAGTTTTTGCGAATCCTAAAGTGGTCACATGTTCTCAACTGAGTCTCGTGTAGAAACGCAAAATCTGAAAACCCTTAAAATGTGACCCCCTTTACGTTCCATGAAGTTATTGTATAATTTGATGGGCGGAGGTTAGGTTAGCGGTTAAAAGCGTTGGGCCATCAACCGACAGATTGCTGGTTTGAATCCATGAGCCGACTAAGTGTAAAATATGTTGATGTGCCCTTGAGCAAGGCACTTAACCCTAATTGGTCCTGTAAGTCGCTCTGGATAAGAGCGTCTGTTAATTGACAAAAATGTAAACATGTAAATGTCTTTGTTTGGCCACCATGAACACCCACGTTATACACACCTGTCATTAGAATAATGAAGTACGGTGTTAAATAGTTGAAACGAGTATGGGGAATAACTGAAAGGACAACTAAAAAATAACATAACTTAATGTGTATCTTGTTAAAATGGTGGAGTAGAGTAGACATTTTCATTTTGGTTATGCACACATCACTAAGTAATTTGACATTGTTGGTCCAAGAATGAATCTAGTAGAAACTGCTCATTCTCCTCAATACTCACTTCAGCATGTGTGAGAGCCGCTGGAATCACACATTTCCTGCTCTCTACCCGATGTGTGTGTGTATGTGTGCAGGCACTGCGGCGGAACAGTGGGAGAAGGGAGCAGGCCTGAGTAGAGTAGGGAGGTAGGTGCGCTGTGTTCTGCACTACACACCAAGCAGTGCACTGACTGGGGCCTGGAGAGAGGGGTGGATAGGAGGAGGGGCACATTCACACTAACCCTCCCGTGAGTTAGCTGTGGAGGAGGCCTCCACGCCTGGATAAACCCCATCAAAAGCGTATTAGCCCTCCCTCCCTTCCCCCCCCTTCCACTCCCCCCGTCCCCCCCTTTCACACTTCTCCTCCCCCTGCTGTATAATAGTATCTGGTCGAGCCACGTGGCGTGCCGACACGCAGTCGGGCAAAAGGGGAGCGATGATGAATTGCTCCCTGTTGGTGTTATCCGTGATGATAATTATTAATTTTCTCCCCCTCTTCCCTGGGAACGGGGGTCCGGAATGTGGCGGCATTCCAGAGCGGGCCGCCGGAAAGCCCGCTGTCATCATTTATCCCCGACAGATCCTGGGCCGAAGGCTAAACGCTGATGAAAATAAAAAGCGCTCATTTGATTTGTCCCGTTTTCGCAGTTTGTGTTTCCCCCCCCCGTAAGTCCTCCTCTCTCATTCAACGTCCCCCTTTCTCACTCCCTCCTGGTCTCTTCCACCTTCTCTTTCTCTCTCTCTCCTTCTATTTCTCTCCCTCCCTCTCTCTCTCCCTAACCTATGCAGAGGTGGGTGGGCTGTAGTATTGTGGGGGTCTTATTTTTGGCTACCCACCATGGTTAACTAAGCCCGTACTCTGCTTCAGTCTTTGGTGTTTCAAATTGCAGTAATGAAGCTTTGAGCTGATTAAGCTGGAATTAAGCCTATTTATCCCAGTTTGGAAGCATTTCCTTTTCACTTTTTCATTCTTCCATTTTACTTTCTGTACTGTCATGCCATTACATTTTTCAGAAATACAGTATCTGTAGGATTTTTTTTAATATGGATCATAAAGTCAATTTTAGTTGTCGAGATTATTGTTTCTCTCTTACGGAGCTCCAGAGCTTCACTGCGACTATCCTGCCTAGTCTAAATCACTGCTCAATTTCAACAGTCCTCTTATCCAGTCGAATGAAGGCCAACCTATTGTCTGGAATAAGGCAGTCATTGTTAACAAAATGAGGTTTACTTTTAGTAGTTTGTGTTGAACAATTCGTCATGAGTAGTTTTAGACCGTATATTTATAAGGTCTAAGGTTTAGTTGTCTGTATTAAGAGGCTGCTGATTTGTTTTGTTCAGGCAGAGTGTATTTGTGAGGATTATGAAAGTTAAGCATTCTAGAGACTTGGGTTCAGGTAAGAGCAGTGCTGCCAATGCAACCTGTGATCTCACGCTTTATAACGTTGAACCCTCAACTCACCAGACATTTCCAAACATAGAACAAAATATGAGTTGTTTGTAAGTTTCATTTCTTTGACTGTTTCTAATTCACTTCCTCTCGCTCTCTCCCGTCGAAAAAGTTGAAAACAACGCAGAGGTGACAATCAATCCCGCTTATGAGGTGTTGTCAACGGCGACGAGAGCCGAGGGTGATCTCTACCTCAAAAAACGAGCGAGAGGTGAATCCACTCGGCCTGACAAGCAATTAGGCCTAATTTCCCAATTACCTCGCGACTGAGCGTTCCTGTGGCGTTCATTAAAAGCCATAATTGCGTTGGGTTGACATGCTCCTTTTTCCCACTTTGGGATGTTTCTCCCAGTCTGGCTCGGTGCTAGTGCTAGGTTCCCGCCCCTGCCTGTCTGAATCAATAAAGGCTGATTGTAGAACGCGGCGTTGAGTGTGTGGAACATGGAGTCGATGACGGCCCAGTGATTATGAAGTATGGACCCCCGGTTTGTTTGTGTGTGTGTCCAACCTCCTTTTCTCGGGGCACACATTCACACTTGCTATGAAGTTCCTGAGCTGGGTGTGTTGAACCGCACCTTTAATACTGATGTGTGGTGTAAATACTAAGGATAAGGTCTCGCTCATTTCAAGGATTGCTGTGCCTGAGGGATATTTTAGCTTCATGGCCCACCAAGTTCAACCACCACCCTCTCAGAAGTAAGCTATCATGACTCCTTCACTATTTCACACTCACTGTCTCTCTATTTCCCTCTCTCTTTTCCTTCTCTGCCATGCTCTTTTCCGTGTCTAAAACTCCCTCCCATTGCTCGCTCTTTCTCTCCCCTTGCATTGATTCTGGTCCTCTTTGTCTGCGAGAACCGGCATCCAAATTGTCAGCTGCGGCAGGATTAAAAGCTATTAGTTCCGCATCATTGCCACTACAAGTGCGCTCTAGAGATTGATAGAGTGACTCTCTTCCTTCAGTTGGGGGAGAAACAAGAGGAAAACTGGCCTGAGGGGGTCGTTTTTACCTCACACATCTAAAGAGAACAGTCACCTCCTGTGTGTGTGTGTGTGTGTGTGTGTGTGTGTGTGTGTGTGTGTGTGTGTGTGTGTGTGAGAGAGACTGAGATTTCAATTTGCTTAGTTATGTGAATTGTTTTTCACTCAAGTGTTTGTTTATAGCTTAAGGCTCAGTCATGTATTTGGAGTCTGAAATGAACACCCACCATGAATTCATAGAAATAGTGTAATTACAAAATGATGATCTATTCACAAATGGCTGTGCAATATACATCTATACTGTACACACATACCATTCAAGAATACCCACGGCATTACATACACGCACAGGCCTACCCTTTAAGAGCAATACAAACAATAAGACATGCACAAACACACAGGGGTTTATTTTCATCATGAAATTACTCTCACTTTACAATACACGGGCTGTGTCTGATTTAGACCTAGTAGCCACCACATTGAAAAGCAGACATTGCTTATTTTGTGTAACACACCGGTTTCAGCCGGTCAGCAAAATACGCCCAGTATTGTCAGGGACGGCCAAAAAGTCATTTATTTATTTTGTGAAGCGACAGGCCTCTGAGACGAGGGGAGGTGTACCACATGGGACCGTGGCTCCATGTTGTTCTTAGGTGGGAGGTTGCGGAGAGGGGACCCTTGGTTCTATTGAGTACTGCCCCTCCACAGCGAGCCGCGACTGCCCACACAGTAGCTGTGGGATGATGCCAAAGGTTTAGCACCCACTCAAGAAATAATGTATTTTGGTTTACCTTGGTGTCCATATCCTGTGACATGTAGATATACACTACCAGTCAAACATTTTAGAACGCCTACTCATTCAAGAGTTTTCTACATTGTAGAATAATAGTGAACACATCAAAACTATGAAATAATACGTATGGAATCAGGTAGTAACCCAAAAAGTGTTATTTGAGATTCTTCAAATAGCCACCCTTTGCCTTGATGACAGCTTTGCACACTCTTGGCATTCTCTCAACCAGCTTCATGAGGTAGTCAACTGGAATGCATTTCAATGAATAGGTGTGCCTTGTTAAAAGTACATTTGTGGAATTTCTTTCCTTAATGCGTTTGAGCCAATCAGTTGTGTTGTGACAAGGTAGGGGGGGTATACAGAAAATAGCCTTATTTGGTAAAAGACCAAGTCCATATTATGGCACACTTAACCAGCATGGCTACCACAGTGATACGCCATCCCATCTGGTTTGGGCTTATTTATTTTATTTAACCTTTATTTAACTAGGCAAGTCAGTTAAGGACAAATTATTATTTACAATGACGGCCTACCCCAGCCTAACCCGGACAACGCTGGGCCAATTGTGCGCCACCCTATGGGACTCCCAATCACGGCTGGATGTGATACAGCCTGTATTCGAACCAGGGACTGTAGTGACGCCTCTTGCACTGAGATTCAGTGCCTTAGACCACTGTGCCACGCGGGAGCCCAAAGTGGGCTTAGTGGGATGATCATTTGTTTTTCAACAGGACAATGACCCAACACACCTCCAGGCTGTGTAAGAGCCTTTTCAGCATTTTACCATCAGGCTCTGACCCATGGCCACATTTCCCTGTATTCACAGACCAAGCTTCTGGCGCACTCTGTCATACACTGTGTCGCTGTGTAACCTTTGTGGGGGGAGGGATTAAGGTCAGGACCTTGTCCACTGTATAGCATTTTCCATTTGAGGCCAAAAGAGAGGTTTTGTCCAACGCTGTGCCATTACTCTGACTTCCATTGAAAAGTAAAAGAGAGTTTTTTTTTCTTCAATAAATGTAAAGAAATTCAGTGGATTAACAATCAATAAACAAACAGTAATGTTAATAACCGAAATGAAGCTAAAACAAAAATGGTTGTGACCGTTTTGGTTTTGACAATTTAGACTTATTTTGGACATTAATGTATCCCCATAGCTAGCATATGGCTAGCTAGCTCCCAACACTTTGAAGAAAATAAGTGAAAAGGTTAGTAAATCTTTATGTATGGTTTTGGGACTACAATATATGTTTTTGAGGATGTAAATTTTACATTTCACTTATTTTCTTCAAAGTGTTGGGAGACAGACCACTCACTATATGGCCATGATGGAAAGGGGTGCATCCCATTTCCTGGTTATAATTGTATTGAAACAAGCATTTCGCTACACCCGCAATAACATCTGCTAAACATGTGTATGTGACCAATTCAAGTGGATTTGATTTGAGGTGTGTGGCTTAAGGCGCATTCATTCTTCAGTCTTTTAATGTGTGTTTCGCTAATAACATCCAAAGTGGGGACAATACTTTCAGAGAAACAAATAATTAAACAAAAACGACTAACTAGTTCAAGATTTTCTATTGAAATAATAGTGTTACATTTTTGACTCTCAATACGAATGTGTATCTGAACAAAGATTTTGTAATATCTTAATTTAACAATATGTTTGTTATTGTCTTAAAATGAATTAGAATATATCATGATGTAAATAATTGTCCTAAGCTTGGAGACATATTTGTTTTCAAACCATTTTAACCACTTCTGTAGAATGACCCACATAGTGCACTACTTTTGACCAGGGCCCCTAGGGCTCTTAGGTCTAAAGTATTGCACTATGTAGGGAATAGGGTGCCATTTGGGACAGGCCCCAGGTTATCCAAACAAGTCCAGCCCCGGTGGTGTTAAAATATCACATTCTAACAACCCTCTCATATTTCATTTCCAGGCCATCGTGGGCTACTTTGACATTTTCTTCGACAGAGACTGCGGCAACAAGGTAAGCAGCATGCAGCGGCCCTTCCGTTTTTAACAGCCACCCAATTACATTCACGATTTGGCGTTCCCCACATCCTTGGGAGGCAATCGACACCGGGGCATTTCCTGATTGCTGATGTAAGCACCCACCGGAGCTGGCCACTCGGAACGGCCAATGCCAAGCTCCACAGGGGACGTGCCGACAAGTCTTTTAATTGCACGTCCTATTTTACCTACAATGTGAGCATAACTGCTGAGATGTAACGCTACACCACGTGTAATGGGAACTAAGGTTTTAAATGTGTGAATGAAATACATCTAGTCTTTAGAAGACTATGAGTAGGATAGAAGTACAAGATGGGTTTAGTAGGTTTAAGAGTGTGAGAGCGGTTAATGTTCTACTACAGTTGTGGAAGTTTTAGATGAGCCACAGAAATAGAAGTGTCACAATGGAATGAGTTGTTATCCTTATTCCTCACTGTTGTAAGTTCATGTTGATTGCTGTTGCCCAAGACTAAATAACATGTTCTGCTTTTGAATCACAGGTGATGTTCTCCACGGGGCCACAGGTCACCAAGACGCATTGGAAGCAGACAGTATTCCTGCTAGAAAATCCCATCCCTGTACAAGCAGGTCAGTTTCCCATACAGCACTGGTTTCCTGAATGTGTGTGTGTGCGTGTGTGTGTGTGTGTGTGTGTGTGTGTGTGTGTGTGTGTGTGTATGGACATGTCTTTGTGTCTATTGTGGGTGCACTGCACGCACACCCAGCTGTCACCTGTGATGTTATTTTCTTTTACACGCCGATCTTCCTCGAACATCATACTGAGAGCCAGGTAATCTGTCAGTGGTGCTGATGTAGTCAGGGTGTGCAACACTAGCTATCTGTCACCTATAGAGAGACAGGGTGAGATCAAAACTAATCAGTCAGTCATCAAAAACACCATGTAAAACTTTATCTGATAGCTGTCATGACTGTCCACGAGAATCCAAATAGATCAGGTTTGCAATAAATAACTTCAATCAGACCCCTCTCATCCTAGAGGGGTGAAGGAAAGAACTAGGGGGGTTAACAACTCACGCCCTGTTGTAAATCAAGGGAGAAGATTCAGGTCTGCACTCTCAAGATTCACCAAAGGAATGTACTTCGATTCAACAGACTTTTTCCCGCTAAAACTCTAACACTTTCAAAAGCGAGTACTGGAACAATATTTCTAACATAGAACATGGGGAAGGTGCGAGGCGATCTATAGAACACTAATGTCACTTTGTTCATTATTTTAAGATGACGTTAAAATGGAAATTCTGTAACTTGGAAAGTATACCCACTACATGTATGAAGTTTTCATACTCTGAGTTGTGCATGTAATATGAACAATGATGAAAGTGTTTTTGTTAAGAGAGACATGTGATTTGAGAAGCCATAAGAGATAATTGTTTTTATAACTTTGCACACTGAGTAGCTATGGCCCGGAGTAAGGTCAGGGAGTGTGCCAGCCTGCCGGACCTGTCTCTTTTGAGCAAACTGTATAAATAGTGGGTTAAGAAAAGAAAAAAATCAAACCAGAAAGACGTGAAGCTGCAGCTGCACCTTTAAAGTGGTTTGAACTTTGAATCTCAACACGAGGTGGAGACGATAAAATCACCTCCCGGACAATCACTCGTCAGGCTGATTAGCTGTCCTAATTAAAGTATCTTCAAAAGGGAATTTAAGTAGGACCATTCTGTTACTCTGCTCAAACCATTGTATTATGCTACTCTCATCACCCCACTGGGGAAACATCGACACGGCTGGCTAGCCTATCTTCAAAGAAGCATCTTCAAGAGCGAATCTAAGGAAAACCCAACTCTGTAGTTCTGTTCAGGACAACACAGCAATTCACCGGATACCAGCCAACTACAAAGAAGGACAACAGTAGAAGACTTGTTGGAACCATTTTGGACAATCAAAGCCTTACAAGCGTGCCGCAAAAAGGCCCAACCCCCTTCCCAAGGCTACCTTGTCCACCGAGAGATTCCCGGTGAACCCAGGCATTTCACGTAAATACATTCACGATTTCTTACTCAAAGTGGGTGGCGGTTTGTGTGCAAAGTATATGGTTATTGTAAGTGAGAGTCGTTTCTGAATGTACCAATGTTTAGTGTCTCTGTTCCCCTCTCTATCGCTTCTTTAACAAATAAGTTGACTGTTTATAGATGCGATAGGTAAATACCTTTTTGAGTTTCGTTCTGGAGATGGTAACTCTTTAAAGAACCGCTCTCGTGGTGCCGCAGATCATAGTGAGTTAATTGTTACATGATTAATTTAATCGGGGAACAATTAAACATAGTTAATTAGATTAATAAGTCTTCAGATTAATGTTAAAGTCAAGTCACGACATAGCTTACCTCAAGCAAGCGCGTACTAATACACAGAACGTTTATAACTGAACAGAACATATAAAGAAAAACGTTTTATAACTAAGCCAATTAAAATATAATTTTATGAAGTGATGCTGTTACTGATGTGATATGTATGAAGCTGTGTGTATGCAGTGAATGTAAGTGTATGATGTGAATTGTGGTGTGTGTGCACGTACATTACATTACATTGTGAACAATGGTGTGAGTATGTACAGTATGTTTTGAACGATTGTGTGTGTGTGTGTGTGTGTGTGTGTGTGTGTGTGTGTGTGTGTGTGTGTGTGTGTGTGTGTGTGTGTGTGTGTGTGTGTGTGTGTGTGTGTGTGTGTGTGTGTGTGTGTGTGTGTGTGTGTGTGTGTGTGTGTGTGTGTGTGTGCGTGTGTGTGTACAGTACTTCAAGGAACGTGTGTTTGTGTATGTATAGTACTATACTTCGTGAACGATGGTGTGTGTGTTGTATGTGATGGCCTGTGTGCGTTATCGTAATGGGAATCAGGGACGTGTCCAGTGATGTTGGGATGGATGAGAGCATAGCTCCGTGCTGTCCAGTCTTCCCCCACTACCATCAGATAGGAGGCTAGTGTAATGAATGGCCTCTATGGGGACTGGACATCCACTGTCCCCAAGTAAAGCACCACTCAGCCCTGGCCAGATCCACAGCCACGATGACTGTCATCCCACTGACGCTCCCATAACATTAACGCAACGTTCACATTGCGTCCGTCAGTTAAGTGCCAGTCCTGCTGTCGAATGTGTTGAGACACTGCAGTGTTGAAATGTGTTATGACGGTGCGAAGCAGCAGTTAGCCGGTGTAAAAGCAGACACATTAAAACATTGCCAGAAATGGCCAGATGTGTTGAGACACTGTAGTGTTAAAATGTGTTTTGATACTGCAGTGTGTTAAAATGTGTTCTCTCACGGCCAATTCCCATGATTGTAAATGGTTAAGACACTGCATGGTGTTGAAATGTCTTGAGTAGGGATGGGTACCAAAACCCGGTATTAAACGGGCCCCGGGGCTAAATTATAAAAGACCGTAGTATCGATAAGCTCCGACGTTATCGGGTCTGCATTCAGTACTGGAGAAATTAAGAAAATACATTTCCTATTTATTATTGCTACATAAACATTATCTTGCACATTTTATCTCACCAACCGTTTCTAATTTGCAATAAGATTAAGACATTCGTTTATGATGCATTTTCGCTTTTCCCAATCCAGAAGAGAGATCTCTCTCGCACGGAGCCTGTCTCTCTCACCCGCTACAGTGCACACACACACAAGAAAGACCCTGCTCTTAATTAGTGACGATGGCAGAGAGAACTAAACGTTCAAAAGTGTGGTTACACTTCACCAGAGTCGATGCTGACAAGTGCAACAAGACTTTTGCTTGTAAGGGCGGAAACACGAGCAATCTGTCCAAACATCTATTGAAAGTGATCATGTACAGGCAGAGAAATGCACAGTTTTCGACTGCCAGGCTCGTAGTTCATCTTTCGTTGCCCGATCTACGTTAGGTATGTATGCTAGCAGCCTATAGCCCACACACGGAGTTAACTAAATTATGAGAACATGGGTTCATGATCAAAAGTAACCATTAGCCAGCTGATTGTTTAGCTATGGGTGCGTTCATAAATTCAATCACCCATTTAAAGATTTTGCAACTTTTTTGTTAAAGTTGCAGCTACAATGAACCAACCCACTCCTCCCTCTAATACTGCTGGTCCAAGCCAAAGACAAGCCCAAAGCACCTTCATGCTGGCAGCTAGTGGGAGGATGACTAAGGAGAGGGTGAACGAGTGCCACCTAGTGAAAAGGCCTACACCCCTTTGCAACAGTGGATTCCAAGGGCTTTAGGTGACAGTCTGTTGAGTTGTATTAATGTTTAGGATATAGTAGTATTAAAGGGTTGTATGCTAGTCCCATCACTCCACAATACACAACAACACAATAATTCAATAATGATAATTCAACACATGGATTATCTTGTTTTACCATAGGGAGATGAGCAAGGCACTCAACCCCAAATATACCCCTCCCTCCAGGAGTTACCTCAGTGACACATTAATTCCTACCAGGTATGATGTAGAAAAGGCCATCACATCAGACAGGTGAACCAGCCTCTGTTAGGACCACTATCTCACTGTTACAGTGGACTACACAAGCCAGGGCAGTGTAAAACAGAAGGTCCTCCACACCATGGCAGTGTACAAATCGCAAACTGGCGAAGTAGTGGCAGAGGAGATCTCCGACATTCTGGAAGAGCTTGAGATGGAGCCGAGCAAGATTGTAGCTGTGACTGTTGATAATGCTGGCGATATGGATGCTGCCATCAAGAGGCTACACATCCTAAAAACAGGATGCTTTGCGCACACATTGAATCTGGCAGCGCAGAAAATCTACAAAATTAGTTCCATTGATAAATGGGCAGCCCGAATCAGAGCAGGGGTCGTGTTGTTCAAGATATCCAAAACAGTCTTGAAGGAAAAGCAGCAGCTCCTTGGTAAGAAGCCAGTTCAATCTATTAAATAATTATTTTGAAATTCCCACATTTAACAATTTAATTCTGTATTCAAGTGTGCGGTAGTTAATTGTTTGTTGATTTTTGTTGTTTCAGGCCTTCCGCAACACTCAGTCATCCTTGATGTCAAGACCAGATTCATGAAGCCGTATCCAGTGATCCAAGCAGCAGCCTTGGACCCATGACTGCGAAAAGCAATGACCAAGGACAACCTGGACTGTCTGAAGGACGAGGACTTCCATAAGGCTGAGGAGTTTGTCCAGCTCATGAGAATCCTCTATACATCCACACTGTGTGTGTCATGTGAAAAGAATGCCACCTGTGGACAGATCATACTCATCCTCCACAAACTGGATGAGCACTTCACTGTGAAGCGTGAAGATACAACGTTTGTGGCAACCATCAAAGAGAAGGTGTGGGAGAACCTCTCTGAGCGTTATCAAGATGAGGACATTCAAGCCTTCCTGCGTGAGGCCACAGCAATGGACCCCAGATTTAAAGGGAGGCCGGTGAGTGACGCCACCTGGGACAGGCTGAGGAAGGCAACTGTTAAGGCCAATGTGACAGGAGCAACACCAGGGCTGTCAGAGGAGCCGGAGCAGACAGACACAGAGCACCTGCATCAGGAGGAGGAGTCTGAAGGAGAGGAAATGGAGGAGACAGTCCCTCCATTGTACCAAAAACAAGGCGTGCCTTGGAGGAGCTGTTCTCAGAGGAGGACAGGGACACCTCGTCCCTCACCCTTGGCGAGCGTGTTGACCTAGACGTTGAGCTCTACAAAGGCCTGACTCCCCTCCCCATGGCTGAAAATCCTGTGATGTGGTGGTGGGAGAAGAGAGCTACTCTGCCCCTCCTCGCAAACATTGCAACAAGCTACCTTTGTGCTCAAGCCTCCTCCTGATCTTTCTCCAGAAGAACTGCTAAGAACTTTTGCGGCCTACCTGCGTGCCCCACCCGCGTTGATCTATACCACTGCATTTTCTTTTGCAGGAAAATATTGATAATTTAATTTGTTTTACATTTCCATCATCACAACATTAGAGTATAATAGTGATTTGTTCAAAACATTGCTGTTTCTTTTGCTGTAAATAAATGTTTATTTTATTTATTTTACATTTCAGAAAATAAAGCAATGTTAATTCTGTTCTTAATTTGTTTAGGGTTTTTTTCTCGTAAAAAAATAACAACAAGAACCGAAAAGAATACCGTTTAAGTACCGGATCGATAAGCAGTATCGGTAAGAGTAGCAATACCATTAAAATCTTAACGATACCCATCCCTAGTCTTGAGACACCTCAGTGTTAAAATGGGTTAAGACTCTGCAGTGTTCAAATGGGTTAAAACGCTGCAGAGTGTGTACAAAGGTCGACTAGCATCTGCTGACAGTCTGGCCCGACTCATAACAGCAGCCGCTGCCATATGCACACTGTGTGTGAGTGGGTGGGTGGGTGAGTGAGTGAGAAAGGGATTTGTAGTGACTGTTCTATTTTTTTTCTTAATTTAATCTTATTGAAGAGTAAACCAGTTTGGTACAATCTACAGTGCTCCGGTAGTGCTTCTCTATCCATCAACGCTCTGGATACACACACACACACGCCCTGCTGGCCTCATGCATGCACATTTCATTCTTCAAACAAGCAGACACCCACAAATGCCTTCCAGCCCTAAGGTAAATTAGCTCAATGCTCTCTGTATTTCGCGCTAGCTGACTTACCCGCTCTCCTTAGGCATCAGTGAACAGAGTGATGAGATCCCCAAGTTAGGCTGTGATCACTCACTACTGCTGGAATGCCCCCCCCCCCCCCTCACACACACACACACACACACACACTAACACGTGCACACACATCTCACTATTATCACAACACTCACTACTGCTGAAATGGGCTACACACTCACACACCTGCCTCTGTCATTACTCACAACTGGTGGAATGGGCACTGCCCTGCATACTAAACACCCTCAAAACAGACCAACTCACCTGGAAATATGTTGTGTACGTGGGTAATTACAGCGGTATGGATGTGACATTACAAACAAAATCACAAGTTAAATGTCTCACAGAATGGACAGACAAAACATAAATGAAATGTTTGAGGCATACTCCAATAAACATACATCTAAATATTGGCATATTGGAGAAAGAAAGCAAATAAAAGGTCTCGTGGCTGTGACAAGCTTTTTGGGGAGACATATTAGCGAAAGTCGGAGATTGTAAATCTTTTGTAAGGAATTAGGGTGACGTTTGGCACGCAGACAGAAGCGGCAGGAAATACGTTCATCCTCCCTTTCCTCTATCAGCTCAGAGCATAGAAAAAGGAATAGAATGGTATGGCTAGAAAAAAGTGCCATTTGACTACAAGCCAGGTTCACATCAATGGTGGTGGGATTATCTCTCTTTCTCTCTCTACATACAGCATTCCATTGCGATATACAGTTTTTGATTACCGATAGATAGGCCTGGTGCATGGTTCTGACTCTGTCTGTCTGGTGGCCAACCTGCCTATACTGTGCCCCCCCCCCCCCCCCCCCACCACGCTCTCCCTCCCACGCTAGCTCTATATGAAAGATGCAAGTGTTTGTGTTCTCGGAAGTATGGCCACTAATCAGTCTCCTCCATTACAAAAATACAAAATCTTCCTAGTGGAATCTAATCTTGGCGTGCAAGAAGTCGAAGGGATAAATTGTGCAAGGAGGTCGACTCTCCTTGAGGTCGACTCATCTTTGTTAACAGTTGGGAAAATGGCAGGGAAAGGCGAGCGACAATATGAAGGAAGTCCTGTATGGCAATACTTTGAGAAATGAAATTAGGTGGATTTGAGGTACAGTATTGGTAGTACAGGAGCAATGCTTAACCTTCTGGAAGGGACGCACCATGACACTCAAACCATTTCTTGCAGCAGGGCAGCTACATTGTGAGTTCACTTGGAATTGTATACATTTTTCTTATTGTTTTAACGTTACCATTTATTTTCCATTCCCCCCCCCCCCCCCCCCCCGTAGAAAGAGAGATGGCCTTCGTCCCAAGTGGCATCCTATTCCCCTATACAGAGCATTCCGAAAAGTATTCAGACCCCTTGACTTTTTCCAAATTTTGTCACGTTCCAACCTTTAAATCGTTTTTTTGCCCTCATCAAACTACACACAATACCCCATAATGACAAAGCAAAAACTGGTTTTTATACATTTTTGCAATAAAAAAAAAAAATGATATTACATTTACTTAAGTATTCAGAACCTTTACTCAGTAATTTGTTGACGCACCTGTGATTACAGCCTCGAGTCCTCTCGGGTTATGACGCTACAAGCTTGGCACACCTGTATTTGGGGAGTTTCTCCCATTCTTTCCTGCAGATCCTCTCAAGCTCTGTCAGGTTGGATGGAGAGCGTCACTGCACTGCTATTTTCAGGTCTCTCCAGAGATGTTCGATCGGGTTCAAGTTCGGACTCTGGCTGGGCCACTCAAGAACATTCAGAGACTTGTCCCGAAGCCATTCCTGCTTTGTCTTGGCTGTGGGCTTAGGGTCGTTGTCTTGTTGGAAGGTGAACCTTCACCTCAGTATGAGGTGCTGAGTGCTCTGGAGCAGATTTTCATCAAGGATCTCTCTGTGCTTTGCTCTGTTCATCTTTCCCTCGATCCTGACTAGTCTCCCAGTTCCCTCCGCTGAAAAACATCCCCACAGCATGATGCTGCCACCACCATGCTTCACCGTAGGGATTTCCTCCAGGTTTCCTCCAGATGGGTGGCTTGGCATTCAGGCCAGAGTTCAATTTTGGTTTCATCAGACCAGAGAATCTTATTTTTCATGGCTTCCGTTTGGCCACTCTACCATAAAGGCCTGATTGGTAGAATGCTGCAGAGATGGTTGTCTTTCTGGAAGGTTCTCCCATCTCCACAGAGGAACTCTGGAGCTCTGTGGAGTGTCCATCGGGTTCTTGGTCACCTCCCTGACCAAGGCCCTTCTCCCCCGATTGCTCAGTTTGGCTGGGGGCGGCCAGCTCTAGGAAGAGTCTTGGTGGTTCCAAACTGCTCCCATTTAAGAATGATGGAGGCCACTGTGTTCTTGGGGACCTTCAATGCTGCAGACATTTTTTGGTACCCTTCCCCAGAGCTGTGCCTCGACACAATCATGTCTCGGAGCTCTACGGACAATTCCTTCGAACTCATGGCTTGGTTTTTGTTCTGACATGCACTGTCAACTGTTGGACCTTATATAGACAGGTGTGTGCCTTTCCAAATCATGTCCAATCAATTAAATTTACCACAGTTGGACTCCAATCAAGTTGTAAAAACATCTCAAGGATGATCAATGGAAACAGGATGTACCTGAGCTCAATTTGGAGCCTCATAGCAAAGGGTCTGAGCAGTTATGTAAATAAGGTATTTCTGTTTTTTATTTTTAATACATTTGTAAAAATTCTGAAAACATGTTTTTTCTTTGTCATTACGGGGTATTGTGTGTGGATTGATGAGGAAAATAATAATATTTAATACATTTTAGAATAAGGCTGTAACGTAACAAAATGTGGAAAAAGTCAACGGTTCTGAATACTTTCCAAATACACTGTACAAGGCACTATTATAGGGAATTAGGGTGCCATTTAGGATGCATCCAGGGTGAAAGAACAGTTTCGTTTTAAGAGGGGAAAAGAGAGTAAAAAGGTGAGAGTTAAAAGAATATGAAAGAGTGAAGAGAAAGTTATGAGGATAGAGTGAAAGAGGCCTCGTAGAAAGAGAAGCGGATGGAGGAGTTTAAGTGTAAGAGAGAACCTGATTTAAGAAGAGTTAAGAAGTGAGGATGGAGAGAGTGTAATAGAGACTTCGGAAAGTGAGAGGGAATTAAGAAATGGAAAGAGTTTAAAAGAGAGAGGGGGAGGTTATTGGTGTA
Source organism: Salvelinus alpinus (assembly GCF_045679555.1). Taxonomy (NCBI): domain Eukaryota; kingdom Metazoa; phylum Chordata; class Actinopteri; order Salmoniformes; family Salmonidae; genus Salvelinus; species Salvelinus alpinus. The sequence continues at coordinate 49,371,922 of NC_092090.1, forward strand.
GTGGTGAAACTCGTTCGCTCCACCCCAGCAGCCCCAGTCCTCCTTTCGGGATGTTAAAATCAAAATTGAGATTTTAACAACATTAACTGGCTGCATGACACCTCTATGAGGTGCACCTCTATGAGGTGCTTTATAACTAATACACTCACACACACGTATGCATCTCAACGTGTGCACACACACCAGCCTTTCCCCTGTGGTCCCGTGCAATGAGGGCAAACATCTGTCACCCTGAAGACACACAGACTTCCACATTTCCTTCCTTCGCACGCTTCCATCCTTATTTATTTTACAGAGTGTTGTCAAAGAGATTTAAAACACCTGATTTAAGGGTGAGAATGGCTGAGAAACACAACCTGACCTGCAGCAACGCCAATGTCTCTCCGCTCCGTGCATCCGGTGATTAATCTGTGGCGAGACGGAAGCGTATGAGATGTGTTTGTATGAGTGCAGTAATTAACCACAGGAGGCTGAGAGTCCACACACACACACACACACACACACACACACACAAAGAGATGTTGGTGTTTAGAGAGAGAAAAACAGCACGCAGTGGGCCGGAACAAAACATCTCTGAGAACTACTCGGAGCTGGCAGGTTGATAAATTAAACGCAGCATCATTTGTCATGCTCCTCTGTTCTGTATGACTAGGAAATGGATGAGGTGGGATTTTCATAGGGTTAGGGAAAAAAATTTCAATATAATTTTTTCAGTTGCCTACTTTGGTTGTTTGTTCAAGAAACGAGGTTGTACTTTGTGCGAGGATGTACCATGATCTTACAGATGAAACCATGGCCTGGTTATCTGTGTCTCGGACTAATCAGAGGACCTGAAACTTGGGTGGGAGTTTTCTGCAGGTTTCGATAGGCCGGCGATTCACTTTCTTCCATCCCTTTAACTCTAGTGTCCTCTCTGTGCCCTTTGTCCTGCCATAACTCCGCTGTCTTCTTCTTGTGCCTCTTACTGATGGAATTCTCTCTTTCACTTTCTCTCCAGCTCTCACTTCCCCCCCCCCCCCTGTGTTTTAGTGCTGAAGGTCCTTGAGTAGCTGAGCTGCATCAGGCAGACAGCAGGGTGTAATTCCCCAGGCCTGCTTTATGTACTGCTCAGACAGGTGCTCAGGATATACGACCCCCTGACACTGCCTGACTACACCTCTAGCTATCCCCCTCTTCTTTGACAGAAAGAGAGGAGGGTGAGAGAGAGAGAGTTATGTGGAAAGGGGGAGATGGGAAGACTAAATTGAAATGCTGCTGCTGTGCACATCACTGCAGTGCTGGGGGGAATAGATGGAAGTTGTTCTGCCTTGGGAGAAGTTGGAAAGGGAGGTGTGTGTGCATGCGTGCTTGATTTTATTTTTATATATATTTTTTTAAAAATTGGAATAAAGAAAATGTACAGTTTAAAAGTGCATATGATGACGCATGAAAACATTAAACAACCATTTTTCAGTGTGGTCCTCAAAAACATACTATGTTTTGTGTGCGTGCAACATTTACAACTTCTATTCGATGTCTGCTAAAAATGTATACAGTGGGGAGAACAAGTATTTGATACACTGCCGATTTTGCAGGTTTTCCTACTTACAAAGCATGTAGAGGTCTGTAATTTTTATCCTAGGTACACTTCAACTGTGAGAGACGGAATCTAAAACAAAAATCCAGAAAATCACATTGTATGATTTTTAAGTAATTAATTAGCATTTTATTGCATGACATAAGTATTTGATCACCTACCAACCAGTAAGATTTCCGGCTCTCACAGCCCTGTTAGTTTTTCTTTAAGAAGCCCTCCTGTTCTCCACTCACTACCTGTATTAACTGCACCTGTTTGTACTCGTTAAAAGAGAATGCAGCTCTTCTTAGACAGAGAGGCCCATCCCACATAAAGAATACAATGATGTGTCCTAAAACCGTCCCCAGTGATGAAATGTATTGCTGAATGGAATAGAGTCCAATGGTTTCAAAACAGAGGCTGCCGCGTGCATATAAATGTCTATTGCAGGGAGAAGCGTTTTTTTTTAAACTATCTTCCTTCTATTTTCAGAACTGAGGCAGGATTTATTTGTATATAAAAAACAAACACAGATCTCAGCTTCTTTATCAAGCTTTCAATGTGTGTTTCAAAAGACAACTTGTCATCAATCCACATACCCAAGTACTTATAGTGAGAGACTTGCTCCATTTGGAGTGCAAGTCCTCAGGTTCAACATTACGAGACTTAGAGAAGAGAATAAACGTGGTTTTATTTGCGTTTAACACTAGTTTACGATCAGTGAGTGATTTTTGGATGAGTCAAAATCATGCTGAAGGTCACGAATGGCCTGCTGCACTGAAGAGGCACAAGAATAAATAACTGTGTCTTCTGTATAGCGATGAATGTTACAGGTGTTTACAGTATTGAAGTAGTGAACAACAATGGCCACAAAATCGAACCCTGGGGTACCCCTTTAAGTACTTCAAGAAATTCAGATTTAACCCCGTCTTCTGAAACCACAAACAGGCATCAGTACCTAACACAGACAACTTACTTAATAAGATAGAATGATCGACTGTATCGAAAGCATTTTACAAATCTATAAGTAGGGCAGCACAATTCATCTTAGCATACAAAGCGTTGACAATATAATGTACAATTGATGTGGTTGCAGTAATAGTACTGGTCGTAACCCTGATTGATGTACATTCCAAATACAGATTTTTTTTTTAAACGACGAAGTTGCACATTCACCAACGATTCAAGAAAGCCTTGATATGGGACGATAGTTGTCAAGATCACAACAATCACCTCCCTTATGTAGTGGCAGCACCACACTTTAGTAATATTTCCTGATAGCAATGTTAAATTATGGGTTATTTATTGAACCAACAATGAGGGATGCTGCACACTTGAGCAGACCTAGGAGAACTTGGAAAGGTTGAACACCAACGGGATGCGGCATTCTGGATAAGTTGAAGGGGTTTGATGGCACAAGCGGTGAGCCCAGCCAACATGCATTAGTCTAAACAGTAAAATAATTTTTCAAAAATGTTTTTCTACTGTGTGCTCTGGATAGGACCCAGCTCATTGGGTTTGTGACGGAGAAGAGGAGAAATATAATGATTTTCACGTCGACAAGGAATAGATTCACATTCACGTTGTGTGTCCCAAAAGGCACCCTATTCCCTATATAGTGCTTTTGACCAGGACACATAGGGCCCTAGTCAAAAGTAGTGCACCATTTAGGGAATAGGGTGCCAATTGGGACGCTACCATTGACTGAGGAATCAGCATTGTCTTCTGACAGCCCTCATCTGCATGGTTTTCTTTAATTAAAAGTGTTAATTAATTACAACTTCCTCAGCCAGCTGTCAAACTAGTGTAAATTATGGCCATTCAAACAGACTAGTTGTTATATATTTCCTTCCTTTCCTTCCAGTTCTCTGCTGCCTGCGACTGGAACGAATTGCAAAAATCTCTGAAGTTGGAGACTTATCTCCCTCAACAACTTTAAACATCTGCTATCTGAGCAGCTAACCGATCGCTGCAGCTGTACATAGTCCATCGGTATATAGCCCACCCAATTTACCTACCTCACCCCCATACTGCTTTTATTTATTTACTTTTCTGCTCTTTTGCACACCAGTATCTCTACTTGCACATGATCATCTGATGATTTATCACTCCAGTGTTAATCTGCTAAATTGTAATTATTCGATTTATTGCCTACCTCCTCATGCCTTTTGCACACATTGTATATAGATTCTCTTTTTTCTACCATGTTATTGACTTGTTTATTGTTTACTCCATGTGTAACTCTGTGTTGTTGTCTGTTCACACTGCTATGCTTTATCTTGGCCAGGTCGCAGTTGCAAATGAGAACTTGTTCTCAACTAGCCTACCTGGTTAAATAAAGGTGAAATAAAAAAAATAAAAAAATAAAATATATATACACTCACACATTCGTGGCCAAAAGTTTTGAGAATGACACAGATATTAATTTCCACACAGTTTGCTGCTTCAGTGTCTTTAGATATTCTTGTCAGATGTTACTATGGAATACTGAAGTATAATTACAAGCATTTCATAAGTGTCAAAGGCTTTTATTGACAATTACATGAGGTTGATGCAGAGTCTATATTTGCAGTGTTGACCCTTCTTTTTCAAGACCTCTGCAATCCGCCCTGGCATGCTGTCAATTAACTTCTGGGCCACATCCTGACTGATGGCAGCCCATTCTTGCATAATCAATGCTTGGAGTTTGTCAGAATTTGTGGGTTTTTGTTTGTCCACCCGCCTCTTGAGGATTGACCACAAGTTCTCAATGGGATTAAGGTCTGGGCAGTTTCCTGGCCATGGACCCAAAATATTGATGTTTTGTTCCCCGAGCCACTTAGTTATCACTTTTGCCTTATGGCAAGGTGCTCCATCATGCTGGAAAAGGCATTGTTCGTCACCAAACTGTTCCTGGATGGTTGGGAGAAGTTGCTCTCGGAGGATGTGTTGGTACCATTCTTTATTCATGGCTGTGTTCTTAGGCAAAATTGTGAGTGAGCCCACTCCCTTGGCTGAGAAGCAACCCCACACATGAATGGTCTCAGGATGCTTTACTGTTGGCATTACACAGGACTGATGGTAGCGCTCACCTTGTCTTATCCGGACAAGCTTTTTTCCGGATTCCCCAAACAATCGGAAAGGGGATTCATCAGAGAAAATTACTTTACCCCAGTCCTCAGCATTCCAATCCCTGTACCTTTTGCAGAATATCAGTCTGTCCCTGATGTTTTTCCTGGAGAGAATTGGCTTCTTTGCTGCCCTTCTTGACACCAGGCCATCCTCCAAAAGTCTTCGCCTCACTGTGTGTGCCTCACCTGAGAAAGCTCTGTACTGGTGGTGCCCCGATCCCGCAGCTGAATCAACTTTAGGAGACGGTCCTGGCGCTTGCTGGACTTTCTTGGGCGCCCTGAAGCCTTCTTCACAACAATTGAAGCGCTCTCCTTGAAGTTCTTGATGATCCGATAAATGGTTGATTTATGTGCAATCTTACCATTCTGGAGTCAATGCAAATTGCCATCATACAAACTGAGGCACAGACTTTGTGAAAATTAATACTTGTCATTCTCAAAACTTTTGGCCACAACTGTATGTGTGTGTATGTATGTATGTATGTATGTATGTATGTATGTATGTATGTATGTATGTATGTATGTATGTATGTATGTATGTATGTATGTATGTATGTATGTATGTATGTATGTATGTATGTATATATACACACACACACACACACACACACACACAGTACCAGTCAAAAGTTTGGACAAACCCTACTCATTCAAGGGTTTTTCTTTATTTGTACTGTGTTCTACATTGTAGAATAATAGTGAAGACATCAAAACTGAAAATAACACATATGGAATAATGTAGTAACCAAAAAAGTGTTAAACAAATCAAAATATATTTTAGATTTTAGATTTTTCAAAGTAGCCACCCTTTGCCTTGATGAAAGCTTTCCACACTCTTGGCATAGTTTTGATGTCTTCACTATTAAGTAGTAAAAATAAAGAAAAACCCTTGAATGAGTAGGTGTGTCCAATCTTTTGACTGGTTGTTTGTGTGTGTGTGTGTGTGTGTGTGTGTGTGTGTGTGTGTGCGTGTGCGTGCGTGCGTGCGTGCGCGCACACTTCCGTTCAAAAGTTTGGGGTCACTTAGAAATGTCCTTGTTTTTGAAAGAAAAGCTAATTTTCTGTCCATTGAGATAACATCAAATTGATCAGAAATACAGCGTAGACATTGTTAAGGTTGTAAATGACTATTGTAACTGGAAACGGCAGATTTTTTATGGAATATCTACAAAGGCGTACAGAGGCCCATTATAAGCAACCATCACCCCTATGTTCCAATGGCACATTAGCTAATCCAAGTTTATAATTTTACAAGGCTAATTGATCATTAGAAAACCCTTTTGCATTGTATCCCTTTAACAGAATATTTACTTCTAAAAGTGAGCTTTTCAATACATTATTACTTTAAGAAAATCCTCAATTACCTAAAATGTGTCATTAGTGTTACTGTCATTGGTGTTACTCCCCTACTGGTTGCAGTGGCACTATGTTATAATACTGGTAACAATTATTTAAAGTCATTAAAGTCATATTAGTTGATTTAGGATGGGAAGAGTTCATTTCCAAAATGCCATGCCCAAATACCACCACAATTCAAGAACGACCCTGTTATTAATACACAGAGAAACTGATACACACATATTCACTCTCATACCCCCCGCCAAAACACACACACACACACACGTAGTAATACACAAACTGATACACTATTAACTCTTACACCCACCCACCCCCCACCCACACACAATCTCTCTCCTCCGCTTCCTCTGCTCCAGTGTGTACATCACTCCGCTGTAATGGAGTGACAGCCTCGGAGCGTGGCGCCCAGAGACTTCGCTACGTTGACAGTGTCGCCACAGTGACAGTTCAGATGAGACAGTCATCAGCAGCAGCAGCTTCGCTCAGGAAAACGCCACCGTCAGCGTTTTCTTTCCCCCCTCTCCATGTCCTCCTCTAACCTCCATCAATAGGGAACGCCTGGCATAGAGGAGGACTTGTTTGCCGATTGGGTAAACATTAATGTACCCCCGGCAGACACACGTGAAGTTAATCAAAGTGATTATATGTTGTAATTATCACCTTCTCGTCCTGGCCCCCCTGTATTGCCAACACGCTGTGGTGTGCAATCATACTGAAACACGTGAAGTTCGCCACACCATCTGGCTATGCACACACACACACCCTCTCTCTCTCACTGACGCACACTCACACACACTTTCTCTCACTCACACGCACAAGTGCTCTGTCGCTCTCATTCATAGGCACATACCAAAGCACATATACAGTGAGTTCCAAAAGTATAGGGACATTTGTTGTTGCTTTGGCTCTCTGCTTCAGCACTTTGGATTTGAAATTATGCATTGACTATGTGGTTAAAGTGAAAAGTTTAATTTGAGGTTGAACCATTACATAGTCCCCCCCCCCCCCAGAAAAAAAGGTATTGGGACAAATTCACTTGCGTATTAAAGTAGTAAAATGTTAAGCATTTTGTCCCATATTCATAGCACACACTGACTACATCAAGCTTGTGACTCTACACATGTGTTGGATGCATTTGCTATTTGTTTTGGATGCGTTTCAGATAATAATCTGTGGTGCTCAATAGAAATTAATGGTAAATAATGTATTGTGTCAATTTGGAGTCAATTTTACTGTAAATAAGAATATCATATTTTTCTAAACACTTCTACATTAATGTGGATGCTACCATGATTACGGATAATCCTGAATGAATCGTGAATAATTATGAGTGAGATAGTTAGATGCACAAATATCATACCCCCAAGATTTTTTTTTTGGGGGGGGTAATGCTATTTGTGCATCTTTAACTTTATCACTGATCATTATTCTCACTCATCATTATTCACGATTCATTGAGGATTATCCGTAATCATGGTAGCATCCACATTAATGTAGAAGTGCTTGAGCAAAAACAACTAAAAATGTGTCACTGTCCCAATACTTTTGGAGCTCACTGAATGTCCCCACACACATCCATTCTTCTACATGCATCAAATCCTCCTCTCTCTCTTTCTCTCTCTCTTTCTCTCTCTCTCTCTCTTTCTCTCTCTCTCTCTCTCTCTCTCTCTCTCTCTCTCTCTCTCACACAGTCACTCACTCTCGCTCGCTCTCTCTCTCTCACACATACACATTGGCGCTTTGGAGTACCTGCATTTAATACATTTGACTCTTTTTACTCAATTCATATATTTATTTATTATGTATTGATTTTGAATTATTAGCCTGAGAGTATATTCAATGTGCTGATGTTGATGTGGCACTCCGGGACTATAACTAAATAGCCCTACTCTCTACTGCCTCGGAGAGGTTCTGCCTCTAGATTCAGTGTAGCATATTACCATTTAATGGTCAAGTGTAGGATTGGGGGAGGGGAAGCTGATCCTAGATCTGTTCCTAGGGGAACTTCACCCTGCAGCACTCCAATACAGGTGAACAGAAGTCAAAAGTCGGTGCTCAGCCTCTCACTTTTATTGGTGGTTTTCCTCTTTAGGGGAGGAGCTTCAGGGACGGATCACCGTACGCAAAAACAAAAAGGACCCCCGCTCGCTGTTCATCACCTTTGACCTCCACGACATGAAGCAGACCTACAGCCTGCAGTGAGTTCACTGATCACATGACTACGATGACATCATCAATAGTGTGGCTGAACTGAAATATTCCCCAGACTTTTCCAGAACAATTAGTATTATTATGGTTGTTATTATGAAATGTTTAACTCTTATGGAATCAGAAACTACTTATCTTCATATGGAGCAGTAAATGTAGGGATTAATTTTTAAAAAATTAAAAGGTAGACTGACAGAGTAGTGAGACAAGGAGAGTATGAAGTGTGCTTGAACAACAAGCTGTGGAGTTCACTGCATTTTAATGCCATACCTGTTAATAAACACATTCCCTCATATAGAATCTGAGTTGATTTCTTGGCAAGCGCCATTTTCTCAAAAATGTTTCTACTTGGCTGTGGAAACGTTTTTCACTTTTGCACAGGGTCAACACTTTCCTGTAACGTTCCCATTTTTTCCTGATACACAAAGTTAGGCTGGATAAAACACATTTTGGGATTTTTAAGGCAGTCAATCAGTTAATGGTCAAATCTGGTAAAAATGGGCATAATGGAAATAGAAATAGATTTAGGTCAAATATCCTGATATGATCAACAAAACTGAGTGGATTATCAAACATAAGCACTTAGACTATGGAATGGATACATTAATAGTTACTTTTCATACAGTTGTATGCATTAAGACATGCAAATATACAGAAAGGTTGAACATTCTGATGTTTTCAGATACAGTTATGGTCTGTAGCACCACCAATTACCCTTCTCAGATGATGTAGGCCAGGGCTCTCCAACTCTGTCCTTGGGGAACTATCCTCCTGTAGGGTTTCACTCCAACCGCAGTTGTAACTAACCCGATTCATCTTGTAAACCAGCTAAATATTACAATCCGGTGTGCTAGATTAGGGTTGGAATGAAAACCTACATGATGGTAGTTCTCCAGGAACAGGGTTGTAAGAGCACTGATGTAGACCCTTTGAGAAAACTGCAGGAGACCCCACTCAACCAGAAGAACTTCACCTCGTAAGGATGTGACTTTCTGGGCCAGAGATATTGAAACTATAATGTAATTTTTAAGGGATAAAATGTACAAGCAGCCAAATGGGATAGTCACAAATGTTGACCAAATTCACTGAACATACTATGACAATATAAACTGACTATTTGCATACATACAGTACATACTTAGATTATGGAATAAACATGTTTGTTACTTTTGTCATAATTATTATGCTTTAAGTCATGCATATACAAAGAAAAAGTATATTTTCCATCATTTTGGACAAACTTGGGCATTAGCGAACAAAAATAACTTTCTCAGACAGTGTAGAGCCCTTCAAACTACACAGAAAGACACTTCTGAACAATAAGGATCTGACATTCTATGGTAGAGATATTGGAACTAAGGGGGCAAGTGTAAATGCAGTTGAAGTTGACATTTTTGAGGTAATGATAGATTTCGGCCATATTCACTGAATATAAAATAAATGTACACTGAGTATACAAAACATTAAGAACACCTGCTCTTTCCAAGACATAGACTGACCAGGTGAAGCTATGATCCTTTATTGATGTCACTTGTTAAATCCACTTCAGTCAGTGTAGATAAAGTGGAAAGAGACAGGTTAAAGAAGGATTTTTAAGCCTTCAGACAATTGAGACATCGATTGTGTATTTGTGCCATTGAGGGTGACAAAATATTTAAGGGCCTTTGAAAGGGGTATGGTAGTAGGTGCCAGGTTGCACCGGTTTTCACACTCAACAGTTTCCTGTTTGTATCAAGAATGGTCCACCACCCAAAGGACATTCAGCCAACTTGACACAACTGTGGGAAACAGAGTCAACATGAGCCAGCATCCCTGTGGAATGCTTTCGATAACTTGGAGGGTCCATGCCCTGGCGAATTGAGGCTGTTCTGAGGGCAAAAGGGGATGGGGTTTGCATCTCAATATTAGGAAGGTGTTCCAAATTTTTGGTATACTCAGTGTACAGTTGTGGCCAAACGTTTTGAGAATGACACAAATATACATTTTCACAAAGTCTGCTGCCTCAGTTTGTATGATGGCAATTTGCATACTCCAGAATGTTATGAAGAGTGATCATATGAATTGCAATTAATTGCAAAGTCCCTCTTTGCCATGCAAATGAACTGAATCCCCAAAAAACATTTCCACTGCATTTCAGCCCTGCCACAAAAGGACCAGCTGACATCATGTCAGTGATTCTCTCTTTAACACAGGTGTGAGTGTTGACGAGGACAAGGCTGGAGATCACTCTGTCGTGCTGATTGAGTTCGAATAACAGACTGGAAGCTTCAAAAGGAGGGTGGAGCTTGGAATCATTGTTCTTCCTCTGTCAACCATGGTTACCTGCAAGGAAACACGTTCCGTCATCATTGCTTTGCACAAAAAGGGCTTCACAGGCAAAGATATTGCTGCCGGTAAGATTGCACCTAAATCAACCATTTATCGGATCATCAAGAACTTCAAGGAGAGCGGTTCAATTGTTGTGAAGAATGCTTCAGGGCGCCCAAGAAAGTCCAGCAAGCGCCAGGACCGTCTCCTAAAGTTGATTCAGCTGCGGGATCGGGGCACCACCAGTACAGAGCTTGCTCAGGAATGGCAGCAGGCAGGTGTGAGTGCATCTGCACGCACAGTGAGGCGAAGACTTTTGGGAGGAGGGCCTGGTGTCGAGAAGGGCAGCAAAGAAGCCAATTCTCTCCAGGAAAAACATCAGGGACAGACTGATATTCTGCAAAAGGTACAGGGATTGGAATGCTGAGGACTGAGGTAAAGTCATTTTCTCTGATGAATCCCCTTTCTGATTGTTTGGGGCATCCGGAAAAAAGCTTGTCCGGAGAAGACAAGGTGAGCGCTACCATCAGCCCTGTGTCATGCCAACAGTAAAGCATCCTGAGACCATTCATGTGTGGGGTTGCTTCTCAGCCAAGGGAGTGGGCTCACTCACAATTTTGCCTTATAACACAGCCATGAATAAAGAATGGTACCAACACATCCTCCTAGAGCAACTTCTCCCAACCATCCAGGAACAGTTTGGTGACGAACAATGCCTTTTCCAGCATGATGGAGCACCTTGCCATAAGGCAAAAGTGATAACTAAGTGGCTCGATATTTTGGGTCCATGGCCAGGGAACTCCCCAGACCTTAGTCCCATTGAGAACTTGTGGTCAATCCTCAAGAGGCGGGTGGACAAACAAAAACCCACAAATTCTGACAAACTCCAAGCATTGATTATGCAAGAATGGGCTGCCATCAGTCAGGATGTGGCACAGAAGTAAATTAACAGCATGCCAGGGCGGATTGCAGAGGTCTTGAAAAAGAATGGTCAACACTGCAAATACAGACTCTTTGCATCAACTTCATGTAATTGTCAATAAAAGCCTTTGACACTTATGAAATGCTTGTAATTATACTTCAGTATTCCATAGTAACATCTGACAAAAATATCTAAAGACACTGAAGCAGCAAACTTTGTGGAAATTAATATTTGTGTCATTCTCAAAACGTTTGGCCACGACTGTATATATATATACAGTGGGGAGAACAAGTATTTGATACACTGCCGATTTTGCAGATTTTCCTACTTAAAAAGCATGTAGAGGTCTGTAATTTTTATCATAGGTACACTTCAACTGTGAGAGACGGAATCTAAAACAAAAATCCCGAAAATCACATTGTATGATTTTTAAGTAATTAATTAGCATTTTATTGCATGACATAAGTATTTGATACATCAGAAAAGCAGAACTTAATATTTGGTACAGAATCCTTTGTTTGCAATTACAGAGATCATACGTTTCCTGTAGTTCTTGACCAGGTTTGCACACACTGCAGCAGGGATTTTGGCCCACTCCTCCATACAGACCTTCTCCAGATCCTTCAGGTTTCGGGGCTGTCGCTGGGCAATACGGACTTTCAGCTCCCTCCAAAGATTTTCTATTGGGTTCAGGTCTGGAGACTGGCTAGGCCACTCCAGGACCTTGAGATACTTCTTACGGAGCCACTCCTTAGTTGCCCTGGCTGTGTGTTTCGGGTCGTTGTCATGCTGGAAGACCCAGCCACGACCCATCATCAATGCTCTTACTGAGGGAAGGAGGTTGTTGGCTAAGATCTCGCAATACATGGCCCCATCCATCCTCCCCTCAATACGGTGCAGTCGTCCTGTCCCCTTTGCAGAAAAGCATCCCCAAAGAATGATGTTTCCACCTCCATGCTTCACGGTTGGGATGGTGTTCTTGGGGTTGTACTCATCCTTCTTCTTCCTCCAAACACGGCGAGTGGAGTTTAGACCAAAAAGCTCTATTTTTGAATCATCAGACCACATGACCTTCTCCCATTCCTCCTCTGGATCATCCAGATGGTCATTGGCAAACTTCAGACGGGCCTGGACATGCGCCTGCTTGAGCAGGGGGACCTTGTGTGCGCTGCGGGATTTTAATCCATGACGGCGTAGTGTGTTACTAATGGTTTTCTTTGAGACTGTGGTCCCAGCTCTCTTCAGGTCATTGACCAGGTCCTGCCGTGTAGTTCTGGGCTGATCCCTCACCTTCCTCATGATCATTGATGCCCCACGAGGTGAGATCTTGCATGGAGCCCCAGACCGAGGGTGATTGACCATCATCTTGAACTTCTTCTATTTTCTTCTATTTTCTAATAATTGCGCCAACAGTTGTTGCCTTCTCACCAAGCTGCTTGCCTATTGTCCTGTAGCCCATCCCAGCCTTGTGCAGGTCTACAATTTACCCCTGATGTCCTTACACATCTCTCTGGTCTTGGCCATTGTGGAGAGGTTGGAGTCTGTTTGATTGAGTGTGTGGACAGGTGTCTTTTATACAGGTAACGAGCTCAAACAGGTGCAGTTAATACAGGTAATGAGTGGAGAACAGGTGGGCTTCTTAAAGAAAAACTAACAGGTCTGTGAGAGCCGGAATTCTTACTGGTCGGTAGGTGATCAAATACTTATGTCATGCAATAAAATGCAAATTAATTACTTAAAAATCCTACAATGTGATTTTCTGGATTTTTGTTTTAGATTCCGTCTCTCACAGTTGAAGTGTACCTATGATAAAAATTACAGACCTCTACATGCTTTGTAAGTAGGAAAACCTGCAAAATCGGCAGTGTATCAAATACTTGTTCTCCCCACTGTATATATATATTAGGAAAAGCCTCAGAACAGCCCCAATTCATCAGGGCCTTTATCCCCATTCCTAGCATATACAGGTGATTAAACTAATTGTATTCTAAACTGAAGATCATGAGTTAGTTGATTATTGGAGTCAGGTGTGTTAGCTTGGGCTGGGGCAAAAGTGTGACACCATCCAGGTCCCCGAGGACTAGAGTTGCCCGTCCCTGATTTATATTGATATGTTCAGTAACTTTGGTCACAATCTGTGACTATCCTATTTGGCTGCATGCTTGTACATTTTACCCCCGAAAAATTACATTACAGTTTCAGTATCTCTGGCCCAGAAAGTTGAGTTCTTACGAGGTAAATCTCTCCTGGTACAGTGGGGTCTCCTGCAGTTTTCTCATAGTGTCTACGTCAGGGGTCTCCAACCCTGTTCCTGGAGCGCTACCCTCCTGTAGGTTTTCGCTCCAACCCCAGTTGTAACTAACCTGGTTCAGCTTATAAACCAGCTAATTATTAGAATTATTAGAATCTAGGTGTGCTAGATTAGGATCGGAGTGAAAACCTACAGGACTGTGGCTCTCCTGGAACAGATTTGGAGAGCCCTGGTCTAGGTCAACTGAAAAGGGTACTTGGTGGGTACTGTTCCTGAAAAAATCTGAATGTTCATCCTTTCTGTATATTTGCATGTCTTAAAGCATAATAACTGTATGAAAGTAACTATTAACACATCCATAGTCCAAGTGTTTATGTTTGATAATTGACTGATTGGTTGAGAATTTCAGGATATTTTACCAAAATCTATTACTAAACTCAGCAAGAAAAGAAACGTCCCGGATTTTTCAGGACCCTGTCTTTCAAAGGTAATTTGAAAAAATCCAAATAACTTCACAGATCTTCATTGTAAAGGGTTTAAACACTGTTTCCCATGCTTGTTCTATGAACCATAAACAATGAATGAACTTGCACCTGTGGAACTGTCGTTAAGACACTAACAGCTTACAGATGGTAGGCAATTAAGGTCACAGTTATGAAAACTTAGGACACTAAAGATGCCTTTCTACTGACTGAAAAACACCAAAAGAAAGATGCGCCTGCTCATCTGAGTGAACGTGCCTTAGGCATGCTGCAAGGAGGCATGAGGACTGCAGATGTAGCCAGGGCAATAAATTGCAATGTCCGTACTGTGAGATGCCTAAGACAGCGCTACAGGGAGACAGGGTGAACAGCTGATCATCCTCGCAGTGGGAGACCACGTGTAACAACACCAGCACAGGATCGGTACATCCAAACATCACACCTGCGGGACAGGTACAGGATGGCAACAACAACTGCCCGAGTTACACCAGGAACGCGCAATCCCTCCATCAGTGCTCAGACTGTCCGCAATAGGCTGAGAGAGGCTGGACTGGGGGCTTGTAGGCCTGTTGTAAGGCAGGTCCTTCCCAGACATCACCGGCAACAATGTCGCCTATGGGCACAAACACACAGGGTCCGTCATGGTCTGGGGTGGTGTGTCACAGCATCATCGGACTGAGCTTGTTGCCATTGCAGGCAATCTCAACGCTGTACGTTACAGGGAAGACCTCCTCCCTCATGTGGTACCCTTCCTGCAGGCTCATACTGACATGACCCTCCAGCATGACAATGCCACTAGCCATACTGCTCGTACTGTGCGTGATTTCCTGCAAGACAGGAATGTCAGTGTTCTGCCATGGCCAGCGAAGAGCCCGGATCTCAATCCCATTGAGCACATCTGGGACCTGTTGGATCGGAGGGTGAGTGCTAGGGCCATTCCCCCCAGAAATGTCCGGGAACTTGCAAGTGCCTTGGTGGAAGAGTAGGGTATTATCTCACAGAAAGAACTGGCAAATCTGGTGTAGTCCATGAGGAGGAGATGCACTGCAGTACTTAATGCAGCTGGTGGCCACACCAGATACTGACTGTTACTTTTGATTTTGACCCCCCCCCACCCTTTGTTCAGGGACACATTATTCCATTTCTGTTAGTCACATGTCTGTGGAACTTGTTCAGTTTGTCTCAGTTGTTGAATATTGTTATATTAATACAAATATTTACACATGTTAAGTTTGCTGAAAATAAACGCAGTTGCCAGTGAGAGGACATTGATTTTTTTGCTGAGTTCATTTCCATTGTGCCCATTTTCACCAGGTTTGACCTTTAACCCATTGAAATTTGCCTAATAAAACTAAATGTAACGTGTTTTTTGCATAATTTTGTGTCACCCTATCACTGTTTGATCTAGCACGGATGACAGCCTTTAACAAGAAAAAGCAAGCACTTTTTCCAGATTGGCAGGTCTACTACTAGCAGCATATAGGTTGCATCCCAAATGGCATAAAGCTCTGGTCAAAAGTAGTACACTATGTAGGGAATACGGTGCCATTTGGGACACAATCATAGTGAGTTTTATTTCTGCCCTAAAAAAAATCTGACAAAAACTCCCCCTCTGCATACTCCATTGAGCTCTGCTGACAACAGAATGCTTTTCCACTCTCTTCCTTAGATCATAAGTTCTGAAAAATAAAGGATAGCTGGTTTGTAATCAGGTGGCGACTGTCGCCGCTTTGGTTTTGCTTAATAAAGCTATTTTTCCACTTCTGAGTGTCCCGCGTCTTTCAATACTTGTGCCATGAATAAATGGTCTTATTAAGGGTTCACCGCAAAGCTGTGAAGACATATTATTATTGTATTTTTTTTATTTTTTTTACATGGTTAAATAACTCAAGCATAGATTGGTCACTTTTTGTTCTAATTTGAAAGCTAAGGGATTGGTCTAAAGATGGCAGGGTTATTGACAAATCAAAACTCAGACATGTCCATTTAAACCAGTGTAAATCCACTCCACAGTGGCCTATCAACTTGAAACTTGTTATTGCTATCATGGACATCCCTAAGATGAACCACACTGAATTTGGTATTGATATCTCCCAACAAAAAAAAATGAACAAATCATTCGTTAAATTTGTAACGCTAACGCTCAGAATCATCTGCAATCATCTTCTCCTCGTGAACCATACGTCAGGTTCACTCCAGATTTTGTATTTAGTCTCATTACATCCGTCTTTAATGGTTCTAAGAAAAAATGGTTGCTGCATTTAAATATGGCCGCACTGTACCTATAGATGCACGTTAGCACATATGCTAATCTTCTCATGAACCATAAGTCAGATTGACTCCAGATGTAGTATATAGATTCAAACAATGAATTAGCCTCTAATGGATTTGACAATGATTAGTTGCTGCATTCAAAGTCGGCCACACTACACCACTAAATGGCACCATATGGCACCATATGACACTAGGGCTACAAGAACCGAGACGATTTTGATATCTGTTGAATTAATGTTTGTGCGTGCATGCATGCGTGTGAGTGAGTGTGGAGTGATAGACAACGGAAGAAATAGATGCTGTGTGGAGTAAACTAGTAGAGGAGACAGTCCATGTCTACATTTCAAAATTCCCAAACATAGAGGACAGCAAGGAGTATAGAGCCATCGGCAGAAAGATACTTGCACGACATTTATGCTTAAAGCACAAGGGTTGAGAGCCATGGGTGAGTGGATTTCTTTCTAAGCACAACTTCCACAGGTTGTACAGTGCCTTCAGTAAGTATTCACACCCCTTGACTTAGTACACATTTTGTTGTGTTACAGCCTGAATTCAAAATGTATTGCATAGATTATTTTATCTCACCCATCTACACACAATACCCCATAATGACAAAGTGAAAAAGTGTTTTTAGAAATGTTTGCTAATTTATTGGAAATGAAATACATAAATATCTAATTTGCATAAGTGTTCACACCCCTGAGTCAATACATTGTAGAAGCAACCTTGGCGGCGATTACAGCTGTGACTCTTTTTGGATGATTCTAAGAGCTTTGCACACCTGGATTGTGTCCGTTATTATTTTTTAAATTCTGCAAGTTGCCAGACAGCCATTTTCAAGTCTTTCCATTGATTTTCAAGATGATTTAAGTCAACAAAAAAAAGGTAGGCCACTCAGGAACATTCAATGTCGTCCTGCTGAAACAGTGTCTGTTGAAAAGCAGACTGAACCAGGTTTTCCTCTAGGATTTTGCCTGTGTTTATAGCTGTATTCTTTCTTTTTATCCTAAAAACTCCCTATTCCTTGCTGATGACAAACATACTGATAACATGCAGCCACCACCATGCTTGAAAATATGATGTGTTGTGTTGGATTTGCCCCAAACTTAACGCTTTGTATTCAGGACAAAAAGTTAATTTCTTTGCCACATTTTTTGCAGTATTACTTAAGTGCCTTGTTGCAAACAATATGTATGTTTATTTTTATTCTGTACCGGCTTCCTTCTTTTCACTCAGTTTTTTAGGTTAGTATTGTGGAGTAACTACAGTGTTGTTGATCCGTCCTCAGTTTTCTCATATCACAACGATTAAACTCTAACTGTTTTAAAATCACCATTGGCCTCATTGTGAAATCCCTGAGCAGTTTCCAGCCTCTCTGGCAACTGAGTAAGGAAGGACACCTGTATCTTTGTTGTGACTGGGTGTATTGATACACCATCCAAAGCTTAATTAATAACTTCACCATGCTCAAAGGGATATTATTCAGCATCAGCTTTTTTTTTTTTTTACACATTTACAAATCGTTGCCTTTCTTTGCGAGGCATTGAAAAGCCTCCCTGGTCTTTGTGGTTGAAATCTGTGCTTGAAATTCACTACTTGATTGAGGGACCTTTATCTGTATGTGTAGGGTACAGAGATGGGATAGTCATTAAGAAATAATGTTAACCACTATTATTGAACATGGAATGAGTCCATGCAACGTATTATGCAATTTGTTAAGCAGAAACAGGTTGAATACTTAATGACTAGACATTTCAGCGTTACATTTTTTATTAATTTCTAAAATGTTCTACAAATAAAACTTATGGGGTATTGTGTGTAGATCAGTGACACAACATCACAATTTAATACATTTTAAATGTAGGCTGTAACATGACAAAATGTGGAAAAAGTTAAGGGGTGTGAATACTTTCTGAAGGCACTGTATGTTGCATTATAGAATTATAGCTCCGCTCAGTGATTTCTGCATACCAGGTCACCAACAAAACTTTAACAATAGCGCAAATACATGCAAACACCACTTGATTTCTATGACTTGTCTAGCTTACAGTTTATCTGAAAGGTCACTACTTCAAACAATGTTTTCTTACAGACATTGTTCACCAAATGTTTCAGCCAAAAGATAAGGCAAGAAAGAGCGCTGGGCCTTCAGCGGAGGCCAGAAATGAGCCCCTCCTCCTATAGCTCCTCCCACCACCAGCCTCCTCTGATATCATCATCCCCAAATCCAACCCAACATTTTGGCAACAGGGTGTTCTCCAGGGCACCACCCAGACTATGGAACTCCATGCCTTCATCTGTCTGTGGTGGTTGGTAACCAACGGTTATGTAATTGGTTTAAATCTGAGCTTTGACTATAGCATACTTTGCTATCACACCTCCTGTGCAAATGTATGTGTCTTCTTGTGTGGAGTAGGGTAAATAATGGATGAGCACGAATCAAATCGCATGTGTGTGGTGTAGCATTAAAGTAAGGTCAGGCCCACTTCAATATCTTAAGCTTTCAAAATATAATATCTATGGAATATATGGATAATGTCCATTCATTTAAAAAAGTGTTTACTCCAAAGTATGAGCTTGTTGTTTTGTTTTGGATGTATTGTTTTCAAATGTGTTATTGTTGTTTCATGTTTAATATACCTAATTAAAATGTCAATAACATATGTATATACTTTTGACAAATCTTAAATTACCCATGGATGTTGTGTGCTTATAGATTATTGTTATTAGGCTATTATTATTATTGCTAAATAGCGTTAATAATTAAAGGGTTAAAAAAAAAAAAAAACATGCCTCCTAAAGAGGTTCCTTGAAGGACGTTTTCAAAAAGGTTCTTCAAAGAACATTTTCAAAAAGGTTCCTCGGGGAACCCTGCATTTCAAAAAAGGTTCCCCCACAGTGGCAACTCAAAAGGATCGTCGAATAACCTTTTCTTCTAAGAGTAGTCTGTCTCCTGCCCTCTCCCATTCTGTGTCTTGCGGAAGGTGTGAGAAGTACAAGGAAAGAGGAGCAGAAATCAATTACAATTATTCTCTGTTGACAAAGTAATTAAACCTTGGAGCAGCCAGCTAATTTAGCAGCGCGAGGCCCTTATCTGTAGAGGCCCAGATTTACGAGGGGCGCGGGCCACACGGGCGCAGCAAGCATTGCAGGTGTTTATCGCACATTTAATAAGGTACGCGGGCTACAGTGACGAGCTCGTTTAAAGACACTGCGAGGTCGCTGGACCGTTTCTGCGGGGTTGTGTTATTCGGATTATTTGTGTATCTTTCTTAAGGGTTTGGGTTGGTTGCATAACGGTTGCCTAAATAACAACAAAATAGGATGCTCATGGGATTGTTTGCCCACGAGAATGAACCAATTTTGAATTAGGGGGCCATTTCGTTAACAGAGAAGAGAAAGCTGAACAATGCCGTGCGCAATGCAGTATTTTAGGGCATGCTATTTGTGGTACTGGGAAAGTTCCAAAGCCTCCAATGTAGCCAAAGCCTCAATGACCACGTGTTTTTTTTTTTAAGTGTCCTTTTTGCGTAAGAGGTTAACAAATGAGTAGCTGTGCTTGTTTCGGTGACGCACACAGACACGTATAGCCGTATATCGCATGTGTGCTTAAATTCCTTGAAGCGTAGTAAAGTCTATATATAGCCTGGAGGCTTTAAAAAAAAAAAGACTTTGCAGCAGTCTGCAGTTTTTGTCATGACACACTTCACAAATATTTGTACAAGGAAAATGGTGTAAATAATTGTTATGGTGGATATTTATAATATTTTATAAATATAAAGTATAGCCCAAACTGTATAGTCTGTGCAAAACATTTACTGACACACATATGGAAACGAAATATCTGCTTTTAAAATTGATAATCATATGTCGTAGTCTATATAATTATATGTGATCCTTATATTAAAATATAGGCGAAATAAGTCATATATGATGCTAGATGTTAAGTTACGTTTTCAGTGTTTTCAACATATTACTTTCTTAAGAAATGTTCAATAGCATTTACGCAAAGTAGGCATACTTACAACACAATAGAAACCATACTAACCATCTAACGAAATAGTTTCCCAATCAATGTAATCTTCTCTCCCACAAATGGTACATGTTCTCTCACGAATTGACGTGCTGCATGCGTTCTCATCCCCCAAAATGTCATCTAGGCCTACATGCAAATCCTCCCTAGCTCGTGTGTACTTACACATCCCCTCGAGAAAAGGGTATTATTAATCAGCTGGTGAATGAGTCAGTCCAAGCACGCACACACTGAGCGACATGTGCGTGAACAACCATGCGCACGTTCCCGCGCGTCTTCGCCCGGTGTAGCTTTAAAAATAAGAATCCAAGGCCAATGATTTATCAAACTCTTATTATCAAGAAAATGTCAAGCGAAGGGCACCTTGCTCCGCACTGACGCAAACCCAATATTTCCCAGTGAGGTATAGAAAGCTTTGCACTAAGCACAGCCAAATCCACTACTACACCTTCCAGTTCTCTTTACAGCTGTTTTTCAGCCTTTCAGCCTCAGCACGTCTTAAAAGCCTCTTCACAAATGGTGAGTAGGCTACATACTTTGTTTGTTTTCTTCATTCTACATTACATTTGTCATACAAGTTATCTTATTTATCTAAATGGTTGAAGCCAGCCTTACTTCGTTTTGTGGAAATATTTTCATTTATTCAAACTGCATGCTGGATAATGGGCTGTATTGAGTAGCCGAGTTGTGCGCTGTCCATGGTACTGAAATCGAGCTGCATAGCGCTGCGCTCCACACACGGAAACTTTTCACAACTTGCGTTCACATGGCAATCTCTGAGCAAAAGATGCATTCAGTTCAATCAACAACAAAAAACTCTTGTTTCGTTCGATCTTTTCCATTCAAGTAGGGCTATTTGTATTGAATGGATTTGTTTTCAGTTTAAGAAAAACGAAATCAGATAATGTCCTTTTTATAGACTATATGCAAGGTGGTAGACAAAACACGCAGAAACGTGACTAAATAACCATCCCCTTTTTTTAAACTTCAACCTAAATGTAGCATGTTTGTGTTTAGAAATCCCGCGCTCTCTTACATTGCTTTGTTTCCTCTTGGTTAGGATATATATGCGGAGATAGTAATTTGTATTTCTGCACGCCCGGGTCCTCTCAGAGATGTAGCCTGATGCCGGTGATCATACATGCCTGCCAGGGAGAGGGGAGCTGTCAAGAGCCCGGCAGCTTGTCTATTGCCCATAAAAATCAGTGGCTGTGTGGAGCTGAATGACATGGGGGAAATGGGGCGTAAAATTAAAGAATCTCGCAGTAACAGCGAACAGGAGAGGCAAACCCCCGCAGACTGTGATCTGAAGCCCAGAGCTGCGGAGCCAAAACATGCAACAAAGGGCTTTTAAAATACTGCAGAAACACCCACCGCTGCTGTATTTTTATTGTAGGTGATTAGCCCATATTTTTGATTTGAAAATAATAGCGCTAAAATAATCTAATTCTCAATTCATAGCCTATTAGTGCTAACACTGAGCTGGCAAATGCATCTTAAAGTGTTTCTGTTTGTCTAGCCTTTTATATGATTTTTTTTACCCCTTGTCTTGTGTGAAGAGCTTCATCTGTAAATTACATGTTGCAGGATTTCTCCGACCAGAGAGAGATGGCCAAACAGCCGGCCAATGCTCCTACCGGTTTTAACCCGTTGCACCAGCCGGAGGGAGTTTCAGCAAACAAACCGGATAATGCCTTTAACCAAACGTCCGCAGCATACCCGGCCCCCCAGCCATCACAATCCAACGAGAGCAAAACTTTCTGTCCCACGGAAAATAAACCAGGAGAATCGGGAGAAGTCAAAGTCTATGGGACGTTTAAAAACGCCGCTCTGCCGGTGCCTGGATCCGTGGCTGCGAACTCGGCTGCCCGGGATATCCCTGTCCAGTACGGGGACCCGCTTAGGGCCACCGGGGATCAAAACAATGCATCGGGCAACTGGACCACCATGAGCCAGACCACCATCATTCTGGGCGCAGATGGCAACACGTCTGTTCAGCCCGGCGCCGTGACGGGGGTAAGTGGGCTCAAACGAATTGTTTCGATACGGGGAGGATCGTCCAAACAACCGGGGTCAGGAGAGTTTAGGGGGTGGGGTGGACTACAAGACGAACCGTGGTTTGGAGTGAGTGGTGATCTATCTGACATGCAACCTGTATTGCCTATTAGGATAGGGAATTGGCTGTGGTGTTATCGGGTCGTTCACGGATAAGGAAGCCGAGGTGGGGGTGACATGCTGCGGCTGAGGAGAAGTTGTAATTACGGTCCCATGGGACTCCTTCTGAGATTAGTCCGGCACTGGAGACTGCTGCTGAGGGGTGATTTGAGAGAATATGAGCTATATAGCCTATTCAAGTGAGTTTCCATTTGCAATGGCCAGATGCAGTGACCAGAGGTTACAATTGTATATGAATCAGGGTTAGAATTCACCAATACAATAGTTTAGAAGAATTCCCAGTTATTGTGGCAAATGATCAAAATATAGAACGGAAAAGGTAGGCTATCTATTTCGATGTTCTGACCCTCTGCCTTAGGCTAGAGTAGGCTACCTATTTGATTAAATTCTGTCAACAAAAGTTGGTCTAAAACGGCGTCGTGAAAGTGCTGAATGGACGGAATCTTTTGAATGCAGTGAGATAAAGGAATAGGCCTACTGTAAAATGGCTGTTTGTGCATCAGCATACAGTAATGGTATATCCCCCGCACTACGCTGCTCGGTGTGTCAGGTATAGATAGAAAGAGGGATAGAAACCCCGCGTCATGCTCTCTCGGGATTGGTCTCGGTAAACCCATGACAGCGCTCGGTAATGGGTTACATAAGGCTGCGGATTCTGCCCATTGTTACAATCCCCGCGAGGGCATTCCTCGCCACTCTCCTCTTCTCTCTCCTCTTCCTCCCGCGCGCCAGCCTGACAGTGTTCCATTGATAAGCTTGGTCCATTCTCCCTCTACCCCTATTGGCGGGGAATCAGAAAAAAGGAAATTGGAATTATCTGTATTTATGAATATTCATATGAATTTGTCCTGTCACGTTTTAAAATGCTCACATCAATCAAAGAGTGTTGTTCCCGAGATTATTATGTGTGTTGAAGCGGGTTGTAATTCGTATGTTCTGACTGTTCCAAATAGCCTATACTTGTGGCTAATTTGATAGATCGAATAAAGAAACGAATCCTTCGCCCAGTAAGGCAGGAGGTTTGGGATCTGAGACGTTTTAATGATTGGCTATACTAAATGTAAGTCCTATATGGTTACTTAATGTACATGAAACCTAGCATTAAAATCCACTGATTTTCCCAGGTGGAAGACGATGACGAGAGTGGAGATGAGAATAAGGCCAGGGGTAACTGGACTAATAAATTGGATTTCATCCTGTCCATGGTTGGCTATGCCGTGGGACTGGGAAACGTGTGGAGGTTTCCATACCTTGCCTTCCAAAATGGTGGAGGTAAGGAGAGTGTTGAGTTGAGAATGTACCTGCACTGCAAATGTCACTAAAGTTGTAAATGCAAAAGCACCTAAATGCGGAAAAGAAATAACGCTGATTCCAAAACTGATCAATGTTATTTTAATGAGATATTCCATTGCTCCACAATGATAGATGTATATGTTTGACATCACGCATAATTGATATGAACGAAATTGACGATGTAATTAAATTTCGAGGAACAAAATGGGAGTAAGTGGACTTAATTGTGTTTTTATCCTGGATGATTTGTATTGTTGTTTTGCCATTGTTTAAACACCAGTATGCTTAATGTGTTTTAACATTATCAAACGAAAATACATCACTTTAATTCATTCACTTGCTAGGCTATATCATTGTAGTTGAAATTAGTGTCGGGAAAAAAACACATTCTTCACTTAACTTTTTGACTGCCTTTTCTTCTCTAAAGGAATAGGCGACTTTTTATTATGACACGTTTTCCAAACAGTTATAGAACGCGCCTTAGCTAGCGTTATTTTTCAGCGTCTAAGAGCCTACACTTTTTCGTGGATTTTAGTTAAATTATTTAGGCTTTATGATTGTTAATAACTTCTGTAAACAAAATATTATGTATATATTTTTTTATTATTACTAGGCCTATCTTCATTTCAATCTAGTTTGGTCTACACTATGCATTATTCTATTCTAGCTACCTTATACAACTAATTAGGCTAGATGTAAGGGAAGCAAATAAGTATAACCCATTTAGATATGTCACATTTATTTCATTATTACCCGCCATACATAATCTCTTTATTCCACGAGAAAGGCAGTCGAATTAAGTCTGTTATAGCCTTCTTTTTAAACCACGTTAGCCAAGTTTGAGTAATCTCTTTTCACTTGTACCTGTGCGCTACTTTGAAATGCTTCCCCGTTTCCCTGTGTGTACAGGTGCTTTTTTGATCCCCTACCTTATAATGTTGTGCCTCGCCGGGATCCCTATCTTTTTATTGGAGGTTTCCCTGGGTCAGTTTGCCAGCCAGGGCCCCGTGTCCGTCTGGAAAGCCATCCCGGCTCTACAAGGTAAACTACGCATATACAGCCTGCGATCCAAACTCATAAAGTCACGTATTTAAAACTAGTAACATACACTAACTTCAGGAGAAAAAAATGAAAACTACTTATTATGATATAATTACTTTTGATCAAGCTCCTCTGCCTGCTTAAGAGTAATTTACATATTTCGTCTCATTTATTTATTTTAGGTTGCGGGATTGCCATGTTGATAATATCTGTCTTGATAGCCATATACTATAACATTATTATGTGCTGGACACTGTACTACCTGTTCGCTTCGTTGAAGGGCTCACTGCCATGGGCTAACTGTAAGAACGAGTGGAACACGTTGGACTGTAAGGACAAAGACATGCTTCTCTTAGGTAAGACCACAATGCGCCAGAACGCACACACACACTCTCATGCATGCGCACACACATATACACCTAAGCACCCCCTCACCATTGCGCAATGCGCAACGCACTCCTCAGCTAAGGTCTTTGCCTGTAACCTGCCCTATAGTGTAGAGTGGCGGGTTATTTTAAGCATTGTTTTCTAGTTTCATATACATCCAAAAGTGCTACTTTTGCTTACTAGGTTTATTGTATTGATTTTTATATTTATTCTGTGGGTCTCAAGTTCTTTTTTCAACTGTGTGTAGGCTACAAATGTGTGATATTTTTGTAATCTTTATTGTAATCTAATCTATATCATGAGCAAAAAGCAGTTATGCAAAATGTGTATTTTAAAGATTAAGGTGTAGGCTCAGTAGACAAATTCGTTTTTGCATTTGTGCAATTATGAGTAATTGTTTTTAGGTTACATTGGGTTACAATTCATTAAAAAAAATAAGATAAATTGATAAAAGAATGGCTCGCAGTATGACCGGATATTTTTCTCCCAGTTGCATGGGGGGGGGGGGGGGGGGATCGAAATTTGATTAAGAAAATGCAATTTTTGTCTATTGCATTTCAGTGAATTCAGCACAAAAGTTGCTTGCTTGACACATTTACAAGTAGTGGAGTTGCTGCAGTGCCGCAGTGTGCGCCAGACTGCCCTCTCTTGGTCATAGTAAGAGTTACAGTAACTGTCGTCTCTGTATCCTTGAATAGCATTGATGCTTGTGTCAACCCGTAGCTTGCATTGGTAATACAACAAACTCATGATCATCATACAAAGCGAAACTAGATCTACTCTGTCAAACATGCTGAACGTTTCTATGTGTATTCTAAGTCTAGGCTACATTTGATATAACCTTAAAAAAATATTGGGAAAAAGGTTATTTCATAATAAGCACAATTTGTATTTACAGTTCTGTTAAATGACAAATAACCATTACATATATAGATAAATAAATAAACATGCTTCATCCATACAGTGGATGAATGGCTTTCATCTGAGAATAGAGGACATTTCCTTTAATGGGTATCAAGTACAGTATGTAAAGAACAGTAATATGTAAAGCATGGCAGAGATCACTGTTTTGGGTGTATGAACCAGTGTGCTGGGCAAGTATCTATTCTACATTATACCATCCCACCTGAGAAAACTGAAAGTTGATACAGTTTTTAAACCAGCTTGTAAATCTGTCTTGTCTGTCCTGGTTGACATGTGTTGGTTTCTGGTTGTGACAGACACGTGCATCCTCCATGATAAAAACGTCACCTCTGTAAAGAACAGCTCGTTCTGTCTGTCGGCTCAAGCCATTGGAAACCTGACCAAACTGGTTAACATGACCTCTCCGGATAACAAAACGTACGTCAGCCCCAGCGAGGAGTACTTCAAGTAAGTCAAATCAAAGTTGATTTGTCATATGCACAGGATACAGTGTAGTGTACACCGTATAATTAAATGCATACTTGCAAGCTCTCCTCGCAAACAATAAAATAGCTAAAAAAGTATTAAATGAAAATATAGTCAAAAAAATGTAATAAAGATAATAACTTGCATCAGAGTTACAGAGAGGTTCTATGTTTGAAGTAGGCCTGCTGGCTGAGGATACTTGTGATTTCTCATACTATACTGTAAATGTTGGTTTCCTTTCTAACATAATTAGGCCACAGTTAGTGGGCTATATAGACACAATTGTTTCCCGCTATTGATTGATATGAAGGAATAATACATGTCAGATCTGAAATAACTGTTTTATATTTCTCTCTCTGGCTCTCTCTGGCTCTCTCTATGTCTCTCTCTCTCTCTCTCTCTCTCTCTCTCTCTCTCTCTCTCTCTCTCTCTCTCTCTCTCTCTCTCTCTCTCTCTCTCTCTCTCTCTCTCTCTCTCTCTGGCTCTTTGCTCTTTGTCTCTCTCTCTCTCTCTCTCTCTCTGGCTCTTTCTCTCTGGCTCTCTCTTTGGCTCTCTCTCTCTCTGGCTCTCTCTCTCTTTGGCTCTCTCTCTCTCTCTGGCTCTCTCTCTCTGGCTCTCTCTCTCTGGCTCTCTCTTTGTCTCTGTGTGTGTGTGTGTGTGTGTGTGTGTGTGTGTGTGTGTGTGTGTGTGTGTGTGTGTGTGTGTGTGTGTGTGTGTGTGTGTGTGTGTGTGTGTGTGTGTGTGTGTGTGTGTGTGTGTGTGTGTGTGCGTGCGTGTGTCCCATAGGTACAATGTCTTGCACATCTCCAAAGGGATAGAGTACCCTGGAGACATCCGCTGGCCCCTCGCAGGCTGCCTGTTGCTGGCCTGGTTGATAGTCTACCTCTCCCTGGCCAAAGGAATCAAGTCATCAGGGAAAGTAAGAGAAATCTCTCACTCTCTGCTGACGTGGTACCTCCTTTGGATTTGAATAATTTCCCCCTGTGAAATCCCAGAACCATCAAATAAAGTTTGTAGTTCTGTGAATTATTATGTCATGTTGCCCTCTAGAGGGTTTGTTCTTGAACTAAAAGTGTTGAATCAGTGCACTTATCACAAAACCTGCTAACTCTCCCTTCGTTTCGTTCTTCCTCTCCCCTCTCCGAGGTGGTGTATTTCACAGCTACGTTCCCCTATGTGGTTCTGGTCATTCTGTTGTTCAGAGGAGTGACCCTCCCAGGGGCTGGTGACGGCATCCTCTACTTCATCACACCCAAGTGGGAGAAACTCAATGATGCTAAGGTATACATACACACACTAACAGTTGAAGTCGGACGTTTACATACACCTTAGCCAAATACATTTAAACTCAGTTTTTCACAATTCCTGACATTTAATCCTAGTAAAAATTCCCTGTCTTAGGTCAGTTAGGATCACCACTTTATTTTAAGAATGTGAAATGTCAGAATAATAGTAGAGAGAGAATGATTTATTTCAGCTTTTATTTCTTTCATCACATTCCCAGTGGATCAGAAGTTTACATACACTCAATTAGTATTTGGTAGCATTGCCTTTACATTGTTTAACTTGGGTCAAACGTTTTGGGAAGCCTCCCACAAGCTTCCCACAATAAGTTGGGTGAATTTTGGCCCATTCCTCCTGACAGAGCTGGTGTAACTGAGTCAGGTTTGTAGGCCTCCTTGCTCGCACATGCTTTTTCAGTTCTGCCCACACATTTTCTACAGGATTGAGGTCAGGGCTTGTGATGGCCACTCCAATACCTTCACTTTGTTGTCCTTAATCCATTTTGCCACAACTTTGGAAATATGCTTGGGGTCATTGTCCATTTGGAAGACCCATTTACGACCAAGCTTTAACTTCCTGACTGATGTCTTGAGATGTTGCTTCAATATATCCACATCATTTTCATATCATCCACATCTGTTTTGTGAAGTGCACCAGTCACTCCTGCAGCAAAGCACCCCCACAACATGAGGCTGCCACCCCTGTTCTTCACGGTTGGGATGGTGTTCTTCGGCTTGCAAGCCTCCCCCTTTATCCTCCAAACTTAACAATGGTCATTATGGCCAAACAGTTCTATTTTTGTTTCATTAGACCACAGGACATCTCTCCAAAAAGTATGCTCTTTGTCCCAATGTGCAGTTGCAAACTGTAGTCTGGCTTTTTTATGGCTGTTTTGGAGCAGTGGCTTCTTCCTTGCTGAGCGGCCTTTCAGGTTATGTCGATATAGGACTTGTTTTACTGTGGATATAGATACTTTTGTACCAGTTTCCTCCAGCATCTTCACAAGGTCTTTTGCTGTTGTTCTGGGATTGATTTGCACTTTTCGCACCAAAGTACGTTCATCTCTAGGGGACAGAATGCGTCTCCTTCCTGAGCGGTTTGACGGCTGCGTGGTCCCATGGTGTTTATACTTGCTTACTATTGTTTGTACAGATGAACGTGGTACCTTCAGGCGTTTGGAAATTGCTCCCAAGGACAACCAGACTTGTGGAGGTCTACATTTTTTTCTGAGGTCTTGGCTGATTTATTTAGATTTTCCCATGATGTCAAGCAAAGAGGCACTGACTTTGAAGGTAGGCCTTGAAATACATTCACAGGTACACCTCCAATTGACTCAAATTATGTCAATTAGCCTATCAGAAGCTTCTAAAGCCATAACATAATTTCTGAAATTTTTCAACCTGTTTAAAGGCACAGTCAACTCAGTGTATGTAAACTTCTGACCCACTGGAATTTTGATACAGTGAATTATAAGTGTAATAATCTGTCTGTAAACAATTGTTGGAAAAATTACTTGTGTCATGCACAAAGCAGATGTCCTAACCGACTTGCCAAAACCATAGTTTGTTAACAAGAAATTTGTGTGGTTTAAATACGAGTTTCAATGACTCCAACCTAAGTGTGTGTGAACTTCCGACTTCGACGCGCGGGCACACAGATAGACCCACGCACACATGCGTTCACTCACACACATTTATCCGCCCTTCCCTCTGTCTCTAAAAGTGACTGTGAATTTGTGTGTGTTCCTCCAGGTGTGGAAGGATGCTGCCACCCAGATCTTCTTCTCTCTGTCAGCAGCCTGGGGAGGCCTCATCACATTGTCTTCTTACAACAAGTTCCACAACAACTGCTACAGGTAAGCACTTCTTACTGTGCTGTTTAACAGCTTTTGCTTCCTTCCATATGTGACCGCCCGAATCCTCTGTCTCGCAATCACACGTGACTGCCCCCTTGACAACATCTTAGCCAGCTGCGCCACCGGAAAGCTAGCAACTCGATGGTACGGGTCGAGGCATTTCAAACGGAGGGGTGGAGTCACCAATCTGAATCCGTTACATACGGGTAAATAAGAAGTGGTATCACGATGTTCACACTATTACATTTTCCATGGCAAAAATAAAACATGACGCAGACTAAAAATTGCTGTCGTCACAGCAACCTGCTTTATGTAACATACTGTGTTATGTAGCTTTGAAAGTGAACACGTGACTCTATGACAACATACGGTTGTTTTAGCAAGGGTCGTCAAAATGTATAAAAGGTCAAAAATACAGTTTTGACAAATGTAACAGCTGTATAATGGAGTAAGATACTCGACACTTTTGGGATTTTGAAAATCTATCAAATGTTGACAGCACATAAACCATTATATAATTACATCACAATGATAATATATATAATGTATAAATATATACCATACAGTACCAGTCAAAAGTTTGGACACACCTACTCATTCAAGGTTTTATCTTTATTTTTGTACTATTTTCTACATTGTAGAATAATGGTGGAGACATCAAAACTATGAAATAACACATATGTAATCAAAAAAGTGTTAAACAAATCAAAATATATGTTATGTTTTAGTTCCTTCAAAGTAGCCACCCTTTGCCTTGGTGACAGCTTTGCACACTCTTGGCATTCTCTCAACCAGCTTCATGAGGAATTATTTTCCAACAGTCTTGAAGGAGTTCCCACATATGCTGAGCACTTGTTGACTGCTTTTCCTTCTCTCTGCGGTCCAATTCATCCCAAACCATCTCAATTGGGTTGAGGTCGGGTGATTGTGGAGGCCAGGTCATCTGATGCAGCACTCCATCACTCTCCTTCTTGGTCAAATAGCCCTTACACAGACTGGAGGTTTGTTTTGGGTTATTGTCCTGTTGAAAAACATAGTCCCACTAAGCGCAAACCAGATTGGATGGCGTATCGCTGCAGAATGCTGTGGTAGCCATGCTGTGCCTTGAATTCTAAATAAATCACTGACAGTGTCACCAGCAAAGCACCCCCACACCATCACACCTTCTCCTCCATGCTTCACGATGGGAACCACACATACAGAGATCATCCGTTCACCTATTCTGCGCCTCACAAAGACATGGCGGTTGGAACCAAAACTCTCAAATTTGGACTCATCAGACCAAAGGACAGATTTCCACCTGTCTAATGTCTATTGCTCGTGTTTCTTGACCCAAGCAAGTCTCTTCTTATTATTGGTGTCCTTTAGTAGTGGTTTCTTTGCAGCAAATCGACTATGAAGGCCTGATTCACGCAGTATTCTGTAAACAGTTGATGTTGAGATGTGTCTGTTACTTGTGCTCTGTGAAACATTCATTTGGGCTGCAATATAAGGTGCAGTTAACTCTAATGAACTTATTCTCTGCAGCAGAGGTAACTCTGGGTCTTCCTTTCCTGTGGCGGTCCTCATGAGAGCCAGTTTCATCAAAGCGCTTGAGGGTTTTTGCGACTGCACTTGAAGAAACTTTCAAAGTTCTTAACATTTTCCGGATTGACTGACCTTCATGTCTTAAAGTAATGATGGACTGTCGTTTCTCTTTGCTTATTTAAGCTGTTCTTGCCATAATATGGACTTCGTCTTTTACCAAATAGGGCTATCTTCTGTTTACCACTTCTACCTTGTCACAACAGAACTGATTGGCTCAAACACATTAAGAGGGAACGAAATTCCACAAATGAACTTTTAACAAGGCACACCTGTTAATTTAAATGTATTCCAGGAGACTACCTCATGAAGCTGGTTGAGAGAATGCCAAGAGTGTGCAAAGCTCTCTTCAAGGCAAAGAGTGCCTACTTTAAAAAATCTCAAATATATTTAAAAAAAAATTCAACTCTTTTGGTTACGACATGATTTCATATGTGTTATTTCATAGTTCTGATGTCTTCACTATTATTCTACAATGTAGAAAATAGTAAAAATAAAGAAAAACCCTTGAATCGGTAGGTGTGTCCAAATTATTGACTGGTACTGTGTATATATATGTATTTAGCTATAGGTTATTGGGCCTATAGGAATTCTAGCTACTTTTGAAGCACACGTTGTGCTCTAGAAAGTAATATTTAACTCTGTAAAGATGTTTTATTATTATAAAAGCTCAAATGTTGATACAAAAAACGGATATTGAAATTACAGTCATTTGTGTAATATTAGGTTTCTACATTGTGTAAAAGCACTACCTATTGAGGTGCATTACATAGAAACTTCCAGGGGCGCAACTTTCACTGGGGGGGTCATGTCTCCCCTACATTCTGAAATTGCATTTTTGTCCCCCCTCAGTTTGATCATTTAGATGTGATACAAAAGCGGCAACGGTGCGCTTTAGTACCATGCGGACACCTCAGAGTGTCAGGTAGGCTGTTTGGAGTGTTCAGATGGCTGGATTTAGGACAGACAGGCTGTGTGAAAGCTCCTGGAAAGGTGGCTGGACCAGCATGGGAGAATTAAGCATAGTTCAGTGTGTATGTGTTGCGCTCTTTCACCATGTTGTAAAAGCAATCAGAGCAGAAACGGACTACTTTTTAGTTGACTGATGTAGCTGGCAAGGTAACTGCTGTTTAACTTAACAGATCTTTTTTGGAACTAGTGTTTATCCGCAGTGCTGAGCTAGTATTGTAACTGACGTGTAATGTTAGCTAATGTTTCAGCCCCTCTCGACTGAGGTGAATGAATTAGCTACGTTAGCTAGTAGCTACCACAGCCAGGCTGTTATTACTATATAACAGGTGTTGTTTGTATGGACATGTTTTATAGCCTTTGTTTTGTCACGTTTCAACAGAAGTCAATGAACTTGGCTAGCTTTTGCAAGTTGATGTACCGTTAGAGAGAGAGCTGGCCAAAAGTTGGCAAATGTTAACTCTTCTTTTTTGCCTCAATCACACTAGACCCGAATCAAACAATCAGACAAACAATTGAAGATTGATATTGTAACCCTTTTTTCAGTGTTGAGTTTTTATTCGTCAGATTGGTAATGTCACAATATTGATCTGTCAGTTTCCTCAGCTAATTCCCTACTTTTAACTCTGACACAGTAATAAACAGCTCTAACATTACAGGCTTCACTGTCATGGTGCACAGTAGAGGTCTGCGCCAGACCGATTTTTTTCGTCCCACTCCTGCCTCCACCCTCAGCTTTTCATTCTGCACCGCTGGCTTTCTGTCCGACTCCCACCCGCTACCGTAAGAACTGGTCCCAAACCCAACTGCAGTCCCGCAATGTTATTTTATGCTTAT
The DNA here is from genome assembly GCF_045679555.1 of Salvelinus alpinus. NCBI lineage: Eukaryota > Metazoa > Chordata > Actinopteri > Salmoniformes > Salmonidae > Salvelinus > Salvelinus alpinus. The sequence continues at coordinate 49,405,237 of NC_092090.1, forward strand.
GTGACACAGCTCACTTGCCAGTCATGGTCCCAGCAATTTTGCGTCCTACAGGCAATATCAAATGCGCAAAAATAAATTAAGGAAATAGGTTAAATTACCAGAGATTCTCACATTGCCCTTATATTAGGCTATCTGTATTACTGGGCTAGATCAGCCAATATGCTAGATGTAATTTGAAGAGAGCAGAGTTGGAGAGACTTTCACTTTCTCTTGAGCTATTTTTATAGCCTACCTTTAAGGAGTGGGAAGAGTTTCAGACTGATACATATGGGTGATCAATATTTAGGCCTTTCTAGGCAATGTAGTAAACTATAACCTAATCATAGGCCTATTTAGGAAGTACATTTTCCTGGAAAAATAACTGCCCCGTGCTTGTCCGGTCCATGCATAGGCTATAGCCTACTCTATTTAATTGACACCACACACTCACCCGATCGCGCAGGTATGGCTACTGAACTTGAAGCAGCAAGAATGATGACAGCGACACAAGCTACGTTTTGCATAGGCTTATAGGATATAGCCTACCTTTTAGGATATAGCCTACCTTTTTGCAGGCAGAGACAAATAAATGGGTGATCAATACTCATTGAAAATGAAAAGGCGCAACGCTGGCTCTCCATAGTAGACTGACCTATGTGCGCGTTGTGCGTTTTCTTTGTCAATGAAGAGGACATTTTTTGATTGCACTTCGACTCACGTTGGTCGAGCACCCTCCACTTCTTTCCATTCTCAATATTTATTTACAGACACTGTAGTAAACTACAGTTGAATCATATTTAAGTTAATTTCATATTTAAGTTAACTGCCACGTGATTCTCCGCCCATGTAGGCAGCCTACTCTATTTCAATGAGGCTACACATACTAGGCGCCCTTGAACTCTCACGCCCGACTATGAGAGGTAGGCTACTGAGGTTGACGCAGCGAATTCTGTGTAAATAATTAGAAAAATATGTGGTTTTAATACAATAGGTTGGCTAACACATACAAAACAGACCGTTTCCAAATAATCTGTGGGACAACAAAAATACAATATTTTCATCCCAAAGTCTGTTTGACCGTCTGCTCCCGCAGACAGTGCCGCAATAAATGTAAACTACAGGACAGCAGATTAAGTTTAAAGCTACAGTCTGGGATATGGGAATAATGGTAATTTCAATTATTGAACCATTGATTCTATTCTTGGATGAAATAATGTATAAATGTACACCAAGGTAATTATTTATACTGGAGACTGAAATAACTGGGTAACCAAGCATTTATAGCGTTAAGAAATGCATTGCCATTAATTGGAAGGTTGGTTATCCTCCCACAATGTCAAGTTATGTATCACTAGCATTGATTTTTTACCAGATTAAGGGTATATACTTGGCAACTTTCATAAGGTCTGGATGCCTTATATGGTATACAGTACGACAAAAGGAGTCTGTACTGAAAACATACCCATGTCATGGGAGAAATCTATTTAGGCAATCCCTAGCTGCTGGGCTGTTCAGTCCTGGCCCCGGTGGTCTGCCATCATGTGGGTTGTCACTCTGGCCGTGGCATAACACACCCGGAACCAATAATGAATGTTTCACTAAATCACATTTTATTTGACACATGCGCTGAATACAACAGGTGTAGACCTTACCGTGAAATGGTTACTTACAAGTCCTTAATCAACAATGCAGTTCAAGAAATAGAGTTAATAAAATATTGACTAAATAAACTAAAGTTAAAAAAAATCTAATCAATCACAAGGTAACACAATAAATGTACATCACAATAACTAGGCTATATACAGGGGGTACCGGTACCAAGTCAATGTGGGGGGGTACAGGTTAATCAAGGTCATTTGTAAAGTGACTATGCATCGATAATAAAGAGAGAGTAGCAGCAGTGTACAAACAAAATGGGGGGGGGGTTCAATGTAAATAGTACGGGTGGCCATTTGATTCATTTAGTTGTTCAGCAGTCTTATGGCTTGGGGGTAGAAGCTGTTAAGGAGCCTTTTGGTCCTAGACTTGGCGCTCCGGTAACGCCTGCCATGCGGTAGCAGAGAGAACAGTCTATGACTTGGGTGACTGGAGTCTTTGACCATTTTTTGGGCCTTCGTCTGACAACGCCTAGTATATAGGTCCTGGATATCAGTAAACTTGGCCCCAGTGATGTACTGGGCCGTACGCACTACACTATGTAGCACCTTCTGGTCAGATGCTGAGCAGTTACCATACCAAGTGGTAATGCAACCGATCAGGATGCTCTTGATGGTGCAGCTGTAGAACTTTTAATAGGATCTGGGGACCCATGCCAAATCTCTCCTGAGGTGGAAAATGTGTTGTCCTGCCCTCTTCACAACTGTCTTGGTGTGTTTGGACGATAGTTTGTTGGTGATGTGGACATCAAGGAACTTGAAACTCTCAACCCGCTCCAATTCAGTCCCATCGATGTTAATGGGGGCCTGTTAATGGGGGTCTTGCTCACATTGAGAGAGAGGTTGTTGTCCTGGCACCACACTGCCAGGTCTCTGACCTCCTACCTATAGGCTGTCTCATCATTGTCGGTGATCAGGCCTACCTCTGTTGTATTGTTGCCTACCCTTACCACCTGGGGGCGGCCCGTCAGGAAGTCCAGGATACAGTTGCAAAGGGAGGTGTTTAGTCCCAGGGTCCTTAGCTCAGTGATGAGCTTTGAGGGCTCTATGGTGTTGAACTCTGAGCTGTAGTCAATAAACAGCATTCTCACATATGTGTTCCTTTTGTCCAGGTGGGAAAGGGCAGTGTGGTTGAGATTGAGATTTGGTCATCTGTGGATTTGTTGGGGTGGTTTGTGAATATGGTTGGGTCTAGGGTTTCTGGCATGATGGTGTTGATGTGAGCCATGACCAGCCTTGAAAAGCACTTCATGGCTACCAACATGAGTGCTACAGGCGGTAATCTAGGCAGGTTACCTTCGCTATCTTGGGCACAGGGACTATGGTGGTCTGTTTGAAACATGTTGGTATTACAGACTCGGCCAGGGAGAGGTTGAAAATGTCAGTGAAGACACTTGCCAGTTGGTCCGCACATGCTTTGAGTACACGTCCTGGTAATCTGTCTGGCCCCATGGCTTTGTGAATGTTGACCTGTTTAAAGGTCTTGCTCACATTGGCTACGGAGAGAGCGATGACACAGTCGTCCGGAACAGCTGGTGCTCTCATCAGTGTTTCTTGCCTCAAAGCGATCATAAAAGGCATTTAGCTCATCTGGTAGAGAGCCGGTGTAGTAGGATTCAATCTTAGTCCTGAATTGAAGCTTTGCCTGTTTGATGGTTCATCTGAGGGCATAGCAGGATTTTTTATATGCATCCGGATTAGTGTCCAGCTCCTTGAAAGCGGAAGCTCTAGCCTTTAACTCTGTGCGGATGTTGCCTGTAATCCATTACTTCTGGTTTGGAAATGTACGTACGGTCACTGTGGGGACGACGTTGTTGATGCACTTATTGATGAAGCCGGTGACTGAGGAGGTATACTCCTCAATGCCATTGGATGAATCCCGGAACATATTCTAGTCTGTGCTAGCAAAACAGTCCTGTAGCATAGCATCCACATCATCTGACCACTTCTGTACTGAGTGTATTGAGCTTTGTATGCGTCTCTGTGTGTGGAGTACAGGTGGTCTCGATTTTTTTTTTTCACTGGTTGCACATGTGACAGGCTGGTAGAATAGAAGTCAAATGGATTTAAGTTTGCCTGCATTAAAGTCTCCGGCCACTAGGAGCGCCGCTTCTGAATGAGCATTTTCTTGTTTGCTTATGGCCTTATACAGCTTGTTGAGTGCGGCCTTAGTGCCAGCATCGGTTTGTGATGGTAAATAGACGGCTACGAATAATATAGATATACTCTCTTTTTAGATAGTGTGGTCTACAGCTATCATTAGGTATTCTATCTCAGGTGAGCAATACCTCGAGAGTTATTTAATATTAGACATCGCGCACCAGCAGTTATTGACAAATAGACACACCCCCGCCTACGTCTTACCAGACGTAGCTGCTCTGTCCTGCCGAAAAAAATGGAGAAGCCAGCCAACTCTTTATAATCTGTGTCATCGTTCAGCCAAGTCTTGGTGAAACATAAGATATTACCATTTTTAAGGTCCCGTTGGTAGGAGATTCTTAATCGTAGATCGTCCAGTTTGTTTTCCAATGATTGCACGTTGGCCAATAATACAGAGGGTAGTGGTGGTTTACTCACTCTCTGACAAATTCTCACAAGGCACCCATACCCCCGCCCCCTGTATTTACGTCTTTTCTTCACACGAATGACGGGGATGAGGGCCTAGTCTCCGGGAAGCAGTATATTCTTCGCATCGGACTCATTAAAGAAAAAAATCTTTGTCCAGTTCGAGGTGAGTAATTGATGTTCTGGTGTCCAGAAGCTCTTTTCGGTCATAAGAGATGGTAGCAGCAACGTTATGTACAAAATGAGTTACGAAAAATGCGAAAAAACTAAATAGCAAAGTTGGTTAGGAGACGGTAAAATGGCAGCCAACCCTAGACCCCAACCCTAGATGGGGAGCTGCAGTGTGGTGGACCCCTAGGGACAGTACAAGTAAAAAGAGCTCTACAGTACTATTAGGCCTATGAGATGAATTATATGGAGGATTTGCAGTTTCTTTGTTTTCATTTATATTTGAGGTATATGTGTTTTTTGTGTGTGTGTGTGTTTTTTTTTTGTTTCCAAAAAATGTAAAGTGGGAACTGGGAAGGAACTTGTGTTGGGAGAGAGTTGAGTTATTGACTAGACTGGTGGGGGTCAGGCATGCAGGCGACTCGGGCTGGCTGGTCAGTCTGGCTGAAATTTGATATAAAGGATTTCTTAATAAAGAGTTGTTAATTTCTCAGAACAAGAATAGACTGACAAGTTTCAGAAGAAAGGTCTTTGTTTCTGGCCATTTTGAGCCTTTAATCGAACCCACAAATGCTGATGCGCCAGATACTCAACTAGTCTAAAGAAGGCCAGTTTAATAGCTTTTTTAATCAGAACAACATTTTCCAGCTGTGCTAACATAATTGCAAAAGGGTTTTCTAATGATCAATTAGCCTTTTAAAATTATAAACTTGGATTAGCTAACTCAACGTGCCATTGGACCACAGGAGTGATGGTTGCTGATAATGGGCCTCTGTACGCCTATGGAGATATTCCATAAAAAATCAGCCGTTTCCAGCTAAAATGTAATTTACAACATTATGTATTTCTGATCAATTTGATATTATTTTATTAGACAAAAAATGTGCTTTTCTTTCAAAAACAAGGACATTTCTAAGTGACCCCAAACTTTTGAACGGTAGTGTACATTGATTTTCTTTTTAAATTAATCTACCCAGCAACAATTCTGTGACAGGTGAATTTACACCTCACAAAAACAGGGAAATAATGGCTGGAAAAGGGGGAATCCTGAGGTGGGCGGGGCATGCCCGATGCTAGCCGTTTGTTTATTTCCAACATACGATTGTCATCATGAAAATCTGCTTCATGTTTTGTTTCTTGACCATGATAATTGGTGTGTCGTGATACTGAGTACCGTGACAATATCACCACATATAAACAAGAAGTAAAACTGCTACCTGCAGAGACTGGCACAGTATACTCTCTCCTTTGATATAAGGCCATAGTTCTCACTAGAGGGAACTGTTGAACCACTCCACAAATGTTATGGATTTGGATAAGACTGCACAGAAGATAATTCATTTATTTGTTCATACATTTATTCAATATCACACATGACGATCGTCGATAGATATGTAAAATAAGACATTATTTTAACAAAACCAGCTACTAACTCATGTGAAACACTTAGAACATCCTTAGGTCATGTTATTATAATGTTTTGACATTTTGACACGTTATAACAATTACCAACATATAGCCACTCACTTGAGTGTGATAATACTCCAAAAATGTTCTAAGTTCTCCGATACTGTAAGTGTTACAGCCCTGTGACATTTACATCCCTTTCTTGTCTCTCTCTTCTCTTGTTTAGGGACACCATCATCGTGTGCATAGTTAACAGTGCCACCAGTATATTCGCTGGGTTTGTCATCTTCTCCGTCATTGGATTCATGGCCCACGAACTGAAGGTGCCCATTGAGAAGGTGGCTGATGAAGGTAAATGACACATTCATATAGGGATCATGAAGCATCCAGACCTGGGTTCAAATGCTTGAAAAATCAAAATACACATAAAGTATTTGAAATGATTTGAAATCTAGGTCTGGTAGGATCAGATAGTGTATGACCATAGACAGATAGACAGATATCTACAGAGATAGAGAGTGGCTTGGCCAATTCTGAAGTGTAATAGTACTGTTTCGATATGCACGCAACACAAGTCAGAGTAGATAGTTGCTTTTGTTTAGTATTTATTGGCACTTTTGCCTCTGATTATCAATCTGATTTAACACTCTCAGGTCCAGGCATAGCGTTCGTGGTGTACCCAGAGGCTCTGACCAGACTCCCACTCTCTCCGTTCTGGGCCATCATCTTCTTCCTCATGCTGCTGACCCTCGGACTTGATACCATGGTAACCAAGCCTCACTGTGTGTGTTTGTAGGGCCCTTTAAAATCTGTTGTATTTTTTTTGTCTAATTCTGTTTATTTTTTTCCCCCAAATACATTTTCTCTGTTTTGTTTGTGAAGGTTTCAGTTTTTTCCCCTGTTTGGTCAGGTTTTCGCTCTCAAAATCATTCATAGAAAAACAACAAAATTCAATTTCTTTTTTATCCAAAAGAATACTTAAACCACATCAGGCAACCACTTTTTAGGGCTGGAATAACTCTGAGAAATTTTATTTTTGGGTATAGCTACATGTGTGCAAAGCAAGAGCCTTGTCTGGTTAGCAGTGTTTCTGTAGCACACATGATTGCAGAGTTTGCTAAACAAATCGCCACTGGATTGATACAAATAGTCATGATATCACTCAGCCAGGTATGCCTAGGCTACTTTGTAGTTCACATTTAATTGAGAAGGTTTTTGGGAAAGCCTTTCCATCTACCCAGAAGACTGTTATCATTATTAGCATCAACGCTAATGGCTACACAAAGTGTTAGATAAATGCACACACAGACAGGGTCATTCCAGCGTTGCCTCTTCAGAAAGTTTAAGGGAAATACGAATCACTGATGCATTTTGTTCACGTCTTATGACAATCTTGGGTAAATGAAATAATTCTCGAATAACTTCAATACATTTTGTTGATTTCCTCCTAAGTTCAAATTGTTTTTTTTTATATTGTTGAATTCCGTTTTAACGTCTGGAATACGTGATTTCCATCCTCGTTCTTCCGCATCGTTGATTTTATAGGGCCTTGTGTGTGTTGTTGTGTTTGCCAGTCTTCTCCCAAGTTTGATTTCCACGCAGGCCACGAAGCAACACCAGGCCCTCTGGCACCAATATTGTCAATTGAAACCAATAGAAGCAAAACTTTTTTACGTTCGGGGCAACAGAGCAAGGTAGAGGACTGCCTAGGTAGGGGATTCCATGTTTCATACATTTTGGTTATGGGTGGTGGAGGAGGTGACGTAACTGCTCTCTAGTGTGAAACTTGCTGTGAACTGGTGACAAACAATTTACATAAGTGCTATATTTAAATGCCCTATGAATCCAATCCATTATTATTTGTATATACAGTTGAAGTTGGAAGTTTACATACCCTTAGGTTGGAGTCATTAAAACTCGTTTTTCAACCACTCCACAGATTTCTGTCTCCATTAGATAGGTTGATTATTCTGTCACATTGTATAATGATAGGAGGAAGGCTCAGGAATACGAATAGGGGGTTTAATTTCTCTACCCAAAATAGAGAACGTCATGAACATGATGGGGACGAAGCCCAAAACAAACACGTGTATATATATATAACACAGGGCTGTAACCCAAACAAAGAGCGAGGTGTAAACCTCAGATAAATACATGGGACGAGACCCGTAAAAACAAGTGCACACTAACACGGTAACACGAAAGCTGATACAACAGAGCACAGGACATGGAACAATAATCAACAAGGACAATGGAGAACAGGGGGCACATACAGTTGAAGTCGGAAGTTTACACACACTTAGGTTGGAGTCATTAAAACTCGTATCTCAAGCACTCCACAAATTTCTTGTTAACAACTATAGTTTTGGCAAGTCAGTTAGGACATCTACTTCCTGCATGACACAAGTCATTTTTCCAACAATTGTTTACAGACAGATTATTTAACTTATAATTCACTGTATCACAATTCCAGTGGGTCAGAAGTTACATACACTAAGTTGACTGTGCCTTTAAACAACTTGGAAAATTCCAGAAAATGATGTCATGGCTTTAGAAGCTTCTGATAGACTAATTGACATCATTTGAGTCAATTGGAGGTGTACCTGTGGATATATTTCAAGGCCTACCTTCAAACTCAGTGCCTGTTTGCTTGACATCATGGGAAAATCAAAAGAAATCAGCCAAGACCTCTGAAAAAAATGTAGACCTCCACAAGGCTGGTTCATCCTTGAGAGCAATTTCCAAATGCCTGAAGGTACTACTTTCATCTGTACAAACAATAGTATTCAAGTATAAACACCATGGGACCACGCAGCCGTCATACCGCTCAGGAAGGAGACGTGTTGTGTCTCCTAGAGATGAACGTACTTTGGTGCGAAAAGTGCAAATCAATCCCAGAACAACAGCAAAGGACATTGTGAAGATGCTGGAGGAAACAGGTACAAAACGATATATATCCACAGTAAAACAAGTCCTATATCGACATAGCCTGAAAGGCCGCTCAGCAAGGAAGAAGCCACTGCTCCAAAACCGCCATTAAAAAAGCCAGACTACGGTTTGCAACTGCACATGGGGACAAAGATCATATTTTTTGGAGAAATGTCCCCTGGTCTGATGAAACAAAAATAGAACTGTTTGGCCATAATGACCATCATTATGCTTGGAGGAAAAAGGGGGACGCTTGCAAGCCGAAGAACCTCATCCCAACCGTGAAGCACGGGGGTGGCAGCGTCATGTTGTGGGGGTGCTTTGCTGCAGGAGGGACTGGTGCACTTCACAAAATAGATGGAATCATGAGGATGGAAAATTATGTGGATATATTGAAGCAACATCTCAAGACGTCAATCAGGAAGTTAAAGCTTGGTCGCTAATGGGTCTTCCAAATGGACAATGACCCCAAGCATACTTCCAATGTTGTGGCAAAATGGATTAAGGACAAGAAAGTCAAGGTATTGGAGTGGCCATCACAACGCCCTGACCTCAATCCCATAGAAAATGTGTGGGCAGAACTCAAAAAGCATGTGCGAGCAAGGAGGCCTACAAACCTGACTCAGTTACACCAGCTCTGTCAGGAGGAATGGGCCAAAATTCACCCAACTTATTGTGGGAAGCTTGTGGAAGGCTACCCGAAATGTTTGACCCAAGTTAAACAATTTAAAGGCAATGCTACCAAATACTAATTGAGTGTATGTATACTAATGACCCACTGGGAATGTGATGAAAGAAATAAAAGTTGAAATAAATCATTCTCTCTACTATTAGTCTGACATTTCACATTCTTAAAATAAAGTGGTGATCCTAACTGACCTAAGGCAGGGCATTTTTACTAGGATTAAATTGAGTTTAAACTGAGTTTAAATGTATCTGGCTAAGGTGCATGTAAACTTCCGACTTCAACTGTATGTAGCCCTATATGACTGTTTTGAGAGAGTGAGAGAGAGAGAGGGAAAGGGAGAAGGGGAGAGAGAAGAACGAAGGAAGAGGCAAATACAGAGAGAACAAGAGTACCAGTGGAGAGGGGAATACACAGAGAGGATGAGTGGAAGAAAAAGAGAGGGGAGCGGGAAAGGGGAGAGAGAGAAGAAAGATGCAAGAGGGGGAGCGGAGAGATGAATAAAGCAAGAACGAGGTGGGGAAGAAGAAGAGAAGGGAGAAGGGGATCCACATCTGACCTCATCAACAACCGCCTCTGCGGGGTGTGAACGCTCTAATTAGAGGGATCAGTGGCACATGTGGTTTCACTTTGTGTGTGATTGTGGTGATTTATTTTTATTTTTATTGTATTTATTATGGATCACCATTAGCTGCTGCCAAGGCAGCATTACAATGCATTCACAACAGATTTCACAACATATTAAGTTTGTGCCCTCAGGCCCCTACTCTACTACCACATATCTACAATACAAAATCCGTGTGTACGTGTGTGTATAGTGCGTATGTTATTGTGTGTTTGTATGCATGTGTCCCCGCTGTTCCATAAGGTGTATTTTGATCTGTTTTTTATATCTAATTTTACTGCTTGCATGAGTTACTTGATGTGGAATAGAGTTCCATGTAGTCATGGCTCTATGTAGTACTGTGCGCCTCCCATAGTCTGTTCTGGACTTGGGGACTGTGAAGAGACCTCTGGTGGCATGTCTTGTGGGGTATGTATGGTTGTCTGAGCTGTGTGCCAGTAGTTCAAACAGACAGTTCGGTGCATTCACAAATACAAGTAGTGATGAAGTCAATCTCTCCTTCACTTTGAGCCAAGAGAGATTGAAATACATATTATTCATGTTAGCTCTCTGTGTACATCCAAGGGCCAGCCGTGCTGCCCTGTTCTGAGCCAATTGCGATTTTCCCAAGTCCCTCTTTGTGGTACCTGACTACACGACTGAACAGTAGTCCAGGTGCGACAAAGCTAAGGCCTGTAGGACCTGCCTTGTTGATAGTGCTGTTAAGAATGCAGAGTAGCGCTTTATTATGGACAGACTTCTCCCCATCCTAGCTACTGTTGTATCAATATGTTTTGACCATGACAGTTTACAATCCAGGGTTTCTCCAAGCAGTTTAGTCTCCTCAACTTGCTCAATTACCACATTATTCATTACAAGATTTAGTTGAGGTTTAGTGAATGATTTGTCCTAAATACAGTGCTTTTAGTTTTTGAAATATTTAGGACTAACTTATTCCTTGCCACCCATTCTGAAACTAACTGCAGCTCTTTGTTAAGTGTTGCTGTCATTTCAGACGGTGTGGTAGCTGACGTTTATAGTGTTGTGTCATCCGCATACATAGACTGGCATGTCGTTAGTAAAGACTGAAAAAACCAAGGGGCCTGATTATACCTGGATTTTGTTTGAGGCTTCCATTAAAGATCACCCTCTGTGTTCCGTTAGACCGGTAACTATTTATCCACAATATAGCAGGGGGTGTAAAGCCATATCACTTATGTTTTTCCAGCAGCAGACTATGATCGATAATGTCAAATCCAAACTGAAGTCGAACAAAATAGCACCCCTATTCTTTTTATCATACATTTTTCTCAGCCAATCATCAGTCATTTGTGTAAGTGCTGTGCTTGTTGAATGTCCTTCCCTATAAGCGTGCTGAAAGTCTGTTGTCAATTTGTTTACTGTAAAATAGCATTGTATCTGGTCAAACACAATTGTTTCAAAAGTTTACAAAGGGTTGGTAACAGGCTGATTGGTCGGCTATTTGAGCCAATAAAGGGGGCTTTACTATCCTTAGATAGTGGAATATCTTTTGCTTCCCTCCAGGCCTGAAGGCACACACTTTCTAGTAGGCTTAAATTAAAGATATGACAAATAGGAGTGGCAATATCGCCCGCTATTATCCTCAGTAATTTTCCATCCAAGTTGTCAGACCCCAGAGGCTTGTCATTGTTGATAGACCTCTTCCACACTTACTTTATGGAAATTAAAATTACAATTCTTGTCTTTCATAATTTGGTCAGATATACTTGGATGTGTAGTGTCAGCGTTTGTTGCTGGCATGTCATGCCTAAATTTGCTAATCTTGCCAATGAAAAAATCATTAAAGTAGTTGGCAATATCAGTGGGTTTTGTGATGAATGAGCCATCTCATTCAATGAATGATGGAGCGGAGTTTGTCCTTTTGTCCAAAATCTCATTTAAGGTGCTCCAAAGCTTTTTACTATCATTCTTTGTCATTTATCTTTGTTTTATAGTGTAGTTTCCTCTTCTTTTTATTCCATTTAGTCACTATTTCTCAATTTGCAGTACGTTTGCCAATCAGTTGTACAGCCAGACCTATTTCCCTTTTCTTTTGCCTTAGCCCTCTCAACCATAATTTGTTTTAATTCCTCATCAATCCACAGGGATTTAACATTTTTTACAGTCATTTTCTTAATGGGTGCATGCTTATTAGTAACTTGGATAAACAATTTCAGAAATGTGTCAAGTGCAGCGTCTGGTTGCTCCTCATGGGGTAGCAGGTAGGAGGGTTAGGCCAGTAACCGAAAGCTGACAAGGTACAAATCTGTCGTTCTGCCCCTGAGCCAGGCAGTTAACCCACTGTTCCCCGGGCACCGATGACGTGGATGTCGATGTTAGCCTCTCTGATTCAGAGGTGTTGGGTTAAATGAATGCATTCAGTTGTACAACTGACTAGGTATCCCTCTTTCCTTTCCGTTTCCCATTACACATCACGGACCAACAAATATTCTTTACGACAACATTTGAATCGCTCCAAAACTTCTTGTATGACCTCTTATACACTATATTAGGCCCAGCCTTTGGAGCTATGGTTTTCCTGCTTTCAAACAAATTTCTGCAGCATTAGTAAATATGTGATCAATACATGTTGATGATTTCATTCCTGTGCTGTTTGTAACTACCCTGGTAGGTTGATTGACAACCTGAACAGGTTTCGCAGGTTACAGTTTGAAGTTTTCTCTGGAGTGGGCAGCCTGATGAAAGCCAATCAATATTGAAATCACCCAGAAAATATACCTCTCTATTGATAGCACATACATTATCAAGCATTTCACATATTGACTGTTAGCACTTGGTTGTCTATAGCAGCTTCCCACCAGAATGAGCTTTAGGTGAGGCAGATGAACCTGTAGCCATATTACTTCAGCAGTTTTTAACATGAGATCCTCTCTAAGCTTTACTGGAATGTGGTTCTGAATATAAACAGCCACACCTCCGCCTTTTAGTTATTTCTGTATTTTCTGTATCTTATAACCATGTATTGCTACCACTGTATCAAAGGTATTATCTAAGTGAGTTTCAGAGATTGTCAGAATACGAATGTCATCTGTCACTAGCAAATTATTGATTTCATGAACCTTGTTTCTTAATCTACATATGTTAATGTGGGCCATTTTTAACACTTTTCTGGAATGCTTGATTGTTTTTCTTGCTTTACTGGGAAGCTTAGTAGGGGTAGACATGCTCAGGTTATTTATGTTAGTGCATGGTGAGCTGCACACAGTGGACTTCCTGCTAGGGCACACCACCTCAGTGCTAACTGTATAACTCTGGTTCATAGGCATATGATTACTGCGTACAATAGCTGTAGGGTCAGCAGAGACATTCAGGGCAGTAAGAGGGATATACATGTGGTTACTTGCATTGTCTTCTAACGCCGCTGGGATAATGTGCATTTGCTGAAGCATAATGACAACTCAGCGACACAATGGTAGGGATTAAAGGAGTTGGGCTTGGGTCAATGATATGGCATTGTCTCAACGCAGCCTTACAATGCTGTGAGTGGATCCAGGAACCCAAATTATTTGGGTGGATCCCATCCTCATAATACAAGCTTTGTTTCTAGAAGGTATCAAAATTGTCAATAAATATTACACCCACAGAGCTGCAATAGTCTCGTAGACAGTTATGGAGGGCTAAAAGTCTGTTGAACCGTCCAATGCAGCGATTTAGGGAGGGCAGAGGAAAATATATTATGGGGCGTTCGTTGGTTTCAAGAAGTAACACGATCAATTCTTTAAAAATCATCTTCAGTTGTTCTGGAGTGTTGTCAGATTGGCCGTTTGTAAATTCAGAGCGTTTTGCTCTCGGAGCATTCCGAGTGCACACTGGACGATCTGGCCAAAAAGTAGGGTTGATCCGAGAATTCTGACTTAACAACAGCAGTTGCCCAAGCTAACTGGCTAACGTTGGCTAGCTTGCTAGCTACTTCAAGACTATTGTAAAGTGGTTGTTCCACTGGATATCATAAGGTGAATGCACCAATTTGTAAGTCGCTCTGGATAAGAGCGTCTGCTAAATGACTTAAATGTAAGACACAAAGGAGAGAGCAGCTCACTCTGACCATTTTACTCGCCCTAGCAGAGCTGGTTAGGCTGTTTTTATGTTATCCAGAGCGTTGCAACTGTGCTGCTGGCAACAATTTAATAAAAAAAATATATTTTGCCAACGTTTACTGACACCGGCCATATTCAATGGGTGTTGAGCGATCGTAAATTCGTCAGTTATTCTGCGCTCTGCAACACTCAGACGAGAGTGCTCTGAAGTCAGAGTAGATAGCCAGAGCGAATTTACAAGTTGTCATAGTGACATCATAAACATTCTATTGAAAGTATTACTTTTATTGTGAAGTCTTTTGTTTAGACATGTAGCTAGCTAGCTGAACAGTGAACCATAATCCCAACTCATAATTTTACTACCCTGCATGAATCTGGCGGTGGCTAACCAACCATGTTCAATGTTAGCTAGCTAACATTCGGCTATAACTAGCAATGCAAATGGCTCTGAGATACGAATAATATTACTACACAGCTCATACATGTGACGTTAGCTAGCTAACAGTACACTTGAACTAGAAATGTTAACGACTTTCTGACAAAATTAGAAAAGTGTATTATCTGAAAATGTAGCTAGGTAGACTCTCTTACCCGTATACATGGATGGACGCTTCTCCGTCTCTGTCACAGATGCCATGGTTACCCTTAGTTTGAAGATGTAATCCGGAGCCTTCTGTGTATGTTCTCTTTGACTCCGTCTGCATATTTGCAATCAAACGGCAGAATTTTCCCCATCTCCTTAGCTATCATACTGTAATTCCCCTGATTTCAAAACTTGGTCCTCCAGAAAGTGGAGAGCAACACTTATGCAGTTCTACTACTTGATATCTTTCAAAAAAGCTGCATTAGAAAGGATTATCTACACATACTGACCAGCTTATATTATAGAAAGAAGTGTGCTACATGGCAGACCAATCCAAACTCATCTCTCGGCATGTCCATTATCTCAGTCAATCATGGCTAGCGGGAAGGTTGCTCCCTTGTTCCATGGCTAAACCAAATAGGCTCGTAATTTAACAATTTTATTCATATTTACAGATGGCACACAAGTTTGTTATTAACCTGTTGAGGACAAGGGGGTGCTGTTTTCACTTTTGGAGAAAATCGTATGATTTTTAAACGGCCTCGTACTCAATTCTTGCTCGTACAATATGCATATTATTATTACTATTGGATAGAAAACAGTCTCTAGTTTCTAAAAACGTTTGAATTATTTCTCTAAGTGAAACAGAACTCCTTTTACAGACCATTTCCTAACCGGAAGTGAGATTTCCAAAAGCGAACTCTCTCTTCAGGAGCTTGTCTATAAAAGGGCATGTCACTTATGACTGTAGAAACACGTCATACGCCTTCGCCTGGGTGTAATGCGGAAGTGAGAGAAAAAATCAGTTGATTATCTCGACCAGGGACTGAACACAACGTCTTGGACTGAGACGTGCGCACTTTTATTTATTTCCTGGGCGCGAAGTCTGACCTGTACTCGGCTCATTGAAGAACCTTTTTAAAGGTGAATATGATCTCTGGCTTCGATTTTCTTTGATACATGTCACAATATCATCTTAAAGTATGTTTTTTCAATATAGTTTAATTATATTATTGAAATTTATTCTGGACTTTAGACGTGATGCGACGCAAGAATTGGTTCAAGAACGAGAGGCTAGCAATGCTAGCTAATGGTGCTTGCTAATTCTGAGGGAAATCGTTCGTTATGGATCCAAATAAAGTCGGTTCTGAACAAAGGACCCCTTGGAGAACATTCTGATGGAAGATCCACAAAGATAAGGACCCAATTTGGGATGCTTTTTCATATATATCTGTCGAACTGTGCTATGCTACCGTTTGACTAGAAGCAATGCTGCTGTGTGCTAGCTATTGTAGTAAGCTAATATAACGATATATTGTGTTTTCGCTGTAAAACACTTCAAAAATCGGAAATATTGGCTCTGTTCACAAGATCTTATTCTTTCATTAGCTATCCACCATATATTGTTCTGAAATGTTTTATGATGTGTAATTAGTAGTTGACGTTGGTGTCTGTATTTTCTCTGGCTACTGCCGTGCGATTTCTGACTGTAGCTGTGATGGTGGCTATGATGGTAGCAGTAATGTAAAACTGATTTATAGCTAAAATATGCACATTTTTCGAACAAAACATAGATTTATTGTGTAACATGTTATAGGACTGTCATCTGAGGGAGTTTTTTCTAGGTTATTTAGGTTGGTTCTAGGTTGGTTCTAGGTTAGTTAGGTTAGCTACTTGCATGCTACCGTTGCTGTGAAAAACTGTCTGTCTGTCTTTTGTATTTGGTGGTGAACTAACATAAATATATGTGGTGTTTTCGCTGTAAAACACTTCAACAATCGGAAATATTGTCTGTATTCACAAGATATTTGTCTTTCATTAGCTATCCACCATATATTTGTCTGAAATGTTTTATGATGTGTAATTAGGTAGTTGGTGTCTGTATTTACTCTGGCTACTCCCGTGCGATTTCTGACTGTAGCTATGATGGTAGCAGTAATGTAAAACTGATTTATAGCTAAAATATGCAATTTTTTTGAACAAAACATAGATTTATTGTGTAACATGTTATAGGACTGTCATCTGAGGTAGTTTTTTCTAGGTTATTTAGGTTGGTTCTAGGTTAGTTAGGTTGGCTTGTGCATGCTACCTGCAGCCTACTTGTGCTGTGAAAAATGTCTGTCTGTCTTTTTTTATTTGGTGGTGACCTAACATAAATATATGTGGTGTTTTCTCTGTAAAACATTTAAAAAATCGGACATGTTGGCTGGATTGACAAGATGTTTATCTTTCAAATGCTGTATTGGACTTGTTAATGTGTGAAAGTTAAATATTTCAATTTTGTTTTTTGAATTTGCCGCTCTGCCTTTTCAATGGAATGTGGGAGGAGTGCCGCTAGCGGCACCCGTGGCCTCAACAGGTTTTAAGGCACATGAAAGTGCACATGTTCCAGAAGGCATTTCTCCCCAAAAATGCATTTTGAATAAAAAAAAGAAGTTTACGTTCAAATGGCTTTCCTGTAAAGTAGTGACATGCGACATACACCTAGTTTCCTGAAACGAGTCACAAATTATGTGATACCGATAGTATCTTTCAAAACTTACCCGAATCAAAAACCGTGGATTGATAGCAGGCTTGTAGGAAAACTGAAAGAGAGAGATGCTGCTTATTAACAGGGCAAGGTGACCGGGGACAATCATTTGGTTAAACAGTACAAATAAGACTTACACAGATCGATCAAGATGGCGAAAAACAAGTATAGAGACAAAGTGAAGGAGCAATTCAGCGGGTCGGACACAAGGCGTATGTGGCCACGGCTCCTAACGATCATGGATTACAAAAAGAAAGCCAGCCACATCACGGTCACCGACGCCACCCTACAAGCCAAGCTAAACACCTTTTTCTCAAGATTCAAGCACAATCACCCGATGACAATAGGCCGCCCCCAGGTGGTGAAGGTAGGCATCATTACCGCCTCGACACTGATCCTCAACCCGGGGGCCCCACAAGGGTGCGTTCTCTGTCCCCTCCTGCATTCTCTGTATACCCAGGACTGTGTAACCTCACACAGTTCCAACTCCATCATCAAGTTCACTGAAGACACGACTGTAGTAGGCCTGATCACCAATAATGACGAGACAACCTACAGGGAGGAGGTAAACAATCTCTCCCTCAACGCTAGCAAAACAAAGGGGCGCATTGTGGACTTAGGAGGAAGCAGGCTGGACACGCCCCCATCCTCATCAACGGGGCCGCCGTGGAGACGGTAAATAACGTCAAATTCCTTGGCGTACACATCTCAGACACACCGTAGTGAAGAAGACACAACAAGAAATTCAGCCTGTCCCCGGGGGCCCTCACAGTGTTCTACAGGAGCACCATCTGTAGAACACCGTTTTGCAACTGCACATGAGGACAAAGATCGGACTTTTTGGAGAAATGCCCTCTGGTCTGATGAAACAAAAATAGAACTGTTACTTCCAAAGTTGTGGCAAAATGGCTTAAGGACAAGAAAGTCAAGGTATTGGAGTGGCTATCACAAAGCCCTGGCCTCAATCCTGTCAAAAATGTGTGGGCAGAACTGAAAAAGCGTGTGAGAGCAAGGAGGCCTACAAACCTGACTCAGTTATACCAGCTCTGTCAGGAGGAATGGGCCAAAATTCACCCAACTTATTGTGGGAAGCTTGTGGAAGGCTACCTGAAACGTTTGACCCAAGTTAAACAATTTAAAGGCAACGCTACCAAATACTAATTGAGTATACTTCTGACCCACTGGGAATGTGATTAAAGAAATAAAAGCATTCTTAAAATAAAATGGTGATCCTGACTGACCTAAGACATGGCATTTTTACTAGGATTAAATGTCAGGAATTGTGATAAACTGAGTTTAAATGTATTTGGCTAAGCTGTATGTAAACTTCCGACTTCAACTGTATATAGTGCTATTTCTATTTCTGTTGTTTTTATAACCATTTTTGTTATTTAATTTCACTAGTCCTGCATGTTGGAGCTCGAAGCCTAAGATTTTCACTGTGCCCTGCAATCACACCTGCAACCTCTATACATGTGACTATTAAACAATCTGAATTATTTTCGTGATGTTGTCAGCCAACCCATCTATGTTGCTAAAGTTGATGCTAAATAGCTGTATTGTAATTACACACACACACACAAAATAAATTAACTTACTCCTGCAAATACCACAACCGTCTGTGTTTGCTGAGCTGCATCTCTCGCCCTCTTTCTGACAGTAATTGGCTTGTTAGTGATACTTGTCAGGTGGTGAACAGAGCTCCAGCTGTTGGATTCAGTGTCCAGATAGCTACTGTACTGTAATCAAAACCCTGCTCATAAAATGTGCTAGGTAGCTAATGTTAGCAGCACTGCTAGCTAGACTGGGTAGTCCCAAACATTAGTTAGTTAGGTAGCTTGACGTTATCTGTCAGTGCAGCTTTTGAGTCAACATGTTGACATGTAAGTTACTCGAATCTGGCTTACTGTGAGGTCAATAACTCGGAATAGCATCGTCTTGGGCTAACAAAATGTGCTATAGTAGTAGCAAGCTAACAAAGTTTACCTCCAGTTCCCCTTCTCATATTTGCGCTCCCTCAGAGAATGAACAGTCGCCCAAGCGTGCCGAAATATAATTTCTTTGGACAAATCAAAGATTACTTTGGAAAACCACTTTACTCCGCCTCCTAAAGTGCCACTGTACACATAATTGCTGGTTTTAGCAGTACTAGTAAGGCAGGGCAGGGCAGGCCAGGCCAGGGCTCATGATTGGAGTATTCATTGCGGTGTGTAATGCAGTGTCGCCTAGTTTGTTTTACACCATCCCAGCAGGGCAAAAGACTCGGGGCTGATACAAAATCGTTCGGGACTCTAGTGACGTCAATGGTGTGTGTGTGTACGTGCGTGTGTGTCAGCGCTTGGCGGTAAGTGGCTGGGGATACTGTATTGATGAGAATTTAGGGGGGGTGCTCATGAGGAGGTAGAGAAGCGGTGAAGTGGCAGATAGCTCAGTCCCATTGGGCTCCACTCTCTCTCTTTGCTCGATCTGTGTCCTGAGCACTTGTCCTCTGGCCTCTTGGCCCCTCTTGTCACTTTCTTCTGCTCCCCTCTTGTCTCATTGGCGTCTCCTTTAAACAGGTATTATTTCTCTATCTCTGCTATCTTTCTCCTCTCTCGGCTCCCTTTGTCCATAGATACTGTATCTGTTGTGTGATTGTAATGACTCTCTCTCCCTCACTGTCATTGACTTCCACTGTTGTCTCGCCTCTCTTCCTTGACTTTCCTCTCTTATCGGCCGGCCCTCTCTCACATTTCTCTTTCCCCTATCTCTCCTCTGCCCTCTCCTTTTTTTCTTTCCTCTCCTGTCCTCCCTCTTGCTGCTGTCTCCCCTCTTTTCTCTTATCTCTCCTCTGTTCCCTCTTTCCTCTCCCTCCTCTCTTGCCTCGCTCTTCTCCTTTGTCACAGTTTGCCACCATTGAGACCATAGTGACGTCGGTGTCAGATGAGTTCCCCCAGTACCTGAGAAAGAACAAGCCTCTGTTCACACTCATCTGTTGTGCCTGTTTCTTCTTGCTGGGATTCCCTATGGTCACAGAGGTACAGAGCACCACGCACACAAACAAACACACACACACACACACAGACATGCGGGATTTACACACACACACACACACACATACATGCTAGCACACACACAAACGAGCATGCACGTATGCGGGCACACGCACGCATAAAATAAAGGTGTATTGATCGCGTATGTCTTCACACCCCAGAGTTAATATTGGTGGAGGCACCTTTGGCAACAAAGTTTGAATATTGCTGTCCATCAATGATTCCCAACCAAATATATTGACTTTGAGCAAATCTGAGATTTCTTATATATGTTGTCCTAAGAGTTGGTACAATCGTTTTCAAAATTATTCACAGTTGTTATTGCTGCCAAAGCTGATACCACCAAGGGGGTGTGAAGACATACTCAATCAAGACATGTTTTTATTTTATCTTTATTCATTGAGAAGATTGTCTATAATTGTGAGAATTATAGAAAATGTGGAGCAGGTTGTGTAGCTAAATAAGTTGGAAAAAACATCTAATTTAATTTTAGGGCAGTAGAAGGTGAAAACTGCAAGGGGTGTGTAGACTTTCATTAGGCACTGTATGTGCAGCCACACACACACATTGTATTTTTATTTAATTTAATTTACCTTTATTTAACCAAGCAAGAACAAATTCTTATTTACAATGTGGCCTACCAAAAGGCCTCCTACGTGGACGGGGCTGGGATTAAAAAAAAAATATATAGGACAAAACACACATCGCGAAAAGAGTTTACTGATCATGCGTCCCAAATAGCACCCTATTCCCTATATAGTGCACTACTTTTACCTGGTAAGAATGTAGGGAATAGGGTGCCATTTCGTAGGGAATAGGGTGGCATTTCGGATGTAAGCCAGTGATGACACTGGCTATGCATCACTGGTTTACGTTGTGTGTGTGTGTGTGTGGGTGTCTGTTTGTGTGTACGATTTTTGCGTCCGTGTGTGTTTAACAGAATGGGATGTACATGCTCCAGTTGGTGGACACATACGCTGCCTCTTACTCCCTGGTAATCATTGCCATCTGTGAGCTGATCGGAATCTCCTACTTCTATGGTGAGTAGTAGAATAAAAGTTACTTTTGACCTTTTGTTTACCTAACTATATTCTCTGATAGCTCCGAAGTTGCTCTTCGGCGCAGATCTAGGATCAGCTTACCCTCCCTAAATCCTAACTGTGGTGCTGTGTGGCTCAGTCGGTGTATCATGGCGCTTGCAATGCCAAGTGCTGTGGGTTTGATTCCTGCTGAAGCCACCCATACGAAAAATGTATGCACTCATGCCTAAGTCGCTTTGGATAAAAGCATCTGCTAAATGGCATATACAATTATTAATATTATTATAAACATTACGAAAAAGAATGCAAAACTGCATTCGGATCATTGTCTCGGGGGGGGGGGGGGGAAAAATTCATCCTACTCTTATCTCACTTTATCAACGTCAGAATCAGAAAAGCCTCATAGCCATTCAACATTGTCTTGGCTAAACAACATAAACACAGAAAGCACAAGTACAGTATGAAACATTACGTCTAGTGTGTGGTGCTTAGGTTGTTAAACCATGGTGGCAGTTTTCAAATCAAATGAGGGAGGTGTTAAACAATTCCAAGTTTTAATGTGTTTACCTGCAAATGAACACATCTCTATTCTCACAGACCTGTTAGCTGTTTTTTTGGTTAAATGGTCTATGAGGAAACAAGATAATGAGTAGGTCTTGATCTGGGTTTTTTGTGTTGAAAATGTACAGTGTTTTTATCAACAATCCATTTCACATATAAAAGAAGACTTAAAAAAAGACAGGTTTTGTCTGTGTAAATGGGCTATTAGAGGCTCCAGACCAGGTACCTAGGTTGCCCTTAAGCACAGATCTAGGTTCAGCTTAATCCTTAAATCCTCGTCCTAACTGTTATGATTAAAAACACCAAACAGACCTTAGATCAGTGCCTAGGGGCAACTTTATCCCTCTCCGACAGGGGGCTTGAGCACTTCTCATTCTGACCACTAGATGTCGGTGTTACCATTCTAATGGACCAATGATCAGGTCAATTGGTAAACTCTGATTTACCACCCCAAAATATCCCTGTACAACATCTATTTGCGCCTCTACCGGATGGAAACTACAAGTGTAATGGCTGCGCTCAATGCAATGGCACTTACAAATGTAGATCCTTCAAACACCCACAAACAGGGAAACAGATCCCAATCAAAGGTCTTATCACATGCTCCACTAAGGCAGTTATTTATCTTATAACTTGTCACTGTGGTTAAACTTATGTGGGTGAAGCAAAGCGTGAATTAAAAGTACGAATCTCGGAGCATCGTAGCACCATTAGGTGCAAAAACACGACTTACCCAGTTGCGGCCCACTTTTTGGAAGCGAACTACTCGATTTCGTGACTACATTATATCGGCATCGAACATGTCACCCTCCCTAGGAGAGGGGGTGACCTCAACAATTTATTGTTAAAATGAGAGGCTGCCTGGATCTTTAATTTAAAGACCCTTTCTCGCTTCGGTCTCAACGTAGACTTTGATCTGAAGCCATTTTTGTGATTATTGTGGTTTTGTTAGTAGGCCTACGTAGCCAAATTGTATCTATTATTGTATGCTATCCGTTCATGTTTTTGTATGTTCTTCTCATATCTGAGAATGAACCATTGATAACAGGCCACACCCGGCCATGATTACAGACACCTGTGTGTGTTCTTTGACACTTTATAAACTAGTGACCCACAGTGTTTGTCATTATACCCTGATGAAGACAGCTTGTCTGTCGAAACGTTGGTTATTAGGTTATTCAATTATTGCATCTGAGCTCCTAGAGTGTGCGGCTCTCCTTTTCGCTTTCAAGTGTTCTACTCCGCTAGCCAGCAGCTCGCCTAAACAGCCGTTTCTTTCGCTTCCAGGTCTGAAGTAGACCTGTGAGTATATGGAACATACTGTACTCCAAATCGTCACAGCATCAGCAGAGGTGGTTCCAGTGAAATTATTGTGTGGCTTGTGACTCATCTCTTGCTAAATGTGTCGGTCAATACACTGACAACAATTGTGACAATTGTCAAGCCACATTGTTTTGAAGGATAATAAATGTCCTGGGTTCTCCCTGGGAATGGATGTGCCTTGTAGGGGGCCAGTGTGGAGCTCTCTTGTCTGGAGCTCTGGGTGAATCTGGTTCACTCTCTGTGTGCGTCCCAAATGGTACCCTATTCCCTACATAGTGCATTACTTTTGACCAGAGGCGTATACAGATAGGGAATAGGATGCCATTTTGGATGGAGGTTTTGTGCGTCAGAGTGTCTCTACTCCCCTCACCTGAGCGATTTGACTGACTCTCCCTCTTTTCCCCCCTCCTCCTCTTTCTGTCTTTATTCCCCTCTTCCTAGGCCTGCAGAGGTTCTGCGAGGACATTGAAATGATGATTGGCTTCCAACCAAACCGCTTCTGGAGAATCTGCTGGGCCTTTGTGACTCCTACCATTCTGACTGTACGTGTGTGTCCGAACTATACAGAATGGGGTTTAGATATTCACAGTTGCGCTAGCAGCACGCACGCACACTCACTCACTCACTCACTCACTCACTCACTCACTCACTCACTCACTCACTCACTCACTCACTCACTCACTCACTCACTCACTCACATATACAGAGACACAGATGCATGCGCACACACACACACACACACACACACACACACACACACACACACACACACACACACACACACACACACACACACACACACACACATAATGTGTTTCCCCTTTCACTGCAGCCTTTTCAAATTTAGGGGCCAACATCGATTTGCAGCAGCGAGTGTTTACCAAGAAAGTGAAGAAAGCAAAAATAGTTTTCCCCGACTGAAACGGAAATTGTTTTCCTCACTTTTCACCGTTATAACACAGGTTGTTTGTGCTATTCGAAATGCAGCACTCATATAGCCTACATAATGTTGTCATAACTGTGACATAACAGATGCAATGGAGGCTGGTGACTTGAAAAGTTGAGGAAGGGAGATGACAAAGTGTGTTTAAAAAATTGTCAAAGACAAATGAATTTAACCTAAAACGTTTAATAAAAACATTTACAGTAAAATATTATGGGGAATGTAAATGAGGGCTACTTACATTGTTGGGAAGGGATCACAGCAGTGATTGAATGAGGGTATGAGGCAGGAGTTGAGATGTGTGTTCAGAGGCTTCAGTACAGAACAGGCTGATCATGTATGCATGTTGGAGAAGAGCTCAACTCTTCCACTGAGGGCAGGACAGGATTTGACAGGGAAGAAATAAACAATAACACAACACATTTAAGTAAGCAGTTAAATCATTGAGGTACAGTATATGTGTAATAATGCGATTGTGTTAGTTGCTGGTCTACTATGGTATTTATCCAAACATGAGGTCTACTTACACAGTGTTGGGATGGGATCACAGCAGAGATTGAATGAGGCCCAAAAAAACCTGGGAGTTTTTCCTTATCCGGTGACCTAACCAGGTAAAACTCCTGACCCTATAGGGTAAGACAGTGATGAATCACTGTTAAGGTTTTATATGGGTTATGATGGGTCCAGTTTTTCTAATCAGATCACATAGTTTTAAAATATCCTGTCAAAACTCCTGGCCCTGAGGAGGATTAAAACCCAGTCAAACTGCAGGAAACTTGTACTTGTACTTGTTCATATGAATTATTTTTAGACTAGAATAAACGATGGGGTTTCCTCTACACAGAGACAGCTGATGGACAATAGAACTCACCAGGCTGAGCTTGCTTGATGCTTGTTTGCATCATGTAGGCCTATGCAACTGTAGGCCTAATTAAACATTTACTCACAGCCTGTGTCATCACTATTGTGTTAATTAATTAATTCTAGTTAATAATGTTATTTTGAAAAGGTCTAGGCACCCTAGCGAGCCCGTTGGAATATAAACCAAAATTGATCACATTCACATTTTCTCCTGACACAAAAATGTACTATAACATAACATTACCAATTTGTTTACCCTGACAAGATGGACAAGGCGTATAGGCTGTATGCACTTGCTTTTTTATTAGCCTACTTAAAAATGGTCTAGTTTTTCATTCTATACAGCATGTCAGATCACAAATGTTTAGGTGTAGCTTAGGCTATATGTAAAGAGCTTTTGCTCGTGTCTATCGGGAGTTAAGATGTGTTGTCACATTTGCTAAATAAATACCAGAGGAAAGTGGAAAGCACACTTGAGCGCGAGTTCTCACTTTTAATGAATAATGCGATGGAAGCTCATTCAGAATTGATTTTGACATCCCAGAGAAGACAGTAGAAACTTCCATATGCTCAGAAAATAAAGCATCGTAATGTGCAATTACCTCTGCAAACTCCCTGTAGTTGCCCTTTTTACCGGAACTTTCCCTCTCATCGTGCCCCTAAGTAAAAGCCAACTCTTGCATGCCCAAAAATGCAGTACTGTCGATAAGCTGCTTGAGAACATCCCTGTTTCTTCTTACCTTCTCGTTGTGTTGCGCAGTTTGACTATGCAGACCTTTGTCCATTACATGATTGATGCAGCTTTTCCCCAGGAGCTTGAATCTGATGTGTCGACAAAAAATTCACTACATTGTCGTTAGCAATTCCAGCAGAGAAAACTGCACTCTGGTAGCTAGCTAGCTACTTGCCATTGAAGTTGGCGAGGCAAATTTAAATAGATGACTCTTACGCGACACAAAAATAAAGATCTAACACCAAGGAAACAATATATAATATACCGCCTCCATCTCCTGTAGTTTGAAGAAACTACTTTGAATTGAATAATATCTAGGAATGTGCATCCTTGCCTTTTAAGACGATTCGATACGTGTCTAAATGCACAAACGATACCTTTTAGTTTGAAGAGATTGAATGAATCAATGCGATTGATTGTTTGGGCACAGACCTGGATAGTATGACAGAACTCTGCAGGCTATCTCTGCAGTAGATTGCAACTCCGCCCCCTTTGGCAGTTCTATCTTGTCGGAAGATGTTTTAGGGATGGACATTTCTGGATTTTTGGTGGCCTTCCTAATCCATGAATCAGACATGGTTAGGACATCAGGGTTGGCGGAGTGTGCTAAAGCAGTGAATAAAAAAACTTAGGGAGGAGGCTTCTAATGTTAACATGCATGAAACCAAGGCTTTTACGGTTACAAAAGTCAACAAATGAAAGCGCCTGGGGAATAAATCAAATCAAATCAAATCAAATCAAATTTTATTAGTCACATACACATGGTTAGCAGATGTTAATGCGAGTGTAGCGAAATGCTTGTGCTTCTAGTTCCGACAATGCAGTAATAACCAACAGTAATCTAACCTAACAATTCCACACTACTACCTTACACACACACACAAGTGTAAGGGATAAAGAATATGTACATAAAGATATATGGATGAGTGGTGGTACAGAACGGCATGGCAGATGCAGTAGATGGTATAGAGTACGGTATATACATATGAGATGAGTACTGTAGGGTATGTAAACATAAAGTGGCATAGTTTAAAGTGGCTAGTGGTACATGTATTGCATAAAGATGGCAAGATGCAGTAGATGATATAGAGTACAGTATATATACATATGAGATGGGTAATGTAGGGTATGTAAACATTGTATTAAGTGGCATTGCTTAAAGTGGCTAGTGGTACATTTTTACATAATTTCCATCAATTCCCATTTTTAAAGTGGCTGGAGTTGAGTCAGTATGTTGGCAGCGGCCGCTAAATGTTAGTGGTGGCTGTTTAACAGTCTGATGGCCTTGAGATAGAAGCTGTTTTTCAGTCTCTCGGTCCCTGCTTTGATGCACCTGTACTGACCTCGCCTTCTGGATGATAGCGGGGTGAACAGGCAGTGGCTTGGGTGGTTGTTGTCCTTGATGATCTTTATGGCCTTCCTGTGACATCGGGTGGTGTAGGTGTCCTGGAGGGCAGGTAGTTTGCCCCTGGTGATGCGTTCTGCAGACCTCACTACCCTCTGGAGAGCCTTACGGTTGTGGGCGGAGCAGTTGCCGTACCAGGCGGTGATACAGCCCGACAGGATGCTCTCGATTGTGCATCTGTAGAAGTTTGTGAGTGCTTTTGGTGACAAGCCGAATTTCTTCAGCCTCCTGAGGTTGAAGAGGCGCTGCTGCGCCTTCTTCACAACGCTGTCTGTGTGGGTGGACCAGTTCAGTTTGTCCGTGATGTGTACACCGAGGAACTTAAAACTTTCCACCTTCTCCACTACTGACCCGTCGATGTGGATAGGGGGGTGCTCCCTCTGCTGTTTCCTGAAGTCCACAATCATCTCCTTTGTTTTGTTGACGTTGAGTATGAGGTTATTTTCCTGACACCACACTCCGAGGGCCCTCACCTCCTCCCTGTAGGCCGTCTCGTCGTTGTTGGTGATCAAGCCTACCACTGTAGTGTCGTCCGCAAACTTGATGATTGAGTTGGAGGCGTGCATGGCCACGCAGTCGTGGGTGAACAGGGAGTACAGGAGAGGGCTCAGAACGCACCCTTGTGGGGCCCCAGTGTTGAGGATCAGCGGGGTGGAGATGTTGTTACCTACCCTCACCACCTGGGGGCGGCCCGTCAGGAAGTCCAGGACCCAGTTGCACAGGGCGGGGTCGAGACCCAGGGTCTCGAGCTTGATGACGAGTTTGGAGGGTACTATGGTGTTAAATGCTGAGCTGTAATCGATGAACAGCATTCTCACATGGGTATTCCTCTTGTCCAGATGGGTTAGGGCAGTGTGCAGTGTGGTTGCGATTGCGTCGTCTGTGGACCTATTGGGTCGGTAAGCAAATTGGAGTGGGTCTAGGGTGTCCGGTAGGGTGGAGGTGATATGGTCCTTGACTAGTCTCTCAAAGCACTTCATGATGACGGAAGTGAGTGCTACGGGGCAGTAGTCGTTTAGCTCAGTTACCTTAGCTTTCTTGGGAACAGGAACAATGGTGGCCCTCTTGAAGCATGTGGGAACAGCAGACTGGGATAAGGATTGATTGAATATGTCCGTAAACACACCAGCCAGCTGGTCTGCGCATGCTCTGAGGACGCGGCTGGGAATGCCGTCTGGGCCTGCAGCCTTGCGAGGGTTAACACGTTTAAATGTTTTACTCACCTCGGCTGCAGTGAAGGAGAGCCCGCAGGTTTTGGTAGGGGGCCGTGTCAGTGGCACTGTATTGTCCTCAAAGCGGGCAAAAAAGTTGTTTAGCCTGTCTGGGAGCAAGACATCCTGGTCCTCGACGGGGCTGGTTTTCTTTTTGTAATCCGTGATTGACTGTAGACCCTGCCACATACCTCTTGTGTCTGAGCTGTTGAATTTCGACTCGATTTTGTCTCTGTACTGAGACTTGGCCTGTTTGATTGCCTTGCGGAGAGAATAGCTACACTGTTTGTATTCGGTCATGCTTCCGGTCACCTTGCCCTGGTTAAAAGCAGTGGTTCGCGCTTTCAGTTTCACGCGAATGCTGCCGTCAATCCACGGTTTCTGGTTTGGGAATGTTTTTATCGTTGCTGTGGGTACGACATCGTCAATGCACTTCCTAATGAACTCGCTCACCGAATCAGCATATTCGTCAATATTGTTGTTGGACGCGATGCGGAACATATTCCAATCTGCGTGATCGAAGCAGTCTTGAAGCGTGGATTCAGATTGGTCGGACCAGCGTTGAACAGACCTGAGCGCGGGAGCTTGTTGTTTGAGTTTTTGTTTGTAGGCTGGAATCAACAAAATGGAGTCGTGGTCAGCTTTTCCGAAAGGGGGGCGGGGGAGGGCCTTATAAGCGTCGCGGAAATTAGTGTAACAATGGTCTAGTGTTTTTCCAGCCCTGGTAGCACAATCGATATGCTGATAGAATTTAGGGAGTTTTGTTTTTAGATTAGCCTTGTTAAAATCCCCAGCTACGATGAATGCAGCCTCAGGGTGTGTGGTTTCCAGTTTACAAAGAGTCAGATAAAGTTCGTTCAGGGCCATCGATGTGTCTGCTTGGGGGGGAATGTATACGGCTGTGATTATGATTGACGAGAATTCCCTTGGTAGATAATGCGGTCGACATTTGATTGTGAGGAGTTCTAGATCAGGTGAACAGAACGACTTGAGTTCTTGTGTGTTGTTATGATGATCACACCACTTCTCGTTAATCATAAGGCATACCCCCCCGCCCCTCTTCTTACCGGAAAGATGTTTGTTTCTGTCGGCGCGATGCATGGAGAAACCAGCTGGCTGCACCGACTCCGTTAGCGTCCCTTGAGTTAGCCATGTTTCCGTGAAGCAGAGCACGTTGCAATCCCTGATGTCTCTCTGGAATGCTACCCGTGCTCGGATTTCATCAACCTTATTGTCAAGAGACTGGACATTGGCGAGTAGTATGCTAGGGAGTGGAGCGCGATGTGCCCGTCTCCGAAGCCTGACCACGAGACCGCCACGTTTTCCCCTTTTTCGGCGTCGCACAGGGTCGCCGGCTGGGATCAGATCCATTGTATTGTGTGGAAGGCAAGACACTGGATCCGTTTCGGGAAAGTCATATTCCTGGTAGGAACGATGATGAGTTGACGTTAATCGTATATTCAGTAGTTCCTCCCGACTGTATGTAATGAAACCTAAGATTACCCGGGGTACCGATGTAAGAAATAACACGTAAAAAAACAAAATACTGCATATTTTCCAAGGAACACGAAGCGAGGCAGCCATCTCTTTCCGGCGCCGGAAGTACAAGGAGGAGTGGTGCTGGGGGCTGCAGGACCTGGGTTAACCTCTACATCACCAGAGGAACAGAGGAGGAGTAGGATAAGGGTATGCCTAAAGGCTATAAGAACTGGTTGTCTAGTGTGTTCAGAACATAGAGTAAAAGGAGCAGATTTCTGGGTGCGGAAGAATATATTCAAGGCATAATGTACAGACAATGGTTTGGTAGGATGTGAGTACAGTGGAGGTAAACCTAGGCATTGAGTGACGATGAGAGAGGTTTTGTCTCTAGAGGAACCAGTTAAGCCAGGTGAGGTCACCGCATGTGTGGGGGGTGGAACAAAAGGGCTATCTAAGGCATATTGGGCAGGGCTGGGGGCTCTACAGTGAAATAAGACAATCACTAACCAAAACAGCAATAGACAAGGCATATTGACATTAGGGAGAGGCATGTGTAGCCAAGTGATCATAGGGTCCAATGAGTAGCACTAGATGAGTCAGGGAGCCAATTCAGTAGTCGCTTCTACGCTAGCTGGAGACATGGCTATTCAGACAGCTAGTGGGCCGGGGCTAGCAGATGGGCCTCCGGCGACGTCGCAACGGAAGAGCCTGTTGAAACCTCCTCGGACGGTTACGTCGACAGACCAGTCGTGATGGATCGGCGGGGCTCCGTGTCGGTAGTAAAGGGTCCAGGCCAATTGGCAAAAGAGTTATTGTAGCCCAAGAACTGGCTGTTGGACAGCTTTGGCTAGCCACTCCAGGCTAACTGATGCTTGCTTCTTGACAGAGACGTTAGCCTGGAGTGGTCACTCGGATAGCAGCCAGCTAGCTGTGATAATCCGGTGTAAAGGTTCAGAGCTTGCGGTAGGAATCCAGAGATGTGGTAGAGAAAAAGCAGTCCGATATGCTCTGGGTTGATATCGCGCTGTGCAGACTGGCAGGAATTGACCAGGCTGAGGCTGGCTGATGTTCGAGTTAACGGTGAGGACCGCTAGCAGTGGCTAACTGACTACTAGCTTCTAGCTAGTTAGCTGGATAGCTCCTGATGGGGGTTCCAGTTCTAAAGTATAAAAATAGCATTGGGTGAAGCGGGTTGCAGTAGAGTATATTCAGTCCATAGGTGGAAAGTGAGATTAAAATATATACGAAATATATACGAAGAAAACGATATATACACAGGACAGGACGGGACAAGACAAAACACACGTCCGACTGCTATGCCATCTTGGAATAATATGAATCTTGGTTTCATCAGACCAGATAATCTTGTTTCTCATGGTCTGAGAGGCCTTTAGATGCCTTTTGGCAAACTCCAAGTGGGCTGTCATGTGCCTATTACTGAGGAGGGGCTTCCGTCTGGCCACTCTACCATAAAGGCCTTATTGGTGGAGTGCTGCAGTGATGGTTGTCCTTCTGGAAGGTTCTCCCATCTCCACAGAGGAACTCTGGAGCTCTGTCAGAGTGACCATCGGGTTCTAGGTCAGCTACCTGACCAATGCCCTTCTCCCCCTATTGCTCCGTTTGCCGTGTCGGCCAGCTCTAGGAAGAGTCTGGGTGGTTCCAAACTTCTTCCATTTAAGATTGATGGAGGCCACTGTGTTCTTGGGGACCGTCAATGCTGCAGACATTTTTTGGTGGTCAATGGAAACAGGATGCACCTGAGCTCAATTTCGAGTCTCATAGCAAAGGTTCTGAATACTTACAGTGGCAAGAAAAAGTATGTGAACCATTTGGAATTACCTGGATTTCTGGTCATCAAATTTCCTCTGATCTTCATCTAAGTCACAAAAGAAGACAAATAGTGTGCTTAAACAAATAACACACACATTATTGTATTTTTCTTGTCTATATTGAATACATAATTTAAACATTCATAGTGTAGGTTGGAAAAAGTATGTGAATCCCTAGGCTAATGACTTCTCCAAAAGCTAATTGGAGTCAGCTAACCTGGAGTCCAATCAATGAGATGAGATTGGAGATGTTGGTTAGAGCTGCCTTGCCCTATAAAGAACACTCACAAAATGTGAGTTTGCTATTCACAAGAAGCATTGCCTGATGTGAACCATGCCTCGAACAAAAATCATCTCAGAAGACCTACGATTAAGAATTGTTGACTTGCATAAAGCAGGAAAGGGTTACAAAAGTATCTCTAAAAGCCTTGGTGTTCATTAGTCCACGGTAAAACAAATTGTCTATTAAATGGAGAAAGTTCAGCACTTTTGCTACTAACCCTAGGAGTGGCCATCCTGCAAAGATGACTACAAGAGCACACCGCAGAATGCTCAATGAGGTTAAGAAGAATCAGTGTGAGCTAAAGAATGTCAGCTAAAGAATTCCAGAAATCTCTGGAACATGGCAACATCTCTGTTGACAAGTCTACGATACGTAAAACACTAAACAAAAATGTGGTTCATGGGAGGACACCACGGAAGAAGCCCCTGCTGTCCAAAAAAAACATTGCTGCACGTCTGAAGTTTGCAAAAGTGCACCTGGATGTTCCACAGCGGTACTGGCAAAATATTCGGTGGACAAATGAAACTACAGTTGAGTTGTTTGGAAGGAACACACAACACTATGTGTGGAGATAAAAAGGCACACCACACCATCATCAAAACTATGGTGGAGGGAGCATCATGGTTTGGGGCTACTTTGATGCCTCGGGGCCTGGATAGCTCGCTATCATCGACGGGAAAATGAATTCCCAAGTTTATCAAGACATTTTGCAGGAGAATGTATGGCTATCTGTCCGCCAATTGAAGCTCAACAGAAGTTGGGTGATGCAACAGGACAATGACCTAAAACACAGAAGTAAATCAACAACCAAATGGCTTCAACAGAAGAAAATACGCCTTCTGGAGTGGCTCAGTCAGAGTCCTGACCTCAACCCGATTGAGATGCTGTGGCATGACCTCAAGAGAGCAGTTCACACCAGACATCCCAAGAATATTGCTGAACTGAAACAGTTTTGTGAAGAGGAATGGTCCAAAATTCCTCCTGACCATTGTGCAGGTCTGATCCGCAACTACAGAAAACATTTGGTTGCTGCCAAAGGAGGGTCAACCAGTTATTGAATCCAAGGGTTCACATACTTTTCCCACCCTGCACTGTGAATATTTACACGGTGTGTTCAATAAAGACATGAAAACGTATAATTGTTTGTCTGTTATTAGTTTAAGCAGACTGTGTTTGTCTATTGTTGTGACCTAGATGAAGATCAGATCAAATTGTATGACCAATTTATGCAGAAATCCAGGTATTTCCAAAGGGTTCACAAACTCTTTCTTGCCACTGTATGTAAATAAGGTATTTCTGTTTTTATGTGTAATACATTTGGAAAAATTTATAAAAACCTGTTTTCGCTTTGTCATTATGGGTATTGTGTGTAGATTGTTGAGGGAAAAAATGATTTTAATCTATTCTAGAATAATGCTGTAATGTAACAAAATGTGGACAAAGTCAAGGGGTCTGAACACTTTTTGAATACACAGTATATTCATTGGCTATGTCATAGCACATTTTAAAGATAAATATTGATTCGATATTAGCTAAAACTCTTTTAATCTGGCAAAATGACAAGAAGGTGATGGTGATTTCAGATCAAAAGTGGTCTGATAGTGGGGTGGTAGATGCCCACTAGTCTTATGGCTCAGCTCAGGTGACTACATATACAGTACTGTACCATAGACATAGTTTTGGATTTCACCCCCGTCACAAAATCAATTTATTTAGACCATTTGGACGTGCTCCTCCTCCCACTTTGACCATGCAGTGCTGCTCACAAAAAAGTGATTCCTGTCCTCAATTCCTGTCCTCGTTATAAAAAACTGGCTGTTTAAAGCAAAACTAACAAACCATTGCTGATGGTGAACCTGAACAATCAAAATAAAATCTAATGTAAGCCCCGATCGGCAGGTAGGCTTTACCCAGATGAGTTAGGCTACTTTTATTCCGGTAAAACTCAATTTTCAAGCGCTATCAAATTACATTGGTTTTCACTCAACTTATAAATCCTTATATTGCACAAGGCATTTCACAAGCATTTGAATGCTGAAGATCAAAAATAGGCCTCCTACCTCTCGTTGGTCAACATGCTGAACAGTGTGCAGTTTGACTTAACTAGAGGTTGTTCGGCATGATTAATTACTGTCTACATGCTTAGTTCGACACTGAAAGAGAGGACAGTTGTCACAAAAGATGAGAGGTATTTTTTCGGAAGGTAGGAAGAAAATAATATGAGCAAGCTATTTTTGTGAACCAAAGTTTGAATCGATTTTCTGACCCATGCATGCTACATTTTGATCGGTTTGGGTTCCTGTGTATCACTCATATCTTAAACATTTGAACTGGGGCCGATGCATATTGGTGAATCGCTTAGCCAGGTCAGCCGTGACACAAGTCAGTATTCTACGTCCATCCATGTCTGAGGACGTCGGGAGATGACGTGGAAACCGGTCACTAAGGGCAACAGTGAGGTTTCGGTTTTGCTAGGGTGTTGCGGATAGGCAGAAGCATCTGCCTCGAATTCCGAAGGTTGCAAGTTCGAAATCAGTGAAATTAAGTTGTTTTGGGGATTTTTGTTTTAAGCCTATCCCAGAGTTAATGCCTAACTTTAAGATTTTGGAGTTAATGGCTAAACTTAACCTTAAACACTTTGAAATTTGAAGTTTGCAACAACTTCGAATTTTGTCGTTTGAGAAACATGGATGAACGTTAAATTCTGATGTGAGACTGTAAGAGGTAGTGGAATCGCTACATCCCTAATAATATCCTAAAAATGCTCCTCCTCTTCCTTCTTCTTTCTCCTCTTCTCCCCTTTCCTTCCTTCGCCGCTTACCCTCATCATCTTACCCTCCTGATCCTCTCTTTTTTTATCTCTTAATCCTCTTCCGGGTTTTGATCATCCTCTTTCTTCCACCTCCTCCTTCCCTTCCTCGTCTCCCCCTCATCTCACCCATTCTCTCTCTTCTGTCCTCCTCCTCCACCTCATCTCCCCTCCTCTCCTCCTTGATTATATTCTCTCTCCTAATCCTCCTCTCTTCTCCCTTTTCTCCTCTCTCTCCCTGCAGGGTATCCTGGGGCTGAGTCTGTACCAGTGGAAGGTGATGACCTATGAGGACTACACCTACCCCACCTGGTCCATGGTGATGGGCTGGCTGATGGTGGTGTGTTCTGTCATCTGGATCCCAATCATGTTTGTCATCAAAATGCACTTGGCCCCAGGCAGCTTTAGGGAGGTATGTATGGAACACAATACCACGCACACATGTTTGTATGTCCCATAAATACATGTTAGATCTTTTCAGATCTGCTCCTTTTTCTTTATTTTCCTGGATAGTCACCCATTGAAATGTCCTGGGGTAAGGAATGTTTTTTGAACTGTAAATATCTTATGTGTTTTTAGCACATGTAAGCGACATTTACATTTGTCTGTAGCATACAGAAGTTCGTTTTTTGGTATTTAATACATGTCCCGGTTTGATATTGCCTGTGCTGTTGACAGTCCGTAACTCTGAGGGTCATATCTTTGAGGTTCTACTGTAGTATTGTTGTATATAGAAATAATCCAAACAATAACAAACAATCCACACAATTGTGACTATGAACTTCCTGTCACCGTGAGTTACTGGAACACAGTATGCATGATTTTTTTTTATTTAAACAGGCAAGTCAGTTAAGAAAAAATTCTTATTTACAATGACGGCCTAGGAACAGTGGGTTAATTGCCTTGTTCAGGGGCAGAACAACAGATTTTTACCTTGTCAGCTCGGGGATTCGATCTAGCAACCTTTCGTTTACTGGCCCAACATTCTAACCACTAGGCTACCTGCCTATGTGAGCATGACTGTTGGAAGCATAAGCTAAGCACTGAGCTCCCTAGTTACAGTGCATTCGGAAAATAAACAGACCCATTCCGTTTTTCCACATTTTGTTAAGTTACAGCCTTATTTTAAAATGGTTTAAATTAAAACAAATCTCATCGATCTACACACAATACACCATAATGACAAAGCAAAAATTCAAAGCAAATTTTATTTAAAAAAACAAAAACACACAGAAATACTTTATTTACATAAGTATTCAGACCCTTTGCTATGAGACTCGTAAATTGAGCTCAGGTGCATCCTGTTTCCATTGATCATCTTTGAGATGTTTCTCAACTTGATTTGGAGTCCACCTGTGGTAAATTCAATTGATTGGACATGATTTGGAAAGGTACACACCTGTCTATGTAAGGTGTGTGCCTAGTTAAATAATGGTTAAATAAATAAATAACAAAATAATATATATAGACACTCTTCAGTAAAAGGCACACGACAGCCCGTTTGGTGTTTGCCAAATTGCGCCTAAAGGAGTCTCAGACCATGAGAAACAAGATTCTCTGGTCTGATGAAACCAAGATTGAACTCTTTGGCCTGAATGCCAAGCGTCACATCTGGAGGAAACCTGGCACCATTGCTACGGTGAAGCATGGTGGTGGCAGCATCATGCTGTGGGGATGTTTTTCTGTGGCAGGTACTGGGTGACTAGTCAGGATTGAGGGCAAGATGAAAGGAGAAAAGTACAGAGAGATCCTTGATGAAAACCTGCTTCAGAGCGCTCAGGACCTTCGACTGTGGCGAAGGTTCATCTTCCAATGGGGAAGGGTGGATACCAAGTCAGTTGTACAACTGAATGCATTCAACTGAAATGCATTCAACCCCTCTGAATCAGAGGTGCGGTGGGCTGCCTTAATCGACATCCACGTCACACAGGACAACGACCCTAAGCACACAGCCAAGACAACACAGGAGTGGCTTCGGGACAAGTCTCTGAATGTCCTTGAGTGTCAAGCCGGAGCCCGGACTTGAACCTGATCAAACATCTTTGGAGAGACCTGAAAATAGCTATGCAGCGATGCTCCCCATCCAACCTGACAGAGCTTGAAAGGATCTGCAGAAAAGAATGGGAGACACTGCCCAAATGCAGGTGTGCCAAGCTTGTAGCGTCATACCCAAAAAGATTCGAGGCTGTAATCGCTGCCAAAAGCGCTTCAACAAAGTTCTGAGTAAAGGGTCTGAATACTTATGTAAATGTGACATTTCAGTTTAAAAAAAAAAAATTAAATTGCAAAAATTTATTTAAAAAATCATTATGGGGTATTGTATGAGGGAAAACAACTAAAAATGAATCCATTTTAGAATAAGGCTGTAACATAACAAAATGTGGAAAAAGTCAAAGGGTCTTCATACTTTGCGAATGCACTGTATGTTTTCCCCCTGTGAACTAAGTGCTATCACGTCAAACATACAAGCGCAATGAGCTCTTTAGTACAACATATGACAGAGAGTTATCAGAGGACCAGGGCTGATATTTCACTTGACTGCATGTTAGAAAACGGATCTCTGACATCAAACACTTCTGTGTGTGTCCCAAATAGCACCCTATTCCCTATATAGTGCAGTGCTTTTGACCAGAGCCCTATGGGCAGTAAAGTGAAATATCAGCCCTGGTCCTCTGATAACTGGCGGCGGATCGGCACAGAAAACACAGACAAGTAGCAGTCCCCCACGCTGTGCTTGTTGAAGTCCCCTACATCACACATGAATCAAAGTGTTTGAGATTTGTATGCGTGCGTGTGTATGCAACTGTACTTACCAACAGTAAGTTTTGGCATAATTGCCTTAGTCAAAGCCTTAAGATAGTTACAGTATCTGGCTAAATTATTATTAAGCATTATTAAGCATATGCTGTATATGCAATCAATATTTACTATGAAGGTTGGATGTGAATTTCAAAGTTACAGACATTTCAGTGTTACGAACGACTGCCATTCCTGACATGTTCATATCTCTCAGGACAGTCCTACTGTCATCTATTGTACCCGACCCTTGACCTTCCGCAACTCAAGTTGATTAATACTATTCTATTCTATTTTAACACAACTGTGTGACACCCCCCCCCCCCCCCCCCACCCCTCCACAGCGTCTGAAGCTGGTGTGTTCCCCTCAGCCCGATTGGGGTCCCTTCCTGGCCAAGCACAGAGGGGAGCGCTACAAGAACATGATGGACCCCCATGGATCCAACTCCCTGGGCCTCAAACTGCCCCCCAAAGATTTCCAGCTGGGTGCCTACCAGTAGCAGCCTCCACTACAACCACCACCACCACTTCAGCAGGGGCACCAGGGGAGAGAGAGACCAGCAGCCTGCCACTGCCCTCTCCCCGACCTATTCCTTCTCTTTTTCCTGTTCTCCACTCCACTTCATCTCTCCTGTTTCCTTCCTCTTTCCCTTCAATGTGGGTGAGAGGAAAGCAAGCCAACACATCGTCCACTTTTTTCCCTGGTTCTCCTGTTCACCTCCCCCGCTCCCTTCTACACTCTATAGCAAAGTGGGGCTACCCTCCTCTCCAACATTGCTTTCTCTGGCAGGCACCCATGCTATACCCTGCCCTCTCTCTCCCTAACCCCTGACCTGAGAATGATCTGTCCTCTGCCTCCTGCCCATGCACAGCCATTACGCCAGAACCCTTTCTTACTGAGGGGATCTCTGTTCCAAGAGAAAAATGTGTACCGTGTCACAATAATTCAATGGCAATATTCGACTGCACATGACAAAAAAATCTAATCAAATTTTATTTGTCACATGCTTCGTTGACAACAGGTGTAGACTAACAGTGAAATGCTTACTTACGGGTCCTTTTCCAACAATGCAGAGTTAAAGATACATTTAAAAAAAATAGTGACAGAAGGAATAAATACACAGGGATTAATGAATAACAATAATGAGTAAAAATAACATGGTACTGGTACTCCCTGTATATAGCCGAGTCGATGTGCAGGGGTACGAGGGTATTGAGGTAGCTTTGTATATATAGGTAAGGGTAAAGTGACTGTGTGTGTGTGACTGTGTGTGTGGTGTCAGTATGCATTTGTGTGTGTGAAAGGGGAAACACATTATGTGTGTGTGTGTGTGTGTGTGTGTGTGTGTGTGTGTGTGTGTGTGTGTGTGTGTGTGTGTGTGTGTGTGTGTGTGTGTGTGTGTGTGTGTGTGTGTGTGTGTGTGTGTGTGTGTGTGTGTGTGTGTGTGTGTTGGGGTGCCAGTGTATGTATGTGTGAGTGTGTGGGTAGAGTCCAGTGTGTGTTCATAGAGTTAGTGCAAAAAAGGGTCAATGCAGGTAGCCATTTGATTTAGGTATTTAGAAGTCTTGTTTATCAGTCTTATGGCTTGGGGGTAGAAGCTGTTCAGGGTCTCATTGGTTCCAGACTTGGTGCACTGGTACCGCTTGCCGTGTGGAAGCAGAGAGAACAGTCTATGGTTTGGATGTAGTTTTTGACCATTTTTTGATCCTTCCACTGACAACGCCTGGTGTAGAGGTCCTGGATGGCAGGGAGGGAGTTCGACCCCAGTGATGTACTGGGCCAAACTGACCACCCTCGTAGCGCCTTGCGGTCGGACGCCTTGCAGTTGCCGTACCAAGCGGCGATGCAGCCAGTCAAGATGCAGCTGTTGAACATTTTGAGGATCTGAGGGCCCATGTCAAATCTTTTCAGCCTCCTGAGGGGGAAGAGGCGCTGTCGTGCTCTCTTCACAACTGTGTGGGTGTATGTGGACCATGTTAATTCCTTAGTGATGTGCACACAGAGGAACTTGAAGCTCTCGACCCACTCCACTACATGTGGACTACTCCCTATGGAGGTGTGTGTGCATGTGTGTGTGCATGCGTGCGTGTGTGTGTGATTGTTTTATTCTTGTATCTATGTGTATAGTGATAATGGAAAATCCTCCACAAACAAAAAGGCACAAAAAATCTAATTGACGGACTGAGAAATATTGGTATTCATCAGACTCTGACCGATGGGACATTATGATATACAGTGGGGAGAACAAGTATTTGATACACTGCCGATTTTGCAGGTTTTCCTACTTACAAAGCATGTAGAGGTCTGTAATTTTTATCATAGGTACACTTCAACTGTGAGAGACGGAATCTAAAACAAAAATCCAGAAAATCACATTGTATGATTTTTAAGTAATTAATTTGCATTTTATTGCAAGACATAAGTATTTGATCACCTTCCAACCAGTAAGAATTCCGGCTCTCACAGACCTGTTAGTTTTTCTTTAAGAATCCCTCCTGTTCTCCACTCATTACCTGTATTAACTGCACCTGTTTGAACTCGTTACCTGTATAAAAGACACCTGTCCACACACTCAATCAAACAGACTCCAACCTCTCCACAATGGCCAAGACCAGAGAGCTGTGTAAGGACATCAGGGATACAATTGTAGACCTGCACAAGGCTGGGATGGGCTACAGGACAATAGGCAAGCAGCTTGGTGAGAAGGCAACAACTGTTGGCGCAATTATTAGAAAATGGAAGAAGTTCAAGATGACGGTCAATCATCCTCGGTCTGGGGCTCCATGCAAGATCTCACCTCGTGGGGCATCAATGATCATGAGGAAGGTGAGGGATCAGCCCAGAACTACACGGCAGGACCTGGTCAATGACCTGAAGAGAGCTGGGACCACAGTCTCAAAGAAAACCATTAGTAACACACTATGCCGTCATGGATTAAAATACTGCAGCGCACGCAAGGTCCCCCTGCTCAAGCCAGGGTATGTCCAGGCCCGTCTGAAGTTTGCCAATGACCATCTGGATGATCCAGAGGAAGAATGGGAGAAGGTCATGTGGTCTGATGAGACAAAAATTGAGCTTTTTGGTCTAAACTCCACTCGACGTGTTTGGAGGAAGAAGAAGGATGAGTACAACCCCAAGAACACCATCCCAACCGTGAAGCATGGAGGTGGAAACATCATTCTTTGGGGATGCTTTTCTGCAAAGGGGACAGGACGACTGCACCGTATTGAGGGGAGGATGGATGGGGCCATGTATCGCGAGATCTTGGCCAACAACCTCCTTCCCTCAGTAAGAGCATTGAAGATGGGTCGTGGCTGGGTCTTCCAGCATGACAACGACCCGAAACACACAGCCAGGGAAACTAAGGAGTGGCTCCGTAAGAAGCATCTCAAGGTTCTGGAGTGGCCTAGCCAGTCTCCAGACCTGAACCCAATAGAAAATCTTTGGAGGGCGCTGAAAGTCCGTATTGCCCAGCGACAGCCCCGAAACCTGAAGGATCTGGAGAAGGTCTGTATGGAGGAGTGGGACAAAATCCCTGCTGCAGTGTGTGCAAACCTGGTCAAGAACTCCAGGAAACGTATGATCTCTGTAATTGCAAACAAAGGTTTCTGTACCAAATATTAAGTTCTGCTTTTCTGATGTATCAAATACTTATGTCATGCAATAAAATGCAAATTAATTACTTAAAAATCATACAATGTGATTTTCTGGATTTTTGTTTTAGATTCCGTCTCTCACAGTTGAAGTGTACCTATGATAAATATTACAGACCTCTACATGCTTTGTAAGTAGGAAAACCTGCAAAATCGGCAGTGTATCAAATACTTGTTCTCCCCACTGTATATTCGTT
Organism: Salvelinus alpinus; assembly: GCF_045679555.1. Taxonomy (NCBI): domain Eukaryota; kingdom Metazoa; phylum Chordata; class Actinopteri; order Salmoniformes; family Salmonidae; genus Salvelinus; species Salvelinus alpinus. Next base: position 49,446,576 of record NC_092090.1, read on the forward strand.
CTTTTTTTAATGAAATAGGCAATACAAGTAAAATAAACTGCCTAGAAATTATGCAGTATGGTTCATTTTCATAGATGATGTTTGTTCCTGTCAAACTATATACACATTAAATAGGAGTGTGTGTATATATATATATACAATCCTATTTAATGTGCAGTCTCCTTTGCTTTATCTGAATAAATGAAGTTACCTGCAATTTTTGCCTTCTCCAGTAGATAAGGAAATGCCTATCGCTGATTACTTTAACTATAAACACTTTAGTCTCTACTATCTCTAAAAAATATTATCTGTAATCAATTTAGCACATTAATACAGTTGTGTAGTCGATCCTTCCTTTTGTAGCTTAAGATATGCAAAACGGCCATGGGAAATTGTAGTGATTCTTCTCAGTGTTTAGAATAGTCCGATGGCCTTTGTGTGCATACAAATTAAACCAACTATTTATTGCTGTAGACATGTGTTGTGGTCTCATCATGGCAACTATGGAATCGCCCTCTTTCCTCATACGCAACTTCTGTAGGGTAACATATATATATATATACACACAAGAGAGAATGTGTATGGCTCCAGATGTTTTTTCCTTGCCGGCTGGGTAGCTGTATCTTGTACACTTTTTAAAAAGAGATGTGTGTTGACTTAGTGCGTGCTAGTGTCGTCACATCCCCACAATGTTAGGAGCAACTTGTAGATATGTGTATAGGTGGTGTATAGAATATTGCCTTTTTTTCCTGGAACTGTACTTATCTTATTATATGTGGTAGAGCTCTGGGGGCCACTTTGGATTTGTCTCAAATGGCACTCTATGAAGTGCAATACTTTTGAATATGTGAGTGAGTCCTATGTCCGATCAAAAGTACTGCACTGAATGGGGTGTCATTTGAGATTTGTACTTCGTCATTGTCTTTGTCTTCATGAAACAGGGTGTCAGGTATACCTGATTCCAGGTCTGCCTACTTTTGTAGATGTATAATTAACAACAGCATTCTACATGGACGAAATAGACAGTAGAACTTCCACAATTTCTACCTTGAATAGGGGAGACGTAGAAAGAAAAAAAATACAAAATCCTTCAAAATGTGCCTGTTCTCTCTCTTTTTTTTGCGCACTATTATAAAATCATGAGGAATTGTAGCTCAGTAGAGCATCGAGGAATGTCTTGGTCAAATCGCACTGCACTGACCAAACTGTATCTTCCCCTAGGGCCCTGGAGTTGAATGAGATACGGTTGGCACATCATTTCCCTTTCAAATCTTGTTAGAAACTCTTCTCTATGGACAGAATTGGCCCATAACAGTTACATGTCTTACCTAGAACCCTAAGAAAATTGGAACAGTGTCTGCTTCCCTAATGGCAACCTTATCTCTATATAGTGTACTACTTTTGACCAGGGCCCATACTGTAGGAGTCCCAAGTAGTGCACTATATACGGAACAGGTTGCCATTTGGGACACATCCAGAAAGTGTAAGGGTCAAGACTTCAATCTAACAGTGACAACTCACGACCACCTGCCAGCCTGCCGCAAGTTATCCAGAGGGCCAGTAAGCAATTTGACTGGCCACTAAGATTGCTTTTCATATTACACGTCAGGCAACCAATCTGCCTTGCTTTCTGTCCAATCACCAACGTGACTGGGGATGCGTTCTTCAAAAAGCAATTAGACCTGATTTCTTTTCCCGCTATCACAGGACGTTGGATGTGTAATTTCTGTTCAATGTAAACAGGCCTTGATTAAAACAGCTGTGTTTAGATGGCCGGGTCTTTTAACACTGCAGGCGTGTGTTCTTCGAGTGGGGCCGAGTGTAGTTAATTGGAAGCTGTGGATATATGGGAAGCGATAAGACAAGCGTGCCAGTGAGATTCGAGTCAGACGAGTGAGTCTAGGCAAGGCCCATGCTGTTTAATTACTGTGAAATTAAAAGCAACATGGGCTGCTAATTGTCTAGAAAGGTACAGGTCTCTAAAAGGGGGGAAAAAAACATTCAACACAAAAACCCTATTTCTGAAGTAGCTTGCCTGTTGTAGCCTACAAATGTTGCTTTGTGTTGATATGTAGTGCATCTTATCTCCCTTGTGTGTGTGTGTGTGTGTGTGTGTGTGTGTGTGTGTGTGTGTGTGTGTGTGTGTGTGTGTGTGTGTGTGTGTGTGTGTGTGTGTGTGTGTGTGTGTGTGTGTGTGTGTGTGTGTGTGTGTGTGTGTGTGTGTGTGTGTGTGTGTGTGTGTGTGTGTGTGTGTACTAAGCTTGGGGGCCCCCTGACCCCTTTTTTTAAGAACTCAGTCGTGGTCTCAATTTACTGTTGAGTACCATTTCAAAATTTGGTTGTGCATCAGTTTTTCTCTTATGTCAGTCACTTACAATCACTCAATTAGCCCATGTCAGCTAAAAAATGTTTTAGATTGGTTAGATAGTCTAGTCAGCTATCTAAACTTGTAGTAATCATGGTGGAATTACCGACCGGGCACGTGCCCAGGGGCCCTGACCTCCAGAGGTCCCCATTGATTTTGTTAGTCACTCTCAGTCCTATATCATATTAACATGGCATGAGTCATGGAAAAATCTGTAGAATTGAAGGAAATTAGCTTCAAAACTGAAGGGGAAAAAAATCTCTCCACCCTATGGAAAAATTAGTGGAATTGCAGGATATTAGTTATACAATTGCAAAAAAATCTCTCTGCCCCATGCCAAAATCTGTAGAATTGCAACAAACTTGCTTTAAAACTGCAACATTTTCTCTAAGCCCAATTGCAAAATGTGTAGAATTGCAGGAAATTAACTCTAAAACAAATTAAAGTTCTCCCCGTCATCAACTGAGGCGCCACTAAAATGTTTTGCCTATGAGGTGGGGGGCCCCCAACAAAAATTCCACTTAGGGCCCCCCAAAAGGCTAGGGATGGTTCTGTTGGGGGTTTAAAAAAGGAAAAATAAATTGTGTTTGTCACTCACTTGAATGCAAGGTTGACTGAACGAGCAAGTCAGGTTCTTTTATTATTTTGGTCTCAGAGTGCATCTTTGTGTGTTTCACGACTGTGTACACTCTTGTATACACATTATCCATTATCTTCCAATGACAGAGAGAGACATATAGAGAGTCAGAGAGAAAGAGATCATTTTTGCGGTGTGACAGATTGTAACGTTTGCGCTAGGCAATTCATGAAGTGGCGGCAGATAGCCTAGCGGTTAAGAGCGTTGGGCCAGTAACCGAAAGGTCGCTGCTTCGAATCCCCGAGCTGACTGGGTGAAAAACCTGTCAATGTGCCCTTATGCAAGGCACTTAACCCTAATTGCTCCTGTAAATTACTCTGGATAAGAGCATCTGCTAAGTGACTAAAATGTAAATGTGAGCTCTGGTTGGAATAACTCTTTCCTAGTGTAGACAATTTGATGCTTTCTTTGAGGAAATGGGGATTATCTTTATGTTCTCAACAGCATTGATCGATTGAACAGGAAACGTTAGAAAGCTAGCATGTGCTGTTTGTGTTCCTGTGCTTCTGTGTCCATGTATGCTCTCTCCCTTCTCACATCTGCTTCCCCCTCTCCCCCTTGCATGTCTCCTTGAGCGTGCTTTATGTTCCTCAAAGCACTGACAAACCAGGGTTATAGTTTACCCCGGTATTTTCCTTCGCAAAGAAAAATAGAAAATAATAATATTTCCATTGCTATACCTGTGGGTCAACTTTGGGCAGTAGGTAACCAAAGAAGGATAATAACTTTTTTTATCAGAACAAAGGGTTCTGAAAAAAATAAAAAATAAAATAAAAGTGCTATTTGCGTTTAGGAGATTGACATACTGCCATTCATATCCCACCTAGTGATCCTTGATGTTTGCCAATATGTTACAAAACATCTTCAGGTAACCATTGGCCTTATAGTTGTCCTCTAATAGTAGAATATTGTATGTAACTGAAGACGTATTGTCTGTCACATATGGTACCGATATATCCCTATTGTTATGTATGTTGTGTCTTTTTGGCACTTTATTGTCGACCTATGAATGCATAGGTTAAATGTCTAATTACTTGGGTAATGTAATTTATTGTTCTATGTACTGCTGCCTATGGATATAGATATGTGCCTCCAACGGCCCATGCCATCCTTTGATTTGAAAATAGAGAATAGATATATAATAGAAATATATGTTTTGAATTCTGTGACAGATATAAAAAAATATATATTATATGTGAAATTGATTATTTATTTTGAATGTCATCAATCATTGAGGCCCTACCTCACATTTTGTATTTATGTATAGAAATGCAATTGGAGTATAGTATCTTTGCCAATAAGAATATATAGCTATTATATCATGAAATGTATAACCTATAAATCTATAAATGTCATTGTTTTCAACTTGAAGTGTTGTGTGGCTTTTTTTAGATTCAATTTACCAGTATCCAAAATCATGTTTAATTGCTCAAATTTAATTTGATATACTTGCCGACTTCTGTTGTTTAAAATCGACAGACAAGAACAGCCATGAATTATAATTTTAATTTAAAGTGAAACTATCAATGAAGCTGGCATGCTGATTTCAGAAATGGAACTCGAGCTACCTGTGTTCACCTGCTGCATGTACTGCTGGCCACATGGAGGCGCTGTACCAGTGGACAAGTTTATATCTCTTTCTCTCTCCTTCTGCCTCTCCACCCCTCTCCAACTTTCACACTTAAAAATGCTAAATATCTCATTTGAGCGTAGCTGTACCAAGGCATGTATATTTAGAGAAAAATAAATACAGTTATCAAAGGTGAGGAGATTAGCGGCTCTATACAATCCGCATCACTGAAGTTAAGCTTTACAGCGTGATTGAAATGTAAAGGCAATTTTTCCGCTTTAGTAGAGACTGCATTCACGGTAAACTCTGCACATCAGCTCGATCGGAAATTACCTTTACATTTCTATTGCGGATTCTGTAACGCCTCAAATGCGGAGGACACATTTCAGAGCCCTTAGCACTGTGATTGATTGCTTCTCAAGGTGCTGTTGTTCTGTTTGCCTATATGCCATACAAGAGGCCAAGCATGTTGCTTCACAGTTATCACTGTATAACATACGCTTGTATATTTACGTCAAACCAATTTACAAATGTTATTGCATTGGCATGCAGCGCAGCAATTAAGTCAGCAGCAAAGAAGTGACTTGTTTTGCAAAGCGGGGAAGCAGAAATGCTATAGATGTTTATTGAGCTATTTTTATCCTCAGTGCCATTGTCAAGGAATCCGAAAAGCTTAAGGAGTCGTTTGTATTCAAAAGCAAGGAAGACATCTGTGGTAATGTTACTGATTTTAATACTACATTCTCCGACTTGCAGAGAATATGGATCACTGAAATCCCCATGTCTTCTTAAAAGGGGCAATCTGGGATTCAACAACAACAAAGCAGCACCAGCCACTTTTTTGGGGCTGAGATATCGGGCTGGAGAAACCTCTCAAAGTTATAGACGGAGTTATGGATGTAAAGACTGACCATCTGTGAGATCAAAATGACAGTTTCAACCACGTTTTGAAGCCGTACAGTGTTTGTTTACATTGTTTCAAACAATAGCGTAAAACAAGCTTCTATTTTGGGTTCTGGTGGGGTAAAACAGTTGGGCCTAGATTAAACTGAAGCATTACAGATTTCATCATGGAAATGTAAAGGTCATTTCAGATTGAGTCTGACATATGCAGCATTTACCGTGAATGCAGTCTCCGCTAAAGCAGATTGAATAGAGCTCTCAATCAGATCAAGCAATATCCAGCCATAGCAACAACCTGCATAGCTGATGTGTTGGCTGTGTCTGAGGTGTAACTCCGTTGAAGCTGTCAAATTGGGGAGCAGCTGCTCGTGATCATTGTCATGAAGGCACACCCGTCCCATTCACGTTGGAAGTTCAGAACGAAGTACAGTCGATAACACAATAGAAAAATCTATATACAGTGTGTGCAAATGGAGTCAGGAGGTAAGGCAATAAATAGGCCATAGTAGCGAAGCATTTACAATTTAGCAAATTAACACTGAGGTGATGGACGTGCAGATGATGATGTGCAAGTAGAAATACTGGTGTGCAAAAGAGCAAAAAAGTTAATTAAAACAATATGGGGATGAGGTAGGTAGTTGGGTGGGCTATTAACAGATGGGCTATGTACAGCTGCAGCAAATCGGTAGCTGCTCAGATAGCTGATGCTTAAAGTTAGTGAGGGAGATATACAGTGGGGCAAAAAAGTATTTAGTCAGTCACCAATTGTGCAAGTTCTCCCACTTAAAAAGATGAGAGAGGCCTGTAATTTTCATCATGGGTACACTTCAACTACGACAGACAAAATTAGATTTTTTTTCTTCAGAAAATCACATTGTAGGATTTTTTATGAATTTATTTGCAAATTATGGTGGAAAATAAGTATTTGGTCAATTTTGTGAATCCAACCACGGTGTCAGATTTAAAAAATGCTTTACGGCAAAAGCATACCTTATGATTATGAGAACATAGCCCACTAGACAAATCATTACAAACAGTAGCCAGCCAGATAGAACAGTTACACAATTTAGAAATAGAGATACAATTAATCCCTTACCTTTGATGATCTTCATATGGTTGCACTCAGCAGACATTCATTTACTCAATAAATGTTCCTTTTGTTCGATAAAGTCTCTTTATACCCAAAAACCTCAGTTTGTTCGCGCATTTTCTTCAGTAATCCACAGGCTCAAACGCAGTCAAAACAGGAAGACAAAAAAATCTAAATTGTATCCGTAATGTTCATAGAAACATGTCAAACAATGTTTATATTCAAACCTCAGGTTGTTTTTAGCCTAAATAATCGATAATATTTCAACCGGACAATAACGTCGTCAATATAAAATGTTAACAAGAAACGCACTCTCTCGGTTGTGCGCAAGAAAAAGCTCTGTGACACGGCAGGGTCCACTCATTCAGACTGCTCTTACTTCCTCATTTTTCAGAATACAAGACTGAAACACTTTCTAAAGACTGTTGACATCTAGTGGAAGGCATAGAAACAGCAATTTGAGTCCTAAGTCAATGGATACTGTAATGGCATTGAATAGAAAACTACAAAACCAACAAAAAAAACAACTTCCTGAATGGATTTTTCTCTGGTTTTTGCCTGCCAAATCAGTTCTGTTATACTCACAGACACTATTTTAACAGTTTTGGAAACTTTAGAGTGTTTCCTATCCAAATCTACCAGTTATATGCATATCATATCTTCTGGGCCCTTGAAACAGGCAGTTTAATTTGGGCATGCATTCATCCAAAATTCAAAATGCTGCCCCCTACCCTAGAGAAGTTAACCTCCACATCACCCGAGGAACAGAGGAGGAGTAGGATGAGGGTACGGCTAAAGGCTATCAAAACTGGTCGTCTAGTGCGTTGGGGACAGAGAATAAATAGAGCAGATTTCTGGGCGTGGTAGAATAGATTCAGGGCATAATGTACAGACATGGGGTATAGTAGGGTGCGGGTACAGTGGAGGTAAACCTAAGCATTGAGTGACGATAAGAGAGGTTGGCTTTCTTTCTGGAGGTACTAGTTATGCTAGGTGAGGTCCCCCCATGTGTGGGAGGTGGGACAAAGGAGGTATCTGAGGCATGTTGAGAGGGGCTAGGGGCTCCGCAGTAAAATAAAACAATGATAACTACAATAAACAACAGTATACAAGGTATATTGACATCGAGGGAGACATAAAGCAAGGCATAAATGTGGTGTTGATTGGGAGAGCTAACTAAGACAACGGGTAAGACAGCAACAGCAAATAAGCTAAGACAACAACAACAGGTAAAATGGCGATGAATGGGCAGAGAGGGTTGGTTAACTACACACAGGGCCTAGGCTGGGGCCGACAGATAAACAGAACAAACAAAATGGAGTAACGTGACTAATGAACAGTCCAGCAGGCATCAGCTATGTAGCCAGGGGATCATAGGGTCCAGTGAACAGCAATAGATGAAACAGGGAAGTCGTTACCACGCTGGCAAGCGGGAGACACGGTGTTCATGAAGTTAGCAGGCCGGGGCAAGCAGAAAGCGTCTTACGTCGGCAGACGTGGTGGATCAGTGGGGCTTGTAGACAAAGGGACCAGGTCAATTGGCAAAAGAGGTAATGTAGCTGGGTAGTGTTATCTACCCTAGAAAAATATTCCTTTAAATGTAGTACTGTCTTCATGGGCAAACCAAGTGGATGGGCTGCAAGAGTAATTCAGGATACTTTAAGTGTAAACATAATTATCCCACCTTCTAGAATCGTTGACAGGTGGCACCATTGAGGTGGCAGTGTTGAAGCACAAGGCTCAACTTCTCCGGGTGCGACAATGGGGTATGATGTGACTGTACTAAACTCATGAAGCATTTATAAGTTATATTCTTCAAGAATCAACGGTAAGAGGCCTATAATTATTTGAAAATGATCACCTGTAAATATTGCATATTGTACTATAACTACTTCAGCATGCATCCTTACTTCCTTGAAGAAATCACCTGTCTCACAAGCCCAAATGGATGGAAGCCCAATTTCCACCCATTTGCTTTCACCGAACTCATGTCGGATCAGCGGGAGCGGGCAATAAGGATCGGCTCTTTTGATGTTTCTGAACAGGGCTTGTATCCTCTATGCTTTCAGTGTCATTCTAGCTTTAACATTCTTACCGCAGCAATCTGCCCTGCTCTCTTGCCCTGACTGTCTACCTGTTTGTTTTTCATCAGTTAAGTTCTCTGGGACGTCAGTGAGCGAAGACACGTGGGCCACGCTGTGCACATCGCTGCCATTACGCCTACACTTCTGACAAGGAAATCAATCATTCTTAATCTTATCAGTTTATGAAGTCAACTGACCTTGAAGAACATCAAACTTTGCACACACAACTTCTATGGCCAGCCTAAAAGCAATATTGATGAATTTAGCACATTGTGAATTCTCTCCCTACATTTGACACCTGACAGGAATAAAATGAAACACATTTGACATTGAGTACCTTTAAATATTAATCATATTTCTTATAAAGCCCAAATTGAATTTGAGGTGGGTTATATTTCAGTTCATCATTCTGTTCATTCGCATTAAATAGCTTATCATCAGTTGCTCTCTGCATCTCTGGATTTATAAATGAATAATATGTACCCATTGATTCTTGAAGAATATGACTTATTAATGCCTCATGAACTTAGTTCAATTGTCTTTACCCCATCAGAACCGAAAATATAAGCTTGTTTTACTCCAATGTTTGTTAACAAAGTATATGTAAACAAACACTTTATAGCCTTAGGGCCTGTCATGCCAAATAATGTCCCCCGGCCAAATAGTGTCCCCTTCTACGTCACAATGGAATTCGATTAACTATTACACCATGCCCAAACTGGACGCGCGCCCGTGCGCCATCATGCGTAAATAGATTTTCTCCCCTCATACCAAACGCGATCACGACACGCAGGTTAAAATATCAAAACAAACTCTGAACCAATTATATTAATTTGGGGACAGGTCAAAAAGCATTAAACATTTATGGCAATTTAGCTAGGAGCTTGCAGTTGCTAGCTAATTTGTCCTATTTAGCTAGCTTGCTGTTGCTAGCTAATTTGTGCTGGGATATAAACATTGAGTTGTTATTTTACCTGAAATGCACAAGGTCCTCTACTCCGACAATTAATCCAGGCATTTCTTCTTTGGACTTTATATGGCGATTGGCATCTAACTTTCATAATAAGGTGTATTACAACAACTGACTGACCGACCGACCTCAGTTCGTCTTTCAATCACCCACGTGGGTATAACCAATGAGGAGATGGGAGACGCAGGACTTGATTCGCGTTCGGCATCACAAATAGAAGCAACTTCTATTTTAGCTCTTGGCAACACAGATGCTCGTTGGCGCGTGCGTGCAGTGTGGGTGCAATGATTAAATAACATGTATGTGTAAATTTATTTTGCAACACTCGCGGTTTGGTTAGCATGTTCCTGTCCATTACTATATCAATGGTGTGACGACCTAATGATTAGAATTTTGGAGATCATTACAGCCTAAATTACGTTCTTTTCATCCTCACTATGCAAACAAGGCTGATTTCCGCTACAATTTCGCTTTAAACAAGATTGGTTTAGCTAATAAAATGAAAATATTAATTCTATTTTTTAGGTACCTTGTTAACATTACAACATGAAATCCATGTCTTAACCGTGGCTAGGTTTCGGAAATGGCAAAGAAAATCTGCTTGACACATTAAAGTTACTTACCTTACAGATCACGAAGTCAGCTAATTTCCACTCCATTCATATGCAAACCCATTTGATTCATACACTGACATTTCTGGCTGTCATGGTTTTATTTTAACCTGCCCTTCCCTTATCGACACTGAAATAGTAACATTTCAGTATTCCTATTATGATAAAAAAAAAATAGATCTCGCATAGCTCATTAGTACACCCTTGTGTTGGAATATATATATGTATCTATTGTAGATCCTAGGATACGACAATGAATAATGTGGAACAAATAAATACCATCAAAGGATACCTTACAACTTACAATAATGAACACCTTATGAAACAGCTGTGAAAACCAACCCGACAATATTTAAGATTTTAGTACATAAACTTTGACTTAATTCTGGTGTGTGGAATAAAGAGGTGGGTGCTGTGTGGTTGGGAGGTTCTGCCTGTCACTTGTTCTCAACAGGCAGTCTCGGAAGGGGGAGTTGAAGAGGGAGACTGCGAAATCCAGGCACAGCTGCTTTCTTTGTTCTGAGTGTTTGCAGTGCTAGTGTTTTTAGTTCATCTGTGTATCTCACATATTATATGCCCAGCATGATACGGCTAGCAAACTTTATTAGCAGATAATGACATGACAATAACAGTAACTTTAGATGATGTAATGAGATGGAGGAGGGGATGGGATGAGTGGGAAGATTGTTAGGCAATCAGACATCACTAGACGCAGGACGGAACGGAGTGAAAGAGTTAAAGGATGAGGAGAGAGGAAAGAGACAGAATCAACAGATGCTTGATCAGGTGCTGCGGCTAGTTCTTCCTGTCACTTGTCCTCGACAGGTAGCCAGTCTCAGTCAGGGATTCAATAACATGGGCCTGGTTTAGTTGGAAGCCCTCTCACCATGTCAAGTTACAGGCCGAGAGAAGGATTAATATATTCTTTTGACCCAGTTTAATTAAGGCATGAACCCAATACTCTCTTGTTGTAGTGTTTGACCTGATGGGGCTTGGAAAGGTGTAGCAATATGGCGATGACTCAACCCTGCTGTGTAATGGACTCCGGGAGACTTCTGCCATATTACATACACAGATCTAGAACACTAATGTGAGCGGACCAAGTCATTTGGCGTCACTCTAAAGCGGAAAGGTGGAATAAACGAGTCAGGAGTTAGTTTCTTGATTGAACACAGTTCTCTATTGAGGGATTTTGGTCAGTCCAAACACTCCAACATAATCAATGAAAATCTCCCAAGGAAAACCATACATCTTCTTCTCCAGATGAAACAGGAACACAATACGAATATCTTTAAACTACAATAAAAGTCACGGGTTTGTCACCGTCTTAATGGTTCTTCGTGGTTAGCTTCTCTCTCTTGGTAACCATCTTCCAGAGATAGGTTTTTCCTCCTTCTTGCTGGTTCCCTCCTCTCTCTTGTAGGGAGAAGATAATAGGTCATTAGTACCATCAGCTGTGCTTAATTTGCCTCAGGTCCCCTTGACTCACATGCCTAGTTGGGCTACTATCCGTGAGTCCAGCCTGCCCTCTGGTGGTCCTTCCACACTAACTAGAAACCAATGTCCAATTCCATACAAACCCTGGCCTAAAATTTTATTTGGATTTGGACACAAAAGATTAATGGCTAGGGAGAAGGGGTTAAAGGACCAGTAAGTAACTGGGCAACTGAACAGTCAATTTCAGTCAACTGAAAATGTTACTTTAATATGCAAATGTATACATTTACAGACAATTTGAGAAAGTTAAAAATATTTACCAGCAAACAAATGGAAAAAATTATTATTTACATGCTTGTAAATGTTTATTTTAATACAAGACATATACAAATGCTATATATGCTATATACTTACTTGAAATGTGACGTGTCTATTCTGGTTGGCACCAATACATCTGTTGTGAAGAGACTCATGACTGCTTGCAAAGAAAAGGAAGGTGAAGGTTTCCTTTGCACACTACAAGTTTATCCTGCTATCAAAGAGGCATATGTGAGGATGATAGAAAGCTTAACTGATCTGGTTCGCACAGACAAAACCTGTCACCCTGCCACCTGGTGGGCAGGCGAGAGTTACTGGAATTCCAAAGTTTCCTGGCATACATTCTACTCAAACCATTCTGGTAGAATGAAACGAGGTACGCCTATTGCTCATCTGTTTCCTGTAGATGTTGCTCCGGGTGTCCCATTGATAAGTAAGCAGGATTCATCTGAGAGACTGATGTCTTCTTCATTCAACTTTGGAGATTCTTCAGTGCCTGAGGGATGGAAGAAGAGGTTATGTGAAAAGATGATGGAACGGAAAGAAGTGTTCTCAACACATGAGTTTGATGTGGGTTGTTCAAAGAGTACTCACCACACCATCAGAGTTACTGAAGACAAACCTTTTAGGGAGAGATCTCGCCGCTTGGTCCCAGCTGATGTTGAAGATGTGAGGAAGCATCTAAATAACTTGAAAAGTTCTGGGATCATATCTGAGTCGAGAAGCCCCTATGCATCTCCTATTGTTGTGGTGATAAAAATAAGGCACCATACGCATGTGTGTTGATTACAGTACCCTCAACAAGCGTACTGTTCCAGACCAGTACACAGTCCCACGTGTGGAGGATGCTCTGACATGTTTGAGTGGGAGCAAATGGTTCAATGTGTTAGATCTCAGAAGCGGATACTATCAAATTCCGATGGGCGATACAGATAAAGAGAAGACTGCATTTATCTGTCCAGTTGGATTCTACTAATTTGAGAGGATGCCACAGGATGTGTCCGGAGCACCTGCAACATTTCAACGTGTCATGGAAAAGACAGTTGGAGACATGAACCTACTCAAAGTTCTTGTTTACCTCGGTGACTTAATTGTGTTCGGAAGGACACTGGAGGAACACGAGCAGAGGTTACTCAAGGTGTTAGACCGCTTGAAAAGTGAAGGCTTAAAACTGTCCCTTGACAAGTGTCAGTTTTGCCGCACATCTGTCAACTATGTTGGACATATCATATCCCAGTATGAAGTGGCTACAGACACCTCAAAGATTGAAGATGTCACCACGTGGCCAAGGCCTGAAACTGTGACTGCTCTGCGTTCTTTCCTAGGATTCTGGTGGAAATTTGGAAATTTCCATTCATCAGCCATGCGCCTGATCGGGAACGCGACTTTCTTGTTTCTCCTTTCCTATTGACGAAGCTTTTGTCCGGTTGAAATATTATTGATTATGTATGACAAAAACAACCGGAGGATTGATTTTAAACATCGTTTGGCATGTTTCTACTAACTTTTATTGTACTTTTTTTGGACTTTTCGTCTGGACTTAGTGCACGCTCCTTAAGCATTCGGATTACTAGACAAAACGCGCAAACAAAAAGGAGGTTTTTGGTCATAAAGAGGGACATTATCGAACAAAACAAACATTTATTGTCTAACATGGAGACCTGGAAGTGCCACCAGATGATGATCATCAAAGGTAAGTGATTAATTTTAATGCTATTTCTGACTTTTGTGACACTCTCCTTGGCTGGAAAATGGCTGTATGGGTTTCTGTGGCTAGGTGCTCACCTAACATAATCGCAAAGTGTGCTTTCTCCGTAAAGCCTTTTTGAAATCTGACACAGCGGTTGCATTAAGTAAAAGTTTATCTTTATTCGTATGTTTAACACTTGTATCGTTTATCAATGTTTATGATGAGTATTTCTGTAATTTGATGTGGCTCTCTGCACTTTCACCGGATGTTTGTTTGAGACAATGCATTTCTGAACATAACGCGCCAATGTCAACTGAGATTTTCGGATATAAATATGAACTTTATCGAACAAAACATACATGTATTGTGTAACATGAAGTCCTATGAGTGCCATCTGATGAAGATCAAAGGTTAGTGATTAATTTAATTGCTATTTCTGACTTGTGAGCCCTCTCCTTGGCTGGAAAATGGCTGTATGGTTTTCTGTGACTAGGTACTGACCTAACATAATCGCATGGTATGCTTCAGCAGTAAAGCCTTTTTGAAATCGGATACTGTGGTTGGATTTACAATAAGTTTATCTTTAAAATGGTGGGTAATACTTGTATGTTTGAGGAATATTATTTATGGGATTTCTGTTGTTTTGAATTTGGCACCCTGCAATTTCACTGGCTGTTGTCGAGGTGGGACGCTAGCGTCCACTTGTACCAGAGAGGTTAAAGACTATTCTAAAGTGAGTTACCCCCTGAATCAGCTCTTATGCGGATATCTTCCCTCTGCCAAGAAAGGAAGAAAGTCCAAGGAAGAAGAGAAAGCCTACCTCAACCCCTCAGAACCATTTGGATCAAGGTGGGATGAGAAGTGTGAATTAGCATTCGAGACTTTGAAGGAAAGCCTCACAAAAGCTCCTGTGTTGGTTTTTGCTGATCCTCAGTTGCCATATGTTCTACATGTAGATGCTAGCCGCGAAGGGTTAGGTGGGGTACTGTACCAAGATCAAGGTGAGGGTCTACGTCCCGTGGCATTTGTGAGTCGAAGCCTGACCGCTTCTGAACGCAACTACCCAGCTCATAGGTTAGAGTTTCTTGCGTTGAAGTGGGTTGTGGTTGATAAACTACATGATTACCTGTATGTAACTCCTAGTAGAAGGACCCTGCAAAGAAGGAGGAAGAGAAAAGGAAATTAAAAGTTGCCTGGAAACTGTACACCTCGGAATGATGAGAAAGTTGAAGAGGTTAACCTTTCTAGCTCAGGGGTTCCGCTAGCGGAACACCCACAACATTCCACTGAAAAGGCAGCGCGCAAAATTCAAAAATATATTTTTTAGAAATATTTAACTTTCACACATTAACAAGTCCAATACAGCAAATGAAAGATAAACATATTGTTAATCTACCCATGGTGTCTGATTTAAAAAATGATTTACAGTGAAAGCACAACATATGATTATGTTAGTTCAGAGCCAAGTCACAAACACACACAGCCATTTTTTCAGCTAACAATAGGAGTTAGAAAAAGCAGAAATATAGTTAAAATGAATCACTAACCTTTCATTATCTTCATCAGATGACAGTCATAGGACATCATGTTATACATGTATTGTGTGTTTTGTTCGATAATGTGCATATATATATTAAAACAAATCTCAGTTTACATTGGCGCGTTACGTGCAGTAATGTTTTGATTCCAAAACATCCGGTGATTTTGCAGAAATACTCATAATAAACATTGATAAAAGATGCAAGTGTTATTCACAGAATTAAAGATAAACTTATCCTCTATGCAACCGCTGTCTCAGATTTTTTTTTTTACTTTACGGAAAAATAATAATCTGAGAACGGCGCTCAGAGCACAATCCAGCCAAAGAAATAGCCGCCATTTTGGCGTCAACAGAAGCTACAAATACGCTATAAATATTCACTTACCTTCGAATAACTTCATCAGAAGGCACTCCCAGGATTCCCAGTTCGACAATAAATGACTGATTTGTTCCATAAAGCCCATCATTTAGCCACTTGTTGTTAGCATGTTCAGCCCAGTAATCCATTTTCATGACGCACGAGCAATCCCTCCAGACAAAAACTCAAAAAGTTCCGTTACAGGTCGTAGAAACAACTCAAATGATGTATGCAATCCATATTTAGGATGTTTTTAACATTAATCATCAATAAGGATCCAACCGGAGAATTTCATTGTCTGAAGAAAGAGCATTGGAACGAGAGCACTCTCTCTCGTGAGCGCGCACAATGAGACCGAGGATTTCTGCAGACCACTCAGTAAAATAGCTCCTATGAGCCCCTCCTTTATAGTAGAATCATATAACCAGAATCTAAAGACGGTGACATCTAGTGGAAGCCCTAGGAAGTGTTTGCTCATCCATAACTAAAAGGGATATCATTTGGCACTGTTTTGAAAATCGAGTTCTCACTTCCTGTTTGGATTTCTTCTCAGGTTTTTGTCTGCCATATGAGTTCTGTTATACTTACAGACATAATTCAAACAGTTTTAGAAACTTCAGAGTGTTTTCTATACAATAGTAATAATAATATGCATGTATTACCTTCTGGGACAGAGTAGGAGGAAATTCAGTTTGGGCACGCAATAAGTCCAAAGTGAAAATGCTGCCCCCTGTCCCGAACAGGTTTTAAGCTGTGACCAATGGGAGAGTGGACCTGGTTAACTGGAGGCCTGGGAAAAAAGAGAGGGAGAGATACGTTGAGAAAAGGATGGACAGTACATTATGACCGTTGGTGAAGAAGAATTATAAAAGAAGATGATAAAAATAGAACAAAACCCATACCTGCCGAGTTTTGAAGGGAAATCCTGAATTTATTTTATAAGTGAGTTGTTATAATTTTGTTAAAAAGACTTAGTAAAGACTGAAGCTACCGTCTCATCGTGGAGGTATTTGACAGCCTTGAGGTTAGCCTAGCATCGTGTGAAAGCGAGAGAGAATTGCTTGGGAAAGCTTAACGAGTTCATGTTCCCATGGGATATCGGTTACTGCTAAGGAGTACTGTCTGCATTGGTAGCTGTGCTTGCTGTGGATCTTGCGATCTTGGATCTTCTGAGGAAACCTGCAAGGAACTGCCATACTTCACTGAGGGAATATCTACAAGTAGTGAGTTACCACAACTGTGGGGTGCTTCTGGACTTTATGTGTTTCATAATTTTTTGAGCTCCAACGCGCGCCAACAGGTTAAACAAGCTTGAAATAATTTGGACATGGGTTGTGCACGACTCATTGGGGTTTAGTGTTTTTATTTATTTTGATGTGGTGCATTGAAAATGTAATAATACACATTTTGAACCTTATGTATGTTGCCTTGGTGGAGTCATTTACTGTTTCAATTTAATGCATGGGATAGCCTATCCTGATACAATAACATAAACCTATAATCATTCCATCTGAAGTTAATACCCTAACGTAAACTCACTCACTTTTGTACATCGCCTTGGTCTGTAAAATTGACCTTATTTTTGCGCCCAAAAAACGTAATACTTCCAGATCAACTGTAATATCAATACCAATGTAAAGCACAATTTCTCCCCTTTCCCCAAAAAATATTGACGAGACCTTCATGATACCCATCTCTGCATAATTCCACAAGGTAATGAGCTCCGTCGGGTCTTTTTAAAAATGGCGGGTGGGGAGCGAATGTTACGAAGTGATCTTGAAAGGGGGAAATATGTTGGGTGAAGATTTCTTTTTTTTCACCCGATTTGTCCAACTCATCAACTTTAAAATGTAAATAAAACGTATTTATGTAAATGTCTCATCACATACCTGTTTGAAGGTTTGTGTTGAATTTGAAGAGGGGTTTAGGACTGCGCTAACGTTAGCCTCACAAGTGAACTGCAGCTGTTCCGGGTTTTGAGTGTCATGATGGCTCGCAGTAAAAAATGCAATTGGCACCCTAGTCATGAAATATTAGTTCAATATTAGCAATAATTTAAAACGATAATCTGTTTCCATTATGTAGAACAGTGTCAAGTATTTACAGTTCATGTTTTAGTATTGAATATTAAGCTGATTAAATATTGAGCTGACGGGGCCAACTTTTTGTAGGTCCTAGATTTGTTAAACAGGTTTTATATTTTCCCTGAATTGATGCAACAGGTTGCAATGATAAGATTACGGGAAAGGGGCTCTGGGATTGTTTACTTTTTAAGGTGTCTTTTCCACTTAGTGGAACACTGTATTATCTGATGAGTAAGATTCTTTCTTCCAGCATGGATGGAAGTCCATTACAGTATGTCTGTTAAGGGAGCTTCCACTTTAAATAAGGCCAGGCAAAAAATAGTTTTTACCCTACATTATGAATGTTTGTTAGTGTTTTTAATGCCATGTCTGATTTATTGTGAGTGGTCTATTTCATTTGGTTTTAGTGTTTTTTTTATCGGTTAGAGAATATTGCATTTTCTGAGGTTTGTATTTTCTGAGTTTTAATTAAACACGTGAATTATTTTGATAAGAAATGTACCGAAGAAACTTACTGTGAATCTTGGATAAGAAATGTATGACATGTTTGACTGTTTTTAAATAATTTGTCTAATAGAGAAAGAAACATTTATTTGAAGGGTTTGAATGCCTTCTGACCTCTGTCCTGACTTTCTTGTGTGGTTTGACCACCCTCACCGGAAAGCTGAGAGACATTGGATGATGATTTAAAGGTCATATGTAATACTGATTGAGGTTATTTGTAATACTGATAATTACGAAGAAGTTCATAATTAATAGTTATATGTATGATTTGGACCACGAGAAGGATAGTCCTGGGTCTAGTCTATTTTTACTATGAAGTTATGGGTAGTGATTCTAATTCGATTTTGTTATTTTAAATAGTTTTGTTACATTTTTTAGCCAGTAGTGTTAATCACTATGTGAATCATGTGTCAAAATGGGGGAATTACCAGTCTTTTGATGTTTTTTGGATTGAAGTTTACACACCTTGAGTGATCTGTAGGAATGTATCGAATGATGTATGAAAGAGTGTACTGTTGTTTGTTCTGTTTTGTTTCAATATAAATCTCACCAGATTGGGTCTGCTGGATGATCAGGATAACTTCCTGACCCTGTGACTCTGCAATGAGGTTGACAATGACATAGGGGAAGTATAAGCCAATTTGGAAAAATTGTTTCAACAGAATGTGATGTTATTTTCTTTGACATTTATATTAAGAATACTGGCAAAAGTAATAATTTGTCATACAGTCAATGCTTGTCTGGATTTCCTGAATCCAGAAATTAACTAAACTAAATTGTGATTCTGATCTGTCCTCTTTCGAGATTATGGGAAGGTGACTACAGATGGTATCTAGATGCATGAAAGGGATAATTTGACCAAATGGTGTGGATCTCGAAACCCCCTCTAACCGGCTGAATATATGGTGTTCACTACGGCCCTGTCCTGCACCACTTCTATCGTGAGACCTGAGTCCGCGCCAGCAACTAGTGTACAGCATCCAACCGAAGCTATCAACTGCCCTTTCTCTCATGCCCCTTCTCTCAGGAGTGTGACAAGAGTCCATGTGGAGTGAGCATGAAGAGAGATACTGGTTGGCAAATGGACAAGACATAATAGGCATTAATGGTGGGGCTCAGGTGAGTCATTAGTCTGTTTGGGAAAATCAGATTATTCCTGAGACATTGAAATTGGGACATTATCATGGGCCCTCCACTTTGAACTGTGAAGCTAACTGAAGAAGAAAATTAAGAGATGCCAAAAGATTGGAGTGTCGGGAATAAGGGGTTGGTCAACTGTGCCCGTAATTAATTTAGACTTGTCTGAAATTGTTTATTTTGGGGTATCAGGTTGATTGAGGAGGTCTACACACTACTAAATGTATAGTAATTTAGGCTAAGAATGCATTGAGATATTGATCTGTAATTATGATCGTGATGAGAAAGTTAATACTAGAATTATAGGATAATTATATTGTAGGTTAATATAAATGTACATTCTGCCAGCATTGATGTGTGTTAAGTTGAGGGGTTTCATTTTGAGTGATATAACCAATGTGAATCACTGAGTAAAGGCAATCTAAATTTTGGTTGAATAGTTAATTGAGTTTTAATTATAATTTGGAAACAGAATGATTTTTAAAACTAACTGATTGACTATCTACAGATGGTGCTACAGTGCCT
This sequence comes from Salvelinus alpinus, assembly GCF_045679555.1. NCBI lineage: Eukaryota > Metazoa > Chordata > Actinopteri > Salmoniformes > Salmonidae > Salvelinus > Salvelinus alpinus. The sequence continues at coordinate 49,466,378 of NC_092090.1, forward strand.
TGTAAAAGTATTACATTTTACATTTACATTTTAGTAATTTAGCAGACGCTCTTATCCAGAGCGACTTACAGTAGTGCATACATTTTTATTACATTTTTACATACTGAGACAAGGATATCCCTACCGGCCAAGAGCAGACGCTCTTATCCAGAGCGACTTACAGTAGAGTGCATACATTTTATAACATTTAAAAAAAAAAATTTTTTTTTATACATACTGAGACAAGGATATCCCTACCGTTCAAACCCTCCCTACCGGCCAAACCCTCCCTAACCCGGACGACACTATGCCAATTGTGCGTCGCCCCACGGATCTCCCGGTTGCGGCCGGCTGCGACAGAGCCTGGGCGCGAACCCAGCCCAGCCTGGGCGCGAACCCAGAGACTCTGGTGGCGCAGCTAGCACTGCGATGCAGTGCCCTAGACCACTGCGCCACCCGGGAGACATTTGCATTACATTTGCATTACAACCTGTCATTTAAATCGTTTTTTATTTGGATTTTATGTAATGGACATACATTAAGTAGTCCAAATTGGTGAAGTGAAATGAAAAAATGACTTGTTTCAAAAAATCCTAAAAAGTTAAAACTGAAAAGTGCTACGTGCATATGTATTCTACCCCTTTGCTATGAAGCCCCTAAATAAGATCTGGTGTAACCAATTACCTTCAGAAGTCATATAATTAGTTAACTAAAGTCCACCTGTGTGCAATCTAACTAATTATGTGACTTCTGAAGGTAATTGGTTGCACCAGATCCTATTTAGGGGCTTCATAGCAAAGGGGGGAATACATAGTCACGCACCATTTTTCTGTTTTAAATTATTTAACATTTTGGGATTCTTTTTTTATTTTTATTTCACATCATCAATTTGGACTATTTTGTTTATGTACATTACATGAAATCCAAATAAAAATCCATTTAAATTACAGGTTGTAATGCAAAAAAATTGGAAAAATGCCAAGGAGGATGAATACTTTTGCAAGGCGCTGTACACTGACTGATCAAGCTGTGAGGAAGAATGTCAAATATATTGTGACTTTGTCTGAAAATGACACTAGACTAGCAGAGGAAGTAACAACACTGATATGCACTGAGGAGCATTCCATCAGCTTCCATGGTCCTGCTTATGAAAACAATGATACTGAAATCAATGGTGGCATCTGATGAAGATGAACCTGCAGTAAGGGCTGTCAAGACTGCTATCAGAGTTAACCTGGAGCCTAGATATGCTGACCCTGGTGTCCAAGACTTCTTATAGATGAGCACTGCTTTGGACCCCTGGTTCAAGTCCCTGCTGCACCTGGATGATGCTGTTCGTCTGCGTCTTCAATGAACTCTCATATTGTGACCAATATACAACAGGTATTGTATTTATTTTGTTAATTTTTTTATTTATTTATTTCACCTTTATTTAACCAGGTAGGCTAGTTGAGAACAAGTTCTCATTTGCAACTGCGACCTGGCCAAGATAAAGCATAGCAATTCGACACATACAACAACACAGAGTTACACATGGAATAAACAAAACATACAGTAGAAAAATAAGTCTATATACAATGTGAGTAAATGAGGTGAGATAAGGGAGGTAAAGGTAAAAATATTTTTAAAAAGGCCATGGTGGCGAGGTAAATACAATATAGCAAGTAAAACACTGGAATGGTAGATTTGCAGTGGAAGAATGTGCAAAGTAGAAATAGAAATAATGGGGTGCAAAGGAGCAAAATAAATAAATACAGTAGGGGAAGAGGTAGTTGTTTGGGCTAAATTATAGATAGGCTATGTACAGGTGCAGTAATCTGTGAGCTGCTCTGACAGCTGGTGCTTAAAGCTAGTGAGGGAGATAAATGTTTCCAGCTTCAGAGATTTTTGCAGTTTGTTCCAGTCATTGGCAGCAGAGAACTGTAAGGAAAGACGACCAAAGGAGGAATTGGCTTTGGGGGTGACCAGTGAGATATACCTGCTGGAGCGCGTGCTACGAGTGGGTGCTGCTATGGTGACCAGTGAGCTGAGGTAAGGCGGGGCTTTACCTAGCAGAGACTTGTAGATAACCTGTAGCCAGTGGGTTTGGCGACGAGTATGAAGCGAGGGCCAACCAACGAGAGCATACAGGTCGCAATGGTGGGTAGTGTATGGGGCTTTGGTGACAAAACGGATGGCACTGTGATAGACTTCATCCAGTTTGTTGAGTAGAGTGTTGGAGGCTATTTTATAGATGACATCACCGAGTCGAGGATCGGTAGGATGGTCAGTTTTACGAGGGTATGTTTGGGAGCATGAGTGAAGGAAGCTTTGTAGCGATATAGGAAGCCGATTCTAGATTTCATTTTGGATTGGTGATGCTTAATGTGAGTCTGGAAGGAGAGTTTACAGTCTACCCAGACACCTAGGTATTTGTAGTTGTCCACGTATTCTAAGTCAGAGCCGTCCAGAGTAGTGATGCTGGACGAGCGAGCATGTGCAGGCAGTGATCGGTTGAAGAGCATGCATTTAGTTTTACTTGCGTTTAAGAGCAGTTGGAGGCCACGGAAGGAGAGTTGTATGGCATTGAAACTCGTCTGGAGGTTAGTTAACACAGTGTCCAAAGAAGGGCCAGAAGTATACAGAATGGTGTTGTCTGCGTAGAGGTGGATCAGAGAATCACCAGCAGCAAGAGCGACATCATTGATATATACAGAGAAAGAGTCGGCCCGAGAATTGAACACTGTAGCACCCCCATAGAGACTGCCAGAGGTCCAGACAACAGGCCCTCCGATTTGATACACTGAACTCTATCTGAGAAGTAGTTGGTGAACCAGGCGAGGCAGTCATTTGAGAAACCAAGGCTATTGAGTCTGCCGATAAGAATGCGATGATTGACAGAGTCGAAAACCTTGGCCAGGTCGATGAAGACGGCTGCACAGTACTGTCTTTTATCGATGGCCGTTATATCGTTAAGGACCTTGAGCGTGACTGAGGTGCACCCATGACCAGCTCGGAAACCAGATTGCATAGTGGAGAAGGTACGGTGGGACTCGAAATGGTCGGGATCTGTTTGTTAATTTGGCTTTCGAAGACTTCAGAAAGGCAGGGCAGGATGGATATTAGATACGTAACAATTAAGATCATAGTCACAGCTCTATCGCCATTGCCTATCCGCTATTATTAGAATGAATTAAATATAGGTAACAGTCCCTTCTGATTAGACTACAGGTAATAAAACAAACACTTGCAGTTGTTGTCTAGCATATATTCAGTTCATGATTCAGTGACTCAAATATGACTCCATTCTCAGTAGATTATTCCAGCAGACCATTTAGGCCACACAAAAACGAATTACCTCGAAATTGCCTCGCTTGTCATGTTAAAAACAAACACTGGCTGCTATAACTATCTAAGATAAACATGGCAATAGTTGAAATACAATCAGAATCTCAGATTTAAGTCCGTAACATAGACCCATGCTATTGAAATGACCAGTAATTTCTGCAAATAGCCCAATTATAATGGTTTGTAGTCTTAACATCTGGCACATAATAACGACACAATTTACCAGAAAATAGCCTTAAAGTTCGTTTCAAGTGAAAATCTCTGCGGAGAAACACGTGTGCAAAGGGGATTTATTCACAATCATAGAAGTCAAACAAATTACATCGACATCCATTGATGTACAACAAGATCTTGCACCTTTTAATAAAAGCACATTAGCTCCGCAATGATATTTAGTTTGATGGAAATCCTAATTTGGCTTTGTACGACGGTATAAATTACATTGAGATTCCATCTTAATTCGCTTTAACTGTATGGGAAAATGGTTTATTCAATAAATATAGCAACTCATCACTTACGGCAAAAAATTGATTTTCAGGCCTTATGGGCAGTTTTCTCTAAATGTATTACCCGTATGGAGAAAATCCCATAAGCGCTTAGACAGTCATATAATGCCTTATAATGCCTTTAACCTTATCTCTTATCAAATGATCCATAAAGGGACCATTCTGAACCTACGTACGTCTATATATAGGTTGTTTAAGTTGCATCTCATTATATTCCCAGTATTACTTTATCACATCTCTAGTAATCGATTATACACATACAATTTCATTTTTTTATGTCTTCACATAAACCATGTATAACGTAGGAAATCTTAGGTACTCACATTAATTAATGACTCCATGTGTGTTTTCAATTACTCTCCGCTGCTACAAAGTGCCAGCTGTGCAACTATACTCCCGCGGAACCCTGCCCGGGAATATTATTCATGGGAATAATGCTCCACATGTAACGTCCTGACCAGAGTTATTATGTGTTTTGCTTGTTTAGTGTTGATCAGGACGTGAGCTGGGTGGGAATTCTATGTTGTGTGTCTAGTTTGTCTGTTTCTATGTCCAGCCTAATATGGTTCTCAATCAGAGGCAGATGGTAATCGTTGTCCCTGATTGAGAATCATATATAGGAGGCTTGTTTTGTGTTGGGATTTTGTGGGTGTTTGTTTCCTGTCTCTGTGATTGTCTGCACCAGATAGGTCTGTCTCGGTTTTTGCACATTTGTTATTTTGTATTGTTGTTTGTAGTGTTTCACTTGTTCTTTATTAAACATGTTTAACACTAGCCGCGCTGCACTTTGGTCCTCTCCTTCACCCCTGGAAGAAAACCGTTACAGAAACACCCACCAAACCCGGACCAAGCAGCGTGGCAACGGGCAGCGACAGCAGCAGAGACAGACAGAGGAATGGACATGGGAAGATGTCTTAAACGGCAAGGGTTGCTACACATGGGAGGAGATCCTGGCTGGAAAGGATCGCCTCCCATGGGAACAGCTGGAGGCAGCGAGGAGAGCAGAGGCAACCGGAGAGAGGAACCGGAGGTATGAGGGTACGCGACTAGCACGGAAGCCCGAGAGGCTCACCCAAAAATTTCTTGGGGGGGGGCTAAAGGGGAGTGTGGCGAAGCCGGGTTGGATACCTGAGCCAACTCCCCGGGCTTACCGTGGAGTGAGAGGGCGTCGTACTGGTCAGACACCGTGTTATGCGGTGGAGCGCACAGTGTCCAGAGTACGCGTGCTTAGCCCAGTGCGGGCTATTCCACCTTTGCCGCACTGGTAGGGCTAGGTTGGGCATCGAGCCGGGTGCCATGAAGCCGGCCCAACATATCTGGCCTCCAGTACGTCTCCTCGGGCCGGCGTACATGGCACCAGCCTTACAGGTGGTGTCCCCGGTTCGCCTGCATAGCCCAGTGCGGGCTATTCCACCTCGCCGCACTGGCAGGGCTACGGGGACCATTCAACCTGGTAAGGTTGGAGAGGCTCGGTGCTCAAGAGCGCGTGTCCTCCTTCACGGTCCGGTATATCCGGCGCCACCTTCCCGCCCCAGCCCAGTACCACCAGTGCCTACACCACGCACCAGGCTTCCAGTGCATCTCCAGAGCCCTGTTCCTCCTCAACGCACTCTCCCTATGGTGCGTGTCTCCAGCCCAGTGCCTCCAGTTCCGGCACCACGCACCAAGCCTCCTGTGCGTCTCCAGAGCCCTGTACGCACTGTTCCTTCTCCCCGCACTCACCCTGAGGTGCGTGCCCTCAGCCCGGTACCTCCAGTTCCGGCACCACGCATCAGGCCTATAGTGCGTCTCAGCCGGCCAGAGTCTGCCGTCTGCCCAGCGGTGCCTGAACTGCCCGTCTGCCCAGCGGCGCCTGAACTGCCCGTCTGCCCGACGCCGTCTGAACTGTCCGTCTGCCCAACGCCGTCTGAGCTGGCCGTCTGCCAAGCGCCATCGGAGCCATCCGTCTCCCCAGCGCCATCTGAGCCATCCGTCTCCCCAGCGCCATCTGAGCCATCCGTCTCCCCAGCGCCATCTGAGCCATCCGTCTCCCCAGCGCCGTCTGAGCCATCCGTCTATCCCGAGCCGTTAGAGCCGCCCGTCTGTCCCGAGCCGTCAGAGCCGTTCGTCAGTCAGGAGCCGCTAGAGCCATTCGTCAGTCAGGATCTGCCAGGGCCGCCAACCAGACAGGATCTGCCAGGGCCGCCAACCAGACAGGATCTGCCAGAGCCGCCAACCAGACAGGATCTGCCAGAGCCGCCAACCAGAAAGGATCTGCCAGAGCCGCCAACCAGACAGGATCTGCCGGAGCCGTCAGCCAGCCATGAGCGTCCAGAGCCGCCAGACAGTCATGAGCTGCCCTACAGTCATGAGCTGCCCTACAGTCATGAGCTGCCCTACAGTCATGAGCTGCCCTACAGTCATGAGCTGCCCTACAGTCATGAGCTGCCCTACAGTCATGAGCTGCCCTACAGTCATGAGCTGCCCTACAGTCATGAGCTGCCCTACAGTCATGAGCTGCCACTCAGTCATGAGCTGCCACTCAGTCCGGAGCTGCCACTCAGTCCGGAGCTGCCACTCAGTCCGGAGCTGCCACTCAGTCCGGAGCTGCCACTCAGTCCGGAGATGCCATTAGTCCGGAGTTGCCCCTCTGTCCTGAGCTACCTCTCTGTCCTGAGCTACCTCTCTGTCCTGAGCTACCTCTCTGTCCTGAGCTACCTCCAAAATCATGTGGGGGCCTTGGGGAGGATTCTTAGGCCAAGGTCGTGGGCGAGGGTCGCCACTCAAAGGACGCTAAGGAGGGGGACAAAGACAGTGGTGGAGTGGTGTCCTCGTCCACCGCCGGAGCCGCCACCGCGGACAGATGCCCACCCAGACCCTCCTCTTGAGTTGTAGGGGTGCGTTCGGAGTCCGCACCTCAGGAGGGGGGTACTGTAACGTCCTGACCAGAGTTATTATGTGTTTTGCTTGTTTAGTGTTGGTCAGGACGTGAGCTGGGTGGGAATTCTATGTTGTGTGTCTAGTTTGTCTGTTTCTATGTCCAGCCTAATATGGTTCTCAATCAGAGGCAGATGGTAATCTTTGTCCCTGATTGAGAATCATATATAGGAGGCTTGTTTTGTGTTGGGATTTTGTGGGTGTTTGTTTCCTGTCTCTGTGATTGTCTGCACCAGATAGGTCTGTCTCGGTTTTTGCACATTTGTTATTTTGTATTGTTGTTTGTAGTGTTTCACTTGTTCTTTATTAAACATGTTTAACACTAGCCGCGCTGCACTTTGGTCCTCTCCTTCACCCCTGGAAGAAAACCGTTACACCACATGTATCCTCAACGGTTCTCTAGATTTCCAGAAATTATAGACTTGCCGCTACTGTTCTAAAATAACATCCCTCACTCAATACCATCCTGTGATATTCTATGATGGGCAGTGATGGAGGGAACCCCAAGATAACGTTACATATCGAAAATTATTACCCGAAATGTAAATCAGCTTATTATACACATTTCTATATCTTATCCAAATTTCAGATTAACACTTATTTCCACACACACATAACATTCACTCTCATATACTCTCATATAACATTCACAAACACAGGACAGTTCCCAAAACATACTTAATCAATTGTTTCATACAATATTTTTTTTAGAACCTGCAGGAATATTTTCAAATTTCTATCTCAGTGGTAGTTCCTGGGATAAGTAATACTCTCAGCCTCCCAGATCTGAAATACTATATTTGCTCCTTTGTTCCCCGCACAGTGGGCTTACCTGTTTCTCCTGTCCGAAATGACCTAAGGCAACGCCGGCAAATTCATTAGGGATGCAAAGACAATACAGAGTCAAACCTGAATTGATGTTCGACAACTCAGACTCGAGTCGCATGGGGCAAGAACTACTATGACGACTATGACAGACTACAAAGGAAATTCCAGCTGTGCGGTGCCCACCGAAGCCTCCCTCCCAGACGAGCTCAACATATTCTATGCTCACTTCGAGGCAGACAATACTGAGCCATCCAGGAAGGCTCTCGCTGCCCTGAATGACCAGGTGCTTTTGCTCTCTGAGGCTGACGTAAGGAAAAGTCTCAAAAGAGTGAATACTCACAAAGCAGCCGGCACAGATTGCATCCCTGGCCGCATCCTTGGAGGGCGTCTTCTCTGACATCTTCAACCTGTCCCTGTCCCAGGCTGTAATCCCCACCTGCTTTAAACAGACCACCTTCATCTTCACCTTCACCTTCATGTAGTCTACTATCGCCCCCCATGCTCACCTTGGTCATCATGAAGTGCTTCGAGAGGTTGGTCAGGCCCACATAAAGGCCCACATGCCAAGCACACTGGACCCACTCCAATTTACCTACCGCTCCATGGAAGATGCCATTTCCATCACTATTCAAACAGCCGCAACACATCTAGACAAGAGGAACACCTTTGTGATAATGCTGTTCATCAACACTATTGTTCCCTCCAAGCGCGACGCCAAGCTCAGAGCTCTGGGTCTGGACACCACACTCTGTAGTCTGGACACCACACTCTGTAGTCTGGACACCACACTCTGTAACTGAATCCTGGACTTCCTGATGGGCAGACCACAGGCTGTGAGGATTGGCAACAACACCTCCTCCACACTTATTACTTTCTCCTCCACACTGACTCTTAACACAGGGGTGTGTCCTCAGTCTTCTGCTGTACTCCCCATTAACCCACGACTGCGTGGCTTTGCATGACACCAATGCCATCAAGTTCGCTGACAATACCACGGTTGTAGGCATGATAACCAACATCGACGAGTCAGCCTATAGGGAGGAGGTAATTGAACAGGCATTGTGGTGTCATGACAACACTGCTTATACAGTACGTGTTTTATGTCAATTAATTGATGTGCGTTATACTTGGAACCTGTAGAGTTGGATGTGTGAGCATTTTCAAATGGAGACTATGGCCTAAATTCAATCAAATCAAGCGTTAACCGGAGATAGCAGACAGTCACATAGCGGATGTTTTGGCAGTGTCAGAGGTGGAACTGCGTTGGAGGTGTTAAATCAGTGAGCAGCTGAGCTTGCGTCATTGTCAGAAGCACACCACGCCACTCATGGTAAAAGTTCAGATTGAGAATGTGTAGTCTATGTAAAAATGATTACACTCAAATGATAAAATCATTAAACAAAATGAGGATTCCTATCATCCTAATCAAGATTTAGATTACATCTTACATTCCAGTGTTCGAACTTGTAAACAAGGCTGCATGGAATTTCTGTGAATGCGACTAAGTGCAGCCAATGGCAATGTTGACTAAGTATAATGCCAGGAGCCGCTTGATTTGACAGCTTTAACTGTCGTGGAATATTCTAATCAAGTGAGAGAGATTTTGGCATTTCTTCAAACAATCATCTTAATTAATTATTGCAATAATGAGACTAACAACCCAACAGTCTTCACTGTTGGGTTGAGAGCCTAAACTTTACACAAATGCAGAGTTATTTATATAGCTGACACTAAGAATGCTTAGTCATGTTTGGTTCCAACCCTCCCATGCAGATTGGGGCATCGTAAGCCACTCTGGGATCATCATGACGTTATCTGCACAGGGGTGTATTGTCTTAACCTCACCCTGGCTTAGTTTCCCAGATGCAAGGATGATTTTGAGACAGAGGGATTGTTCTACTCCTAAGCTATCTCTTGTAAAACACATTTTTGTCTATGTAATGCAGTCTTTAACTCCTTTGTCAGCTCAAGCCATCTCTAGTAACCATATGCCCAGATTAGCTGCAGGGAACTAGAGTGGAGAGCATAAAAATACAGACACCAGTAGGACAGAAATGTCTTACTATTAGTTAAATATGAATGCGTAATTATTAAATATGAATAATTATTAAATATGAATAATTAATATCAAATAGATCTGTTAAATACTTGCTTTTTCTATCACATAACACACACAGTGTCATTATTTACAACAGGTCGCCCTGGTAGTAGTTGTACCCAAGAACAGTCTGTGAGTTAATTTGATCATAGGAAAAATATATATTGCGTAAATACTGCAATGTAGATTTGAGTTGAGCCCTATCTCAGTTTAAAGAATGGTATGCAAATATATTGGAATAAATTGTTTAATGTTTCTACCTAATTTGTATCCTCAATAACTTCAGTTTATATTATTTGCATCATGTAATGTACTTACATGATAGGGAATGCTACTTATGATAGACCAGCTTTATCCATACAGACAGCAAAACTAAGTAAATAGATACATAATCCATCTAATTTAGGCATATTCACATGAAGGGCAATGTTTTGTGGTATTGTGGTGAGCGTTCTGGCACAAATGGCTACACATTTGTGGTGGAAGAGGTGAGTTCCCCACCTTAGTGCTATGAGCATCTAGAAAGACGCTATATAAATACATGTAACAAATTATAATAGTATTGACTGGGGGGGGGGAAATGTAATCATTGGGGAAAAAACTAGAGAAAAGGGGAAAATGTTTGAAACTGTTGACGTTTTGAAATGTTACTGAATGTTGAAGATATCGTTTTTTATTATTGATTTATTATTTAAATATATCTATTTTTTTAACTGATGGAAGAGAATGTATTGGTTATTGAGTGGTTTCATAATGTAAACCTATTAGAGCATCATTGTGTCATGATAATACAGTATAACTGTGTGTCTAATATCATAGAAGTACATTTCTTATATCTTATACTGTACATGTGCATTTAAGTGCATTTTTTATCTGAATATAAACCACTAATCATTTGTGTTGACATTCTCTTGGTCAGTGGTGTTCAAACTTTTTCAGCAGGGGCCACATTTTTTTTGCAATAATTTTTCACCCCATCCCGCCCCAAATTGAATGACACAACATCAGTCATTTTTACATCAATAAATAACCTTCAATTAATCTTCATCAAAATTAGGAGAACCAATACACATTTTTACTCAATATTTTTTATTCTAATAATCTATTTCCCCAAAAATTCTATATTGTGCCATACAATAATCGGAATCAAAAACATGTTTAAAATGTTTAATGTGGGTCGACCCCACTCCAATTCCTCCCCAACCCCGACTTTGAATACACTCTCTGTGCCCCTTCTCTCTACTATCCACGGCGTCTCAGATCTTAACAGCAATCACAACATGTCAGACAAAGACAGACTTAGTCCTAACTGACATCAATCAATCAACCCTTTTCAACTGAATCCTTTTCAGACAAAATTCTTAGCAGCATACTGCATTGTAAGCAATTTCAATGACAGTTTAGGGGATTGAAAAGCCACGTTGTGCCATAGCAGAACAATTAAGTCATAGTTTTCTTCTAAGGCTGGGATTTAATCTGATTGATTTTATCCTCAATGCACACTTTAAAGGCAATGTTACCCTGTTCACGGAGACCATATTCACAGTAAACGTTGCATATGTTGTCCAAATGCGCGATCGGATATAACCCCGGCATAAATGTTGGAATGTGTAATGTTTTATTATAGTTGATACAAATCCAACAGATACTGTACTTGACTATGTTCTTTGGTCATGTGAAAGCCTATATCTCACCCAACTGTCTTGCAATGTTAGAAGATAATCAAAACTTGCAATTGTGCTTGGTGCCACACAAAGCTCTGTCTGCACTTTTCCACCATGGTGAGGTGTCAGGTAAACTAACCTTTCAGTGGCAAAATAATTCAAATCATCCCATACAGACATGGAAATACAGCTTAGAAAGATAGCTTAGAACAGACATGATAGTGGAGCTATGAAGCAGAGTTGTGTGTCTGTCTGTGTGTGTGTCTGTGTGTGTGCTTTTCCATGGGAATGCATGTCTTTTCAGTAAATATGGCCCTGTCAGATACAGCAGCTCTGACTGGGTAATGAGTCAGGTAGAGGTGTTAGGGAACACCATGGGAGACAAAGAGAGGGCGTGAAAGTAATGAAGCATTGTGGGAGAATGAGCCTGGGCCAGGCTGATAACGTCCTGTGGCATCTGATGGAGGACAATTGGCTGTGGAAATGGAATCGCATCGCCTGCACAAGCTCCCCCACACAGATGGAAAGATCTGGCGGAGGGAGCAAAGGATAAGAGGGGTGTCTTAAGGCTAAAGTGTTCGACCGCCAGGCAGTGACGGTCTATATTGGCTCGTATATTTGTTTTGTTGTTTTAAGAAATGTGGGACTTCTTTTAAACGCTTGATTGTTAAGCGTTTTTTACTGAGAATTACACTTTTACTTTTAGGCTCCCGAGTTGCGCAGCGGTCTAAGGCAATGCATCTCAGTGCTAGAGGCGCCACTACAGACCCTGGTTCGATTCCAAGCTGTATCACAACCGGCTGGGAGTCCCATAGTGCGGCGCACAATTGGCTCAGCGTCGTCCGGGTTAGGGTTTGGCCAGGGTAGGTTGTCATTGTAAATATCTATTTGTTCTTAACTGACTTGCCTGGTTAAATAAAATACAAATAAAATGCTTTTAGGCGTGTGAAGTACCACTGGCAACTGACCCCCCATTTGGGAAATAATGTGTTCGAAGAATCAACAGTTGAACCTGCCTGCATCCAGTAGATAGTGACAGAAACTATTTGTGTGTCTATGTTCCACTCTGACCACAGAGATGGTTAAATCAGAGGTTTTACAATGATTTATTGTAAGTTTATTGGCCAAGTAGTCCCTCGCACATCCTATATGAATGACAATATCCTCTCCTGGAATTTTACTGTGGCTTCCTCTCTGCCTTATCTGTAATGAGTGCAAGCAGTATGGTGTAACTCACTCACAACCTTAGATGAAGTTTCCCACCATATTGCTCTCTCCTGTCCAAACCAATGTAAACGGATATCACAGTGGAGATGTAGGAGAAGAGACACCATGGTGCAGGAATAAGATTAGGGACTGTGTCTGTCAACATTGAAATTCAATCTTTTATCTTGCATGGGAAGACAGAGGAAAAACCCATGTAAAGTGACTGCAACCCCAAGCAAAAGAGTATGAAATGTACCAGTCCACAGTCATTTCTATAACTCTTACTGTACCTGCAAACTCTATTTCGCAATATTAACATTATGAAAGAAAGAGTTATAGAAATGCCTGTGGACTGCTACATTTCATACTATTTTGCTTGATGAAATTATGATGCAATATTAATATGGTAAATGGAACAGGCAAACAGGAGTGCTGGAATTTGATTCTAAGAGTCAATTAACCTTTTCACCTGTGCCAACACACGGGTGTGATCATGCCACAGTGGTCCCTGTAGCATAAGATCAAACCGGTGTGATTTAGAATGCTTATTTAGAACGGCTAGTTTCGAATGACGCAACAATCAGCATTTGATCTGGCCACACTGTTTATTCAGAAACATTTTGCACAAACACAGTCCGTACAAAGTTATATCCAGAATGTGAGCAGCTTATTTTTGGAAGCAATGTTCAGACTTTCACAGAAATATCTACAGCATAACACAATCATCCGCCATGTTTTTTTTCTCTCACAGAAACCAAAGATAATAAGAGAAGACAAGATTAGTTTGGTCTGTTTATAGTATGCATGTTGAAGGCGGTGTGTCGTCTACCATCGTTCACATCCCACCATTCACTTTCGGAAGTTCTCAGAAAATTTGTGAACCGTTACTCACCTCATTTTGTTATAACATCTTTGGTCCGACAGACGATTACGTGACACCCAGAATTCATTGTATGTCAACAAACATGGCTCCACACATAGCTGGAATTAGCTTAGCTCATCATAATCAGTACAACCTTCAAAAAAGTATTTTACACACATATGTGACCATTACAATCTATGCAAGAATCGGAATGCATGCTTTGTCAATAGTACTTGAAAACATGTGAATAAAACAGTAGATATATAAATTACCACACAAAACATTTTCTGATAGTGATTTACTGATACAAGTGGAGCGTTCCGGCAGTCAATCACGTAACCTCTCACTCCCACTCTGAACAATTCAGTGTTGTTGTTTATGTATGTTTATGTATGTAGCTAGTGAGATAAGCTGTAGCATTAGCAGTGTCTTTCAAAAGTAGACAACTTAAAAATGCGCAATTCTGGAGATTTTAAAAATTCTGACAATGCCGTCCCCGGGAGGGGTGCGTCACTTGAGTGGGTTGAGTCATTGACGTGATCTTCCTGTCTGAGTTGGCGCCCCCCCTTGGGTTGTGCTGTGGCGGAGATCTTTGTGGGCTATACTCGGCCTTGTCTCAGGATGGTAAGTTGGTGGTTGAAGATATCCCTCTAGTGGTGTGGGGGCTGTGCTTTGGAAAAGTGGGTGGGGTTATATCCTGCCTGTTTGGCCCTGTCCGGGGGTATCGTCGGATGGGGCCACAGTGTCTGCCGACCACTCCTGTCTCAGCGTCCAGTATTTATGCTGCAGTAGTTTATGTGTCGGGTGGGGCTAGGGCCAGTCTGTTATATCTGGAGTATTTCTCCAGATATTATCCGGTGTCCTGTGTGAATTTAAGTTCTCTCTCTCTCTCCTCTCTCTCTCAGGACCTGAGCCCTAGGACCATGCCTCAGGACTATCTGGTCTGATGAATCCTTGCTGTCCCCAGTCCACCTGGCCATGCTGCTGCTCCAGTTTCAACTGTTCTGCCTGCGGCTATGGAATCCTCACCTGTTCACCGGACGTGCTACCTGTTCCAGACCTGCTGTTTTCAACTCTCTAGAGACAGCAGGAGTGGTAGAGATGATCAGCTATGAAAAGCCAACTGACATTTACTCCTGAGGTGCTGACCTGGTGCACCCTCGACATCCACTGTGATTATTATTACTTGACCCTGCTGGTCACCTATGAACATTTGAACATCTTGGGCATGTTCTGTTATAATCTCCACCCGGCACAGCCAGAAGAGGACTGCTCACTCCTCATAGCCTGGTTCCTCTCTAGGTTTCTTGCTAGGTTCTGGCCTTTTTAGGGAGTTTTTCCTAACCACTGTGTTTCTACACCTGCATTGCTTGCTGATTGGGGTTTTAGGCTGGGTTTCTGTACACCACTTTGAGATATCAGCTGATGTAAGAAGGGCTTTATAAATACATTTGATTTGATTTGAGTATGAAAGTCAGTAATCAGATTCTGACAGTGAGGAGCTGGCCCCCAACCTTGTAGCCATTGAGAACCCTGAATCCGAGGACTCCTTGTCCACTGATAAAGTCCCAGGTCCCTTTGAAGATGCTGGTGGTGATGAAGGCAGACCGACAGTGGAGGAAGTACAGGAGTTCTGTGGTAGCTGGAAGTCCGTCAGCCATTTCACCCCTCCTGGCACTGCTGTTTGCTTTGAGTCCCAGTCTGGAGTGCAACGCCCCTTGCCATTTCCATCTGAGGCAGAGTGCCCTCAAGTTGTTTCTGACAGAGGAGCTGGTGGGAGACATAGTAGAGGAGACCAATCACTATGCCTTGGAGGTACAGGAGAAGAGAGAGCCAGGAATGAGGGGGAAACTCGCAAAATGGGTGACAACCACAATTAGTGAATTGTATACCTTCCTGGTGACAGTCCTTCTCATAGGGATAGTAAAGAAGAACTCCCTAAGAGAGTACTTGAGCACAGATCCTATGTTTGCAACTCCCTTCTTTGCCACCCTCTTTTCCCAAGACTGGTTCCTAGTTCTGCTGCGATGCCTGCATTTCGTCAACAATGCTACTGCCATCCTAAATGACCCGTTACACAAAGTAAGAAATATTCTTACCAGCCTGATATCAGCATTTGCACGGGTCTTTGTGCCAAACAAGGATCTGTGCATTGATGAGTCCCTGATGTTCTGGAAAGGTAGGCTGGTGTTCCGTCAATATATTCCCTCCAAAAGGCACAGGTTTGGGGTCAAGTTCTTTGTCATGTGCAATGTGAAGACAGGATTTGACCAGGATATTATAGTTTACACAGGGTCCACCACTGACATCCAACATTATGAGGGGCTTGGGGTGTCCGGGTCTTTGGTGATGGCTATTCTGGCTCCTCATCTCAGCAAGGGACACACTTGTATGTGGACAATTGTTACAGCAGCCCCACACTCTTCCAGCATCTGCTCTCCAACAGCACAGGGGCCTGTGGCACAGTCAGGTCGAACAGGAAGGGGATGCCGGCATTCGGATGCAGGAAGATGCAGAGAGGGGAGGTGGAGTTCAAGGAGAATGATCAACAGCTGGCAGTAAAATGACATGACAAACGAGATGTCATGTCCTCTCCACTGTCCATACAGCAACCATGTCGGCCATAGGGAAGGTGGACCACCTGAAGGGAGAGTGACAGATCAAACCAGACTGCGTGCTTGACTATAACCTCAAAATGGGGGCAGTGGATAAGGCGGTTATGTTAAACAGGTTTGTGGAATGCACTCGGAAAACAAGTGATATAAGAAGATATTTTTCCGTCTGATCGACACTGCTGTCCTCAATGGCCACATAATTCACCTCCAACTAACAGGTGAGATGATTACTGAACAAGGTCTTTATTGTAATTGGACGTACAGTTCACATACAAATCACATACAGAAACTAAATTCAGCAAAAAAAGAAACATCCCTTTTTCAGGACCGTGTCTTCAAAGATAATTCGTAAAAATCCAAATAACTTCACAGATCTTCATTGTAAAAGGTTTAAACACTGTTTTCCCATGCTTGTTCAATGAACCATAAACAATCAATGAACACCTGTGGAACTGTCGTTAAGACACTAACAGCTTACAGATGGTAGGCAATTAAGGTCACAGTTATGAAAACTTAGGACACTAAAGAGGCCTTTCTACTGACTCTGAAAAACCCTGCTCATCTGCGTGAACATGCCTTAGGCATGCTCCAAGGAGGCATGAGGACTACAGATGTGGCCAGGGCAATAGATTGCAATGTCCGTACTGTGAGACGCCTAAGACAGCACTACAGGGATACAGGACGGACAGCTGATCGTCCTCGCAGTGGCAGACGTCCTCCTCCCTCATGTGGTACCCTCCCTGCAGGTTCATCCTGACATGACCCTCCAGCATGACAATGCCACCAGCCATACTGCTCGTTCTGTGCGTGACTTCGTTCTGTGCTAGACAGGAATGTCAGTGTTCTGCCATGGCCAGCGAAAAGCCCGGATCTCATTCCCATTGAGCACGTCTGGGACTTGTTGGATCGGAGGGTGAGGGATAGGGCCATTCCCCCCAGAAATGTCTGGGAACTTGCATGTGCCTTGGTGGAAGAGTGGGGTAATATCTCACAGCAAGAACTGGCAAATCTGGTGCAGTCCATGAGGAAGAGATGCACTGCAGTATTTAATGCAGCTGGTGGCCACACCAGATAATGACTGTTACTTTAGATTTTGACCTCCCCTTTGTTCAGGGACACATTATTCCATTTCTATTAGTCCCATGTCTGTGGAACTTGTTCAGTTTATGTCTCAGTTGTTCAATCTTGTTATGTTCATACAAATATTTACACATGTTAAGTTTGCTGAAAATAAACGCAGTTGACGTTTCTTTTTTTGCTGAGTTCATTATAACGCATTAAGGCACTTACTTTGATAGAAACACAGCCTGGATTTGAACCAGGGTGTCTGTAGTGATACCTCTAGCACTGAGATGCTGTGACTTAGACCGCTGCGCCACTTGGGAGTCATAAGGCCAGGGTAGCTTCAAAAACACAGTCTAATACTTCTCTGACGCAATTAGCGTTGTTTAACAGAGCTCAAAGAATAATGTAACTAGCTACATAAGCACGATTTAATATAATACCATAAAGGTTATGAAATGAGTAACGTTACCTCGCGTGTCTGTGGTTATAAGGAATATTCACAAAAATTGTCACGAATACTACCGAAGGTGGCTCCCCTTCCTGTTCGGGTGGCGCTCGGCAGTCGTCGTCACCGGTCTACTTGCTTCCACCGATCCCTTTTTCCTTTTCGTTTGTTTTTGTCTAATTGTTTTCACCTGTTCCTGGGGTTTTGGGATGGGTGTTATTTAAGTTTGTTTAGCCCGCTGGTGTTTGTGCGGGCTTGTTGTTATTTTTAACGTATGTGGTGTTTGTGTTCTTTTGGGTTTTCGCTGTCCGGGTTTTTTAGTAACTATGGTTTTGGGTTTTGTTGCACCTGTGTTTTGGGCTTCACCCATGATTTTAACTGGTTACTAGCCGGAAGGACATTAAAGCGTTTTTCTCGTCTACCTTCTGCTCTCTGCGTCTGACTCCACACCCATCACTCTCCAGGTAACGAGTGGAGGACAGAGGAGCCTCTTAAAGAAGAAGTTACAGGTCTGTGAGAGCCAGAAATCTTGCTTATTTGTAGGTGACCAAATACTTATTTTCCACCATAATTTGCAAATAAATTCATAAAAAATCCTACAATGTGATTTTCTGGATTTTTCCCCCTCATTTTGTCTGTCATAGTTGAAGTGTACCTATGATGATAATTACAGGCCTCTCTCATCTTTTTAAGTGGGAGAACTTGCACAATTGGTGGCTGACTAAATACTTTTTTGCCCCACTGTAACACGATATACAGAAACTATTATAACGTAATAAGGCACTTACTTTGATAGAAACGCACACATTTCCAAAGTTATTATTGGTAATGAAAACAACAATGACTGCGATGCAGGCAACAGACTGAAAACGTGTGTGCAGACGTGTGTGCAGATCCTGTTCTGACGGGAGATGCGCAAATGTCTGCAGACTTGAACTGCACAAACAATTGGGAAGTGCTTGGGAAATTTTGTCCGCGTCAGAAAGGTCTAAAAAATGTACTGTTGCATAACAATCACATTCTGGAATGGAGAGAACATTAACATCACGTGCATAAAAAAACTCACGCTGGGGCAACCATTAGAGATATTGGGAACTCACGTATGAAAATGGTAACCCAACACAGACAATGACTGATCAAATCAAGCTCCTCAAAAGTACTTACTCCCATTAAATCAGGGATATCATTCCTCCACAGTTTCCCATCTTGATAGGGGTATTGTAAATAGTAATTCTGTGCCTGTTAATTTAATTTCCATTGATAGATCTGCTCCACCTATGCTATCAATAGTTTTATATCAATCCATTGTTTTACTACATGTGCTCATAAGCATAAGGGTATTGTCAATAGTAATCTGAATTCTACTATTAGCTCTGAAACTTTGGGCGCGTTCGTAAATTCACTCTGGCTATCTACCCGTCTGAGTGTGCCAGAGTGCAGAATAACTTACGAATTTGCTCAACACCAGTTGAATATGGCCGATGTCAGTAAACGTAGGCAAAAAAAGCATTATTAAATTGTTGCCAGCAGCAGTTACAGTCACCAACGCTCTGGATAACATAAAACATAGAAACGAGTAAAATGGTCAGAGTGAGGTGTTCTCTCATTAAACATGGGACCAACACTTTCTGGATATTGGAGGGAACTGGAACACACTGTCATACGCGTAAATCCAGAGCATCCTAAACATGCTCAATGGGTGACATTTCTGGTGAGTATGCAGGCCATGGAAGAACTGGGACATTTGCAGCTTCCAGGAACTGTGGACAGATCCTTGCGACATTGGGCCGTGCATTATCATACTGAAACATGAGTATGAAAAACATATGAATGTATGCACTCAGTACTGTAAGTCGCTCTGGATAAGACTGAAATGTGATGGCGGCGGATGAATGGCACGACAATGGGCCTCAGGATCTCGTCACGGTATCTCTATGCATTTAAATTGCCATCGATAAAATGCAGTTCGTTGTCCATAGCTTATGCCTGCCCATACCCTAACCCCAACTCCACCACAGGGCACTTTGTTCACAATGTTGACATCAGCAACCGCTTGCCCACACAATGCCATACACATGGTCTGCGGTTGTGAGGCCGGTTGGATGTACTGCCAAATTCTCTAAAACAACATTGGAGGCGGCTTATGATAGAGAAATGACCATTCAATTCTCTGGCAACAGCTCTGGTGGACATTCCTGTCATCAGCATGCAAATGGAACGCTCCTTCAACTTGAAACATCTGTGGCATTGTGTTGTATGACAAAACTGCAAATTTTAGAGTGACCTTTTAAGGTGCACCTGTGTGATGATTGTTGTTTAACTTCTCTAGGATATGTGGGACGCTAACGTCCCACTTGGCCAAAAGCCAGTAAAAATGCAGAGCGCCAAATTCAAATATATTACTATAAAAATCTAACTTTCATGAAATCACAAATGAAAGACACCAAATTAAAGCTACACTTGTTGTGAATCCAGCCAACATGTCTGATTTCAAAAAGGATTTACGGCGAAAGCACACCAAACGATTATGTTAGGTCAGTACATAGCCACAGAAAAACACAGCCGTTTTTCCAGCAAAGAGAGGGGTAACAAAAAGCAGAAATAGAGATACAATTATTCACTAACCTTTGGTGATCTTCATCAGATGACACTCATAGGACTTCATGTTACACAATACATGTATGTTTTGTTCGGTAAAGTTCATATTTATATCCAAATATGCGGGACGCTACTGTCTCACTTGGCAAAAAGACAGAGAAAATGCAGAGCGCCAGATTCAAATTAATTACTATAAAAATTACTATAAAAATCAAACTTTCATTAAATCACACATGTAAGATACCAAATTAAAGCTACAATCGTTGTGAATCCAGCCAACATGTCAGATTTCAAAAAGGCTTTTTGGGGAAAGCATAAGATGCTATTATCTGATGATAGCACACCAGTAAACAAAGAGTGTAGCATATTTCAACCCTGCAGGCACAACACAAAACGCAGAAATAAAATATAAATCATGCCTTACCTTTGACGAGCTTCTTTTGTTGGCACTCCAATATGTCCCATAAACATCACAAATGGTCCTTTTGTTCGATTAATTCTGTCCATATATGTCCAAAATGTCAATTTATTTGGCGCGTTTGATCCAGAAAAAAACAGCTTCCAATTTGCGCAACGTCACTACAAAATATCTCAAAAATTACCTCTAAACTTTGCCAAAACATATCAAACGACTTTTGTAATACAACTTTAGGTATTTTTAAACATTAATAATCGATCAAATTGAAGACGGGTCTATCTGTTTTCAATACAGGAGGTCAACAAACGAACAATACTTTTCTAGTCTTGCGCAACTCTCAAACAGTACACATAACGTTACACTGATTCCAGATGGCCTTACTTCTTCATTGCACAAAGGAATAACCTCAACCAATTTCCAACGACTGGTGACATCCAGTGGAAGCGGTAGGAACTGCAAACAGGTTGATTAGAAATCTAGTATCCCAATGAAATTCCATTGAACAGACAGTGACCTAAATTTTTTTTTTTTTATCTGAATGGTTAGTCCTCGGGGTTTTGCCTGCTACATAAGTTCTGTTATACTCACATACATGATTCAAACAGTTTTAGAAATCTCAGAGTGTTTTCTATCCAAATCTACTAATAATATGCATATATTATATTCTGGGGATGAGTAGAAGGAAGTCGAAATTGGGCACGCTATTTATCCAGAAGTGAAAATGCTGCCCCCTATCCTAGAGAAGTTAACATGTTGATAGAAATGATGTAAAACTGATTTAAGTTTCTCTGCATTAAATCCCTGGCCACTAGGAGCGCCACCTCTGGGTGAGCGGTTTCCTGTTTGCTTATTTCTTTATACAGCTGACTGTGTGCGGGCTTATTGCCAGCATCCGTCTGTGGTGGTAAATAGACAGCCACGAACAGTAAAACTCTCTTGGCAAATAGTGTGGTCTACAGTTTATTATAAGATACTCAACTTCAGGTGAGGAAAATCTAGAGACTTCCTTAGATTTCGTGCACCAGCTGTTGTTTACAAATATGTACAGACCGCCCCTCCCCCCGTCTTACTCCTGGAGTGTGCTGTTCTATCTTGCCGGTGCGGCGTATATTCTGCTAGATGAATATCCATGTCATCATTCAGCCACGATTTCGTGCTCCCAGAGCACTTTGATGGCGCGCCAGCGAGATTCGTGGGATTCCTTCTGCAATGTAACCTGTACCTCGCTCGCTATGCCGAGGCTGTCTCTGGGAGAGACAGGGTTTCCACTGTCATCTTGGCACTGACCGGATGACAACCTGTCACTCGACCAGCTAATCAGCATGGCGATTCGGTTGAATCTCCTGCGGTCCCGACGAAGACCTGCGCGGAATCTCTGTGGCCAGAGCCGATGGAGGTGGGCTGTGCACGTTTGCCCGAGGCAGCGCGTAGGAGAAGGAGGAATCGGGGCCTCTGCTGCTATTGTGGAGAAAAGGGTAATTTCTCCCTGACCTGCCCTCTATCCACTAATAGGTGGGGAGGTGACAAGCCAGGGAATTCCCCTTCTCCAACCCAGGGAGGATGCAAGATCTCTTCTCCTTTTCTGTCAACTCAACCAGTGTGTTTTCCCATTAAATTCCCTGAATATCCTAGCCCCTCCCTTCTGTTAGCTCTGATTGATTCTGGAGCTCTCGGGAATCTTTTACATAGCACACTGGCCACTTCATTTTGCATTCCTTTGGTTCCCCTACAGTCACCCATTCAGGTTCGATCCCTGGATAATCATTCAATAGGGACAGGGCTCGTACATCACATCACTGTTCCCGTTCCTCTGCTGACCCATGGAATAGGCTGCAAAGGTACAGCTTGGTTCAGTTTACCCTTCCGCTGCCAAATGCGACAGGATTTACAGTAAGCCACAACATCCTGTTTTAGGCCAGGCCAGAAGAAGCTAACGCAAGATATGTTCATACATTTTGTTGAGCCCAAGATGGCCTTCCATACTACCATCGTGAGCCAACTTCAGTATCTCTTGTTGAAGCATAGCTGGACCAACAATCTGAGGTACACTGGGCCAATAGTCTTGCCCAGAAGTGGTGTGTGAATGCCATTTCCTCATTAGAACACAATCTCTGTCAAAACAACCCACACAAACTTCATCACACTCCTCCTCTGGATGTAACTCAGCATAAAGAGGGCAGAGGTTAGCATCTTTACATCTTTATACTGCTGCTTCCTAGACATCAAAGTGTCAACTGTAGGGACCCTCTATTCCTTCAACGGTCCTACAACCTCGCTCACCTTTGGGGTTTTCAAAGGAGAGGTCAACTCAGGAGGTTTTGTGAAATCAGGATCACCCATAAACGACTCAGACAGATCGACCATGGTGGGATTTCTGAAATCCTCCTCAACACTAGACATGCTACTGTCGTGTTTCTTAGAAATAACACGTGTAATGGCACACGCTAGGAACACTCTAGGGTAATTTTCTGATAACCCATCAGGTTCCTCCACTCTGGGTTCCGCTCAAACTACAGGACCTGGCACGACCTTCCCTTCCAGCCAAATTGCCTCCCAAAATTAATGAGACTCACTTGACCGGTAGGCTAGGCCTCACTCCAACCATAATGGAACCAGAAATAAGATCAGACTTCCATGCAACTTATTTACACACCCTGATGTGTCAGACAAGTGCAAAACACCCTCCAAAATGAAGGACAGGGCTGCGCCAGTGTCTCGCAGTACCTTCACTGGCTGCTTAACAGGATCGCCACTCTGCAGAGAAACGAACCCGTCATACACATCTGTTCCAACCAAAACCTTGCAAAAACCTCGCAATAAGAGGCGACCTCTCTGGACCACACCCTGTGCAAGGTTAACCACTGGGCGCTCTGTCCGAGGGAAGTTCTATGTGTCAACACAAACTCATCTGCAAGAGCTGCAGTCCTCCCAAGAATGAGATCCCCGAGCTCACAAAATGTAGGCAGCAACTCTTTCGTGAATGCAATTCCCAAACTGCTCATGGTCTGACAAACACTGCTCTAGCTCTGTTACCTTTCACTGCAGATGCTGATATCTCTTGCTTAAATTGACAGATTTCTATGCAGATTATTTTATTATGCAGGTGTCGCAGACATCAACTCTAGGGGATTGTTCAAAACAAGAGTCAATGAGGGTTACCTACAGTATGATGACAACACTAGTAATTTGAGTGGGATTAAATCAATAAATCAATGTCACAGCATAGCCTTGAAATGCGAGGACATGATCCAGGGAGGAAGATGTCTTCCCTGTAACGCACAGCGATGAGATTGTCTGCAATGACAACAAGCTCAGTCCGATGATGCTGTGACACACCGCCCCAGACCATGACGGACCTTCCACCTCCAAATCGATCCCGCTCCAGAGTACAGGCCTCGGTGTAACGCTCATTCCTTCGACGATAAACACGAATCCGAACATCACCCCTGGTGAGAATAAATCGCGACTCGTCAGTGAAGAGCACTTTTTATCAGTCCTGTCTGGTCCAGCGACGGTGGGTTTGTGCTCATAGGCGACGTTGTTGCCGGTGATGGCCTGCCTTACAACAAGCCCTCAGGCCAGCCTCTCTAAGCCTATTGTGGACAGTCTGAGCACTGATGGAGGGATTGTGCGTTCCTGGTGTAACTCGGGCAGTTGTTTTTACGGGTTTGGGAGGAACTAGAAGATAACTGACGAATTTACGAACATTCAACACCGGTTGAATATGGCTTGTGTCAGTAAACTTTGGCAAAAAAGCATAAATTGTTGCCCGTAGCACAGTTGCCGTCACCAACCCTCTGGATAACATAAAAACAGCCTAACCAGCTCTGCTAGGGCGAGTAAAATGGTCAGTGAGCTGTTCTCTCATTTGTGTCTGGAAGTAGCTAGCAAGCTAGCCAACGTTACCAGGTAGCTTGGGTGCTTGACTGCTGTTTTTAGGGCAGAACGCTCAGGTCAATCCTTAAAGAGATGGGTGGGGCTAAAGCTTAAGAGGGTGTGAACAATGCTGAATGGGTGGAGACAAAGAAGGGCTCTCAAGTAGTAGTACCAAAACATTCAAGGCCATTTTCTCAAAAGTGAGGTTACAAGTTGATCAACTTTCAAAGGAGAATTACTTTCCCATTGTTCCTCAACTGTACTGTATAATATACAAATATTCTCTACTTTTATCCAATGTAAAAAACAACATTTCAAACTGCTACATAAGACTGATTTGAGCCAGTCGGTAACATTTGTGGAAAACCATGATTCTGGTCAATTTGATGGGAGTAAATGCTTCAGCAGTAGTATCAGCGTCGGCTCATTGCTTTGTATCAAGGACAGTCTTACAATGGGCATTCTGTCATTTTAATATTTGAGGACAATTTCACAATATTGGTACTTACATCTTATGGCATCCATATCTGGCTCCTTTACAAGCTCAAATGCTGTCTTTCTGTACAGATCTATGGGTTCATAGAACCCATCAACAAGCTTTTTGATAGTGAAGCATGGACACGTGTGCTTTCCATTAATTTAAATCCATTCGGTAGTTGTTGTTAGTCATCTTTGATGATGACCTTGAAGATTGAAGAAGAATGGTTAATATTAATAAGTAATGTAGCCAAATACAACCCTTTGAATGATTGTGCCATTAAAAGTGCTGAGCGATAAACAAATGTTGGCTAATTTTTGGTTTGTAAAACAACATTTGACCAAGGTTGATTCAGTATATTACATTTCATTTTGTTTGGTTAATTCTGTGCGCAAACACACTTTATAAGAGAAATCTGGTGCAAGCTGTGTGGTGTGCATGTAGCCTAGTGGTTAGAGAGGCGAATCAGTTCATGACCTGGTTCTGTGACTATTGGCCAAAAGGTATACAGACTTACATATGATGCGAGATCCACTTGGATCCCTGTTTTGGGTTTATAGTGAATCTCTGTGTCTTCTCAGTCAGTTGAGATTGCATCTGAAATGAACATATGATTTACAGATTTAGGCTACAGTAAGCATTTGTAAATGTCACCATGGATTTCACAAAAATACATTACAATAGTGCCATCAAACCACTTGTAAGTCAAGCGTTCTGCAACTCCTTCGGCCATTGTTTTAAGAACAAGAGCATCTCTATTAAAAACGTTGTAGAGAATTCCCCTGCAGAGGGCACTATTTTACTGTTGTTCAATGTGCTGTTATGTATGCATTTTGTTTATATTCGGCTGGTGCTGCTGAGCCTGGCTGTCATGTGAGGTGATATCAGCCAATCAGCTGGTCTCACACGCCACACTCTGGACATAAGCTGATTATGCAGCCTGGTCCTGCACTGGTCTGACCGGTCTAATGGGTACCCCTTACATCCCTATAAATAGGACCCAGTCTCGACTGCCATTGCCTTCCAGTGCAGATCAGAGGTGGATTTACCGCAGTGTGTTCATGGAGTGTGTGGTGAAAAGTGAGTAGCTAGTGGTTATTGTTGTTATTTGTCTAATATTGTTAGTAGTTGTTATACTAATTCCCTGTATTATTATTGTGTTATGTAGCCTATGTTACATGTAGCCTATGTAACATGTTTGTGTGTGTGTATGTATATACAGTGGGGAGAACAAGTATTTGATACACTGCCGATTTTGCAGGTTTTCCTACTTACAAAGCATGTAGAGGTCTGTAATTTGTATCATAGGTACACTTCAACTATGAGAGACGGAATCTAAAACAAAAATCCAGAAAATCACATTGTATGATTTTTAAGTAATTAATTTGCATTTTATTGCATGACATAAGTATTTGATACATCAGAAAAGCAGAACTTAATATTTGGTACAGAAACCTTTGTTTGCAATTACAGAGATCATACGTTTCCTGTAGTTCTTGACTAGGTTTGCACACACTGCAGCAGGGATTTTGGCCCACTCCTCCCTACAGATCTTCTCCAGATCCTTCAGGTTTCGGGGCTGTCGCTGGGCAATACGGACTTTCAGCTCCCTCCAAAGATTTTCTATTGGGTTCAGGTCTGGAGACTGGCTAGGCCACTCCAGGACCTTGAGATGCTTCTTACGGAGCCACTCCTTAGTTGCCATGGCTGTGTGCTTCGTGTCGTTGTCATGCTGGAAGACCCAGCCACGACCCATCTTCAATGCTCTTACTGAGGGAAGGAGGTTGTTGGCCAAGATATCGCGATACATGGCCCCATCCATCCTCCCCTCAATACGGTGCAGTCGTCCTGTCCCCTTTGCAGAAAAGCATCCCCAAAGAATGATGTTTCCACCTCCATGCTTCACGGTTGGGATGGTGTTCTTGGGGTTGTACTCATACTTCTTCTTCCTCCAAACACGGCGAGTGGAGTTAGACCAAAAAGCTCTATTTTTGTCTCATCAGACCACATGACCTTCTCCCATTCCTCCTCTGGATCATCCAGATGGTCATTGGCAAACTTCAGACGGGCCTGGACATGCACTGGCTTAAGCAGGGGGACCTTGCGTACGCTGCAGGATTTTAATCCATGACGGCGTAGTGTGTTACTAATGGTTTTCTTTGAGACTGTGGTCCCAGCTCTCTTCAGGTCATTGACCAGGTCCTGCCGTGTAGTTCTGGGCTGATCCCTCACCTTCCTCATGATCATTGATGCCCCACGAGGTGAAATCTTGCATGGAGCCCCAGACCGAGGGTGATTGACCGTCATCTTGAACTTCTTCCATTTTCTAATAATTGCGCCAACAGTTGTTTCCTTCTCACCAAGCTGCTTGCCTATTGTCCTGTAGCCCATCCCAGCCTTGTGCAGGTCTACAATTTTATCCCTGATGTCCTTACACAGCTCTCTGGTCTTGGCTATTGTGGAGAGGTTGGAATCTGTTTGATTGAGTGTGTGGACAGGTGTCTTTTATACAGGTAACGAGTTCAAACAGGTGCAGTTAATACAGGTAATGAGTGGAGAACAGGAGGGCTTCTTAAAGAAAAACTAACAGGTCTGTGAGAGCCGGAATTCTTACTGGTTGGTAGGTGATCAAATACTTATGTCATGCAATAAAATGCAAATTAATTATTTAAAAATCATACAATGTGATTTTCTGGATTTTTGTTTTAGATTCCGTCTCTCACAGTTGAAGTGTACCTATGATAAAAATGACAGACCTCTACATGCTTTGTAAGTAGGAAAACCTGCAAAATCGGCAGTGTATCAAATACTTGTTCTCCCCACTGTATATATATATATATTTTAGAGGTCGACCGATTCATCGGAATGGCCGATTAATTAGGGCTGATTTCAAGTTTTCATAACAATCGGAAATCGGTAATTTTAGACGCCGATTTATTTTTTATTTCTTTACACATTTATTTAACTAGGCAAGTCAGTTAAGAACACATTCTTATTTTCAATGACGGCCTAGGAACAGTGGGTTAACTGCCTTGTTCAGGGGCAGAACGACAGATTGTTACCTTGTCAGCTCAGGGATTCAATCTTGCAACCTTACGGTTAACTAGTCCAACGCTCTAACCACCTGCCTCACAAGGAGCCCGCCTGTTACGCGAATGCAGTAAGAAGCCAAGGCAAGTTTCTAGCTAGCATTAAACGTATCTTATAAAAAACAATCAATCAATCATAATCACCAGTTATAACTACACATGGTTGATGATATTACTAGTTTATCTAGCGTGTCCTGCGTTGCATATAATCGATGCAGTGCGCATTCGCGAAAAAGGACTGTCATTGCTCCAATGTGTACCTAACCATAAACATCAATGCCTTTCTTAAAATCAATACACAGAAGTATATATTTTTAAACCTTTTTTTTAAACCTGCATATCCAGGTTAGCAGGCAATATTAACCAGGTGAAATTGTGTCACTTCTCTTGCGTTCATTGCACGCAGAGTCAGAGTGTATGCAAAAGTTTGGGGCGCCTGGCTCATTGCGAACTAATTTGCCAGAAGTTTACATAATTATGACATAACATTGAAGGTTGTGCAATGTAACAGGAATATTTAGACTTATGGATGCCACCCGTTAGATAAAATACGGAACCGGTCCGTATTTCACTGAAAGAATAAACGTTTTGTTTTCGAGATGATAGTTTCCGGATTTGACCATATTAATGACCTACGGCTCGTATTTGTGTGTGTTATTATGTTATAATTAAGTCTATGATTTGATAGAGCAGTCTGACTGAGCGAAGGTAGGCACCAGCAGGCTCGTACGCATTCATTCAAACAGCACTTTCGTGTGTTTTGCCAGCAGCTCTTCGCAATGCTTCAAGCATTGCGCTGTTTATGACTTCAAGCCTATCAACTCCCGTGATTAGGCTGGTGTAACCGATGTGAAATGGCTAGCTAGTTAGCGGGGTGCGCACTAATAGCGTTTCAAACGTCACTCGCTCTGAGACTTGGAGTAGGTGTTCCCCTTGCTCTGCATGGGTAACGCTGCTTCGAGGGTGGCTGTTGTCGATGTGTTCCTGGTTCGAGCCCAGGTAGCGGCGAGGAGAGGGATGGAAGCTATACTGTTACACTGGCAATACTAAAGTGCCTATAAGAACATCCAATAGTCAAAGGTATATGAAATACAAATCGTATAGAGAGAAATAGTCCTACAATTCCTATAATAACTACAACCTAAAACTTCTTACCTGGGAATATTGAAGACTCATGTTAAAAGGAACCACCAGCTTTCATATGTTCTCATGTTCTGAGCAAGGAACTTAAACGTTAGCTTTCTTACATGGCACATATTGCACTTTTACTTTCTTCTCCAACACTTTGTTTTTGCATTATTTAAACTAAATTGAACATGTTTCATTATTTATTTGAGGCTAAAATGATTTTATTGATGTATTATATTAAGTTAAAATAATTGTTCATTCAGTATTGTTGTAATTGTCATTATTACAAATAAATTAAAAAAATCGTCCGATTAATCGGTATCGGCTTTTTTTGGTCCTCCAATAATCGGTATCGGTGTTGAAAAATCATAATCGGTCGACCTCTCTATATATATATATATAGTGCCTTCGGAAAGTATTCAGACCCCTTGACTTTTTCAACATTTTGTTACGTTACAGCCTTATTCTAAGATGGCTTAAATAAATAAAAATCCTCAGCAATCTACACACAATTCCCCATAATGACAAGGCGAAAACAGGTTGGTAGAAATGTTTGCAAATGTATTAAAAATGAAAACAGAACTACCTTATTTACGTAAGTATTCAGATCCTTTGCTATGAGACTCGAAATTGACCTCAGGTGCATCCTGTCTCCATTGATCATCCTTGTTGTTTTGACAACTTGATTGGAGACCACCTGAGGTAAATTCAATTGATTGGACATGATTTGGAAAGGCACACACCTGTCTATTTCAGGTCCTACAGATGACAGTGCATGTCAGAGCAAAAACCTACGCATGAAGTCAAAGGAATTGTCCGTAGAGCTCTGAGAAAGGATTGTGTCAAGGCACAGATCTGGGGAAAGGTACCAAAACATTTCTGCAGCATTGAAGGTCCCCAAGAACCCAGTGTCCTCCATAATTCTTAAATAGAAGAAGTTTGGAACCACGAAGACTCTTCCTACAGCTGGTCACCCTGCCAATCTGAGCAATCGGGGGAGAAGGGCCTTGGTCAGGGAGGTGACCAAGAACCCGATTGTCACTCTGACAGAGCTCTAGAGTTCCTCTGTGGAGATGGGAGAACCTTCCAGAAGAACAACCATCTCTGCAGCACTCCACCAATCAGGCCTTTATGGTAGAGTGGCCAGACAGAAGCCACACCTCAGTAAACAGCCTGCTTGGAGTTTGCCAAAAGGCACCTAAATATTCTCAGACCATGAGAAACAAGATTCTCTGGTCTGATGAAACCAAGATTGAACTCTTTGGCCTGAATGCCAAGCGTCATGTCTGGAGGAAACCTGACACCATCTGTACGGTGAAGCATTGTGGTGGCATAATCATGTCTGTGGGGATGTTTTTTAGCGGCTGGGACTGGGACACTAGTCAGGATCGAGTCAAATATGAATTGGGCAAAGTACAGAGAGATCCTTGCTGAAAGCCTGCTCCAGAGTGCTCAGGACTTCAGACTGGCGCGAAGGTTCACCTTCCAACAGGACAACGACCCTAAGCACACAGCCAAGACAATGCAAGTCTCCAGCCAGAGCCCGGACTTGAACTCGATCGAACATCCCTGGAGAGACCTAAAAATAGCTGTGCAGCAACATTCCCCATCCAACTTGACAGAGTTTGAGAGGATCTGCCAAGCTTGTAGTGTCATACCCAAGAAGACTCGAGGCTATAATTGCTGCCAAAGGTTATTCAACAAAGTACTGAGTAAAGGGTCTGAATACTTATGTCATGTAATATTTCAGTTTTTTAATTTTTTATAAATTAGCAAAATAATATATATATATATATATATATATATATATATATATATATATATTGTGCTTTGTCATTATGGGGTATTGTGTGTAGATTGATGAGGGGGAAAAAACTACTGAATCAATTTTATAATAAAGCTGTAATCTAACAAAATTTTGAAAAAGTCAAGGGGTCTGAATAGTTTACGAAGGCACTGTATATACTGTATATATATTTATATACATCATGAGGCGATGGCTCCCTCTGCTGGACGTGCCAGGTCTCGATGGGCTCCGGCCAGGACTAATTGGGGCTGATTGTGGTTGGTGAGTAATCAAGGGGCTGATTGCTGCCAGAAGGGCAGCACACGGGACTGGGGGAAGAGAGGTTACGCCTTTATACTCGTGCTCAGTCTCAGGGAATACGGAGGGAGCTCAGTTTTGTTCCCCACAGGATACATCAAGACCCGGAGCCCAGAAGACGGTGTCCCAGAGAAGATCTCCTGGGGGAGACTTTTTTTGTTGGTTATTTAAATAAACACCCTTGAAACTGAGCTAATCCAACTCTGTCCGTGTCTGATCCTTGTAAACGTCTTGACCAAACCCCCTGGTCTGCCACAATATATATATATGTGTGTGTGTGTGTTTAATGTGTATTTTAAATTGTATTATACAGGCTCTTTGGAAAAAATATTTAGTTCTCAATATGTCTTCAATGTCAAACTAAAAGTATCAAGTTTTGTAAATGGTAGCTGCTTGGGAGAATAGCATAGATTTTCGTAAGATACACATTTTCACAGGTGTTTTTCTTGACTGATTACAATTTGAATAATGTGGTTGTGTGTTGTATGTCATATAATTTGAAATAACTTGTTTCTCAGCTTTTAAAATATGTATCATGTTTTCATATGCTTGACAAATGATTCTATTTTATTTCCACCGAGGTCATGGTCCAGTAAAGAAATTTACATTCCGCCGGTCAGTCAAGGGTTAAAAATAATTATGTGCAAATATTGTACAATCCAGGTGTGCACTTACCCAGAAACACGCACAGCTGTAAATGGTGCTAAAAGTGATTCTCTGAACAGGTATTGACTCAGGGGTGTGAATACTTATGTAAATTAGATACTTCTGTATTTCATTTCAATAAATTAGCAAATTTCTATACTGAACAGAAATAATAACAATTTCAAGACAGTTCATATAAGGAAATCAGTAAATTGAAATAAATTCAGGAGGCCCTAATCTATGGATTTCACATGACTGGGCAGGGGCGCAGCAATGGGTGGGCCTGGGAATGCATAGGCCCACCCACTTGGGAGCCAGGCCCAGCCAATCGGGGCTTTATTACAGACATAAATACTACTCAGTTTCATCAGCTGTCCGTGTGGCTGGTCTCAAATGATCCCGCAGGTGAAGAAGCTGGATGTGGAGTTCCTGGGTTGGCGTGGTTACACGTGGACTGCAGTTGAGGCCAGTTGGACGCACTGTCAAATTCTCTGAAATGACTTTGGAGCCTGCTTGTGGTAGAGAAATTAACATTCAATTCTATGGCAACAGTTCTGGAGGACATTATTTCAGTCAATATGCCAATTGCGTGCTCCCATAAATTTGAGACATCTGTGGCATTGTGTTGTGTGACAAACTGCACATTTTAGAGTGGCCTTTCATTGTCCCCAGCACAAGGTGCACCTGTGTAATGATCATGCTGTTTAATCAGCTTCTTGTTATGCCACACCTGTCAGGTGGATAGATTATCTTGGAAAATGAGAAATGCTCACTAACAGGGGTGTCAAGAAATGTGTGCAAAATAATTGTGAGAAACAAGCTTTTTGTGCGTCTGGAAATTTTCTGGGATCTTTTATTTCAGATCATGAAACATTGGACCTTGTTGCTTTTATTTTTTGTTAAGTATAAAAACATGTTTTCATTTTGTCATTATGTGTGTGTAGATTTAAAAAATAAATCCATATAGGCTGTAACACAACACATGTGGAATAAGTCAAGGGCTATGAATACTTTCTGAAAGTACTGTACATATGGTCCGCATTCCATAATGATTAAAAAATAAGCTACATGTCCCAAATTATTGTAATATGTTAGCCTAATATGATCCACTATTGCAGGCAACCCTCAGGAACAACCACACAAACGTAACAGAGAAAAGAAAGGTAAAGAAGGAAACAGTAAACATGTCACCCACAAATGATTCAGGCTCTCAGTCCGACAGTCAAGACTGTTGGGCTGACGGATTAATTATTGCAATAATTAATTGATATTAAATGAAGATAATTGTTTGAAGAAATTACCAAGTCTCATTACTGAATTTCCACAACATTTTTGCCAAAGAGGTGGTGATCTGCAATTTCACCTGTTGACCGCTCTGGGTAAATTGTGCACAGGGGATCAGAAATAGGGATCTCGGGTAAACACGCGTATTATTGAGAAACTGGACCCGCCTATGATCTGAGAGGTAACGGGCACGGGTGGATACCAGAACTCGGACATAGTACTGAGAGAGGTAGACTTGGACAATCTATCAATAAGTGATGATTTAAAAAAACGTATTAAATAAAATACAAATTATATAAATAAAACCCTGTTGAGGGTATGCTCAGAGCAAGGTCTTCCTTAAGAGGGCCACAGCTGAGGTAACTAGCAGGACTGAGTTGAGTTGATAAGTGTTCTTAAGTGAAGTAATTAGCCAGTTGCTTGCAACCAAAAGTCCAGATCCGTGGTACTGACTTGATCACAGTAGGATTGGTTGGCAAGGTTAATGTAGAGCGAAGGACTAGAGCATTTGTAATCTTGCAAGAAAACATTGAATGAGGGACTACAGTGCAGCGCAAGGCATCACCTCAAATTTTAAAGTGTATGTAATTGATAAAATGTTTAGTTAAATGATGTAAACGGGTATGCCCTGGGTTACTGTTATTAGGTGTTATTGTAAGTGTTTTGTTATTCCTGATACTTAGACAATAAGGTTGGAATTTTGGGGACCGTGCTACATAATTAAATAGCAGACATGGGTACTCTGTAGGTAGTTTTGCACATTTGGATAGACATAAAATAATCTATACCATAGTAATCACAGTTGGAGATATCCCAGTGTGGATACAATACCCCGTTGTGGAACCACTAATTAGGCAATAGTTTGATAATGGTATGGGATTCCCTGTTCATATAGACAAGGTTTTGACATCTAAAAACAGCGCTAATCGGTTTTCCTCTTGTCTGTCTCATTCCCCTCTGTTTTTTGTTTGTGTTTTCTGTGAATGTGATACGAGAGTGTGTGAGGGAAGTATGTTTTGGGAAAAGTACTGTGTGAATGAGAGTTTTGTGAGTCTAGAAATAAGTTTTAATCTTACATTTGGATAATAAGATATGGGGTCCGTTCAACACTGCCCATCATAGAATATCGTGGAGTGGTATTATTAAGTGCTAGATGTTATTCTATCATTTCTGGAAGACTAGAGAACCTTAGAGAATTATTCCCATAGTGCAGCGTCCGAGAAACTAACGTTTTTGAGTTCCGCTGGGAGTGTATGAAGAGTCGTTGGAAACGGAGTGATTAATTCATGTAAGTACCTAAGACTTCCTACGTTATATATTGATTCTGTGAAGACATGAAAAAAAATGAATGAGAAATTGTATGTGTATAATCGATTACTAGAGATTTGATAAAGTAATACTGGTAATATAATGAGATGCAACTTAAACAACCCACACGTAGACATACGTAGGTTCAGAGTGTTCTCTTTATGGATCATTTGATAGAGATAAGGTTAAAAGCATCATATGTCTAAACGGTTATGTGATTTTCTCCGTCAGGGTAATACATGTAGAGAACTGCCCCTAAGGCCTGAAAATGTGTTTTTCGCAGTAAGAGATGAGTTGCTATAATTATTGAATACATCCTTTCCCCATGAAGTTAGAGCGAAATAAGGTGGATTTTTGACGTAACATAATGTAGTACAAAGTGTAATTTAGGATTTTTCATCAATATATTAAAACCGCGAGGAGAGAGGAGTGGAAATAAATTCATGGAAGAGGTATAACACCAGCATACTAATGTTAGCGTTCTATCAGCGTAATCACACTAACCGTACTATATGTGAAGTAATTTGAGTATGGACATTGTTAAATAGGGTACTTGGTAAATTCGCTCAGGCTATTTTGTTCGGATTACGGAGCACTGGTTTGAATGTACTAGAGCGCAGAATAACTGATGAATTCACGAATGCTCAATGCCAGTTGAATATGTCCAGTGTCAGTAGACATTAGGGAAATAACACAATTTAAATTATTGCCAGCAGCACAGTTAGTCACCAACGCTTTGAATAACATGTAAAAAGCCTAGGTGAGTAGAATGGAGAGTGAAGATGTGTTCCCTTGTTTGTGTCTGGAAGTAGCGTCAGCTAGCGAGCTAGCCAACTGTAGCCAGTTAGCTTGGGTGTGAGTCAAGAAAAGTATGTGTATTTTATGAATCGGAGAGTTTGGATCAATGCTGCTCCTTAGCAGATTTTGGGGTTGAATAATCCTTGTGAGAATCAAGGACAGTGGGTATTAGGTAACATAAAGGTAACGTATTAGGTAACGTAAAATTGCCAGTGTATATGGGCAAGAGCGCGAATGACGGTCACAAATAGTGAAACTTTGTTCACGCAAACAATCGCTAAAGGGTGTAGATTTGGGGGTTCTGTGTTGATACAATATGTAGTGTATTTCTTATTGGTGTGAAAAGACGAAGAAACTCATATACCAAACATCGCCACATTAGTAAACTATGTGGTAGAGCAGGGTCGCAAGGTATTATATGGTAAAGTACAACCGGCGAAACAAGAGAACATATTTGGGGGCTTTGAGAACAATGCGACTCAGGAAAACCATAGTAGTTTTAATCTCGTGAGACACTTTATTTTGTTTTATTCTAAAATAGATGTATTGAATTAACGAAAGGGAGGAAGAGACAGCAGAGTAATTAAAGTATCCTCCCTGTGAACAGAAGTGATGTTTGTTTTGACTATAATTAAAGAAATTGTTCACCTGGTAACGTTTAGACGGAAAGACAGAGGTAGCGTATAGTTGAGTTTAAGGGAAGCGATGTAGACCAGTGAAGGTAGTAACAAAGGAGAGTTAGTCAATTGGAAAGTAAGAATTTCCAATTTGAGTTGTTTGGATTGATTAAGAATTGGCTGCTGTATTTTCTACATTTGGCGCATTACAGGCTAACCTTAAAATAATACACGTTTAATGAGTGTAAAGCAGAGGTTGGTATTAAAAATATAGAGTAATATTGATAAGGAGGATTGATGTAAACATAATGAGTGTTGACAGTATGTGAATGGTGATATGTTATTACACTGCTCAAAAAAATAAAGGGAACACTTAAACAACACAATGTAACTCCAAGTCAATCACACTTCTGTGAAATCAAACTGTCCACTTAGGAAGCAACACTGATTGACAATAAATTTCACATGCTGTTGTGCAAATGGAATAGACAAAAGGTGGAAATTATAGGCAATTAGCAAGACACCGCCAATAAAGGAGTGGTTCTGCAGGTGGTGACCACAGACCACTTCTCAGTTCCTATGTTTCCTGGCTGATGTTTTGGTCACTTTTGAATGCTGGCGGTGCTTTCACTCTAGTGGTAGCATGAGATGGAGTCTACAACCCACACAAGTGGCTCAGGTAGTGCAGCTCATCCAGGATGGCACATCAATGCGAGCTGTGGCAAGAAGGTTTGCTGTGTCTGTCAGCGAGTGTCCAGAGCATGGAGGCGCTACCAGGAGACAGGCCAGTACATCAGGAGACGTGGAGGAGGCCGTAGGAGGGCAACAACCCAGCAGCAGGACCGCTACCTCCGCCTTTGTGCAAGGAGGAGCAGGTGGAGCACTGCCAGAGCCCTGCAAAATGACCTCCAGCAGGCCACAAATGTGCATCTGTCTGCTCAAACGGTCAGAAACAGACTCCATGAGGGTGGTATGAGGGCCCGACGTCCACAGGTGGGGGTTGTGCTTACAGCCCAACACCGTGCAGGACGTTTGGCATTTGCCAGAGAACACCAAGATTGGCAAATTCGCCACCGGTGCCCTGTGCTCTTCACAGATGAAAGCAGGTTCACACTGAGCACATGAGCACATGTGACAGACGTGACAGTGTCTGGAGACGCCGTGGAGAACGTTCTGCTGCCTGCAACATCCTCCAGCATGACCGGTTTGGCGGTGGGTCAGTCATGGTGTGGGGTGGCATTTCTTTGGGGGGCCGCACAGCCCTCCATGTGCTCGTCAGAGGTAGCCTGACTGCCATTAGGTACCGAGATGAGATCCTCAGACCCCTTGTGAGACCATATGCTGGTGCGGTTGGCCCTGGGTTCCTCCTAATGCAAGACAATGCTAGACCTCATGTGGCTGGAGTGTGTCAGCAGTTCCTGCAAGAGGAAGGCATTGATGCTATGGACTGGCCCGCCCGTTCCCCAGACCTGAATCCAATTGAGCACATCTGGGACATCATGTCTCGCTCCATCCACCAACGCCACGTTGCACCACAGACTGTCCAGGAGTTGGCGGATGCTTTAGTCCAGGTCTGGGAGGAGATCCCTCAGGAGACCATCCGCCACCTCATCAGGAGCATGCCCAGGCGTTGTAGGGAGGTCATACAGGCACGTGGAGGCCACACACACTACTGAGCCTCATTTTGACTTGTTTTAAGGACATTACATCAAAGTTGGATCAGCCTGTAGTCTGGTTTTCCACTTTAATTTTGAGTGTGACTCCAAATCCAGACCTCCATGGGTTGATAAATTTGATTTCCATCGATAATTTTTGTGTGATTTTGTTGTCAGCACATTCAACTATGTAAAGAAAAAAGTATTTAATAAGAATATTCCATTCATTCAGATCTAGGATGTGTTATTTTAGTGTTCCCTTTATTTTTTGGAGCAGTGTAGTTTATTTTGTTGATAGGTACTCTAATGATGCAATATTTTAACAATTTCAAAAGCTGAGGTTTCAATACAAGGTGAAATGATGAGTAGAGCGATTGAGTCTTGAGATTGTAAAAAATATTAGCTGCGGTTGAAAGCAAGCAGGCAGTGGGACATTGGAAGTAGGGGTTAGAGGTCGACCGATTAATCGGAATGGCTGATTTAATTAGGGCCGTTTTCATAACAATCGGTAATCTGCATTTTTGGACACCGATTGTGGCCGATTACATTGCACTCCACGAGGAGACTGCGTGGCAGGCTGACTACCTGTTACGCGAGTGCAGCAAGAAGCCAAGGTAAGTTGCTAGCTAGCATTAAACTTATCTTATAAAAAACAATCAATCTTAACATAATCACTAGTTAACTACACATGGTTGATGATATTACTAGTTTATCTAACTTGTGTTATGTCATAGACTTTCTTTACATCTCTTCCCATAAACGCTGGGGTAGATTAAAACAAACAATTAATTATTTGAGGGAATACAGTGGGCTTATTATTATCATATTTTGTTTGTAGTTAAAACCTTTGGGTTGCTGATTATGATATTAGTATATGGAATGCTAATGAAATTGACACTTTCTCTCCCAGGAGAATGGGGGTGGTCATTTTTCTCTCACTTTGAAATGTTTCCTGAGGCTATGATATTGGGAAACTTACTGTCAACTTGGGATACAAAATGTATGAAATGTTTGACTGTTTTTAGAGAATTGGATTAATAGAGAAAGTATTTTTTCGAAGGGTTTGAATGACCTCTAGTGTGGTTTGATCACCCTCACTGGAATGCTGAGAGACATTGGAGGATGATTTAAAGGTCATATTTAATACTGATTTGAAGGTCATTTGTAATACTGATAACTATGGAGAAGTTTTATAACTAATAGGACCACAAGAAGGATAGACCTGTCTCTAGTCTATTTTTACTATGAAGTTATGGGTACAGATGTTTTTGTTGTTGGAGTTATTAAGGGTAGTAATTCAAATTTGATTTGCAATGTTGTTGTTTTTACACATTAGTCACTATGGTGAGTCGTGTCAAAATGGGGAAATTACAATTTTTTGTTTTTTGGGGGGATTGAAGTTTACACACCTTGAGTGATGTATTGAGTGATGTATGAATGAGTTTGTTGTTTGTTCTGTTTTGTTTTGATAAATCTCACCAGATTGGGCCTGCCTGATAATTTCCTGATCCTATGACTCTGCGAATGA
Organism: Salvelinus alpinus; assembly: GCF_045679555.1. Lineage (NCBI taxonomy): Eukaryota > Metazoa > Chordata > Actinopteri > Salmoniformes > Salmonidae > Salvelinus > Salvelinus alpinus. The sequence goes on from NC_092090.1 coordinate 49,505,415, forward strand.
GGTTGACAGTGTGATGAGGGGAGTATAAACAAATTTGAAACATTGTTTCAACAGAATGTGATGTTATTTTTTTATTTTTTTTTACATGTGTTTTAGAGATTTGCATTAAGAATATTGGTAGTAGTGATCATTTGTTTGGATTTCTTGAAATGCTTGTCTGGATTTCCTGAATCAGAAATGAACTGAACTGAATTTTTGTTCTGATCTGTCCTTTCTTGAGGTTATGGTATCTAGATGCATTTAAGGGATAATTTGACCAAACGGTGTGGATTTCAAAACGCCCTCTAACCCGCTGAAGAAATAGAATTCACTACGGCACCACTTCTATCGAGAGACCTGAGTATGAGCCAGCAACCAGTGTATAGCATCCAGTTGAAGTTATCAACTGCCCCTTTCTCTCTGGAGTGCAACAGAAGTCTACATGGAGTGAGCATGGAGAGAGATCCATTCCAAAACTTCTCTCATATTGCTGGTATACTGGTTGGTAAATGGTCAAGACAAAATGAGTTGTGGTGGGGTACAGGTGAAACATTGAAATTGGGACATTGTCATGGGCCATCCATTTTGAACTGTGAAGCTGTCTGAAGAAGAAAAATGAAGAAATGCCAGAAGATTGAGTGCCGGAAAAGGAAAGGGGTTGGTCAACTGTACCCGTAATTGATTTAGACTTGTCTGAAATTGTTATCGTGGGGTATCTGGTTGATGGAGGTCTACACGGCTAAATATATAGTTATTTAGGCTAAGAATGCATTGAGATACTGATCTGTAATCATAACCCTGATGAGGAACTTAATAGTAGAATTATGAGATTAATATATTGTATGGCTAATATAAATGTACGTTCTGCCAGTATTGATGTATGTTAAGTTGAGGGTTTTCATTTTGAGTGATATAACCAATGTGAATCACCGAGCAATGTTATTCAACATTTTGGTTGGATAATTAATTTGGATTTAATTATGATTTGGAAACTGAGTGATTTACCTGACCTATTTCTGACAACATCTCTGATGAGGACCCCAATTCTGAGCATAAGGACCCAGATGTGGAGCTCATGTTCCTACTGAGTGTACAAAGTGCCCAGAGAGGGGTGTCTCACTGGTGTAGGAAGGGTTCGTTCTAAATGGGGTGGACATTTTCATCATGCTGACTCCTACCTTTGTGTATGATGCAAGTGTGATGATTGTCCTATTTGCTGTAATGACGCTTGTGTGTGATTTTTATTTTTATTTTCATTTTCTGTTCCAGATTGACTGTTTAGATAGGAGAGGTCTAAAACTCAGCAACCCAAAGAAAGGTTGTGTACCATGGATGAAATGTCAGCAGAAATATGTATTTTGTTTGTTTCAATGTATGGTTAACAATAATTATGTGATGCTGTAGGAGAATGTGATAGAAAAATTACATACTTACCTGATTTGTCTGATATTAATAGTAAACGATTATATATTTAACTCAGAGTAAGACTGGCCTGCTAAGGCTGAGTTTTTAATGTGTCCACTCCAGCTCCCCGCAGCTAGTCTGGGTGTCGTGGAAATGGGTTTTACTAGAGGGTGATGAAACTTTACAGCCACATTCCATTCTATCATTAGTGGTGCATGTGAGACATGTCTCCGGTCTAACTGGGCTTGCATTCTATAGATGAGATCGAGAGAGCCTGAATGAATAGAACAAACGCGTGTGACAAAAGGACGGAGACAGATCCACCGTCCCCTCTCTGATTTTATTGTGGGGGACAACTAACGATATAACAAAATTATCCAAACTGTAAGGAAACTAACACTAAAGTGACAGTTATAGATGTTTGTATAACTGACGGTAGCTACCGATAGTGGCTAATATTTAACACATTACCAATTGTTAAATAAACAGAGAAGTCCGGGTGTGTTTTGACTCTTGTTAGGCCGTAATTTAAAAACATATTTGTATTTATTTCACCTTTATTTAGCCAGGTAGGCAAGTTGAGAACAAGTTCTCATTTACAACTGCGACCTGGCCAAGAATAAAGCAAAGCAGTTCGACACATACAACAACACAGAGTTACACATGGAATAAACAAAACGTACAGTCAATAATACAGTTGAAGAAAATCTATATACAGTGTGTGCAAATGAGGTAAGAAAAGGGAGGTATAAGGCAATAAATAGGCCATGGTGGCGAAGTAATTACAATATACCAATTAGACACTAGAGTGATTGATGTGCAGAAGATGAATGTGCAAGTAGAGATACAGGGGTGCAAAGGAGCAAGATAAATACGTTAGGGGAATGAGGTAGTTGGATGGGCTATTTACAGATGGGCTACGTACAGGTGCAGTGATCTGTGAGCTGCTCAGACAGCTGGTGCTTAAAGCTAGTGAGGGAGATATGAGTCTCCAGCTTCAGTGATTTTTGCAATTCATTCCAGTCATTGGCAGCAGAGAACTGGAAGGAAAGGCAGGAGGAATTGGCTTTGGGGGTAACTAGAGAGATATACCTGCTGGAGCGCGTGCTACAAGTGGGTGCTGCTATGGTGACCAGTGATCTGAGATAAGGCTGTTCAACTGTCAGCACTTTGATAGACTGCATCCAATTTGTTGAGTAGTGTTGGGGGCTATTTTGTAAATGACATCGCTGAAGTCGAGGATCGGTAGGATGGTCAGTTTTATGAGGGTATGTTTGGCAGCATGAGTGAAGGAGGATTTGTTGCGAAATAGGAAGCCGATTCTAGATTTCATTTTGGATTGGAGATGCTTTTAATGTGAGTCTGGAAGGAGAGTTTACAGTCTAACCAGACACCTAGGTATTTGTAGTTGCCCATATATTTTAAGTCAGAACCGTCCAGAGTAGTGATGCTGGGGGGGCGGGCAGCGATCAGTTGAAGAGCATACATTTAGTTTTACTTGCATTTAAGAGCAGTTGGAGGCCACGGAAGGAGAGTTGTATGGCATTGAAGCTTGTCTGGAGGTTACTTAACACAGTGTCCAAAGAAGGGCCAGAAGTACACAGAATGGTGTCGTCTGCGTAGAGGTGGATCAGAGAATCACCAGCAGCAAGAGCGACATCATTGATGTATACAGAGAAGAGAGTTGGCCCGAGGATTGAACCCTGTGGCACCCCCATAGAGACTGCCAGAGGCCCTCTGATTTGACACACTGAACTCTGTCAGAGAAGTAGTTGGTGAAGTTGGCAAGGCTGTCATTTGAGAAACCAAGGTTGTTTAGTCTGCCGATAAGAATGTGGTGATTGACAGAGTCGAAAGCCTTGGCCAGGTCGATGAAGACGGCTGCACAGTAATGTCTCTTATCGATGGCAGTTATGCTATAGTTTAGGACCTTGAGAGGGGCTGAGGTGCACCCATGACCAGCTCTGAAACCAAACTGCATAGCGGAGAAGGTACGGTGGTATTCGAAATGGTCGGTAATCTGTTTGTTAACTTGGCTTTCGAAGACCTTAGAAAGGCAGGGTAGGATAGATATAGGTCTGTAGCAGTTTGTGTCTAGAGTGTCTCCCCCTTTGAAGAGGGGGATGACCGCGGCAGCTTTCCAATCTTTGGGAATCTCAGACGAAAAGAAAGAGAGTTTGAACAGGCTAGTGATAGTAAATAAGAATCTGTTCTTAATTGACTTGCCTGTTTAAGTAAATGTGTGTTTTTGTATCAATAAAGCCCAATTAAAATATTCTAGAGCACATAAATCAACTGGGTAGGATCGGCGCTATACTGTCATTTGCACATGGCTACAGAAGCCTATAGCTTGGGTCTCCAAATGTCATCCCTGCAAGTTAAAAGACCAGCATTACATTAACTTCACTGTGGAAAAGTTGTGTTGATATGCTTCAGTTTGCTGTCATATGACTGGTTTCAAATTTGTCTACTGGTTTCACATTTGGCTCCAGCATCATAAGGAAAAATGTTCAATAGCTCTTATAAATTTGTAAACAACAGTGCATGGAGAATGATGTTATTTCTATTAAAAAAAATGTAGATGTTATTCCACTTGAAACCGACAGGTTGCTCAAATGTATTCATTGCGCGTAAAGGTGGTGGAATAACAAAGGGAATTAAGTCAAGGTCAGAATACGGCATATCTGTAGACACATCTGCCACACCTCCATTTCTCTAATCTCCACCCCAAACGACTAGCTGGCTGAAACATCCGTTACCTCGTGCCTAAGTTCAAGGTCAGAACACACGTAGAGATAAAAGTGCAAAAAAGGGAATTCAATTCCTTTTAATTCAGGTCTAAATGGATGGAGCAGGTAATTTATGCTTGGGCCGACATGCCAGCGTTTACTGTGAATGCGATCTTCGCGAAAGTTTGGGAAAATATATTTCAAAGGCGCATTGTCAGCTGTCTTGTGGCTATTCATAGAGATAGAAAGAAGACTAATCCTTGTATTTGTGCCATTACAGTGTATGTGAAAGCCTCACTGGCACTGTCCATGCTATCTCCATTAAAAAAAATATATATTTGTTAGAAAAAAGTGTAAAGTTAATATTAGTGACACCTGCAGTGCTGGAGTCCTGAACCAAATATTGTGTGTCATTCATATATTGTGGCCACTAAATAGCTGTGAAAGAAAATTCATTCTTATGTTTTGAGCATGTCTGCAGTCATGTTTTCAAGATATTGGACTTTCAAGAAGCAAAGTGTCACCGGACAAATCATGCGTTTTGCATCATTATGATGCGCTTTCAACTTTTCTGGTTAAAAATGACCTATGTGGCAATTGTTTCTATTACTTAAAACTTCAAACCAACTATAAATTGTAAAAATTCATATACAACATTGAAAGCATTTAATGAGAAAACTGAAAGGAGTGCAACAAAAAAATATTGTCCCATGTACATTGCGTAATTTATTGATGGTCCCTTTACTAGCCCCATTGATATATCCAACATCGAACTAATTTTGCCACAGTGTAACGTCCTGACCAGAGTTCTTATGTGTTTTGCTTGTTTAGTGTTGGTCAGGACGTGAGCTGGGTGGGAATTCTATGTTGTGTGTCTAGTTTGTCTGTTTCTGTGTCCAGCCTAATATGGTTCTCAATGAGGCAGCTGTCAATCGTTGTCCCTGATTGAGAATCATATATAGGAGGCTTGTTTTGTGTTGGGATTTTGTGGGTGATTGTTTCCTGTCTCTGTGTTTGTGTTCTGCACCAGATAGGTCTGTCTCGGTTTTTCTCATTTGTTATTTTGTTATTTGTATTAGTGTTACCGTTTATTCATCAAATTAAACATGTTGAACACTAGCCGCGCTGCATTTTGGTCCTCTCCTTCACCCCAGGAAGAAAACCGTGACACACAGTCACACACTGGCTGATACTTATTCAGTAAGTTGGCTAGCTTGCTAGCTACTTCCAGACAGAAATGAGAGAACACCTCACTCTGACCAGTTCACTCACCCTGGCAGAACTGGTTAAGATTAAGATAACTTTCAATTACATAGACTGACCAGGTGAATCCAGGTAAACGCTATGATCCCTTATTGATGTCTCCTGTTAAATCCACTTCAATCAATGTAGATGAAGGAATTTTAAGCTTTGAAACTATAGAATAATTTTGACACCATTACATTTTCCCATAGGGAATTTTAGAAACACTTAAAATAAAGGCTGTGTTTCGTGTAGGCTAGACCTGGCTTGACTTTTTGATAACCATGTACATCTCTCTTGGGATTTTGGCTCTATTTAGTCTCAGATTCGAAAATGCAATTAGCATCAAAATAGACATCATGCAAGACTACAAATCCCTGCAAGAGCTCCTGCACTTCATCTCCAGCTGACAAATGTAGTTGCTGACAAATGTTGCCAATTTATTCATACTAAATTTAGCAAACATTAGATAGTTACATTTGCCTTGATACTGAGGTCTCGTCCAAATCATCATGGGATATGTAGTTCTTTACGATAGCCACATTAACAAATAATTAGCATTTCATTTTTGGGGGGTAAATACAGCCGACTATTTACATGGTTATCAAAACGTCTCACCAGGGTTTGAAGCATTATTGGAGTCAACATGGGCCAGCATCCATGTGGAACGCTTTTGACACCTTGTAGAGTCCATGGCCCAAGGAACTGAGGCTGCTCTGAGGGCGCAACGCAATGTTAGGAAGGTGTTCCTAATGCTTTGTACACTCAGTGTATTTGTTAATTGTCCAACTGAAATGTTACTTCCGCTTTATTCCAACCCATCCGAAAGACACATATACATGTTGGAATGGTTGAAGCGGGGGACTGGCACCCGTGGAGTAGTTGATGTGTGTGTGTGGGGGGGTTCGTTCAGTGCCTTGTTCAAGGTCACAACGACAGGCAAGGGTATCTAGGATTTGATACCAGCAACCCTCCGGTTGCGAGCTCACTTCCGCCAGATTTTTCCCGTCAGCTGTTTTGCCAGAGTGAATGTTCAAACGCTTCTCACGTGTGAAGACACAAGAAACACCCACATCAAAGCACGTCTCCAAGACACAAATCACATCTTTTCGGTCTCATTTCTTAATGAGGAGAAGGAAAACCAAGGCGAAATCAGCCTGTTCCGAAATCAGACCCTCTTTACAGCCATTTACAAACAACAGGCAACCACATTTGTACCTCTATGGCACTACTCTATAATGCACCTTGGATTGAATCTTGGCCATAATCCATATGATATGAATCACATTTGTTTTAACCAATTACATTACCAAGCACTGCCAAAACATCCACAACTTAAATCATTATTAACTTAGGAATGTGCAGCAAACTCTTGTCACAGTCTTCAAGTCAAATGTATTTTATTTAACTAGGCAAGTCAGTTAAGAACAAATTTCTTATTTACAATGACGGCCTACCCCACCGGCCAAACCCTCCCCTAACCAAGATGACGCTTTGCCAATTGTGCACCGCCCTATGGGACTCCCGATCACAGCCGGTTATGACACAGCCTGGGAACAAACCAGGGTCTGTAGTGATGCCTCTAGCACTGCAATGCAGTGCCTTAGACCGCTGCGCCACTCAGGAGGCCAAATAAGTACAAGTTAGTTGGTGAGTTTGGAATAGAATATTCTGTTCATCCTCTATTAGAAACAATAAAAAGCTAATTTGAATCCAATGTTATATTTAAGTGAGACATTAAAATCTGTTGTGAATGTAATGTTTTTAAAATTATATAACTGCCTTAATTTGGCTGGACCCCAGGAAGGGTACGTGCTGCCTTGGCAGCAGCTAATGGGGATCCATAATAAACACAAATACAAAAGGAGAACACAAGGGGTTTGCTTTTTATATCATTTTTCTAGTAGGAATTTAATCAAGAACAACATTTTTACAATTGTACACTTTCTTCTTTCTTTTTTTCATCTCTTGGGTTTAAATAAATTCACTCGGAGTAATTCAGTCCATGAAAACATTGTGCGGACATGATTGTTCTGTTTGCATGGTGGTTTAGCGTTGTGAATTTTTGATCACTGCAGAGCCTCCTGGATTTGGATGAAGTTGCACCTTGATGCTGATCTATGTTCAGTTTTGTGTTTTCCACTTCTAATGATTAAGATCAGCTTTTGGTAAGTAAGCTGATCCTAGGTCTGTGCATTCGTGCAACTTCTCCCCTGAGTTTTTCTGCTGTTGAGGTGATGTGACATGTATACACCATGACAACTATTTCAAATGGTTAAGGCAATAATACAAAAAGAAAGAAACAATCAATGTATAGCTTTCTCACACCGTTGACTAAAAATGCTCAGGTCTTAAGGTGTGGAAAGGAGAATCATTATTCAGCCTTACTCTTTATGCAGAATCCTCACTTTACACAATATTTACAGCCAAACAGAACAGACCCAAACAAAATAAGTAATAGAAGTCATGCAAACATGGCTAATGACGATTTTAATGATGATAAAAAAAATCTTATCATAACCTCAGTATGTAACAACATCTACACACAGACTTGGAAATAGTTTTACAGTACTCATTCAATAACAAACCAATCAATATGACAATCTTACAATCCTGGGGGACATACTTGAACATAAGCAACCATTTAAATTGAAGCAGTTTATCTGGCTTAAAATGCATATCAGCCAATTCAAATTGTAGATTTAATTGCACGTGGCAATAACGCTAAATTGTAGCTGGTCCCATCAGATAACACGGCGCACATTAGACAATGCTAACCTAACCAGGTGGCAGTGATTATACGCTGGAACAAATTCTTCACCAGTGTCATGACTCTCCTGACAGTGGATCAAAGGACCCATCAGCTAGGCAAACGTTTGAAGATAGCCAGACCCCCTCTCTCCCACAGAAGAGGGGGAGGGGGGCTGTGCTGGTCTAGACATCTTAACACTGGGTCGTACATTTAGGCAAGGGGGGAACTTTCCCTCTCTGCCTTTCAGTATCCACCAAAGGAATGTGCTGTGTGTAGAGAGAGACTCTTGCCTTCAAAACAATTTTCTAATAAAAGGTAAACATTGGAACATTATTCCTGACATCCAAATGTTAAGAATGGTCGGTGGGGATCTAAAGAATAATCATGTCATGTTGTTTATTATTTTGTGATGTCATTAATCTCTCTTGGGTAGGGGGCAGTATTTTCACCTCTGGATGAAAAGCGTGCCCAAAGTAAACTACCTGTTACTCAGGCCCAGAAGCTAGGATATGCATATAATACATTTGGATAGAAAACACTCTAAAGTTTCTAAAACTGTTAAAATAATGTCTGTGAGTATAACATAATTGATATGGCAGGCGAAACCCCGAGGACAAACCATCCAGGAAGAAAATTGAGGTCATAGGGTTTTCCAATTGTTTTCTATGGGATAGCCTTATTATTAGGAACCTGGTTGCAGTTCCTATGGCTTCCACTAGATGTCAACAGTCTTTAGAAATTGTTCGATGTTTTTCTTTTGAGAAATGAAGCAGTAGGGCTGTTCATTGTAAGTGTCACTCCAGGTGGACTCTACTGTTTTGAGGCATGTGAACTGGAGCGCGCTTCACATTGTTTTTATCTGGTATTAGAAACAGTTTATTCCGTCTTAAATCTGATCGATTATTTACGTTTAAGGGTACCTGAGGTTGGATTAGGAACGTTGTTTGAAATGTTTGGACCAGGTTTACAGGTAACTTATTAGATACGTTGTAGGTATGTTGGGCGAGTTGAAACCGGTGTATTTCTGAATCAAACACGCCAAATAAATTGACATTTTTGGGACATAAAGAAGGACATTATCGAACCAAAGGACCATTTGTGATGTTTCTGGGACATTTTGGAGTGCCAACAGAAGAAGATCTTCAAAGGTAAGGCATGAATTATATCGCTATTTCTGACTTTTGTGGCGCACCTGCCTGGTTGAAATACGATTTTCAAGTGTTCGTATGCGGGGAGCTGTCCTCAGATAATCGCATGTTTTGCTTTCGCCGTAAAGCCTTTTTGAAATCTGACATAGCGGCTGGATTAATAAGAAGTTAAGCTTTATTTTGATGTATAACACATATGTTTTCAAGAATGTTAAATATTTGGTATTTTTGAATTTTGCGCTCTGCAATTTCACCGGATGTTGGCCAGGTGGGACGCTACCGTCCCACCTGCCCATAAGAAGTTAAGGATGGTATAACAAAGTAACTAACTCTGAAAGTATATGCATTCTATGTATCAACTTTACATCTAAATGTTGTATAAAATATATGATTAAATATGAGAATACTTTTTTGAAGATAGCAATGTGATTTTAGCCCTCTATTTCATATAAACTTGTGCTCAGTCAGTATCCACACCCAAGTGAGCACAGACATTGTGTCGACATGATGGAACGCCCCCTTTTTACCTGAGGATAAAAGCCTTGGTAACAAAATTGACATTAGACCAAGCAGACGGACAGTGTAAGCCAGACGTCACGAATGGTTAAAACTACAAGACCAGAAAGCGTGGAGTGGTGGCCACACAGCTGAAAATGGTGAGACCAGTACATTTTCGGGTTACTACTGGCGTATAAAGTGGTCGGGAGCTGAACCCTGAATAATCAACCATTGAGACCAAAAGACGTGAGACCGTGGTCCACATGTTGAAATGGTTAGAAACTCTGAAGCTCTCAACCTCAACACTACAAGGAAATATAACCTCACTTAGGAGACCAGAAACATTCAGTCTGCAGCTGTGCATGTAAAAGTGGTCCTAAAACTTTGATTAACCCCTCTGGGATATGTGGGACGCTTGCGAAAATGTAGAGCACCAAATTCAAAAAAATTATATAAAATCAAACTTTCATTAAATCACACATATAAGATACCAAATTAAAGCTACACTCGTTGTGAATCCAGCCAACATGTCAGATTTCAAAAAGGCTTTTCGGCGAAAGCATAAGATGCTATTATCTGATGATAGCACAACAGTAAACAAAGAGAGTGTAGCATATTTCAACCCTGCAGGCGCAACACAAAACGCAGAAATAAAATATAAATCATGCCTTACCTTTGACGAATTTCTTTTGTTGGCACTTCAATATGTCCCATAAACATCACAAATGGTCCTTTTGTTTGATTAATTCCGTCCATATATGTCCAAAATGTCAATTTATTTGGCGCGTTTGATCCAGAAAAAAACAGCTTCCAAAAAAAAAAAGACTTTTGTAATAAAACTTAAGGTATTTGTAAACGTTAATAATCGATCAAATTGAAGACGGGTCTATCTGTTTTCAATACAGGAGGACAACAAACTAACGATACTTTTCTAGTCTTGCGCAACTCTCAAACAGTACACATAACGTTACACTGATTCCAGATGGCCGTTCTTCTTCATTTCACAAAGGAATAACCTCAACCTATTTCCAAAGACTGGTGACATCCAGTGGAAGTGGTAGGAACTGCAAACAGGTTGATTAGAAATCTAGTATCCCAATGAAAACTCATTGAACAGACGGTGACCTCAAAAAAAAAAAATCTGAATGGTTAGTCCTTGGGGTTTTGCCTGCTACATAAGTTCTGTGATACTCACAGACATGATTCAAACAGTTTTAGAAACCTCAGAGTGTTTTCTATAATAAACTATAATATGCATATCTTATATTCTAAGGGATGAGTAGAAGGAAGTTGAAATTGGGCACGCTATTTATCCAAAAGTGAAAATGCTGCCCCCTATCCTAGAGAAGTTAAAGACCTGAGGTGGGAAAGAATAATCCCATCTCAGACAATCGTTGGTACATTTGAAGTATCTATTCTAATGAACATTCCAAGACCAGAGAAGCTCTACAACTAATAAGGACATTGTGACCTCTGGTGTACAACCAGAGCCTTACATCGAGCCACTCTCCATAGACGGATTGATTGGGTTCAGCAGAGAGACAACGATCATGGACAGCTACACGTAAATATATATATTGCATTTCTTATCCGAATGAGCGGTGGTTCATTTGCAAAGTGTTACTATTTCTTTGAGTGTAGGTTCCAAAGGTACAATAAGTTTGCCTCTCTTTGTCCTTCTCTCTTCCTGACCGCTCCCTTTTATAACCAAGCAGTCATGCTATTGTTAGTCCACTAGGGACCTGTTTCACTGTATTACGTTTCTAATCAATAATCTAGACAGTGTGTGTTTTTGTATTCTGGTTTATTATTTAGTCAGTTAGTAAATACATAATTAAGTCAATATTTAATGAAGCTGACAGTTGAGGACTTATGAGGCGTCTGTTTCTCATGAGATTTTTAGTTTCTTGGCAATTTCACGCATGGATTAGCCTTAATTTCTCAGAACAACAATGGACTGACAAGTTTCAGAAGAAATTCTTTCTTTCTGGCCATTTTGAGCATGTAATCGAACCCACATGCTCCAGAAACTCAACTAGTCTAAAGGCCAGTTATATTGCTTCTTTAAATCAGCACAACAGTTTTCAGCTGTGCTAACATAATTGCGAAAGGGTTTTCTAATGATCTATTAGCCTTTTAAAATGATACATTTGGATTAGCTAATACAATGTGCCATTGGAACACAGGAGTGATGGTTGCTGATAATGGGCCTCTGTACGCCTATGTAGATATTCCATAAAAAAGCATCCGTTTCCAGTCATTTACAACATTAACAATGTCTACACTGTATTTCTGATCAATTTGATGTTATTTTACTGAACAAACAACGTGCTTTTCTTTCAAAAACAAGGAGATTTCCAAACTTTTGAACGGTAGTGTGTATCTTCCAAGAGTTTAATTCAGAGATAGTAACTCGTTAACCTCTTTCAGCTAGGGGGCAGAATTTTTATGTTTGGAAAAATAACGTTCCCATTGTAAACTGACTATTTCTCAGGTCCAGATGCTAGAATATGCATATAATTGACAGATTAGGATAGAAAACACTCTAAAGTTTCCAAAACTGTCAAAATATTGTCTGTGAGTATAACAAAACTGATTTCTGAGGATCTCCAACCCGGAAGTGCCTTTTATTTGGAAAAATCCCTGTTCCATTGCCTGCCCCTCCTCCATTTAAAGGGGTATCAACCAGATTCCTTTTCCAATGGCTTCCTCAGGCTGTGACCAGGCTTTAGACATAGTTTCAAGCTTTTATTTTGAAAAATGAGCGAGATTTATCAAAACGCGTCAGGTGTCCTTTGATTAGTTCATGCGCCCGAGAGTTGTAGCTCTTTCTCTGTAGTATTGAATAGTTTACCGTCCGGTTGAAATATTATCGATTATGTATGTTAAAAACAACCTGAGGATTGATTATAAAAACGTTTGACATGTTTCTACGAACATTACGGATAATTTTTTTTTACCCTTCAGGACCGGAACGAGCCTGTGGTTTTCTGAACATAACGCGCAAACCAAATGGCGTTTGTTGGTTATAAAACTAATCTTTATCGAACAAAAATAACATTTATTGTGTAACTGGGAGTCTCGTGAGTGCAACCATCCGAAGTTCATCAAAGTTAAACAATTAATTGTATTGCTTTTCTGACTTTTGTGACCAAGCTAATTTGTGGCTAGCTGTTCTTACTGTTTTGTCTAGTGATTGATAAACTCACAAACGCTTGGATTGCTTTCGCTGTAAAGCATATTTTCAAAATCCGACACGATAGGTGGATTAACAACAAGCTAAGCTGTGTTTTGGTATATTTCACTTGTGATTTCATGATTATAAATATTTTTAGTATTTAAAAAAAAAATTGGCGCTCTGCAATTCAGCGGTTGTTTACGAAAATCATCCCGCTAAAGGGAACCGTGCGTCAAGAAGTTAAACAACTTTTCCTGTGGTACCCCAAATTCCTACTGAGTTAGTTGTTACATGATTCATTTAACCTCTCTTGGGTACGTGAGACGTTAGCGTCCCACCTCTTCAACAGCCAGTGAAACTGCTGGGCGCCAAATTCAAATACAGAAATACTCATTATAAAAATTCAGAAAACAAAACATATTTTACATAGGTTTAAAGACTTCTTGTGAATCCAACCACGGTGTCAGATTTAAAAAATGCTTTACGGCGAAAGCATACCTTACGATTATTTGAGAACATAGCCCAGCAGACAAATCATTACAAACAGTAACCAGCCAAGTAGAAGAGTTACATAAGTCAGAAATAGAGATCAAATGAATCCCTTTGATGATCTTCATATGGTTGAACTCAGCAGACATTCATTTACTCAATAAAGTCTCTTTATATCCAAAAACCTTTGTTTGCGCGTTTTCTTCAGTAATCCACAGGCTCAAACGCAGTCAAAACAGGCAGACAAAAAAATCCAAATTGTATCCGTAAAGTTCATAGAAACACGTCAAACGATGTTCATATTCAATCCTCAGGTTGTTTTTAGCCTAAATTATCGATAATATTTCAACCGGACAATAACGTCGTCAATATAAAAGTTAAACAAGAAACGCACTCTCTCGGTCGCGCGCATGAAAAAGCGCTGTGACACTTTAGGGTCCACTCATTCAGACTGCTCTTACTTCCTAATTTCTTAGAATACAAGCATGAAACACATTCTAAAGACTGTTGACATCTAGTGGAAGGCATAGGAACTGCAATTTGAGTCCTAAGTCAATGGATACTGTAATGGCATTGAATAGAAAACTACAAAACCCCAAAAAAACTACTTCCCAAATGGATTTTTCTCAGGTTTTCGCCTGCCAAATCAGTTCTGTTATATACTCACAGACACTATTTTAACAGTTTTGGAAACTTTAGAGTGTTTCTATCCAAATATACCAGTTATATGCATATCATATCTTCTGGGCCCGAGAAGCCGGCAGTTTAATTTGGGCATGCTTTTCATCCAAAATTCTGAATGCTGCCCCCTACCCTAGAGAAGTTAATGAAGTAACAATTAAACATATTTAATTGATTTGATAAATAACAGGCATCACATTAATGATAGTAACATCACGACACCAGTTTATCAAAGATCTTAGACTTTATATCCACCAATCCAATGGCATTCATTAAAATAGGTCAACCCTGGCCACTAGAGGGATATTTTAAACGTACATTTTCAAAGTTTTCTTTTGGTAACAAAATGTAATGTGCCAATATTGCATTGATGCATCCTTGACTAGGCTACTAGCTACTACTAACGTTAGATGACTGTCAAATAGAAGTAATTCACCATCGGATGCTGATCAAGCTAAGTGTCTTCCTCCATCAACACTGTTGATTCGAGTCCTCCGGACTCGCGATACATTTCTGTGAAAGAACTGCAATTCTGCCTTCTGTAGGATGATAATGAGAGTGCAACATATAATCCTATTGTTCACTGTACAATGCTCATACTCCTCAAGTCAAATAATTAATATGACAAAGCAGATGATTATAAAAATGCATATACAACATTGTAGGCCTCCATTTAGGTGTACACATCCGTGTAATATAGCCTATGTCAATTCAAATGTATTTATATAGCCCTTCTTACATCAACTGATATCTCAAAGTGCTGTGCAGAAACCCAGCCTAAAACCCCAAACAGCAAGCAATGCAGGTGTAGAAGCACGGTGGCTAGGAAAAACTCCCTAGAAAGGCCAAAACCTAGGAAGAAACTTAGAGAGGAACCAGGCTATGAGGGGTGGCCAGTCCTCTTCTGGCTGTGCCGGGTGGAGATTATAACAGAACATGGCCAAGATGTTCAAATGTTCATAAATGACCAGCATGGTCAAATAATAATAATCATAGTAGTTGTTGAGGGTGCAACAATAATCATATGCAATATGATTATTAGGCAATAGCAGTGGCTGTGTCCAAATACCCATACTAGTGTACTACATACTTAAACTGCATACTATTTACTCATCGTCACATACTATTTACCACGTACCCTTTAGTAAAAAGTATGCAGTATGCCACAACTTAGAAATGGGTCCTGATTGGCTGAGTAGGTGGGGCGGGGTCGAGTGTGGGTGGATTCTTCCAAATTCAACAGACATGCATTGCATTAACCAGCCTGATAATAGTTGATTTCCAATTTGAATAATTTCTCTAAAATCTGAATAGATTAGGAATGGAATTATAGGCCTACTCAGGCTGGTTATAAACAGACTATCACATTTGATTTATAGCGTAGTAGACCATATAGCCCATCTATCCTATTTAAAAATGACTGAAGACAGAAACAGATCATTTGGTTCCATTTCAACATATTTATTAGTGAAACCAAAGTGCTGTAACATATATAAATTAAATCAAATAGCCTATTATACACACCAAAACTTTTCAAATGTTAAAATCAAAAAGCTATTGCACAGAAAATGTGGACAGTCGGGTGCTTCGCAAATTTAGAACCGCTGGACAGCAACATAATAAATTAAAGCGCTGATAATTGGGAACGAGATCAGAATGACTGCTAAGGCTTGATCCATTCATTAAATAGGTAGTGTAGCCTTCAAATCTAAAACAAAAGGCCTGATTAACATGACATCAATAACGCTGCTACATCCCGAGCCCCCGGTGCTGACACATTCAGAAATCAAAAGATGGTTTTGTATTTTGTTTAAAAGCTCTGACGAAGGCCAAGAAGACAATAAAACTTTACAGTGAGAAAACAGAAAGCCACTGTTTCCGAAGATGTAGCCTACGATGCCATACTCATTATCATTTTAAGTAGAGCAAAAACTACTTAGCCTACATTTGAACACTACCTCAGAGGCTTTGGGCATTGTCTAAATTAAATAGCCTAGTTTTGGTACTTGAAGAGAACTACAGCCGATCACCCACCTTTTCCAATGTATTGTCGAATTCTACTACAGTAGAAGAAGAGCCGAAATGAGTATAACATCCTGGCATTTAAACCATACTCAAATTTTGAAAAGTCTCATATTAAACGTTTTATTTCTGCATACTGAGAATACGTCATGCGTATTTGTGTTGTTTCCCATTATTTGTTGATTTCGGTAGCGCATCCCCAAATCTAATTGATCAGCTCTTGTCAAAGCCGTAGTGAGTATGACATCTGTGCATTTAAAATAAATTCAAATGATGAATTATTAAACTTAATTACTATTAAACTTAATTTTTCAAATATTCAGACGGCCTACTATTTAGGACACAAGTATGGGTTTTCGGACATGGCCAATGTGTTTGCATGCAAGGCTAAAAGAGGTAGCTCTTTATTAAAGTAGTTCTTAATCTTCCTTTTCAAGCAGATGACTACATCCCTTTTCAAAACTAACACAATATATGTAAATCTACATTTCAAGGACTAGGCACTTTACACAGAGAGCAGTTTGACCAGTCACTCAAATACATGTGATTGTTGCTTTAATTATGCTGTTGAACTGTTTGGAACATTTGCAATTACGTCAACGATTTTAATTGGCTGATGCAGAACTTGTTCCAGGGTATAATCACTGCCATCTGGTGAGGTTAGCATAGGGCTAATGTGTGCCGTTTTATGATGGGACCAGCTACAATTTAGCGATCTGTCACGTGCAAGTAAATTGACGACTTCAATTTTTGTGCCGGAGAAACTGTTTAATTTTAAATGGTTGCTTATCTTCTTAAGTATTGCCCCAGGGTTTTCAATGGCAATTGTTTTATCATTATTATATATATATATATACATTTTTTTATACAAATATTCACTTTCCACATTTCATAGTGTATTCCTTTCACAGTTTATATTTCAATTTGTACAAGAGGCCAGGCCTGGTGTGATTGGGATTGTGAGGTGGTTCACAAAGCTTTCTATCAGAAACAAGACACCCAGTGCAAATTAAGACCAACAACAATATGAAAAAACATAGATATTGTGGTTGGTACAAAGGGTACCATTTTGTAAACGCCAAACAACGATCAAGTTAGTGTGACTTTGACATTTTTAATGAATACATTTGAAAAACCTTTCTTCTGCAATGTTTGTGGTGATTGTTTATTCATCATGCAGTTGCAATGCCGCACATAGTATCTGCGAGGCGGGTGTTTTTTTTGACAATTGACAATAGCGCTGTGTGTTTTTTACACTGCTAAAATGTCAACCATAAATGTGCATCTCGTTATAGCGCAAAGACAAGGAAAGTCCACATCCATGACAAACAAAGCTTCATGTATACTCCTTGTAGAACCTAAAAGACATCAGGGACATCAGTGCCCATATGAAATGCTGTAGATTGGCTCTCTAGGAGAAGACAACACATCCATTGTACCACTATACAGCAGGGCTGACCTCAGATCAGGTGGGACAAACACATCGTGTGCTCAATCAGGATCAGTATTTCACACTAACACACGATGACGACAATAATGATATTGGATAGGAATTTGTATGCCGCTTTTCAAAGAGCTCAAAAAGCTTTCTATTCTAAAGGAGGGTGGCTCATCTCATCCACCTGGGTCGTATTCAGTAAAAACCAAACAGAAGAAAATAGACCAAAACGGGGAGGTTCTACCTGAATTTGTTCAATAAGAAACTCACATTTTAATTTCAAAATGTTTTCTGTTGCAAAATGTTTTGCTACAGGATAGTTGACTACCTCACAGCAGTGTCATAGGTCCTGCCTAACCAATAACATACCCTCTAGCTCCTGGACAACCTATCGTGTGCCTCCTAGCCCCCGCCCAACCTATTACATGTTGCTCTGATTGCTTTGACAGTGAGCACTGGAAATACGGAGGGACACACATTAGCAATGACGAAGTCAGGGAGAAGAAGAGGAGAGAGGAAGATGGGAGCGAAAGGAATCTTCAATGGGCAGAGATGAAAAATAAAGAGGTTGTGAAGAAAGAGAGTACAGAGTGACAGTGTTGGAGGCTAGGTAAGAAAGGGAAAGGTGGGGGAATGAGAGGAAAGAGAGGGACACTGTTAAACCGGGTGAATAGTAAGGATGGGGGGAAAAAAATCGATATAGTAGAGCAGGGCTGTCCAATCCTGTTCCTGCAGAGTTACCCTCCTGTAGGCTTTCGCTTCAACCCCAGTTGTGACTAACCTTATACAGCTTATCAACCAGCAAATTATTAGAATCAGGTGCGCTACATTAGGTTTGAGGTGAAAACCTACAGGACGGCAGCTCTCCAGAAGCAGGGTTGGAGATCCATGCGGTAGAGTATTGCAGTATTATTTTTACGATTTATAGCTTGGTCTCAATGTTCTTTTAAAATGGTGATCCAACATGTTTTTAGCACTTTAGTTTCCATGACTGATCAAAACTTGTTTTGTCATGGCTCTTTCTTGTCCCTCTGGAGCAGACAACGTCACATTGAATCGTATTAAAATCACAGTATCGAATCGCAATACATACAGAATCGTGATACATATAGTATAAAATCACTATGCACATGGAATCACAATACATATCGAATCCGCACTTAAGTATCATGATATCGTACCGTGAGGTCCCTGGCATTTCCCATCCCTAGTGAATAAATAGAAAAAGGGAGAGAGGGAGGGGGGGATGAGAAAAGAGAGAGAGAGCTTCTGACTAGCAGAAAGAGGGCCATACTTCTCAACCTTAATAAGCCCCACTCTCTCTCTTGCTAGGAACTCAAGTCCTTTTATTCTCCCAATCTGAATACCTCACCTTCAAATACTGACTTTATTACCTCCCGGCCGTGTATATTCCCCCAAGCAGACCCTGCGACAGCTCTCTAGGAACTCCACTGGACTTTTTGCAAACTGGAAACCGCATTTCCCGAGGCATTGGTCTGACCAATTGGAATCTATGCTTCAATATTGTTTTAATCACGCGGACTGGGAAATGTTCCGGGTTACCTCTGAGAATAGTAAAACTGTACACACTGACTTGGTGAGTTCACCATGAAGTGCATGTTGTTCCCACTATGACGATTAGAACTTATCCAAACCAAAAAACGTGGATAGGTGGTGGTTAAACCACATTTAACCACGGCAAGGTGACTGGGAACATGGACGTGTACAAACAGACCAGCTATGCCCTCCGTAAGGTTATCAAAGATGCAAAACGACGTTACATGGAGAAAGTGGAGTTGCAATTCAACAGCTTAGACATGAGATGTATGTGGGAGGGACTCCAGACAATCACGGGTTATAAAGGGAAAGCCAGCCACGTCGCAGACACCGACACCTCACTCCCGGACAAGCTAAACACCTTCTTTGCCCACTTCGAGGAAAACACAAGGACTGTGAGCTCTCGTTTTCTGTGGCCGACGTGAGTAAGACATTTAAGCATGTTAACCCTCGCAAGGCTGCCGGCCCAGACGGCATCCCTAGCCACGTGTGCAGACCAGCTGGCTAAAGTGTTACGGACATATTCAATCTCTCTATCCCCATCTGTTGTCCCACTTGCTTCACCAACACTGATGAGACGGGAGAAGGTGAGGGCCCTGGCGTACTGGTGCCAGAAAAATAACCTCTCCCTCAATGTCAACAAAACAAAATGAAGGAGCTGATCATGGACTTCTGGAGACAACAGAGAGAGCACGCCCATATCCACATCAATGGTGCCGCAGTAAAGAGGCACATCACTGACATCCTGAAATGGTCCATTCACAGACACTGTGGTGAAGGCGCAACAGCACCTCGTCAACCTCAGGAGGCTGAAGAAATTAGGCTTGGTCCCTAAGACCCTCATAAACTTCTACAGACGCACCATTGAGAACATCCTGTCAGGCTGTATTACCACCTGGTATGGCAATTGCACCGTCCGTAATCGCAGGGCCCTTCAGAGGGTGGTGCGATCAGCCCAACGCATCACCGGGGGCACACTACCTGCCATCCAGGACATCTACAGCACCCGGTATCACAGGAAGGCCAAGAAGATCATCAAGGACCTCAGCCACCCGAGCCACGGCCTGTTCACCCCGCTGCCATCCAGAAGGCGTAGACAGTAAAGGTACATCAAAGCTGGGGCCCAGAGACTGAAAAATAGCTTCTATCTCCAGGCAATCAGACTGTTAAATAGTCACCTCCACCCAGTACCCTGCACCTTAGTCATTGTTACTAGCTGGCTAACACCTGGTACTCTACCTGCACCTTAGATACGTATTGCTGCCCTATGTATATAGTCATCGAACACTGGTCCCTTTAATAATGTTTACATACCATTTTACCCACTTCATATGCCCTCCACAGCATAACCTTCACTTCAGATCAAAACGCCAAACCTACAACCTAATTTTGGACAAAATTACCTGGAAGGATTACTACTACCAATGATTCATTTTTTCAAACTATACAGAGGGTGCTCTGGCAAACAAACAGCAGAGACTTGAGGTCACCATCCAACCTGGATCTGAGTGAGTAATGTTTGGTCTGATGCTATTTTGAAAGCCAAGAAGAAGAGAAATTAAAAATAAAGTACATTACAATGATATATTTTACTTTATGGGGACTGAATGCTAAATTAAGGCTGCCAAGCTTGCTAGGACAGACCATATACAACTTCAATTATCACTGAGGTGTGAAGTGAGAGATGTCGAAGCCTTTGAGCCCAACAAATGGCAGGAGTCTCTCACAGCCTACCCCACCCAAACCCAGAGGCCTTCGAAGCCCCCTCCTGCTTTCAGAGACTATCCACTGCTATTTTCTACAAGAAATCGGACTACAGAAATAAAAGCTTCTCCCAAGTGGGTGTGACACCTACTCCCATTGCCTGCTGCACTGCTGCTTGGATTCCAGCTGACAATCTGTTCACCGTCTGCCCTGGCTTGTCTCTGTCTGGTACAGGTACACCCACCACACTCCCCCCTCTCCCGAGCTTTCGCTCGCCTCCAGTACACACGCACTGTTGGGGTGAGTGACTCTGAACTTACAATGGTTAGCCACAAGTCACTATTTTGCTATTTGCCTCATGATTTCTGCATGCTTTGTTGACTATGAACTGTCCTGTTTACCCAACCGTCGAACAGACTGTGTTTGTTCCCAAACTTGGGACCCTGACTCTATTGGCTACACAGACTTTTGGGCTCTCATTCTATTCTAACCACCTCTCGCCGGCTTTGTATTCATGTTACCTGATGCAATTGCTGTACAATATGATCTTGTTGCCATCTAATGCACATTCAAATGTCATAAATCAACACTGCAGAGCTCTCCCTGTCCTCTGCCATGTCTTGATTGTATTACTGTTGATGATATCTGGAAATGTGCATGTACACCCTGGTCCATCTACTGTTGCTAGCCCCAATTCTGACTTGTGCTCTGATATCTGCGTCACTGATTTCTGATATCGTAAAAGCCTGGCTTATCTGCACTAGAAGCTCATTACCTAAAATGGATCAATTGAAAGTGTGGGTTCACAGTTCAATCCAGATGTGTTGTTCATTACTGAGACGTGGTTAAGGAAGACTGTTTTGAATACTGCCTTTTTCGGCAAGACAGATCTTCCAAAGGTGGGGAAGTGGCAATCTTTACCAAGGATCACCTTCAGTGCTCGGTTGTCCTTTTTAACCTGTCTCTCCTCTCTGGGGAGGCAGCCACGGTCCGTCCTTTATTTAAAGGGGGAGATCAACCTGATCCTGTCTGTTATAGGCCTATTTCTATTTTGTCCTGTTTATCAAAAGTGCTGGAAAAACTTGTCAATAATCAACTGACAGGCTTTCTTGATGTCTATAGTATTCTCTCTTTTGCAATCTGGTTTCCACTCAGGTTATGGGTGTGTCACTGCAACCTTAAAGGTCCTCAATTATGTCATCATTGCCCTTGATTCTAAGCAATGTTGTGCTGCTATTTTTATTGACTTGGCCAAAGCTTTTGAAACGGTAGACCATTCCATTCTTGCGGGCCGGCTAAGGAGTATTGGTGTCTCTGAGGGGTCTTTGGCCTGGTTTGCTAACTACCTCTCTCAAAGAGTGCAGTGTATAAAGTCAGAACATCTGCTGTCTCAGCCACTGCCTGTCACCAAGAGTGTACCCCAAGGCTCGATCCTAGGCCCCACACTCTTCTCAATTTACATCGACAATATAGCTCAGGCAGTAGGAAGCTCTCTCATCCATTTATATGCAGATGATACAGTCTTGTACTCAGCTGCCTCCTTCCCAGATTTTGTGTTAAACGCTCTACAACAAAGCTTTCTTAGTGTCCAACAAGCTTTCTCTGCCCTTAACCTTGTTCTGAACACTTGCAAAACAAAGGTCATGTGGTGTGGTAAGAAGAATGCCCCTCTCCCCACAGGTGTGATTACTACCTCTGAGGGTTTAGAGCTTGAGTTAGTCACCTCATACAAATACTTGGGAGTATGGCTAGATGGTACACTGTCCTTCTCTCAGCACATATCAAAGTTGCAGGCTAAAGTTAAATCAAGACTTGGTGTCCTCTATCATAATCACTCCTCTTTCACCCCAGCTGCCAAACTAATCGTTTCAGATGACCATCCTACCCACGCTAGATTACAGAGACTTAATTTATAGATCAGCAGGTAAGGGTGCTCTCCAGCGGCTAGATGTTCTTTACCATTCAGCCATCAGATTTGCCACCAATGCTCCTTATAGGACACATCACTGCACTCTATACTCCTCTGTAAACTGGTAATCTCTGTATACCCTTCACAAGACCCACTGGTTGATGCTTATTTATAAAACCTTCTTAGGCCTCTCTCCCCCCTATCTGAGATATATACTGTAGCCCTCATCCTCCACATACAACACCCATTCTGCCAGTCACATTCTGTTAAAGGTCCCCAAAGCACACACATCCCTGGGTCGCTGCAGCTAGCGACTGGAATGAGCTGCAACAAACACTCAAACTGGACAGTTTTATCTGTTCATTCAAAGACTCAATCATGGACACTTACTGACAGTTGTGGCTGCTTTTCGTGATGTATTGTTGTCTCTACCTTCTTGCCCTTTGTGCTATTGTCCGTGCCCAATAATGTTTGTACCATGTTTTGTGCTGCTACCATGTTGTGTTGTTGTCATGTTGTGTTGCTACCATGCTATGTTGTTGTCTTAGGTCTCTATTTTTGTAGTGTTGTCTCTCTTGTCTTGATGTGTGTTTTGTCCTTGCAGGAGGCCTTTTGCCTTTTGCCGTCATTGTAAATAAGAATTTGTTCTTAACTGACTTGCCTAGTTAAAGAAAGGTTAAATTAAAAAGTAAAAAAAGTATATACTCGATTTTTAGTCAAGGCTCATCCTATATAACTACTACCTGTTCTATTCATATACGGTCTATAATGTCTAAATACACCACTATATACATTTATATTCCAGACTCTGACCTTGATATTTCTTACTTTCTTTCTTTCAATTTTTGGGGGATTTGTGTGTATTATTTTGTATTGTTAGGTATTGGAGCTAGAAACATAAGCATTTCACTGCACCTGCGATAACATCTGCAAAATATGTGTACGCGACCAATAAAATTGGATTTGATTTGAGATAAACTCTGCGGGAAAATATTGCTTTGGTAGCCCCTCGATGCAAAAAACACAGCAGTTTCTGTTTTCTTCCTACAAATGTGGCTCTATCTTTTGATCCATTTAAGCTACAAAATATTATGACCCCATCAAACCATTCTCAGGAACTCGAAAGTGTCTTCTGTCTCCTTCTACAAAACCCCCATGTTACACAGGACTCATTAGACAAGACCAGGCACTAATTCAGACTGGGGGGAAAAGAGCATCATCAACAATGATGCTCTTTTCTACACAGAAGATCAAACAAGATTATTGCCTGATGATCTTTTGAACTTCCCAACACATTTCTGATGCATTTCAGTCACTTCAAACCATACTTCCTTCACATTGAAATACTGTCAAGAGTACAGTTAGACTCATTTCTAATAGACTGTCATAGCCCCAATTTAAAAAAAACACTGTCCCTTGATTATACATTTTTTACATGGTGGGGTCGTGGGCCAAAAAAGTTTGGGAATCTCTGGTATACACACACTCACACACACACAAACATACAGGACACACACCCTGTAATACACGTATAAGGGTGCAAGTAGGGGGGAAACGGTTATATGTAGGTTGGTCTTGTCCTGTAGTTTAACAGACACAAACTCCATCTCTCCGTCTGTCATTAAAACATTGTGACTTTAAGATCCAGTGTGAACGCACAGCTCTAGCCACTTCCCTAACACAGGCAGAGTGTGTGTGTGTGTGCGTACGTATGTGCGTGTTTGTGTGCATGTGTGGTAAAAGGTCCAAAGGTAGGATCTTCAAACAGTATGACCAGTCTAGGATCGGCGGAATGGAGCGATTGGAGTGGAGGAGAGGAGTAGGCATCCGAAAGAGGAGTGCTTAGTTGTTCTGAAGGCAGTCCAGCTCCACTGAGCAACACACACTTCCATTCTGACCGCGGCAACGATAAACAAGGGGAACACGAAGAGAAAAAAAAGAGACGGGTAGTTAGTTCCATTCTGTTTGTGCATGTTTGCTTATGTTACCATGTGTGAGTGATGTGAGGTTAGGGCCGGGATTCAATAAACGTTAAAAAGGTAATTTACGACGTGCAGCATTACCATGAATGCGATCTCTGCGAACATCGGGGAAAATGCCTTGTGTAACCTTTATTTAACTAGGCAAGCCAGTTATCAACAACAAATTCTTATTTACAATGACGGCCTACCCCGGATGACGCTGGGCCAATTGTGCGCCACCCTATGGGACTCCCAATCATGGCCGAATGTGAAACAGCCTGGATTTTGAACCAGGGACTGTAGTGACGCCTCTTGCATTGAGATGCAGTGCCTTAGACCACTGAGCCATTATTGTCTGTATAGTGTGCTGCCCTATAATGCACCTTGCATTGAATCCCGGCCTAGGTTAGGGTTGCCTGCTTTGTTCTTTCAGGTGACACAGCTGTGTGTGTTTGTATTCATGTAAATATGCAGGCAAGGGTGGCACATACAGGGTGGTTCTGGCATTGTTTGTGTGTCTAAAGGGTGTGTCTGTATGACACTAGGTATGACAGAATATCAGCAGAACCTGTATAATACAATGCATTCTGAAAATATTCAGACCACTTGACTTTTCCCAAATTTTGTTACGTTACAGCCTTATTCTAAAATTGATTAAATCGTTTTTTTCCCTCATCAATTTACATACAATACCCCTTAATGACAAAGTGAAAATAAGAAAAACATTATTTACATAAGTATTCAGAACCTTTGCTATGAGACTCGAAATTGAACTCATGTGCATCCTGTTTCCATTGATCATCCTTGATATGGTTCTACAACTTGATTGGAATCCACCTGTGGTACATTGAATTGATTGGACATGAATTGGAAAGGCACACACCT
Organism: Salvelinus alpinus; assembly: GCF_045679555.1. Taxonomy (NCBI): domain Eukaryota; kingdom Metazoa; phylum Chordata; class Actinopteri; order Salmoniformes; family Salmonidae; genus Salvelinus; species Salvelinus alpinus. Next base: position 49,530,991 of record NC_092090.1, read on the forward strand.
CTTGATATAAGATCCCACAGTTGACAGTGCATGTCAGAGCAAAAACCAAGCCATGAGGTCAAAGGAATTGAGCTTTGAGACAGGATTGTGTTGAGGCACAGATCTGGGGAAGGGTACCAAAACCTGTCTGCAGCATTGAAGTTCACTAAGAACACAGTGGCCTCCATCTTTCTTAAATCAAAGAAGTTTGGAAACACCAAGACTCTGCCTAGAGCTGGCCGCCTGGCCAAACTGAGCAATTGGGGGAGAAGGGCCTTTGTTCGGGAAGTGACCAAGAACTCGATGGTCACTCTGACAGAGCTCCAGAGTTCCTTCCAGAAGGACAACCATCTTTGCAGCACTCCACCAATCAGGCCTTTATGGTGGAGTGGCCAGACGGAAGCCACTCCTCAGTAAAAGGCAGATGACAGCCCGCTTGGAGTTTGCCAAAAGGCACCTGAAGGACTCTCAGACCATGAATGCCAAGCATCACATCTGGAGGAAACCTGGCGCCATCCCTACGGTGAAGCACGGTGGTGGCAGCATCATGCTGTGGACATATTTTTCAGCGGCAGGGACTGGGATGCTAGTCAGGATCGAGGGAAAGATGAACGGAGCAAAGTACAAAGAAAACCTGCTCCAGAGCGCTCAGGACCTCAGACTGGGGCGAAGGTTCATCTTCCAACAGGCCAACGACCCTAAGCACACAGGCAAGACCATGCAGGAGTGGCTTCTGGACAAGTCTCTGAATGTCCTTGAGTGGCCCAGCCAGAGCCCTGACTTGAACCTTACCTAACATCTCTGGAGAGACCTGAAAATAGCTGTGCAGCAATGTTCCCCATCCAAACTGACAGAGCTTGAGAGGCTCTGCAAACAAATACAGGTGTGATAAGCTTGTAGCATCATACCCAAGAAGACTGAAGGCTGAAATCGCTGCCAAAGGTGCTTCAACAAAGTACTTAGTAAAGGGTATGAATACTTATGTAAATGTGATATTTCCGTTTTTTATTTTAAATAAATGTGTTTTTGCTTTGTCACCTGTTTTTGCTTTGTCACTATGGGGTATTGTATGCAGATTGATGATGAAAAAAACTATTTAATCAATTTTAGAAAAATGCTGTAACGTAACAAAAGGTGGACAAAGTCAATGGGTCTGAAAACTTTCCGAATATACTGTACTTTGCACTTTCAGGAGGTGTAGGGAAAGCTTGCCATTCACTGTGTGCGTGTGTGTGTCAGTATATGTGTATGTACATACGTATGTGTGTTTTTACGTACTCCTGTGTGTGTATGCGTTTTTGTCTGTGTGTGTGTGGCTGTGTCAGGTAAGATATGAGTTGTTGCTGTTACCTTGCACTTGCAGGTGGTGCAGGGTGACCCTGGCATGGGCCACGTGGCACTGCTGAGGCGGGTGATGCCCGCGGGGTCCTGGCAGGTCTGCCTGATGTCGTTGGCAATATTGTCTGCCAGGCAGGGGTCAGTGACGCAGTGCGGGCAACATTCGCCCTCCACCAAGGCAGAGTATTTGCACGCCAACACTGGACACGCCAGGGGCCAGCAGTCCACCTTTCCCTCCTACAGAAAGATAGAGAGATAAAGAGATAAGGCGAGAGGAATTGGGGGAGAATAGAAGCAAAACAATCGATGAAAATAAGAGTTTGGAACAGTCCTTATAAGCGCTGGACACTGAGATGACTAATATGGGGTATTGTAAGACCATATTGAAAGATAAAGCTAGGAGTAGAGAGACAAGTGTCTAAGCAGCTCTCTAATGTGAATCACCTGATGGCTGACATAGTGGGATCAGTACTATGGCTTTGATCACCGACAAACTTTTGAACGGTAGTGTGTCACCTAGAAATGTCCTTGTTTTTTAAAGAAAATCAAAAAAAATGGTCCATTAAAATAACATAAAATTTATCAGAAATACATTGTAGACATCATTAATGTTGTAAGTGACTATTGTAGCAGGAAACGGCTGATTTCTTTATGGAATATCTACATAGGCGTACAGTCACATGTATCAAATAAAATCAAAGCCGGAGATAGTAGTCGCCTATAACGACAGCTTTCCAGAAGGCAATTCCAGGTTCATCCTCGCGCTTTCCAGAAAACAGGAAATGGGTGACACGTCATTCCAAGAGGATTTATTCCACCTCAGACCAAGATAATCACTCCATTTCTTCTCTCACTGCCTCTTGACATCTAGTGGAAGGTGTATGACGTGCATGTATACTAATACGTATCATGCCCATTTATAGGCAGGCCCTAGAACAGAGCATCGTTTTCAGACTTTCCACTTCCTGGTCAGGAAGTTTGCTGCCAAATGAGTTCTGTTTTACTCACAGATATAATTCAAACGGTTTTAGAAACTAGAGAGTGTTTTCTATCCAATAGTAATAATAATATGCATATTGTACGAGCAAGAATTGAGTATGAGGCCGTTTGAAATGGGCACCTTTTATCAGAGCTACTCAATACTGCCCCTGCAGCCCAAACAGGTTAATAAAGAAGCATGAACACGTACCACGCTGCACCTTGGTCTCATCCTTCCGACGACCGTTACAAATTAGCCTTTTAAAATGATAAACTTGGATTAGCTAACACAACGTGCCATTGAAACACAGGAGTGATAGCTGCTGGTAATGGGCCTCTGTACGCCTATGTAGATATTCCATGAAAAAATCTGCCGTTTCCAGCTGCAATAGTCATTTACAACATTAACAATATCTACACTGTATTTCTGATCAATTTGATGTTATTTTAATGGACAATTTTTTTTGGATTTTCTTTCAAAAACAAGGACATTTCTATGTGACCCCAAACTTTTGAACGGTAGTGTATACTTAAGCAATAAGGCCCAAGGGGGAGTGGTATATGTCCAATATACCATGGCTAAGGGCTGTTTTTATGCACGACACAACACCATATACCACAAATCTCAGAGATGCCTTATTGCTATTATAAACTGGTTACTAACGTAATTAGAGCATTAAAAATAAACTTTTTGTCAAAGCCGTGGTAACCAGTTTATAATAACAATTTGGCACCTCAGAGATTTGAGGTGTATATACCCCTGTCAGCCAATCAGCATTCATGGCTCGAACCACCCAGTTTATAATATCAGTTTACTATCACAGGCTCACACTGTAAATTCTCCTGGTGTGAATCCCTTGAAGGTTTTACCATAGGCTACAGTAGTGGCACCTGTGTCTAAGGCTTTAGAATGTCTTTCTTCCTTTCTGATGACACCTGAATGCCTCCTGGGCCAATTAGAGTGATTGTTGGTGCCATGCTGATCCTGGGATTTGTGTTTCCACGGCAGCACCGTTTAGCTAATTGCACAGCTGTCAGAGCCCGCTAATTACCAGCTCCACCAGAGTAAGGTCATGCACCTCGCACATGCACACACAAAGACGTCACACACATTTACAAACGCAGGTGCGCACACAGACACACTGTCAAGGCCACCAAAAAATTAATTGTATTTCATATCAAGATGGTATCATCTGCTTCTTCACAGCCTGTCTCATTAGCATGCAAGGATCTGCTTTGTTTCCTGGTAGCCATAATAATTAGCTAGGTGCTGCTCAATGAAGACACGCAATCAAGATCAGAGGAGACACACACATCCTCTTCATCCATGTTGCACAAGTTTAAAATGTGCTTGTGTGACCAAGAGTGTGTGTGTTTTTGTACAATAAAGTACACAAGAAGCATGCAAGTGTGTGTATGTGCATGTCTATGTGTCTGTATGTGCATTCAAGCATGTGTATATGCATGCAAACGCATGTGTGTGTGTGTACATACCAGGCAGTGGCACTGCTGGCAGCTGTAGATCCAGGAGTCTCTGCTGCGGTACAGTATGTGTCCACTCTGGTGCAGACATTGGCTGGACTTTCTGGAGTCACACTCAGGACAGCAGAACAGGTCTGCCTCGGGGTCCGCACAATGACACTCTCTCCTCCTGCAGAAGGTGCGTCCATCCTGGGGACAAGGTAAATGCATAGGAATTCAAAGAAATGTCAAGGCCATGGCCTGGGATGGTCCAGCAGTCTAAGCCGCTGACTCCTTATCACGTACTATGTGCCGCTACAAGAATGGGTTCGAATCAGACCCAAAATAAAAAGAATTGTTCTACAAGCAAATAACCCTCAATCCCAGCATAGCTGGAACTTTGAGGCCTTTCTTCCAAAATGCTAATTGACTACTAAAATCAGGACAGTGACAGTGGTTTTGCTTGTAAATACTTTTCCAGTTTTATTACTGCCATTTTAATATTTTGCTTGAATGCACATAGATACAGACACACAGACACACACACACAGACACACACACACAGGTATGCCTCCTACCCTACCTAGCTACCTACAGTCTTATCTAAACAGTTACACTCACTCCTCCTGCAGAAGGTATAACCATCCTGTCAGAAAGAGACATTGATAAGGCTACAGCCTACCTACAGAAAGGCTACAGTAACTGCAATGTACTGTATCTACATTTACATTATAGAGGAAAATACACTTTATTGAGTAAGGCCATTACTAACAATACTGACTACAATTTGTCATTGACGTTTTGAGAGGAGTGTTTTTACGGGGTTAGGGTTTTGTATTGGATGGCTGGTCAAGGCCATTGGTGTCACTCTTTCTACAGAGATTCCAGGCTCTCGACCAGTGAGAACTTTATGATCCATTTTACTGGCCACACTGAGCCCTTGCCAGCTTGGCAATGAGCACAATAATGTAGATATAAAAACCCTATATAAAAAGGTTGTTGCAAAATGTATAGGGTATATAAAATGAACTCGCATAATGAGTAGCCAATATCTTATTGGCACGTATTGTCTCGCTACAGTAGCCAGTGTCTCTCATGGTGCTAATATCCAAGAGCTTTATTAGCGTTAGCCTCTTAATGTTATGGCTATGGATATGAGAGGCATCATTAATTTTGCTCGGGTGGTTGACTAATGCCATGTAATATCATTCCCATTGTCTGCATTGTAGCAATGCTTTGGAATAGCCTTCAAATTAGGAATTTTACAGCAAATGCTGCATTGTTTCATTTACCAAGTAAATGCAAAGTTTGTAATGTTAAAAATGCATAGCTTTCAATAACTCAAACAACCTCCAATTCAATACAGAATAATACATTTTGGGGCAACCACCCTAAAAAACACCCTTGCTAGGATTTGAAATAGTCCCATTCTCTATCTGAGAAACCGCTTAAGGTTGACTGGAGTACCTCTATGTGTAGCCCTGAGGTTAAATTGCATAATCTTTCAATTGAATATACTTTTATTCAGCTTGACATTATTCTCAGCGCCGTGCGTAAGCCATCCTGAAGAAAATTCCAATCAATATAAGGATCTTACCGGCCGGGTTTCCAATGGGAGGTTTTCATGCTCATGCCTATAGCGATTGACTGCTAAGCTGCAAGCATGTTCACCTTTTTCCCAATGAGATTGATAACAATGTAAGATTGCAAACAATGGGAACTACAAATATATACGTTGATTAGCTAATGGTAGGCCTATACTTAATACTAAAGCCTGACAAGTTTCCCGAAGAGTCCATCGTTAGCATTAGCATGCACTATTATGAAAAAATCTCACGAGTTCATATTTACTTGATTAGTTACCCAGTGAGCTAAAATACATATTTTACCGATGTTGATATCAGGTTAATTTTCTTACTGAAGATTGCATTATGCAGTATTTATTATTGCTCCCATCTGTCACATGCACATATGTTTGCTTTTCAAAACCTTTAGAACTGGCAGTAATCATGTTCAAAGGTTTTGGACCAACAGAAAAACATTACAGAACACGTCAACTACATTAACATTCTCACAAACAGTTACAGTGGTTCCTCAATTAAACGTTTTGAGATTATGCCGCGGGACTTAGAAGTAATATGTGGTTTAGTACGTTACCCTGCGTCACTGCTTCATTGCTCCAGACCACCACAAGAGAGAGTTAGAGCACTGATTACGCTTTTGGGTCCCAATCCCTAATGTGTCTCTACCTGACAATAAATTGGCGATATAAACCAAATAGAAACTGATAATTGTGCGCGATTTCAAAATTGAATTTCAATGAACTGAATGATGAGGATGAAAAAAGTGATTGAATTTAGAAACTAAAATGTTCGATTATATTCCATGATATTCTTAAAATAAATGTGTTGACTGAATATTAGCAAGTGATGTCTGCTAAATAATCAAGTTGATGGCGAAGTCATATAGTCTCGGCACCTACATAAAGCTGAGTGACTCATTCATGGCTTTGGATCAAAATAAATAAGTACCAACATTCTTTCTGATAGTCTTTAACCTGTTAGTGTGTAGGTGGCGCTATTTTCACTTTGGGGAAAAATCGTGCCCAAATGAAACGGCCTTGTACTCTATTCTAGATCGTACAATATGCATATTATTATTACTATTGGATAGAAAACACTCTCAAGTTTCTAAAACTGTGTAAAACAGAACTCATTTTGCAGCAAACTTCCAGACAGGAAGTGAAAAATCTGAAATCGAGGCTCTGTTCCAGGGCCTGCCTATTCAACTGGCTTATATCTATCGATATACATGCACTTCATACGCCTTCCACTAGATGTCAACAGGCAGTGGGAGGTGAAATGGGGTGTCTAGCTTGATCTGAGGTCGAACAAGAGCTTTTGGAGTGACAGGTCTGGACATTTCATTGTCTTCGAAGGCGCGAGAAGAACCCCAGATTGCCTTCTGAAACGCGTTCGGTATACACGGCTAATATCTCCGGCTCTGATTTTATTTGATACATGTGATAATATCATCGTAAAGTATGTTTTTTCAACCGAGTTTTATCAGATTATTCAACGTTTATCGGGACTTTTGGAGTTTTTCGTTGTTTGCGTCGAGAGAAGATGGACATGTTCGCGCCACTTGGCTAGCTAAGGTTGCTAATTCGACAGGAGAAAAGGACATTCTAAAACCAAACAACGATTTATTCTAGACCAAGGACTCCTTGTACAAGATTCTGATGGAAGCTCAGCAAAAGTAAGAACAATTTATGATGTTATTTCGTATTTTTGTGTGAAATGTTTAGTCCTATTCTCCGCCCTTTTAGCGGGCGCTGTCTCGCAATAACGCAAGCTGTATGTCGTACTAAAGTTATTTTAAAAAATCGAACACAGCGGTTGCATTAACCTTTTCTCAATATAGGGGGGGCTGTTTCAACGTTACCATTTATCGTTCCCAAATTAAACTGCCTCGTACTCAATTCTTGCTCGTACAATATGCATATTATTATTACTATTGGATAGAAAACACTCTCTAGTTTCTAAAACCGTTTGAATTATTTCTCTGAGTGAAACAGAACTCGTTTGGCAGCGAAATTCCTGACAGGTACTGCAAAATCTGAAAATGTTGACTCTGTTCTAGGATCAGTTTAAAACTCTGTATGTATCCTATGGGTCGACATGAACTGCACGCACCTTCCCCTGGATGTCAGTAACCAATGAGAATTGGAATGGAGTTTCTAGGCAGATCTGAGACCTTATAAAAGCCCATAGCATGGGGGGTGCACTCTTTTCAACCTTCGTCATGACGCAAAGAAGGACCTCAGGATGGCATTCTCAAAAGCTCAAGTTATAGGCCTTAGATATATCCGGCTCTGATTGTATTCGATATAGGTGTTAGAAACATCATAACGAAGTTATTTTAAACCGAGTTATGTGAGTATATTGCGATTTTCGGAATTTCCTTTGTATTGCGTTTTGAAGAGTTGAAGAGGACGTTTTACAACCGAGCAACGATTCTTTTGGACAAAGGACAACTTTCCCAAGATTCTGATGGAAGCTCTTCCAAAAGTAAGAGCTATTTATGATGTTAATCCGTATTTCTGTGGAAAAATGTAAAATGATTTGTCCGCCATTAATTTCGGCACTGGTCTGGCTGTAACGTACACTGTATGTCTAGTAACGTTAATTTAAAAAATCTAACACAGCGGTTGCATTAATAACTAATGCATCTTTCATTTGCTGTCCAACCTGTATTTTTTTGTCAAGTTTACGATTAGTTATCGTTTAGATTAGGTGCCTCTCCAAGATGGCGCAGGCCAGAATGCCTGAAATGTTGCTACTGATCACATTGTATAACCACGATTTGTGCTGCTAAATATGCACATTTTCGAACAAAACCTATATGCATTGTGTAATATGATGTTACAGGACTGTCATCTGATGAAGTTTATCAAGGTTAGTCAAAAATTATATATCTTTTGCTGGATTGTTACGATCGCTAACCTTTGCTGCTGGTAAATTGCTTGTGTTTCTGGTTATTGTGGTAAGCTAATATAATGCTATATTGTGTTTTCGCTGTAAAACACTTAAAAAATCTGAAATATTGGCTGGATTCACAAGATGTTGGTCTTTCATTTGCTGTACGCTGTGTATTTTTCAGAAATGTTTTATGATGCGTATTTCGGTATTTGACGTTGGTCTCTGTAATTATTCTGGCTGCATCGACGCTATTTCAGATTGCAGCTGCAATGTAGAACTGTGATTTATACCTGAAATATGCACATTTTTCGAACAAAACATGCTATACAATAAATATGTTATCAGACTGTCATCTGATGAAGTTTTTTCTTGCTTAGTGACTATTTATATCTTTATTTGGTCGAATTTGTGAACGCTACCTATGCAGTAAGAAAATGGTGGAGAAAAAAAAGTTGAGTCTTTTGCTATCGTGGTTAGCTAATAGAAATACATATTGTGTCTTCCCTGTAAAATCTGAAATGATGGCTGGATTCACAAGATGTGTATCTTTCATCTGGTGTCTTGGACTTGTGATTTCATGATATTTAGATGCTAGTATTTACTTGTGGCGCTATGCTAGGCTATGCTAGTCAGCTTTTTTACTGATGGGGGTGCTCCCGGATCCGGGATGAGTACCAAGTAAAAGTTAAGAACCAGTGTATCTTTCATTTGCCATACAAAAAGTATTTTTATGTAAAGTTTATGATGAGTTATTTGGTCAGATTAGGTGAGTGTCAGAAATATATCCGGACATTCTGTGAAAAGTTGCTACATTTTCACAATGTATAACCACGGTTTTCAGCTCTAAATATGCACATTTTCGAACAAAACATAAATGTTTTGTGTAACATGATGTTATAAGACTGTCATCTGATGAAGTTGTCCAAAGGTTAGTGATTTATTTTATATTTATTGCTGGTTTTTGCTAAAGCTATCTTTGCGGTGAATAAATGTGGTTGTGTGTTTGGCTGTTGTGGTAAGCTAATATATTTCTATATCGTGTTTTCGCTGTAAAACACAAAAAATCGGAAATACTGGCTGGATTCACAAGATGTTTATCTTTCATTTGCTGTACACCATGTATTTTTCATCAATGTTTTATGATGAGTATTTATGTATTTCACGTTGCTCTCTGTAATTATTCTGGCTGCTTCGGTGCTATTTGTGATTGTAGCTGCAATGTAAAACTATGATTTATACCTCAAATATGCACATTTTTCGAACAAAACATAAATGTATTGTGTAACATGTTATAAGACTGTCATCTGATGAAGTTGTTTCTTGGTTAGTGACTAATTATATCTATATTTTGTCGGTTTTTTGAAAGCTACCTATGCGGTGGATAAATAGCGTTGTGTGTTTGGCTATTGTGGTGAGCTAACATAAATATATATTGTGTTTTCGCTGTAAAACATTTTATAAATCGGACATGTTGGCTGGATTCACAAGATGTTTAACTTTCATTTGCTGTATTGGACTTGTTAATTTGTGGCAGTTAAATATTTCATAAAAATATTTTTTGAATTTCGCGCTCTGCGAAGGCAGCAGAATGTTGTGGGTGTTCCCGCTAGTGGAACCCCGGGGCGAGAAAGGTTAATAAAGAAATGGTTTGGTTATCCTGACCTGGATGCCATGTATTATTGTCTCTATTTTCCAGATTTGCCCGAATGAAAAATGCCCCTTAGATATTAATTTAGAATCCTCCAATCCTCTAAATGTAAAAATAGTTGGGACGAGATTTGATGGCACGTGGTTTATGAATTGTCACGCAATTTTCCGTTCCTCCTGAAAGCGCTAACAGTCAAATGCATTCTCTCCGTCGTCCACACGCACTTTAAACATTTGGATTATAAATAATTTAAAGGCTGACTTTGGTTGATTTTATGCATTCATGAATTAAATCGTTTTAGATGACATGTTGCGGTTCTGATGAAGGTGCACATGGGCCTATTTATATAATGAATATGAATTCAGAGGGCAGAAATGAAATATTAAAGCATTAGACCTCTCACTAAATACATCAGACATACAAAAATTATACTTAATCCGTTTTGCAGCATGCATATTTATTCATATTACAACTGCTCACTTTCGGTTATTTGAAAACGAAATCATCTCCAAAATATTGTCATTTTTAAACCGAAAATTAGAATGGTAAATGACTGTAATTAATACATTGATTCAATACATTGGATTACAAAATAAGCCATCTATCCACCCATTATGGGCTATTAACAGGACAATAGACTCTTGCAAAGAAGGATGGTAAGGGGAGAATTGCATCGTTACAGATTCATGTTTTCAGTTGATGCCAGTTGCCAGTTGTAGGTCTTTTATTTATTTATTTTTCTTTAACCTTTATTTTACTACATACATACTACATACTACTTACTCTGCTGGCGTCTTGACCCAGTTTATGCCCTCATTTGTAATGCAAACCCGGGCATCAGGGCGACTACCCGTTCCAGGGTTAGGACTTGAAAATGAGCCGGAGCTGAGAGGATCACCAAAACTAAAAAGTATTTTGGTTTCAGTGTATTTTCTTTTAAAAAATGTATATAGCCTATCGATGTGTAGTAAAATCAATAATTGTGTACTAAAAACGTGAATGTGTTTTTGCAGAGCATACAACCATGCCGACAACCATTCGTGGAGATCAGTGGACACAGGCTCTGGACAACGGGCCGCAACGAAAAAATGCATGGTTCCCAAGAAAGCGGTTAGTTTTTCTAGATTCTTAAAATGTGATGTATTTATATGGAGATTTTTTGATTATGCTAATTAATTCCCGCTCAGTAATGGACATCGACCTTAGTGTAACGGCTGTCGTCGGTGGAAGAAGGTGAGGACCAAGGTGCAGCGTGGTAAGTGTTCATGATGTTTAATAATCATCAAAACAGAACACTTAATAACAAAACAACAAAGAAACAACCGAAACAGTTCTGTCTGGTGCAGACACACAAAGACTGAAAATAACCACCCACAAAACACAATAGAAAACAGGCTACCTAAATATGGTTCTCAATCAGGGACAACGATTGACAGCTGCCTCTGATTGAGAACCATATCAGGCCAAACACAGAAATAGAAAATCATATAAAAACTAACATAGACAACCCACCCAACTCACGCCCTGACCACACTAAAACAAAGAAATAACAAAAGAACTAGGGTCAGAACGTGACACTTAGCTAGCTAACATTTGCTAGCTAGGCTAATTGACTAGTCTTAATTTTGGCACTCATGTTTGTTCTACATAGCATATTTCTGAACGTTTTAAAACATTGCCTCATGCTGAACGCATCCAGGTTGTTGGCTATAGCTAGCGAATGAGGTGACATGACTGAACAATATGCAGCCAAAACAAATTATTAATGGTCCGGAAGTAGCGTAGTTTTAGAATGGCCAGTGACATGTTTTATGAATGCAAAATGCAGCCTGCCAAAGCACAATAAAAAATAAAAACTTACCAACGGTATTACGGGTCATATCTTTTGAGCTGTAACCAAAGGGCTAGAATCAATCCATTTTCTCGGAGGAAGAAATGAGACTAAGCTACATTGGCTACATACAGTGCCTTGCAAAAGTATTCATCCATCTTGGTGTTTTACCTATTTTGGTGTATTACAACCTGTCATTTAAATGGATTTTTATTTGGATTTCATGTAATGGACATAAACAAAATAGTCCAAATTGGTGAAGTGAAATGAAAAAAACTACTTGTTTCAAAAAATTCTAAACATTTTTAAACTGAAAAGTGGTGCATGCATATGTATTCACCCCCTTTGCTATAAAGCCCCTAAATAAGATCTGGTGCAACCAATTACCTTCAGCAGTTACATAATTAGTTAAATAAAGTCCACCTGTGGGCAATCTAAGTGTCACATGATCTCAGTATTTATACACGTGTTCTGAAAGGCCCCAGAGTCTGCAACACCACTAAGCAAGAGGCACCACCAAGCAGGTGGCACCATGAAGACCAAGAAGCTCTCCAAACAGGTCAGGGACAAAGTTGTGGAGAAGTACAGATCAGGGTTGAGTTATAAAAAAATATCAGAAACTTTGAACATCCCACGGAGCACCATTAAATCCATTATTAAAAAATGGAAAGAATATGGCACCACAACAAACCTGCCAAGAGAGGACCGCCAGCCGAAACTCATGGACTAGGCAAGGAGGGCATTAATAATCAGAGAGTTAACAACGAGACCAAAGATAATCCTAAAGGAGCTGCAAAGCTCCACAGCAGAGATTGGAGTATCTGTCCATAGGACCGCTTTAAGTCGTACACTCCAGTGTCCAGAAAAAATCCATTGCTTAAAGAAAAAAATAAGCAAACACGTTTGGTGTTCACCAAAAGGCATGTGGGAGACTCCCTAAACATATGTTAGAAAGTACTCTGGCCAGATGAGACTAAAATTGAGCTTTTTGGCCATCAAGGAAAACATTATGTCTGAAGCAAATCCAACACCCCTCATCACCCTGAGAATACCATCCCACAGTGAAGCATGGTGGTGGCAGCATCATGCTGTGAGGATGTTTTTCCATCGGCAGGGACTGGGAAACTGGTCAGAATTGAAGGAATGATGGATGGCGCAAAATACAGGGAAATTCTTGAGGGAAACCTGTTTCAGTCTTCCAAAGATTTGAGACTGGGACGGAGATTCACCTTCCAGCAGGACATTGACCCTAAGCATACTGCTAAAGCAGCACTTGAGTGGTTTAAGGGGAAACATTTAAATGTCTTGGAATGGCCTAGTCAAAGCCCAGACCTCAACTTGAAGGAGCTGGAGCAGTTTTGCCTTGAAGAATGTGCAAAAATCCCAGTGGCTAGATGAGCCAAGCTTATAGAGACATACCCCAAGAGACTTACAGATGTAATTGCTGCAAAAGGTGGCTCTACAAAGTATTGCCTTTGGGGGGTGAATAGTTATGCACGCTCAAGTTTTCTATGTTTTTGTCTTATTTCTTGTTTGTTTCACAATAAAAAATATTTTGCATCTTCAAAGTGGTTGGCATGTTGTGTAAATCAAATGAAACAACCCCCCCAAAAAGCAATTTTAATTCCAGGTTGTAAGGCAACAAAATAGGAAAAAGGCAAAGGGGGATGAACACTTTCGCAAGCAACTGTAACCTGTATATGAAAGTGTGAAAAGTGGGTGGGTTGAGCGAGACTACAAATTCAACGGCAGACTTTTGTTCTATAGCCTTCTCAAAGGAGAGAAAAACATAGCTAGACTGTTGTTTTAATATTAAACTAAATTCTGCAATTGTTTTTAATTTCATAAAGCAGCTTATGTTTCTTAACCAGGCAAAGGGTAGCTAACTAAAAGGCTGTTGGTGACTGGTTAGCTAAGGTGAAGCGAGAGTCGCCTGAGCTATGTGTATAATCGGAGGCTGAGCGGAGTCAGTCTGCCCACACTCATTGTTTGCGCCTGGTTGATGTAGGCTGCGTTTGCCGGGTGTGAGGTGTCCTGCCCACTGTTCAAAAGAACTGTGCTGCGCATCTGTGCTGTTTAGATTAATTTTCCTTATCACTGAAAACCTCTCACTCTGTTATATGCTTGTCTATTGCCACTGAAAAATAGGTGTTTGTCACAATTTTTGTTCACGAAATAAACACTATAATTGAGGCTGCAGTACATGCGCTTTTTAATCCTACAGTTACAAATACCAACAATTCCATTCGGAATATTAAGTAGCAGCCTACCTGTTGGCTTTTGAAGCCTGTCCTTCTCCTTTAACTTTTCATTCCATCATTTTAATTCCATCTTCAATTGATTAGATACCTCCTAACCATTGCCACACACAGAGGCTCTATGACTATAGCCTATTGCTTGACAATGACAACAGGCTACATGCGCCACTCTCGTGAAAAGCAAGAGCAGCAGCATAAATAGTACAATTTCTATCTCTCTCTCTACTGCAGCAATTACGCATACCCGAGACTCGTGACAATCAGATCAAACCCAGACCTATGACATTATTTCGAATTCTGGATCCGGATCTGCTCGTGAAAACCTCTACAGTGCACGCCTCCCTACTGAACTGGGACCTGCTAAACCAGGGGTGTCACACTCATTTAGCAAACAACAGGCCTCTATCCATCGCTTTTGGAATTGTTTATGCTTCCTGACTATCTAGTTTTAGTTTTTTCACTGACTCTTAGCAAGCTGGACAGAGTAAAGACACTGTAAATGTAGGTCTATCTTAATTTCTACTCAGTTCCGATTTGGGTTTAGTCATTTTAATGTCGATTAAGATTTGCCCCCCCCCCCCCAAAAAAAACTAAAACAAACAGCCCATATGTTTGACACCCCTAAACAGTCATACAGTGAGCAATGAGACAATTATATTCAGCAGCAAGGCCAGGAACCAGCAGGGAGTTTGAGTGTATGTGTGTGTGTGTGTGTGTGACAGAGTAGAAGTGTGTGTTGTTCTCTGTGTTCATTCTCTGTCTTGACTTTGAAGTAGGTGTGTGTGATGTTACAGCGGGAACCGAGATGTGAGTGTGTGTGCAGATAGTCGTTTCATCTATGTGACTGTGTATGTGTCGTTCTGTAATTTCTTGCTTTGTTCCTGTTTACTAGGTAGTAACCACTAACAAAGTAGTTGTGAGGTGGAGATGTGTGTATGTCATAAAAACTATATCTTGTGTGTGTGCGTGTACACCCATACATGTGTTTGTCTGTGTGTTAACACAGTGAAGTGTCAATGTGACTGTATTCTTGGATGAGTGTTGGCTCACATGTAGGTGTGGTGTGTGTGTGTTAGTCTTACATTGCAGGAGCAGAGGGAGCAGAATGTTCTTGTGTTTGTGTGTGTGTGTGTGTTTGCCCTACCTTGCAGGAGCAGAGGGAGCAGCGGTCCAGTCTGTGGTTCCACTCCTGTCCGTTGTGTTTGAGGCCCTCCTCGTAAAGACAGTCTCCACTGCAGGCCGGTCCAGATGTGCACATACAGTCAAAACCACCTGGAAGGTTCACACACACACTGTCGTTCCAGCAGGTGTGTGTCTGCGTGGCACACTCGTCAATGTCTGAAACAGAGAATAGCTGCTTTACCTATCAAAAACAAGAATGTGTGGCTTTCTTTGTGACGCCATTTTCCCCTCTCCAAACTCCAGTTTAGTCTAGAGGGGTGGGGGTGGTGGGTAGATATTCCATTAAAAAATCTGCCGTTTCCAGCTACAATAGTAATTTACAACATTAACAATGTCTACACTATGTACACAATGTCTATATTTCTGATCAATTTGAGAGTAGCAGCGGGGTGGGGTGGGGTGGGGGGGGGGGGGGGGGGGCTGTTATGGCTTGGGGGTAGAAGTCTTATGGCTTGGGGGTAGAAGTCTTATGGCTTGGGGGTAGAAGTCCTATGGCTTGGGGGTAGATGCTGTTTAGAAGCCTCTTCGACCTAGACTTACCGCTTGCCATGCGGTAGCAGAGAGAACAGTCTATGACTTGGGTGACAATTTTATGGCCTTTCCTCTGACACCACTTATTATATAGGTTCTGGATGGTAGGAAGCTTGGCCCCAGTGATGTACTGGGCCGTATGCATTACCATCTGTAGCGCCTTATGGTCGGATGCCAAGCAGTTGCCATACCAGGCGGAGATGCAACCGGTCAGGATGCTCTCGATAGTGCATCTGAAGAACTTTTTGAGGATCTGTGGACCCATGCCAAATCTTTTCAGTCTCATGAGGGGACAAAGGCATTGTCGTGCCCTCTTCACGACTGTCTTGTTGAGTTTGGAGTCCACGATCATCTCCTTTTGTCTTCCTCATGTTGAGGGAGAGGTTGTTGTCCTGGCACCACCATGCCAGGTCTCTGACCTCCTCACTATAGGCTGCCTCATCGTTGTCGGTGATCATGCTTACCACCATTGTGTCATCAGCAAACTTAATGATGTGTTGGAGTTGTGCTTGGCCACGCAGTCGTTGGTGAACAGGGAGTACGGGAGGGGACCAAGCAAGCACCCCTGAGGGGCCCCCGTGTTGAGGATCAGCGTTGCAGATGTGTTGTTGCATACCCTTACCACCTGGGGACAGCCAATCAGGAAGTCCAGGATCCAGTTGCAGAGGGAGGTGTTTAGTCCCAGGGTCCTTAGCTTAGTGATGAGCTTTGTGGGCACTATGGTGTTGAACACTGACCTGTAGTAAATGAACAACATTCTCACATAGGTGTTCCATTTGTCCAGATGGGAAAGGGCAGTGTGGAGTACAATTGAGATTGCAACATCTGTGGATCTGTTGGTGCGGTATGCGAATTGGACTGGGTCTAATGTTTCTTGGATGATGGTTTTATGTGAACTATGACCATATTTTCAAAGCACTTCATTGCTACCAATGTTAGTCCTGTGGGGCGGTAGTCATTTAGGCAGGTTACGTTCGTTTTCTTGGTCACAGGGACTATGGTGGTCTGCTTGAAAAATGTAGGTATTACAGACTTGGTCAGGGAGAAGTTGAAAATGTCAGTGAAGACACTTGACAGTTGATCCGAGCATGCTGTGAGCACACGACCTGGTAATTGGTCTGACCCTGCGGCCTTGTGAATGTTGACCTGTTTATAGGTCTTGCTCACATCGGCTATGAAGAGGGTGATCTCACAGTCATCTGGAAAAGCTGGTGCTCTCATGCATACTTCAATGTTGCTTGCCTCGAAGCGAGCATAAAAGGCATTTAGCCCATCTGGTAGGCTTGCATCACTGGACAGCTTTTTGTTTTGTAGTCCGTAATAGTTTGCAAACCCTGCCACACCCGATGAGCATCAGAGCCGATGTAGTACGATTCAATCTTAGTGCAGTATCGACAATTTGCCTGTTTGATGGTTCGTCTGAGGGCATAGCGGGATTTCTAATAAGCGTCCGGATTAGTGTTCCGCTCCTTGAAAGCGGCAGCTCCAGCATTTAGCTTTTAGCGGATGTTGACTGTAATCCATGGCTTCTGGTTGGGATATGTACGTACAGTCACTGTGGGGACGACGTCGTCGATGCACTTATTGATGAAGCCGGTGACAGAGGTGGTATACTCCTCAATGCCATAGGATGAATCCCAGAACATATTCCAGTCTGTGCTAGCAAAACAGTCCTGTAGTGTAGCATCTGCGTCATCTGACCACTTCCGTATTGAGCGAGTCACTGGTACTTCCTGCTTTTGCTTGTGCTTGTAAGCAGGAATCAGGAGGATAGAATTATGTCCAGATTTGCCAAATTGAGGTTGAGAGAGATCTTTGTACGTTTCTCTGTGTGTGGAGTGAAGGTGGTCTATAGTTTTTTTCCCTCTGGTTGCACATGTGACATGCTGGTAGAAATTAGTAAAAAAAGATTTCAGTTGGCCTGCATTAAAGTCCTCGGCCACCAGGAGCGCCGCTTCTGGATGAGCATTTCCTTGTTTGTTTATGGCCTTTTTCAGCTTGTTGAGTGCGGTCTTAGTGCCAGCATCGGGTTGTGGTGGTAAATAAACGGATACTCTCTTGGTAGATAGTGTATCTCATGAAAAGCTGTAGACCACACTAACACAGGTGAGCAAAACCTAGAGACTTCCTTAATATTCCTTAACAAATACACACACCACCACACCTAATCTTAACGGACGTAGCTGTTCTATCCTGCCGATGATGGAAAACCCAGCCAACTGTATATTATCCGCGTCGTCGTTAAGCCAAGACTCAGTGAAACGTAAGATATTACAGTTTTGAATGTCCTGTTGGTAGGATAGACTGGAACAGAGCTCATCCAGTTTATTCTCCAGTGATTGCACGTTGGCCAATAGAACGGATGGTAGAGGCTGGTTACCCACTCGCCGATGAAATCTCACAAGGCCCACGGATCTTGGCCCCTTGTATCTCCGTCTTTTCTTCATGCGAATGACGGGGATTGGGTGTGGTCCGGGAGCAACAACATATCCTTTGTGTCAGACTCATTAAAGAAACAATCTTTGTCCAGTTAAAGGTGAGTAATTGCTGTTCTGATATCCAGATCTCTTTTAGGTTATAAGAGACTGTAGCAGCAACATAATGTACAAAATAATTTACAAACAAAGCAAGCAAGAGGACAAGTACATTAGAGTGTCTAGTTTGAGAAACAGATGCCTCACAAGTCCTCAACTGGCAGCTTCATTAAATAGTACCTGCAAAACACTAGTTTCAACGTCAACAGTGAAGAGGCGACTCCGGAATGCTGACCTTCTTGGCAGCCCCGCCAATGAGAATGGAGGCATACTCGGTCCTCCTTTTCCTGTAGTCCACAATCATCTCCTTTGTCTTGATCACGTTGAGGGAGAGGTTGTTGTCCTTGCACCACACAGTGAGGTCTCTGACCTCCACCATATAGGCTGTCTCATCATTGTCGGCCAACCACTGTTGTGTCATCAGCAAACTTAATGATGGTGTTAGAGTCATGCCTGGCCGTGCAGTCATGAGTGAACAGGGAATACAGGAGGGTTGAGCTGTAGTAAATTAATATCATTTTCACAGATGTGAGCCATGACCAGTCTTTCAAAGCATTTCATGGCTACAGATATGAGTGCTTCGTGTTGGTAGTCATTTAGGCAGGTTACCTTAGTGTTCTTGGGCAGAGGGACTATGGTGGTCTGCTTGAAACATGTTGATATTACAGACTCAGACAGGGAGAGGTTGAACATGTCAGTGAAGACACTTGCCAGTTGGTCAGCGAATGCTCGGAGTACATGTCCTGGTAATCCGTCTGACACAGCGGCCTTGTGAATGTTGACCTGTTTAAAGGTCTTACTCACATTGGCTGCGGAGAGCGTGATCACACAGTCGTCCGGAACAGCTGATGCTATCATGCATGTTTCAGTGCTATATGCCTCGAGGCAAGTTATTTAGCTCATCTGGTAGGCTCGTGTCACTGGGCAGCTCTCGGCTGTGCTTCCCTTTGTAGTCTGTAAAAGTTTGCAAGGCCTGCCACATCCGACAAGCGTCGGAGCCGGTTTAGTACAATTTGGTCTTAGTCCTGTATTGATGCTTTGCCTGTTTGATGGTTCATCGGAGAGCATAGCAGGATTTTCCTATAAGCTTCCGGTTAGCTCCTTGAAAGTGGCAGCTCTACCCTTTATCTCAGTGTGAATGTTGCCTGTAATCCATGGCTTCTGGTTGGGATATGTACGTACAGTCACTGTGGGGACGACGTCCTCGATGCACTTATTGATTAAGCCAGTGATTGATGTGGTGTACTCCTCAATGCCATCGGAAGAATCCCGGAACATGTTGCAGTCTATGATAGCCAAACAGTCCTGTAGTTTAGCATCTGCTTCATTTGACCACTTTTTTATAGACCGAGTCACTGGTGCTGCCGGCTTAAATTTTTGCTTGTAAGCAGGAATCAGGAGGATAAAGTTATGGTCTGATTGCCAAATGGAGGGCGAGGGAGAACTTGGTACACGTCTCCGTGTGTGGAGTAAAGATGGTCTAGAATTCTTTTCCCTTTGGTTGCACATTAAACATGCAGTTTTTAATGTCCCATTGGTAGGATATACGTGCTTTCAGTTCGTCCCATTTATTTCCCAGCAATTGAACGTTAGCTAGCAGAAGGGAAGGCAAGGGCAGATTAGCCACTCGTCTCCTGATCCTCACAAGGCATCCTGAACTCTTTCTGCGAATCCTACGTTTCCTTTTCCAGCGAATCACGGGGATCTGGGTCTGGTCGGGTGTCTGTAGTATATCCCTTGCGTCCTACTCATTTAAGAAGAACTCCTCGTCCAATTTGAGGTGAGTAATCCTAGTTTTGATGTCCAGAAGCTTGGATGAGTGTTCTGAAATGCCCCAGAATCTGCAAAAACACTAAGCAAGGGGCACCACCAAGCAAGCGGAACCATGAAGACCAAGGAACTCTCAAAACAGGTCAGGGACAAAGTTGTGGAGAAGTACAGATCAGGGTTGAGTTATAAAAAAATATCAGAAACTTTGAACATCCCACGGAGCACCATTAAATCCATTATTAAAAAATGGAAAGAATATGGCACCACAACAAACCTGCCAAGAGGGAGCCGCCAACCGAAACTCATGGACCAGGCAAGGAGGGCATTAATCAGAGACGTAAAAAAGAGACCAAAGATAACCCTGAAGGAGCTGCAAAGCTCCACAGTGGAGATTGGAGTATCTGTGATTACATTTCTCTAAAAAAGAGACGAACTGCAGAGAAGAATGGGATAAACTCCCCAGGAGTACCGCTTTAAGTCGTACACTTCACAGAGCTGGGCTTCACGGAAGAGTGGCCAGAAAAAAGCCATTGCTTAAAGAAAAAAATAAGCAAAAACGTTTGGTGTTCCCCAAAAGGCACGTGGGAGACTCCCCAAACATATGGAAGAAGGTACTCTGGTCAGATGAGAAATTGAGCTTTTTGGCATTCAAGAAAAACGTTATGTCTGACACAAATCCAACACCTCTCAACACCCTGAGAACACCATCCCACAGTGAAGCATGGTGGTGGCAGCATCATGCTGTGGGGATGTTTTTCATCGGCAGGGATTGGGAAACTGGTCAGAATTGAAGGAATGGCGCTAAATACAGGGAAATTCTTGAGGGAAAACTGTTTCAGTCTTCCAGAGATTTGAGACTGGGACGGAGGTTCACCTTTCAGCAGGATGTTACGCACGCCTCTGTGAAGAGGGAACGCAACACACTGCTACAACTCAACTCTCCGTGAAGCGAAAGAGGTATGGACTGTAGGTGCGAGTAAGGACGACAAAAGGCAGAATTGACCGCTTACTAGGATTTATTTCCTTACGCGGTAATATGGGGAAAAGGGGCTGGACGGAACCAAAGCAAAGAAAGTAAATGTCAAAGCTCCCCCTCTCCTATCTAACCTGCCTACCCGCTACTTACCTAACTTAGCACCACCTGGTGCCCTAACCAAAATACAGGGGGTGGTCCGCCCAGGTCTTACCTAGTGTGTCTAGACAGTGAATATACTACGGGTATATGTATGCCCGCGGGCCTCTTGCCTAAGCACTCCCTAGGTGCCTTCCCCTTCCCCCCTGGGAACAACTGAAACAGAATATCAAACAATACTCAAACAAACTAATAAACAAAGGACATCAAATAAGCTCTAGCTGAGCAACAATCTCACACAGAACATACCAACTGCTCCCAGCAACAACTAACACAGGACATACCAACGCTTTCTGATAAACAACACACACTATATCACAATCAAATTCTCCAGCAATGATCTATATCACATTCAATCTCAGCCTACAATGATCTAAGCCTGCCTATCATCTCTCTCTTTCTATCATCTCTCCCTTTCTGAACAGAACACTGGCTTTTATAGCTTCAGGTGGCAATGGTAATTAGAGACAGCTGTATCGTTAAGAGGGGGCGGGGTCAGTTCTCCAATCATCAATTGGGGTCGACCAATCAGCTGCTTGGGAAGAATTTCAGGAAGCCATCTCCTGAAACACACACACTCAAATACACAAGCTACAACACAGAAACTGGGGAACGTAACACAGGACAATGACTCTAATCATACTGCTAAAGCAACACTCGAGTGGTGTAAGGGGAAACATTTAAATGTCTTGGAATGGCCTAGTCAAAGCCCAGACCTCAATCCAATTGAGAATCTGTGGTATGACTTAAAGATTGCTGTAACCCAGCGGAACCCATCCAACTTGAAGGAGCTGGAGCAGTTTTGCCTTGAAGAATGGGCAAAAATCCCAGTGGCTAGATGTTCCAAGCTTATAGAGACATACTCCAAGATACTTCCAGCTGTAATTGCTGCAAAAGATGTCTCTACAAAGTATTGCATTGGGGGGGTGAATAGTTATCCACGCTCAAGTTCAGTTTTTTTGTCTTATTTCTTGTTTGTTTCACAATAAAAAATATTTTGCATCTTCAAAGTGGTAGGCATGTTGTGTAAATCAAATGATACAAACCCCCCAAAAATCCATTCTATTTCCAGGTTGTAAGGCAAGAAAATGCCAAGGGGCTGAACACTTTCGCAAGCCACAGTATATTTTTAACTATAGATAGTGATGTTCTCCTGTGTATTCCTGACCATTGTATCTCTGCATGATTGATGCATCGCTACATCCTGAGCTATATGGAGAAATCATGCTCTTCTGACAGTAACAGAGATTGGGATCACATGTGATTCCCTACGTCAGTTGCTGTAATGCACTAAACATGATTTGATATTGATTTATATATACATCAATGTTGTAGTCTCATTGATTGTTAGTCCGTGTCTACTATTTATATATGTTTTATTATTGCTGTTCTCATGATTTGCAAATCAAATTCCATTCATTAATTCATTCAGACTACACAACAAAAGACTGCAACATGCAGCACAAAATAAATCTGCATAGCCATGTTAACAGCCCCCCCCCTCCCCTGTAATGTGTGACAGTTTTTATCCCAAGCAACTTACAGCTTTACCAACTGAGCTACAGAAGACCAAGATGGACAGGAGCAGTAGAGATGGAGACGACCAACAGAGGTGGAATATAATGACTGCATACTAACCGATGCAGGAACTCCCGTCGATCAGGTAGGAGCCATTATCATGGAAACCGTTCCTGCACTCACAGTGGTACCAGCCCGGCAGATTGACACAGCGGGAGTGAATGTGGCACTGGATCAGGACCTCCGCACACTCGTCAATGTCTGGTGGAAACACAGTATATCTGATGCCGTCAACATTTTATTTTCACAAAGATCATATGAATTACTTAATCTATGTGTAATTCTATAACATTTGCACTTAAGGCAATCCCAACTGTCTCCTGATTGTTACAATCAGTGGCGAGCTCTCAATCAGGGCAGGTGGAGCAGAGCCCCACATGTTTTGAGCCCCACCTGTTTAGCAAAAAAAAATTGAATACATTTTTGGGGGGGGGGGGTTGCCTGTTTTGCATGTTATTGTGACATTTATACGTGTCACATATCAGTTTGCAAACAATGAAGTTAATACATCTGCATACAAACATCTTTTTTACTTTCTTGAGTACGGCATCTCCAAAATGCAGGTGTTTCAGCATAGTTTAGTGCTTTCTGTGGTCGTGGGGCAGCCAGCGGGAAATACGAAGCGTATGGGATGGTAATGTTCTCTAGTTGCACCATGATTGGCTCAGTGTTCTGTCACTCATGGGGACACTACATCACAGCTAAATCTACAGGGAGAGCTCGGAAATTCAAGCCCCTTGGGTGCTGCCATAGATTTACATGTACATTCAGTGGAGTGGGTGTGTGGTCCAAGTCTGTGTTTAAGGGTCTCTTTTCCAAGCTTAAAAGGATAAACATTCACATGCAACACCATGGGACAGAAAAGTTTGAATACATTGGCTATGCTGTCAATTCAGCATGACTTCTGCCACGTTCAAAACAACTGGAAACTTGAAACTTGGAAATCTCAGACTTCAGTGAGTTCAAGACAACTGGGAAAAAAATGAGCTCCTACTGGAAAAACTCAGAATTCCAAGTTGGGAACTCGGGCCCCTTCCTAGAGCTCCGACCTGAAGATCACTGACAACATGATTTAACCTTGTTTTTTCCCGAGTTCACAGTTGTCTTGAAAGCACCATAAATGAATATAATGAAAGAATTTGATGACAAAGTTTGCCCATAAGAAGGGCCGCTTCGCGACCTTCCTGTTCAAGTAAGCACAGCACAACAAGGTAAGTCCAAAAGTTTATTGTATGCTGCTGCATAAAATATGTAATATGCCAGGGAGATAGCATTACTTTCTTAGCTACAGTATACCTATGTGTATGTTGTGTAGTAAGCTGTTAGTAGCCCATATGTCTCACCTTAATAATTTGGTCCCTTTCCCCCTCATAACCTAGTCTACTATTCTGACTTGGTGGTGCGCATGTAGCCTATAGACTGTTTTAGAGAAATGTAATCATTGAATATTGTAAGAGCTTTCATTGTCTGCTTATATAACTCCTTTATTTCTCCTACGGTTCTGACTTGGTGTACAGGGAGAATACTATAATAACGGCCCATTTTCTGAATTCTGTCGCTGTACATTTCAAAAGAGCAAAACAAATAGTTCTATTGACTACGTCCATCCTAGCACGCTCATGAATGTCTTAATCAGAATTACGGATTGCCTCTTATCCGCTCTTCGTTCCCTTATGCCATCATTTGTACATCTCAATTGTCAGTAGAAACCACATTTGTTTCAGCAAGTCAGCCATATCAGCGATGTTTTTTTTAAAAGACTGAACTGTATTGTTTAGTGTTGTGTAGTGGCTTTGCTGGTGTCACGTGTGCTCCCGCTCCGGCCTCTAGGTCACCAGGCTGCTCATTATGGCGCACACCTCTCACCATCGTTACGCGCACCTGCGCGTCATCAGACTCACCTGGACTCCATACCTTCACTATATATGTCACTCCCTTTGGTTCCTTCCCCAGGTGTTATTGTTTATGTTTCCTGTCTGTGCGTTGTTTGTGTTTCTTGTTTTGTTTGTTTCGCTTATTTATTTTTGTGTCAAGTGTAATGAAGTTGGGTCCGGGAACCACTACAGGCTTTCATGCCTCAGCCAGATCGCCAGGCTCCCCTGCCTCCGCCGGCTCTTCAGGCTCTCATGACTCAGCCGGATCGCCAAGCTCCCCTTCCTCAGCCGGCTCGTCGGGCTTTCATGTCTTCGTCGGATTGCCAGGCTCCCCTGCGTCCACCGGCTCGTCAGGCTCTCGTGCCTCAGCCAGATCGCCAGGCTCCCCTGCCTGAGCCGGTCTGTCAGGTTCCCGCGTCCCAGCCGGTGACAGGTTCCCGCACAGCTCCTGATCCCCGGGATCGTCCCTTGGGTTGGCGTCCTGCGGCTGGAGCCGAATGCACCGGGGAGGGGGTATTGTCAGGTATGCTCTCTCTTCGGCGCTCTACGTCGCCATGCTACTGCATCTCAGCCGGATTGACAGGTTTCCCACGCCTCTGCAGAGGGGTCCGGTCCGCTTATGATCCACGGGATCGTCATTTGGTCGGAGTCCTGCGGCTGGAGCCGCACGTTGGGGAGGGGTTACTGTCACGTGTGCTCCCTCTCCGGCCTCTAGGTCACCAGGCTGCTCGTTATGGCGCACACCTGTCACCATCGTTACGTGCACCTGCGCGTCATCAGACTCACCTGGACTCCATCACTTCCCTGATTACCTTCCCTATATATGTCACTCCCTTTGGTTCCTTCCTCAGGCGTTATTGTTTCTGTTCCTGTCTGTGCGTTGTTCGTGTTTCTTCTTTTGTATTATGTTTCGTTCATTAAATGATTCGCTCCCCGAACTTGCTTCCTGACTCTCAGCACACATCGTTACAGTTGGCATGCATACATTCTTTTTTTTGTTTGTCCCACCAAGATTTACATGCTAAAATTGACACAGGTTACAATACATGTGTACTACTGGATTATTAATGTATATATAGGCCTGTTACCACCAAATAATTGTTAAAAATAAAAATAAATAGCATTTTAAAAGAATCACACAGTGCCTATGCTAGCTGGACCCAGCTCTGCTGTGAGGGTGTATGGGGCTTTTGTAGGGAACCACACAGTGCTTATGCTAGCTAGACCCATCTCTGCTGTGAGTGTGTACAGGGTTGAGAATGACTGGCTGGAAACATGCATATCTCCTGTCCCGTTTGAGCTACAGTCACAACATTTTGTATATATGCATCTCCTCATGAGTAACCTAACGTAGCAGGTGTAAAAGAAACATCTGAAACTAGATCCCCTACATACTGGTGTTGACGAGAAGAAAAATAACTGTCAGGGGAGGTTCTCTTCTGCACTGTTTAATAACCAATCCAGTAAATGTGGAGGCGGAGTTAAGATGGAGTGTCGCCTTGATAACGTCCAAAAGCAGAAGGCACATCACAGGCTCTCTTTCCATTTCCCCTGAAAACTGGAACATCCGGTTGTTGGGGACTTGGCAGAGGCTACCGCATGAGCAACACGTTTCCCATGAGGACCTATAAGCTCGGCCCATTATATTTTCCGCAAATTAGACTTTTTGTCCCCCACCAAACTTTGAACAAGAATATCTCCTTTCCCTTTTGAGCTATTGTCATGAAATGTTTTCTCTCTGTCATTAATCCAGGAAACATAAGTTTGAATAATTGTCACTAACTGGCCCAAGGGTGGGCACTGGATCATTTGTTGAAGACAATTCTTTTCACAAAACTACGATCATGTGACTGCAAAAGCTTCATTAAGGGTATGAATAGACCAGAAACATACACACACTCGCTCTTTATCACACAAAATCTCTCTCCCTCTCCATATTAATAGCCTCACAGGGAAAAAGATAATCTATCCATTACCGTGTTATGATAAGCGTTAGGAGAAAAAAAATGCTAAATAATATACTTGTAGGGTTATTAACATACAGACAGCACCAGACAGCATCGTCATGGTACAATATGTGTGCCGAGTGTGTGTACACAGGAGTACGCATAGGGAAATCACTGAGGTAGACGTAGTCATACAACACATGGCATGATTATTGAAATGTTATGGTCGCACAGCCTATTACAAGACAAAAGGAGTTATGCGAACAGAAAGGCTGTCATATTTAATGATTTTAAAGCAGTTATCAAAGGGCAACTATGAGTATCTGGGATTCAAAATATACAATATTGTTAGGCTTGTAATACATGTGTCAATATGTATTTATTTCTTTAAACAGAAAGTTATGTTTTATATGCATTTACTGTACAAGTCTAATAGTTTCGATTTAAGTGATATTCATGCAACTTTACAAAATATATCATTAGTTCTTCAGCATAAGTCATTATTTTCTTGATTTGTTTTTATTTTATTTATTGAACTTATTTAATCAGGGGAGCCCATTGAGAAATGGGTCTCATTTTCAATGGTGCCATGAGGACAACAAATTCAAAACAAACATATATGTTTTTTTACTACAATTTCAACACCACAATACATTTTCACATTTAATCAAAACAAATGCAATTCTTATTTAACAAATTCAACAGACTCCCAAAGCGATGGGCACTATGGTAGACGGCATCCGAAAGTTTAAGAGTAGTGGCTGCTGCATTCTGGTAAAATGTGTTACCATAGTCAAAAACTGGCAGGAAAGTTGACCGTACAATCTGCTTCCTGCTGTTTAGGGAGAGGCAAGATCTATAAAAGAAGCCCACTTTAACCATTTACACTGGTGGGAATATGCCTACAGTGCCTTCAGAAAGTATTCAGACCCCTTGCTTTTTCCCAATTTTTTTTATGTTACAGCCTTACTCTAAAATTGATTAAATAAAACAATGTCCTCAGCAATCAACACACAATAGCCCATAATGACAAAGCGAAAACAGGTTAAGAAATGTTTGCAAAATACCTTATTTATATAAGTAATCAGACCCTTTGCTATGAGACTAGAAATTGAGCTCGGGTGCAACCTGTTACAATTGATCATCCTTGAGATGTTTCTACAACTTGATTGGAGTCCAACTGTGGTTAATTAAATTGATTGGACATGAATGGGAAAGGCACACACCTGTCTATATAAGGTCTTACTGTTGACAGTGCATGTCAGAGCAAAAAATCAAGCTATGAGGTTGAAGGAATTGTCCATAAATCTCAGAGACAGGATTATGTCGAGGCATAGATCTGGGACAATTTCTGCAGCATTGAAGTTCCCCAAGAACACAGTGGCTTCCATAATTCTTAAATGGAAGAAGTTTGGAACCACCAAGACTCTTCCTAGAGCCGGCCGCCCAGCCAAACTGAGCAATCGGGGGAGAAGGGCCTTGGTCAGGGAGGTGACCAAAAACCCGATGGTCACTCTGACAGAGCTCTAGAGTTCCTCTGTGGAGATGGGAGAACCTTCCAGAAGGACAACCATCTGTGCAGCACTCCACCAATGAGGCCTTTATGGTAGAGTGTCCAGACAGAAACCACTCCTCAGTAAAAGGCACATGACAGCCCACTTGGAGTTTGCCAAAAGTTCACCGTCCAACAGAACAACGACCCTAAGACAACACAGGAGTGGCTTCGGGACGAATCTCTGAATGTCCTTGAGTGGCTCAGCCAGAGCCAGGACATGAACCCAATCGAACATCTCTGAATAGACCTGAAAATAGCTGTGCAGCAATGCTCCCCATCCAAACTGACAGAGCTTGAGACGAACTACAGAGAAGAATGGGATAAACTCCCCAAATACAGGTGTGCCAAGCTTGTTGCGTCATACCCAAGAAGACTCGAGGCTGTAATCGCTGCCAAAGGTGCTTTGACAAAGTACTAAGTACACGGTCTGAATAGTTATGTAAATCTGATACTTCAGTTTTTTTTTTTACTGTTTTTCCTTTGTCTTCATGGGGTATTGTGTGTAGATTGATGAGGGGAAAACACGATTTAATCTATTTTAGAATAAGGCAGTAACCTAACAAAATGTGGAAAAAGTCAAGGGGTCTGAATACTTTCCAAAAGCACTGTATATGGATAGGGCTAAATTTAAATGTTTCTTGAAGAGAATTATGAAATCCATAACCATGGTAGCTAAAGAAAGGGAAGAGTTTGGAGATAATGGGGAAATTAGATCAAAAGGTGAGTACACAACAGTTCATCTGACAAGACTGAATCCAACCAATCCAACCTTTTGATTTTATGTGCATTTTATATTTACTGTACTTTTTGCCACTTTTGTTGATAAAGGAATCTGAAAATACTTTGGATACATTCAGTAACATAAGGCTATTCCTGGAAAATGTGGGGTAGGTGCAGCATAAGACAAAAACATGGTTTGAGTGAGAGGACTAACTGGTGTCTCCAAGTGGCCACACACTTCTTCACAATGTGCACAGTTCCTGAGCAATTTCAATGGACTTTTATGACTCAAAGAAGAGTCTTCAACTATAAGGGATGGATCAACATTTACAGAATGGTACCTGGAAGAAGATGGGGGAGGGTCATGCTCCTTCAATTTCAGTCAAGGGAAAGGTTTAGTACTTTTTTAATCTAGGCCAGGGGAGGGTCATGTAATTTGTAATGGATGAAATGTCAATATTTCTCAGTGTTTTATAATTACTTGCTTATAAGGCTATATATTGGTGTGTGCCTGATGCTGCCCCTCATCTCTGATTCTCTGCTGGGCATACACTATCAAGTGTGCCTATCGGACATTTAGTGTGGTTTCAATCAAATGATCCATAGCCTATAGGCAAATAGACTACAAAGTACATGCTCGGAGAAGCACAGAGCAAAGTTACATTTCTAAGATAGCTGCTGGGATGGTGTAAATAAAACTAGGCTTCCAACTCACACCCTCAAACATGTAGATCCCCTGAACGCAGCTCACTTTCCAGCCCACTTTCCAGCTCACACTATCAAACACCTAGATCCCCTGAACGCAGCTCACACTCCAGATCCCAATCACCGGAATTCTAATCACCTGTTCACACACCTGTATGTCATTATCACACACTATTTTGTTCAGTTCTTTGCACCCCATCACTGTGAGATATTGTTTGTTTTGTGAAACACGTCTTTCAGAGCGCTGTGTTTCCTGTGATTTACTCCTCCCGTGTATGACAGTTTTTGCTTGCCTCACTAATGACACCTTTTTGCCTATTCCCTGCATGTACTTTAGCCTATTGGATTTCCTGTTATCTACCTATTGCCTGATCTCCTGGACTACGTTTACAAGCCTTTTCCCTGCCTGTACTGTTGCCCTTTTGGACCCCTTGTGTATGACCTTCTGCCTCCTCCTGTGGTCCTTTGCAATAAACACCTGCTGCGCCTGTCACGTCTGCTCCCGCTCTTCCCTTCCTGCATCACACCCTCCTGCCATCCATCACTCACACCTGCCCTCCCTCGTCACTCGCATCAGCGTTATTGGACTCACCTGGACTCGTCACATGTTCTTTTCCTCCCCTATATTTGTATGTTCCCTTGCTCTGTTCCCCGCTGCTGCATTGTATTGTTTTTGTCTTTTGAATTTGTTTCTGACGCTGTTCCTGTCTCGTTTCTGTCCGTTATAATTAAATGTTTTACTCCCCGTACCTGATTCGTCTCTCCAGCGTCATTCCATGTGACAGAATGCAGCAGCCAACATACGAAGCATCGGGGAGTACTGGCGTTCCGGTTGGAATGGTGGCAGCGGCTCTAGGTCGCCCCCGATGGAACCGGGGAAGCCTAGCCAGCTCATCTGGCTTTCACGCCCTAGCTGGCTTGAGAGGTTTCCTTGCTCCGGTTGGCTCGGAGGGCGTCCATCCCACGTCGGGCCTCAGACGGATCGTAGTTCTTGTTCGCCCAGCTGGTCCAGGAGTTTTTGTCTTTTGTTTTGTTGATGACATCGGGGTGGATCCCGCCGCCGATGGAACCGG
This sequence comes from Salvelinus alpinus, assembly GCF_045679555.1. Lineage (NCBI taxonomy): Eukaryota > Metazoa > Chordata > Actinopteri > Salmoniformes > Salmonidae > Salvelinus > Salvelinus alpinus. The sequence continues at coordinate 49,561,565 of NC_092090.1, forward strand.
GGGTGCCTAAGCCAACCCGTCAGGCTTTCACGCCCTGGCTGGCTCGAGATGTTTTCCTGTCTCTGCGCCTTCCCATCCCACGTCAAACTCCACTGGATCATCGGGCTCCCCTTCTGCTGCGGGATCGACAGGCTCTCATGCCTCAGCCAGATCGTCAGGCTCTCATGCCTCGGCCGGCTCGCCAGGCTCTCACACCCCAACCGGCTTGTCCAGCACCCATGTCTCGGCCGGTTCGCCCAGGTGGAACTCCGGGTGGCGTCCCAAGAGGGAGGGGTACTGTCACGTCTGCTCCCGCTCTTACCTTCCCCTGGCGCTTGAGAGAGCCAGATTACCCTGCATCACACGCTCCTGCCATCCATCACTCACACCTGCCCTCCCTCGTCACTCGCATCAGCGTTATTGGACTCGCCTGGACTCGTCACATGTTCTGTTCCTCCCCTACATTTGTCTGTTCCCTTGCTCTGTTCCCCGCTGCTGCATTGTATTGTTTTTGTCTTTTGAATTTGTTTCTGACGCTGTTCCTGTCTCGTCTCTGTCCATTATAATGAAATGTTTTACTCCTCGTACCTGCTTCGTCTCTCCAGCGTCATTCCGCGTGACAGCGCCCTGCGCTTGAAACCAGGTCTCTGTCTCCCCTCGTGTTCATTACATTGCCAGGGATGTAGTGCTGCTGTAGTGTGGTGGAGCAACGCTCCCTCGCTTTTTTTTCAATTTGGGAATACACGGAGCTGTTAAAAATATTTGTGGAAAATGAATTCTGATAAATTCTAAATTATATTTAATTACAACAAAAATTCCATGAAAATGATAGAATGACAAACTGAATAAATATGTAGGCTATAGCAGCCTATAGGTAAATAGTGGGTTCTTCCTCGTCTTCCGTCTCTCTCTGGCAGTGGTGTGAATGATGAATAACTGTAGTTGTGTGTGCAGAGGCTTGTCGGTCAGAGGCTTGACCACTTTGAGCAGGCCAACTCTGACATGAGAAACACAGACAAACTATCAGGGGTTGCTAAAACGGCTGTCCTCAAAACAGTTTATGGACTTGGGGCTCATGTAGGCCTATGACACACTTGAACTCGCCCTACTAGTGCTAAGTTTACAGAAATGTACCACCTCTATTGCCCTGGCCTGCTCTGGTCATGCTGATCAAAACCCTTTTTTGTGCTGCCTAACCAATGCTGTGCTGTGTGGGCCTACAGTGGCAGTTCAGGAGGAGAGTCAAATTATTGTTTTGTTAAGGCCTAGTCCAAAAAATTAAATATCTTTTGTGCAGACTAGCCTATGTTCTGTTTCAGAAAGAGAGCAGGAAGATGAGAAGGAGTACCGGAGGTCAACTTTGATAGCTTGCTACTACTATACTGAACAAAAATATAAACGCAACATGTAAAGTCTAGGTCCCATGTTTCATGACCTGAAATAAAAGATCCCAGAAATGTTCCATACACACTTTTGTTATTTCTCTGAAATGCTGTGCACAAATGTGTTACCATCCCTGTTAGTGAACATTTCTCCTTTGTCAAAATTATCCCTCCACCTGACAGGTGTGGCATATCAAAGAAGCTGATTAAACAGCATGATCATTACACAGGTGCACTTTGTTCTGGGGACAATACAAGGCCACTCTTAAATGTGCAGTTTTGTCACATGCAACTGGCATGCTGACTGCAGGAATGTCCACCAAAGCTGTAGCCAGATAGAGAAATTAACATTCAATTACCACAAGCTGTCTCCAATTTCATTTCAGAGAATTTGGGAGTACGTCCAACCAGCCTCACAACCGCAAACCACATGTAACCATGCCAGCCCAGGACCTCCACATCCGGCTTCTTCACCTGCTGGATTGTCTGAAACTGAGCAGTATTTCTGTCTATAATAAAGCCCTTTTGTGGTAAAAAAAACAACTAATTCTGATTGGCTATGCCTGGCTCCCCAGTGGGCGGGCCTGGCTACCAAGTGGGTGGGCCTATGCCCTCCCAGGCCCACCCATGGCTGTGACCCTGCCCACCCATGGTTGTGACCCTGCCCAGTCATGTGAAATCCATAGATTAGGTCCTAATGAATTTATTTCAACTGACTGATTTCCTTATATGAACTGTAACTTTGAAATTGTTGCATGTTGCGTTTATATTTTTGTTCAGTATATCATTTAATTCAATAAAAACAATGTTTCTTGTCCATGATGTATTTATCAGAGTTATTGACCGAACAATGTGCCAGATTTCAGTAACTTACGTCGGTGGTGCTGAAATTTGAAGCAGAAATCGTGCCAAAATCAATCGGAAATGGACAGCTCATGATGCTGAAAGTAGGCAAATTTAAATTAGCATAATTAATTTCAACATCTTCATTTTAATTCGACTTTACTAAGAACAAGAGGGCTTGGTTGTGAAGAAAAATGCATGTCGTTTCTTTGACATTCAGTGGCTGAGCTACAAGGAGGAGGGAAAAGGAGGGAAAAAAGGACTTTATTTGGGAAGTCATTTTTGTAATTGTTTTGTAATTCTGTCACTATCAATTGACTAAGCTATTCACTTTCTGTAAAATAGATGTTTAAACCCAGACAGCTTTTAAGGAAACACGTACTCTCATTGGGTTAAGGAAGAAGAGTAGCCAGCAGTTAAAGCTTAAATTTTTTCTGTGTGAGTTGGTCTACTGTCCGTCATGGAAAGGTAGGCCTAATTTTCGAAAATACCATGCTCAGATTCCTAATCATGTCTCAGATTAAATTATTTTCAAACAGGGACAGTCTCGCTGCAAACAAGACACACTGATTTTTCATTACATAAATATAAGATGAACACGTAGGCCTATCGCTGTCCATTCTTAGTCTGTAATTTTGGTAGTTTGTGTGTTATTAAAAAAGATTCTGCTAATATGTAAAATGGGCAGTCAAATCATACCCACCTGCTCCAGATTGTGATTGCGTAAACAACAGTAATTGTGTGCTGGCGGGGATGCGGGGTTGTGTTCCAAACGAAACAGCTACAAGTGTTCTATTGCTTATATAACCAGCTAATAAAATATGATCTTACAGTGTTAGCCATTCACAAGGCAATTCAGAGAAACGGATCATCATTTTGGTGCGCAAAGAAAGGAGTCATGAGCGCAAGTTTCTTAACAATTAACACATTCTGTTCAGAACAACCCAGGGTATGACAACATGTAATCTTGTAACTGTACATCAAACATAGTGATCATAAACATTGAAAATGTATATGAGTTTTATGAAATGGAGAGGTCAAGTACACATTTGGACTCACAAGTGTTTGGCTTGCTTGAATGACATCAAAGTTTTTCAAAATACATTGAATCATCTTAATTTATAGCATCTCTCCAAAAAATGTAAATATGCAAAAGTTGCCCAATTAGCGGGAGGGAAATCTGACACAGCGGTTGCATTAAGAACAAGTGTATCTTTAATTCTATGTAAAACATGTATTTTTCATCAAAGTTTATGATGAGTATTTATGTTATTTGACGTGGCTCTCTGCAATTTCTCCGGATAATTTGGAGGCATTTCTGAACATGGCACCAATGTAAACTGAGGTTTTTGTATATAAATATTAACTTTATCGAACAAAACATATATGTGTTGTGTAACATGAAGTCCTATGAGTGTCATCTGATGAAGATCTTCAAAGGTTAGTGATTCATTTTATCTCTATTTCTGCTTTTTGTGACTCCTGTCTTTGTCTTTGGCCGCAAAAATGACTGTGTTTGTCTGTGATTTTGCGGTGACCTAACAATCGTTTGTGGTGCTTTTGCTGAAAAGCCTATTTGAAATTGGACACTTTGGTGGGATTAACAAGATTACCTTTAAAATGGTATAAGATACATGCATGTTTGAGGAATTTTAATTATGAGATTTCTGTTTGAATTTGGCGCCCTTCACTTTCACTGGCTGTTGTCATATCGTCCTGTTAACGGGATTGCAGCCATAAGAAGTTGACTTTCCTAGTTAAATAAAGGTTACACTATGAGCCTAACATTTCTACACCCTAATTGTACAATTGTAGTCTGGCCAAAACCCAAACGAAGATTCAGATTCAGTGAAAATAAAAATCTTATTGATTTATCAAGACCAGTCCCCATGCTTGTCTCAGAGCAGCGTGAAACGGTGCTATAATAGTTGTGGGCTATTGCTTCAAGTCCTATTGCTTCTAACTTCAATATGCTCTTTAAATAAATAAGACCAACACCACTTTAAACAGCACATTACTCAACACTAGTGAGACTCATGTCGCCTACGGTAGGCCTACAGTATATCGAAAAAATATGTGCTCTCCGCCAATAATGACATAAAAAGCCACCTCATGGGTCTCCCGGTGACGGCCGGCATCGAACCTTCATCTGTAGCAATGCATTTTTCACTGCGGGAGCCCCCATCCACTCGGGGGCCCCCATCCACAAACTATCAAAATACAGAGAGGTGTCGGTAAAGGTATTTGTCCTGCTAATAGCCGATAGTAGTGAGTAACTCAGCATTATGTAGGTGCCGGCTATATGACTGTGCTATCAACTTGATAATATATAACGGTATATTGGAGGTTATTTCGTTTTCAAAAAAACAAAAGTGAGCGATTGTAATCTGAATTAAGGTCAAAATAATATTTGTAAAGGCCAAAACATTTATGTTTTTAGAGGGAGAGAAAAGCTGGGCTAATTGTGAGCCGCCCATAAAGGCTAATAGCCATAATGGCGCCGTACAACGTGACCGTGTGTGTTTGAAAAAGTATTTTCCAGTAAGCAACAATTTGTTTGCCTTCAGACAACTTTGTGCCAATATTTCTGTAATATTTATTCCCATAGTAATTCATTATGGATCCATAACTAAATAAACATCGGCATTTTGAAAGAGTATTTTTATCATTATTTTATTAATGAAAGCATAAAAGATGGTGAGGAAGAAATACAGTACAGTATATGCTTTTACACTTGGATAATAAAGCATTTTAAAGATATAAGCCACCTGCATTTGTTTATTAGGCTACAGCAGACCAGCATAACGGTCCGGATGGCCCTTGCTGTGCCTGGTGAGCAGTTGGTCAAGTTCTGTTGTCAGAAGAGGAATGGAAATGTCAGGGTGAACAGACGACGTGATGAACCCACCATGTATGTTCAATCAATCAATTTTATAAAGTTATTTTTACATCAGCCGATGTCACAAAGTGCTATACAGAAACCCAGCCTAAAACCCCAAAAAGCAAGCAATGCAGATGTTGACTCAACCTGTCGGCAGAGCTCACAGGTGTGCCTAGCATGGATTGTGACTCCATCTCGTTCCTTGCCCTCTTCAATGCGTCATTCTCCGCCTGTCTCTCCACCAATGCCGCCTGGCTCTGGACCAATGCATCAGCTGTCTCCCGCGTCTCTTTCCCCTACGATAATGTTTCTCTTTCTGCTGGTCTGGCTTCAATGATTCGATCTCGGTCTTCAAAGTTTGAATCTGATCCATGTGCACCTTCAGATGAGCAAAATGGTACCGCCCTGAGGGCCCATCGATTACAGTGGCCTATGATAGGAACGGTAGATCAATTAAGAATTAAAAGTGACTCCAACACACAAATGCTGCGTACACATTTTAAGAATCTAGCAAAACTGCTTTCTTGGCAACCATGTGTTTTTTTTCGGTGCGGGCCGCTGTCCAGCCCTTTGTCCACTGATCTCCACGGATGGTTGTTGGCATGTTTGTATGCTCTGCAAAAACACATTCACGTTTTTAGTACAAAATGTTTTTTATTTGACTATCAATTTTATAACACAGTATGCCTACACATTGATAGGCTATATACATTTATTTTTAAAGAAAATGCACTGAAACCAAAATACCTTTAGTTTTGGTGATGCTCTCAATTCTGGCTCATTTTCAAGTCCTCTCGTGGTTATGGTCCTAACCCTGGAATGTAGGCCTTCAGTAGCGCCGTAGAAAGAAGCTGGCTTGATGAAAACGATGTCTATTTCATCTGTTCTCTTTGGTCGCAATGTCATTTTTTGCAGGTAGGGGGAGGGATGTTCACACCTATATTAGCCGGGCTATAAAGAGTATTGTCCTGCAAATCGGGCAACAAGGGTTTGAAAACCTGTTTTCAAAATGCCACCAGCTGTCCACTACTGTAAATAAAAACACAGGATCTTGTTTACATTCTTTATTGTAACCACAATGTCACCAATAATTTGTATCTACCTTTCCAATTACTTTTACAGTTTACAAATGTGTGCTTTACGTTCAATTTTTCGTTAAATCCAGTTCGGATTTATGTATAACATTTGAGTGACGCCTTTAGTGAGAGGTCTAATGCTTTAATATTTAATAATATCTGCCCTCCGAATTCATATGTAAGGGGCATTTTTCATGCCATTATTAGTTATTGTTTTAGTTTGAACGTGCAGACTGGCACTAGCAGCGGGAATGTTTCCCTAGTCAGCGCTATTATTAGTGCAATGCCCCTTAGTGTTGCTCCATGCTACCCATTGTGGCTGGGTGGGGGTCCACACCCCCTCCTCCCTTCCCCATAGACTATGTTAGTCTTCTGTGCGCAGCTCTGCGGCTCATCCCATGCCCCCTGCCCTCGTGCCTTGAACCTTGCGCGCCCACCGTTGTTTCAGTGGATACAGCTGGAGAACTGCAAGGCAATCCCATTGTGCGCCACTCGGGAGCCATGACCAATATATATACTGTCCTGCTAATAACAGGGTTAATAATATATCTGCGAGAATATCCAAGGGGCTTTTATATAATTCTAAATTAATAATCTTTATTTTATTTTAAATAACAATATTTTGGAGATGATTTCATTTTCAAATAACGTAAAATGAGCGAGAAAAAGGCCATTCTTGAACATGGGGTGAGAGATTGTTACTCATTTGTAAATAAAGCCAGTTTGTTATTTAGAATTATTTATGTTTTTAGAGGGAGAGAAACAAAAAACCTACAGTCATCTTAAGGGTCTTCCAGTCAAGGCCGGCACAGGTATTGAATGTCACATCACCCCGGCAACACAGCTTGCACTGCTATGCAGTGTCTTAGACCAATGCGCCATTCAGGCTCTGTACAACGTGATTGGTTGGGAGTGGGCTACAGTACTACAGTAAGAGCAAAATAATCCTGCACAATTATCAGTTTCTATTTAGGTTTATGTCACCCATTCATTGTCAGTTACAGACATGGTAGGACCCAAAAGCATAATCAGTGCTCTAACTCCCCCTTGCGTTACTCTGGCGCAATGAAGTAGTTATGTAGGGTACCGTACTAAACCACAAATTACCTCTAAATCCCGCAGCATAATCGCAAAACATTTAGTGGAGCAACCACTGTACAAGAAGCCTGAACCAGGCCTATTTCAGTCAACCTTTGAATGTGATGGTCAACAGTGTTGAAGGCCTTGGAAAGGTCTATAAGGCAGCATAATTATTTTTATGATGTAAGAAATGTAACACATCTGAAACAGCCTAGCAGCTGATACGGTGCTATGTCCAGGTCTAAAACCAGACTGGTGCACATTAAGAATAGAGTGAGAGGTTAAAAAAGTTATTGGCTGAGAGTTGGCCAGGGATGATAAAACTTTGTAATGGCAAAATCATTTGGAAATTGGACGATAGTTATCTACAGCGCCTTCAGAAAGTATTCACACCCCTTGACTTTTTCCACATTTTGTTGTGTTACAAATTGGGATTCAAATTGATTTAGTTATATTTTCTTCTCATCTAACTACACAAAATACTCTGTCAAAGTGCAAGATTTTTATAGATTTGTTTTAGAATAATGCTAAATAAAACACTAATATACAGAATCTTGATTAGATAAGTATTCAACCCCTGAGTCAATACATGTTAGAATCACCTTTGGCAGTGATTTTTAACCTCTTGGGTAGGGGGCAGTATTTTCACCTCCGGATGAAAAGAGTGCCCAAAGTAAACTGACTGTTACTGAGGCCCAGATTGGTAGATTTGGATAGAAAACTCTAAAGTTTCCAAAACTGTTAAAATAATGTCTGTGAGTATAACAGAACTGATATGGCAGGCAAAAACCTGAGAAAAATCCATCCAGGAAGTGGAATTATTTTCATGTGGCTGTTTTTCAACTCAATGTCTATAGAGAATCCAATGGGTTAGGATCCGATTGCAGTTCCTATGGCTTCCACTAGATGTCAGTCTTTAGACATAGTTTCAGGCTATGTCGACGAGTAAACAGCCATTTTGATCAGAGGACAGGGGAACTTTGCAGACCTGATTCGCACCGTTTGTTATTTTTCCTTTCTATTGAAAACGGTATTGTCCGGTTGAAATATTATTGATTATAAAGACAAACAACCTGAGGATTAATTATAAACATAGTTTGACATGTTTCGACAAACTTTACCGGTACTTTTAGTATGTATTCGTCTGTCTGCTGTGACCGCCTTGGAGCCATTGGATTACTGAACAAAACTGAGTTTTTGGGACATAAAGAGGGACTTTATCGAACATTTACTGTGTAACTGGGAGTCTTGTGAGTGCAACCATATGAAGATCAAAGGTAAGTGATTCATTTTATCGCTATTTCTGACTCCTCTACCTGGCTGGAAAATGCTTGTATGCTTTTGTGTGCTGGGCGCTGTTCTCAGATAATCACATGGTATGCTTTCGCCTTAAAGCTTTTTTGAAATCACACACAGCGGCTGGATTAACAAGAAGTTCATCTTTAAGCCGATGTATAACACTTGTATGTTTTATTAATTTTTATGAGTATTTGTTTTATGAGTATTTCTGTTTTTGAATTTGGCGCTCTGCAATTTCACCAGATGTTGGCCAGGTGGGACGCTAGTCCACATACCCTAGAGAGGTTTTAAGTAAGTCAAAGAGCTTTGAACACCAGGATTGTACAATATTTGGCCATTATTCTTATTTAAACTCGTCAAGCTCTATCAAGTTGGTGGTGATCATTGCTAGACAGCCATTTAAGTCTTGCTATAGATTATCTAGACAATTTAAGTCAAAACCGTAACTAGGCCACGCAGGAACATTGTTGTCTGTAAGAAAACCTTGAGTTTTAGGTTATTGTCCTGCTGAAAGGTGAATGTCACCCAGTGGCTGTTGGAAAGCAGACTGAACCAGGTTTTCCTCTAGGAACTTGCCTGTGCTTAGCTCCATTCTGGGTGATGAGCATGAGCATATCCATAACATGATGCAGCCACAACCATGCTTGAAGATATGAAGAGTGGTGTGTTGGATTTGCCCTAAACATAATGCTTTGTATTCAGGACAACGATTACATTTCTTAGCCAATGTTTTTGCAAAATTACTTTAGTGCCTTATATCAAACATGATCCATGTTTTGGAATATTTTGATTCTGTAAAGACTACCTTCTTTTCACTCTGCCATTTAGGTTAGTATTGTGGAGTAACTACCATGTGAATGATCCATAATCAGTTTTCTCCTATCACATTCATTAAACTATAACTGTTTTAAAATCACCTCATTGTGAAATCCCTGAGCAGTTTACTTCCTCATCGGCAACTGATTTAGGAAGGACGCCTGTATCTTTGTATTGACTGGATGTATTGATACACCATCCAAAGCGTAATTAGTAACTTCACCATACTCAAAGGGATATTCAGTGTCTGCTTTTAAAATTTTTACAGAGTCCATGCAACTTATGACTTGGTCAGCAAATTTTTACTCCTACTCGTATTTAGTATTTAAAAATGTCTAAAAACAAAATTCACATTTTCACACGCAAAATCTCAATTTAATACATTTCAAATTCGGGCTGTAACACAACAAAATTTGGAAAAAGTAGGGGATTATACCAGAAAATATTGTCAAGTAAAACATATAGGTCAATGGCTCTACAATAAATTAGGGCAGAGAGCTGCAGTAAGAACAGATCAAGTGAAACAGCTCCCATTTCTTTTTTTACATCAATCTTTAGCAAAGCACTTAGGACATCAGACATTAAATGGTTGAAACGAAAAGTATGTATGAGTCTGCATCATTCTCTACAATATGTTCTGAGGTAACCTAATCCAAGGAACATATTTGCTGAAGCTTGTTGTTAGGTCTTGTAGAGATGTGACAGCGCGGTTGACCAACTCACTATTTGCGAAGACTTTGTCCATGTACTGCATGCTGCCTGTCATCGAGTCACTTCCCCTGTCATGGATGATCCGGTAGGACAGTTAAGTGAACAGCAGCAAGCCGGTCACTGGTCTCAAAGGGGGAAACTGTTGAAGTCTCCGGTGAATTCATCGGCAGTGTTGATGAGTTTAAGTCTTCTGTGCTAGAGGAGCCTTCAGGTCCATGTTTGCCAGGAGGGCTACTTGTCTTGTATCAGGCAGAGCCTGTGAACTATAATGTTCTGATGAAGAATGGGACAGAGCATGATATTACACTCGCACCAAAAATAGTCATTGCAGATGTATGTGCAGTGGAATGGGTCAAAACTATCAATGGAAGAGAAAGAGAAACTGTACAAAATTGTCATGACGAAACCCCAGAGACAGTCATCTATCTGTGTTGAACAGTCAACTTTTCAGTCGTCTGACTTTCATTTTGAATATTTGCCAGCTGCATCTTAATTCTGCGAACGTGTGATTAAGAGACTGATCGAAAGGTCCCAGATGCTTTCTCCAAGCATGATTTTGATATAGGGCATATATCTGGAGGGAAACATAGGATCAACGTGTCAACTGATGTGCCTTTCAAGCAGCGTACTCTTTGTGTGTCCCCAGACGATTTCAATGATCTGAAGCAGCACCTTTGAGCTAATTGAAGGAATCTGATATCTCCTATGCTTCTCCCATTGTGCTTGTAAGGAAGAAGAATGATGCCTTAAGGATGGTTGTAGACTATTGAAAGTTGATTGTCTTGACTGAACTGGAATAGAGGAGACCTTCAGCTTCTTGCTGCTTCCAAATGGTTCACTGTACTGGACTTGAAAAGCGGCTACTATCAGGTCGAGATGGAGGGCGATAAACCTAAAACAGCCTTTACCACTCTTTTTGGAAATTGGCAGTTCAAGATGATGCTGCAGGGATTGACCAATGCACCTGCTACTTTCCAATGGACGATGGAGAAGGTGATGGGCAGGGATAAACCTGGATGAAGCCATTGCTTTCCTTGATGACCTCATAATCTTTTCTTAGACGCTTGAGGAGCATGTCATTTCTGAGAGGGGAGTCGAGCCTGATGAAAACAAAGTGTCTGCATTCAAGACCTGGCCTGTTCCAAGGACCATAAAGGAAGTAAGGGCAGTCCTTGGTTTTTCTATATTACAGAAGGTTTGTTCAGAATTATTCAAGGATTGTGAGGCCACTGAATTATCTTCTAGTCAGAGATCCCTCCGTGAAGAAGAAAGGGCAGCCCATGAAGAGCCCACCACTCGCAGGACAATGGGATGATTGTTGCCAGAGAGCTTTGAGACCATCCTTGAGAGGCAGCACCTATTCTTGCATTTTCAGATTGGAGGATTTGATATACGCTTAATACTGATGCCAGCACTTCAGCCCTTGGTGCAACCCTGTATCAGATGCAAGATGGACAGATGTGGGTAGTAGCATATGCCAGCCAAAGTGAACAGAACTATCCGGCCCATAAGCTGGAGTTTCTTTCTCTCAAGTGGGCACTCACTGATAAGTTCCAGGACTACCTCAATGGCTGTGAATTTAGAGTGAGGAGAATAATGAGACTGAAGTCAACAGTGAGGGAGTTGACTGATGCAGATACCATAGTGGATAAGGCTGTCCTGGATGCAGCGTCACAGGTGCACATGGTGACAATCAACAATCAAGCAAGAATACTCACCTCATACATTCAAACACACATGATGAAGATGTAGATGCCAATAACACTGCCATGGTGGAAGTTCTTGAATCAGGAGAAAGAGCCGTACCACTGGATTTCGAAGAACCACAACAGTGGTCAGGTCAACCCTACTTGCCTGGGTTAACAGCAGCAGATTGGCATAAGCTTCAGCAGGAAGACCCACAACTCTTAGTGGTAATACGCTGTTTTGACGATGATGAGAAGTGAAAAACAAATGATGCAAGAGCCAACGGTAGTCAGGATAATGCTCAGAGAATGGGATATGTTTGTTCTCAGAGAAGCAGTGCTATTTTGAAAAGTTGGAGAACCTTTCTTCCAAATGGTAATATCCATAAGTCACAGGCAATGTGCTATAGAGGGTATCCATGAAGAAACAGGATACTTCCGTACTGAGAACTCTGGATCTTGCAAGGGCCTACTTTTACTAGCCTAGAATGGAGTTTGAAGTGGACAAGTGTAAAAAAAAGTCTGAGGTGCGTGTTGCGTAAGGATAGAGTGCAAAAATCTGCAAACCTAGTGAATATCAAAACATCTATACCCCTAGAACTAGTCTGTATTGATTCTCTCACTTGAACCTGACAATTCAGACACCAGAAACATCTTAGTAATGTCAGATCATTTTACAAAGTACTCTTTAGCTATCTCAACTATAGACCAAAATGCCAGACAGTAGCCAGAGCACTTTGGAACAATTTGACTTTACATTATAGATTTCCTCAGAGGAGTCATAGACCAAGGCACCAATTTTGTTGATATCAGAGTTATGTTCCATTGCTGGCGTCAAATCATGAACAACCCCTTACGTAATCCTATTGAGTGGTTCAAAAGGACTTTATTGGACATTTTAGGCACAATGAATGACGAGAGAAAAGAAGATTGGAGGCATTATGTGAAACCTCTAGTGCATACATGCACTTGCAGTGACAACAGGTGAGACTCCATTCTTTCTCATGTTTGGGCGACAAGCTTGGTTACCCATTGACCTTTGTTTTGGCCTGAGTTCAACTGGCAACAGTGCAACCATGCACCAGAACTACACTAAAAGGCTAAGAAGATGACTGAAGTACGCTTGCAAGTTGGCTGTGAAATCTGCAGAGAAGAGTCAGAGGGCCAACAAATGCAGATGGGACTCAAAAGCAGTGACAATTTTAGCATGTAAATCTTGGTGGGGCAAAAAAAAAGAAAGTTGGATGCATGCCACCAAAGCCACAACTGCCACGGCCGTTTAAAGGAGTGGACCAAGGCGCAGCGTTTTGAGCGTACATACTTGTTTATTTAACGATGTCGCCAACAAAACAAACGACACACGAAGCCAACGTAGTGCTCACAGGCAACTAAACATGGACAACTACCCACAAAACCAACATGGAAAATGGCGATAACGATAAACAGCTGTCTCTGATTGGGAACCCATTCAGGCCACCATAAACCTACATACCCCTAGACAATACAAAATCCCCATAGATATCCAAAAAAGCCAAGACAAAAAACCCTAGACAATACAAAAACTAAACAAACCACCCTTGTCACACCCTAACCTAACCAAATAATAAAGAAAGCAAATATAACTAAAGTCAGGGCGTGACAACACGAAACAACCCATGAATTGCACTACAACGGTGAGAAACGGTGTCCACAAACTGTTAGGGCCTACATAAAGCTGTCCCAACAGCAGTCCCAACATCTTAGCACTGCTACACCTGGCAATCAGCGGAGTCTGACAGCGAAACAATTAATCCAGCCTCATTTACTGCTTAAAAAAAAAAGATGGCTGATATTTTTTTATTTAACTAGGAAAGTCAGTTAAGAACAAATTCTTATTTACAATGACAACCTACCCTGGCCAAACCCAGACAACGCTGGGCCAATTATGCACCAACCTATGGGACTCCAATCACAGCCGGATGTGATGCAGCCTGGATTTGAACCAGGGGCTGCAGTGACACCTCTTGCACTGAGATGCAGTGCATTAGACCCTTGCGCCACTCGGGAGCAGATATGGCTGATTTGCTTAAACAAATATGGTTTCTAATCACAATTGAGATGTACAAACGATGGCATAAGGGGACAACAAGCGGATAAGAGACAATCCGTAATTTTGATTAAGACATTAATGAGAGAACTAGGACGGAGGAGGTCAATAGTATTTGTTTAGCACTTTTGAAATGTACAGCAACAGAATTCAGAATATGGGCCGTTCGTACAGTGTTCTCCCTGTACACCAGTCAGAACCGAAGGATAAATAAAGAGGGCATATAAGCAGACAATGAAAGCTCTTACAATATTTGATTATACAATTTCTCTAAAACAGGTTACATGTGCACCATCAAGTCAGAACAGTTTGGATGAAATTAAGGGGGTAAATAGACTAAATGATTAGGGTGAGGCACATGGGCTACTAACATCTTACTACACAACATTCACTTAGTATTACTTTTTTAGCTACAGTATACATATCTCCCTAGCATATTACATAATTTATGCCGCAACATACAATACCTTTTTGGACTCACCTTGTTGTGCTGTGCTCACTTGAACAGGAAGGTGGCACGGCGGTCCTTCGCGGGAAAATTTTGTCATCAAAGTCTGGCATTCTCTGGATTTATTGTGCTTTCAAAACAACTCGGGAAAAAATAGACGACGCCATTCATCTTCAGGTTGTTGCGCTAGAAAGAGGCTGGATTTACAATTCCCAATTTGGATGACCATTCAAAACGTATTTTCCCAGTCGGGGCTAGTTTATTCCTGACTTCCCAGTTGTCTTGAACTCACTGAAGTCAAGTTTTCGCAGTTCCGAGTTAACAGTGTTTTGAGCGTGGCACAAATCATGCTTCATTAACAGCCTGGCCAATGTTGAATGGTTATCATTTTAAACTTGGAAAAGAGCCCCTTAATCACAGATGTGTGACCACATAGCCACTGTCACTGTATCCTTCCAAACCACTCATTGTTGAATTTGCGATTTCCAACTTGTTGTGTAATGTTTTTGTCCAATGGCCGATGAGCACCGTTACATTTTATCTATAATTTATCTTCATTATTTATCTTCATATGACAAGGATTAAAAAGGGTTCACCAGTAGATTGTCGACTTCATTCATGATGATGTAGTTTTTGTAGGCCGGCCACTCCTGGGAAGATATACCACTGTTCCAGATTTTCTCCATTTGTGGATAATGACTCTCACCGTGGTTCGCTGGAGTCCCAAAGCTTTAGAAATGGCTTTGTAAAACATTCCAGACTGATAGATGTCAATTACTTTGTTTCTCATCTGTTCCTGAATTTCTTTGGATCGTGTCATGATGTCTTGCTTTTTGAGATCTTTTGGCCTACTTCACTTTGTCAGACAGGTTCTATTTAAGTGATTTCTTGATTCAACAGGTCTGGCAGTAATCAGGCCTGGGTGTGGCTAGTGAAATTGAACTCAGCTTTCCAAAAAATGTGATTAACCACAGTAAGTTCATGATTTAACAAGGGAGGGGCAATTACTTTCACATAGGGCCATGAAGGTTCGGATAGCTTTTTTCCCTTAATAAATAAAATCATCACTTAACTGCATTTTGTGTTTACTTGGGTTATCTTTGTGTAATATAAAAATTTGTTTGATGATCTGAAACATTTAAGTGTGACAAATGTGCAAAAAAATTAAAAAAATCAGGAAGGGGGCAAATGCTTTTTCACAGCACTGTATATACAGTGGGGAGAACAAGTATTTGATACACTGCCGATTTTGCAGATTTTCCTACTTAAAAAGCATGTAGAGGTCTGTAATTTTTATAATAGGTACACTTCAACTGTGAGAGACGGAATCTAAAACAAAAATCCAGAAAATCACATTGTATGATTTTTAAGTAATTAATTAGCATTTTATTGCATGACATAAGTATTTGATACATCAGAAAAGCAGAACTTAATATTTGGTACAGAATCCTTTGTTTGCAATTACAGAGATCATACGTTTCCTGTAGTTCTTGACCAGGTTTGCACACACTGCAGCAGGGATTTTGGCCCACTCCTCCATACAGACCTTCTCCAGATCCTTCAGGTTTCGGGGCTGTCGCTGGGCAATACGGACTTTCAGCTCCCTCCAAAGATTTTCTATTGGGTTTAGGTCTGGAGACTGGCTAGGCCACTCCAGGACCTTGAGATACTTCTTACGGAGCCACTCCTTAGTTGCCCTGGCTGTGTGTTTCGGGTCGTTGTCATGCTGGAAGACCCAGCCACGACCCATCATCAATGCTCTTACTGAGGGAAGGAGGTTGTTGGCTAAGATCTCGCAATACATGGCCCCATCCATCCTCCCCTCAATACGGTGCAGTCGTCCTGTCCCCTTTGCAGAAAAGCATCCCCAAAGAATGATGTTTCCACCTCCATGCTTCACGGTTGGGATGGTGTTCTTGGGGTTGTACTCATCCTTCTTCTTCCTCCAAACACGGCGAGTGGAGTTTAGACCAAAAAGCTCTATTTTTGAATCATCAGACCACATGACCTTCTCCCATTCCTCCTCTGGATCATCCAGATGGTCATTGGCAAACTTCAGACGGGCCTGGACATGCGCCTGCTTGAGCAGGGGGACCTTGTGTGCGCTGCAGGATTTTAATCCATGACGGCGTAGTGTGTTACTAATGGTTTTCTTTGAGACTGTGGTCCCAGCTCTCTTCAGGTCATTGACCAGGTCCTGCCGTGTAGTTCTGGGCTGATCCCTCACCTTCCTCATGATCATTGATGCCCCACGAGGTGAGATCTTGCATGGAGCCCCAGACCGAGGGTGATTGACCATCATCTTGAACTTCTTCTATTTTCTTCTATTTTCTAATAATTGCGCCAACAGTTGTTGCCTTCTCACCAAGCTGCTTGCCTATTGTCCTGTAGCCCATCCCAGCCTTGTGCAGGTCTACAATTTTATCCCTGATGTCCTTACACAGCTCTCTGGTCTTGGCCATTGTGGAGAGGTTGGAGTCTGTTTGATTGAGTGTGTGGACAGGTGTCTTTTATACAGGTAACGAGTTCAAACAGGTGCAGTTAATACAGGTAATGAGTGGAGAACAGGAGGGCTTCTTAAAGAAAAACTAACAGGTCTGTGAGAGCTGGAATTCTTACTGGTTGGTAGGTGATCAAATACTTATGTCATGCAATAAAATGCAAATGAATTACTTAAAAATCATACAATGTGATTTTCTGGATTTTTGTTTTAGATTCCGTCTCTCACAGTTGAAGTGTACCTATGATAAAAATTACAGACCTCTACATGCTTTGTAAGTAGGAAAACCTGCAAAATCGGCAGTGTATCAAATACTTGTTCTCCCCACTGTATCTATCTTTCGAGTTTAATTCGGGAGTGGGTAACTCGTTAATCAACTTCTTCCGTGGTGCCCCAAATTCCTAATGAGTTGATTGTTACATGATTCATTTAAGAGTAACAATTAAACATAGTTAGTTGATAAAATAAATAAAGGTCATCAGATTAATGATAGTCACTTCACGACAGCATTTTATCTGGGGGTTTTCTTTTCCTATGGCCATAGGTTTTTATTCTGAATCGTTGTATTATAAAAACACTGACCGGCCCATTCAACATCACCAGCTGTCATTATAGGAAGCTCTATGGTGAGAAACATCTCAGTCCCCAAGGAAAAAACTCTGTGCTACCCAGGAGCACAAGTACAGGACATAACAAGGCTGCTTCCGACTGTTCTACCACCAGCTGACACTGCTGTAGTCCATGTGGGGTCAAACAACAGCAGGAGGGCTAGCTCGGAACATTTGAACATAGATTTTAAAGAACTGATTTTATCATTAAAAGACTCCAAAAAACAGCCAATAATTTCAGGTCCAGTACCATCGTTGGGCCGCGGGCATGAAAGATTCAGCAGACTGCTGGCATTACAAATCTGGCTAAACGACTACTGTAGCTCTGCTGGAGTCACTTTTATTGATAACTTTGACACCTTCTGGAAATAGAAGATACTCTACAGGAATGACAGAGTCCATCCAAATCATCCTAGCTCCTGGACTCTGCGTTGAAACAATGACTGGTAAATGATCCAAGACCAGCTCAGGTAATCCCTACCATTGTGACAATGCGTCATCATAATGCTGCAAATGTACATGATCTTACGGGCATTAGCAAACACAATGCAAGTCATTTAACCCCTAATTGCACCGAATACATCTGTTTATCCTACAGCTATGGTAAACACTGAGGCGGTGTGCAATACTAGGAAGACCACTTTATGCAGCTCACCCTGCACTATCAGCTCCAATGTAAATAACATGAGTAAGTCTACCTCTGATAAGCTTCCCAGTAAAGCATTAAAAGCAATCAAGCAACCCAGAAAAGTGCTAAAAATAGCCCATGAAACAAGGTCTATGAAGTCAATAACTTTCTTGTAACAAATAACAATCATATTCTGACTATCTCTGAAACTCACTTAGATAATACCTTTGATGATACAGTGGTAGCAATACATGGTTATAACTTCTACTGAAAAGACAGAAATGCCAACGGAGGCGGTGTTGCGGTCTATATTCAGAACCACATTCCTGTAAAGCTTAGAGACGATCTAACGTTAAATACTGTTGAAGTAATATGGCTATAGGTTCATCTGCCTCACCTAAAGCCCATTCTTGTGGGAAGCTGCTATAGACCACCAAGTGCTGACAGTCAGTATCTGGATAATATGTGTGAAATGCTTGATAATGTATGTGATATCAACAGAGAAGTATATTTTCTGGGTGATTTAAATATTGACTGGCTATCATCAAGCTGCCGACTCAGGAAAAAACTTCAAACTGTAACCAGTGTCTGCAACCTGGATCAGGTTGTCATTCAACCTACCAGAGTAGTTACAAACAGCACAGGAATTAAATCATCAACATGTATTGATCACATCTTTACTAACGCTGCAGATATTTGCTTTAAAGCAGTATCCAAATCCATAGGATGTATTGATCACAATATAATAGCCATATTTAGGAAAACCAAAGTTCCAAAGGCTGGGCCTAATATAGTGTATGGAGGTCATACAAGAAGCTTTGTAGTGATTCATATGTTGATGATGTAAATAATATTTGCTGGCCTGTGTTGTGTAATGAGGAGCAACCAGACGCTGCACTTGATGCATTATTGAAATGACTTGTTCCAGTTACTAATAAGCACGCACCCATTAAGAAAATGACTAAAAACTGTTAAATCCCCTTGGATTGATGAGGAATTGAAACATGTAATGGTTGAGAGGGATGAGGCAAAAGGTATGGCAATTAAGTCTGGCAGCCCAACTGATTGGCAAATGTACTGCAAATTAAGAAATCATGTGAATAAACTAAATAAAAATAAACTACACTATGAAACAAAGATGAATTATATAAAGAATGATAGTAAAAAGCTTTGGGGCACCTTACATGAAATTTAGGGGAAAAAAGCCAACTCTGCTCCTTCATTTATTGAATCAGGTGGCTCATTCATCAAAACCCACTGATATTGCAAACTACTTTAATGACTTTGTCATTGGCAAGATAAGCAAATGAGATGACATGCCAGCAACAAACGCTGCCACTACACATCCAAGTATATCAGACCAAATTATAAAAGACAGGAATTGTACTTTTGAATTCCGTAAAGAGGTGAAAGCATTATTGATGTCTATCAACAATGACAAGCCACCAGAGTCTGACAATCTAGATGGAAAATTACTGAGGATAATAGCATATGATATTGCCCCTCCTATTTGCCACATCTTACATTTAAGCCTACTAGAGAGCGTGTGCCCTCAGGCCTGAAGGGAAGCTAAAATCATTCTGCTAACCAATAATTGTAAAGCCCCCTTTACTGGCTCAAATAGCCGACCAATCAGCCTGTTACCAACCCTTAGTAAACTTCTGGAAAAAATTGTGTTTGACCAGATACAATGATACTTTACAGTAAACAAATTGACAACAGAATTTCAGCATGTTTACAGGGAAGAACACTCAACAAGCACAGCACTTACACAAATGACTGATGATTGGCTGAGAGAAATTTATGATAAAATGATTGTGGGGGCTGTCTTGTTAGATAGACTTCAGTGCAGCTTTTGACATTATTGATCATAGTCTGCTGCTTGAAAAATGTATGTGTTATGGCTTCACACCCCCTGCTATAATGTGGACAAAGAGTTACTTGTCTAACAGAACAGAGGGTGTTCTTTATTGGAAGCCTATCAAATATAATCACGTTAGAATCAGGAATTCCCCAGGGTAGCTGTTTAGGCTCCTTGTTTTTTTCAAATTTTACTAACGACATGGGACTTTGAGTAAAGCCAGAGTTTCTATGTATGCGGATGACTCAACACTATACACGTCAGCTACTACAGCGACTGAAATGACTGCAACACTCAACAAAGAGCTGCAGTTAGTTTCAGAGTGGGTGGCAAGGAATAAGTTAGCCCTACATTTTTCTAAAACTAAAAAAATTGTATTTGGAACAAAACACTCACTAAACCCTAAACGTCAACTAAATCTTGTAAGAAATAATGTGGAAATTGAGCAAGTTGAGATGACTAAACTGCTTGGAGTAACACTAGATTGTAAACTGTCATGGTCAAAACCTATTGATGCAGTAGTAGCTAAGATGGGGAGAAGTCTGTCTATAATAAAGCGATGCTCTGCCTTAACAAGACTATCAACATGGAAGGCCCTACAGGCCCTAGTTTTGTCGCACCTTGAAAATTGTATAAACTGCCTTAATTTCGCTGGACCCCAGGAAGACTAGCTGCTGCTTTGGCAGCAAATACAGACTCATCCAAAACAATCTCAATTGGTTTGAGGTCGGGTGATTGTAGAGGCCAGGTCATCTGATGCAGCACTCCATAAATCTCCTCCCAACATAGCCAGGAGGTGTGTTGGGTCATTGTCCTGTTGACAAACAAATTATAGTCTCACTAAGCACAAACGAGATGGGATGGCATATCGCTGCAGAATGCTGTGGTAGCCATGTTGGTTAAGTGTGCCTTGAAATATAAATAAACCACCGACAGTGTCACCAGCAAAGCACCCCCACACCATCATACCTCCTCCGCCATGCTTCATGCTGGGAACTACAAAAGGGGAGATAATCCGTTAACCTACTTTGCATCTCACAAAGACACAGTGGTTGGAACCAAAAATCAAAAATTTGGACTCATCAGACCAAAGGACAGATTTCTGCCGGTCTAATGTCCTTTGCTCGTGTTTCTTGGCCCAAACAAGTCACTTCTTCTTATTGGTGTCTTTTGAGTTTCCTTGCAGAAATCAACCATGAAGGCCTGATTCACGCAGTCTCCTCTGAACAGTTGATGTTGAGATGTGTCTGTTACTTGAACTCTGTGAAGCATTTATTTGGGCTGCAATTTCTGAGGCTGGTAAGTCTAACTTATCCTCTGCAGCAGAGGTAACTCTGGGTCTTCCTTTCCTGTGGCGGTCCTCATGAGAGCCAGTTTCATCAAAGCGCTTGATGGTTTTTGCGACTGCACTTGAAGAAACTTTCAAAGTTCTTGAAATTTTCCGGATTGACTGACCTTCATGTCTTAAAGTAATG
This sequence comes from Salvelinus alpinus, assembly GCF_045679555.1. Classification (NCBI taxonomy): domain Eukaryota; kingdom Metazoa; phylum Chordata; class Actinopteri; order Salmoniformes; family Salmonidae; genus Salvelinus; species Salvelinus alpinus. The sequence goes on from NC_092090.1 coordinate 49,582,923, forward strand.
ATGGACTGTCATTTCTCTTTGCTTATTTGATCTGTTCTTGCCATAATATGGACTTGGTCTTTTACCAAATAGGGCTATTTTCTGTATACCACCCCTACCTTGTCACAACACAACTGATTGGCTGAAACGCATTAAGGAAAGAAATTCCACAAAACTTTTTTTCTTCTTTTTTTTTTTTTTTTTTTAAATTTTAACCCCTTTTCTCCCCAATTTTTGTGGTATCCAATCGCTACAATCGAAGCACAACCCAACCAAGCCGCACTGCTTCTTAACACAGCGCGCCTCCAACCCGGAAGCCAGCCGCACCAATGTGTCGGAGGAAACACCGTGCACCTGGCCCCCTTGGTTAGCGCGCACTGCGCCCGGCCCGCCACAGGAGTCGCTGGAGCGCGATGAGTCAAGGATATCTCTACCGGCCATACCCTCCCTAACCCGGACGATGCTAGGCCAATTGTGCGTCGCCCCACGGACCTCTCGGTCGCGGCCGGCTGCGACAGAGCCTGGGCGCGAACCCAGAGACTCTGGTGGCGCAGCTAGCTCTAGACCACTGCGCCACCCAGGAGGCCCCCACAAATTAACTTTTAACAAGGCACACTTGTTAATTGAAATGCATTCCGTGGGACTACATTATGAAGCTGGTTGAGAGAATGCCAAGAGTGTGCAAAGCTGTCATCAAGGCAAAGGGTGGCTACTTTGAAGAATCTCAAATATAAAATAAATTTTGATTTGTTTAACACTTTTTTGGTTACTACATGATTCTATATGTGTTATTTCCGAGTTTTGATGTCTTCACTGTATGTGTAACTGATAGGTGCACGCACACACACACACTTCATGTCAATGCTTTTTAATGTATGTAAATTGTAAAGTCTTTTATTTTGTCTGTAATGTCTTTTTCATTATGTGTCGAACCCCAGTACGACTAGAGGTCACCATTGGCGTCGGCTAATGAGGATCCAATAAATCAAAATCATACAGCCTACTTTGATAATCTTACCAAACCAGGCATGGAAGAATTCTTAGCATTTAAAACAGATGCTTTTAGCAAACATGTATCCCACTCACGTTGCCTTCCTAGGACCAAGGGCCCATGTTGGTCTGCCCATTTCTGAACACAGGCACTTAGATTGTAACTACTGGTGGTTAACACACACACTCTACTCTAATTAACACTAGAAACTTGATCTTGTAAATCAATTCTAATCTGCCCCCCCCCCCAAAAAAAGCTGTGTTAAGCTCCAACCCTGACTTTTCCTAAATGTTTATATTTTACACTGCTCATTTGTCAGAATTTTGAAATCACTAACATTAAAGTATTGAGCCTTTTTACCTGTTTTTTTTTCACACCTATTAATAACTAAATCTGCCAAGACAATGTGCTGTAGGACGTTGGTACACAGCAAGGCGCTAATGCGTCTCTCTCTCCTCACTGAATGAATGACAAATGTATAATTGGACACCTTACTTCACAATTGAATTCAATTAGGCCTAACTGAGTGATAAGGAGGGTAAATTAAGGAATTTAAGGAATACCTAGGATAGGATAAAGTAATCCTTCTAACCCCCCCCCCTCTTAAAAGAGTTAGATGCACTATTGTAAAGTGGTTGTTCCACTGGATATCATAAGGTGAATGCACCAATTTGTAAGTCGCTCTGGATAAGAGCGTCTGCTAAATGACTTAAATGTAAATGTAAATGTAAAGACGTTAATTTAATTCAGAACAACAATACTGTAATGATGAGTTTGTGTTATGCCTAATTATCAGCGTGGCGCTCATTTGAACAATTTGACCTTATGCTTTTTCTAGGACTTTGTAGAATCATCCAAAACATAGACTTGACTATCTAAAGACATAACTATTGTTGTTATTTGTATTTATTTATATATTTCCATGAATATTTATTTATGCAATTAATACTTTAGACAGTTTAGACACTATTTATCAAGCATTTATTTATCAAGTATGCTTTCGCACCTTGCCCGGCAACAGTCCCTAGTGGGTACTTTATGCTGAAAGGCCAGGTGGTTCTGGTGTGAACAGAACCCTCCATTCAGTAGGAATCATGATTAAGCTCATGTGCAGGTAAGAATGGTGATGGGGGACATCCTTCGTGAGGTCAGCTCATCCATTGATAACGTAGCCATGAACAGTTTTCCCTCTTACCTAGTGCCTATTACAATGGTGCATGATATATTGATAGTTCAGTTACAACACCTACCGCCAAACTACTACAGGTACCCTTAGCCTACAACCTAGGAAGTGGGATTCCCATCCATGTAGACACTCAGAACATCGAGGTGGGATTCTTGCTCACACTCCCCGTCATTGATGTGGAGAATATCTACAGGTTGAAAACTGTACTTAACACAGAGTTCTGGCAAGATAACACCTATGTGAAAATCAACACACCCCTGGTTGTAGCCTACCAGGAGGAAAGTTCAGATTTCGCGCAAATACTGGTCCGTCACCTGCTCGTGGACAATGCCTGACATTATTTTGTCCACGACCATGATCCTTGGTTTCATTGCCCTTGGTGTGTGTTAGGACAATTAGACAAGTGTCCTAATAGAGTCATTTATGATTTGTAGGGGTCCAGATTTTGCAGATCTTTCAGAACATCAGCTGACTGGATTTGGGAGAAGGAGAAATGGGGAAGGCTTGGGCGAGTTGCTGTGGGGGGTGCAGTGCTGTTGACCGGAGTAGGGGTAGCCAGGTGGAAAGCATGGCCAGCCGTAGAAAAATGCTTATTGAAATTCTCAATTATAGTGGATTTATCGGTGGTGACAGAGTTTCCTATCCTCAGTGCAGTGGGCAGCTGGGAGGATGTGCTCTTATTCTCCATGGACTTTACAGTGTCCCAGAACTTTTTTGAGTTTGTGTTGCAGGAAGCAAATTTCTGCTTGAAAAAGCTAGCCTTGGCTGTTCTAACTGCCTGTGAATATTGGTTTCTAACTTCCCTGAAAAGTTGCATATCACGGGGGCTGTTTGATGCTAATGCAGAACACCACAGGATGTTTTTGTGTTGGTTAACTTCTTGAGGGCAGGGGACAGCATTTTCACTTTCGGGAAAAATATCATGCCAAAATTCAACTGCTTGCTACTCATCTCCAGAATATAAGATATGCATATTATTAGTAGATTTGGATAGAAAACACTCTGAAGTTTCTAAAACTGTTTGAATCATGTCTGTGTGAATAACAGAATTTATGTAGCAGGCAAAACCCTGAGGACAAACCATTCAGAATTTGTATTTTTTTGATGTCACTGTCTTTTCAATGAGGTTTTTTAGAGACACCAGATTTCTAATGGACTTGCTTGCAGTTCCTACCGCTTCCACTGGATGTCACCAGTCCTTGGAAATCGGTTGAGGTTATTCCTTTGTGTAGTGAAGAAGTAGGGCTATCGTAAATGAGGGTCACATGAAGTAAATATTTTGAGAGAGTCACATTATGAAAAAAGTTGCGTCAGATTGTTTTCTTTTTGTATTGAACACAGATCATCCCGTCTTCAAATTGATCGATTATTAACGTTTAAAAATACCTAACGTTGTATTACCAAAGTAGTTTGAAATGTTTTGGTAAAGTTTACATGTAACTTTTGATATATTTTGTAGTAACTTGGCGAAAGTTGGAAGCTGTGTTTTTCTGGATGAAACGGTCCAAATAAATTGACATTTTGGATATATATCGACGGAATTAATCGAACAAAAGGACCATTTGTGATGTTTATGGGACATATTGGAGTGCCAACAAAAGAATTTCGTCAAAGGTAAGGCATGATTTATATTTTATTTCTGCGTTTTGTGTCGTGCTTGCAGTGATGAAATATGCTTGTCTCTTTGTTTACTTTTGTGCTATCATCAGATAATAGCATCTTATGCTTTCGCCGAAAAGCTTTTTTGAAATCTGACATGTTGGCTGGATTCACAACGAGTGTAGCTTTAATTTGGTATCTTACATGTGTGATTTAATGAAAGTTAGATTTTTATATCATGTTATTTGAATATGGCGCGCTCTATTTTCCCTGGCTATTGGCCGGTGGGACGTTTGCGTATTTAAAAAAAATAACCAGGCATCCTCTTCTGACGGGATGAGGTCAATATCCTTCCAGGATACCCGGGCCAGGTCGATTAGAAAGGCCTGCTCGCTGAAGTGTTTCAGGGAGCGTTTGACAGTGATGAGTGGAGGTCGTTTGAATGCTGACCCATTACGGATGCAGGCAATGAGGCAGTGATCGCTGAGATCTTGGTTGAAAACAGCAGAGGTGTATTTAGAGGGCAAGTTGGTTAGGATGATATCTATGAGGGTGCCCGTGTTTACGGCTTTGGGGTGGTACCTGGTAGGTTCATTGATCATTTGTGTGAGATTGAGGGCATCAAGCTTAGATTGTAGGATGGCTGGGGTGTTAAGCATGTCCCAGTTTAGGTCAGCTAGCAGCACGAGCTCTGAAGATAGATGGGGGGCAATCAGTTCACATATGGTGTCCAGAGCACAGCTGGGGGCAGAGGGTAGGCTATAGCAGGCGGCAACGGTGAGAGACTTGTTTGGAGGTGGATTTTTAAAAGTAGAAGTTCAAATTGTTTGGGTACAGACCTGGATAGTAGGACAGAACTCTGCAGGCTATCTCTGCAGTAGATTGCAACACCGCCCCCTTTGGCCGTTCTATCTTGTATGAAAATGTTGTAGTTAGGGGTGGATATTTCAGAGTTTTTGGTGGTCTTCCTATGCCAGGATTCAGACACGGCTAGGACATCCGGGTTGGCAGAGTGTGCTAAAGCAGTGAATAAAACGAACTTAGGGAGGAGGCTTCTAATGTTAACATGCATGAAACCAAGGCTATTACGGTTACAGATGTCATCAAAAGAGAGCGCCTGGGGAATAGGAGTGGAGCTAGGCACTGCAGGGCCTGGATTCACCTCTACATCACCAGAGGAACAGAGGAGGAGTAGGATAAGGGTATGGCTAAAAGCTATGAGAATTGGTCGACTAGGACGTTCAGAACAGAGAGTAAAAGGAGCAGGTTTCTGGGGGCGATAAAATAGCTTCAAGGTAGAATGTACAGACAAAGGTATGGTAGGATGTGAATACAGTGGAGGTAAACCTAGGCATTGAGTGATGAGAGAGATATTGTCTAGAAACATCATTGAAACCAGGTGATGTCATCACATGTGTGGGTGGTGGAACTGAAAGGTTGGATAAGGTATAATGAGCAGGGCTAGAGGCTCTACAGTGAAATAAGCCAATAAACACTAACCAGAACAGCAATAGACAAGGCATATTGACATTAAGGAGAGGCATGCTTAGCCGAGGGATCATAAGGGTCCAGTGAGTACTGAGGTTGGTTGGGGTCACGGCGATTCAGACAGCTAGCCGGGCCATGGGTAGCAAGCTGGCAGAAGATGGAGGTCTGTTTTTAGCCACCTCGTGCGTTTCCGTCGGTAGATTAGTGGGGTTCCGTGTGGTAGAGGGGACCAATCGAATTGGCAAAATAGTTATAGTTATAGTGGCCCAAGAAAATTGTCCGATAGACCTATTCAGATAGCAGCCGATAAGACAGCTAACGATTAGCGGGCCGCAGATGGGCGTTCAGGTTACGTTGCGACGGAGGGGCCAGTTGGGTAACTCCCTCGGGCAGATGACGTCGGTAGTCCAGTCGTGAAGGCCCGGGGGGGCTCCGCATCGGCAGCAAAACGGGTCTGGATAGGTGATTGTAGCCCAGGAGTGGCTGATGGAACTCTTCAGCTGGCTAGCTCCGGAATAATTTATGTTTGCTCCGGGACCGACGTTAGCCAATAGTCACTCGGGTAGCAGCTAGCTAGCTGCACGATCCAGGTGTAAATGTCCAGAGCTTGCGGTAGAAATCCGGGGATATGGAGAGAAAATAGGTCCGGTATGCTCTGGCCTGAGTCGCGTTGTACAAAACTGGCGATAGCTTTTCGAGCTAAAGGACAGCTGATGACCGCCAACCGTGGTTAGCTGAATACTAACATTAGCCAGTGAACTGGCTAACTTCTGGCTAGCTTCTGTTGTGGATTTCAGATTTGAGGTGAAAAAAAAAAATATATATTTTTTAATTGGTGAGGCGGGTTGCAGGAGTGTGTTTTGAAGTTGAGTTTTTAGAAGAAAAGATGCAAAGAGAAGATGTAAATATATATATACACGGGACACGACAAGACGAGGACAAAGGACGTCTGACTGCTATGCCATCTTGGATAGATATGCTGTGTGATGAACTGAACAACAACATAAACCGAAATGGAATAATGTGTACATGAACAAAGGGGGTAGTCAAAATCAAAAGTAACAGTCAGTATCTGGTGTGGCCACCAGCTGCATTTAATACTGCAGTGCATCTCCTCCTCATGGACTGCACCAGATTTGCCAAATCTTGCTGTGAGGTGTTACCCCACTCTTCCACCACGGTACCTGCAAGTTCCTTAACACTTCTGGGGGGAATGGCCCTAACCCTCACCCTCCGATCCAACAGGTCCCAGACGTGCTCAATGGGATTGAGATCCGGGCTCTTCGATGGCCATGGCAGAACACTGACTTTCCTGTCTTGCAGGAAATCACGCACAGAATGAGCAGTATGGCTGGTGGCATTGTCATGCTGGAGGGTCATGTCAGGATGAGCCTGCAGGAAGGGTACCACATGAGGGAGGAGGATGACAAACCGCGACTCATCAGTGAAGAGCACTTTTTGCCAGTCCTGTCTGGTCCAGCGATGGTGGGTTTGTGCCCACCTGCCTTACAACAGGCCTACGAGCGCTCAGCCAGCCTCTCTCAGCCTATTGTGGACAGTCTGAGCAGTGATGGAGGGATTGTGCTTTCCTGGTGTAACTAGTGCAGTTGTTGTTGCCATCCTGTACCTGTCCCGCAGGTGTAATGTTCGGATGTACCGATCCTGTTTTTTATTTTACCTTTATTTAACTAGGCAAGTCAGTTAAGAACAAATTCTTATTTTCAAATCTTATTTTCACCTGTGCAGGTGTTGTTACACATGGTCTGCCACTGCGAGGACGATCAGCTGTCCGTCCTGTCTACCTGTAGCGCTGTCTTAGGCGTCTCACAGTACAGACATTGCAATTTATTGCCCTGGCCACATCTGCAGTCCTCATGCATCCTTGGAGCATGCTTAAGGCACGTTCACGCAGACGAGCAGGGACCCTGGGCATCTTTCTTTTGGTGTTTTTCAGAGTCAGTAGAAAGGCCTCTTTAGTGTCCTAAGTTTTCATAACTGTGACCTTAATTGCCTACCGTCTGTAAGCTGTTAGTGTCTTAACGACCGTTCCACAGATGCATGTTCATTAATTATTTATAGTTCATTGAACAAGCATGGGAAACAGTGTTTAAACCCTTTACATTAAAGATCTGTGAAGTTTTTTACGAATTATCTTTGAAAGACCTGGGTCCTGAAATAAGGTGTTTCTTTTTTTGCTGAGTTTATATGGGAGGCAGGCAAATGCCTTTCACTGAGCTGTTTAAAGACTGACAGGGGTGAGACAGCACATTTTAATTTATCTTATTTTGTTGTTTGCAGGTGCACTATCCTTTTGACCCTATGCAGCCAGGTCCCATCTACTTTTTAACTCCTTGCATGTGTGGCTTGTTTGGTGTCTGCTGTGAAGGAATACCACAACAAGTGAACTACTTGATTGATGAAGGAATGTCATCCAGCAAAGGCAGCAACGCAGTCATCAACTACATGCACCATTTCTTCACCAACTACGGAGTTGAGGAAACGCGTGTGGTCCTGAAATGTGATAACTGCAGTGGCCAAAACAAGAACAAGTTTGTGCTCTGGTATTGTGCCTGGCGGACCATGCACAAGCTCCACCCCAGTGTGGACCTTCACGTCCTGATCAGAGGCCACACCAAGTTTGCCCCCGACTGGTGCTTCGGCCTCATCAAGCAGCGCTACAAAAAGACCAGAGTGAACACTTTGTCCAGATTGCTGGTGTTGTGAAGGACAGCACTGTGACAGGGGTCAACATCCCACAGCTGGCTGGACTGGAGGATGGTACAGTGCTGGTGGAAAGCTATGTCTGGCAACAACACCTCCATACTTCAGACCTCTGCCACAGATCAAGCAGTACCAGCACTTCAGGAGAATATCATTTTCATTGCATTGTATGAGGTTATTCTTCTTATCTAAAGTTAGGAGGTGAATTGATGTCGTGTAAGGTTATAAGGTCTTACATTTCTTTTGTTATTTCCTGTTTTACAGCTTCGATGCTCTTGAACCTGGTGTTGTTGTCGCCAAGGAGCTTTCGGACTCAGTCAGGACCAGGTTTCAGCTGCTGCTCAACGCTGACACCCTTCCTCCCAAATATGGTCTGCTGTACAAGCAGCACATGGACTGGACACGGCTAGACAAACGTATCTATTTGAGAAGATCAGGGAGTTTTGCGACAAAGAGGCTATGGACATCACATTTCCTGCACCAAAGTCAAGGGCAGGACATTAACAGGCTCTCCGAATATAGACTATCTTGTTCATGCATGGTTCGGACGAACCAGTTCGTCACTCGGGGCGAGTTCCCAGTCATCAGCACCATCTGCATTGGCACTATTCACATGACTCTCTCCACTTTACTTCTGATTGTATGAATATAACTACCTCATCTATCACCAGTATCACTGATATCGTTATTGAAATTGTTCTTGTACATACTGTATATTATTTTGTTCTTTCTCTACTGGCATTGACCGTTGTTCTTTCTTTCTTTATATTGACACTATTTATTTTTGATATTGCTACGATGCAAGTAACCATTTCACTGTACCGTTTACACCTTCTCTAGAGACCCATCCACTTAGCAAGATGTGGCTGGGTTTTACAGCATTTCGTTCACATGACCCATCAATTTAGATACGTGTGTCTGGGTAAGCGGCATCTAATATTTTTATCTGGACACTTTCTGTTCACCTGGAATTGTTCCTTATTGTAGGCTACTACTTTTACCACTTTTAGTCTTAATCTTTTCTACACTACTCACTGTTTAGCACATGACCTCACATGTGAATCCTTAAAGAGATGGCTGGGGCTGGCTTAAGAGGGTGTGAACAATGCTGAATGGGTGTAGACAAAGAAAAGCTCTCCAGTAGGTGTACCAAAACATTCAAGGGCCATTTTCTCAAAAGTAGGGTTACAAGTTTATCAACTTTCATAGCAGAATTACTTTCCCATTGTTCCTCAAATGCAGTGTATGAAATACCATGTTGTAGCTCTGTGTCTCTGATTTTATCCAATGTAAAAAACACAATTTCAAATTTTGACTGAATCAAGGCGGTTGGTCACAAATGGTCAGTCATCCAAACAATGTCATAAATCATGATTGAGTCATCACGCTGTGCTCCCACACCAGCCAGTCAAGAGTATCACCTTCTCTCATTCTTCCACTACATGACTGCCATGAGAGTGATATGCACAGTATCGAACTGCAGCCCCCCAAACGATTCATTCTCAAGTTTGCGTTTGTTGAGCAGAGGCTGGGTATGTTTGGGTTCTACAAAGCTGTGTCCATCATAACATTCACTATTCAATTAATTGCATTAATTCTTGCACCATGCGATCAATTATCAGTTCTAAACATGTATTTTTCTTCTCTATTCTGCCTGCAGCATGATCTACTATGTTCCCTTGTGCACATAATACGCAGTTGCTGGTCGGAGCACATCTCCAGAGCCACTGAGCTGGAGGATCACGTATTAATCCTGCTGTAGAATTTATTTCGGCCAGCAGGTGAAACGAACGAATGAAGTGAACGAGTCGCTCTGAAAAATGAATCATGAATCATGACTCTTGAGTCAGTAAAAAGAGTTGTTCAAAAATGACGGCACTGAATGCAGGTTGCAGGTGATTAAAAGTTCAAATTGTTGGATATCCTCACTCCAACATGAATTACACATCACTTTGCAAGCCAGCGTAATGTGACTTGCAGGCTTGATGTGGCTTGTTCAAGACCACTTTGCTAGGGTGTAACTAGGCCCTTAAAGAAAGGCCTTTTGTTATACACTGAGTGTAAAAAAACATTAGGAACACATTTCCATGACATACTGACCAGGTGAATCCATGATCCCTTATTGATGTCATTTGTTAAATCCAATCAGTGTAGATGAAGGAGAGGAGACCGGTTAAAGAAGGATTTTTAAGCCTTTAGACAATTGAGATGGATTGTGTATGTGTGCCATTCAGAGGGTGAATGGGCAAGACAAACGATTTAAGTGCCTTTGAAACGGGTATGGTAGTAGGTGCCAGGCGCACAGTTTGGTATGTCAAGAACAGCACCGCCCTATGGGACTCCTGATCACGGCCGGTTGTGATACGGCCCGGGAACAAACCAGGGTCTGTAGTGACGCCACTAGCACTGAGATGCAGTGCCTTAGACCGCTGTGCCACTCGGGAAGCAATGGAGTCAACATGAGCCAGCATCCCTGAGGAATGCTTTCGACACCTTGTAGAGTCCATGTCCCTACAAATTGAGGCTGTTCTGATGGCAAAAGGGGGTGCAACTCAATATTAGGAAGGTGTTCCTAATGTTTTGTACACTGTGTATGTAATGTATTGTCATATAGAGTTTAAAGTTAACAATCACTTTGAAACCATACAAAAACTATGTGTCTGTTGCTAACAAATGGTAACTACAATTCACTATAAATGCAAGTCACTCTGGGAAATATGCAAATAAGGTCGACCCAATTCTTAAGTTGAATTCCATGTTCACTCAACCTAAAATTCTAAAGTTGAGTGAACATACAATTCAACTTGAGAATATATGTAGGTTCAGCTATATGGCCACATGTTGAGCAAACTCACAAACCTATTGCAGCTGGTTGCCTTACACTTACAGTTGTACGTTGAATCAAAGTCAATGCTATTTTGTTGAGCAAACTCACAATCCTATTGCAGCTGGTATGTTCAATCAACATATATATATATATATATTTCTACAGTCATACCTGTCTCACAGTGGAGTCCCGTAAAGCCTGAGGGGCAGACGCAGGTGTTGGGTGACACACAGGTACCTCCGCTCCTACACCCCTCCTCACAGAATGCTGGAGAGAAAGAGAGAGAGAGAAAGTAGAGAGAGAGAGATAGAGAAAGAAGCAGGGAGAGAGAGAGAGAAGCACCAGCATCAGGCTACTGAAAGACAGGCTGGCTCTGTTAGAAGAATGAGTTACTGAGCTAAAGGAGCAGCATCCCAGACACAGAGCTTCTACAGGACCAGATCAACCAGTGCAGGACCCAACTGAAGAACTCTGTCCAGGAGTTGAGAGAGAGCCTTACCACAGCGCTTGAGGAGGTAAAAGCCACCATGAGGAGAGAGCTAGTGCAGGTAAAGGAGGAGATGGCAAGGGAGTTGTCTGTCAATAAGAGGGGGCTGCAGCACAGAGAACAGACTATAGAGACTCCTAGAGAGAAGCTGCAGCCCCTCACCGCCCCCCATACCGACCGCCCTTTACCCACACCCCCAGTCAGCAAGGAGGCTCACATGGGGACACTTACTACAGAGAGAAGCTCTCTAGCCCCCCGTGACACACCCCTCCTTGTACACAGGCCCTGTGTACCCCAGCCCCACACCGTAAACCCACTACTCTGGTAAAACCCACTGAGGTAACAATGGATAACAGCAAACATTTGTTCTATCTCACTCTTAAGAACTTAGTAGTTAGTAGTTACTGTATTTCTGCTATTCCTTCTTTTGCAACATGAAAATCACTATCAGTTAGCATGTGGAACATTCAAGGCATAAACTCAACCTTTGGACTGGAGTTTAAAAAACAATTTAACGATGTTGAATTAATCATTCTGCAGGAGACATGGTGTAAGGCAGACATTGTCACTCACTGTTCCACAGGCTACAGAGAGGTAATTGTGCCGTTACAGAAACACAGCTCTGTCAATAGAAGCAGAGACTCTGGAGTGTTGATCATTTGGTACAAATCCGAACTATAAAATCGAATTGATCCCCTCAAAATTGGTAAATATCACATTTGGTTAAAACTTAGAAATGAACTTGTAATTGTAATATGTGTTCCATTGCGCAATATATATCCCCCCTCAGAATCCCCATATTACTCAGAGGAGATATTCCCCACCCTTGTGGAAGAGACATGCCATTTCCAGGCCCAGGGAAATATGCTCATCTGTCATGACACAAATGCGCGCACAGGAACACTATCTGTCCTAACGACCACACGAGGGAACAGCTTTATTACAGGCCATACTGTTTCTAACTGTCTTAATCTTCCCCATAGAAACAACAGTGAAAGCACCATCAACAAAAACGGAAGGGATCTGTTGCAGCTCTGTCGAAGCAGTAAAAAAGAACAATACATTCAGGCTAACGGCAAAAGAAGCACAACTGCAATTGATAAAACTTTTTTTTTTAAAGACCACAGATGACAACTGGTTTGATGCAGATTGTAAAATTATGAGGAAAAAACTTAGAACACTATCAAACCAAAAGCACAGAGACCCAAATAATGGTGAATTACGCCTTAATTACTGTTAAGCTTTAACTCTATAAACGTACAGTCAGAAACAAAAAAGCACAGTACAACAGCAAGCAGCTGACACTAATTGAGAAGACCATAAACACAAACAACTTCTGGTCAAATTTGAAAAATAATTAAATAATCGAAACTAGAGGAATTAGCGATACAAAATGGTGACATATGAACAGCCCACATTAAAACACTCTACAACACCGTTCAAACTGATGCAAACGCAGAACAATGCCAAATTCATGAGAGGTTGAATGGTTTACAAAAAGCTATAAAGGACAATCAAAATCCATTGGACTCCCCAATTACGGACCTGATGGCATCCTAAATGAGATGCTCAAATTCATTAGTGCAAAATTTCAATTGGCTATATTAAAACGGTTTAATTTGATCCTGAGTGTAGGTTATTTCCCTGATATCTGGAATCAAGTACTCATAACCCCAAACTTTAAGAACAGAGACAAATTTTACTCTAACAATTACAGAGGCATTTGTGTGAACAGTAACCTGGGAAAGGTTTTCTGTAGTATTATAAATGTAAGAGTTCTAAACGTCCTTAATCTTGGGTAAAAACCAAATTGGATTTATACCAAAACATCCCACGACTGATTATATTTACACCCTACACACCCTGATAGATAAACAAATCCACCAAAATGTACGCTTGCTTTATCGACTTCCAAAAACCATTTGATTTTATTTGGCATACAGGACTGTTCTACAAAGTTATTGAAAGTGGTGTAGGTGGTAAAACATATGACAATTAAATCAATATACTCTTCAATATTTACATCAATGAATTGGCCACTTTTCTAGAAAAATCCTCAGCCCCTGGTGTTAGTCTCCACAATTCAGAGGTTAAATGCCTGTTCTTCGCAGATGACCTGTGCCTGCTGTCACCCACAGCACATGGCCTACAGCAGTTCCTGGACCTGGTAGAGCAGTACTGCCAGACCTGGGTACTGGCAGTAAATCCCCAAAAGACAAAAATAATGATTTTCCAGAGAAGGTCCAGACCAAAGTTCTCAATTGCTACAAAATACATAGAGTACTGCACACACTACAATTACTTAGGTTTAAAAATAAGCTCAACTGGACACCTTAATGAGGCAGTGAATGAACTGAGAAAGAAAGCATGTAGGGCATTCTACGCCATTAAAAAACTAATTGAAATGATAATACCTATTCAAATTTGGCTAAAACTAATTGAATATGTCATTGAACCAATTGCAACTTATGGTAGGGAGATGTGGGGTACACTTGCAAAACAAGATGTCACACAATGGGGCAAACACCCAATTGAAACCCTGCATGCGGAATTCTATAAGATTATGCTACAGGAGACCTACAAACAATGCATGCAGGGCAGAATTAGGCCAATATCCACTTATAATAAAAACTCAATAAAGAGCAATTAAGTTTTGGAGACACCTCAAATACAGTGACCCCCTCTCATATCATTACCAAGCCCTGCAATGCCAAGAGCTGAGCAAAGAAAAGAGTCCCCTCATCCAGCTGGTCCTGGGGCTGAGTTCACAAACCTGTTCTACTAACACACTGAAGCCTCAGGACCAGAACATCCAATCAATCAGAGCTAGATTGTCACGACTTCCACCGAAGGTGGCTCCTCTCCCCATTCGAGCGGCGCTCGGCGCTCGTCGTCACCGGTCTACTAGCTGCCACCGATCCCTTTTTTCTTTTCTGTTGGTTTTGTATTGATTGTTTTCACCTGTTGCTTATTTTGGTTCATCAATGGTCTCTTTAAACTTCCAGTGCCCGCCTGCTTTTGTGTGGGCTTAATCCTATTGTCAGTGGTGGAGTTGTTTTTTTCCTGCATAATTTGTTGTATGTTATTTCCGCGTTTTTGGAGACATACCTGATTTATGGTCATTGCCTGATTGTTGGCTAGACCAAGCGAAATAAACGCATCCATTGGAAGTATTGCTCTCTGCGCCTGACTCTACACCCACCACTCCTAGAACTCCGTGACATAGATAGAAAAAGGGCATGGTAGAGGAAGGGAAGGCTGGGTTCTGTAAGCACTTAGTGACACCATTGTGCCCAAAAGGTTAGTGGAGAAAAGTTTGACAGTGTGCAGGTCTCAATTTCTTTCAGAAAGTAATTAATGACAGGATTTGAAGGATGAGTCTAAATGGGAAAAAAACTCTTCATAGTGTTGTGTGTGTACACATTTTACTGCACACTACACAAACACGACAGGCCCCCTCACACAGGCCCCCTCACCATCCATTTGCTCACATAATGATCACCCCGGTTCCGGCATAAAAGCATTCTCAATATGCAAACTGATACATCAGTGCAATAAACAACCATGCAGCACTGTGCCAAAACCCATTAGTGCTGTTCATTTGACTGGATCCCCTTACAAAGAAGTTATATCAGGCCCCTCATTAAGAGCCTGATTGTACTAATACACCTCGCACTTAAGAATGAATTACACTTACATTGACTCAGTGTATCTACTTGTCTAATTATCATTTTACTGCAATCAGCATAAAGAGGGTGTAAGGGAGAGATTCCCTCCACCACAGCAGCTCCAGTGACCTCCAGCTCAACCCCCCCCCCCCCCCCCCCCCACTGCCTACCTGAGACTGTTGCTGATTCACTACTTTTGGAGACACGCTTATATAAACAGCTTTGCTATTTGACTTTCGATTAGAGTCCTAGATTGCTTTCCAGCACCGGGTGGTGTAGGAACCGACTGGATCATCACGGCTCCTTGATAACTGGCCCGTTCATGCTTGTTGAGCGACCAATGGAAATTCCTGTAATTCCGAGTTCTTCCAAATCCACCAAACAAATAACAGCATTATGATTCCACCCTAGGAAATGGAATTGACTTAATTAGTGCTGGGATGACTGTTGCACATCCCTTTAATGTGCTGTATTAAGAGATTGTCAGCCCTCTTCCTTATGATCCTTATCTCTAATTGGAAGCATAAATTAGGGGGACAGACGGAGAGAGGATAGTCAAGCCCGACCGACTCGCTCTGTTCAAACACAAATGAATGTCGGAGGAGAGCAGGGAGAGCACGGTCACATTTTATAGAGTGGTCCTGGATACATTATCCTAAATACATTCATCAGTAGTAATGGAGGCGCGTCAGCAGTCATTTACATCAGTGGTATAAAGTACTTAAGTAAAAATACTACTTAACTCGTTTTTTGGGGTATCTGTACTTTACTATTTATATTTTTGACAACTTTTACTTCACTACATTCCTATAGAAAATATTGTACTCCATACATTTTCCCTGACAACCAAAAGTAATTGTTACATTTTCGATGCTTAGCAGGACCAGAAAATTGTGAAATTCACACACTTATCAAGAGAACACATGGTCATCCCTACTGCCTATGATCTGGCGGACTCACTAAAAACAAATTAATCTTTTGTAAATAATGTCTTGGTGTTGGAGTGTGCTCCTGGCTATCCATAAAAACAAAAAAAAATTGTGCCGTTTGCTTTTAAATAATTGATCATTTTACTTCTACATTTGATACTTAAGTATATTTTAGCAATTACATTTGATACTTAAGTATATGTAAAACCAAATAATTTTACCCAAGTAGTATTTTATTGGGTGACTTTCACTTTGACTTTGAGTAACTTTCTATTAAAAAGGTATCTATACTTTTACTCAAGTATGAAAATTGGGTACTTTTTCCACCACTGATTTAGATAATGGACGGTAAGTACTCTTTACTCTTTACTCTTAGCCTACATGCTGTGGTGGTTGACACCTCAGTAGTGGCGGTGGCAGGAGGAGACACTCCACTAACAAATTCTGCAAAGGGTCTGAATACCTACAGCACCAGTCAAAAGTTTGGACACACCTACTCATTCAAGGGTTTTTATTTAATTTACTATTTTCTACATTGTAGAATAATAGTGAAGACATCAACACTATGAAATAACACATATGGAATCATGTAGTAACAAAAAAGTGTTAAACAATATATTTTATATTTGAGATTCTTCAAATAGCCAGCCTTTGCCTTGATGCCTTGGCATTCTCTCAAACAGCTTCACCTGGAATGCTTTTCCAACAGTCTTGTAGGAGTTCCCACATATGCTGAGCACTTGTTGGCTGCTTTTCCTTCACTCTGCGGTCCAACTCATCCCAAACCATCTCAATTGGGTTGAGGTCGTGTGATTGTGGAGGCCAGGTCATCTGATACAGCACTCCATCACTCTCCTTCTTGGTCAAATTGCACTAACACAGCCTGGTGGTGCACTGTATTACCAAAAGGGGTTCTATCAGTTGCTTCATACAGTCAGTGCCGAGTGAAAGTCTATACATCCCTTGCACAGTTTCCCCATTTTTCTGCCTTAAAATATTATCTAAAAAGGGAAAACCTACTCCACATGTTCAAAGTGAAAGAAACATTATAGAACATTTTACATTTACATTTTTGTAATTTACCAGATGCTCTTATCCAGTGCGAATTACAGGAGTAATTCGGGTTAAGTGGCACATTGACAGCTTTTTCACCTAGTCGGCTCGGGGATTAAAACCAGCAACCTTTCAAACCAGCAACCCAACGCTCTTAACCGCTAGGCTACCTGCCGCCCAGAACAACAAAAACTCCCCAGTGCTTGGAAGGCAGCCACAGTGCATTGTTTATTTAAAACGGGGAGATCAATCTGATCCTTGTGGTTATAGGCCAATATCCTTGTGGTTATAGGCCAATTTCTATCTTGCCCTGTTTCTCAAAAGTGTTGTAAAAACTTGTCAATCAACTGACTGACTTTCTTGAAGTCTCTCTGGTATGCAATCTGGTTTCTGCTCAGGTTATGGATGTGTCACTGCAACCTTAAAGGTACTAAGTTCCAGTGAAGCATAATGACATTCTAGACAATTCTGTGCTTCAAACTTTGTGTCAACAGTTTGGGGAAGGCCCTTTCCTTTTTCAGCATGACAATGCCCCCGTGCAACAATGTTTGTTCTGAATTGTCTTATATCTGAGAGGTATAGAGAGAGATGACACAAAAGTGGTAGGCCTGATCACTGACAACAATGAGACAGCCTATAGGGAGGAGGCCAGAGACCTGGCAGTGTGGTGCCAGGACAACAACCTTTCCCTCAATGTGAGCAAGACAAAGGAGCTGATCGTGGACTACCAAAAAAAGTAGGAACGAACAGGCCCCCATTAATATTGATGGGGCTTTAGTGGAGGGGGTCGATAGTTTCAAGATCCTTGGTGTCCACATCACCAACGAACGATCATGGTCCAAACACACCAAGACACTTGCGAAGAGGGCACGACTACACCTTTCCCCCTCAGGAGACTGAAAAGATTTGTCATGGGTCCCGAGGTCCTCAAAAAGTTCTACAGCTACACCATCGAGAGTATCCTAACTGGTTGCATCATCGCCTGGTATGGCAGCTGCTCGGCATCATGCTTACGGCCCAGTATATCACTGGGGCCAAGCTTCCTGCCATCCAGAACCAATATACTAGGCAGAAGAAGCCCGAAAAAATTGTCAAAGACTCCAGTCACTCAAGTCATAGACTATTCTCTCTGCTAC
The DNA here is from genome assembly GCF_045679555.1 of Salvelinus alpinus. Taxonomy (NCBI): domain Eukaryota; kingdom Metazoa; phylum Chordata; class Actinopteri; order Salmoniformes; family Salmonidae; genus Salvelinus; species Salvelinus alpinus. Next base: position 49,600,987 of record NC_092090.1, read on the forward strand.
CGCAAGGCAAGTGGAACCGGAGCACCAAGTCTAGAACCAAAAGGCTCCTTAACATCTTCTAGCCCCAAGCCATAAGAATGCTGAACAATTAACTAAATGGCCAACCGGAGTATTTACATTGACCCCCCCTTTGTTTTTACGCTGCTGTTACTCGCTGTTTATTATCTATGCATAGTCACTTTACCCCTACCTACAAATTACCTCGATTAACCTGTACCTCCGCACATTGACTCGGTACCGGTACCCCCTGTATATAGCCTCATTGTCGTTATTGTTATTTTGTGTTACTTTTTATATTATTTTCCACTTTAGTTTATTTAGTAAATATATTCTTAATTCTATGTCTTGAACTGCATTATTGGTTAAGGGCTTGTAAGTAAGAATTTCACGGTAAGGTATACACCTGAAACATTGATGTAATTAACCCTTTTTATTCATTTTTTTAACCGGGGGAGCTTCAAATTAGTCTTGTGAGGCCTGTGGGCGTCTTAGAGCAAAAAACAACTGACATGTATGTTTTCGTGAGAGTGTAATCTTTCCATTGAGGGGCCATAATAGGCCAAACCGTTAACTTCTTATGTCTGGGGGCAGTATTGAGTAGCTTGGATGAATAAGGTGCCCAGAGTAAACTGCCTGCTACTCAGTCCCAGAAGCTAAGATATGCATATTATTAGTAGATTTGGATAGAAAACACTCTGAAGTGTCTAAAACTGTTTGAATGATGTCTGTGAATATAATAGAACTCATATGTCAGGCAAAAACCTGAGAAAAAACCCAACCAGGAAGTGGGAAATCTGAGGTTTATAGGGTTGCCTATCCAATATACAGTGTCTTTGGGGTCATATTGCACTTCCTATGGCTTCCACTAGATGTCAACAGTCTTTAGAACCTTGTTTGATGCCTCTACTGTGAAGAATGAGGGAAGGAGAGCTCTTTGAGTCAGGTGTCTGGCATGAGCTGACCACGCGCGCTCCCGTGAGAGCGACCTGCGTTCCATCGCATTTCTGAAGACAAAGGAATTCTCCGGTTGAAACATTATTGAAGATTTATGTTAAAAACATCCTAAAGATTGATTCTATACATCGTTTGACATGTTCCAACTGTATTGGAACTTTTGATTTTTCGTCGGACCTGCGTGACATCAATTTGGATTTTGGAACTAAACGTGCAAACAAAAAGGAGGTGTTTGGACATAAATTATGGACATTATCGAACAAAACAATTTTTTTTTGTGGAACTGGGATTCCTGGGAGTTTTATTTTATTTATTTATTTATTTTATTTAACCTTTATTTAACCAGGTAGGCAAATTGAGAACACGTTCTCATTTACAATTGCGACCTGGCCAAGATAAAGCAAAGCAGTTCGACACATACAACAACACATAGTTACACATGGAGTAAAACAACATATAGTCAATAATACAGTGGAAAAAAAAAAAAAAATAAAAAATAAAAAAAATAAAACAAAATAAATAAGTCTATATACAATGTGAGCAAGTGAGGTGAGATAAGGGACGTGAAGGCAAACAAATATATGTATAAATAAATAAAAATATAAAAGGCCATGGAGGCGAAGTGAGTACAACACAGCACGTAAAATAAAAACTAAAAAAACAATGGAATGGTTGGTTTGCAGTGGAAGAAAGTGCAAAGTAGAGACAGAAATAAAGGGGTGCAAAGGAGCAAAATAAATTAATAAATAAATACAGTAGGTAAAGAGGTAGTTGTTTGGGCTAAATTGTAGATGGGTTATATACAGGTGCAGTAATCTATGAGCTGCTCTGACAGCTGGTGCTTAAAGCTAGTGAGGGAGATAGGTGTTTCCAGTTTCAGAGATTTTTGTAGTTCGTTCCAGTCATTGGCAGCAGAGAACTGGAAGGAGAGGCGTCCAAAGGAAGAATTGGTTTTGGGGGTGACTAGAGAGATATACCTGCTGGAGCGCGTGCTACAGGTAGGTGCTGCTATGGTGACCAGCGAGCTGAGATAAGGGGGGACTTTACCTAGCAGGGTCTTGTAGATGACCTGGAACCAGTGGGTTTGGCGACGAGTATGAAGCGAGGGCCAGCCAACGAGAGTGTACAGGTCGCAGTGGTGGGTAGTATATGGGGCTTTGGTGACAAAACGGATGGCACTGTGATAGACTGCATCCAATTTATTGAGTAGGGTTTTGGAGGCTATTTTGTAAATGACATCACCGAAGTCGAGGATTGGTAGGATGGTCAGTTTTACAAGGGTATGTTTGGCAGCATGAGTAAAGGATGCTTTGTTGCGGAATAGGAAGCCAATTCTAGATTTGACTTTGGATTGGAGATGTTTGATGTGAGTCTGGAAGGAGAGTTTACAGTCTAACCAGACACCTAGGTATTTGTAGGTGTCCACATATTCTAAGTCAGAGCCGTCCAAAGTAGTGATGTTGGACAGGCGGGCAGGAGCAGGCAGCGATCGGTTGAAGAGCATGCATTTGGTTTTACTTGTATTTAAGAGCAGTTGGAGGCCACGGAAGGAGAGTTGTATGGCATTGAAGCTCGCCTGGAGGGTTGTTAACACAGTGTCAAAAGAAGGGCCAGAAGTATACAGAATAGTGTCGTCTGCGTAGAGGTGGATCAGAGAATCACCAGCAGCAAGAGCGACATCATTGATGTAAACAGAGAAGAGAGTCGGTCCAAGAATTGAACCCTGTGGCACCCCCATAGAGACTGCCAGAGGCCCGGACAACAGACCCTCCGATTTGACACACTGAACTCGATCAGAGAAGTAGTTGGTGAACCAGGCGAGGCAATCATTAGAGAAACCAAGGCTGTCGAGTCTGCCAATGAGGATGTGGTGATTGACAGAGTCAAAGGCCTTGGCCAGGTCAATGAATACGGCTGCACAGTATTGTTTCCTATCGATGGCGGTTACGATATCGTTTATGACCTTGAGCGTGGCTGAGGTGCACCCATGACCAGCTCTGAAACCAGATTGCATTGCGGAGAAGGTGTGGTGGGATTCGAAATGGTTGGTAATCTGTTTGTTGACTTGGCTTTCGAAGACCTTAGAAAGGCAGGGTAGGATAGATATAGGTCTGTAGCAGTTAGGGTCAAGGGTGTCCCCCCCTTTGAAGAGGGGGATAACCGCAGCTGCTTTCCAATCTTTGGGGATCTCAGACGACACGAAAGAGAGGTTGAAGAGGCTAGTAATAGGGGTGGCAACAATTTCAGCAGATAGTTTTAGAAAGAAAGGGTCCAGATTATCTAGCCCGGCTGATTTGTAAGGGTCCAGATTTTGCAGCTCATTTAGAACATCAGCTGACTGTATTTGGGAGAAAGAGAAATGGGGAAGGCTTGGGCGAGTAGCAGAGGGGAGGGCAGTGCTGTTGTCCGGGGTGGGGGTAGCCAGGTGGAAAGCATGGCCAGCCGTAGAAAAATGCTTATTGAAATTCTCAATTATAGTGGATTTGTCGGTGGTGACAGTGTTTCCTATCTTCAGAGCGGTTGGAAGCTGGGAGGAGGTGTTCTTATTCTCCATGGACTTTACGGTGTCCCAGAACTTTTTTGAATTTGTGTTGCAGGAAGCAAATTTCTGCTTGAAATAGCTAGCCTTGGCTGTTCTAACTGCCTGTGTATATTGGTTTCTGGCTTCCCTGAAAAGTTGCATATCACGGGGGCTGTTCGATGCTAATGCAGAACGCCATAGGATGTTTTTCTGTTGGTTAAGGGCAGTCAGGTCAGGAGAGAACCAAGGGCTATATCTGTTCCTGGTTCTAAATTTCTTGAATGGGGCATGCTTATTCAAGATGGTGAGGAAGGCATTTTTAAAAAATGACCAGGCATCCTCTACTGACGGGATGAGATCAATATCCTTCCAGGATACCCCGGCCAGGTCGATTAGAAAGGCCTGCTCGCTGAAGTGTTTCAGGGAGCGTTTGACAGTGATGAGTGGAGGTCGTTTGACCGCTGACCCATTACGGATGCAGGCAATGAGGCAGTGATCGCTGAGATCTTGGTTGAAAACAGCAGAGGTGTATTTGGAGGGCAAGTTTGTTAGGATGATATCTATGAGGGTACCCGTGTTTACGGAATTGGGGTGGTACCTGGTAGGTTCATTTATAATTTGTGTGAGATTGAGGGCATCAAGCTTAGATTGTAGGGTGGCTGGGGTGTTGAGCATGTTCAAATTTAGGTCGCCTAGCAGCACGAGCTCTGAAGATAGATGGGGGGCAATCAGTTCACATATAGTGTCCAGAGCACAGCTGGGGGCAGAGGGTGGTCTATAGCAGGCGGCAACGGTGAGAGACTTGTTTTTAGAGAGGTGGATTTTTAAAAGTAGAAGTTCAAATTGTTTGGGAACAGACCTGGATAGTATTACAGAACTCTGCAGGCAGTCTTTGCAGTAGATTGCAACACCGCCCCCTTTGGCCGTTCTATCTTGTCTGAAAATCTTGTAATTGGGGATGAAAATGTCTGAATTTTTGGTGGTCTTTCTAAGCCAGGATTCAGACACGGCTAAAACATCCGGGTTGGCAGAGTGTGCTAAAGCAGTGAACAAAACAAACTTAGGGAGGAGGCTTCTAATGTTAACATGCATGAAGCCAAGGCTATTACGGTTACAGAAGTCATCAAAAGAGAGCGCCTGGGGAATAGGAGTGGAGCCAGGTACTGCAGGGCCTGGCTCTTAATTATGAGTGCATTCTGATGAAGGTCATCAAAGGTAAGTTAATATTTATAATACTATTTCTGACTTCTGTTGACTCCACAACATGGCGGATATCTGTATGGCTTGTTTGGGCTCTGAGCGCTGTACTCAGATTATAGCATGGTGTCCTTTTTCGGTAAAGTTTTTTTTAAATCTGACACAGCGGTTGCATTAAGGAGAAGTTTATCTAAAGTTCCATGTATAATACTTGTATCTTTTATCAATGTTTATTATAAGTATTTCTGTAAATTGATGTGGCTCTCTGCAAAATCACCAGATGTTTTGGAGGCAAAACATTACTGAACATAACGCGCCAATGTAAACTAAGATTTTTGGATATAAATATGAACTTTATCAGACAGAACATACATGTATTGTGTAACATGAAGTCCTTTGAGTGTCATCTGATGAAGAATATCAAAGGTTAGTGATTCATTTTATCTCTATTTCTGCTTTTTGTGACTCCTCTCTTTGGCTGGAAAAATGGCTGTGTTTTTCTGTGACTAGGTACTGACCTAACATAATCGTTTGGTGTGCTTTCGTCATAAAGCCTTTTTGAAATTGGACACTGTGGTGGGATTAACAACAAGTTTATCTTTAAAATGGTGTAAAATACTTGTATGTTTGAGGAATTTTAATTATGAGATTTCTGTTGTCTGAATTTGGTGTCCTGCACTTTCACTGGCTGTTGTCAAGTCGATAATCCACAAGAAGATAAACCAGCCTTTAGTCTTGAATTTTTCATTGTTAATTACATGGCCTCACATGTGAATCCTGAAAGAGATGGGTGGGGCTAAGGCTTAAGAGGGTGTGAACGATGCTGAATGCATGTAGACAAGGAACAACTCTCGAGTAGGTTTACTAACAAATTCAATGGCAATTTTCTCAAAAGTGAGGTTACAAGTCTATCAACCTTCAAAGCAGAATTACATTCCCATTGTTCCTAGGGGTAGGGGTGATACACAGAAGATAGCCTTATTTGGTAAAAGACCAAGTCCAAGAGAAATGACAGTCCATCATTACTTTAAGGCATGAAGGTTAGTCAATCCACAAAATTTCAAGAACTTTGAAAGTTTCTTCAAGTGCAGTCGCAAAAACCATTAAGCACGATGATGAAACTGGAGCTCATGAGGGCTGCCACAGGAAAGGAAGACCCAGAGTTACCTCTTCTGTCCATGGTACTCAATCATCAAGTTTGCGGACAACACTACAGTGGTAGGCTTGATTACCAACAACGACGAGACGGCCTACAGGGAGGAGGTGAGGGCCCTCGGAGTGTGGTGTCAGGAAAATAACCTCACACTCAACGTCAACAAAACAAAGGAGATGATTGTGGACTTCAGGAAACAGGAAGGCCATAAAGATCATCAAGGACAACAACCACCCAAGCCACTGCCTGTTCACCCCGCTATCATCCAGAAGGCAAGGTCAGTACAGGTGCATCAAAGCAGGGACCGAGAGACTGAAAAACAGTTTCTATCTCAAGGCAATCAGACTGTTAAACAGCCACCACTAACATTGAGTGGCTGCTGCCAACATACTGACTCAACTCCAGCTCACTTTAATAATGGAAATTGATGGGAATTGATCAAAAATGTATCACTAGCCACTTTAAACAATGCCACTTAATATAATGGTTACATACCCTACATTACTCATCTCATATGTATATACTGTACTCTATATCATCTACTGCATCTTGCCTATGCCGTTCTGTACCATCACTTATTCATATATCTTTATGTACATATTTTTTATCCCTTTACACTTGTGTGTATAAGGTAGTAGTTGTGGAATTGTTAGGTTAGATTACTCCTTGGTTATTACTGCATTGTCAGAACTAGAAGCACAAGCATTTCGCTACACTCGCATTAACATCTGCTAACCATGTGTATGTGACAAATAAAATTTGATTTGATTTGAGATACAGAGTTGTACTCTTGCAGTTGGTACCGTAAAATAGCCAATAGTGTATCACATAGTCCACAGGTACAAAAGTGTACCTTTTAAAGCATACCTTTTGAAAAGTATGTGAATAGTATCTAATAGATTCCAGAGAGCCAGATTGTGTCTTCGTCCCAAATGGCAACCTATTCCCTATATAGTGCATTTCTTTTGACCGAGACTTTAACGCAAATAAAGCGCCATTTGGGATGCAAACAGTGTTTGAATGATGCAAAAGTGTGATTTTATACATGGTTCAGACGAGACGAGAAAAACAAAATCTCATTCTGTATATAATATAATTACTTTTCTGTGAATATGATTTGATTGCGTCGTGGGAAAACGGTATTCAAAGACATTAATTGCCACTTCATATCTAATCAAATTCGGATTCAATCATAATAGTTCATGCATTCATTTGATGAAAAACACGTATAACTTAATTAGGAATGAAAATGCCGATGTCAAAGGCATTTATTCATTCTACATCCGTGAGATTCTATGTTTGCAGATAATGATTGCTCATCTAAGGCCATTAAAACAATTAGTGAGACAAAATGAAGGCCCAAATTCACTACGCATCTGCAGTGGTACAAATCTACCTCTGTTTCTTTCAGGAGGGAACACAACATAAAGAGAAGATAATAAAGCAAAGTTAAGTTTTAATATAGATACGATTTTAAGGTCAAGCGTAAATTAAGAGGATTTTATAATTATATACCTTTGCAGTTGGTCTTTTATTGTCCTCTGAAAATAACATATGCAAACTTGGCATAAGTGAAAATATGAATTTCCTTTGCACCTATACATTTATTCTATTTCCACAGCGAATCGGAAATACACTCCATGATGATTGGTCTAGTGATGTCTAAAGTTCATTATACTTCCTGAGATGCCTTCCAGTGTGTTGCTAATATCCCAAATAACCATTTCTCACAAGACAAGCCGAGCCCAGCTGTACTGGACTTGCCCATGATGTATTATTGTAGTGGTTCAGTTAGCAATCTTGATATACAATTTTGCCAATTCAGTTAACTGTTATTGGCCAATCTTGGCTATAGAGGTGCAAACATGGCTGCTATGGAGTAATGTGATGCCATTTATGCGTTTTAGCTTAAACCGTTATGGCCCAACTCTATAATTCAGACAAAAACACTTGAGGGGCTCAGCAGTCAGAGACCAACACCTTGGCTACACTGGCCGTGCTCGTGCGTCCGCAAGCGTCATCGCATGCATATTGAAGTTGTCTATCCCCACCAGATGCACTCACACTAAAAACAAATGAATATGTTGATTTAACATACCACTGTGGTACAACCAGTTACAATAGGATTGGAGGTTTGCTGAACAACATTTTCACACAAAAACATTTTGTTGTGAGTTTGCTCAACAAAATGTTTGTTGAGCAAACTCACCATCCTATTGCAGCTGGTTGTCTGACAATTGTACGTTAAATCAACCCCCCCTTTTTTACAGTGCATGATAAGTTATAATGCAAAACATCAGCTGTGAACCAACTGAATTAATTTGGGGTCAAACACGCATGAAAAATGTATGGACATTTAGCGAGCTGGCTGCTGCTAACTAGTTCGTCCTGGGTAATAAACATTGGGTTGTTATTTTACCTTAAATGCATGTGGTATTTGTATTTATTATGGATCCCCATTAGCTGCTACCAAGGCAGCGGCTACTATTCCAGTGTCCAGCAAAACTAAGGCAGTTACATACAATTAAAAAAACATTTCACAACACATTAAGTGTGTGTCCTCAAGCCACTACTCTACTACCACATATCTACAATACAAAATCCAAGTGTACATGAGTGAATAGTGCATACGTTATCATGTATACGTGTCTGTGGCTGTGTGTCTCTTACGTTCACGCTGTTCCATGAGGTGTATTGTTTTCATATTTTACTGCTTGCATGAGTTAGTTGATGTGGAACAAAATTCCATGTAGTCATGGCGCTATCTAGTACTGTGTACCTCCCATAGTCTGCTCTGGACTTGGGGAATGTGAAGAGACCTCTGGTGGCATGTCTGAGGGATATGCATGAGTGTCTGAGCTGTGTGCTAGTAGTTTAATAAGACAGCTCGGTGCTTTCAACGTGTAAATACCTCTCACAAATACAAGTAGTGATGAAGTCAATCTCTCCTCTACTTTGAGCCAGGAGAGATTGAGATGCATATTGTTAATGTTAGCTATCTGCGTACATTTAATGGCCAGCCGTGCTGCCCTGTTCTGAGCTACTTGTAATTTTCCTAAATCCCTCTATGGGGCACCAGACCACACGATTGGACAGTAGTCCAGGTGTGAAAAAACTAGGGCCTGTCGGACCTGCCTTGTTGATAGCATTGTTAAGAAGGCAGAGCAGTGCTTTATTATGGACAGATCTCTCCCCATTTTAGCTACGGTTGTATCAATATGTTTTGACCATGACAGATTACAATCCAGGGTTAGTCAAAGCAGTTTAGTCTTTTGAACTTGCTCAATTTCCACATTATTCATTACAATAAATAGTTGAGGTTTAGGGTTTAGTGAATGATAGGATAAACTTATTTCTTGCCACCCATTCTGAAACGGAGTGCAGCCCTTTGTTGTGTTGCAGTGATTTCACTTGCTATTGTAGCTGAAGTGTATAGTGTTGAGTCATCAGCATACATAGACACAGGATTTACTCAGAACCATTGGCAGGTCATTAGTAAAGATTTGAAGAAGTAAGAGGTCTAGACAGCTGCCCTGTTCATTGCCTAACTCTACCTGGATTATGTTGGAGAGGCTTCCATTAAAGAACACCCTCTGTGTTATGTTAGACAAGTAACTCTCAATCCAAAATATAGCAAGGGATGTAAAGCCATAACACATGTTTTTCGAGCAACAGATTATGATCGATAATGTCAAAAGCTGCACTGAAGTGTAAGTGTGTAAGTGCCGTACATGTTAAATGCTTTTCTCTATAAGTGTGCTGAAAATTTGGAGTTCATTTACTGTGAAATAGAAGTGTACAGTGCCTTGCAAAAGTATTCATCCCCCTTGGTGTTTTTTCTATTTTGTTGCATTACAACCTGTCATTTAAATGGATTTTTATTTTAATTTCATATAATGGACATACACAAAATAGTCCAAATTGGTGAAGTGAAATGAAAAAAAATGATTGTTTCAAAAAATTCAATTAAAAAAAAAACTGAAAGGTGGTGTGTGCATATGTATTCACCCCTTTGCTATGAAGCCCCCAAATAAGATCTGGTGCAACCAATTACCTTCAGAAGTCACATAATTAGTTAAATAAAGTCCACCTGTGTGAAATCTAAGTGTCACATGATCTCAGTATATATACACCTGTTCTGAAAGGCCCCAGATCTGCAACACCACCAAGCAAGCGGCACCATGATGACCAAGGAGCTCTCCAAAGAGGTCAGAGACAAAGTTGTGGAGAAGTACAGATCAGGGTTGAGTTATAAAAAAATATCAGAAACTTTGAACATCCCACGGAGAACCATTTAAAACCATTAATAAAACATTTAAAGAATATGGCACCACAACAAACCTACCAAGAGAGGGCCGCCAACCGAAAACTCACAGACCAGGCAAGGAGGGCATTAATCAGAGAGGCAACAAGAGACCAAAGATAATCCTGAAGGAGCTGCAAAGCTCTGCAGCAGAGACTGGAGTATCTGTCCATAGGACCACTTTAAGGCGTACACTCCACAGAGCTGGGCTTTATGGAGACCATTGACCAGAAAAATGCCATTGCTTCAAGAAAAAAATAAGCAAACACGTTTGATGTTCGCCAAAAGGCATGTGGCAGACTCCCCAAACATATGGAAGATACTCTGGTCAGATGAGACAAACATTTAGCTTTTTGGCCATCAAGGAACATGTATGTCTGACGCAAACCCAACACCTCTCATCACCCCGAGAACCCTATCCCCACAGTGAAGCATGGTGGTGGCAGCATCATGGTTTTCATCGGCAGGGACTGGGAAACTGGTCAGAATTCAAGGAATGATGGATGGCGCTAAATACAGGGACATTCTTGAGGGAAACCTGTTTCAGTCTTCCAGAGATTTGAGACCGGGACGGAAGTTCACCTTTCAGCAGGACAATGACCCTAGGCATACTGCTAAAGCAACACTTAAGTGGTTTAAGGGGAAACATTTAAATGTCTTGGAATGGCCTAGTCAATGCCCAGACCTCAATCCAATTGAAAATCTGTGGTATGACTTAAAGATTGCTGTACACCAGCGGAACCCATCCAACTTGAAGGAGCTGGAGCAGTTTTGCCTTGAAGAATGGGCAAAACTCCCAGTGGCTAGATGTGCCAAGCTTATAGAGACATACCCCAAGAGACTTGCAGCTGTAATTGCTGCAAAAGGTGGCTCTACAAAGTATTGCCTTTGGGGGGTGAATAGTTATGCACCCTCAAGTTTTCTGTTTTCTTGTCTTATTTCTTGTTTGTTTGACAAGAAAAAATATTTTGCATCATCAAAGTGGTAAGCATGTTGTGTAAATCAAATGATACAAACCCCCTAAAATCTGTTTGGAAAATAGGAAAAAACGCCAAGGAGGGTGAATATTTTCACAAGCCACGTACAGTGGGGAGAACAAGTATTTGATACACTGCCGATTTTGCAGGTTTTCCTACTTACAAAGCATGTAGAGGTCTGTAATTATTATCATAGGTACACTTCAACTATGAGAGACGGAATCTAAAACAAAAATCCAGAAAATCACATTGTATGATTTTTAAGTAATTAATTTGCATTTTATTGCATGACATAAGTATTTGATACATCAGAAAAGCAGAACTTAATATTTGGTACAGAAACCTTTGTTTGCAATTACAGAGATCATACGTTTCCTGTAGTTCTTGACTAGGTTTGCACACACTGCAGCAGGGATTTTGGCCCACTCCTTCCTACAGATCTTCTCCAGATCCTTCAGGTTTCGGGGCTGTCGCTGGGCAATACGGACTTTCAGCTCCCTCCAAAGATTTTCTATTGGGTTCAGGTCTGGAGACTGGCTAGGCCACTCCAGGACCTTGAGATGCTTCTTACGGAGCCACTCCTTAGTTGCCATGGCTGTGTGCTTCGTGTCGTTGTCATGCTGGAAGACCCAGCCACGACCCATCTTCAATGCTCTTACTGAGGGAAGGAGGTTGTTGGCCAAGATCTCGCGATACATGGCCCCATCCATCCTCCCCTCAATACGGTGCAGTCGTCCTGTCCCCTTTGCAGAAAAGCATCCCCAAAGAATGATGTTTCCACCTCCATGCTTCACGGTTGGGATGGTGTTCTTGGGGTTGTACTCATACTTCTTCTTCCTCCAAACACGGCGAGTGGAGTTAGACCAAAAAGCTCTATTTTTGTCTCATCAGACCACATGACCTTCTCCCATTCCTCCTCTGGATCATCCAGATGGTCATTGGCAAACTTCAGACAGGCCTGGACATGCACTGGCTTAAGCAGGGGGACCTTGCGTGCGCTGCAGGATTTTAATCCATGACGGCGTAGTGTGTTACTAATGGTTTTCTTTGAGACTGTGGTCCCAGCTCTCTTCAGGTCATTGACCAGGTCCTGCCGTGTAGTTCTGGGCTGATCCCTCACCTTCCTCATGATCATTGATGCCCCACGAGGTGAAATCTTGCATGGAGCCCCAGACCGAGGGTGATTGACCGTCATCTTGAACTTCTTCCATTTTCTAATAATTGCGCCAACAGTTGTTTCCTTCTCACCAAGCTGCTTGCCTATTGTCCTGTAGCCCATCCCAGCCTTGTGCAGGTCTACAATTTTATCCCTGATGTCCTTACACAGCTCTCTGGTCTTGGCCATTGTGGAGAGGTTGGAATCTGTTTGATTGTGTGTGGACAGGTGTCTTTTATACAGGTAACGAGTTCAAACAGGTGCAGTTAATACAGGTAATGAGTGGAGAACAGGAGGGCTTCTTAAAGAAAAACTAACAGGTCTGTGAGAGCCGGAATTCTTACTGGTTGGTAGGTGATCAAATACTTATGTCATGCAATAAAATGCAAATTAATTATTTAAAAATCATACAATGTGATTTTCTGGATTTTTGTTTTAGATTCCGTCTCTCACAGTTGAAGTGTACCTATGATAAAAATTACAGACCTCTACATGCTTTGTAAGTAGGAAAACCTGCAAAATCGGCAGTGTATCAAATACTTGTTCTCCCCACTGTATCTGGTCAAATACAATTTTTTTCTAAAAGTTTACTGAGGGGTGGCAACAGGCTTATTGGTCAGCTATTTGATCCATCAAAGAGTGCTTTGCTATTCTTGGGTAGCGGAATCACTTTTGCTTCACTCCAGGCCTGAGGGCACACACTTTCCTGTAGGCTCAGATTGAAGAGTTGGCAAATAGGAGTCACAATATTGTTAGCCATCATCCTCAGTAATTTTCCATCCATCCAAGTTGTCAGACCCAGGTGGCTTGTCATTGTTGATAGACACACAAAATATATCACCTCTTCAACACTCACTTTACGGAATTCAGAAATACAATGCCTATCTTTCATAAATTGGTGATTTATGCATTGGTGTGTAAGTTCAGAATTTGTTGTCGGCATGTCATGCCTAACATAATTGCAAAAGGGTTTTCTAATGATCAATTAGCCTTTAAAATGTTTAAACTTGGATTAGCTAACACAACGTGCCATTGGAACACAGGAGTGATGGTTGCTGATAATGGGCCTCTGTATGCCTATGTAGATATTCCATAAAAAATCTGTTATTTCCAGCTACAATAGTAATTTAGAACATTAACAATGTCTATACTGTATTTCTGATCATTTGATGTTATTTAATGGACAAAAAAGGTGCTTTTCTTTCAAAAACAAGGAAATGTCTAAGTGACCCCAAACTTTTGAATGGTAGTGTACCTCTGTTGATATCACATTACCAAGCATTTCACACATATTATCCAATTACTGACTGTTAGCACTTGGTGGTCTATAGCAGCTTCCCACAAGAATGGGCTTTAGGGGAGGGAGGTGAACCTGTAGCCATTTTACTTCAACAGCATTTGACATGAGCTCCTCTCTAAGCTTTACAGGAATATGACTTGGCAACACCTCCACCATTGGCATTCCTGTCTCTTCTGAAGATATTGAAACCATGTATTGCTACTACTGTATCAGAGATATTCAGTATATGAATGTTATTTCTTACTAAAAGTTATCAATTTCATGAACCTTGTTTATTAGGCTACATATGATAATGTGGCCTATTTTTTTGCACTTTTCTGGGATTCTTGATTGTTTTTGTTGCATTTACTGGGAGGCTTAACAGGGGTAGACATGGCAGTGCAGGGTGAGATGCACACAGTGGAATACCTACTAGGGCAAACAACCTCGGTGCAAAAGTATAACTCAGGTTCATTGGCACATGATTACCTCATACAATAGCTGTAGGATTGGCAGAGGCATTCAGGGGAGTCAGAAAGTATTCACACCCCTTGGCTTTTAAAAAACATTTTGTTGTGTTACAGCCTGCATAAAAATAGATTACATTGACATTTGTTGTCACTGGCCTACACACAATAGCCCCAAATTAAACTTTGAAGTTATGTTTTTAAACATATTTACAAATGTATTAAAAATGAAAAGCTGAAATGTCTTGAGTCAGTAAGTATTCAATCCCTTTGTTATGGCAAGCCTAAATAAGTTCAGGAGTAAACATTTGCTTAACAAGTCACATAATAGTGGCATGGACTCACTCTGTGTGCAATAATAATGTTTAACCTGGTTTTTGAATTATTACCTCATCTCTGTACCCCACACAAACAAATAATTGTAAGGTCCTTCGGTCGAGCAGTGAATTTCAAACACGGATTCAACCACAAACACCAGGTAAGTTTTCTAACGCCTCGCAAAGAAGGGCACGTATTGGTATAAAAAACATTGAATATCCATTTGAGCATGGTAAAGTTATTAATTACACTTTGGATGACGTAACAATACACCCAGTCACTACAAAGATACAGGCGTCCTTCCTAACTCAGTTGCCAGAGAGGATGGAAACCGCTCAGTGATTTCACCATGAGGCCAAGGGTGATTTTAAAACAGTTACAGAGTTGAATGGCTGTGATAGGAGAAATCTGAGGATGGATCAACAACATTGTAGTTACTCCACAATACTAACCTAATTGACAGAGTGAAAAGGAAGCCTGTACCAATATTCCAAAACATGCATCCTGTTTGCAACAAGGCATTAACATTATACTGTTAAAAATGTGGCAAAGCAATTCAGTTTTTGTCCTGAATACAAAGTGTTATGTTTGGGACAAATCCAATACATTACTGAGTACCACTCCATATTTTTAAGCATAGAGGTGGCTGCATCATGTTCTGGGTATGCTCATAATTGTTAAGGACTGGAGAGTTTTTCAGGATAAAAAAATAAATGCAATGGAACTAAGCACAGGCAAAATCCTAGAGGAAAATGGTTCAGTCTGCTTTCCACCAGACACTGGGAGAATAATTCCCCTTTCAGCAGGACAATAACCTAAAATACAAGGCCAAATCTACACTGGAGTTGCTTACCAATAAAATAGTGAATGTTGCAGAGTTACAGTTTTTACCTAAATATGCTTGAAAATATCTGGTTGAGCATTACTTTCACCTTGTCAATCACAACCTTATTCATTGGGGATACTCAATAATACTTTTTTTCTTATTGGCTGTTCATCTGTGATTTGGATCGTGTGGGTTGCCTCCTGTGTTTGTCCCAGTCGGTCTCGACAGACTTTTGCCCATTGGTGCAGGAGATTATGTAAGGCCATTGGTGCAGGAGATTATGTAAGGCTTCCTTGGTGGATGTGTCCAATTCAGCATTTTCCACATGAGCCTTGATGCGGCTGTCTCTCAAATGGTCACTGGGGGGTGCTGCAAGATATAGCCCTACCACTGATGATCCTTCACAGCTGGGCTCATCCCATCCGACCTACTCCTGCCGTCCATGTCGCACTCCATACATCTCTCCAAAAGTTGAGTAATGTGCCAGTCTTGCACAGGAAGTCCAGACCCAGCACAATGGAGAAGGCCAGGTGTGACTTGTGCATTACAGAAGGTGTTCACCAACCATAAGTCCTCATGGAAAGTGTAAAGCAGTTTTGTCCATTGGCCAAGACAAATTCTTGCTCAGAGCATGCGGTCAGAGAGTCTTGGGGTTTCTTTATAGAGGGATTCCTGCAACAGAGGGAATGAACACCATGTGTACAAAAATACTTTGCACTTTATCCCCCCGCACCATCATAGGAACTACGATCTTGGTCAGGGGTCGTCTTCCCTGGTTATTAGAGCGTTCAGGCAAAACTGCATTCAGATGGACTTTGGATCTTAATCCTTTGCCTCCATCTGGTGGGCACTTTCCCTGGTCCTTGCTGGGCTTTTGGGTTTTGAACTGCTCTTTGCCTGCGATAGCGTTCACCCATTTCCAGTAGGTGGACTGGCCTGACCAGACAGTTTCCATGAGGGTCCCAATCCGCACAAGCTCATCAACTGTGTGGGCTGTCCTTCTGAGAATGCTGGCCAATTTCGGGTTACAATTTCAGAGTATCAGATTGAATATTTATTCTTCATGTGTGACCATGTGTCCAGCGCATACACAGAGCTCAGTACTGAAAAGTGAAGTCTCGGATGCTCTCTTTTTGGCCTTGAATCCTGCCTTGAAGCCTCTTCTCTCCCTCTGTATCATAGTCTTCAGAGAAAAATGCCCAGATGAATGCAGGCTTGAAACTCCCCCTGGTATCAAACTTTGAGCTTTCAACTCACTACCAGTCTTTGGCTGTGCCCTGTAAAACAGTATTCATAGTTGCCAACACCTCTTCATCTGTTAAAGGATGAATATATTCTTCACATTTCTCCAGATAAGTCAAAAGCATCTTCATTATCCTCCCGTCCTCCAAAGCTGGGAAACTGGACCTTCACTGATAGTTTGTATCTCTGAACAGCAACACCACTCTCTTCCCGGTGTGTGCCTCCAGTTGAATTCTCTGTTGCCCCAGTAGGTTCCCTTCTCGTCCTGACCCCACCGTTGTCTCTTCTCTGTAAAAACCCAGCATCTCTTCTTGCTGCAGACCCAGCATCTCTCCTTGTCCCAGAACCAGAAAAATTGACAGACGGAGCTTCATCACGCATGGAGGTGCTCACTTTCCTACTAAGGTCCTTGAGTTATATATCCAACTGTCTGTCTCGCCATGCCAAACATTCAACCATTGACTGCCTGATTTCTGTCTTCGCACCATCAAAGGCATTTTGCAAGCATCGGCATTTACGGTCAATATAGTACCGAAGAACATCTTCTTTCCTTACAGCATTAAGAACAAGTGTATCTTTAAATTCTATGTAAAACATGTATCTTTCATCAAAGTTTATGATGAGTATTTCTGTTATTTGACGTCGCTCTCTGCAATTTCTCCGGATATTTTGGAGGCATTTCTGAACATGGCGACCTTGTAAACTGAGGTTTTTTGATATAAATATGAACTTAATCGAACAAGACATATATGTATTGTGTAACATGAAGTCCTATGAGTGTCATATGATGAAGATCATCAAAGGTTAGTGATTCATTTTATCTCTATTTCTGCTTTTTGTGACTCCTCTCTTTGGCTGGAAAAAATGGCTCAATTTTTCTGTGAGTTGGTGGTGACCTAACATAATCGTTTGTGGTGCTTTCGCTGAAAAGCATATTTGAAATCGGACACGTTTGTGGGTTTAACAACAAGATTACCTTAAAAATGGTATAAGACACATGTATGTTTGAGGAATTTTAATTATGAGATTTCTGTTGTTTGAATTTGGCGCCCTGCACTTTCACTGGCTGTTGTCATATCGATCCCGTTAACGGGATTGCAGCCATAAGAAGTTAACAGAATGACTTTCAGAATGGGTGTTGTATGTGGAGGATGAGGGCTGCAGTAGGTATCTCAGGGGGGAGTGAGGCCTAAGAGGGTTTTATAAATAAGCATCAACCAGTGGGTCTTGCGACGGGTATACAGAGATGACCAGTTTACAGAGGAGTATAGAGTGCAGTGATGTGTCCTATAAGGATCATCGGTGGCAAATCTGATGGCCGAATGTTAAAGAACATCTAGCCGCTGGAGAACACCCTTACCTGCCGATCTATAAATTACGTCTCTGTAATCTAGCATGGGTAGGATGGTAATCTGAATCAGGGTTTGTTTTGACAGCTGGGGTGAAAGAGGAACGATTATGAAACCAAGTCTAGATTTAACCTGAGCCTGCAGCTTGGATATGTGCAGAGAGAAGGACAGTGTACCATCTAGCCATACTCCCGAGTACTTGTATGAGGTGACTACCTCAAGTTCTAAACCATTAGAGGTAGTAATCACACCGGTGGGAGAGGGGCATTCTTCTTACCGAACCACGTGACTTTTGTTTTGGAGGTGTTCAGAACAAGGTTAAGGGCAGAGAAAGCTTGTTGGACACTAAGAAAGCTTTGTTGTAGAGCGTTTAACACAAAATCCGGGGAGTGGCCAGGTGAGTATACGACTGTATCATCGGCTTATAAATGGATGAGAGAGCTTTCTACTGCCGGAGCTATGTTGTTGATGTAAATTGAGAAGAGCGTGAGGCTTAAGATCGAGCCGTGGGGGACTCCCTCGGTGACAGTCAGTGGCTGAGACAGCAGATTTTCTGACTTTATACACTGCACTCTTTGAGAGAGGTAGTTAGCAAACCAGGCAAAAGACCCCATAGTGACACCAATACTCCTTAGCCGACCCACAAGAATAGAATGGTCTACCATATCAAAAGCTTTAGCCAAGGCAATAAAAATGGCAGCACTACATTGCTTGGAGTCAAGGACAATGGTGACATCATTTAGAACCTATAAGGCTGCAGTGACACATCTATAACCAGACTGCATACCAGAGAGAATACTATAGACATCAAGAAAGCGAATCATTTGATTATTGATCAGTATTTCAACACTTTTGATAAACAGGGCCAAATAGAAATAGGGCTGCCTATAACAGTTAGGATCAGCTTGATCTCCCGCTTTAAATAAAGGATGCACCGTGGCTGCCTTCCAAGCGATTGGAACCTCCCCAGAGAGGATAGACAGGTTAAAAAGGTCAGAGATAGTCTTGGCGATGAAAGAATAAAGTTTTTTTTGAGTCAAGTTTAAGGAGCTCCATTAGCACCTCAGACTCAGTGACCGCCTGCAGGGAGAAACTGTGTAGTGGGGCAGGGTAAAAAGATGGAGGAGCATTGGGGCTAGTCGCATTAGAAGGGCTGGGAGATGAGGAAATGTTGGATGGGAAAGAAGGCATGTATGAGTCAAATAGATGTCCTGCTGATTCTTTACCAATTTACAGAGGCCCGGTCATGAAGGAAGATTACTCATTAAAGTTCTTCAGCAAGCACTATGACAAATCAGGACAGCAGCCATTATGAACTGAGCAGCCATTAGAAAAAAAGCTGCAAAACAGTGATCACTAAGTTCATTACAGAAACACCAGACCTCACTTATTTGTGAGGATAACATCAAGGAGAGTAGCCTTTTCTGGGCATTTGGAATCATACCTTGTGGGATTGGTAATAATCTGAGAGAGATTTAGGGAGTCTCATTGTTTTAGGACTTGGTCAGGTGGTTTAAGCATGTTCCAGTTTAGGTCACCTAGCAGAACAAATTCAGACTTAGTGTAAGGGGCTAGGAAAGAGCTTAGGGCAGGTAGGGTACAGGCCGTTGCTGATGGTGGACGAAAACACCCCGCAACAGTCAATAAAGAGCTATTTGAAAGCTTAAAGCTTAAAACAGCTAATTTAATTGTTTGGGGACAGACTTGGTGGAGACAACAGAGCACTGAAGGTGTTCCTTGGTAAAGATTGCTACTCCACCACCTTCGGAAGATCTGTCTTGCCGAAAAAGGTTATAACCAGAAAGGTTAACATCAGTGTTCAAAACACTCTTTCTTAACCACATCTCAGTATTGACCAATACATCTGGATTGGAGCTTTGAACCAACACTTTCAATTAAAAGCTTCTAGTGTTAATGTGCAGAAAACTCTGCTTTCAATCAGAGCACAAGTCAGAACTGGGGCTAGCAACAGTAGACGGGCCCTGAATGTATTTCGGTTGACGATATCTGTATTGAAATGTTATGATGACATGCACATTTCCAGATATCATCAGCCGAAATACATTCAGGGCACGGCAGAGTACATGGAGAGCTCTGTAGTGTTCATTTTTTATGACATTTTAATGTGCATCAGATGGTAACAATATCATACAGCAATTTCATCAGGTAACATGAATACAAATCCTGCGAGAGGTGGTTATAATAGGATGTCCGATTCCTCTTCATCCGACGACGACACCCGTTACACCATTTCAGGAAACTAGTCGTATGTCGTGGGTCATTACCTCACAGGAGAGATGTTTGAAGGTAAAAACAAAAACATCAAAAGGTGTTTTTTTGGGGGGGCAGAAATGCCTTTTTGAACATGTGAAATTTCAAACTTGTATGCCATCTGTAAATACAAATACAACTGTTAAATTATGAGCTTAGTTAGTTTAGCCACAGAAAAAGTCAGCAACCTTCCCGCTAGCCATGATTGGCTGAGATAATGAGTGGGCTGGACATGACGAGAGATGAGTTTGGATTGGTCTGCCATATAACAGGCTTCTGTCTATTTGAGCTGGTCAGTATGTCTAGGTAATCCTGTCTAATGCATCTTTTTTTAATGTATTGTGTAGTAAAACTGCAAAGTGCTGCTCTCCACTTTCTGGAGGACAGAGTTTAGAAATCAGTGGAATTAGAGTATGATAGCTAAGGAGATGGAGAACACCTGTCTCCGAATTACATCTTCAAAGACAACCATGGCATCCGACAGGCGACATGTCCATCCATGAATGATGTAAGATAGTGTAGCTAGGTACATTTTCAGATATTACAAGTTTCTGATTTTGACGGAAATGGTGCATTTGTAATTTCAGTCTTGCCATGTACTCCGACTTCAGAGCACTCTAGTCTGAGTGTGCCAGAGCGCAGAATAATTTACGAACGCTCAACACCCGTTGAATATGGCCGGTGTAAGTAAACGCAAAAAAGCGTAATTAAATAGTTTTGCTAGCAGCACAGTTACAGTCATCTACGCTCTGGATAACATGAAAACAGCCTAACCAGCTCAGCTAGGGCGAGTAAAATGGTCAGAGTGGGGTGTTCGCTCATTTGCGTCTGGAAGTAGCTAGCAAGCTAGCCAATGTTAGCCAGTTAGCTTGGGTGCTTGACTGCCGTTATGAGGTCAGAAACAAGGTTCGGAACAACCCTACTCATCAGCCAGAGCGTCCAGTGTGCACTCTGAACGCTCCAAGAGCAAAACAATCTGAATTTACTAATGGACAATCTGACAGCACAGTTGCAGTCACTAACACTCTGGATAACATAAAGGCCTAACCAGCTCTGCTAGGGCGAGTAATGTTCAGTGAGCTGTTCTCTCATTTTTGTCTGGAAGTATCTAGCAAGTTACCTTGGGTGCTTGACTGCTGTTGTTAGTACAGAACGCTCAGATCAATCCTTAAAGCGATGGGTGGGGCTAAAGCTTAAGAGGGTGTGAACGATGCTGAATGGGTGTAGACAAAGAAGAGCTCTTCATTAGGCACCAAAACATTCAAAGGCAATTTTCTCAAAAGTGAGTTTACAAATGTATCATCTTTCAAATCAGAATTACTTTCCCATTGTTCCTCAACTGTGGTATATGATATACAATTTTGTAGCTCAGATTCTCTACTTTTATCCAATGTAAAAAAACACAATTTCAAGTGTTGAAAAATATGACCAATTTGAGCCAGTCCGTCACATATACAGTTAGTCGCGAGTGTGGGAAGAAACATCATCTGTCCCATGGTCGGGTAAACGAGCAAGTTCATAGTCAACAAAGCCCGCAAGAGTCATTTTGCTGTTGTGAAAGCCTGCGTCGGTGTAGCCTCTCACATTTTCACTTTCAATGAATAAGATCATATCATTCTCAAAGTCCTGTGAATGTATTTGCCTGAGTTGAGTATGGAAGCCATTCATATGAACATGTGGAGACTCACCTTAATCACTGTGTTGTATCCCATTATATTCTGCCTTTTTATTGTATCTGTTAACTACCTAATTTTCCAACTTATTTAGTTTAGTAAATAAAACCTTGAATGAATTGTTTGTGGCATTGAGTTCATTTACAAGCAATTTGGTTCATCGGGTATCAGAGCTTTACGACTGTTCAGAATGAGAATATAGTAAATTAACTGTTGATTAAGACTATTATTGATATAGGATTAATGATATAATGGTTAATGTTAACTACTCATATAGTTAATTCAAGGATTTCTCTATATCCAGCCCTTAAAGGTCTTAATCAAATAATTCAGATAAATGTATTACTCCACTAATCAGTCAATTTTGTAGAATTTTAATTAGCCATAAGTCACAACAAAAAGTGCATTCGGAAAGTATTTAGATATTTCAGTTTTTTTATTTCATAAATTTGCAAAAATTGTTTTTGCTTTGTCATTATTGGGTATTTTGTGTATAATTGATGAGGGGAATATTTAAAAATCAATTTTAGAATAAGGCTGTAATGTAACAAAATGTGGAAAAAATTAAGGGGTCTGAGTACTTTCCAAATGCACTGTATTTTGGTACCCCGTGAGAGGAACTAATAGAGACATTTTCACTTGCTTTTAGACTTCAATGGACAAATTATTACACTTAAGATTCATAGTCCATAACTCAGAGCTTATCAGTGAAAGTAGTGTGTTTTTTCCATAAGTCTGAAGGAACAAGGAGATTGAGAATCCCATAGGGTGGCGCACAATTTTCCCAGCATCGTCTGGGTTAGGGAAGGGTTTGGCTGGGGTAGGCCGCCATTGTAAAATAAGAATTTGTTCTTAACTGACTTGTCTAATTAAAAGAGAGTTTAAAAAAATTTGTCTGTGTTGCAAACTGACTGTACTAGACATAATTGTGGTTTTACTTGGAGAACTAAAGTTGAATTAGTGTCCTAATGAGAAAATGCGGGCTCCAGTTTAAGTGCATATTGCTTGAATTTCTCATACGCCTATTGTGGCCACTGGGACCATAGAGCCACCTTTCCTATCGGCTGTAGGATAGGGAGCATTCCCACTCAAAAAAAATAGCACTTCTGTAAGATTACTGCGTGTTCCAGGAAAAAACATTTGGAATTTGATTAATTAGTTCATTTTGAACTACGTGTTCCAGTCTAAACACATTTTGCTAGCAGAAATAGCCTAGACTCACTTTACCTATCGTCTGTAGGAAAGGACGGTTCCCACTTTCGAAATGACCACTTCTGTAAATTAGAAGTGTAGAAGTGGATAAATTAAACATTTTGAACACGAGATTTTGCTCTCCTGAGGTAGAGTACCTCATAATAAAATGTAGACCACAATATCTACCAAGAGAGTTCTCAAGTGTATTATTCGTAGCCGTCTATTTACCACCACAAACCAATGCTGGCACTAAGACCACACTCAACGAGCTGTATAAGACCATAAGCAAACCAGGAAATGCTCATCCAGAAGCGGGGCTCCTAGTGGCCGGGTACTTTACATGTAAATCCGTTTGACCTTATTTCTACCATCATGTCACATGTGCAACCAGAGGAAAAACAACTCTAGACCACCTCTAGACCACCTTTACTTCACACACAGAGACGCATACAAAGCTCTCCCTCACAATCCATTTGATAAACCTGACCATAATTATATCCTTCTGATTCCTGCTTACAAGCAAAACTAAAGCAGGAAGTACCAGTGACACGCTCAATACGGAAGTGGTCAGATGACGCGGATGCTACGCTACAGGACTGTTTTGCTAGCACAGACTGGAATATGTTCCATGATTCATCCAATGGCATTGAGGAGTATACCACATCAGTCACCGGCTTCATCAATAAGTGCATTGAACATGTGGCAGGGCTTGCAAACTATTACGGACTACAAATGGAAACCCGGCCGAGAGCCTACCAGACGACTAAATGCCTTTTATGCTCTCTTCAACAACACTGAAGCATGCATGAGAGCACCAGACTTCCTGATGGGCCGCCCCCAGGTGGTAAGGTTAGGCAACAACACATCTGCCACGCTGATCCTCAACACTGGGACCCCTCAGTGGTGCGTGCTTAGTCCCCTCCTGTACTCCCTGTTCACTCACGACTTCGTGGCCAAGCACGACTCCAACACCATCATTACGTTTGCTGACGACACAACAGTGGTAGGCTGACAACAACAATGAGACAGCCTATAGGGAGGAGGTCAGAGCCAACAACCTCTCCCTCAATGTGAGCAAGACAAAGAAGCTGATTGTGGACTACAAGAAAAGGAGAGCCAAACAGGCCCCCATTAACATCAACGGGGCTGTAGTGGAGTGGGTTGAGAGTTTCAAGTTCCTTGCTGTCCATATCACCAACAAACTATCATCAAGTCAAATTGTATTTGTCACGTACACATGTTTAGCAGATGTTATTGCAGGGGTAGCGAAATGCTTGTGTTTCTAGCTCCAACAGTGCAGTAATATATAAAAATTCACAACAATACACAATACACACAACCTAAATGTGAAAGATTGGAATTAAGGAACCAGCCCTGCGGTTGCGGGTGGTGCATTTGCCGTACCAGGCGGTGATACAGCCCAACAGGATGCTCTCAATTGTGCACCTGTAGAAGTTTGTGAGAGTTTTAGGTGCCAAGCTAAATTTCTTCAGCCTCCTGAGGTAGAGTGAGAGGTTATTTTCCTGGCACCACACTCACAGGGCCCTCACCTCCTCCATGTAGGCTGTCTCGTCATTGTTGGTAATCAGGCCTATTATTGTCAGGCCTACATCTGCAAACTTGATGATTGAGACGGAGGCGTGGGTGGCCACGCAGTCATGGGCGATCAGGGAGTATAGGAGGGGGCTGAGCACGCACCCTTGTGGGGCCCCTGTGTTGAGGATCGGTGAAGTGGGCAGTGTGCAGTGCGATGGTGATTGCATTGTCTGTGGAACTATTGGGGTGGTAAGTAAATTAAAGTGGGTATAGGGTTTCAGGTAAGGTAGAGGTGATATGATCCTTAACTAGCCTCTCAAAGCACTTCATGATGACAGGAGTGCTACGGGGCTATAGTCATTTAGTTCAGTTACCTTTGCTTTCTTGGGTACAGGAACAATGGTGGACATCTTGAAGCATATGTGGAAAGCAGACTGGGATAGGGAGAGATTGAATATGTACTGTACGTAAACACTCCAGCCAGCTGGTCTGCGCATGCTCTGATGCAGCAGCTAAGGATGCCGTCTAATGTTTTCTCAGAGCGAGTGCTACAGTCAATGTGTTGGTAGAATTTCGGCAGCGTTTTCCTCAAATTTGCTTTATTAAAATCCCCAGCTACAATAAATGCGGCATCAGGATACATGTTTCCAGTTTGCATAAAGTCCAGTGAAGTTCTTTGTGGGCCGGTATGGTATCGACTTGAGGAGAATATACACGGCTGTGACTATAAAATAATAGAATTCTCTTGGGAGGTAATATGGTCTGCATTTGATTATGAGGTATTCTAGGTTGAGTGAACGAAAGGACTTTAGTTTCTGTATGTTATCATAATCACACCATGAGTGGTAAATCATGAAACATACACCTCCGCTTTTCTTCTTCCCGAAGAGTTCTTTATTCCTGTCTGTGCGATATACTGAGAACCCATCTGGCTGTATGGACAAAGATAGTATATCCTGAGAGAGCCATGTTTCCATGGAACAGAGTATGTTACAATCCCTGATGTCTCTCTGGAAGGAGATTCTCTCCCTGAGCTCGTCTACCTATTTATCCAGAGACTGAACATTAGCGAGTAATATACTCGGAAGCAGTGGATGGTGTGTGCGCCCCCTGAGTTGGACTAGAAGTCCACTCCGAATACCTCTTCTCTGCCGGCAGTGTTTTGGATCAGCCTCTGAAATCAGTTAATCAGCCCTGGGAGGTAAGAACAAAGGATCCAATTCGGGAAAGTTGTATTCCCGGTCGTAATGCTGGTGAAATACCGCCACCCTGATATCCAAAAGTTATTTCTGGCTGTATGTAACACAAAGAAATCCTGTTCTGATAATGTAAGAAATAACAAACAAACAAATAAATACTACAAAGTTGCTTAGGAGCTAGAAGCAGAGCTGCCCTATCTGTCGGCGCCATCTTGCTATAATGGTCTAAACACAACAAGACAGTCGTGAAGAGTGCACGACAACACATTTTCCCCCTCAGGAAAGTAAAAATATTTGGCATAGGTCCCCAGATCCTCCAAAAGTTCTTCAACTGTACCATCGAGAGCATCCTGACCGGTTGCATCACCACCTGGTGTGTCAACTGCTCAGCATTCGAGCGTAAGGTGCAACAGAGTGTAGTGTGTACAGCCCAGCACATCACTGGGGCCAAGCTTCCTTCCATCCAGGACCTATATACTAGGAGGTGTTAGAGGAAGGTCCAAAAATGTGTCAAAGACTCCAGTCACCCAAGTCATAGACTGTTCTCTCTGCTACCGCACGGCAAGCGGTACCGGAGCGCCAAGTCTAGGTTCATAAGGCTCCTTAACAGCTTCTAACCCGAAGCCATAAGACTGCTGAATAATTTGTTTTTACACTGCTGCTACTCGCTGTTTATTACCTATGCATACTCCTTTTACCCCAACCTACATGTACAAATGACCTCAACTAACCTGTGAGGGGGTGCACATTGACTTGGTACTGGTACCCCTGTATATAGCCTAGTTATTGTTATGTTATTTTATTGTTTTACTTTTTATAATTTTTTAAACTTTAGTTTATATAGTAAATATTTTCGTAACTCTATTTCTTGAACTGCATTGTTGGTTAAGGTCTTGTAAGTAAGCATTTCACAGTAACGTTTACACCTGTTGTATTCGGTGCATGTGACAAATTAAATATGATTTGATTAAATTCTATTTTTTTTTTAAACATGAGACATCATCAGGAAACACATCTACCCATCCCAGAGAGGTGCAGGGGGCTGCCTTAATTGATATCCACATCTTCAGCGCCTGGTGAGCATGGTTAACTGCCTTGCTCAGGGGCAGAAAGACAGATTTTTACCTTGTTAGCTCAGGGATTTGATCCAGCAACCTTCTGGTTACTGGCCCAACACTTTAACCACTAGGCTACCTGCCACCCCAGGAGAATAGGGTAAATGTTTAGCCATTGAGCTATAAAAGAACAGTGTTGCCTTCGCCATGACGTCTAAAAATGCCATAATGAGCTCACGCTAACTTCCTGTTGGCAAAGGCACATGGCATTGGAATTTTTCCTGTTCTCATATTCTGAGATCTCCCAGTACCTCAATAATTAGCCCCACAAGGTGCTAAAATTCAGTGTCAAAGAGACACACTCTCTCTTACGACGGAAGTCCTTAATGAAATCTCACTTGATTTTCAGGTATAACTTTGTGTCGCACAGGTGATGCATATCCCAGTGTGTGGTAGTCACCTACCCACTTGGACAGCTCACGTCCTCTCACTGGTGGCAAAAAGATGATTGCACCGCAGCGCCGTAGGATAATTTTATGCAGCCAACTGACTTCCCTTCAACCTTGCAATTGGAGTACATTACTGAAATGATTAAGCTACCAATTAGTAATCATGTATGATCACAGGTTAATCATTTTTGCCCATTTTTGCCAATTTACAAAACAATTAATTCAATGGTGCAGCTTGTTTGAACATGACTCTAAAGACTGATCCTGTGTATCATAATGATCAATCACTGTTTTCAAACTGTTATTGTTTATCCATTACTCTTTCATTGATGATTCATAGGTGGTTAAGTGTTTATCAATTACTTTGCTTGTATAGCGTATTGCTTGATTATTGATTATTCATCAGCACTTCAATATTTTAACCATTTCGAAACAGCTTGACCATTCCACCAATAGTGCAAGACATTTAAACATGTTTACTGGACAATGTATCAAACTGAAGAACTCATGCCATGTTGATCTATTCTTGAAGCATACTGTGACATTTCTTCTTCTTCTTTCCTATGCCATTAAAATGGTTATAATGGGTATTTTGATGTAACATCAAATGTGTAGATTTTACCCATGGTGTGTTTGGTAACTACAGGCTATGCATTACATCGTAGAGACTGTTAAACTGTTTTATACAGAAGTAACATTCTGTGAACACTTATAAGGAAATCTCAGATTTATCTCACTGAACTTAAAGCAACAAAAACATGCAATAATTTTTTTAGATATATTTTTGTTTATACTTAAAGAGGTCCTAAAATTCTAACTAAAATAACTAAATGATCCATAGTATGACCATCTTACACTGAACAAAAATATAAAACCCCAAATAAAAAGTGTTGGTCCCATGTTTCATGAGTTGAAATAAAAGATCCCAGAAATGTTCCATACGCACAAAATGCTTATTTCTCTAAAATTGTTTGCACACATTTGTTCACATCCCTGTTAGTGAGAATGTATCCTTTGCCAAGATAATCTATCCACCTGACAGGTGTGGCATACCAAGAAGCTGATTAAACAGCATGATCATTACACAGGTGCACCTTGTGCTGGGGACAACAAAAGGCCACTCTAAAATGTGAAGTTTTGTCATACAACACAATGCCACAGATGTCTCAAGTTGAGGGAGTGTGCAATTGACATGCTGACTGCAGGATTGTCCACCAGAGCTGTTTCCAGATAATTTAATGTTAATTTCTCTACCATAAGCCACCTCCAATGTAATTTTAGATAATTTGGCAGTCCGTCCAACCGGCCTCACAACCGCAGACCACGTCTAACCACACCTGCCCAGGACCTCCACATCAGGCTTCTTCACCTGTGGGGTCGTCTGAGACCAGCCACCAGGACAGCTGATGAAATTGAGGAATATTGCTGTCTGTACTAAAGCCCTATTGTGGGGAAATCTAATTCTGATTGGCTGTGACATTTGGGACCCAGTCAGCATCAGAGGGGAGCTTCTTGTGTGTTTGTGTGCTTGCGTGCACGTGTGTGTGTACTCTGTACGTGTGTGTGTGTGTGTGTGTGTGTGTGTGTGTGTGTGTGTCTGGATCTTGAGGTTTACACAGAACTCTATATATTGGGTGATTAATTATTTAATTAATTAGGTTGGTGCTATGGAATTGTTTTATACTGAACAAAAATAGAAACGCAACATGCAACAATTTAAGATGTTACTGAGTTACAGCCATATAAGGAAATAAATCAATTGAAATAAATAAATTAAACCCTAATCTATGGATTTAACATGACTGGGCAGGGGCAAAGCCATGGGTGGGCCTGGGAGGGCTTAAGCACACACACACAAGAAGCTCCCCTCTGATGCTGACTGGGTCCCAAATGTCACCGTATTCCCTATATAGTGCACTATTGTTGACCAAAGCCCGATGGGCCCTGGTCCAAAGTAGTGCACTATATAGGGAATACGGTGCCATCTGGGACACAACTGCCGTTCTGTGAGGAGTAGGATCTGAGATGATGACTGAAGACACATTATTTTTTACTCTACCGCAGCTAAATCCAATAGCAGGACAAGGCAAAAAATAATTGCTTTGATAATTAGTACCACATGCAGAAACAAGTTTTTTTACATTTTCCAATTAATCATACATGCTTTTTCCTCCTATAACCTTTAAATGTTGAGAAAATACCACCATGGCCTCCAGCGCGGATCTGAACAGCACAACGTACAGTGTATTCCTACCGTCCTGCCAAATTTGTAAAAATAAATATTGCAGGGAAACAAGAACAGCATCATCTCCAATTCCGACACTCCTCCTCCCTCCCTCCTCCTCCTCCCTCACTCCATTTCCCCCAATGCAGCGAACATCATTACCCTCAGTATCAAACCACTGCGGCACGCGGTTAGACTATTCGAACACAGCCGCACGTTATTAGCTCAGAATGATGAGAAAAGAGCAGGCATCTCCCATTGTTCTCTAAGCCAGTGTTTAGGCCCCGCTGAAATCCTCTCTTTTTAAAAACCTCTTTTGTGTACAACAAACCGGTCCTAGAGAAAGAGAAAAGAATACCATTAACAAGATTAGGGAGCTCATTTTGCAGCCGACAAAAGGATTTACAATGCGCCTCTGTTCATTAAGCAGGAAGCGGGTGACAATACTGATCTATAATCTTTAGCTGGGGTCTGATTGAACTTCAGTGGCCCGCCTATTGTTGTGTGCTGGGGTTTCACGCAATGGCACATTCGCTGCTCCTCTGAGATTAACATGACGACAGAGAGAAGGAAGAAGAGAGAAAGAAAGGGTGATAGGAGTTCAACATTTACATTACATTTGAGAAAACACTGTTTTCCAGAGACATACATTAATGAGTGCATACATTTCTTTGACTTTTTCACCATGGGAATCAAACCCACAACCCTCACATTGCAAGTGCCATGCTCTATCAACTGAGCCACATGGGACAAGTTCAAGCTTCTCATTTCCATGCAAGCTTCATGTGAACCAGCAATCATCTCTGTGACAGTGGGTATGAGAGGGAGGGCCAATTTGTGTGTGTATTTGCGTGTTTGTGTGTGTGCATGCATATGTAAACAACCTCTGCATAAACTGTCTTTTATCTTTTTCTGTCACAGACACACAAAAGCCTTGCCCATAGCCATGCTTATGGCAATGCATTGGTTTAGTTCATACACTTGCTATAGTCTCTACAGTCTCCCTATTCTGTCAATCCGCTGGCTGAAAAAATCAATTGTGCTGGTAGAGTCACTAGGGAAACCAACAATACAATTCATAATTACTCTCCAGTAATACGGATCTGAGGTGCAATGTAATCACCATGCAGTGTCTGGGAGCAGAACAGGGCCAATGAAGTCAGACAGATTTATTCTGCAGAGCACATCTGCCTTATTTAGAGAGAGAAAGAGACTGCACGCTTAGCTCCCCTGAGATCTTAGCGGCAAAGGTCCAAGAAGAGCCTGCTGAAGGAGGAAATAAGCCCAGCCCACTCTACTGTGGAGCTACATTACACCTCACCGGCAGACAGGCAGGCAGCTCTGTGCTTTCTGGGGAAATCTAATAGGTTGGCCTCTGCGGGCAATGCCTACGGTACTCAGCCGTGCACAAATCAAGCCTTTACCAGAGAATGGTGGTTTTCTAATGATGCGACAGAGTGGGTTGACAAGATATGGGAAGGGGCAGCCTCGTGTACTTATGGTGAAATACGAATGTAAATCGATATCGTGGCCCTGGTCTCTGCCTTATCTTGTGAACCAAAGCAACAGGAAAGAAGAGTATACTGTATTCAACAATACTCACTGAGAATAGCTGGAGAAAAGGCTGCAGTTGTAAGAGCTGCAGATAAGTATAAGAATGAGATGGAGCTGAGTGCTTTTTACCCACTCAGTTCATGGACCACATAAATCTCCTTCTGTACAG
The DNA here is from genome assembly GCF_045679555.1 of Salvelinus alpinus. NCBI lineage: Eukaryota > Metazoa > Chordata > Actinopteri > Salmoniformes > Salmonidae > Salvelinus > Salvelinus alpinus. Next base: position 49,632,053 of record NC_092090.1, read on the forward strand.
AGCTATCCTGGTCGGATCATAGACATTATAGATGAAAAGGAGAGACCAATGATGTCATATAGTGCAACATTTTTATTTGAATGAGATACAGTATTCATGCACATTATAGGTAAATGTAATATTGCACAATAGAACATTTCATGGAATCATGGATAGATAATGGCACCTCTGGCTTCCATAATATGTCCACGTCTCCTATATGACATTCATTGCTATTCAAGATCGTTGTCCTCATAGAAATAGCTTCTCAACAGTGCGCACCACTAGGCAAAATACGTGCTTTGTTTGAAACGAAACACAGGTAGGCTGCAGTTTGTTAACATAATCAACTCAAACATTTGCCCACGAAAAAACACTGTACATAATTCAAGAAGATCTAAATACATATTCCCATGAACTGGTTGGCATGTAGTGGGTTAAGTTGGTACATGCCCAGAATGTTATATGGTTTGAGAAAAAGAAGGGGGGGACAGGGACAGGATGGGGCGGTTTGATCCGGTTGCGCAGCCTCTGCCTTCAGAAATAGTCTTCCATTGTCCTCAAAGAGTTGATGAATATTCTCTCTTTAGTTAACCACTTTACCTCCTCTATTCATACACCTCTATCGTTAGACACAGGGAAGGTGGCGTCACAGCACGAGGCTTAGCGAGCTACAGTACTACCAGCTTACCTCTTTGTTAGCGTTAGCAAAGATGCTATGTTAGCTACATTACTATCAGTATAACTCTTTTGCATTAGCAGTACCAGGGGCAGCAGGTAGCCTAGCAGATAAGAGCATCAGGCCAGTAACCGAAAGGTTGCTGGTTTGAATCCCAGCGCTGGAAAGATGGGAATAAATCTGCCGTTCTGCCCTTGAGCAAGCAGTTAACCCCCAATAACTGCTCCCTGGGTGCCAATGACATTATATGTGGAATACACATCTCAGTTGAATGCATTCAGTTGTGCAACTGACTAGGTACACCCTTTCCCTAATTACATGGTTACCTCTTCTATATTAGCTGGGACATTATGCTAGCCACATTCCTACCAGCTTACATCTTCTGTCCCTCACTGGTCTCAAACCAGGGAACCTCTGAACACATTGACATGTCACCATGAAGAAATGTTACCAGTTACGCCACAAAAGCTGTGGGTCTTGCAGAACAAGGGAAACAACTACTGTACTTCTCGGTCTCAGAGCGGGATATGTCTCAGATTGAACGCTACTAACACTCCGACAACCATTTCACATTGGCTACACAATGACAGACAATATTAGCAGGGACAGACTCCGGACCTAGCCCAGATCTGTGGCTCATTTCTTTATTTCTAAGAGCACAGTGATGATGTATGATTAGACTGAGGTGAGACGCTCCTGGTCAATTGGCCAACAATCATTAATGAATTCCCGGAGCGGACTGTGAAAATGGGGAATAATTCCTACAACTCTGTCTCCATGGAATACTAATTGGCTGGGGAATTAATTGAGATGTAGCAATAGCTTTAATCTCATTATATGCAATACGGGGCCATTTGAAGCATATTTAACGTGATTTATGGTAAATACAAACATAGATATGATCAGAGTGTGTGGTTGGAACGCTCTTTCTCTGAGCTGGTAGGATGTGCATTTCATATTCAAGTAATTGTTTTCTGCGTTTTTTTCTCTGTGCAACAAACAGTCGGATCATTTGCATATTACTCATGACTTTCAGAGTGAAAAATGTGGAGGTGGCATTGAAGTTGTTCGATGGCACTTTTTTCCCTCTTTTTTGTCAGTGGCTGCTGTGTGCCTGGTGTTGGAGACAATCCAGCATAGAAATTGTCTGGAAGGCACTTTGCAAATTGCATTGATCTCTCCCTAGACCTGCCTTCCACCTGCTTCCCATCCTAATACCTCTCTATTACAGAGGGACACGGGGAGGTGGTGGTGAGACGACAGGTGTGATACACACACACACACACGCGCACAAACACACACGCGCGTGCACAAACACACCTGTCTCACTCCCAAATAAAGAGAATTCCCACTATTCTGCACTCTAATTACACACTTATTAGGTCTACACGGGGGACAGACAGCAAGACAGTACTGGAGCAAAAGGGGAAGAGAAGAGACGATTGTGTTTCTTTTCCTGGGAAACAGAACAAGATTAATAGAGCGAGATTAGGAGAGGAGAGTTAAGAAAAAGGGAAAATGATGAGAAGAGGAGAGGTGTTTTCCTTGCCTGAGACTCATGGTCACCACTTTATAAAAACACCCATACAGTGAATTTGGAAAGTATTCAGACCCCTTCCCTTTTTCAACATTTTGTTACGCCTTATCCTAAAATGTATTAAATATTTTTTTCTTATCAATCTACACACAATACCCCATAATGACGAAGCACAATGACGAAGCAAAAAAAAAGTTTTTTTAGATAAGTATTCAGACCCTTTGCTATGAGGTTTGAGATGTTTCTACAACTTGTTTGGAGTCCACCTGTGGTAAATTCAATTGATTGGACATGATTTGGAAAGGGACACACCTGGCGCGGCCTGCCCAATGCATCACCGGGGGCACACTGCCTGCTCTCCAGAACATCTATAGCACCCGGTGTCATAGGAAGCCACCCAAACCATGGCTTGTACACCCCGCTATCATCCAAAAGGAGAGGTTAGTGCTGGTGCATCAAAGCTGGGACCGAGAGAGACTGAAAAACAGCTTCTATCTCAAGTCCATTAGACTGTTAAATAGCCATCACTAGCCGGCCTCCTCCCAGTAATCTATCCTGAAATTAGTCACTGTCACTAGCCGCTTACCACCCGGTTACTCAATCCTGCACCTTAGAGGCTGCTGTCCTTATTCTATCCTACATATTCTTCAGATATAGTAAATATTCTATCCACATACTGTCCATAATGTCTATACATCCCATCAAATACACTTCCGGTCAAAAATTTTAGAACACCTACTCATTCAAGGGTTTTTCTATTTAAAAAAAAACTATTTTCTACAATGTAGAATAATAGTGAAGACATCAAAACTATGAAATAACACATATGGAATAATGTAGTAACCAAAAAAGTGTTAAACAAATCAAAATATATTTTAGATTTGTAACGTCCGTTGTTTGAAGGAGACCAAGGTGCAGCGTGGTAAGTGTTCATGATTCTTTAATTACTCAGAACACCAAACAAAAACAACAAAAAGAATAACGAATGACACGTTCTGCAGGCTTCACAGAGCTAACAAAAAACAAGATTCCACAACATAGGTGGGAAAAAAATAAATAATAATTTGGCAGTCCGTCCAACCGGCCTCACAACCGCAGACCACGTCTAACCACACCTGCCCAGGACCTCCACATCAGGCTTCTTCACCTGTGGGGTCGTCTGAGACCAGCCACCAGGACAGCTGATGAAATTGAGGAATATTGCTGTCTGTACTAAAGCCCTATTGTGGGGAAATCTAATTCTGATTGGCTGTGACATTTGGGACCCAGTCAGCATCAGAGGGGAGCTTCTTGTGTGTTTGTGTGCTTGCGTGCACGTGTGTGTGTACTCTGTACGTGTGTGTGTGTGTGTGTGTGTGTGTGTGTGTGTCTGGATCTTGAGGTTTACACAGAACTCTATATATTGGGTGATTAATTATTTAATTAATTAGGTTGGTGCTATGGAATTGTTTTATACTGAACAAAAATAGAAACGCAACATGCAACAATTTAAGATGTTACTGAGTTACAGCCATATAAGGAAATAAATCAATTGAAATAAATAAATTAAACCCTAATCTATGGATTTAACATGACTGGGCAGGGGCAAAGCCATGGGTGGGCCTGGGAGGGCTTAAGCACACACACACAAGAAGCTCCCCTCTGATGCTGACTGGGTCCCAAATGTCACCGTATTCCCTATATAGTGCACTATTGTTGACCAAAGCCCGATGGGCCCTGGTCCAAAGTAGTGCACTATATAGGGAATACGGTGCCATCTGGGACACAACTGCCGTTCTGTGAGGAGTAGGATCTGAGATGATGACTGAAGACACATTATTTTTTACTCTACCGCAGCTAAATCCAATAGCAGGACAAGGCAAAAAATAATTGCTTTGATAATTAGTACCACATGCAGAAACAAGTTTTTTTACATTTTCCAATTAATCATACATGCTTTTTCCTCCTATAACCTTTAAATGTTGAGAAAATACCACCATGGCCTCCAGCGCGGATCTGAACAGCACAACGTACAGTGTATTCCTACCGTCCTGCCAAATTTGTAAAAATAAATATTGCAGGGAAACAAGAACAGCATCATCTCCAATTCCGACACTCCTCCTCCCTCCCTCCTCCTCCTCCCTCACTCCATTTCCCCCAATGCAGCGAACATCATTACCCTCAGTATCAAACCACTGCGGCACGCGGTTAGACTATTCGAACACAGCCGCACGTTATTAGCTCAGAATGATGAGAAAAGAGCAGGCATCTCCCATTGTTCTCTAAGCCAGTGTTTAGGCCCCGCTGAAATCCTCTCTTTTTAAAAACCTCTTTTGTGTACAACAAACCGGTCCTAGAGAAAGAGAAAAGAATACCATTAACAAGATTAGGGAGCTCATTTTGCAGCCGACAAAAGGATTTACAATGCGCCTCTGTTCATTAAGCAGGAAGCGGGTGACAATACTGATCTATAATCTTTAGCTGGGGTCTGATTGAACTTCAGTGGCCCGCCTATTGTTGTGTGCTGGGGTTTCACGCAATGGCACATTCGCTGCTCCTCTGAGATTAACATGACGACAGAGAGAAGGAAGAAGAGAGAAAGAAAGGGTGATAGGAGTTCAACATTTACATTACATTTGAGAAAACACTGTTTTCCAGAGACATACATTAATGAGTGCATACATTTCTTTGACTTTTTCACCATGGGAATCAAACCCACAACCCTCACATTGCAAGTGCCATGCTCTATCAACTGAGCCACATGGGACAAGTTCAAGCTTCTCATTTCCATGCAAGCTTCATGTGAACCAGCAATCATCTCTGTGACAGTGGGTATGAGAGGGAGGGCCAATTTGTGTGTGTATTTGCGTGTTTGTGTGTGTGCATGCATATGTAAACAACCTCTGCATAAACTGTCTTTTATCTTTTTCTGTCACAGACACACAAAAGCCTTGCCCATAGCCATGCTTATGGCAATGCATTGGTTTAGTTCATACACTTGCTATAGTCTCTACAGTCTCCCTATTCTGTCAATCCGCTGGCTGAAAAAATCAATTGTGCTGGTAGAGTCACTAGGGAAACCAACAATACAATTCATAATTACTCTCCAGTAATACGGATCTGAGGTGCAATGTAATCACCATGCAGTGTCTGGGAGCAGAACAGGGCCAATGAAGTCAGACAGATTTATTCTGCAGAGCACATCTGCCTTATTTAGAGAGAGAAAGAGACTGCACGCTTAGCTCCCCTGAGATCTTAGCGGCAAAGGTCCAAGAAGAGCCTGCTGAAGGAGGAAATAAGCCCAGCCCACTCTACTGTGGAGCTACATTACACCTCACCGGCAGACAGGCAGGCAGCTCTGTGCTTTCTGGGGAAATGCATATTACTCATGACTTTCAGAGTGAAAAATGTGGAGGTGGCATTGAAGTTGTTCGATGGCACTTTTTTCCCTCTTTTTTGTCAGTGGCTGCTGTGTGCCTGGTGTTGGAGACAATCCAGCATAGAAATTGTCTGGAAGGCACTTTGCAAATTGCATTGATCTCTCCCTAGACCTGCCTTCCACCTGCTTCCCATCCTAATACCTCTCTATTACAGAGGGACACGGGGAGGTGGTGGTGAGACGACAGGTGTGATACACACACACACACACGCGCACAAACACACACGCGCGTGCACAAACACACCTGTCTCACTCCCAAATAAAGAGAATTCCCACTATTCTGCACTCTAATTACACACTTATTAGGTCTACACGGGGGACAGACAGCAAGACAGTACTGGAGCAAAAGGGGAAGAGAAGAGACGATTGTGTTTCTTTTCCTGGGAAACAGAACAAGATTAATAGAGCGAGATTAGGAGAGGAGAGTTAAGAAAAAGGGAAAATGATGAGAAGAGGAGAGGTGTTTTCCTTGCCTGAGACTCATGGTCACCACTTTATAAAAACACCCATACAGTGAATTTGGAAAGTATTCAGACCCCTTCCCTTTTTCAACATTTTGTTACGCCTTATCCTAAAATGTATTAAATATTTTTTTCTTATCAATCTACACACAATACCCCATAATGACGAAGCACAATGACGAAGCAAAAAAAAAGTTTTTTTAGATAAGTATTCAGACCCTTTGCTATGAGGTTTGAGATGTTTCTACAACTTGTTTGGAGTCCACCTGTGGTAAATTCAATTGATTGGACATGATTTGGAAAGGGACACACCTGGCGCGGCCTGCCCAATGCATCACCGGGGGCACACTGCCTGCTCTCCAGAACATCTATAGCACCCGGTGTCATAGGAAGCCACCCAAACCATGGCTTGTACACCCCGCTATCATCCAAAAGGAGAGGTTAGTGCTGGTGCATCAAAGCTGGGACCGAGAGAGACTGAAAAACAGCTTCTATCTCAAGTCCATTAGACTGTTAAATAGCCATCACTAGCCGGCCTCCTCCCAGTAATCTATCCTGAAATTAGTCACTGTCACTAGCCGCTTACCACCCGGTTACTCAATCCTGCACCTTAGAGGCTGCTGTCCTTATTCTATCCTACATATTCTTCAGATATAGTAAATATTCTATCCACATACTGTCCATAATGTCTATACATCCCATCAAATACACTTCCGGTCAAAATTTTTAGAACACCTACTCATTCAAGGGTTTTTCTATTTAAAAAAAAACTATTTTCTACAATGTAGAATAATAGTGAAGACATCAAAACTATGAAATAACACATATGGAATAATGTAGTAACCAAAAAAGTGTTAAACAAATCAAAATATATTTTAGATTTGTAACGTCCGTTGTTTGAAGGAGACCAAGGTGCAGCGTGGTAAGTGTTCATGATTCTTTAATTACTCAGAACACCAAACAAAAACAACAAAAAGAATAACGAATGACACGTTCTGCAGGCTTCACAGAGCTAACAAAAAACAAGATTCCACAACATAGGTGGGAAAAAAAATAATAATAATTTGGCAGTCCGTCCAACCGGCCTCACAACCGCAGACCACGTCTAACCACACCTGCCCAGGACCTCCACATCAGGCTTCTTCACCTGTGGGGTCGTCTGAGACCAGCCACCAGGACAGCTGATGAAATTGAGGAATATTGCTGTCTGTACTAAAGCCCTATTGTGGGGAAATCTAATTCTGATTGGCTGTGACATTTGGGACCCAGTCAGCATCAGAGGGGAGCTTCTTGTGTGTTTGTGTGCTTGCGTGCACGTGTGTGTGTACTCTGTACGTGTGTGTGTGTGTGTGTGTGTGTGTGTGTGTGTCTGGATCTTGAGGTTTACACAGAACTCTATATATTGGGTGATTAATTATTTAATTAATTAGGTTGGTGCTATGGAATTGTTTTATACTGAACAAAAATAGAAACGCAACATGCAACAATTTAAGATGTTACTGAGTTACAGCCATATAAGGAAATAAATCAATTGAAATAAATAAATTAAACCCTAATCTATGGATTTAACATGACTGGGCAGGGGCAAAGCCATGGGTGGGCCTGGGAGGGCTTAAGCACACACACACAAGAAGCTCCCCTCTGATGCTGACTGGGTCCCAAATGTCACCGTATTCCCTATATAGTGCACTATTGTTGACCAAAGCCCGATGGGCCCTGGTCCAAAGTAGTGCACTATATAGGGAATACGGTGCCATCTGGGACACAACTGCCGTTCTGTGAGGAGTAGGATCTGAGATGATGACTGAAGACACATTATTTTTTACTCTACCGCAGCTAAATCCAATAGCAGGACAAGGCAAAAAATAATTGCTTTGATAATTAGTACCACATGCAGAAACAAGTTTTTTTACATTTTCCAATTAATCATACATGCTTTTTCCTCCTATAACCTTTAAATGTTGAGAAAATACCACCATGGCCTCCAGCGCGGATCTGAACAGCACAACGTACAGTGTATTCCTACCGTCCTGCCAAATTTGTAAAAATAAATATTGCAGGGAAACAAGAACAGCATCATCTCCAATTCCGACACTCCTCCTCCCTCCCTCCTCCTCCTCCCTCACTCCATTTCCCCCAATGCAGCGAACATCATTACCCTCAGTATCAAACCACTGCGGCACGCGGTTAGACTATTCGAACACAGCCGCACGTTATTAGCTCAGAATGATGAGAAAAGAGCAGGCATCTCCCATTGTTCTCTAAGCCAGTGTTTAGGCCCCGCTGAAATCCTCTCTTTTTAAAAACCTCTTTTGTGTACAACAAACCGGTCCTAGAGAAAGAGAAAAGAATACCATTAACAAGATTAGGGAGCTCATTTTGCAGCCGACAAAAGGATTTACAATGCGCCTCTGTTCATTAAGCAGGAAGCGGGTGACAATACTGATCTATAATCTTTAGCTGGGGTCTGATTGAACTTCAGTGGCCCGCCTATTGTTGTGTGCTGGGGTTTCACGCAATGGCACATTCGCTGCTCCTCTGAGATTAACATGACGACAGAGAGAAGGAAGAAGAGAGAAAGAAAGGGTGATAGGAGTTCAACATTTACATTACATTTGAGAAAACACTGTTTTCCAGAGACATACATTAATGAGTGCATACATTTCTTTGACTTTTTCACCATGGGAATCAAACCCACAACCCTCACATTGCAAGTGCCATGCTCTATCAACTGAGCCACATGGGACAAGTTCAAGCTTCTCATTTCCATGCAAGCTTCATGTGAACCAGCAATCATCTCTGTGACAGTGGGTATGAGAGGGAGGGCCAATTTGTGTGTGTATTTGCGTGTTTGTGTGTGTGCATGCATATGTAAACAACCTCTGCATAAACTGTCTTTTATCTTTTTCTGTCACAGACACACAAAAGCCTTGCCCATAGCCATGCTTATGGCAATGCATTGGTTTAGTTCATACACTTGCTATAGTCTCTACAGTCTCCCTATTCTGTCAATCCGCTGGCTGAAAAAATAAATTGTGCTGGTAGAGTCACTAGGGAAACCAACAATACAATTCATAATTACTCTCCAGTAATACGGATCTGAGGTGCAATGTAATCACCATGCAGTGTCTGGGAGCAGAACAGGGCCAATGAAGTCAGACAGATTTATTCTGCAGAGCACATCTGCCTTATTTAGAGAGAGAAAGAGACTGCACGCTTAGCTCCCCTGAGATCTTAGCGGCAAAGGTCCAAGAAGAGCCTGCTGAAGGAGGAAATAAGCCCAGCCCACTCTACTGTGGAGCTACATTACACCTCACCGGCAGACAGGCAGGCAGCTCTGTGCTTTCTGGGGAAATGCATATTACTCATGACTTTCAGAGTGAAAAATGTGGAGGTGGCATTGAAGTTGTTCGATGGCACTTTTTTCCCTCTTTTTTGTCAGTGGCTGCTGTGTGCCTGGTGTTGGAGACAATCCAGCATAGAAATTGTCTGGAAGGCACTTTGCAAATTGCATTGATCTCTCCCTAGACCTGCCTTCCACCTGCTTCCCATCCTAATACCTCTCTATTACAGAGGGACACGGGGAGGTGGTGGTGAGACGACAGGTGTGATACACACACACACACACGCGCACAAACACACACGCGCGTGCACAAACACACCTGTCTCACTCCCAAATAAAGAGAATTCCCACTATTCTGCACTCTAATTACACACTTATTAGGTCTACACGGGGGACAGACAGCAAGACAGTACTGGAGCAAAAGGGGAAGAGAAGAGACGATTGTGTTTCTTTTCCTGGGAAACAGAACAAGATTAATAGAGCGAGATTAGGAGAGGAGAGTTAAGAAAAAGGGAAAATGATGAGAAGAGGAGAGGTGTTTTCCTTGCCGGAGACTCATGGTCACCACTTTATAAAAACACCCATACAGTGAATTTGGAAAGTATTCAGACCCCTTCCCTTTTTCAACATTTTGTTACGCCTTATCCTAAAATGTATTAAATATTTTTTTCTTATCAATCTACACACAATACCCCATAATGACGAAGCACAATGACGAAGCAAAAAAAAAGTTTTTTTAGATAAGTATTCAGACCCTTTGCTATGAGGTTTGAGATGTTTCTACAACTTGTTTGGAGTCCACCTGTGGTAAATTCAATTGATTGGACATGATTTGGAAAGGGACACACCTGGCGCGGCCTGCCCAATGCATCACCGGGGGCACACTGCCTGCTCTCCAGAACATCTATAGCACCCGGTGTCATAGGAAGCCACCCAAACCATGGCTTGTACACCCCGCTATCATCCAAAAGGAGAGGTTAGTGCTGGTGCATCAAAGCTGGGACCGAGAGAGACTGAAAAACAGCTTCTATCTCAAGTCCATTAGACTGTTAAATAGCCATCACTAGCCGGCCTCCTCCCAGTAATCTATCCTGAAATTAGTCACTGTCACTAGCCGCTTACCACCCGGTTACTCAATCCTGCACCTTAGAGGCTGCTGTCCTTATTCTATCCTACATATTCTTCAGATATAGTAAATATTCTATCCACATACTGTCCATAATGTCTATACATCCCATCAAATACACTTCCGGTCAAAATTTTTAGAACACCTACTCATTCAAGGGTTTTTCTATTTAAAAAAAAACTATTTTCTACAATGTAGAATAATAGTGAAGACATCAAAACTATGAAATAACACATATGGAATAATGTAGTAACCAAAAAAGTGTTAAACAAATCAAAATATATTTTAGATTTGTAACGTCCGTTGTTTGAAGGAGACCAAGGTGCAGCGTGGTAAGTGTTCATGATTCTTTAATTACTCAGAACACCAAACAAAAACAACAAAAAGAATAACGAATGACACGTTCTGCAGGCTTCACAGAGCTAACAAAAAACAAGATTCCACAACATAGGTGGGAAAAAAAAGGCTACCTAAGTATGATTCCCAATCAGAGACAACTATAGACAGCTGCCTCTGATTGGGAACCACACTCGGCCAAACACAAAGAAATACCAAACATAGAATGCCCACCCCACATCACACCCTGACCTAACTAAATAGAGAAATAAAACGTCTCTCTAAGGTCAGGGCGTGACAAGATTTTAGATTCTTCAACCTTTTGCCTTGATGACAGCTTTGCACACTCTCTCAACCAGCTTCATGAGGTAGTCACCTGGAATTCATTTCAATTAACAGGTGTGCCTTCTTAAAAGTTCATTTGTGGAATTTCTTTCCTTCTTAATGCGTTTGAAAGTTTGTTGTGAGAAGGTAAGGGGGGTATACAGAAGATAGCCCTATTTGGTAAAAGACCAAGTCCATCTTATGGCAAGAACAGCTCTAATAAACAAAGAGAAACGGCAGTCCATCATTACTTTAACACATGAAGGTCAGTCAATATGGAACATTTCAAGAACTTTGAAAGTTTCTTCAAGTGCAGTCGCAAAAGCCATCAAGCACTATGATGAAACTGGCTCTCATGAGGACCGCCACAGGAATGGAAGACCCAGAGTTACCTCTGCTGTAGAGGATAAGTTCAATAGAGTTACCAGCCTCAGAAATTGCAGCCCAAATAAATGATTCAGATTTCAAATAAATGAAACATCTCAACTTCAACTGTTCAGAGGAGACTGTGTGAATCAAGCCTGGTCGAATTGCTGCAAAGACACCACTACAAAAGGACACCAAAAAGAAGAAAAGACTTGCTTGGGCCAAAAAACACAAGCAATGGACATTAGACCAGTGGAAATTTGTCCTTTGGTCTGGAGTCCAAAATTTGAGATTTTTGGATCCAAACACTGTGTCTTTGTGAGATGCGGTGTCGGTGAACGGATGATCTCCGCATGTGTATTTCCCACCGTAAACAATGGAGGAGGAGTTGTTATGGTGTGGGGGTGCTTTTCTGGTGACACTGTCTGTGGTTTATTTAGAATTCAAGGCACACTTAACGAGCATGGCTACCACAACATTCTGCAGAGATATGCCATCCCATCTGGTTTGGGCTTAGTGGGACTATCATTTGTTTTTCAACCGGACAATGATCCAACACACCTCCAGGCTGTGCAAGTGCTAATTTCTCAAGAAGGAGAGTGATGGAGTGCTGCATCAAATTACCTGGCCTCCAAAATCCCACGACCTCAACCAAATTGAGAAGGTTTGTGATAAGTTGGTGTCACGGCCGTTAAAGGAAGAGGACCAAGGTGCAGCGTGGTAAGCGTACATTTTCTCTTTATTTGGAAAAAAGACGCCGAACAAAACAACAAACACTACAAAAACAAACCATGAAGCTAAAGGATATGTGCCCTAAACAAAAGCAAACTTCCCACAAAGACATGTGGAAAAAAGGGATACCTAAGTATGGTTCTCAATCAGAGACAACGATAGACAGCTGCCTCTGATTGAGAACCACACCCGGCCAAACACAAAGAAACAGAAAACATAGAAATAAATAAACTAGAATGCCCACCCTAGTCACACCCTGGCCTAACCAAAATAGAGAATAAAAGCCTTTCTATGGCCAGGGCGTGACAGTTGGACCGCAGAGTGAAGGAAAAGCAGCAAACAAGTCCTCAGCACAGGTGGGAACTCCTTCAAGACTGTTGGAAAAGCATTCCAGGTAAAGCTGGTTGAGAGAATGCCAAGAATGTGCAAAGCTGTCATCAAGGCAAAGGGTGGCTGTTGGAAGAATCTCAAATATAAAATATATTTTGATTTGTTTAACACTTTATTGGTTAATACATGATTCCATATGTGTTATTTCATAGTTTTGATGTCTTACCCATTATTCTACAATGTAGAAAATAGTACAAATAAAGAAAAACCCTAGAATAAGTAGGTGTTCTGAAACCTTTGACTTTTGTATATACAGTTGAAGTCGGAAGTTTACATACACTTATGTTGGAGTCATTAAAACTCATTTTTCAACCCCTCCACAAATTTATAGTTAACAAACTATAGTTTTGTCAAGTCGGTTAGGACATCTACTTTGTGGATGACACAAGTCATTTTTCCAACAATTCTTTACAGACAGATTATTTCACTTATAATTCACTGTATCACAATTCCAGTGGGTCCGAAGTTTACATACACTAAATAGACTGTGCCTATTAAACAGCTTGGGAAATTCCAGAAAATGTCATGGCTTTAGACGCTTCTGATATGCTAATTGACATCATTTGAGTCAAATGGAGGTGTACCTGTGGATGTATTTCAAGGCCTACCTTCAAACTCATGACCTCTTTGCTTGACATCATGGTAAAATCAAAAGAAATCAGCCAAGACATCAGAAAAAAAATTATAGACCTCCACAAGTCTGGTTCATCATTGTGAGCAATTTCCAAACGTCTGAAGGTACCACGTTCATCTGTACAAACAATAGTACGCAAGTATAAACACCATGGTACCATGCAGCCGTCATACTGCTCAGGAAGGAGACGCATTCTGTCTCTTAGGGATGAACATACTTTGGTGCAAAAAAAGTGCAAATCAATCCCAGAACAACAGCAAAGGACCTTGTGAAGATGCTGGAGGAAATGGGTAGAAAAGTATCTATATCCATAGTAAACCAAGTCCTATATCGACATAACCTGAAAGGCCGCTCAGCAATAAAGAAGCCACTCCCCCAAAACCACCATAAATAAGCCAGATTACGGTTTGCAACTGCACATGGGGACAAAGATCGTACTTTTGGAGAAAAGTCCTTTGGTCTGATGAAACAAAAATAGAACTGTTTGGCCATAATGACCATTGTTATGTTTGGAGGAAAAAGGGGGAGGCTTGCAAGCTGAAAAACACCATCACAACCATGAAGCACGGGGGTGGCAGCATCATGTTGTGTTGGTGCTTTGCTGCTGGAGGGACTGGTGCACTTCACAAAATAGATGGCATCATGAGGTAGGACAATTATGTGGATATATTGAAGCAACATCTCAAGACATCAGTCAGGAAGTTAAAGCATGGTCGCAAATAATGACCCCAAGCATACTTCCAAAGTTGTGGAAAAATGGCAACAAGGACAACAAAGTCAAGGTATTGGAGTGGCCATCACAAAGCCCTGACCTCAATCCTATAGGACATTTATGGGCAGAACTGAAAAAGTGTGTGCGAGCAAGGAGGCCTACAAGCCTGACTCAGTTCCTCTGTCAGGAGGAATGGGCCAAAACTCACCCAATGTATTGTGGGAAGCTTGTGGAAGGCTACCCAAAACGTTTGACCCAAGTTAAACAATTTTAAAGCAATGCTACCAAATACTAATTGGGTGTATGTAAACTTCTAACCCACTGGGAATGTGATGAAAGAAATAAAAGCTGAAATAAATCATTCTCTCTACTATTATTCTTAAAATAAAGTGGTGATCCTAACTGACTTAAGACACCAGTATCTCTTCTTGCACATGATCATCTGATGATTTATCACTCCAGTGTTAATCTGCTAAATTGTAATTATTCGATTTATTGCCTACCTCATGCCTTTTGCACACATTGTATATAGATTCTCTTTTTTTTTTTTTTCTACCATGTTATTGACTTGTTTATTGTTTACTCCATGTGTAACTCTGTGTTGTCTGTTCACACTGCTATGCTTTATCTTGACCAGGTCGCAGTTGCAAATGAGAACTTGTTCTCAACTAGCCTACCTGGTTAAATAAAGGTGAAAGAAAAAAAGAAAAAAAAAAGACAGGGAATTTTTAAAACTGAGTTTAAATGTATTTGGCTAAGGTGTATGTAAACTTCCGACTTCAACTGTATGTATATAAAACAAAAGCTAGACAACCAGGGTGCATTGAAATTCCAAAAGCAATGGATAGAGGAAAATCTGTTGCACATTTTGATGGTCAGGAAATATAATACAGTTTAAGTGTGGCCCTCCGGACCTCGGTTGAAGACTGAATCTGGCTAGCTGGGCAAAATGAGCTTGACACGCCTGGTGTAGAGGGTTAGGGATCGCAAGGAAGGGGGGACCTTTCCTCTGCAGATGAGGAGAGAAGAGTAAAAATTGATGGGGTTGTGGATGTCTAGAGTATGGGGTAGGGGTCTCGATGGAGCTCAGGATGGTAGAGAGAGGGGGTAGAGAGGCATGGAGGGTGAGGCCTTACCTGTGCAGATGGAGCCGTTCCCCACGTAGCCAGGCTTACAGGAGCACAGGTGGCCTCTGATGGTGTTGGTGCATATGGCATTGTCATCACAGGAGCTCTGCCCACTGGCACACTCGTCATGTTCTGAGGGAGAGATGCAGCACGGTCAGACTGTGTGGTAGTGTCTGTCTGTCTGTCTGTCTGTCTGCAAGCGTATAGACTACTCAGCAGTGTGAGAGTGTGTTTGTATCATGAATGCATGTTTGTGTTTTTTAATATTTTTGTTCATGTCTGTGTTTGTATGTCGCACGTGCATCCCTCCTGTAGGGTGATTGCCAGTTGTTTTCATTCAACAGTGTACTGTCAACTATCTCCCTCCCAGATCTGAGCTGCTTACTGAGGGGCTGGTCTGAGCATTTAGCCTCAGGGAATAGGGAGTGGGTTTGCACCACAGGCAGTGTATGATCAAACACCATCTCTAGCCGCTCATCACTGCAAAAAAACATCTCATTTACTCGCCTACTTCTGGGAATCCATGACAGGTTGTGTAACACAAACACAGCCAAAAGTTATCTTGAATACAGTTAACGATACAAACTTCGCCACACACTTGATCTTACACTGCGTAAAAACCAACTGTGGTAAACTGTATGCGTTCCGGTGGAAGTTCATTAATTTCAATGGGAAGCAATCCATACTGCTGCTTCCAATCTGCTGGACTACGCTCCGGTAAGTACAGTGTGTACTTCAATAAAATGTTTCAACTTGTATGTTGCTTTGCCTTGTGGTCTTTGAAACATAAGTGGATTAACCACCGAAGATGTTGCAAATGTGTAGTTTTCAACTACAGTATGTGTTTACGGGATAGCAACAAGAGAACTTTTGAAAGCTCAATACATTTACTTGAAAAATACAAGATCAAAGGTTATGATGTTTAGAATTCTATGCAATTATGTTTTATATGTATTCCATGCCATTGCTATTGCTGATTGTATTCATAATAAAGTTGTGGGCTGTAGCCTGTTGTTATTAGTAGGTCTATTGTATTTTTTACAATTGATTATCGCTATCATTATTATAGTAATGGAGGCTAGCTACTCCCATAGCTGTGGGAAGTAGTGTGGCTGGTTGGGTTCTGCGATTTTGTTTATTTTTTATTGATGAAATAGTGCACTACACAAGAAATAGTGCACTACACAAGAAATAGTGCACTACACAAGAAATCAGGTGTGTAGTGCTGGGGGAGCGCTAAGGAGCACGAAAAACCATTGAATGACAAAACAAATAAATATGTAGGCTACAGCAGCCTAGGAGGTAGGTAAATGGTGGTTTCTTCCTCGTCTTATTCTGGCGAAGGAGGAAGAACTGTAGCCTACATGTGTGCACTGTATAGGCCCATTTGAGTCTTGACTACGTCAGAAAGTCAAAAAAAAATCAAAAAATTCACCTCTGCCTTGATGTTCATAAAACTCCACTGACCTGCTCTTCCGCAGTGGAACCCAGAATGATATGTGACCACTTGGTTACAGCGACACGGTTCTGCCAAGGACACCCAAACCAGAGTGGCCACCGTAAAGCCCAAGAACCTGACCATCTCTGGAAGTTGCTGTATCCCTGCTTGAGATCTTTAGCCAGTATTGGCTACTGGTTGAGATGCAGGGCCCGTTAGGGCCGTAACATAACAAAAAATAACTTGTAGACTGCAGTCTTTTATGTCCAAGAATACAAATGTAAAATAAAAACATATTGGGGGGGCCAAATAAAATCATCCACAGGCCAAATTCGGCCTGTGATCCGCAAGTTGGAGAACCATGCAGTAGACAGTCTCAGAGTAGTTGCCTCAAGTGTCTCCTGATCAGAAATGCTGGTACTTGGCCGGCTTCTGTCAATCTAGGATCTAATATTTTCTATAAAGAATCGTAAAAACCTTTTGCAGAGATCAGGGGATGCAAGCATGTCACTGTTAGGGATGGCACCAGCAACACACTCAATTGTCTTAAACATAATTTTCCAGTTGAGGGATTTCTCAGAGATCAGGGTAGAGAAGTGTTTCGCTCTTGCATCTTTTACTGAAACATTGTAATTTCTCATCAGATCCTTTATTATCTCATAGAATACTTAAAGTTTGCTGGCCTTCCATTTACATTCAGCTAAATGGCACTGTCACACCCTGATCTGTTTCACCTGTCCTTGTGATTGTCTTCACCCACTCCAGGTGTCGCTTATTTCCCCCAATGTATTTATCCCTGTGTTTCCTGGCTCTCTGTGCAAGTTCGTCTTGCATGTTTGTCAAGTCAACCAGTGTGTTTTTCCCGTACTCCTTTTTCTCTTCTCTTTGCTAGTCCTCCCGGGTTTTGACCCTTGCCTGTTTTCTGGACTCCATTCCCACCTGCCTGCCCTTCGGTATCTACTGGACTCTGAACTGGTTTTGACCTTTTGCCTGTACATGAACATTAGTTATGTTCATTTTATAAAGCACGAGTGTGGTCATTAAACCAGGGTGAGACTATGCCAGACAATTTATTCTTGATTTTAACTGGTGCCACTGAGTCTAAAGTAGCCTGACATACAGTATGTCATTGAAACTTTTCACCAAATCATAGGTGTAAAGACAGAGAACAGGATTAATGGTAGAGGACAAAAAAGCATTCAAGAATTTTCTACCAGTTGTGGAGTTAATGATGCAAGAGCGAGTTGGGACTGGCACATTTTTAGGAGGAGGAGGAGAAAGCATTCTAAAAACAATACTGAGATGGTTAGAGACACACACATCAATAGTTTTTCCAAGTTTCAATATTCAGACCATGGGACAGCACAATATAAAAAGTATGGCCTTTGTGTAGGCCCTGTGGCATGTAGCACAAAGTTAAAGGATTCTAACATGATAAGAACATTTTCAACTAGTGCATTGTTTGGGCAACACACATGAATGTTTAGGTCGCTAAGAATATTAACCCTATCAGAGAATTCTGGAATGAACAAAATATTAGGTTTAGGAGGGTGGTACACTAACATATACAAGATGGGCTGTTTCTTGTTCAAGCTAAAGATAGCCTCTCAAATGAGGAAGATTCACCACATGACACAGGGCTACATATAAACTTGTCTCTATGAATGACGGCTACCCCACCACCACAGCCAGACAGTCTGGATTTCTGTAGATAAAAGGCTGGAAGGGTAGTTTCAAAAGTTAAAGATGGTGCCGACAGAGAGGGCTGCCTGGCTTCTTGATCTTAGGAAACTTTGCAGTATTTTTTTTGAATGTATTATTTCTTACATTGTTAGGACAGAATTTTTGGGGTGTTATTACACATAGCCGGGAAGAACTATTGGATATCAGAGCGACGTGAACTCACCAGCACTACCATCATTATGACCAGGATTACGCGCCCCCAGGGCCATTCCAGAAGCCAACCCAAAACAATGCTGGCGTAGGAGAGGTATTCGGAGTGGTCTTCTAGTCCGATTTAGGAGGCGCGCACACCACCCACCGCTTCCGAGTATATTACTTGCTAATGTTCAGTCTCTGGATAATAAAGTCGACAAGCTCAGGGTGAGGGCATCTTTCCAGAGAGACATCAGGGATTGTAACATTCACGGAAACATGGCTCCCGGGATATACTGTCTGAATCGGTCCAGCCAGTGGGATTCTCTGTTCATCGCTCAGACAGGAATAAATATCTCTCCGGGAAGAAGTGCGGGGGTGTCTGTTTCATGAGTAACGACTCATCGTGTAATTGTGATAACATACAGGAATTCAAGTCCTTTGGTTCACCTGATCTAGAATACCACACAATCAAATGCCAACCGTATTATCTCACAAGAGAATTTTCTTCGGTTATAGTCGGGGCCTTGTATATCGCCCCTCAAGCTGATACTACGACAGCCCTCAAAGAAATCCAATGGACTTTATGCAAACTGGAAACCACATATCCTCAGGCTACATTTCTTGTACCTGGGGATTTTAACAAAGCAAATTCTATCAACATATCGACTGTAGAACTCATGCTGCCGAAACACTCGACCACTGTTACTTCAACTTCCGGGATGCCTACAAGGCCCTACCCTGCCCTCCCTTCGGCAAATGTGACCATGACTCCATTTTGCTCCTCCCTTCCTATAGGCAGAAACTCAAACAGGAAGTACCCGTGAGAATGACTATCCAACGCTGGTCTGACCAATCGGAATCTACATGTACTCTTCAAAATTGTTTTGATCACGCGGACTGGGATATGTTCCGAGTGGCTTCCGAGAATAACATTGACGAATACACTGATTCAGTGACTGAGTTTATCAGGAAGTGTATAGGAGATGTTGTACCCACTGTGACAAATAAAACCTACCCTAACCAGGGGTTTCGGAGTGGCACAGCGGTCTAAGGCACTGCATGTCAGTGCATGAGGCCTCATTACAGTCCCTGGTTCGATTCCAAGCTGTATCACATCCGGCTATGACTGGGAGTCCCATAGGGCAGCGCACAATTGGCCCAGCTTTGTCCGGGGTAGGCCGTCATTGTAAATAAGAATTTGTTCTTAACTGACTTGCCTAGTTAAATGAAGGTTAAATACTAATACATTTAAAAGACGTGCATAGATGGCAGCATTCGGGCAAACTGAAAGTGCAAACCACAGCATTTAACCATGGCAAGGTGACTGGGAATATGGCAGAATATAGACAGTGTAGTTATTGCCCCACAAGGCAGGCAAAACGTCAGTATAGAGACAAAGTGGAGTCGCAATTCAACAGCTCAGACACAAAATGTGGCAGGGTCTACAGACAATCACGGACTACAAAAGGAAAACCAGCCACGTCGTGGACACCAACGTCTTGCTTCCGGACAAGCTAAACACCTTTTTTGCCCGCTTTGAAGATAACACAGTGCTCATGTGGCCCGCTACCAAGGTCAGGGCCCTCCTTCTCCGTGGCCAATGTGAGTAAGACAAGCGTGTTAGCCCTCGCAAGGCTGCCGGTCCAGACGGCATCCCTAGCCGCGTCCTCAGAGCATGTGCAGACCAGCTGGCTGGTGTGTTAACGGACATGTTCAATCTCTCCCTATCCCAGTCTGCTGTCCACACATGTTTCAAGATGGCCACCATTGTTCCTGTACTCAAGAAAGCAAAGGTAACTCACCTAAATGACTAGTCCAGGATCATATCACTTTATTTTTTACAAGCATTTTGCTACACCCGCACTAAACACGTGTTTGTGACCAATATAATGTGATTTGATATGATTTAGAGGACTAAAATCTAATCCTCTGGTTTAAGAAAAATTTCACTTAGCATTAAAAAACTTCTTAGCGCTATGGGTCAGAATGATTTTTTTTTAAAATAACGTGCCCAACGTAAACGGACATTTTCTCTGGCCCAGATCGTAGAATATGCATATAATTTACAGATTAGGATAGAAAACACTCCAACGTTTCCAAAACTGTCAAAATATTGTCTGTGTGAATAAGAATACTTATTCTGCAAACAAAAATCTGAGAAAATGTAACCCGGACGTGATATATATATATTTTTTTTAATCTGTGTTCCCTGGCCCGTCTAACCTCCATTTAAAGGGGTATCAACCAGATTCCTTCTCCAATGGCTTCCTCAGGCTGTGACCAGGCTTTAGACATAGTTTCAGGCTTATATTTTGAAAAATGAACGAGTTTTTTCAAAACTAGTCAGGTGTCCTCGGAATATTTTCTGCGTGCGCAGGAGGAGCTCACCATTTTCCTTTTCTCTCTTAATGAATAGGTTATGCTCCGGTTGAAATATTATCGATTATGTTTGTTAAAGACAACCTGAGGTTTGATTATAAAAAACATTTGAAATGTTTCTACGACCATTTCGGATACTTTTGGGGATTTGTCGAACGGAACACGGCTTTTGTTTTCTCAAAATAATGCGCAGCCCAAATGGCGTTTTTTTTTTGTGATAAAAGTAATATTTATCCAACAAAAAGAAGATTTGTTGTGTAACTGGGAGTCTTGTGAGTGGAAACACCCGAAGATTATCAAAGGTAAGGGATTCATTTTATTGCTTTTCTTACTTTCGTGACCAAGCTAATATAAGGCTAAGCTGTTGTAGCATTGAAAGCTACACTCACAAAAGCTTGGATTTCTTTCGCTGTAAAATATATTTTCAAAATCTGACACGATAGGTGGATTAACAACAAGCTAAGCTGTGTTTTGTTATATTTCACTTGTGATTGCATGATTATAAATATTTTTTGTAATATTTTTTAATCTGATACGTTTGGAAATTTTCATCTTCCTTTCAGGACCGGAATGAGGCTGTAGTTTTCTCATCATAACGCGCAACCCAAATGGCGTTTTTTTGTGATAAAAGTAATATTTATCGAACAAAAAGAAGATTTGTTGTGTAACTGGGAGTCTCGTGAGTGGAAACGTCCGAAGATTATCTAGCATTGAAAGCTACACTCACAAAAGCTTGGATTTCTTTCGCTGTAAAATATATTTTCAAAATCTGATACGATAGGTGGATTAACAACAAGCTAAGCTGTGTTTTGGTATATTTCACTTGTGATTGCATGATTATAAATATTTTTAGTAATATTTTTGAATTTGGCGCCCTGCAATTCAGCTGTTGTTTAGGAAAGTATCAATGTCATTGAAAATTATAAAATCATTGCATATGAACGACTTCTTATTTAGAAATCTTACATTCAATAAACCGATCTTGACATGGATAGCTGCCGGATTGACAGAGGTATTCAGTGGAGTTAGAGGAACATATATTAGGTTACTTACATTTAACGCACTACGGGACCTAATATGCTTTCCATGTCCTCTGTTGCTAATTATGACAGGGAGGACTGGAGCACTTCCTGACCCAGGCCGTCAGTCTCTAAAACAGTTTGCAATGTTTCTGGAAATAATCCGTAAACCCCTGTGGTTAGGGTAAATCCAGTCTTGTTTAAAAAGTGTAGTTTGCTCTCATAGCAAATCCTGTCATTTCTTCAGGTGCTCATTTAGGGCAATGAGGTGGCTGAAATGTTCTGAACCCCTGATAGCATCGGAGGGAGCCAGAGATAATTGTTCTCTTCCTTGTGCTAGTGAGGGTGGGATTTTTTGTTGTTGTAGTCATCCCTCAGATCGCCTACAGCTGAGCAAGCAACCGCAGAATCTCTTCCCGAAGCTGCTTGATGGTGATGCATTTAGGCCAGAGAAACACAAGTCAATTTATCAGTTCCACTTTTTCTCCCTCCTCTTTTGTGGAAATCATCTCACACCTAGCACATTTGTGCCCAGCCATGGATAGAAGCACCAGTGGGCTAGCACTGCTAGCCTAATCGATTAGCTTGACGGCTACCAGCCAACTATTAAGCTATTTAGTGGGATCCCGGGACACAAACGTGCATTCCCAGCAGTAAAAGCTAACCGCACCGCTGAATCCGTAGCTGTTTCTTAAAAACATATTTCATAAAAACAACAAACCGAGTGTGACTAACATTCACCACTTAGCTACTCGCTCTGATGACATATCAATACTCTATTTCACAGAATGACAACAGCGAGTCCACACTTATTGGTATGTGACCCCAGTGGGAATTGTACCCACAACTCAGGTGTTGCTAGTGTTGGTGTTGTTCGTGCTACTGTAAAATACAATACATTATTACCATACAGGTGGAAGGTATGATTTCCATTCCCAGGAATGTATGGCCCTCATTCAGGCATGCAATAACATAATCCAGATCTACAGTATGTCAGGCTTCATTTTGTAATGCTAATAGGTTTTTACCTTTGCCAAAAGACAGGCTTGATGCTAACTAGTGCCTGCTAAACACTGTTTCTTTCATTCCTTTAATTTGTTTAATTTGATTACAGTACACCTATGTTGTAATTGTATTTGAATAACACATGTATTAGTATAACTTGTGAAGCAACAGTACACACTTTAAATCTTCAACATACTTTTGACTTTTAATTATTTGTATTATTCTGCAAACTACTCCTCTTACACCGTTTAACCCTGTAGACCCCAATAGAATTGTAGAACGCTGCTGTAGATTACTGAGAAATTTCAATATAAAGCAACTTTTCTCACACATGACAAACAGATATAGCTCAAAAACAAAGAGCAAATTACAATTACAAGTTCAGATTTGAATTAGTGGAAGATTAGCTGTAGCTGACTTGTGTCAGTGACTGAGTTTATCAGGAAGTGTATAGGAGATGTTGTACCCACTGTGACTAATAAAACCTACCCTAACCAGGGGTTTCGGAGTGGCACAGCGGTCTAAGGCACTGCATCTCAGTGCACGAGGTAGCATTTTTACAATTACAGTGAATGGAATGTTGGAAGTGATGATGTCACAATGGGACCTTTAGAATGTTGAGGAAATCCCATGAAAGTGGATGGAGGACAAAAAGTTTAATAGTTTAAAAAGTATAAATGATATGAAGACTAGTCTACACGTTTTAAAGTTTGAACTGTGCTTCTAGCTCTTGTGCCCTTCAAACTTCACCAGGAAGTGACCTGCTGTCAAATTATGAGTAACAACTCGGTCCACACCCCCTGGTGCCACACTTTTGGCTCCCCACTTCCTGCCACTGTAGCCATCACAAAGTGACTGCACAAGCTGCATTTTGAATGCCTTCAGGGACCAGCGCCTGTGGTTTCTGGGAAGGGGCCTTTTCGCTGTCCCCCATGCTGGTCTATTAACGCCGCCATCAGGGTACCATACATACTGTACATAGGAAGCAATATGCCACGCAACCGCTTTGAGCAGCTATATTCCAACCAGAAGCCATGGATTACAGGCAAAATCCGCACCGAGCTAAAGGCTAGAGCTGCCGCTTTCAAGGAGTGGGACACTAATTTGATCGCTTATAAGAAATACTGCTATGCCCAGAAATACCTCTATGCAGCCGCGACCTGCCCAGCGACGCGAGCCTACAAGATGAGCTAAATGCCTTTTATGCTCACTTCAAGACAAGCAACACTGAAGCATGTATGAGCACGCCAGCTGTTCCAGTCGACTGTGATCACGCTCTCCGTAGCCCATTTTCAACATGTTTCAAGCAGATCACCATAGTCTCTGTGCCCCCAAAAAGTGAAGGTTACCTGCCTAAATGACTACCGCCCTATAGCACTCATGTCGGTAGCCATGAAGTGCTTTGAAAGGTCATGGCTCACATCAACACCATCATCCCGGAAACCCTGATCCTCAACACGGGGACCCCTCAGGGGTGCATACTTAGTCCCCTCCTGTACTCCCTGTTCACTCACAACTGTGTGATCAAGAACGACTGCAACAGCATCATTAAGTTTGCTGATGAACACAATAGTGCTATGCCTGATCACCGAAAGCGATGACACAGCCTTTAGGGAGGAGGTCAGAGACCTGGCAGTGTGGTGCCAGGACAACAACCTCTCCCTCAACGTGGGCAAGATAAAGGATCTGATCATGGACTCACATCGATTGGGCTTTAGTGGAGCGGGTCGAGAGTTTCAAGATCCTTGGTGTCCACATCACCAACAAACTATTATGGTCCAAACACACCATGACAGTCGTGAAGAGAGCACAATAACATATTTTCCCCCTCAGGAAACTGAAAAGATTTGGCATGTGTCCCCAGATTCTCAAAAAGTCATACAGCTACACCATTGAGAGCATACTGAACGGTTGCATCACCGCCTAGTATGGCAACTGCTTGGCATCCGACCGTAAGGCGCTACAGAGGGTAGTGCATACGGCCCAGTACATCATTGGTGCCAAGTTTCCTGCCATCCAGGACATACAGTGGGGCAAAAAAGTATTTAGTCAGCCACCAATTGTGCAAGTTCTCCCACTTAAAAAGATGAGATAGGCCTGTAATTTTCATCATAGGTACACTTCAACTATGACAGACAAAATGAGGGAAAAAAATCCAGAAAATTACATTGTAGGATTTTTTATGAATTTATTTGCAAATTATGGTGGAAAATAAGTATTTGGTCACCTACAAACAAGCAAGATTTCTGGCTCTCACAGACGTGTAACTTCTTCTTTAAGAGGCTCCTCTGTCCTCCACTCGTTACCTGTATTAATGGCACCTGTTTGAACTTGTTATCAGTATAAAAGACACCTGTCCACAACCTCAAACAGTCACACTCCAAACTCCACTATGGCCAAGACCAAAGAGCTGTCAAAGGACACCAGAAACAAAATTGTAGACCTGCACCAGGCTGGGAAGACTGAATCTGCAATAGGTAAGCAACTTGGTTTGAAGAAATCAACCGTGGGAGCAATTATTAGGAAATGGAAGACATACAAGACCACTGATAATCTCCCTCGATCTGGGGCTCCACGCAAGATCTCACCCCGTGGGGTCAAAATTATCACAAGAACGGTGAGCAAAAATCCCAGAACCACACGGGGGGACCTAGTGAATGACCTGCAGAGAGCTGGGACCAAAGTAACAAAGCCTACCATCAGTAACACACTACGGCGCCAGGGACTCAAATCCTGCAGTGCCAGACGTGTCCCCCTGCTTAAGCCAGTACATGTCCAGGCCCGTCTGAAGTTTGCTAGAGAGCATTTGGATGATCCAGAAGAAGATTGGGAGAATGTCATATGGTCCGATGAAACCAAAATATAACTTTTTGGTAAAAACTCAACTCGTCGTGTTTGGAGGACAAAGAATGCTGAGTTGCATCCAAAGAACACCATACCTACTGTGAAGCATGGGGGTGGAAACATCATGCTTTGGGGCTGTTTTTCTGCAAAGGGACCAGGACGACTGATCCGTGTAAAGGAAAGAATGAATGGGGCCATGTATCGTGAGATTTTGAGTGAAAACCTCCTTCCATCAGCAAGGGCATTGAAGATGAAACGTGGCTGGGTCTTTCAGCATGACAATGATCCCAAACACACCGCCCGGGCAACGAAGGAGTGGCTTCGTAAGAAGCATTTCAAGGTCCTGGAGTGGCCTAGCCAGTCTCCAGATCTCAACCTCATAGAAAATCTTTGGAGGGAGTTGAAAGTCCGTGTTGCCCAGCAACAGCCCCAAAACATCACTGCTCTAGAGGAGATCTGCATGGAGGAATGGGCCAAAATACCAGCAACAGTGTGTGAAAACCTTGTGAAGACTTACAGAAAACGTTTGACCTCTGTCATTGCCAACAAAGGGTATATAACAAAGTATTGAGATAAACTTTTGTTATTAACCAAATACTTATTTTCCACCATCATTTGCAAATAAATTCATTAAAAATCCTACAATGTGATTTTCCGGATTTTTTTTTCACATTGTGTCTGTCATAGTTGAAGTGTACCTATGATGAAAATTACAGGCCTCTCTCATCTTTTTAAGTGGGAGAACTTGCACAATTGGTGGCTGACTAAATACTTTTTTGCCCCACTGTATACTGTATACTAGGCAGTGTCAGCGGAAGGCCCAAAAAATTGTCAAAGACTCCAGTCACCCAAGTCATAGACTGTTCTCTCTGCTACCGCACGGAAAGCAGTACCGAAGCACCAAGTCTAGGTCCCAAAGGCTCATTAACAGCTTCTACCCCCAAGCCATAAGACTAAAGAACAATTAGTCAAATGGCCACCCGGACTATTTACATCCAACGCTGCTACTCGCTGTTTATTATCTATGCATAGTCACTTTTCCCCTACCTACATGTACAGATTACCTTGACTAACCTGTACCCCCGCACATTGACTCAGTACCGGTACCCCCTGTATATAGCCTCGTTATTGTTATTTTATTGTGTTGATTTTTATTACATTTTTTACTTTAGTTAATTTAGTAAATATTTTCTTAACTATATTTCTTGAACTGTTGGTTAAGGGCTTGTAAGTAAGCATTTCATGGTAAGATCTACACCTGTTGTATTCTGGAGATGTGACAAATTATTTGATTTGATTTGTATGTACTGTATATTCAACAAATGAGACAGACACATTTTACAAAGTAAGCTGTGTGAATGGTGAGACTTGGCACAGACATACTCTCTAGTGTGCTCTCCCTCTTCCTCCTCCTATCCATGTTGATCTTCCTCTCCATGTTCCTCTCGCTCCACTCTCCTCTTCCTCCTCTTCATTATCTCCCTCCACTCTCCTCCCGCTCCACACCATCCTCCTCTTCCTCCTTGTTCCACATCTCTATCCCTCCAAGCATCTCTAACTCCTCTTCCTCCCGGCCTTTTGCTGCTGAGGCATAACTCTTCATATCACTTCCCTCCCTTTTCACACACTCTCTCACTCTCCCTTCCTCGCTTTATTTTTCTCAGTCTTACACCTACTCTGTAATAGTCACCTTTTAGGAGTTTATAATAAACTAAATAATGATGCTATACGTCACTTTCATTCAATAAAACAAAATCCCATTCACACAAACGCACACATACACATATATAGTATCACCATAAAGCTATACAGCACTTGCATTCAATCAATCATCAATCAAAATAATTAAAATAAAGTTCTTAGTGGAGTGATTGTTTCTCTGTTCATTGTGTTTGTCAGACTGATGGATAATCAGACAGGATAGAGCACACAAAAAGAGGTTCATAGATGGCCAGCAGGATTAGATTATAACCGTAAAGGCTATATTTGGTACACAGACTTCAAGACCTATGGTCAAATTACTTAGTTAGCTGGTTGTCTTTGCAGGGGGTGGGGGGGGGGGAGACGATCATGTGACAAATACAAATCAAATCAAATGTTAGTAGTCACATACACATGTTTAGCAGATATTGCGGGTGTTATTGCGGGTGTAGCAAAATGCTTGTGTTTCTAGCTTCAAATAGTGCAGTAATATCTAACAATTCACAACAATACACACATTCTAAAATTAAAAGAGTGGAATTAAGGAATATATAAATATTAGGATGAGCAATGTCGGAGTGGCATAGACTAAAATACATTAGAATAGAATACAGTACATACATATGAGATAAGTAAAGCAAAAATATTGAAACATTATTAGAGTGACTATTGTTCCATTATTAACGTGGCCAGTGATCTATGAATATATAAGGAGCCTCTAAGGTTCAGGGTTACGTAACCGGGCGGAAGCCACTAAGTGATGGCTATTTAACAGTCTGGTTGCCTTGTAATCGAAGCTGTTTTTCAGTCTCTCGGTCCCAGCTTTGATGCACCTGTACTGACCTTGCCTTCTGGATGATAGCGGCAGGTAGCCTAGTGGTTAGAGCGTTGAGCCAGTAACTGAAAGGTTGTTAGATCGAATCCCCAAGCTGACAAGGTAAAATCTGTTATTCTGTCCCTGAACAAGGCAGTTAACCCACTGTTCCTAGGCTGTTATTGTAAATAAGAATTGGTTCTTAACTGACTTGTCTAGTTAAATCAATTTTTAAAAATAGCATGGTGAACAGGCAATGTTTTTTTCCCCTTGTTGATCTTTTTGGCATTCTTGTGATATTGGGTGTTGTAAGTGTCCTGGAGGGCAGGTAGTTTGACCCCGGCTTTGCGCCCGCACCACCCCCTGGAGAGCCCTGCGGTTGCGGGCGGTGCAGTTGCCATAGCAGGCGATGATACACCCCGACAGGATGCTCTCAATCATGCATCTGTAAAAGTTTGAGGGTTTTAGGTGCCAAGACACATTTCTTCAGCCTCCTGAGGTTGAAGAAGCGCTGTTGCGCCTTTTTCACCACACTGTCTGTGTTGGTGGACCTTTTCAGGTTGCCAGTGATGTGTACGCCGAGGAACTTGAAACTTTCCACCTGCTCCACTGCGGTCCCGATGATGTGGATAGGGGCGTGCTCCCTCTGTTGTTTCCCGAAGTCCACGATTAGCACCTTTGTTTTGTCAACATTGAATGAGAGGTTATTTTCCTGGCAACACACTCACAGGGCCCTCGCCTCCTCCATGTAGGCTGTCTCGTCATTGTTGGTAATCAGGCCTACTACTGTTGTGTCGTCAGCAAACTTGATGATTGAGATGGAGGCGTGCGTGGCCACGCAGTCATGGGTGAACAGGGAGCACAGGAGGGTGCTGAGCATGCACCCTTGTGGGGCCCCTGTGTTAAGGATCAGTGAAGTGGAGGTGTTGTTTGCTTCCTTCAACACCTAGGGGCGGACCATCAGGAAGTCCAGGACCCAGTCGCACAGGGCGGGGTTCAGACCCAGAGCCCCGAGCTTAATGATGAGCTTGGAGGGTACTATGGTGTTGAATGCTGAGCTATAGTCAATCAACAGCATTCTTACATAGGTATTCCTCTTGTCCAGATGGGATAGGGCAGTGTGCAGTGCGATGGCGATTGCATCGTCTGTTGATCTGGGGCAGTAAGCAATTTGAATAAGGTCTAGGGTGTCAGGAAAGGTAGAGGTGATAGCACTTCATGATGAGAGAAGTAAGTGCTTTGGGGTGATAGTCATTTAGGTCAGTTACCTTTGCTTTCTTGGATACAGGAACAATGGTGGACACCTTGAAGCAAGTAGGTACAGCAGACTGGGATAGGGAGAGATTTAATATGTCCCTAAACACTCCAGCCAGCTGGTCTGCGCATGCTCTGAGGACGCTGCTAAGGATGCAGTATGGGCCGGTAGCCTTTGCGAGGGTTAACACGCTTAAATGTCTTACTCACATTTGCCACGGAGAAGGAGATACCACAGTCCTTGGTAGCGGGCCGTGTCGGTGGCACTGTGTTTTCCTCAAAGCGGGCGAAGAAGGTGTTAGCTTGTCCGGAAGCAAGACGTCGGTGTCCGCGACATGGCTGGTTTTCCTTTTGTAGTCTGTGATTGTCTGTAGACCCTGCCACATATGTCTCGTGTCTGAGCCATTGAATTGCGACTCCACTTTGTCTCTATAATGACGTTTTGCCTGTTTGATTGCCTTACGGATGGAATAACATATACCTTTTTGCTTCCTTGAGTGCCAGAGAGGGGAAGCGGGAGCAGGCATCCCACCTGGGAAAGGCTGATGGGCCGGCCGAGGTATAGTGCTGGACTACCTGGCTGAGGCGTAGAAGCCCGATGATCCGGCTGAGGCATGGGAGCCCGATGATCCGGCTGAGGCGTGGGAGCCCGATAATCCGGCTGAGGCGTGGGAGCCCGACGATTGGGCTGAGGCGTGGGAGCCCGACGATTCGGCTGAAGCGTGGGAGCCCGACGATCCGGCTGAGGCGAGGGAGCCCGACGATCCGGCTGAGGCGAGGGAGCCCGACGATCCGGCTGAGGCGTGGGAGCCCAGTGAGCCAGCTGGGGCATGATGTGGGATGGGATCCTGCCAAGCCAACCAAGGCAAGGAAATCTCTCATGCCACCTAAGGCGGGGAAGCCTGACGAGCCAGCTGAGGCACCCCTGGTTCCATCGGTGGCGGTACCCAGACCCGATGTCAAAACCAACAACAAAAAACAAGAACTCCCTGATGCTTCAAATAGTGGTGTCAGCATTTTGTAGGGACCAACGCCGGGAGACGAGAAGCAAGTACAGGGAGTGAACATTTAATGGATAACAGACAAGAAAAAAACAAGGTCAGCGTCTGGACAGGGGAAAACGTAGCGACATCAATTCCCCCAAAACACAGGGAACAAACTGAGGAGTAGACCGATATAGTGTGGCAATCAAAAAGTAAAGGAGTCCAGGTGAGTCCAATGAGCGCTGATGCACGTAATAATGGTGACAGGTGTGCCTCAGACTGGGGTAAATATTCACCTTCCAACAGGACAATGACCCTAAGCACACAGCCAAGACAATGCAAGAATGGCTTTGGGACAAGTCTCTGAATGTCCTTGAGTGGCCCAGCCAGTGCCCGAACTTGAGTGATTGAACATCTCTGGAGATACCTGAAAATAGCTGTGCAGCAACGCTCCCCATTCAACCTGACAGAGCTTGAGAGGATCTGAAGAGACGAATAGGAGAAACTCACCAAATACAGGTGGGCCAAATGTGTAGAATCATACCCATGAACACTTGAGGCTGTAATGGCTGCCAAAGGGGCTTCAACAAAGTACTGAATACTTACAGTACCAGTCAAAAGTTAACACACCTACTCAATCAAGGGTTTTTCTTTATTTTTACTATTTTCTACATTGTAGAATAATAGTGAAGACAAACTATAATATAACACATATGGAATCATGTAGTAACCAAAATGTTTTATTTTATATGAGATTTTTCAAAGTAGCCACCTTTGACAACTTTGCACACTCTTGGCTTTCTCTCAACCAGCTTCAGGAGGTAGTCAGCTGGAATGAATTTCAATTAATAGGTATGCCTTGTTAAATTAATTTGTGGAATTTCTTTCCTTAATGTATTTGAGCCAATCAGTTGTTGTGACAAGGTAGGGGTGGTAGACAGAAGAAGGCCCTATTTGGTAAAAGACCAAGTCCATATTATGGCAAGGACAGCTCAAATAAGCAAAGAGAAATGACAGTCCATCATTAATTAAGACAAGCTCAGTCAATCCGCAAAATTTCAAGAACTTGTGCAGTTGCAAAAACTATCAAGCACTATGATGATACTGGCTCTCATGAGGACCACCACAGGAAAGGAAGACCCAGAGTTACCTCTGCTGCAGAGGAAAAGTTCAATAGAGTTACCAGCCTCATAAATTGCAGGCCAAATAAATGCTTCACAGAGTTCAAGTAACAGCCACAGCTCAACATCAACTGATTAAAGACGACTGTGTTTCACTCTCCTTGCCTCCTTCTCTGTGTTTGTGCTTTTATTTGCAGATTGGGGACAGTTGGAGCTGATTGGGTCGTTCATTTACGGTGACAAGTTGCACTTGGATTTGCACTTGGATTTGGGATCAACTAGGAGATAAAAGTTCCTGTCTCACTCCTCTCACTCCTTTGTTTTTTGACCTGGTTGATTAGGTTTTTGATTAGGTGCACCCTTCAACACTTACACACATTTTACCTTCATCCATGCATCTCCATTACACTCCTCACATGCATACTTTCACACTTCACAGGTTAGTTTTCCTTTGTAGTTTTATACTTTGTTAGTTATTTAATATTTTTGTTCATCTTTAACTGCTAATGTGTGGACTCTCTTGCTTGTCACCATCTAAGAGCCCCCATTTGTAACAACATGGCTATCTGGGATCTTGCCTTGGGTGGTTTTGACATTATCCCT
Source organism: Salvelinus alpinus (assembly GCF_045679555.1). Classification (NCBI taxonomy): domain Eukaryota; kingdom Metazoa; phylum Chordata; class Actinopteri; order Salmoniformes; family Salmonidae; genus Salvelinus; species Salvelinus alpinus. The sequence continues at coordinate 49,664,256 of NC_092090.1, forward strand.
AGTATATATGGTAATTGGTTAGTGCTAATTGATGACTCTTCTGTGGGTCTTGTGGTTTGCTTAGTTCTGGTATTGTCCCAGAAGCCTTTATGGCTATTTGGCTATTTCGTATGCGCTATTGTATATTGGGAGTTACACGTTGACTTGTTGTAGTTGTGTTTAATCACACTTCAATTGGTTTAGAGAAATTGCCTTCTAAGGTATCGGTTTGATGACTTGTTTATTACAGGTTCTGATTTGGTGGAGAGAAGACCACGACGTCTCTCTTCCTGTACTGTCTAGAGACACTTTGTTCTGTTCCCTGTTGGGCCATCGGATTATGGAGGTATGTTGTCTTTGGTATGACTGTGATGTTTAGAGGCAGACAACTCATTGCTCAGAACTATGGTGTTTTCCCCCTGTTACATGTAGGTATAGTGGCGTGTTCCCACTGGAGACACGTTGTGCATTTTGTATTTTGTGTGGTGATAGTGGTCCGAGCAGTTGCCTCGGGAGCACATCTGTGATTCGGGGTTGGTTACCAGCGAGCTGGTTCCTGCTTCGTGCCAGCAGGCTCTAGTGCATCAATACCTGCTGCGAAGCCACCCAAGACTAGGGTTAAGTTTAACAATAGGATTTGGGTAAACTCAAGTAATGTTCATCTGTTTTTGCACTGTTAAGTCAGCTATGTACTTCTTATTCTGTAGTCGATGTGCTCATTAGAGGAGTTCAAAGTTTGGGCTAATCTGTTCATTTGGTAGTAGCATTATGGCGTCTATTAAGGATTTGGTCTGTGCTCCTTCTGAAGTTGCTTATGCAGTTTTCAAAGGAACAGCTTTTGAAGTTGCGTGAGTATTATCATGTTAATATTAGTGACAAATGTCTCAAGAATACAGGGAGGTCTATTCTGTCAGCTAATTTGCTTTCAGCTGGTATTTTGAAGGCAGAATTGAGTGAACCTAGTCCAGCTGTATTAATGTACCAATTGTGTCTAGTGCTGGTTTGACATTTGAGCAGAAAAATTAGTTACTTTTACTGCAGCTAAATCATTACAACGATCTGGAAAGGTTGAAACAGCAAAAAAGTGCATGATTTGGAAAGGTAGAAGCAGGATTTTTTTTAAACAACCTAAAGGCTTATCTCCTAGCGCTATAGATGGCGACGATTACGTAAAGGTTAAAACTGCTGTCCTGAATGCTTACGAGTTGGTCCCTGAAGCATATCGACAGCGTTTCAGATCTTTGAAGAAAGGTGATAACTCAACATGGGACTGTTTTCCCCGGGATTTGTTAACTCAATTCAATTGTTGGTGTACTGCGTCAGCAGTCACTAGTTTTAAAGATTTTGTGCAACCTGGTTGTCCTCGAACAATTTAAAGAATCTGTCCCTGGTCGTCCTGCTACCAATATAAATGAACATAGCACGGACTGCATCTGAAGGTGCTGTTTTGGCAGAGCAGTACGTACTGACCCACAAAGGCAGTTTTGGAGGGTCCCTTATGCGAGATTGGGGGCAGAGGAACAGTTCAAGTGGATTTCGGTCAGCAAATTCCTTTGGTTCTAGTAATGACTCATTTCCATCTAGATCCGAACGTGGTTCATGTCGACAGAATGATGTAAGTAAAATCTCGCACACCATGCGTTTGTTAGGACAGCGCCTAGCCACAAAAAACCATACAGACATTTTCCAGCCAAGGAGAGGTGTCACAAAAGTCAGAAATAGTGTTAAAATTAATCACTAACCTTTGATCTTCATCTGGTGGCACTCCCAGGACTCCATGTTACACAATAAATGTTTGTTTTGTTTGATAAAGTTAATCTTTATGTCCAAAAACCTAATTTGAAATTGGCGCGTTATGTTCAGAAATGCATTGTCTCAAACAAACATCCGGTGAAATTGCAGAGAGCCACATCAAATTACAGAAATACTCATCATAAACATTGATGAAAGATACAAGTGTTATACATAGGATTAAAGAAATTTCTTGTTAATCCAGCCGCTGTGTCTGATTTCAAAAAGGCTTTACGGCGAAAGCACACTATGCGATTATGTTAGGTCAGCGCCTAGCCACAGAAAACCATACAGCCATTTTCCAGCCAAGGAGAGGTGTCACAAAAGTCAGAAATAGCGTTAAAATGAATCACTTACCTTTGATCTTCATCTGATGGCACTCCCAATGTTTGTTTTGTTCGATAAAGTTCATCTTTATGTCCAAATACCTCCTTTTTGTTCGCGTTTAGTCCAGTAATCCAAATGCACAAATCACGTGCACAAAGTTGAGACAAAGTCTAAAAAATTCCATTAGAGTTCGTAGAAACATATCAAACAATGTTTCTAATCAATCCTTAGGGTGTTTTTATCATAAATATTCAATAATGTTTCAACCGGACAATACTGTTTTCATTAGAAAGGGAACGGAGCTCGTGCTCACGGCCACGCGCGATAAACAACTCATGGCTTTCAGCTGAGCCACTTGCTTTGAGTGGTCTTATTCGCTCCCCTTTCACAATAGAAGCTTGAAACAACTTCTAAAGACTGTTGACATCTACTAGAAGCCTTAGGAAGAACAATCTGACCCCTCAGACACAGGATATTCGATAGGCATTCAATTAACCTCTCTAGGGTATGTGGGACGGTAGCGTCCCACCTCGTCAACAGCCAGTGAAACTACAGGGCGCCAAATTCAAAACAACAGAAATCCCAACATTTAAATTCTTCCAGCATACAAGTATTTTACACCATTTTAAAGCTACACTTGTTGTAAATCCAGCCAAAGTGTCCGATTTTCAAAAAGGTTTTACGACGAAAGCACACCAAACGCTTATGTTAGGTATGAGCCAAGTCACAGAAAAAGACAGCCATTTTTTCCAGCTAAAGAGAGCAGTAACAAAAAGCAGAAATAAATATAAAATTAATCACTAACTTTTGATACTCTTCATCAGATGACACTCATAGGACTTCATGTTACACAATACATGTATTTTTTGTTCGGTAAAGTTCATATTTATATCCAAAAATCTGAGTTTAGGCAAGACGCTACTGTATCACTTGGCAAAAAGCCTGAGAAAATGCAGAGCGCCAAATTAAAATGAATGACTATAAAATCTAACTTTCATTAAATCACACATGAAAGATACCAAATTAAAGCTACACTGGTTGAATCCAGCCAACATGTCAGAATTCAAATAGGCTTTTCAGCGAAAGCATACGATGCTATTATCTGAGCATAGCACTTATAGTAAACAAAAGACAGAAAAAATTTCAACCCAGCAGGCGCGACACAAAACGCAGAAATACAAATATAATTCATGCCTTACCTTTGACGAGCTTCTGTTGTTGGCACTCCAATATGTCCCATAAACATCACAAATGGTCCTTTTGTTCGATTTAATTCTGTCGATATATATCCAAAATGTCCATTTATTTGGCGCGTTTGATCCAGAAAAACACCGGTTCCAACTTGCTCAAACGTGACGACAAAATATCTCAAAGGTTACCTGTAAACTTTGCCAAAAAATGTCAAACTACTTTTGTAATACAACTTTAGGTGTTTTTTAACGTTAATAATCGATAAAATTGAAGACGGGTTGATATGTGTTCAATACAGGATTACAATGATATGTAGCATGCCTTCTGTTTGATTGAAGCGCATGTCCAGGACACCTGGAGTGCCTCGACTTCAAGATGGCCGTATTTCTTCATTACACAAAGGAATAACCTCAACCTATTACTCAGCACTGTTGACATCTAGTGGAAGCGGTAGGAACTGCAAGCAATTCGCTTAGAAATCTGGTTTCCCAATTAAACCTCATTGAAAAGTGACAACAAAAACAAAAAAATTTGAATGGTTTGTCCTCGGGGTTTCACCTGCTAAATAAGTTATATTATACTCACAGACATGATTCAAACAGTTTTAGAAACTTCAGAGTGTTTTCCATCCAAATCTACTAATAATATGCATATCTTATCTCCTGGGGATGAGTAACTGGCAGTTGAATCTGGGTATGCTTTTCATCCAAATGTGAAAATGCTGCCCACTACCCTAGAGAAGTTAAACTACAAACCTCAGAATTCCCACTTCCTGGTTGGATTTTTCTCAGGTTTTCACCTGCCATATGAGTTCTGTTATACTCAGACATTATTTTAACAGTTTTGGAAACTTTAGAGTTTTCTATCCAAATCTACTAATTATATGCATATTCTAGCTTCTGGGCCTGAGTAACAGGCAGTTTACTCTGGGCACGCTTTTTATCCAAACTTCCCAATGCTGCCCGCTACCCTAGTGAAGTTAAAAAAGGTAGACGGTAAATAGTTGAACGTAAACAGTTGGAAGGTCAACAGTTAAAATTGAATTTTAGATAATGGCTTATCTGTAATAGGAGAAGCTGTATGCACCTACAGTAGAATGTTTGAGGGTTTATGCCTGAGGATATTGGGATTGTCTACCCTGTCGCAGGAAAGGACTGGGTCCAGAAACCAGCCAGAGCATTTCTAACACACCAGACCACTTTTTTTCTATTTGAGGCCCCCCACACTGGTCCATTGTTCCTCAAGGCCCCCATTATTAGCCACTTATTGATAATTCTGTGCAGAAACCCTAAGTGTCATTTTCCCAAACTGCCCTATGGTCTGTCCGATTCTGCCCTGTTGTGACTGATACCATTAGCCTTTCCATAGTATCCTGCAGTCTTAGTCCCAAAACCCCACAAACTGGAATGGACATGATTTTTTAATGATTTATTTAACCTTTATTTTGACAGGGATTAAATTCTGAGACCAAGATCCAGTAGCACATAGGTTAACAAGGTAAGGTATGGTGGAAGTTTATGCAAAAGAGTTTATAGACAAAAAGAGTGCAATGCATCAATCTACGTGACTAAGTGTGGTGGACTGCAATAGCATCGAATAGTCCCCGCGATATGCAACTGTTCAGGGAAGTCAGGAACCAATACACGCAGTCAGTCAGGAAAGCAAAGGCTAGCTTTTTCAAGCAGAAATTTGCATCCTGTAGCTCTAACTCCAAAAAGTTCTGGGACACTGTAAAGTCCATGGAGAACAAGAGCACCTCCTCCCAGCTGCCCACTGCACTGAGGCTAGGTAACACGGTCACCACCGATAAATCCATGATAATCGAAAACTTCAACAAGCATTTCTCAACGGCTGGCCATGCCTTCCACCTGGCTACTCCAACCTTGGCCAACAGCTCCGCCCCCCCCCCCCGCAGCTACTCGCACAAGCGTCCCCAGCTTCTCCTTTACCCAAATCCAGATAGCAGATGTTCTGAAAGAGCTGCAAAACCTGGACCCATACAAATCAGCTGGGCTTGACAATCTAGACCCTCTATTTCTGAAACTATCCGCCGCCATTGTCGCAACCCCTATTACCAGCCTGTTCAACCTCTCTTTCATATCGTCTGAGATCCACAAGGATTGGAAAGCTGCCGCGGTCATCCCCCTCTTCAAAGGGGGAGACACCCTGGACCCAAACTGTTACAGACCTAGATCCATCCTGCCCTGCCTATCTAAGGTCTTCGAAAGCCAAGTTAATAAACAGATCACTGACCATCTCGAATCCCACCGTACCTTCTCCGCTGTGCAATCCGGTTTCCGAGCCAGTCACGGGTGCACATCAGCCACGCTCAAGGTACTAAACGATATCATAACCGCCATCGATAAAAGACAGTACTGTGCAGCCGTCTTCATCGACCTGGCCAAGGCTGTCGACTCTGTCAATCACCATATTCTTATTGGCAGACTCAGTAGCCTCGGTTTTTCTGATGACTGCCTTGCCTGGTTCACCAACTACTTTGCAGACAGAGTTCAGTGTGTCAAATCGGAGGGCATGTTGTCCGGTCCTCTGGCAGTCTCTATGGGGGTCCCACAGGGTTCAATTCTCGGGCCGACTCTTTTCTCTGTATATATCAATGATGTCACTCTTGCTGCTGGTGAGTCTCTGATCCACCTCTACGCAGAAGACACCATTCTGTATACTTCTGGCCCTTCCTTGGACACTGTGCTATCTAACCTCCTCGAGCTTCAATGCCATACAACACTCCTTCCGTGGCCTCCAACTGCTCTTAAACGCTAGTAAAACCAAATGCATGCTTTTCAACCGTTCGCTGCCTGCACCCGCCCGCCCGACTAGCATCACCACCCTGGACGGTTCCGACCTAGAATATGTGGACATCTATAAATACCTAGGTGTCTGGCTAGTCTGTAAACTCTACTTCCAGACTCATATTAAACATCTCCAATCCCAAATCAAATCAAGAATCGGCTTTCTATTTCGCAACAAAGCCTCCTTCACTCACGCCGCCAAACTTACCCTAGTAAAACTGACTATCCTACCGATCCTCGACTTCGGCGATGTCATCTACAAAATAGCTTCCAATACTCTACTCAGCAAACTAGATGCAGTTTATCATAGTGCCATCCGTTTTGTTACTAAAACACCTTATAGCACCCACCACTGCGACCTGTATGCTCTAGTCGGCTGGCCCTCGCTACATATTCGGTGTCAGACCCACTGGCTCCAGGTCATCTATAAGTCCATGCTAGGTAAAGCTCCGCCTTATCTCAGTTCACTGGTCACGATAACAACACCCACCCGTAGCACGCTCCAGCAGGTATATCTCACTGATCATCCCAAAAGCCAACACCCCATTTGGCCGCCTTTCCTTCCAGTTCTCTGCTGTCTGTGACTGGAACAAATTGCAAAAATCGCTGAAGTTGGAGACTTTAATTTCCCTCACCAACTTTAAACATCTGCTATCTGAGCAGCTAACCGATCGCTGCAGCTGAGCAGCTAACCGATCGCTGCAGCTGTACATAGTCCATCTGTAAACAGCCCACCCAATTTACCTACCTCAACCCCTTACTGTTTTTATTTATTTACTTTTTTCTGCTCTTTTGCACACCAGTATCTCTACTTGCACATGACCATCTGATGATTCACTCCAGTGTTAATCTTCTAAATTGTAATTATTCGCTCCTATGGCCTATTTATTGCCTACCTCCTCATGCCTTTTGCACGCAATGTATATAGACTATTTTTTTTTCCTACTGTGTTATTGACTTGTTTATTGTTTACTCCATGTGTAACTCTGTGTTGTTGTCTGTTCACACTGCTATGCTTTATCTTGGCCAGGTCGCAGTTGTAAATGAGAACTTGTTCTCAACTAGCCTACCTGGTTAAATAAAGGTGAAATAAATGTGAAACCACATCCGGTTTGGAGCGAGCGGTCGCATTTGCATTCGCTCTGCAGGTAGTATAACTTTTCATTTCATTTTCATTACATTTCATTATAGTACAACGGTTTAATTTGTCTAACCTTAGCAATTTCTTCTTAGCTAGCTACTTAGCCGTCTGTGTATAAAAGATAATTGCGTAATTATCGTATTCCGTCGTCTATCGTAGCGTTGCGTAATTATCGTATTCCGTCGTCTATCGTAGTCCACACTGCTATCTGCCCAGCAGCCAGCAAACGTCCACCGAATAGTAGTATAAACTTTTCATTACATTTCATTATAGTACAACGGTCTGATTTTCATCTTCACTACAGTACAACGGTTTGATTTGTTTGATCTTAGCTAGCTACATAGCCGTCTTTGCATCAAACATAATTGTGTAGTTATTGAGGTTCGCCAGCCAGCTATTTTCGCCCTAACGTAACGCAACGTAGCCAACACTGCTAGCTAGCTAGCTTGCCACCGAATAGCAGCATTGTAGAAACGAGTGCATTACAACGGAACGACTTGATCAGTGTAGTGTTGGCTGACTACACAGTTGTCTTTGCTATCTTTGATTTGTATTTGTTCGATCTTAGCTAGCTACTTAGCTGGCTACATAGCCGTCTTTGTATCGGTGATAATTGTGTAGTTATCAAGGTTCGCTAGCCAGGTATTCTCGCCCTAACGTAACGTAACGTAACGTAGTCAACCCTGCTAGCTAGCCAGCTAGCCACCGATTAGCAGCACTGTAGAAACGATTACATTACAACGGAACGACTTGACTTGTGTAGTGTTAGCTAGCTACATAGTTTTCTTTGCTATCTTTTTATCTAAGATAATTGTGTAGCTTTGAGTAATTATCGGTTAGCTAGCCAGCTATTTTTCGCCTGCCGCGCTGCCGTCCTCCTACCTAGCCAACACTGCTAGCTAGCCAACTTCTACCGAATAGCAGCACTGTAGAAACTTACATTACAACGGAACGACTTGATTAGCGTAGTGTTAGCTAGTTGTCTTTGCTGTCCTTGTATCCATGATAATTGTGTAGTTTAGAGAAATGTAGTGAAATTGTCGAGGTTACCTAGCCAGCTTCACTTTCAACAACGTAGCCACTGCTAGCCAGGCTACTTCACCAGCCAGCAGTACTATATCATTTTAGTCAATAAGATCTTGTATTTTATTTTTATTTTTTTGCAACGTAAGCTTAACTTTCTGAACACTCGAGACGTGTAGCCCACTTGTCATTCTAATCTCCTTTGCATTAGCGTAGCCTCTTCTGTAGCCTGTCAACCATCTGTCTGTCTATCCCTGTTCTCTCCTCTCTGCACAGACCATACAAACGCTTCACACCGCGTGGCCGCGCCCACCCTAACCTGGTGGTCCCAGCCCGCACGACCCACGTGGAGTTCCAGGTCTCCGGTAGCCTCTGGAACTGCCGATCTGCGGCCAACAAGGCAGAGCTCATCTCAGCCTATGCGTCCCTCCAGTCCCTCGACTTCCTGGCACTGACGGAAACATGGCTCACCACAGATAACACTGCTACTCCTACTGCTCTCTCTTCGTCTGCCCACGTGTTCTCGCACACCCCGAGACCTTCTGGTCAGCGGGGTGGTGGCACCGGGATCCTCATCTCTCCCAAGTGGTCATTCTCTCTTTCTCCCCTTACCCATCTGTCTATCGCCTCCTTTGAATTCCATGCTGTCACAGTTACCAGCCCTTTCAAGCTTAACATCCTTATCATTTATCGCCCTCCAGGTTCCCTTGGAGAGTTCATCAATGAGCTTGATGCCTTGATAAGCTCCTTTCCTGAGGACGGCTCACCTCTCACAGTTCTGGGTGACTTTAACCTCCCCATGTCTACCTTTGACTCATTCCTCTCTGCCTCCTTCTTTCCACTCCTCTCCTCTTTTGACCTCACCCTCTCACCTTCCCCCCCTACTCACAAGGCAGGCAATACGCTTGACCTCATCTTTACTAGATGCTGTTCTTCCACTAACCTCATTGCAACTCCCCTCCAAGTCTCCGACCACTACCTTGTATCCTTTTCCCTCTCGCTCTCATCCAACACTTCCCACACTGCCCCTACTCGGATGGTATCGCGCCGTCCCAACCTCCGCTCTCTCTCCCCCGCTACTCTCTCCTCTTCCATCCTATCATCTCTTCCCTCTGCCCAAACCTTCTCCAACCTATCTCCTGATTCTGCCTCCTCAACCCTCCTCTCCTCCCTTTCTGCATCCTTTGACTCTCTATGTCCCCTATCCTCCAGGCCGGCTCGGTCCTCCCCTCCCGCTCCGTGGCTCGACGACTCATTGCGAGCTCACAGAACAGGGCTCCGGGCAGCCGAGCGGAAATGGAGGAAAACTCGCCTCCCTGCGGACCTGGCATCCTTTCACTCCCTCCTCTCTACATTTTCCTCTTCTGTCTCTGCTGCTAAAGCCACTTTCTACCACTCTAAATTCCAAGCATCTGCCTCTAACCCTAGGAAGCTCTTTGCCACCTTCTCCTCCCTCCTGAATCCTCCTCCCCCTCCCCCCCCTCCTCCCTCTCTGCAGACGACTTCGTCAACCATTTTGAAAAGAAGGTCGACGACATCCGATCCTCGTTTGCTAAGTCAAACGACACCGCTGGTTCTGCTCACACTGCCCAACCCTGTGCTTTGACCTCTTTCTCCCCTCTCTCTCCAGATGAAATCTCGCGTCTTGTGACGGCCGGCCGCCCAACAACCTGCCCGCTTGACCCTATCCCCTCCTCTCTTCTCCAGACCATTTCCGGAGACCTTCTACCTTACCTCACCTCGCTCATCAACTCATCCTTGACCGCTGGCTACGTCCCTTCCGTCTTCAAGAGAGCGAGAGTTGCACCCCTTCTGAAAAAACCTACACTCGATCCCTCCGATGTCAACAACTACAGACCAGTATCCCTTCTTTCTTTTCTCTCCAAAACTCTTGAACGTGCCGTCCTTGGCCAGCTCTCCTGCTATCTCTCTCAGAATGACCTTCTTGATCCAAATCAGTCAGGTTTCAAGACTAGTCACTCAACTGAGACTGCTCTTCTCTGTATCACGGAGGCGCTCCGCACTGCTAAAGCTAACTCTCTCTCCTCTGCTCTCATCCTTCTAGACCTATCGGCTGCCTTCGATACTGTGAACCATCAGATCCTCCTCTCCACCCTCTCCGAGTTGGGCATCTCCGGCGCGGCCCACGCTTGGATTGCGTCCTACCTGACAGGTCGCTCCTACCAGGTGGCGTGGCGAGAATCTGTCTCCTCACCACGCGCTCTCACCACTGGTGTCCCCCAGGGCTCTGTTCTAGGCCCTCTCCTATTCTCGCTATACACCAAGTCACTTGGCTCTGTCATAACCTCACATGGTCTCTCCTATCATTGCTATGCAGACGACACACAATTAATCTTCTCCTTTCCCCCTTCTGATGACCAGGTGGCGAATCGCATCTCTGCATGTCTGGCAGACATATCAGTGTGGATGACGGATCACCACCTCAAGCTGAACCTCGGCAAGACGGAGCTGCTCTTCCTCCCGGGGAAGGACTGTCCGTTCCATGATCTCGCCATCACGGTTGACAACTCCATTGTGTCCTCCTCCCAGAGCGCTAAGAACCTTGGCGTGATCCTGGACAACACCCTGTCGTTCTCCACCAACATCAAGGCGGTGGCCCGTTCCTGTAGGTTCATGCTCTACAACATCCGCAGAGTACGACCCTGCCTCACACAGGAAGCGGCGCAGGTCCTAATCCAGGCACTTGTCATCTCCCGTCTGGATTACTGCAACTCGCTGTTGGCTGGGCTCCCTGCCTGTGCCATTAAACCCCTACAACTCATCCAGAACGCCGCAGCCCGTCTGGTGTTCAACCTTCCCAAGTTCTCTCACGTCACCCCGCTCCTCCGCTCTCTCCACTGGCTTCCAGTTGAAGCTCGCATCCGCTACAAGACCATGGTGCTTGCCTACGGAGCTGTGAGGGGAACGGCACCTCAGTACCTTCAGGCTCTGATCAGGCCCTACACCCAAACAAGGGCACTGCGTTCATCCACCTCTGGCCTGCTCGCCTCCCTACCACTGAGGAAGTACAGTTCCCGCTCAGCCCAGTCAAAACTGTTCGCTGCTCTGGCACCCCAATGGTGGAACAAACTCCCTCACGACGCCAGGACAGCGGAGTCAATCACCACCTTCCGGAGACACCTGAAACCCCACCTCTTCAAGGAATACCTAGGATAAAGCAATCCTTCTGCCCCCCCCCCCCCCCCCTTAAAAGATCTAGATGCACTATTGTAAAGTGGCTGTTCCACTGGATGTCATAAGGTGAATGCACCAATTTGTAAGTCGCTCTGGATAAGAGCGTCTGCTAAATGACTTAAATGTAAATGTAAATGTAAAAAATAATAATAATAATAAAAAAAAGGAGGGCCAGCGCACATTCTGATACAAAATGCAATGATGTGTACTAAACCTATCACCCGTAAAAAAGCGCAATTTGCTATGATAAACTGCATTCAATGACGTCGACACAGTGGCAGCCTCATTCATATAGACGATATTGCCATAGTCAATAATCGGAATGTTGACTGAATGATTTGTTTTCAGCTATTTAAAAAAAGACAGGACCAGTTCCTATAGAAGCCTATTTGAATTCTTAATTTCTTAACTCATCAACATGCTTTTTGAAAGTTAGCTTTTTGTCAATCCAGATGCCCAGATACAGTGGGGAGAACAAGTATTTGATACACTGCCGATTTTGCAGGTTTTCCTACTTACAAAGCATGTAGAGGTCTGTAATTTTTATCATAGGTACACTTCAACTGTGAGAGAAGGAATCTAAAACATAAATCCAGAAAATCACATTGTATGATTTTTAAGTAATTAATTTGCATTTTATTGCATGACATAAGTATTTGATCACCTACCAACCAGTAAGAATTCCGGCTCTCACAGACCTGTTAGTTTTTCTTTAAGAAGCCCTCCTGTTCTCCACTCATTACCTGTATTAACTGCACCTGTTTGAACTCGTTACCTGTATAAAAGACACCTGTCCACACACTCAATCAAACAGACTCCAACCTCTCCACAATGGCCAAGACCAGAGAGCTGTGTAAGGACATCAGGGATAAATTGTAGACCTGTACAAGGCTGGGATGGGCTACAGGACAATAGCCAAGCAGCTTGGTGAGAAGGCAACAACTGTTGGCACAATTATTAGAAAATGGAAGAAGTTCAAGATGACGGTCAATCACCCTCGGTCTGGGGCTCCATGCAAGATCTCACCTCGTGGGGCATCAATGATCATGAGGAATGTGAGGGATCAGCCCAGAACTACACGGCAGGACCTGGTCAATGACCTGAAGAGAGCTGGGACCACAGTCTCAAAGAAAACCATTAGTAACACACTACGCCGTCATGGATTAAAATCCTGCAGCGCACGCAAGGTCCCCCTGCTCAAGCCAGCGCATGTCCAGGCCCGTCTGAAGTTTGCCAATGACCATCTGGATGATCCAGAGGAGGAATGGGAGAAGGTCATGTGGTCTGATGAGACAAAAATAGAGCTTTTTGCTCTAAACTCCACTCGCCGTGTTTGGAGGAATAGAAGGATGAGTACAACCCCAAGAACACCATCCCAACCGTGAAGCATGGAGGTGGAAACATCATTCTTTGGGGATGCTTTTCTGCAAAGGGGACAGGACGACTGCACCGTATTGAGGGGAGGATGGATGGGGCCATGTATCGCGAGATCTTGACCAACAACCTCCTTCCCTCAGTAAGAGCATTGAAGATGGGTCGTGGCTGGGTCTTCCAGCATGACAACGACCCGAAACACACAGCCAGGGCAACTAAGGAGTGGCTCCGTAAGAAGCATCTCAAGGTCCTGGAGTGGCCTAGCCAGTCTCCAGACCTGAACCCAATAGAAAATCTTTGGAGGGAGCCGAAAGTCCGTATTGCCCAGCGACAGCCCCGAAACCTGAAGGATCTGGAGAAGGTCTGTATGGAGGAGTGGGCCAAAATCCCTGCTGCAGTGTGTGCAAACCTGGTCAAGAACTACAGGAAACGTATGATCTCTGTAATTGCAAACTAAGGTTTCTGTACCAAATATTCAGTTCTGCTTTTCTGATGTATCAAATACTTATGTCATGCAATAAAATGCAAATTATTTACTTAAAAATCATACAATGTGATTTTCTGGATTTTTGTTTTAGATTCCTTCTCTCACAGTTGAAGTGTACCTATGATAAAAATTACAGACCTCTACATGCTTTGTAAGTAGGAAAACCTGCAAAATTGTCAGTGTATCAAATACTTGTTCTCCCCACTGTATGTATAGGTGGGGACACGATCAATGAGGACACCATCCAAAGTACGTATGCATAAATCAGAGATTTTTTTTTAATGATTTGGTAAATAACATGTACTTGGTTTGACCTGCATTAGGTACCTTAACATGTTAACTCTGTATTACTTAAAAATTTGTTGACAATTTAATTGTTTTTCTATGGCTGGGAGCTCCCATAACTGGCTAACACTTTAGGCTCTCTGGTCAAATGGCTGCGATCAGATTTTGTACAGTGTGATCCACCAATGCAAATGCCTCGGCCAAATTGCTACTCACTCAACCAATCCATATGTCCAATTGCTTGGGGGTTTATTTAGTTATAATTTATAGATTTGCAATATCAAGGCACACTGTGTTGTAGCCCGACAATACGCGATTTGCGGTAATCCACCGCAAGATACATTTTATGCAACAGTTGGCACATTTATTTTTCAGAAATTCTAGAGATGGAAAAGATTATATTTACCCAAGATACATTTTATGAATAATGAAAATGTAATAAAATCCAATTCCAATTATACAAGTAATGAATGTAGAGCTGAGGTGTGACGGGCGTGGGAACCTTGGCAACCCCACCAGTATACATTAACTCTTCAAAATGGAGGTCACGCCAGCAGGCTGGCTCGTTACTAACCAATTTAAAAAGACCCATAAAATAAAATACAAGAGGGAAAGTTCAGCAGACGCTTTGAGTTTCACTCCGAGCTTGCACATTGCAGATCTCATCCATCCGTAATTGGCTTTGAGAATATAGCATTTATATTTAGCTCCTCTATAAAGATTTAATGTATGAATCATGTCCCCAGTGTCTGGCACTCTTCGGCGTCAAAGCATACCGCTATCAGGACTGATGTCTATCTCCCATAATATGCTGCTTATTCAAAAGACATTCTGCTCTGTGTGGGTTTGTGTGTATGTGTGTGCGCACATGCTTGCTGCTGCATGCTGTTTTTTGATGCATAGCCTCTCTTCCTCTGCCTTCGTATATGAAGGGAGTAGTACACAGCGTTGTACGAGATCTTCAGTTTCTTGGCAATTTCTCGCATGGAATAGCCTTCATTTCTCAGAACAATAATAGACTGATGAGTTTCAGAAGAAAGTTCTTTGTTTCTGGCCATTTTGAGCCTGTAATCAACCCCACAAATGCTGATGCTCCAGATACTCAAGTAGTCTAAAGGCCAGTTTTATTGCTTCTTTAATCAGGACAACAGTTTTCAGCTGTGCTAACATAATTGCATAAGAGTTTTCTTATGATCAATTTAGCCTTTTAAAATTATCAACTTCGGATTAGCTAACACAACGTGCCATAGGAACACAGGAGTGATGGTTGCTAATAATGGGCCTCTGTACGCCTATGTAGATATTCCGTTACAAATCTGCTGTATCCAGCTACAATAGTCATTTACAACATTAACAATGTCTACACTGTATTTCTGATCAATTTTGTTATTTTAATGGAAAAATTTGCTTTTCTTTCAAAAACAAGGACATTTCTAAATGACCCCAAGCTTTTGAACGTGTGTGTATATATATATATGGGATACTTCACTCTCTTAAAATTCAAAATCAACTCGCTAATTGATCCTTGGCATGACTTTTTTAAAACAATTGCACATAGCTTAGTATCTCTGCTTTCTTACACACCTCAAAGTCGGGGGTAAACAGGAGACTGAGGTGTTGACACATTACCTCCTGAACTTGGGTTGCTTGATCACACTCGGCAAGGATCTCCTCCATCTTTGATGTTCTGGTGCAGTTCGAGCAATTTAAAGTATTGATTGAGGACTTATTTGTGGAGGAATTTTTCTGGGTAATTTGTGATGTTTAATTTGTGCTTCACATGACTGTGTTTTTTTTTTTTTTTATGTACTGAGCAAAAATATAAACACAACATGGAACAATTGTTAATATTTTGCTGAGTTAAAATTAATATAAGGAAATCAGTCCATTGAAATGCATTTATAGTTTTAGGCCCTAATCTATGGATTTCACATGACTGGGAATACAGACACGCAGCTGTTGGTCACAGATACCTTCAAAAAAAGGGCGTGGATCAGAAAACCAGTCAGTATCTGGTGACCACCATTTGCCTCATGTATTTGCCTTCACATAGAGTTGATTAGGCTGTTGATTGTAGCCTTTGGAATTTTGTCCCACTCTTTAATGGCTGCGCGAAGTTGCTGGATATTGGCGGGAACTGGAACATGCTGTCCACATCGATCCAGAGCATCCAAAACGTGCTCAATGGGTGACATGTTTGGTGAGTATGCAGGCCATGGAAGAACTGGGACATTTTCTGCATTTTCAGGATACAGATCCTTGCGACATGGGGCCGTGCAATGTCATGCTGAAACATGAGGTGATGGAGATGGATGAGTGGCACGACAATGGGCCTCTGGATCTCATCATGGTATCTCTGTGCAAAGCAAATTGCAATTGGTAAAATGCAATTGTGCTCGTAGCTTATGCCTGCCCATACCATAACCCCTACCGCCACCATGGGGCACTCTGTTCACAACGTTGACATCAGCAAGCCGTTCGTCCACATGACACCATACACTGTCTGTGGTTATGAGGCCGGTTGGAAGTACTGCCAAATTCCCTAAAATGATGTTGGAGGGGGCTTATGGTAGAGAAATTAACATTAAATTATCTGGCAACAGATCTGGTTGACATTCCTGCAGTCAGCATGCCAATTGCACTCTCCCTCAAAACATGAGACATCTGTGGCATTGTGTTGTGTGACAAAACTCCACAATTTAGAGTATCCTTTTATTGTCCCAGCACAAGGTGCAACTGTGTAATGATCATGATGTTTAATCAGCTTCTTAATATGCCACACCTGTCAGATGGATGGATTAACTTGCCAAAGGAGAAATGCTCACTAACAGGGATGTAAGCAAATTTGTCCACACAACATGAGAGATGTAGGCTTTTTGTGTAGATGGAACATTTATGGGATCTTTTATTTCAGGTCATGAAACATGGGACCAACACTTTACATTTGCGTTAATATTTTTGTTTGTTGTATGTTTCATGAGCTGAAAAAAAATATCCCATGAATGTTATCCACAAGTTCATCTGACTTGTAGATAAAGGGCCTCATTGACAAAATCCCGACGTATCCCATTAAACATCTTTCTGGTGTAGAAAACAGCTTAAAGTCTAGTATACTATTTGGATAGGCTTAAAGATAGTTAAAGATAGAACACTTTGTTTATGGATATGGTGGGCAAAGTCACTTTCAAAAGGGTTTGAACAAACAGTTATGTAGTAAACTCCCAAGAGAACATGACCTGTTTTGTAGGAACTACTCTCACACAGTATCATCACGGGAATAAGTGCTATTCCTCTCCCCCAAGACCACGGGGCCTGGATGTGGGCTTGTTTGGCTTTAGACTCACACCCCCACACACCTGCCCCTGTCATGTACAGCATACACATGTTTTTTTGGAGAAACACAATTTGTACACGTATGAATTGTATACGTACATACATCATGATACAAATCCAGTGTCTGAACCACCTGACCTCCCTTACAAAAATGTATTTGTTGCGGGAAACTTCCCGCAAATTTGCTGCAAACTGAATAGTGTGCCACATAATGTTGGCAGGAGTTTTCAGACGTTTGCTACTAGTGGTGAATCTGTGGCAACCTGTGGCAATAACATGTATTGCCACTAGTGGCAAACAGTTTACCAGAAGCCATTTCTGGTGAACGCAAGAGATCCAAGACCAGTAACCGGTGATGTCCAATCAGGGGGATTCGAAAAATCTGTTGGAAAATTGAAATCAAACTTTCTAGCTAGCTACCTACCAAAGTTGTCCGGTGAGCATCTAACTTATTAATTCAACTTCCTAATAAACTTTTAATAGCTAAATGATGCCATGTTTTATGGGATAGAATGAAACACATTTTGTTGATACCAGTTTTAATCTGTCTGTGCCACTGACTAGCAAATGCTTAGCTAGGTAAAGTTAGCTATCATATTTTTGCAAAAATAAAGATTGAGGCCTTCAATCAAACTAAGGGCACCAGTCAAAGTATCTCATAATAAGCTGTAGACCACACTATGTACCTAGAGAGATTTTATCTGTATTTTTCGTAGCTGTCTACATGCCACCACAGACCATTGCTGGCACTAAGACCGCACTCAATGAGTTGTATACCGCCATAAGAAAACAGGAAAATGCTCATCCAGAAGCGGCACTCCTAGTGGCCTGGGACTTTAATGAAGGGAAACATAAATCTGTTTTACCTCATTTCTATCAGCATGTTAAATATGCAACCAGAGGGAGAAAACTCTAGACCACCTTTACTCCACACACAGACACTACAAAGCTCTCCCTCACCCTCCATTTGGCAAATCTGACCATAATTCCATCCTCATGATTCCTGCTGACAAGCAAAAATGAAAGCAGGAAGCACCAGTGACTCGGTCAATACAAAAGTGGTCAGATGAAGCAGATGCTAAACTACAGGACTGTTTTGCTAGCACTGACTGGAATATGTTTCAGGATTCTTCCGATGGCACCACATCAGTCAATGGCTTCATCAGTAAGTGCATCGATGAAGTTGTCCCCACAGTGACTGTACCATGGATTATAGGCAACATCCGCACTGAGCTAAAGGGTAGAGCTGCCGCTTTCAAGGAGCGGGACTCTAACCCGGAAGCTTATAAGAAATCCCGCTATGCCCTCCGACGAACCATCAAACGGGCAAAGCATCAATACAGGACTAAGATCGAATCGTACTACACCGGCTCCGATGCTCGTCGGATGTGGCAGGGCTTGTAAATAATAACAGACGACAAAGAGTGGAGAGCTTCCCAGTGACACAAGCTTACGAGACGAGCTAAATAACTTCTATGCTCGCTTCGAGGCAAGTAACACTGAAACATGCATGAGAGCATCAGCTGTTCCGGATGACTGTGCAATTACGCTCTCCGCAGCCGATGTGAGTAAGACCTTTAAACAGGTTAACATTCACAAGGCCGCAAGGCCAGACGGATTAGCAGGACGTGTACTCCGAGCATGCACTGACCAACTGGCAAGTGTCTTCACTGACATTTTTTACTTCTTATGGCTGAAGGGGCAGTATTGAGTAGCTTGGATGAAATGTGCACAGAGGTGCCCATATTAAACTGCATGCTCCTCAGTCCCAGTTGCTAATATATGCATATTATTATTCATATTGGATATAAAACACTCTGAAGTTTCTAAAACTGTTTGACTGATGTCTGTGAGTATAACAGAACTCATATGGCAGGCAAAAACCTGAGAAAAAATCCTGGTCGATTTTCAACCAAGATCCTATTGAAATCACAGCGATATATGGATGTGTTTGCACTTCCCACGGCTTCCACTAGATGTCAACAGTCTGTAGAACTTTGTCTGATGCCTCTACTGTGAAGGGGGGCCGAATGAGAGGGTAATTAGTCAGGTCTGCCATGACCTGACCATGCTCTAACCATGCGCTTTCACATGAGAAGGAGCTCTGTTCCATCGCTCATCTGAAGTCAGTTATTCTCCGGTTGGAACGTTATTCAAGACTTATGTTAATAACATTCTAAAGATTGATTCAATACATCGTTTGACATGTTTCTACTGACTGTTATGGAACTTTTGGACATTTTGTCAGGTTTTAGTGAACGCGCTTGACTTTGGAATTGTTTACCAAACGCGCTAACAAAAGTAGCTATTTGGACATAAGTGATGGACATTACCGAACAAAATGAACATTTCTTGTGGAAGTGGGAGTCCTGGGAGTGCATTCCAACGAAGATCAGCAAAGGTAAATTAAGATTTATAATGCTTTTTATGAGTTTTGTTGACTGCACAATTTGGCGGATAACTGTATGGCTTGCTTTTGTGGCTGAACGCTGTTTTCAGATGATTGAATATTGTGTTTTGCCGTAAAGCTTTTGAAATCTTACGCAGTGGTTGCATTAAGAACAAGTGTATCTTTAAATCTATGTAAAACATGTGTATCTTTCATCAAAGTTTATGATGAGTATTTCTGTTATTTGACGTGGCTCTCTGCAATTTCTCCGAATAATTTGGAGGCATTTCTGAACATGGCACCAATGTAAACTGAGGTTTTTGTATATAAATATTAACTTTATCGAACAAAACATATATGTGTTGTGTAACATGAAGTCCTATGAGTGTCATCTGATGAAGATCTTCAAAGGTTAGTGATTCTGTCACGTTCTGACCATAGTTCTTTTGTGTTTTCCTTGTTTTAGTGTTGGTCAGGATGTGAGCTGGGTGGGCATGTTTTGTGTTTCTATGTTGGGTTTGATGTTTGGCCTGATATGGTTCTCAATCAGAGGCAGGTGTTTGTCATTGTCTCTGATTGGGAACCATATTAAGGTAGCCTGTTTTGTGTTGGGATATGTGGGTGGTTGTTTCCTGTCTTTGTGTTCATTGCACCAGAGAGGACTGTTTCGGTTTTGCCACGTTTGTTATTTTGTATTTGTGTAGTGTTCACGTTATCGTCTTTTTATTAAACATGATGAACACGAACTACGCCGCGTCTTGGTCTGATCCCTGCTACACCTCCTCTTCAGACAAAGAGGAGGAAGGCTGCCGTTACAGATTCATTTTATCTCTATTTCTGCTTTTTGTGACTCCTGTCTTTGGCTGGAAAAATGACTGTGTTTGTCTATGATTTTGCGGTGACCTAACATAATCGTTTGTGGTGCTTTCGCTGAAAAGCCTATTTGAAATAGGACACTTTGGTGGTATTAACAACAAGATTACCTTTAAAATGGTATGAGATACATGTATGTTTGAGGAATTTTAATTATGAGATTTCTGTTGTTTGAATTTGGCGCCCTGCACTTTCACTGGCTGTTGTCATATCGATCCCGTTACCGGGATTGCAGCCATAAGAAGTGTTAACCTCTCCCTGTCTGAGTCTGAAAATGTTTCAAGCAGACCACCATAGTCCCTGTGCCCAAGAATACTAAGGTAACCTTCCTAAATGACTACCGACCCGTAGCACTCACATCTGTAGCCATGAGGTGCTTTGGAAGGCTGGTCATGGCTCACATCAACACCATTATCCCAGAAACCCTAGACCCACTCCAATTTACATACCGCCCCAACAGATCCACAGACGATGCAATCTCTATTGCTCTCCACACTGTCCTTTCACACCTGGACAAATAAACGCCTATGTGAGAATGCTATTCATTGACTACAGCTCAGCGTTCAACACTATAGTGCACACAAAGCTCATCACGAAACTAAGGACCCTGCAACTAAACACCTCCCTCTTTAACTGGATCCTGGACTTCCTGTTGCGCCGCCGCCAGGTGGTAAGGGTAGGTAACAGCACATCTTCCACGCAGATCCTCATCACGGGTGCCCCTCAGGGGTGTGTGCTCAGTCCTTTCCTGTACTCCCTGTTCACTCATGACTGCACGGCCAGGCATGACTCCAACACCATTATTAAGTTTACTGATGACACAACAGTGGTAGGCCTGATCACCGACAACGACGAGACAGGTCAGAGACCTGACTGTGTGGTGCAAGGACAACAACCTCTCCCTCAACATGATCAAGACAAAGGAGATGATTGTGGATTACAGGAAAAGGAGGACCAAGTACCAAGACCAAGTACCAAGAAAAGGAGGACCGTCTCATCGACGTGGCTGTAGTGGAGAAGGTTGACAGCTTCAAGTTCCTTGGTGTCCACATAACCAACAAACTAACATGGTTCAAGCACACCAAGACAGTCACGAAGAGGGCATGACAAAACCTATTACCCCTCAGGAGATTGAAAAGATTTGGCATGGGTCCTCAGATCCTCAAAAGATTCTATAGCTACACCATCGAGAGCATCCTGACGGGTTGCATCACTACCTGGCCTATTACCGCAAGGCACTACAAAGGGTAGCTTCCTGCCATCCAGGACCTCTATTCCAGGCGGTGTCAGAGGAAGGCCCTAAAAATTGTCAAAGACTCCAGCCACCCTAGTCATAGACTGTTCTCTCTGCTACCGCACGGCAAGCGATACCGGAGCACCAAGTCTAGGTCCAAGAGACTTCTAAACAGCTTCTACCCAAAAGCCATAAGACTCCTGAACATCTCACCAAATGGCTACCCAGACTATTTGCACGCCACTAGCCTGTATCCCAAATGGTTGCCTTATTCCCTATGGGCCCTGGTCATAAGTAGTGCACTATATACTGTATATACTGGAATAGGGTGCCATTTAGCATGCACACATAGAATAATCCACCATAACAAAACCTAATTGGAGGCATTGCATGCCCAGAGGAATGTGGCAAGCAGTTTGATTTCACTAAATCAGAAAGTATCGGAAGTAAACACAAGCTTGGCTTGTTGAATCAGATGAAGAGTCCCAGCCAATGTCAACAGACAGTAGATGTGCACATTTCCATAATTCAAAGGGCCAATCTGTGATATGGAAACAATGTATAGCCTTAAAATGTGGTTTCACCTCACAGACTGTCAATCCTTGCATCTAAAGCTTGGTCTATCTAATTTGAGAATTATTACATTTCTCCAGCCCCATCCCTTAGATGGCAAACTAAGTGGTATGGGGGCTTCCATTTGGATGTTTTTCTGATTCAGGATTGGGCTTTAAACTTAATTAGCTAGTTTGTTCATCTGATAAGGTCTGCATCTCCAACACCCCCCCCCCTTCCCCTCACGTCTTTCCCACCTTTATAAAACGGTCTCTTGACCTGACAGCCCCAGTTTAACTGCAGTGTGTAGTGTGCTAGAAAAATGACGTATTCAACTGATCTATTTGATATTAATGGTTAATAATTAATATTTAACTAATTATAAGGCATTTCTGTCCTACTAGTGTCTGCGTTTTCATGGGCTCCACTCTAGTTCTCTGCAGCTAATCTGGGTTTATGGTCACTGGAGATGGCTTGAGTTGACAAAAATGAGTTAAAGACTGCATTACATAGACAATGTGTTTTACAAGAGATAGCTTAGGAGTAGAACAATCCCTAATTGTCTCAAAATCATCCTTGCAACTGGGAAACTAAGCCAGGGTGGGGTTAAGACAACAACCCCGTGCAGATAATGACAGGATGAACCCAGAGTGCCTTATGATGCTCCTTGGTCTGCATGAGGGGGGTTGAACCAACCATGACTGAGCATTGTTAGTGTCAGCCATATATAGTGCTCTGCATTTGTATAAAAGTTAGGTTACTCGGTCAAACACTCAAGGGTGTGGGGTCGACCAGCCTCATTATTGCAATAATTAATCCATTTTAAATAAAGAGGATTGTTTGAAGAAATGACCAAGTCTCTCTCAGTACTAAATTTCCACGACAGTGGCCACGTCCTGACCCCAGTTTGACAACAGTGTGGAGCTGCGTCCTGACCCCTCTCCAGCTGAAGGACAGTGTGTGTGGCTCCAGAGTACACCGACCTGAGGTCAAATGGCTCTCACAACCACTCACGGTCTTCTGAGAGGCAGAGAGAGAAGGATGCTCAAGTCACCATGAGCTGTAATGTGTTGCTTCTCTCAACCAGCACTGAGTAAAACTATAAAATTATAAAACTCTGTTTTCAAGCTTCTCAGAGTGCTGATATAGGTTCACCTCTCCGGGTCCATGTAATCTCATTCCTTGTGATCTAAAGGGCTAAACTGATCCTAAATCAGCACTCCTTCTCTGAGAAACATTGTACTGCCCCTGTTCTGTAGTTTTGTACAAATCTCAGACTAAAACAAACTGAGAGGATTAATCTGGCCTACTTTAGCACTGTGAGAGTTGTGTGTTAACTGTGAGAAGTGAGTGCACTCTGTGTTTACCAAGACACAATACTTGCCCTCAAGGTTGGCAAGCATTTCACTGTAAGGTCTACACCTGTTGTATTCGGCGCATGTGACAAATAAAATTTGATTTGAAATGAACGATAATCCTCAGGATGTTAGGTACCGAAAATTAGGAAGTGTATGTGTGGGTGTGTGTTTGTTTGTGTTGGCCTACCAAAATGTTCAAAGTGTATGTGTGTGTGTGTCCATATTTGGCCTACCTGTGCAGGAATAGTCATCCACTCTGATGAAGCCAGGTAGACAGTCACAGCGATGGCTGCCGGGTAGGTTCACACACGCCGTGTTAGCCTGGCAGTAGTGCATCTGGGTGGCACACTCATCGATATCTGAGAGGAGAACCCACACAGAGGAGTTGTCAATAAATATTTTTGTATATATATATTGTTTATGGATAGTGACAGTTGGACTGTAGAGAGGGGGACAGATACAAAGGGAGACAGAGAGTAGGGGCCGGAATATATAACACTGTCGCCAGCGGGTATATGTGGTTTGGAACCTGCAGCACTACCACAATAACAGACTCTGAGTTGTCAATATCTGAGGGAACACACACAGAGCTTTCTGGTAGAAATGAAGCGCTGTGGCATGGGTGGTCTAGTGCAGGGTTTCCCAAACTTGGTCCCAGGGCCCCCCCTGGGTTCACGTTTCGTTTTTTTTGCCCTAGCACTACATAGCTGATTCAAATATCCAACTCCTCATCAAGCCTGAATTATTTGACTCAGCTGTGTAGTGCTCTGGCAGAAAACAAAACGTGCTCCCAGGGGGGGCCCCAGGACCGCGTTTAGGAAACCCTGGTCTAGTGGTTAGTGCTGTAGACCCCAGGCCACATGTACCTGTATCGGTGTGTGTTCAAATCTGTCCCACTACCTTTTGATACTCTCATATCCTATTTTACCCCACTATCCCTCTACGAATGTTCAATAAAAAAGTGGAGTTCACTCCTTCGGAGAGAAATAGGCAGCATTCCAAGTGAAATCCCTCTTCCCTTAATTTTTGTATTTTTTATTTCACCTTTATTTAACCGCCTTCACTCATGCTGCTAAACACACCCTCGTAAAACTGACTATCCTACCGATCCTTGACTTCGGTGATGTCATTTACAAAATAGCCTCAAACACTCTACTCAGCAAATTGAATGCAGTCTATCACAGTGCCATCCGTTTTGTCACCAAAGTCCCATATACTACCCACCACTGCGACCTGGATGCTCTCGTTGGCTGGTCGGCCCGAGAATTGAACCCTGTGGCACTCCCATAGAGACTGCCAGAGGTCCAGACAACAGGCCCTCCGATTTGACACACTGAACTCTATCTGAGAAGTAGTTAGTGAACCAGGCAAGGCAGCCATTAGAGAAACCAAGGCTGTTGAGTCTTCCGATAAGAATACGGTGATTGACAGAGTCGAAAGCCTGGATGAGGTCGATGAAGACGGCTGCACAGTACTGTCTTTTATCGATGGCGGTTATGATATCATTTAGGACCTTGAGCGTGGCTGAGGTGCACCCGTGACCAGCTCGGAAACCGGATTGCTTAGCGGAGGAGTTACGGTGGGATTCAAAATGGTTGGTGATCTGTTTGTTCACTTGGCTTTCGAAGACTTTAGAAAGGTAGGATGGATATAGGTCTGTAACAGTGGGAAGAGTGGGATGTTCGCGGCCACTTTCCAATCTTTAGGAATCTCAGACGATACGAAATAGAGGTTGAACAGACTAGTAATAGGGGTTGCAACAATGGATAGTGCACTACCTTTGACCAGAGCCCTATGGGCCTTGATCAAAGTAGTGCACTATAAAGGGAAGCGTGTGCCATTTGGGACACAGTCATAGAGTGCTGTGGCAATACCCAGTTGGGTTTATTTGACCTCCATACAATGACATTTCAATTTTTTTATTTGACCTTTATTTAACTAGGCAGGTTAGGTAGCTTAGAGAGTTATTATTATTTAAACACTCTGAGCACGTGGAAAGGCACTATTCTGTATATAATTATTATTATAGGAGTCGATATCTGAAGGAGGAGTTACAGTGAGAACAGTTACACGTGTCAAGAACATCGAAATTAGCACAAACTAATCAAATGAAATTTGCGCCGAATACAACAGGTGTAGACTACAGTGAAATGTTTACTTAAAAGCCCATTCCCAACAATGCAGAGTTAAAAAGGAAGACACTTATTTGCTGAATAAAAAAGGAAATATTAACACAATTAAAAAACAACCAAGCTATATACAAGGAGTACCAGTACGGAGTCAATTTGCAGGGGTACGACGTAGTTGAGATCATTTACGTAATACAGTATGTACAATAGATGTGGGTCGGGATAAAAGTGACTAGGCAATTAGAAAATACACTGTATACAAAACACTAAGGACATCTGCTTTTTTCATGACATAGACTGACCAGGTGAATTCAGGGGAAAGATATGATCCCTTATTGATGTCTTCTTGTTAAAGCCACGTCAATCAGTGTAGATGAAGGGGAGGAGAAAGGTTAAAGAATTATTTTAAAGCCTTGGGGGGTTCAACTCAATATTAGGAAGGTGTTCTTAATGTTTTGTACACTCAGTGTATAATAAACATAGTAGCGTATGTGAAGCGTGAAAGTGTGTCTGTGTGTGTGTGTGGCTTCAATATGCATGTGTGTGCATGTGTATGTTTTGATGTGTGTGTTTTGGAGTACGTATGTATGTACAGTGGGGAGAACAAGTATTTGATAAACTGCCGATTTTGCAGGTTTTCCTACTTACAAAGCATGTAGAGGTCTGTAATTTTTATCATAGGTACACTTCAACTGTGAGAGACGGAATCTAAAACAAAAATCCAGAAAATCACATTGTATGATTTTTAAGTAGTTAATTAGCATTTTATTGCATGACATAAGTATTTGATCACCTACCAACCAGTAAGAATTCCGGCTCTTACAGACCTGTTTGTTTTTCTTTAAGAAGCCCTCCTGTTCTCCACTCATTACCTGTATTAACTGCACCTGTTTGAACTCGTTACCTGTATAAAAGACACCTGTCCACACACTCAATCAAACAGACTCCAACCTCTCCACAATGGGCAAGACCAGAGAGCTGTGTAAGGACATCAGGGATAAAATTGTAGACCTGCACAAGGTGGTAGATTTGGATAGAAAACACTCTAAAGTTTCTAAAACTGTTAAAATAATGTCTGTGAGTATAACATCACTTATTTGGCAAATGTGAGGTCACTGTGTTTTCAATGGGAAATCAGATTTATAAGGCAACTGGTTGCAGTTCATATGGCTTCCACTAGATGTCAACAGTCTTCAGAAATTGGTTGATGTTTTTCCTTTGAGAAATGAAGAAGTACGGCTGTTCAGTCTGAGTGTCAAGCCAAGTGGACTCTTTTGTTTGGTGCGCGCGACCTGGAGCTCGCTCCACTTAGATTTTATCCGCTATTGAACACAGTATATTCCGTCTTAAATTGTATCGATTATTTACGTTTTAGGATACCTAAAGTTGGATTAGGAAAGTTGTTGGAAATTTTTGGACTAAATTTACAGGTAACATATTAGATAATTTGTAGTCATGTTGGGCGAGTTGGAACCGGTGTATTTCTGAATCAAATGCGCCAAATAAATGGAAATTTTTGGGATATAAAGAAGGAGTTTATCGAACAAAAGGACCATTTGTGATGTTTCTGGGACATATTGGAGTGCCAACAGAAGAAGATCTTCAAAGGTAAGGCATGAATTATATCGTTATTTCGGACTTTCGTGTCGCACCTGCTTGGTTGAAATATGATTTTCATGTGTTTGAATGATGGGGCGCTGTCCTCAGATAATCGCATGGTTTGCTTTCGCCGTAAAGCCTTTTTGAAATCTGACACGGTGGCTGGATTAACAAGAAATTAAGCTTTATTTTGGTGTATTGCACTTGTGATTTTATGAAAGTTAAATAGTTCAAATTTAATTCAAATTTCGCGCTCTTTCACCGGATGCTAGCGGAACGTCTAGCCGTAACGTATTTGAGCCAATCAGTTTTGTTGTGACAAGGTAGGGGTGGTATACAGAAAATAGCCCTATTTGGTAAAATACCAAGTCCATATTATGGCCAGAACAGCAAAAAAAAGCAAAGAGAAATGACAGTACATCATTACCTTAAGACACGAAGGTCAGTCAATCTTGAACATTTCTAGAACTTTGAAAGTTTCTTCAAGTGCAGTTCCAAAAACCATTAAGCACTATGATGAAACTGACTCTCATGAGGACCGCCACAGGAAAGAAAAGACCCAGAGTTACCTCTGCTGCAGAGAATAAGTTCATTAGAGTTAACTGCACCTCGGGACAATGAGGCCTCCAGGCTCTGTTTGACCATGAATGATAGCGATGGTGCTGCATCAGATGACCTGGCCTCCACAATCACCCAACCTCAACCCAATTGAGATGGTTTGGGATGAGTTGGACCGCAGAGTGAAGGAAAAGCAGCCAACAAGTTCTCAGGATATGTGGGAACAACTTCAGAACTGTTGGAAAAGTATTTCAGGTGAAGCCTTTTGAGAGAATTCCAAGAGTGTGCAAAGCTGTCATCAAGGCAAAGGGTGGCTACTTTGAAGAATCTAAAATCTAATCTTGATTTGTTTAACACTTTTTTTATGTTACTAATTGTGCCATATGTGTTATTTCATGGTTTTCACTATTCTGCAATGCAGAGAATAGTATAAATAAAGAAAAACCCTGGAGGTTTGGGTGTGTCCATACTTTTGACTGGTACTTTATGAAAATTACATACTTCTGTATTTCATTTTCAATAAATTAGCAACCATTTCTAAAAACATGTTTTCACTTTGTCACTAGGGGGAATTGCGTGTAGAACAGTGAGAGAAAAAAATATATTTAATCCATTTTGAATTCAGGCTAACAAAACAAATGTGGAGTAAGTCAAATGGTACAAATACTTTCTTAAGGCACTGTATGTACCAATGTTTTAGCTAAAGGTGGGCTGTACTGTACAAGCTGTATTATATGGGGGCCCTAACAGTAGTCGGTAATGGTACAATACTGTATAAGTACATAGCCTTGCACAAAAATTGGATTGTGGTAGCCGGAATGGTTAATGGGAGCAGGATCTCTTGTTTCTGTAGCGTGAGGCAGCTGATGTACAAGTACACACCTTAGACAGAATGTTAGTATATTGCAGGGCCTTATCCCCAATATACCTCCTTAATGCTGAGTGCCAAGCAGAGACACATTCGGTCCCATTTTTACAGAAATAGGAAAAGAGGGAGAGGGATGAGCGAGAGAGAGGAGAGAAAAGATGAAAGGCACACACCAAGCCCCGGGAGAGATTCTGACACAATAATACCCAGGTAATACTGTATCATGTTAGATTACAACCAGACTAAGCACATCCTTTTTCCTCTGCTAATGTAACTTGAAAGTCATCTTTATAGGCATTAAAACACTGATTGAGTTAAGGAAAGCTTTGACTATGTACAGACTCAGTGAGCATAGCCTTGCTATAGAGAAAGGTTGCCGTAGGCAGACCTGGCTCTCAAGAGAAAACAGGCTACGTGCACACAGCCCACAAAATGAGATGGAAACTGAGCTGCGCTTCCTAACCTCCTGCCAAATGCATGACCATATTAGAGAGACACATTTCCCTCAGATTAAACAGTCCCACTAATCATTTGAAAACAAACCCAATTTTGATAAACTCCCACATATATTGGGTGAAATACAACAGTGTGCTAACAAACACAATTGTAAATACGACCCATATTTATGTGTATTTATTTTCC
Organism: Salvelinus alpinus; assembly: GCF_045679555.1. NCBI lineage: Eukaryota > Metazoa > Chordata > Actinopteri > Salmoniformes > Salmonidae > Salvelinus > Salvelinus alpinus. The sequence goes on from NC_092090.1 coordinate 49,693,391, forward strand.
CTTTTGTACTTTAAAATCAATCCCATATACTATGTATATTACAAAAAAGGTTTTAAATTCTCTGGTAATGCCAATACGGAACACTATCAAATGCTTCTCAAAAATGCCCTTTGGTGGTCAAACTAGCAATAACTTGCAGTAACAGAAGAAATGGGCTGAGAATGAAATGACATGCCACAGTATGCTGCAGCACCCAGGGTGTGCCGCAACTTTAAAGAAATTTGGCTTAATTAATTTGATTAATATTATGGTCTATCCATTAACAGAAAAATTGTCAGTTTGTATATTCAGACCGTTTCGCTCTCGGAGCGCACACTGGTTGTTCGGGCCAAGAGTAGGGTTGATTTGAGCATTCTAGCCTTACAACGGCAGTCAAGCACCCAAGCTAACGTTGGCTAGCTACTTCCAGACACAAATGTGATCCCTCTGACCATTTTACTCGCCCTAGCAGAGCTGGTAAGGCAGTTTTCGTGTTAACCAGAGCGTTGGTGACCGTAAATGTGCTGCTGGAAACAATTTAATTATGATTTTTCTCCCGACGTTCACTGACACCGGCCATATTCAACGGGTGTTGAGCGCTGGTAAAGTAATTATTCTGGTACACTCAGACGAGAGTGCTCTGAAATCCGTGTAGATAGTAGGCTGGACACATGACATTTTTAACAACGTTCTTTTCTGATAAAAACTAGTTCATTGCATCCGCCGTGGAGCCCAGTTTCATAATATGGCCATATTTCCCAGCTGCTTGCCGTTGTTTTGAAGTAATCGTGAAAAAATGGGCCTTATTTTAGTGCATTTTTCACCCTGCCAGCTCCTATTAGTTCTATTGAGCACCGTGGCACCAACTCGCCTTCCGAACGTTCTATTCCCAGTTTATTGTTCAACGTCACAATGCCTGCTTCGCTATTGTTGGCAATGAGACCTGCTCACGTTGTTTTATAGTTAAAATGTAAACAACAAAATAATACTGGAACTCTGAGATCTTCCCATTGTTTCCTATGGGGGAAATATAGGCATATGTGTCTATTTCGCCAAATATCTTGGAATGTGTATATATATTATTTTGTTGGTTATGTTGTCGTAGTTGTGCCTAGGGGGGCATATGGGCATATGAAGCATGAGGACTTGCAGCGAGTGGTGAACTTCATCAACAACTACGCAGAGGATAATGCAACAGTATTACCAGGACGCCACCCAGGACACACACTTTGGTGGAAAGCTGCTGCCATCCCATGTGACAAAAGCAGAAGTGTGGCGTCTCTACAAGGAATCGATGACAACACTTGATATGTAAAGCATAAACATGTTTTGATTATTTAATTTACCTCCAACATGATTGGCACTACTTTTATTGATCTCACATTATTTCTGTATTTTCCAGAAGCTGTTAAGTCAGCCAAGCTGAAGAAGCAAGAGCAGCGTCTCCTGCTTGTTCAGAGTGAACGGTCTATTTACCAAAAGATGGTTACTGGCTGCAAGACCACCTGTCAAGACCTGCAGTTGTCTCTGGGGGACCCTACTTAACCAGCAAGCAAAGACATCAGGATGCATTACAGCTTTGTTTTTTCTCAACAAGTACAAAACATGTCCTCCTTTATACTGATTAAGGACATAGATGGATAAATAGATATACATACACAAAAAAATAAATATATATATATATATGGGAGGCAGGCAAATACCTTTCACTGAGCTGTGTAAAGACAGACTGACAGGGGTGAAACAATTAATTGTAAATGATCTTACTGTTCTTTTGTTGTTTGCAGGTGGACTATACTTCTGACCCTATGCAGCCGGGTCCCATCTACTTTTTAAATCCTTGCAAGTGTGGCTTGTTTGGTGTATGCTGTGAAGGAATACCACAACAAGTCAACTACTTGATTGATGAAGGAATGTCATCCAGCAAAGGTAGCAACTACATGCACCATTTCTTTACCAACTACGGAGTTGGGGAAACACGTCTGGACCTGAATTGTGATCGTGTCAGTGGCCAAAACAAGAACAAATTTGTGCTCTGGTATTGTGCCTGGTGGACCATGCACAAGCTACACCACAGTCTGGACCTTAATTTCCTGATCGCAGGCCACACCAAGTTTGCCCCCGACTGGTGCTTCGGCCTCATCAAGCAGCGCTTCCGAACGATCAGAGTGAACACCTTGTCTGAGATTGCTGATGTTGTGAAGGACAGCACTGTGACAGGGGTCAACATCCCACAGCTGGTTGGACTGGAGGATGATACGGTGCTGGTGGAACGCTATGACTCGCAACAACACCTGACTCCGTACTTCAGGCCGCTGCCACAGATCAAGCAGCACCAGCATTTTATGTGAAAATAATTTTCATTGCATTGTATGATGTTATTCTTCTTATACACTGCTCAAAAAAATAAAGGGAACACTTATACAACACAACGTAACTCCAAGTCAATCACACTTCTGTGAAATCAAACTGTCCACTTAGGAAGCAACACTGATTGACAATAAATGTCACATGCTGTTGTGCAAATGGAATAGACAAAAGGTGGAAATTATAGGCAATTAGCAAGACACCCCCAAAAAAGGAGTGATTCTGCAGGGGGTGACCACAGACCACTTCTCAGTTCCTATGCTTCCTGGCTGATGTTTTGGTCACTTTTGAATGCTGGCGGTGCTCTCACTCTAGTGGTAGCATGAGACGGAGTCTACAACCCACACAAGTGGCTCAGGTAGTGCAGCTCATCCAGGATGGCACATCAATGCGAACTGTGGCAAGAAGGTTTGCTGTGTCTGTCAGCGTAGTGTCCAGAGCATGGAGGCGCTACCAGGAGACAGGCCAGTACATCAGGAGACGTGGAGGAGGCCGTAGGAGGGCAACAACCCAGCAGCAGGACCGCTACCTCCGCCTTTGAGCAGGAGGAGCACTGCCAGAGCCCTGCAAAATGACCTCCAGCAGGCCACAAATGTGCAGGTGTCAGCATATGGTCTCACAAGGGCTCTGAGGATCTCATCTCGGTACCTAATGGCAGTCAGGCTACCTCTGGCGAGCACATGGAGGGCTGTGCGGCCCCACAAAGAAATGCCACCCCACACCATGACTCACCCACCGCCAAACCGGTCATGCTGGAGGATGGTGCAGGCAGCAGAACGTTCTCCACGGCGTCTCCAGACTCTGTCACGTCTGTCACATGTGCTCATGTGCTCAGTGTGAACCTGCTCTCATCTGTGAAGAGCACAGGGCGCCAAAGGCGAATTTGCCAATATTGGTGTTCTCTGGCAAATGCCAAACGTCCTGCACGGTGTTGGGCTGTAAGCACAACCCCCACCTGTGGACGTCGGGCCCTCATACCACCCTCATGGAGTCTGTTTCTGACCGTTTGAGCAGCCACATGCACATTTGTGGCCTGCTGGAGGTCATTTTGCAGGGCTCTGGTAGTGCTCCTCCTTGCACAAAGGCGGAGGTAGCGGTCCTGCTGCTGGGTTGTTGCCCTCCTACGGCCTCCTCCACGTCTCCTGATGTACTGGCCTGTCTCCTGGTAGCGCCTCCATGCTCTGGACACTACGCTGACAGACACAGCAAACCTTCTTGCCACAGTTCGCATTGATGTGCCATCCTGGATGAGCTGCACTACCTGAGCCACTTGTGTGGGTTGTAGACTCCGTCTCATGCTACCACTAGAGTGAGAGCACCGCCAGCATTCAAAAGTGACCAAAACATCAGCCAGGAAGCATAGGAACTGAGAAGTGGTCTGTGGTCACCACCTGCAGAATCACTCCTTTTTTGGGGGTGTCTTGCTAATTGCCTATAATTTCCACCTTTTGTCTATTCCATTTGCACAACAGCATGTGACATTTATTGTCAATCAGTGTTGCTTCCTAAGTGGACAGTTTGATTTCACAGAAGTGTGATTGACTTGGAGTTACGTTGTGTTGTATAAGTGTTCCCTTTATTTTTTTGAGCAGTGTATAAACTTGGGAGGTGAATTGATGTTGTGCAAGGATGTAATGTCTTCTGATTTTTTTGTTGTTATTCCCTGTTTTACAGCTTCGATGCTCTGGTGGTGTTGTTGCCAAGGAGCGTTCAGCTTGTCGGGACCAGGTTTCAGCTGCTGCGCAACGCTGACATCCTTCCTCCCATAGATGGTCTGCCTGTACAAGCACCACCTGGACTGGACACAGCTAGACAAACTTATCTTTGTGAGAAGATCATGGAGTTTTGCGACGAAGAGGCTATGGACTTCACATGCCCTAAACCAAAGTCAAGGGCAGGACAGAAACAGGCTCTCCGACTGTAGATTCCCTTGTTCATGCGTGGTTCGGACGGACCAGTCATCAGCACTATCTGCAGTGCCTCTATTCAAATGACTCTCCTAACACACGCCATACGTTGCTGCTACTATTTTGCTGCTACGTTGCTGCTCAGCCACTTTACCCCTGATTGTATGCATATAACTACCTTGTCTCTCACTGATATTTTACATAGTGTCAATATAAATATAATACCGTATCTATTTATGATATTCCTACTATGCAAGTAACCATTTGGCCCAACCATTTACACCTGTAGAGACCCATCCACTTAGCAAGACTTAGCAAAATATTGATATATAAAATTAATATTGATATGTGTGGTTGTAACATGATTTTGTGACATACCACTACAATATGTGATCATATCAAGTGTCCACCACATAAATATATGGTTCATGCATCTGTCTATGTACTGTACATGTGCACCTCACTCAGGTTGTATGGCCTTAATTTATGTATGGAATACGTGCGTGTGTAACAGTATATAAAGTATGCTAATGTAATGATGTGAAAGCATTTGGGCAGTGGTGTAAAGTATTTCAGTGAAAATACTTTAAAGTACTACTTACGTATTTTTTGGGGGGTATCTGTACATTACTTTACTTAACTAAATTCCAAAAGAAAATGTATTTTTTATTCCATACATTTTCCCTGACACCCAAAAGTACTTGTTACATTTTGACAAGAAAATTGTCCAATTCACACACTTATCAAGAGAACATCCCTGGTAATCCCTACTGCATTTTATCTGGCAGACTCACTAAACCCATGCTTCTTTTGAAAATTATGTCTGAGTGTTGGAGTGTGCCCCTGGCTATCCATCAATAAAATAGAACTGGTTTGGATGACATTCCTTCGTCTGGTTTAATAGAAGGAATTTAAAATTATTTATACTTTTACTTTTGATGCTTAAGTATTTTTCAAACCAAATACTTTTAGACTTTTACTCAAGTAGTATTTTACTCGGTGACTTTTACTTCAGTCATTTTCTATTAAGGTATCTTTATTTTACTCAAGCAAGACAATGTAATACTTTTTCTACCACTGGATGTGGCTGGTGTAATGAACATGATGGGAGACAGAGCTGGTTTCAAGCAGCAGATGTATATTGTAAAGGACCACAGGATGAGGCAGGTAGTTGGGTCCAGGGGTAGGCACAAGGTCATACACAGGGGGTCCAAAAAGGCAACAGTACAGGTAGGGAAAAGCCTAGTATTGTCGTCCGGGAGATCAGGCAATAGATTGATAACATGAAATCCGATAGGCTAAAGTACAGGTTGGGAATAGGCAAAAGGCGTCGTTAGTGAGGCAGGAAAAAAAATCATACACGGTAGAATTACATTACGAGAAAACCAGCGCTCTGAATAGAAGTGTGTCACAAAACAAACAATACCTCACAATGATTGGGTGCAAAGAACTGAACTAAATAGTGTGTGATAATGACAGGTGATCAGAATTCAGGTGATTGGGATCTGGAGAGTGAGCTGCGTTCAGGGGATCTGTGTGTTTGAGAGTGTGAGCTGGAAAGTGGGCTGGACAATTACTACAATACACTGGCTTAAGAGGGCGGGAACGATGCTGCAGACAAAGAAGAGCTCTCCAGGAAGTGTACCACAATATTCAAGGGACATTTTCTCAAATGTGGGGTTACAATTTTATCAACTTTCAAAACATAATTACTTTCCCATTGTGCCTCAACTGCAGTGTATGATATACCATTTTGTTGCTCTGAGTCTCTACTTTTATACAATGTAAAAAACAATTTCAAATTTTGCGACATAAGACCGAATAGAGGCCGAATACAAGTCACAAATGTATAATTCTTGTGCAATTTACACTACCGTTCAAAAGTTTAGGGTCACTTAGAAATGTCCTTGTTTTTGAAAGAAAAGCTATTTTTTTTTGTCCATTTTAAAATAAATACAGTGTAGACATTGTTATAGTTGTAAATAACTGATTATTTTTTTTATGGAATATCTACATAGGCGTACAGAGGCCTATTATCAGCAACCATCACTCCTATGTTCCAAGGGCACGTTGTGTTAGCTAATCCAAGTTGATAATTTTAAAAGGTTAATTGATCATTAGAAAACCCTTTTGCAATTATGTTAGCACAACTAAAAACTGTTGTTCTGATCAAAGAAGCAATACAACTGGCCGCCTTTAGACTAGTTGAGTATCTGGAGCATCAGCATTTATGGGTTCGATTGCAGGCTCAAAATGGCCAGAAACAAATAACTTTATTCTGAAACTCGTCAGTATGATCTTGTTCTGAGAAATGAAGGCTATTCCATGCGAGAAATTGCCAAGAAACTGAAGTTGTAGTACAACGCTGTGTACTGCTCCATTCACAGAACAGCGCAAACTGGCTCTAACCAGAATAGAAAGAGGAGTGGGAGGCCACGTTGCACAACTGAGCAAGAGGACAAGTACATTAGAGTGTCTAGTTTGAGAAACAGACGCCTCACAAGTCATCAACTTGCAGCTTCATTAAATAGTAGCCGCAAAACACCAGCAAATCAACGTCAACAGTGGAGAGGCGACTCCGGGATGATGGCCTTCTAGGCCGAGTTCCTCTGTTCAGTGTCTGTGTTCTTTTGCCCATCTTAATCTTTTCTTTATATTGGCCAGACTGAGATATGGCTTTTTATTTGCAACTCTTTTTAAATCCATGATTAAAAAATAGAAAGAATATGGCACCACAACAAACCTGCCAAGAGAGGGCCGTCCACCGAAACTCACATACCAGGCAAGGATGGCATTAATCAGAGAGGCAACAAAGAGACCAAAGATAACCCCAAAGGAGCTGCAAAGCTCCACAATGGAGACTGGAGTAGCTGTCCATAGGACCACTTTAAAGCCATACACTCCACGGAGCTGGGCTTTACGGAAGAGTGGCCAGATAACATATGGAAGAAGGTACTCTGGTTAGATGAGACTCAAAGGGAGATTTTTGGACATCAAGGAAAACGTTATGTCTGGTGCAAACCCAACACCTCTCATCACCCCCAACACCATCCCAGGGACTGGGAAACTGGTCAGCAGGCACTGCAAAACTGGTCAAGATTGAAGGAATGATGGATGGTGCTAAATACAGAGAAATTCTTGAGGGAAACCTGTTTCAGTCTTCCAGAGATTTGAGACTGGGATGGAGGTTCACCTTCCAGCAGGACAATGACCCTAAGCATACTGCTAAAGCAACACTCGAGTGGTTTAAGGGGAAAAATGTAAAGGTCTTGGAATGGCCTAGTCAAAGCCTAGACCTCAATCCAGTTGAGAATCTGTGGTATGACTTAAAGATTGCTGTACACCAGCGGAACCCATCCAACTTGAAAGCGCTGGAGCAGTTTTGCTATGAAGAATGGGCAAAAATCCCATTGGCTAGATGTGCCAAGCTTATAGAGACATACCCAAGACACTTGCAGCTGTAATTGCTTGTCACGGCTGTCGAAAGAACTGGACCAAAGCGCAGCGTGGTGAGCGTACATATTCCTTTTATTAAGATGACGCCGACAAAAACAATACAAAAACGACCGTGAAGCTTAAGGGCTAAGTGCCACAAACAAAGACAACTTCCCACACAGAAAGGAGGGAAAAGGGCTACCTAAGTATGGTTACCAATCAGAAACAACGATAGACAGCTGTCCCTGATTGAGAACCATACCCGGCAAAAACATTGAAAATAGAACATAGAATGCCCACCCAAATCACACCCTGAACAAACCCAAAATCGAGACATAAAAAGCTCTCTAAGGTCAGGGCGTGACATTGCTGCAAAAGGTGGCTCGACAAAGTATTGATTTTGGGGGGGTGATTAGTTATGCACACTCAAGTTCTCTTTTTTGTTGTTGTCTTATTTCTTGTTTGTTTCACAATAAATGTTTTGCATTCAAAGTGGTATGCATGTTGTGTAAATCAAATGATACAAACCACCCAAAAAATATATTTGAATTCCAGGTTGTAAGGCAACAAAATAGGAAAAATGCCAAGGGTGGTGAATACTTTCGCAAGCCACTGTACCTTATGGAACAGTAGGGACTGAAAAGAGACACACACAAGCACAGACGCATGCATACACACATAGACACGATAACATATGCACTATACACACATGAACACATGGATTTTGTGTTGTGTGTGTGTATATATGGTAGTAGAGTAGTGGCCTTAAATCACACACTTAATGTGTTGTGAAATATGTTGTGAATGGCTTGCAATATTTAAAAAAGGGGAACCATAATAAATACAAATACAATACATTTCTCCAGTTTTGTCCTCATGAGAGGCACTGAGGCTTAATATGTAAGATGTCTCAAATTCTACAACATGCTACTACAGATAGTACTCAACGATTGCCCATGAATGAGTAACGGCGTTTTCGTCTTCGCTCACAGACAATACATTTTGGATACAAAGACGTTGATGACTCTAAAGAGGACATGTGACAGGTCCCATAACAATCTCCCCTTGTATCAAAGGGACTCAACCTCATTGTACCACATGCAAGTATTACCTTTGTAAAACTGGTAGTATTTATTAGAAGCATTAGTAGTTTATTTTACTATATACACTGAGTATACCTGTCACGCCCTGACTTTAGTTATATTTGATTTCTTTATTTTTTGGTTAGGTCAGGGTGTGACAAGGGTGGTTTGTTTAGTTTTTGTTTATCTATGGGGATTTTGTATGGTCTAGGGGTATGTAGATTTATGGTGGCCTGAATTGGTTCCCAATCAGAGACAGCTGTTTCTCGTTGTCTCTGATTGGGGAGCCTATTTAGGTTGCCATTTTCCATGTTGGTTTTGTGGGTAGTTGTTTTCTGTTTTTGTGTCGGCACCAGACAGAACTGTTTCGTTTCGTTTCGTTCATTCTCTTTGTTATTTTGTTTAGTGTTCTGTTTTAACATGAACACTTACCACGCTGCGGTTTGGTCCGATGATTCCTCATCTTCAGACGATGAACGTTACAATACCAAACATTCCATGTCCATCATTGTCTCCAGGCTTATAAATCATTATTTAACCTGTCTCCTCCCCTTCATCTACACTAATTGAAGTGGATTTGACAAGTGACATTAATAAGGAATCATAGCTTTCATCTGGATTCACCTGCTCAGTCTATGTTATGGAAAGAGCAGGTGTTCTTCCAGAATTGGACTAGGCCTTTTTGTGATGCTGAGTGGTATGCGGAGCCTGAGAGTTTAGTGTAACAAGCAGAGGGCCAAATGGATTCCACCCCGTTCCTTTCATCTGTGTGCCATGTGTTTCTGTGTGTTTCATCTTGATCATGCCACTGGAGACGACTGAACACTGTGACTAAATCACCTCCCTTATCTCACAATTACTCCACACGCACACGCATGTGCACACGTACGGACACAACACGCACGCACACCACACACAGGCACCCACAACAACAATATACTGTACACACACTCACCACAACACATGAACTAACACAAGCAAAATCAACACACACAAGCACACACACTAAACACAACACCAAATGACCAATAACCAGTGGTGCATTTAATTTTGGGGATTTAGAATGCAGGCCCCCCTCTTATCTCCTTTCTTCACATCTAAGGGGAAGCCGTGGTGCAGGAAATGTCCTCCGTATAGAGATTAGGGGCCTTCTAAAGGAACGTGCTGTGTTGCCGACGTCTGTCTTGTTACAGGCTCTTATCACACGTTTTTCTGAAGTGACTACATAGTATAGGGAATAGGGTGCCATTTGGGACACAGCCCACGACTAGAGAGAAGAATAGAGAGCAATTCCACCCTTCTTCTTCACAGACAAACAGCACAGCTGTCATACCCAAAATTATGGGGACAGTGTAGTTTAAAGCGTAAGGCATGACATTCAAATTTACCTGATGCTAAGCTAGTGACGACTTTGTACTATTTCTACGCACAGACTGATGAGCACTGGAAGACGTAATCTGACTCGCAGACCCACACACACACTCTTACTTAGTCTTATATAAATCCTCATGTATTCAGAACGAGACGGCGGTATGTGTCTATCCATCCACACAATCCACAGGATTGCCTCTCTTATTGTTGAAATACATTGACTGGAACGAATTGCAAACATCACCGAAGCTGGTGTGTTATATCTCCCTCTCTAACTTTAAGCATCAGCTGTCAGAGCAGCTTGCCGATCACTGTACCTGTACACAGCCAATCTGTAAATAGCACACCCAACTACCTCATCCCAATATTATTACTTAACCTCTTGCTCTTTCGCACCCCAGTATCTCTACTTGCACATCATCATCTGCACATCTATCACTCAAGTGTTAATGCTAAATTGTAATCATTTCACCTCTATGGCCTATTGCTATAATTTATTTTAATAAAAACAATATGTTTTGTTGCCCATAATGCAGCTATTTAAAAGCATTATTGACCTCACAATACGCTATGTTATATTATTTACATAACTTACATTACTATGAAGTGGCAGCTGTGGAGATGGACAGCGCATGGGTGCTGAAAGTAGACTAATTTGAGATGGCCTAATTAATTTAAACAGTCTTCATTTTAAATTTGACTTTAGGCTACTAACAAGAAGAGGGGCTTTGTGTTTGAGCCTATTTCTTCCTATTCAAGAAATAAGAGTTAGGCCTTCCTGTTTGACAGATTAAATTATAGTCTACTATATATACTGTATATATATATACACACTGCTCAAAAAAATAAAGGGAACAGTAAAATAACACATCCTAGATCTGAATGAAGGAAATATTCTTATTAAATACTTTTTTCTTTACATAGTTGAACGTGCTGACAACAAAATCACACAAAAATGATCAATGGAAATCAAATTTATCAACCCATGGAGGTCTGGATTTGGAGTCACACTCAAAATTAAAGTGGAAAACCACACTACAGGCTGATCCAACTTTGATGTAATGTCCTTAAAACAAGTCAAAATGAGGCTCATTAGTGTGTGTGGCCTCCACGTGCCTGTATGACCTCCCTACAACGCCTGGGCATGCTCCTGATGAGGTGGCGGATGGTCTCCTGAGGGATCTCCTCCCAGACCTGGACTAAAGCATCCGCCAACTCCTGGACAGTCTGTGGTGCAACGTGGCGTTGGTGGATGGAGCGAGACATGATGTCCCAGATGTGCTCAATTGGATTCAGGTCTGGGGAACGGGCGGGCCAGTCCATAGCATCAATGCCTTCCTCTTGCAGGAACTGCTGACACACTCCAGCCACATCAGGTCTAGCATTGTCTTGCATTAGGAGGAACCCAGGGTCAACCGCACCAGCATATGGTCTCACAAGGGGTCTGAGGATCTCATCTCGGTACCTAATGGCAGTCAGGCTACCTCTGGCGAGCACATGGAGGGCTGTGCGGCCCCCCAAAGAAATGCCACCCCACACCATGACTGACCCACCGCCAAACCGGTCATGCTGGAGGATGTTGCAGGCAGCAGAACGTTCTCCACGGCGTCTCCAGACTCTGTCACATGTGCTCAGTGTGAACCTGCTTTCATCTGTGAAGAGCACAGGGCGCCAGTGGCGAATTTGCCAATCTTGGTGTTCTCTGGCAAATGCCAAACGTCCTGCACGGTGTTGGGCTGTAAGCACAACCCCCACCTGTGGACGTCGGGCCCTCATACCACCCTCATGGAGTCTGTTTCTGACCGTTTGAGCAGACACATGCACATTTGTGGCCTGCTGGAGGTCATTTTGCAGGGCTCTGGCAGTGCTCCTCCTTGCACAAAGGCGGAGGTAGCGGTCCTGCTGCTGGGTTGTTGCCCTCCTACGGCCTCCTCCATGTCTCCTGATGTACTGGCCTGTCTCCTGGTAGCGCCTCCATGCTCTGGACACTACGCTGACAGACACAGCAAACCTTCTTGCCACAGCTCGCATTGATGTGCCATCCTGGATGAGCTGCACTACCTGAGCCATTTGTGTGGGTTGTAGACTCCGTCTCATGCTACCACTAGAGTGAGAGCACCGCCAGCATTCAAAAGTGACCAAAACATGCATGTGAAATTTATTGTCAACCAGTGTTGCTTCCTAAGTGGACAGTTTGATTTCACAGAAGTGTGATTGACTTGGAGTTACATTGTGTTGTTTAAGTGTTCCCTTTATTTTTTTGAGCAGTGTATATATCAGCATGCACTCTTTAAATATCTCAGTGTCAGTGAATGGCTTGGTGTGTTAAGTTAAAACCAGGGCTCGAATTGTGGTGGTATGTGGCTTTTGTTAAAGAAAAGGGCTGAAAGCATAGGCGTAGATATATATTTTAATGGAACTGATTACATAAAGCCATCTATAACGATGCAAAGCTGTACAATTTTGGGGTAAGACGTGACTCCAATGCATATGGGATTTAATTGGTTTGTCTCTATGACATTCAGAGCTGCGCTACAACCTTTTATAGCCGAAGAGACAAGAAAAAGCACTTTGCTTGGGAAGTAACGTGTGATTGTGTCACTATCAATTGACCTTTAACATTTCAACAGGCTATTAAATGGCATGCTAACTCTAAATCAGTCAGGAGAAAGCCAGGTAGCCTAAGAAGGAATTAACATTTATTATTTAGGCTAGATTATTATTATTTCGAGGTAATAAACTGCCATGTAGTCCTTTCCTGCAGGCACATTACCTAGTGACCTCATGGGTAGAATGTTATTAGTATTTTTCATAATTTCATAATTAATAAACATTGTTTAATTTTTAAACGCTGACAATCCAGTATTTTTATATGTCAAACAGTTGTGCTATATTTCAGTCTTCTGTGATGTGTATATAAAGTGTAATATTGAGATGCAAACTGAACATGTTATACATTTCAACTCTGACATGGTACAATGTATTCTTTTTTTTAAGCCCATAACTATGTGTGCGAGGTGTATACTTTTGTTTCAAAGTACATTTAAGACTACCAAAAACACTCTGTGACCCTGATTTAGCCCACTCTAGTGAGGTAAGAAATCTACTGTGAAGCATTTGTGACACACTACAGGCTGGCAGGAGCGCTCAGCACTTCAACAACACATCAATAACAACACTTCAACAACATTGCCATGTAATTCTTACAAAACAAAGTTTCTAAAACTGCATATCTAAGACTCTGGTCTGTCCTAGGAGTGAGGGTAAATGGTAGGCATGTTCTCTACTATCCACTTTTGTTTGAATTATTATTTTGGGTATAGGGGAAAAACAAACTCCAAAACGTACACACATGAACCCCCCCCGCCCCCTACGTGCGCACGCGCACACACACACACACACACACACACACACACACACACACACACACACACACACACACACACACACACACACACACACACACACACACACACACACACACACACACACACACACACACACACACACAGTTGTGACTACATATGATACCTTCACACAGACCTCCACACAGCTTTCTGTGGATGCGGGGCAGCTGCAGCCCGAGGGGCAGTGTTCTGAGAGCTTGTCAGGCTGCACATACAGTTCTGACAGCAACAATGTCATCCACACACACACACACAGTTGTGACAGGCAATGTCACGCTGCAGGAAGCCCAACATCTGCTGCTGTCTAAAAATGTGCACATATGAACTCGATAAACACAATGTAAACAACACACAGAAATACAATGCAGAAAGCAAACGCAACTACGCCGAGAGCACATATTCTCACAGTACACTTCCTTATTCTTACTGCTGATGGTTGAGAAGGAAACACACTACTCAATCAAACCGTCATCCAGATGTGTTTAGCACCACAGCAATCCACATTAAGAAAGCAAGGTTACAGAGCGAAACAAAATCTCCATTCCATATTAATTCCAACATGCTTTCTTTATGACTTTCTTTCCGGCCATGTTACTTTACATTAGTCCTGATCGATTTGTGCTTTTTGAGGTCGTTTCGTTTTCAGTTCGATTATGAAAAAAAATCACTTTTTTCGATTTCAGTTTCGATGATCATTTTAAACATTAAATGCACTATGCATTATGTGAATTGAATGCTGTAAAACAGAATAAAACAATTCATGCGAGTCCCACGATGGCAGTGACTGCCCATTACTGCTTATCACTTATCACTCTTCAACAGCCAGTGAAACTGCTGGGCGCCAAATTCAAATACAGAAATACTCATTATAATAATTCAGGAAAAAAAACATATTTTACATAGGTTTAAAGATTAACTTCTTGTGAATCCAACCACGGTGTCAGATTTAAACAAATGCTTTACGGCGAAAGCATACCATACGATTATGATAACATAGCCCACTAGGCAAATCATTACAAACAGTAGCCAGCCAGATAGAACAGTTACACAATTTAGAAATAGAGATAACATTAATCCCTTACCTTTGATGATCTTCATATGGTTGCACTCAGCAGACATTAATTTACTCAATAAATGTTCATTTTGTTCGATAAAGTCTCTTTATACCCAAAAACCTCAGTTTTCTTCACGTGTTTTCTTCAGTAATCCACAGGCTCAAATGCAGTCAAAACAGGAAGACAAAAAAATCAAAATTGTATCCGTAAAGTTCATAGAAACATGTCAAACGATGTTTATATTCAAACCTCAGGTTGTTTTTTCCTAAATAATCGATAATATTTCAACCGGACAATAACGTCATCAATATAAAATATAAACAAGAAACGCACTCTCTCGGTTGTGCGCCAGAAAAAGCTCAGTAAAACTTTAGGGTCCACTCATTCAGACTGCTCTTACTTCCTCATTTTTCAGAATACAAGACTGAAACACTTTCTAAAGACTGTTGACATCTAGTGGAAGGCATAGAAACTGCAATTTGAGTCCTAAGTCAATGGATACTGTAATGGCATTGACTAGAAAACCAACAAAAAAATGGCTTGCTGAATGGATTTTTCTCAGGTTTTCGCCTGCCAAATCAGTTCTGCTATACCCACAGACACTATGTTAACAGTTTTGGAAACTTTAGAGTGTTTTCTATCCGAATCTACCAGTTATATGCATATCATATCTTCTGGGCCCGAGAAGCAGGCAGTATAATTTGGGCATGCATTTCATCCAAAATTCCAAATGCTGCCCCCTACCCTAGAGAAGTTACCAATAATCTGTAATTAATGACGAGATGCTCATGTCTCCGCCCTAACAGTGGGAATCGTTGTCCCAAATGCGGGAAGGCAGGCAACAAGCTTGGGTCCAAAATAAGCCTATAGAACTGCATTGGGTTCATTTTGAAAAGATTTTGGTGAGTGAAACCTCTCGCTTCGACCTCTTCATCTCTGCCCACACAGACAGGACAAGTAGGCATGCAATGGATTATGGTCAATGTAGTTAATTACCACGTTTTCTGCACTAAACACTGTAGAATATTGGCCTTGTCAGTAAAGAGCACTTTTTGCCAGCACTTTTTGCCAGTCCTGTCTGGTCCAGCGACGGTGGGTTTGTGCGGCGTTGTTGTCGGTGATGTCTGGTGAGGACCTGCCTTACAACAGGCCTACAAGCCCTCAGTCCAGCCTCTCTCAGCCTATTGCGGACACGGATGGAGGGATTGTGCGTTCCTGGTGTAACTCGGGCAGTTGTTGTTGCCATCCTGTACCTGTCCTGCAGATGTGATGTTCGGATGTACCGATCCTGTGCAGGTGTTGTTACACGTGGTCTGCAACTGCGAGGACGATCAGCTGTCTGTCCTGTCTCCCTGTAGCACTGTCTTAGGCGTCTCACAGTACGGACATTGCAATTTATTGCCCTGGCCACATCTGTAGTTCTCATGGCTCCTTGCAGCATGTCTAAGGCACGTTCACGCAGATGAGCAGGGACCCTGGGCATCTTTCTTTTTGTGTTATTCAGAGTCAGTAGAAAGGCCTCTTCAGTGTCTTAAGTTTTCATAACTTAATTGCCTACCATCTGTAAACTGTTAGTGTCTTAATGACCGTTCCACAGATGCATGTTCATTAATTGTTTATTGTTCATTGAACAAGCATGGGAAATAGTTTTTAAACCCTTTAAAATTAAGATCTGTGAAGTTATTTGGATTTTTACGAATTTCTTGTTAACAAACTAAAGGACAGATTTCCACCGGTCTAATGTCCATTGCTCTTGTTTCTTGGCCCAAGTGAGTGTCTTATTCTTATTGGTATACTTTAGTAGTGGTTTCTTTGCAGCAATTCGACCATTAATGCCTGATTCACGCAGTCTCCTCTGAACAGTTGATGTTGAGATGTGTCAGTCACTTGAACTCTGAAGCATTTATTTGGGCTGTAATTTCTGAGGCTGGTAGTTCTAATGAACTTATCCTCTGCAGCAGAGGTAACGCTGTCTTCCTTTCCTGTGGCGGTCCTCATTAGGGTCAGTTTCATCAGAGCGCTTGTTATTTTTTGCGACTGCACTTGAAGAAACTTTCAAAGTTCTTGAAATGTTCTGCATTGACTGACCTTCATGTCTTCAAGTAACGATGAGCTGTTATTTGAACTGTTCTTGCCATAATATGGACTTGGTATTTTACCAAATAGGGCTATCTTCTGTGTTCCACCCCTACCTAGTCACAACACAACTGATTGGCTCAAACACATTAAGAAGGAAAGAAATTCCACAAATTAACTTTATAACAAGGCACACCTGTTAATTGAAATGCATTCCAGGTGACTACCTCATGAAGCTGGTTGAGAGAATGCCACAAGTGTGCAAAGCTGTCATCAAGGCAAAGGGTGACTACTTTGAAGAGTCTCAAATATAAAATACATGTTGATTTGTGTAACACAAATTTGGTTACTACAAGATTCTAGGTTGAAGCCTACCTTTTTGCAAAAACATCACAGGATGATGCTTTGATTCTGAAAATGGGCTGATTTAGCCAAGAACATTGTGAGACTGCTTCATTATTTCCCATTGTTATTTATCTGAAGTGAGGAGCTTTCCAGCCCAAGCAGATGTTGACTGTGTGTGTGTGTGTGTGTGTGTGTGTGTGTGTGTGTGTGTGTGTGTGTGTGTGTGTGTGTGTGTGTGTGTGTGTGTGTAAATACTAATTCCAAATATGCTGTAGGTGCCTAATAAGGGCAGGGGATTAGAGAGAGTACTCAGGTCCAAATCCTCTAACAGGTACATATCACTGTAGTCCAGCAGGATGGATCGATGAGGGGGAGGGAAAGGGGGAAGAAATTGGGGAGGAGAGGTGAGGAGGACAAGGCCAGTGGGAAGAGAGGAGAGCAGAATGATTCATGTTCTTTTCTCTTCTATGTTGTTTGGACACGCGCGCGCATGTGTATGTGTCCTGGGCCTTTGGTAGGGAAGCAGCAGCAGATGGTTGGCCTGATTAAAGGTACTCTGGTTGATTGAAAGGGGGAGCCCTTTCCAACCCTAGACTAGAGAGGGACCTTCTCGGGGTGGTGAGTGTACATCCTGATTCACACTGAACCTCTTCCCCTAATTAAGACTGGCCCTCTATGGTTCCACCTAAGCGAGAGCAGCTGTAGGAGATGAGAGAATGAGTTGCCTAAATGTTACATTTTCAGGCTTCCTGTGTCATTGAAGTATTCATTTTTACGAACTCTTGTCGTAATTATAACGAGCCTGAATTCATAATTAGGCATTTCTGCCGGAATCAGTCAAATTCGACATATGCGGTAAATAGGACGGACATTAAATAACGCAGTGGGATAATGATGTCTTACACACATTTAACATTTTCATTATGAGGATACACACTTCTGTAGGAAATTAAATACACCCACACCGCACATCCAAATCCAAGATGGCGTAGCAGTCGGACGTGTATTTGTCTTGTCTTGTCCCGTGTAAATAGTCTTCGTATTTTTCGTATACATTTCGTATATATTTTAATTTCACTTTCCATCTAGGATCTGAATATACATTCCTACATTCCGCCTCACCCAATGTGGTACGGACCTGCTATTTTTTATACTTTAGAACCGTAACCCCAATCAGAAGCTAGCCAGATAACTAGCTACTAGCTAGTAGTCAGTTAGCCACTGCTGCGGTCTTCACCCTTAACTCGGACACAGCCAGCTTCAATACCGGGCCAATACCTGCCAGTCTGCAAGCGCGATATCAACCCAGAGCACATAGGACTGCTTTTTCTCTACCACATCACCGGATTCCTGACGCAAGCTCTGGACAATTACACCGTATCATCACAGCTAGCTAGCTGCAACCGAGTGGCTACTACTGGCTAACACCTCTGTCCCGAAGCAAGCACCAGTTAGCCTTGAGCTAGCCTCGAGCTAGGCCCATCTGCCGGCTAGCCGAAGAGGTCTACCAGCGAATTCTTGGGCTACAATACCTCTTTTGCCAATTGGACTGGACCTTTTTTGCCGACACAGAGCCCTGCCAATCCATCACAACTGGTCTAAATCAGCTACAAGCTAATTTAGCCATTTTTTTGCCGCTGCTAGTAGCTTTTACCTTCTGCACAGACACCAGCCCTGTTATTAGCCTGGATATTACTCACCAATTTACCAGCATCGGACTGTCTCTCGACAACAACGCCGGATTCCTGCCGTAATCCCTGAGCCACTACTTCTGATCCTCACAGCTAGCTTGCAGCTAGCGCAGCTAGCGCCACTGCCACGAAGCTAGCACCAGTTAGCAAACACAATTCTACAATTCACAACCTCTCTTTCGCCATCCGGGTTGGATTCTCTGTCGACACGACCACGTCTGAGCAGACCCCCTCCGTCTGAGCAGACCACCCCCCGGGCTACTAACTTTAAACGCCGCGTGCTAGCTTAGTGGAGGCCTCCCTGCTCCATCTACGGCTGCCCCCTGGACACTATGATCACTTGGCTACATAGCTGATGCATGCTTGACTGTCCATTAATTCACGGTACTCCATTCTGTTTATTTGTGTTTTATCTGTCGGCTCTGTGCTTTAACTCAGGATCTGTGTGTAGTTAATCCGACCCTCTCTGCCTAGTCGTCGCCATTTTTACCTGTTGTTGCTGTGTTAGACTAGCTCCCTGTTATTGCTGCTGTTATCTTACCTGTTGTTTTAGCTAGCTCTCCCAATCAAGACCTGCAATCACTTTATGCCTTACTGTATGTCTCTGCCAAATATCAATATGCCTTGTATACTGTTGTTCAGGCTAGTTATCATAATTATCATTGTTTTGGTTTGCAATGGACCCCGTAGTTCCACTCTCCGTACCTCTGATACCCCCTTCGTCCCACCTCCCACACATGCGGTGACCTCACCCATTGAGACCAGCATGTCCAGAGATACAACCTCTCTTATCATCACCCAGTGCCTGGGCTTGCCTCCGCTGTACCCGTGCCCCACCATACCCCTGTCTGCACATTATGCCCAGAATCTATTCTACCACGGCCATAAATCTGCTCCTTTTATTCCTTGTCTCCAACGCTCTAGGCGACCAGTTTTGATAGCCTTTAGCCGCACCCTCATCCTACTACTCCTCTGTTCCTCGGGTGACGTGGAGGTTAACCCAGGCCCTGCATGTCCCCAGGCACCCTCATTTGTTGACTTCTGTGATCGAAAAAGCCTTGGCCTCATGCATGTCAACATCAGAAGCCTCCTCCCTAAGTTTGTCTTACTCACCGCTTTAGCACACTCTGCCAACCCTGATGTCCTTGCCGTGTCTGAATCCTGGCTTAGGAAGGCCACCAAAAATTCTGAGATTTCCATACCCAACTATAACACTTTCCGTCAAGATAGAACTGCCAAAGGGGGAGGAGTTGCAATCTACTGCAGAGATAGCCTGCAAAGTTCTGTCATACTTTCCAGGTCTATGCCCAAACAGTTCGAACTTCTAATTTTAAAAATTAATCTCTCCAGAAATAAGTCTCTCACTGTTGCCGCCTGCTACCGACCCCCCTCAGCTCCCAGCTGTGCCCTGGACACCATCTGTGAATTGATCGCTCCCCATCTAGCTTCAGAGTTTGTTCTGTTAGGTGACCTAAACTGGGATATGCTTAACACCCCGGCAGTCCTACAATCTAAGCTAGATGCCCTCAATCTCACACAAATCATCAAGGAACCTACCAGGTACAACCCTAAATCCGTCAGCATGGGCACCCTAATAGACATTATCCTGACCAACCTGCCCTCCAAATACACCGCTGCTGTCTTCAATCAAGATCTCAGCGATCACTGCCTCATTGCCTGTATCCGCTGCGGGTCCGCGGTCAAACGACCACCCCTCATCACTATCAAACGCTCCCTAAAACACTTCTGCGAGCAGGCCTTTCTAATCGACCTGGCCCGGGTACCCTGGATGGATATTGACCTCATCCCGTCAGTTGAGGATGCCTGGTCATTCTTTAAAAGTTACTTCCTCACCATATTAGACAAGCATGCTCCGTTCAAAAAATGCAGAACTAAGAACAGATATAGCCCTTGGTTCACTCCAGACCTGACTGCCCTCGACCAGCACAAAAACATCCTGTGGCGAACTGCAATAGCATCGAAGAGCCCACGCGATATGCAACTGTTCAGGGAAGTCAGGAACCAATACACGCAGTCAGTCAGGAAAGCAAAGGCCAGCTTTTTCAAGCAGAAATTTGCATCCTGTAGCTCAAACTCCAAAAAGTTCTGGGATACTGTAAAGTCCATGGAGAACAAGAGCACCTCCTCCCAGCTGCCCACTGCACTGAGGCTAGGTAACACGGTCACCACCGATAAATCCGTGATGATCGAAGACTTCAACAAGCATTTCTCAATGGCTGGCCATGCCTTCCTCCTGGCGACTCCAACCTTGGCCAACAGCCCCCCCCCCCCCCCCCCCCGCTGCTACTCGCCCAAGCCTCCCCAGCTTCTCCTTTACCCAAATCCAGATAGCAGATGTTCTGAAAGAGCTGGAAAACCTGGACCCATACAAATCAGCTGGGCTTGACAATCTGGACCCCCTATTTCTGAAACTGTCCGCCGCCATTGTCGCACCCCCTATTACCAGCCTGTTCAACCTCTCTTTCGTATCATCTGAGATCCCCAAGGATTGGAAAGCTGCCGCGGTCATCCCCCTCTTCAAAGGGGGAGACACCCTGGACCCAAACTGTTACAGACCTATATCCATCCTGCCCTGCCTATCTAAGGTCTTCGAAAGCCAAGTCAACAAACAGATCACTGACCATCTCGAATCCCACCGTACCTTCTCCGCTGTGCAATCCGGTTTCCGAGCCGGTCACGGGTGCACTTCAGCCACGCTCAAGGTACTAAATGATATCATAACCGGCATCGATAAAAGACAGTACTGTGCTGCCGTCTTCATCGACCTGGCAAAGGCTTTCGACTCTGTCAATCACCATATTCTTATCAGCAGACTCAGTAGCCTCGGTTTTTCTAATGACTGCCTTGCCTGGTTCACCAACTACTTTGCAGACAGAGTTCAGTGCGTCAAATCGGAAGGCATGCTGTCCGGTCCTCTGGCAGTCTCTATGGGGGTACCACAGGGTTCAATTCTCGGGCCGACTCTTTTCTCTGTATATATCAATGATGTTGCTCTTGCTGCGGGCGATTCCCTGATCCACCTCTACGCAGACGACACCATTCTGTATACTTCTGGCCCTTCTTTGGACACTGTGATAACCAACCTCCAAACGAGCTTCAATGCCATTCAACACTCCTTCCGTGGCCTCCAATTGCTCTTAAACGCTAGTAAAACCAAATGCATGCTCTTCAACTGTTCGCTGCCTGCACCCGCACGCCCGACTAGCATCACCACCCTGGACGGTTCTGACCTAGAATATGTGGACATCTATAAGTACCTAGGTGTCTGGCTAGACTGCAAACTCTCCTTCCAGACTCATATCACGCATCTCCAATCCAAAATCAGATCTAGAGTCGGCTTTCTATTTCGCAACAGAGTCTCCTTCACTCACGCCGCCAAACTCACCCTAGTGAAACTGACTATCCTACCGATCCTCGACTTCGGCGATGTCATCTACAAAATGGCTTCCAATACTCTACTCAGCAAACTGGATGCAGTTTATCACAGTGCCATCCGTTTTGTTACTAAAGCACCTTATTCGACCCACCACTGCGACCTGTATGCCCTAGTCGGCTGGCCCTCGCTACATGTTCGCCGTCAGACCCACTGGCTCCAGGTCATCTACAAGGCTATGCTAGGTAAAGTGCCGCCTTATCTCAGTTCACTGGTCACGATGGCTACACCCACCCGTAGCACGCGCTCTAGCAGGTGTATCTCACTGATCATCCCTAAAGCCAAAACCTCATTTGGACGCCTTTCCTTCCAGTTCTCTGCTGCCTGCGACTGGAACGAATTGCAAAAATCTCTGAAGTTGGAGACTTTTATCTCCCTCAACAACTTTAAACATCTGCTATCCGAGCAGCTAACCGATCGCTGCAGCTGTACATAGTCCATCGGTATATAGCCCACCCAATTTACCTACCTCACCCTCCCCATACTGCTTTTATTTCCTTTTCTGCTTTTTTTGCACACCAGTATCTCTACTTGCACATGATCATCTGATGATTTACCACTCCAGTGTTAATCTGCTAAATTGTAATTATCTGATTTATTGCCTACCTCCTCATGCCTTTTGCACACATTGTATATAGATTCTCTTTTTCCTTTTTTTCTACCATGTTATTGACTTGTTTATTGTTTACTCCATGTGTAACTCTGTGTTGTTGTCTGTTCACACTGCTATGCTTTATCTTGGCCAGGTCGCAGTTGCAAATGAGAACTTGTTCTCAACTAGCCTACCTGGTTAAATAAAGGTGAAATAAAAAAAATATATAAAACATCAACTGCACACTCAATTCCCAAGACAGCCATCATTGTTATTTATATCTAACGTAAACTAACTCACGTTTGTACATCGCACTGGTCCGTACAATTGACCTTATTTTAGAACCCAAAAAACGTAATACTTCCAGATCAACTGTAATATAAATACCATTGTAAAGCACAATTTCTCACCTTTCCAACAAAATCAATGATGAGCCCTTCATGATGCCCATCTCTGCATGATTCAAGAAGGCTATGAGCTCCGTCGGGTCTTTTTAAAAATGGCGGGTGGAGAAGCGATTGTGAGAAGGAGAGATGTCGTGTGGGGAAAATGCTCAACATGACACAAGATAAATTGACACCACTTAGCGCTCGCCAGTACAACTGTCACCAGGTATACAAAAAGATCACACGATACTAGCAGTTGAAACATTTGACAAATAAAAGAACATCACCTACTGTCAAAATGACACGTTTTTATTTGGGGCTGTTTTAGACTCCTTATAAGATGGCGACCGATATGGTGACAGATATTCAGTCGTCTCACATCAGTCAGTCAGACAAAAGTCCTTACTCGGGTCCTGAGTGCTAATGATGCGATTGGCGGCCGTCCTGCGCTCTGCCAGCTGCTATTTATACCCCAAAAAGCACTACCTGGAAATTACAGTCCTCATATCATCATCAGTTCCAAGCTGGTACATCCACTTTTCCAGGGAACCTGGGGTGTGGAGTGAGTACTGTTTAAGTCTAGACGGAGAGCAGGGTTAGATTTATCTGCATTTGAAAACAGATGCTAGGGTGAAGATATTGTGATCTCACTACAGAAATGTACAGTATAGGGCCCTATAGAATATATTTTTTGCCGCCATATTCTGAATATCCCTTTTTCTCAATTTTGTTTTCCCAGGATTCATATTTTTCAGGTTTTCGCTCTAATATATCAGTTTGTCAGAGATTTCTCCTAGTCTTTTCTCTAGTTTCTCTTCAGCCCATCTAGTATACCTCCATAGAATCTCTTACAGACTATTTTCCATACCATCTGATTCCAACAGTGTCCAGTCTCTCTGTATGTTCTAGTCTCAGCCTCTCTGCCCTCATCTCTCTCTCATCCCATCCACATATCAGTCCCTGAAACTGTGACGTGCTGAACCACACTTATAATTTATACAAATTCCAGACACTGCGAGCACCTGACATTCAGAGCAGATTGAAGGACAGCTAGGGAAATGAGAAGGATATAATGGAATATGCCGGAAGCCTAAACAGGAGACAGAGGCACTTTTTTAATGTGATCTGCTTAAGAGCAATTAAAGAAGTGGCAGTGACTGCATGAGGCGCCACATGCCTGATAACACCAAAACAGCTGCACTTCCACAGCAAAAAGGGAACTGACACTCGCAGATAAGCTCTTTTTACAGAAATCCTGGTAGAAAAATTCCCAGTTCCCACCCGTATCAGCCCCAGCATCTTTCCACAGCTCTGCTCCTGCCTTGTGCCATGATCCACTCTCACAGGCCTCTCTCCCCAGCTCTGCTCCAGTGTAAGAAACCTGAGAACCATCTGAGGAATGCCAAATACTGGACTGAGCAGAGTACTGTAAAAGCTTGGTCTAGTGTATGAGGTCAAGATGCACCCAACACACAACCACGGCAAAAGCAAAAATAGATATAGCCTTGTGCCCCAGCCCCTCTCCCAACTACAGAGGTGAGCCAAAGGTGCCCCCTGTGAGACAGCTGTATGTGGAAAAGGCTGGGAGGAGACGTGGGGAGCGTAACCAGTGGGCCACTGGGTCAGCCATTCAACCATCTTTTTTTCATGTTCCACTTTGCACACTCTCAGCTGCAGGAGAGAGTGTGGGAGTGTGCACAGGATCCAGTGTGAGTAAGTGTGAATGTGAAGCAGGTGTTAGTGT
This sequence comes from Salvelinus alpinus, assembly GCF_045679555.1. Taxonomy (NCBI): domain Eukaryota; kingdom Metazoa; phylum Chordata; class Actinopteri; order Salmoniformes; family Salmonidae; genus Salvelinus; species Salvelinus alpinus. The sequence goes on from NC_092090.1 coordinate 49,718,282, forward strand.
GAGAGAGAAAGATGGAGGCAGAGAGAGACTACGCGTGTGTATGTCGTATGTCATCACTGCCCTGTTACCCTTCTGTACCTTGGTGCAAGGACAAAGAGCTCAAGGGAACCATCAGAGATTGATAAGAGGGACAACAACTCACATTCACAATGGGGGAAAGGAGAGCGAGAGAAAGAGAGGGAGAGAGGGGGTGAGAATGGTGCACAGACCTTTCAGGGGGCAGGTGCTCAAAATATAACTATAGCCTAATAGATGCCTTAATTGTTTTCTACCAACAGGAAATAATGGTTAATATAGCATGCCAAATTGACCCCTGGGTGCCAGAGTGTTCCTGTGCTGCGGTGGAGAAGAGGTTCCCCGGGACCATCACTAAAGAGCTCGGGGCCCAGCTAGATTGCGCTCACGACCACCAGTATACAACCGAGTCCTGACCAGATGGAACTGACAGAGAGTGAGAGTGAGATCAGTGAAGACCATAACTCGCTGCATGAACCTGAGAGCTCAGAATCACAATCACAGTGCGAGCCAAGATATACTATCGATCACTTTGGGGGAGCGGGCTGGTGTTCCGAAAATGGAGAATGAGCACGCCATTCAACAGCGAATTCAAAGATACACCCATCCATAAAGGGAATTGGAGTGGAATTGCTTTTCCACAGATTTCTTTTACTCATTTCAACAGATGTGCTACCTTGTCCCGGTCCTGCTGTTTCGACTCTCTCTCTCAACCTATGAATGCTCAGCTATGAAAAGCCAACTGACATTTGCTCCTGAGGTGTTGAACTGTTGCACCCTCTATAAACACTGTGGTTATTATTTTTGATGTAAAAAGGGCTTTTGTAAAATACATTTGATGGATTGTTTGCTGTGCTGGATGCTGTGTATTCACTAACTGTCTGAGTGATGGGACATTTTTATAGCATCTGTAACATATTATGGTGTGTATTTAATCTGCATCTTAACTTCTTAAAGTGGCAATCAGCAGTAGAAACACTAACAAAGTGCCTCCCTGCTCGTCTATCGGAGAAAAGGTAAGGGATGGGGCAGGAGAAATGTAGCCACTCTCACAGGACTGACCATGATGATATCAAAAGTATAGTTGGTATCCATGATATCAAAAAGTATAGTTTTAACCATGTTTTGAGGCTATATTGTGTTTGTTTACATTTTGTTTGTTTGCAAATGTTGGAGTAAAACAAGATTATATTTTGGGTTCTGATTGGCTATGACATTTAAACTAAGCTCAGGCATTTATAAGTTAGATTCTTCAAGAATCAATGGTTACATATCATTAATATATAAGTGCAAAAATTGATGTAGCAACTGCTGATTGCCCCTTTAAGGTATGCTACTGTTGTCTGTCTATTGATCGTGTGCATGAGGCAGACTTGCAATCACAGCCTTTCAATCATTCATTGAATCAGATGGCTCATTCATCACAAAACCCACTGATATTGGCAACTACTTTAATGACTTTTTCATTGGCAAGAGAAGGAAAGTTAGGTATGACATGGCAGCAACAAACGCTGACATTACACATCCAAGTATATCTGACCAAATTATGAAAGACAAGAATTGTACTTTTGAATTCCACGAAGTCACTGTGGAAGAAGTGAAAAAAATATTGTTGTCTGTCAACAATGACAAGCCACCGGGGTCTGACAATCTGGATGGAAAATTACTGAGGATATTAGCGGACTATATTGCCACTCCTATTTGCCACATGTTCAATTTAAGCCTAGTAGAAAGTGTGTGCCCACAGGTCTGCAGGGAAGCTAAAGTAATTCCGCTACCCAAGAATAGTAAAGCCCCCTTTACTGGTTCAAATAGCCGACCAATCAGCCTGTTACCAACCCTTTGTAAACTTCTGGAAAAAATGGTGATTGACCAGATACAATGCTATTTCACAGTAAACAAATTGCCAGCACACTTATAGAGGACACTCAACAAGCACAGCACTTACACAAATGACTGATCATTGGCTGAGAGAAATTGATGATAAAATGATTGTGGTGGCCTTCTTGTTAGACTTTAGTGCAGCTTTTGACATTATCAATCATAGTCTGCTGCTGGAAAAACGTATGTGTTATGCCTTTACACCCGCTGCTATAATGTGGATAAAGCGTTACATGTCTAACAGAACGCAGAGGGTGTTCTTTAATGGAAGCTTCTCAAACATAATCCATGTAGAATCAAGAATACCCCAGGGTAGCTAGTTAGGCCCCTTACTTAAAAAAAATCTTTACTAACGACATGCCACTGGCTTTGAGTGTCTATATACGTCAGCTACTACAGCAACTGAAATGACTGCAACACTTAACAAAGAGCTGCTTTTAGTTTAGGAACGGGTAGCAAGTCTTAAATCTCTGGAAGACTGAAACAGGTTTCCCTCAAGAATTTCCCTGTATTTAGCGCCATCCATCATTCCTTCAATTCTGACCAGTTTCCCAGTCCATGCCGATGAAAAACATCCCCACAGCATGATGCTGCCACCACCATGTGTCACTGTGGGGATGGTATTCTCGGGGTGATGAGAGAAGTTGGGTTTTGCGTCAGACATAGCGTTTTCCTTAACTTCTTGACGCTAGGGGCCAGATTATTATTATTATTTTTTTTAAATAACGTTCCCAAGGTAAACAGACTATTTCTCAGGCCCAGATCGTAGAATATGCATATAATTTACAGATTAGGATAGAAAACACTCCAAAGTTTCCAAAACTGTCAAAATATTGTCTGTGAGTATAACAAAACTGATTCTGCAGGCGAAAACCTGAGGAAATCCAACCCGGAAGTGCTTTTTTTATTTTTTATTATCCCTGTTTCATTGCCTGCCCCTCTTCCATTTAAAGGCGTATCAACCAGATGACTTTTCCAATGGCTTCCTCAGGCTGTGACCAGGCTTTAGACATACAGTGGGGAGAACAAGTATTTGATAACCTGCAAAATCGGCAGTGTTTCCTACTTACAAAGCATGTAGAGGTCTGTCATTTTTATCATAGGTACACTTCAACTGTGAGAAACGGAATCTAAAACAAAAATCCAGAAAATCACATTGTATGATTTTTAAGTAATTCATTTGCATTTTATTGCATGACATAAGTATTTGATACATCAGAAAAGCAGAACTTAATATTTGGTACAGAAACCTTTGTTTGCATTTACAGAGATCATATGTTTCCTGTAGTTCTTGACCAGGTTTGCACACACTGCAGCAGGGATTTTGGCTCACTCCTCCATACAGACCTTCTCCAGATCCTTCAGGTTTCGGGGCTGTCGCTGGGCAATACGGACCTTCAGCTCCCTCCAAAGATTCTCTATTGGGTTCAGGTCTGGAGACTGGCTAGGCCTCTCCAGGACCTTGAGATGCCTCTTACGGAGCCACTCCTTAGTTGCCCTGGCTGTGTGTTTCGGGTCGTTGTCATGCTGGAAGACCCAGCCACCACCCATCTTCAATGCTCTTACTGAGGGAAGGAGGTTGTTGGCCAAGATCTCGCGATACATGGCCCCATCCATCCTCCCCTCAATACGGTGCATTCGTGCTGTCCCATTTGCAGAAAAGCATCCCCAAAGAATGATGTTTCCACCTCCATGCTTCACGGTTGGGATGGTGTTCTTGTGGTTGTACTCATCCTTCTTCTTCCTCCAAACACGGCGAGTGGAGTTTAGACCAAAAAGCTCTATTTTTGTCTCATCAGACCACATGACCTTCTCCCATTCCTCCTCTGGATCATCCACATGGTCATTGGCAAACTTCAGACGGGCCTGGACATGCGCTGGCTTGAGCAGGGGGACCTTGCGTGCGCTGCAGGATTTTAATCCATGACGGCGTAGTGTGTTACTAATGGTTTTCTTTGAGACTTTGGTCCCAGCTCTCTTCAGGTTATTGACCAGGTCCTGCCGTGTAGTTCTGGGCTGATCCCTCACCTTCCTCATGATCATTGATGCCCCACGAGGTGAGATCTTGCATGGAGCCCCAGACCGAGGGTGATTGACCGTCATCTTGAACTTCTTCCATCTTCTAATAATCGCGCCAACAGTTGTTGCCTTCTCACCAAGCTGCTTGCCTATTGTCCTGTAGCCCATCCCAGCCTTGTGCAGGTCTACAATTTTATCCCTGATGTCCTTACACAGCTCTCTGGTCTTGGCCATTGTGGAGAGGTTGGAGTCTGTTTGATTGAGTGTGTGGACAGGTGTCTTTTATACAGGTAACGAGTTCAAACAGGTGCAGTTAATACAGGTAATGAGTGGAGAACAGGAGGGCTTCTTAAAGAAAAACGAACAGGTCTGTGAGAGCCGGAATTCTTACTGGTTGGTAGGTGATCAAATACTTATGTACTGCAATAAAATGCAAATTAATTACTTAAAAATCACACAATGTGATTTTCTGGATTTTTGTTTTAGATTCCGTCTCTCACAGTTGAAGTGTACTAATGATAAAAAATTACAGACCTCTACATGCTTTGTAAGTAGGAAAACCTGCAAAATCGGCAGTGTATCAAATACTTGTTCTCCCCACTGTAGTTTCAGGCTTTTATTTTGAAAAATGAGCGAGGTTTTTCAAAACGAGTCAGGTGTCCTTTGATTAGTTCCTGTGCGCGAGAGGGGTAGCTCGACATTTTCTTTCTCTCTTTTATTGAATAGGTTACCGTCCGGTTGAAATATTATCGATTATGTATCTTAAAAACAACCTGAGGTTTGATTATAAAAAACGTTTGACATGTTTCTACGAACATTACGGATACTTTTTGGAATTTGCCTGCCTTTCAGGAACGGAACGAGGCTGTGGTTTTCTGAACATAATGCGCAACCCAAATGGCTTTTTTTGTTATAAAACTAATATTTATCGAACAAAAATAACATTTATTGTGTAACTGGGAGTCTCGTGTGTACAAACATCCGAAGATTATCAAAGGTAAGCGATTAATTGTATTGCTTTTCTGACTTTCTTGACCAAGCTAATTTAAGGCTAACTGTTCTAGCATTGATTGATACACTCACAAACGCTTGGATTTCTTTCGCTGTAAAGCATATTTTCAAAATCTGACACAATAGGTGGATTAACAACAAGCTAAGCTGTGTTTTGGTATATTTCACTTGTGATTGCATGATTATAAGTATTTTTAGTATTATTTTTGAATCTGATACTTTTTGGAATTTTCTTCTGCCTTTCAGGACCGGAACGAGCATGTGGTTTTCAAATCATAACGCGCAACCCGTATGGCGTATATTTCACTTGTGATTCCATGATTATAAATATTTTTTGTATTATTTTTGAATTTGGCGCTCTGCAATTCAGTGGCTGTTTAGGAAAATGATCCCGGTAACGGGATCCGTAGCGTCAAGAAATTTTTTAATGGCCAAAAAGCTACATTTTTGTCTCATCTGACCAGAGTACCTTCTTCCATATGTTTGGGGAGTCTCCCACATGCCTTTTGGCGAACAGCAAATGTGTTTGCTTATTTTTTTCCTTAAGCAATAGCTTTTTTCTGGGCACTCTTCCGCAATGCCCAGCTCTGTGGAGTGTACGGCTTAAAGTGGTCCTATGGACAAATACTCCAATCTCCGATTAGAAGCTCTGCATCTTCTTCAGGGTTATCTTTGGTCTCTTTGTTGCCTTTCTGATCAATGCGCAATGCCTGGTCCGTGAGTTTTGGTGGGCGGCCCTCTCTTGGCAGGTTTGTTGTGCTGCCATCTTCTTTCCATTTTTTAATAATGGATTTAAATGGTGCTCCGTGGGATGATCAAAGTTTCTGATATTTTTTTATAACTCAACCCTGATCTATACTTCTCCACAACTTTGTCCCTGACCTGTTTGGAGAGCTCATTGGTCTTCATGGTGCTACTTGCTTAGTGGTGTTGCAGACTCTGGGGCCGTTCAGAACAGGTGTATATATACTGAGATCATGTGACACTTAGATTGCACACAGGTGGACTTTATTTAATTAATTATGTGACTTCTGAAGGTAATTGGTTGCACCAGATCTTATTCTGGGGCTACATAGCAAAGGGGGTGAATACATATGCACACATATTATTTTATTTTTTTTAAGTATTTTTTTTCATTTCACTTCACCAATTTGGAATATTTTGTGTATGTCCATTACATGAATTCAATTTAAATTACAGTTTATAATGCAACAAAATGGGAAAAACACCAAGGGAGATGAATACTTTTGCAAGGCACTGTAAGTCTTGAAATAAATTACAGCAGGCTAGATTTACTAAGTTGACTGGTTTTATTCAAACTCAAACCCTATGTAAATGCCTCTTGCTTCTGGGTATGCGCGCCTAATGGAAGAAACGACACATGCAGGGATTCCGTACACCTCGTCCAATTCTCCCTTGTGCCCCATAGGGTGAACTGGTCAAAAACTACCAGCCTGAATGCTCTGCAAACAAAATCATAAGAAAAGTAAGTCTGATACCGAAACTAAATTATTTGTATTTGTAATAAGCACACCCCATTATTGATTAGAATGAGATGTAATGAATCATGATGCTGTCTGCGATTTGAACTCTGGTCGTCTAATCAAAAGGTGAATGTGTTACCATTGCGCCAAACAGCACTGTGATAAACATTGATATATTTATTTTTTATTTAACCTTTATTTAACTAGTCAGTTAATAACAAATTCTTATTTACAATGACGGCCTACCCCGGCCAAACCCAGACAATGCTGGGCCAATACTGCGACACCCTATGGGACTCCCAATCACAGCCGGATGTGATTCAGCCTGGATCCGAACCAGGGACTGCAGTGACGCCTTTTGCCTTAGACCGCTGCGCCACTCAGGAGCCCAGGATAGTGATTATATATATTGAGCACATACCCACTACTGATTTTAACCTTAAACAATTTATAATCAAGCAAAATTTCAGCAATTATTTAACTGGCATACCAGCTGCTGACTGGTCGAGTAACCTCTTCTGCCAGGAAGTCCTTCATAAGTATTAGTGACACATCCAATAAATACATTGCCATCCAGATAGACTTACAGGAACCTCTGACTGCATGTAATACAGCCACCATCCACTGGGATTTTGTGCTGTATCACCACCATCTCTCTACAACACACGGTGCGTGTCTCTAGCCATTATCTGACAGCATCCACACTCACACCACTTTGTGTCACCGCTATGGTGACCCTCTAGTCGAGGTGTTTCAGACGGCATATCTGTGTTGTTACTGCTATGAGAACGAACTCTTTGATCTGGGGCAACGATCGGTTCAAACATGAACGGGTTCAGTAACTAACATTATTTCATTCTTTGTAATAAACTCCTTCTCAGACTCGGAGCTACTCATTGTGCCAATGGTTCGGTCTGGACAGTCTGTTTTGTTAGAAAACCTCTTCGAAATCAAATCAAATTGTATATGTCACATGCGCCAAATACAATAGGTGTAGACCTTACTGTGAAATGCTTACTTACAAGCCCTTAACCAGCAATGCAGTTCAAGAAATAGAGTTAAGAAAATATTTTCTAAAGTAAAAGAAAAGAAATTACATAACAATAACGAGGCTATATACAGGGGGCACCGGTACCAAGTCAATGTGCGTGGGTACAGTTTAGTCGAGGTAAATTGTAAAGTGACTATGCAGAGATAATAAACAGTGAGTAGCAGCAGTGTAGTGTGCGTGGCCATTTTATATTTTTTTTCAACAGTCTTATGGCTTGGGGGTAGAATCTGTTAAGGAGCATTTTGGTCCTAGACTTGGTGCTCCGGTACCGGTTGCTGTGCGGTAGCAGAGAGAACAGTCTATGTCTTTGACAATTTTTTGGGCTTTCCTCTGACACTGCCGAGTATATAGGTCCTGGATGTCAGAAATCTTGGCCCCAGTGATGTACTGGGCAATACGCACTACCCTCTGTAGTGCCTTATGATCAGATGCCGAGCAGTTGCCATACCAGGCAGTGATGCAACCGGTCAGGATGCTCTCGATGGTGCAGCTGTAGAACCTTTTGAGGATCTGGGTACCAATGCCAAATCTTTTCAATCTCCAGAGGGGGGAAATATGTTATCGTGCCCTCTTCACTGTCTTGGTGTGTTTGGACCATGATTGTGTGTTGGTGATGTGGACACCAAGGAACTTGAAACTCTCGACCCGCTCCACTTCAGCCCCGGCAATGTTAATAGGGGCCTGTCCGGCACTCCTTCTCCTATAGTCCATGATCAGCTCCTTTGCCTTGCTAACATTGAGTGAGAGGTTGTGTGGTCCTGGCACCACACTGCCAGGTCTCTGACCTCCTCCCTATAGGCTGTTTCATCGTTGTCAGTGATCAGGCCTACCACTGTTGTGTCGTCAGCAAACTCGATTATGGTGTTGGAGTCGTGCTTGGCCACGCAGTCGTGGGTGAACAGGGAGTACAGGAGGGGAATAAACGCACACCCCTGAGTGGCCCCAGTGTTGAGGATATGCATGGCAGATGTGTTGTAGCCTACCCTTACCCCCTGGGGGCTGTTCGTCAGGAAGTCCAGTTGCAGAGGGAGGTGTTTGTCCCAGGGTCCATAGCTTATTGATGACGACTGCAGTGAAGCTTGAGGATGTCGTAGAGCCTCACCTTTCGATGTTGGTCACTCATTAGTTTGTAACTCAAATGGTTTGGGTTTTACAGACTATTTTGTGACAATTTTATTTTCTGGATCCTTTCATGTTGAGAAAATGACCGCTTTCACAAGCCCCATGTTATGGAAAAGGCTCAAACTTAATATGGGCGGAATTGAGCTGCAGCAACTAAAATAAACGGTACGCGCCAATCAACTTATTTAAAAAATGTACATTGTGTAATTTACTGATGGTGCCTAACTAGAATGTCAAACCAAATTGACCATCATAGGCATTAGTATCGGGCAGTTGAGATCCAAATGAATTATTACTTGGGTGCTTCCAGCTGTGGGCATGTGGTCAGGATTAAAATAAACCCAACCCTACTTAAAACTGTTACTGTACCCTTCATTCCGTGACATACACATTTTTCCTATCATCTCGCAAATCTCAGTTTTGGACAAGATTGACTTTATGACCAGAATTATCTGCTATATAGCACGCTTCTGTCTATTTGAGCTGGTTAGTATGTGAAGGTAGTCCTGTCTAACGCGGCTTTAAAAAAAATTTGCTTAGTAGAACTGCATAAGTGTTGCTGTCCACTTTCTGGAGTACCGAGTGGAATTAGAGTATGATAGCTAAGGAGATGGACAAAACACCTGTCTCAGGATTATCTTCAAACTAAGGACAACCATGGCATCCGTGACAGGGAGAAGCATCCAACCTTGAAGTTAGCTACATTTTCAGATATTACACATTTCTAAATAATTTTCATTTCAAGTTAAAGAGTGCTGGCTGGCACGCTAGCTAACATTACATGTATGATCTTATTATTCGTATCTCAGAGCCATTTACTTGGCTAGTTATAGCCTAATGTTAGCTAGCTAACATTGAACCTGTTTGGTTAGCTACCTGCAGATTCATGCAGGGTAGTAACATCATGAGTTAGGATTATGGTTAATTGTTTAGCTAGCTATCTACATGTCTTAACAAAATAGTCCACTATGTAAGTACCCATTTCAATAGAATGTCACTGCAAAAAATGTTGAAATACGTAACTTAGCTGGTAAATTCGCTCTGGCTATCTATTCCGATTTCAGACCATTGGTAAAATAGTCTAGCTAGCTATATTTTCAGATATGACACATTTCTAATTTAGACATAGTCTTTTCATTTCAAGTTAAAGTATACTGGTAACTAGCTAACTAATGTTAGCTGGCTGGCTTGCTAAGTAACGTTACGTGTATGATCTTTTTATTCATATCTCAGAGTAATTTGCTTGGCTAGTTATAGCCTAATGTTAGCTAGCTAACATTGAACCTGGTTGGTTAGCTACCTGCAGATTCATGCAGGGTAGTAAGTCATGAGTTGGGATTATTGTTCATTGTTTACCTACCTACAGTGGGGAGAACAAGTATTTGATACACTGCCGATTTTGCAGGTTTTCCTACTTACAAAGCATGTAGAGGTCTGTCATTTTTATCATAGGTACACTTCAACTGTGAGAGACGGAATCTAAAACAAAAATCCAGAAAATCACATTGTATGATTTTTAAATAATTAATTTGCATTTTATTGCATGACATAAGTATTTGATCACCTACCAACCAGTAAGAATTCCGGCTCTCACAGACCTGTTAGTTTTTCTTTAAGAAGCCCTCCTGTTCTCCACTCATTACCTGTATTAACTGCACCTGTTTGAACTCGTTACCTGTATAAAAGACACCTGTCCACACACTCAATCAAACAGATTCCAACCTCTCCACAATGGCCAAGACCAGAGAGCTGTGTAAGGACATCAGGGATAAAATTGTAGACCTGCACAAGGCTGGGATGGGCTACAGGACAATAGGCAAGCAGCTTGGTGAGAAGGAAACAACTGTTGGCGCAATTATTAGAAAATAGAAGAAGTTCAAGATGACGGTCAATCACCCTCGGTCTGGGGCTCCATGCAATATTTCACCTCGTGGGGCATCAATGATCATGAGGAAGGTGAGGGATCAGCCCAGAACTACACGGCAGGACCTGGTCAATGACCTGAAGAGAGCTGGGACCACAGTCTCAAAGAAAACCATTAGTAACACACTACGCCGTCATGGATTAAAATCCTGCAGCGCACGCAAGGTCCCCCTGCTTAAGCCAGTGCATGTCCAGGCCCGTCTGAAGTTTGCCAATGACCATCTGGATGATCCAGAGGAGGAATGGGAGAAGGTCATGTGGTCTGATGAGACAAAAATAGAGCTTTTTGGTCTAACTCCACTCGCCGTGTTTGGAGGAAGAAGAAGGATGAGTACAACCCCAAGAATACCATCCCAACCGTGAAGCATGGAGGTGGAAACATCATTCTTTGGGGATGCTTTTCTGCAAAGGGGACAGGACGACTGCACCGTATTGAGGGGAGGATGGATGGGGCCATGTATCGCGAGATCTTGGCCAACAACCTCCTTCCCTCAGTAAGAGCATTGAAGATGGGTCGTGGCTGGGTCTTCCAGCATGACAACGACACGAAGCACACAGCCATGGCAACTAAGGAGTGGCTCCGTAAGAAGCATCTCAAGGTCCTGGAGTGGCCTAGCCAGTCTCCAGACCTGAACCCAATAGAAAATCTTTGGAGGGAGCTGAAAGTCCGTATTGCCCAGCGACAGCCCCGAAACCTGAAGGATCTGGAGAAGATCTGTAGGGAGGAGTGGGCCAAAATCCCTGCTGCAGTGTGTGCAAACCTAGTCAAGAACTACAGGAAACGTATGATCTCTGTAATTGCAAACAAAGGTTTCTGTACCAAATATTAAGTTCTGCTTTTCTGATGTATCAAATACTTATGTCATGCAATAAAATGCTAATTAATTACTTAAAAATCATACAATGTGATTTTCTGGATTTTTGTTTTAGATTCCGTCTCTCATAGTTGAAGTGTACCTATGATAAAAATTACAGACCTCTACATGCTTTGTAAGTAGGAAAACCTGCAAAATCGGCAGTGTATCAAATACTTGTTCTCCCCACTGTAGCTAGCTACATGTCTTTACTAAAGACTCCACTAGGCAAGTAACAATTTCGGGTGCGTTCGTAAATTCAGTCTGGCCATCTACTCCGATTTCAGAGCACTCTCGTCTGAGTGTGCCAGAGCTCAGAATAAATTATGAATTTACGAACGCTCAACCCCCGGGTGCCAGTGTGTCAGGAAACGTCGCCAAAAAAACGCCATTAAAATGTTGCCAGCAGCACAGTTACAGTCATCAACGCTCTAGATAACATGAAAACAGCCTAACCAGCTCTGCTAGGGCGAGTAAAATAGTCAGAGTGGGGTGTTCGCTCATTTGCGTCTGGAAGTAGCTAGCAAGCTAGCCAATGTTAGCCAGTTAGCTTGGGTGCTTGACTGCTGTTGTTAGGTCAGAAAGTTTGGATCAACCCTACCCATCGGCCAGAGTGTCCAGTGTGCTTTCTGAACGCTCTGTATTTAGGAACGGACAATCTGACAGTACAGTTGCAGTCACCAACACTCTGGATAACATAACAGCCTAACCAGCTCTGCTAGGGAGAGTAATATTCAGTGAGCTATTCTCTCATGTGTGTCTGGAAGTAGCTAGCAAATTAGCTTTGGTGCTTGACTGCTGTTGTTAGTACAGAATAATTGGATCAACCCTTAAAAAGATGGGTGGGGATAAAGTTTAAGAGGGTGTGAATGATGCTGAATGGGTGTAGACAAAGAGGGGCTCTCCAGTAGTAGTACCAAAATGTGACTCACCACCTGGATTCGGTCTTATGTAGCAACATTTTAAATTGTGTTTTTTACATTAGATAAAAGTAGAAACTCAGAGCTAGAAAATGATACATCATACACTACAGTTGAGGAACAATGGGAAAGTTATTCTGCTTTGAAAGTTGATAAACTTGTAAACTCACTTTTGAGAAAATGGCCTTTGATTATTTGTGACCCGTTTTAGGAAACTAGGCGTATGTCGCAAGTCACGACTTCACAGGAGAGCCGTTTCAACGTAAATGTCTTCTTGAACATGTGAACTTTCATTTGTCTTAATAACAAACTTCTATGCCATCTGTAAATACGAATAACATTGTTAAATTATGAGCCTTCTTGGTTAAACCACAGAAAAAGTGAGCAACCTTCCCACTAGCCATGACTGGCTGAGATAATGAGTGGGCTGGACATGCCGAGAGAGGATTGGTCTGCCATAGAAGCTCGTCAGTCTGTGTTGGTAATCCTGTTGAACGCGGCTTTTTTAAAATGTATTGTGTAATGGAGCTGCATAAGTGTGGCTCTCCACTTTCTGGAGGATCAAGTTTTGAAATCAGTGTAATTAGAGTATGATAGCTAAATAGATGGAGGAACCTGTCTCCAGATTACATCTTCAAACTAAGGGGAACCATGGCGAGGCATTCCTGACAGGGAGACGTGTCCATGCACAATGATGTATACAGGTAAGATAGTCTAGCGTTAACTAGCTACATTTTCAGATATTACACATTTTATAATTTTTACAGAAAGTGGTTTCATTTCAAACTAAAGTGTACTGTTAGCTAGCTAGCTAGCTAACATTAGCTGGCTGGCTCCCTAGCTGATGTTATTATTCGTTTCCCAGAGCCATTTGCTGTTCTAGTTAGAGCCTAATGTTAGCTAGCTAACATTGAACATCGTTGGTTAACTCCCAGCACTGTGGCTTGTTGGCACATTTTATTGTTTAACTCACTAATGTTGGCTGGCTGGCTCATTAGCTAACGTTTCGTGACGTGTGTACAACACACGTTGAATATGGCCGGTGTCAGTAAACGTCTGCAAAAGGCTATTTTCATGTTTTCCAGAGGTAAACAAATCATCGGCCAGAGTGTCAAGTGTGCGCTTGACGAGAGCGAAACGAGATGGATGGGGCTAAAGTTTAGGGTGGGGGTGTGAATGGTGCTGAATGGGTGTAGATAAAGAAGAGCTATTCACTAGATTGCAAAACATTCAAAGGCGATTTTCTCAAAAGTGAGTTTACAAGTTGATCAACTTTCAAAGCAGAATTACTTTCCCATTGTTCCTCAACTGTAGTGTATGATGTATCATTTTCTAGCTCTGAGTTTCTACTTTTATCTAATGTAAAAAACACAATTTCAAAGTTTGCTACATAAGACTGATTTGAGCCAGTCGGTCACATTTACACTTTGTACAACATTTTTACAAGGGAATAAATGTTTCTGACCTATATCGATGCCACATAGGCCATTTTCAAAATGAGAAGTTGCTTGTTAGGTGCAGTTGCTCTTTAAGCTTATTCAACCTTTGTGTTTATTCTCACACACACACACACACACACACGCACGCACGCACGCACACTCACACATACACAACACACACACACACACACACACTGTGAGGCTGCTACTGTGTGTGCAGCCGTGTTCTCCATCATTATGATGGCATGATGAATAGGAGACAGAGAGAGAGAGAGGGAGAGAAAGATCTCTCCTCTGTATTTTTATCACTATATTTTATCATTGAAATCACCACGCAAGACTGAGCACCGCTCCATTCATCTCTTATTGTTGTTGACAAAATCCATTTCCTGCCGTCACCATGTGTGCATATGCGTCATATAGCTACTCTGTATTCTGCATGTGCAGGCACACATGCACGCACACAAGAATGCACGGACACACAAATATTCAAACAAACACACAAACCCTATTCAGATTTTTGTTGTTGTTGCTAAGAACGATTCAGTATTCTCCATTTAAAAAAATTTAAATGACAATTTAAAGTGTACAGTCGTGGCCAAAAGTTTTGAGAATGACACAAATATACATTTTATAAAGTCTGCTGCCTCAGTTTGTATGATGGCAATTTGCATATACTCCAGAATGTTATGAAGAGTGATCAGATGAATTGCAATTCATTGCAAAGGCCCTCTTTGCCATGCAAATGAACTGAATCCCCCAAAAACATTTCCACTGCATTTCAGCCCTGCCACAAACGGACCAGCTGACATCATGTCAGTGATTCTCTTGTTAACACAGGTGTGAGTGTTGACGAGGACAAGGCTGGAGATCACTCTGTCATGTTGATTGAGTTCGAATAACAGACTGGAAGCTTCAAAAGGAGGGTGGTGCTTGGAATCATTGTTCTTCCTCTGTCAATCATGGTTACCTGCAAGGAAACACGTGCCGTCATTATTGCTTTGTACAAAAATGTCTTCACAGGCAAGGATATTGCTGCCAGTAAGATTGCACCTAAATCATCCATTTATCGGATCACCAAGAACTTAAAGGAGAGCAGTTCAATTGTTGTGAAGAAGGCTTCAGGGCGCCCAAGAAAGTCCAGCAAGCGCCAGGACCGTCTCCTAAAGTTGATTCAGCAGCGGGGCCGGGGCACCACCAGAACAGAGCTCGCTCAGGAATGGCAGCAGGCAGATGTGAGTGCATCTTCACTGGTGTCAAGAAGGGCAGCAAAGAAGCCACTTCTCTCCAGGAAAAAGATCAGGGACAGACTGATATTCTGCAAAATGTACAGGGATTGGACTGCTGAGGACTGGGGTAAAGTCATTTCTCTGATGAATCCCCTTTCCGATTGTTTGGGGCATCCGGAAAAAAGCTTGTCCGGAGAAGACAAGGTGAGCGCTACCATCAGTCGTGTGTCATGCCAACAGTAAAGCATCCTGAGACCATTCATGTCTGGGGTTGCTTCTCAGCCAAGAGAGTGGGCTCACTCACAATTTTGCCTAAGAACACAGCCATGAATATAGAATGGTCCCAACACATCCTCCGAGAGCAAATTCTACCAACCATCCAGGAACAGTTTGGTGACAAACAATGCCTTTTCCAGCATGATGGAGCACCTTGCCATAAGGAAAAAGTGATAACTAAGTGGTTCGGGGAACAAAACATCGATATTTTGGGTCCATGGCCAGGAAACTCCCCAGACCTTAATCTCATTTAGAATTTGTGGTCAATCCTCAAGAGGCGGGTGGACAAAAAAAACAACACAAATTCTGACAAACTCCAAGCATTGATTATGTAAGAATGGGCTGCCATCAGTTAGGATGTGGCCCAGATGATAATTGACAGCATGCCAAGGCGGATTGCAGAGGTCTTGAAAAAGAAGGGTCAACACTGCAAATATTGACTCTTTGCATCAACTTAATGTAATTGTCAATAAAAGCCTTTGACACTTATGAAATACTTGTAATTATACTTCTGTATTCCATAGTAACATCTGACAAAAATATCTAAAGACACTGAAGCAGCAAACTTTGTGGAAATTAATATTTGGGTTATTCTCAAAACTTTTGGCCACGACTGTAATTTCTCAAAGTAACATCCTCACCACAAAGCATAGAAACACTATGGCAACTCCCCTATTACTGTATGCATTGATGTGTTGTGTTGTGTTCCCTTCCATGTCAGGAGAGTGACAGGGGAGGTTGTACTGAAAGCTTAAGGACATGACACATGATAACACCCACCCACCCACACACACACACAAAGTGTGCAGGGAAACACACACACACCTAATGACATGATGACATTTCATAATTGAGCCTGATCAAGAAGAATATACACAGAGATTATTCCCTATGTATAGCACTACTTTTGACCAGAGCCTTATGGGCCCTGGTCAAAAGTAGTGCACTACATAGGGAATAGGAAACCATTTGAGACACAGAGACCTGCCAGTGTATGGGAATCTTTGGAGGATGGTATGAAAGCCATGGCAGGTATCTCATGGTAATATGACATGACAGCATTCACCTTGGATGATAGAGACTGGAAGAAAACTATAAAAATGCTTATAAATATCTTATAAAGCCACTAACGGGGATGGGGGAGGAGAAGGGGAATAGGAGAAGGAAGGATGAGGGGAGGGTGTGTGTGTGTATTTGTACCATTGTATGAGAGTTACCTGTATTTTTACTGGTTGTATATTGCCTGTGTGTTGTGTGTGTGTGTGTGTGTGTTGTCAACGGTTGAATACTGTTGGGTGTGTTACATTTCTGTTTACTGCTTGTTTTTGTGTGTGTGTGTTTCCCTGCTGTTGACACACAGAGAGATGATGATGACAGCGGTGGTCTCAGCCCACTGACCAGCTGGCTGCGTTTCCCTGCTGTTGACACACAGAAAGATGACGATGACAGCGGTGGTCTCAGCCCACTGACCAGCTGGCTGCTGGTTGGCAGCTGCTGCCACAGAGTAGAGTAGGAGCGCTAAGTGGAAGGTATCAGCAGACATCAGCTCTGTGTGTGTGTGTGTGTGTGTGTGTGTGTGTGTGTGTGTGTGTGTGTGTGTGTGTGTGTGTGTGTGTGTGTGTGTGTGCGCGCTGCCACAGCTGAGTGGCAGTGTGAGTGGGAGAGAGGCCATGCGGACTGAGCGGGCCACACCACACTGAGCTACAGTATCAGACGTAAGGACAAAGATCATTTTGGCTGATGCCAACTGCCTGCGGTGGGAAAAAACCCACACAAAACACAATTCCTTTGTTATTATGATAATTATATAATGTACTTTGCTGAACAATGGGCTTCGAGTCAAATCCAATAACAATGCAGAAGATTTATCAGATATTACAACTACATCAGTCCAATATGCTTTACAATGGAGAACACATTGCGTTTAGCCTCCGGTTAGCCCGGGGAAGGTTTGAAAAACCAAGCAGTTTGTCTGCGTTTGTGCATGAGGGTGGTATGGATTAATTATTGGGAGTGGGTGGTGAAGACCTGTATTGAGCATAGAGATGCTTTTTTTGAGTACAGTGTGTTTGTAACTGTAGGTTCTAGAAAAGTGCTTCTAACTGTGTCGTTCTGTGTGGTTCCAGCAATGTGGTTATAGCAATGTTTTTCTGACTGTGTTGTTCCAGCAGTGTGATACAAAGATAGAACCTAGAGTCTGGTTGAGCCTGGAAGAACTGTGGATCAGCCTCACCATCTGGCACACAGAGACAGCACTCCCTGCCAACAACTCCAGGGAGCCAGCTCCCCCCCTCTCTCAGCTGCTCTCATCCCCTCACCGCCCAGACACTCTTCACTGAAGAGACCATGGAAGAGGGATGTGTGGACACTGAGACATGACACAACGAGGCCATGGAGATCCTCTGTACTAGGAGAGCCAGTAATTGCAGTGGAGGGTTGGGTTTCTGCTACACTGGGATAATTATATGGTTCATATGCCCTCCAGGCAAAAAGCTGTCGTATCGTAATATCAATGTCCATTTTTGTTTGAGTTGTCAACAAACGCAAGTTCTACTTAAAATAAAACCAACCCTTGAAATCCCTGCATTGATTTGTGTTTGAAATCTGTTTAAAATTAATTTATCGACACGGAGCCCCGCCAATCCATCACGACTGGTCTGCCGACGTAATTCCGTCCGATGTACCCTCAACCGGCCTTTGTCGGACGTCGGTGAAGACGCTTCTGCTAGTAGCGGCCTGCTAACGTTATGAACATGTCCCCCGATTGCTAGCGTACTAACGACTACCTAAAGGCTTCCTTGTTTCATCTATTGCTGTTCACTGGACCTTATGATCACCTGGCTACATAGCTGATGCCTGCTAGACTGTTCATTAGTCACGTTACTCCATTTTTGTTTATTTTGTTTACCTGTCGGCCCCAGCCTCAAACTCAGGCCCTGTGTGTAGTTAACTGACCCTCTCTGCCCATTCATCGCCATTTTACCTGTTGTTGTTGTCTTAGCTGATTAGCTGCTGTTGTCTTACCCGTTGTTGTCTTAGCTAACTCTCCCAATCAACATCTGTGATTGCTTTATGCCTCGCTTTATGTCTCTCTATAATGTCAATATACCTTGTATACTGTTGTTTAGGGTAGATATCATTGTTTTATTTTACTGCGGAGCCCCTAGCCCCACTCAACATGCCTCAGATACCTCTTTTGTCCCATCTCCCAAACATGCGGGGACCTCACCTAGCATCACTAGTGCCTCCAGCGATGCAAGCTCTCTTATTGTTACTCAATGCCTAGGTTTACCTGCACTGTACCCGCACCCTACCATACCCCTGTCTGTATATTATGCCCTGAATCTATTCCACCACGCCCAGAAATCTGCTCCTTTTATTCTCTGCCACCCATCGCACTAGACGACCAATTTTGATAGCCTTTTGCCGTACCCTCATCCTATTCCTCCTCTGTTCCCCGGGTGATGTAGAGGTTAACCCAGGCCCTGTTTGCCCCCAGGCTCTATCATTTGTTGACTTCTGTAACTGTAAAAGTCTTGGTTTCATGCATGTTAACATCAGAAGCCTCCTCCCTAAGTTTGTTATGCTCACTGGTTTAGCACACTCCGCCAACCCTGATGTCCTTGCCGTGTCTGAATCCTGGCTTAGGAAGGCCACCAAAAATTCTGAGATTTCCATCCACAACTGCAACATTTTCCGTCAAGATAGAACTGCCAAAAGGGGCGGAGTTGAAATCTACTGCAGAGATAGCCTGCAAAGTTCTGTCATACATTCCAGGTCTATGCCCAAACAGTTCGAGCTTCTAATTTAAAAAGAAAAGTCTCTCACTGTTGCCACCTGTTATAGACCCCCCACAGCTCCCAGCTGTGCCCTGGACACCATATGTGAATTGATTGCCCCCCCATCTATCTTCAGAGTTTGTTCTGTTAGGTGACCTAAACTGGGATATGCTTAACACCCCGGCCGTCCTACAATCTAAACTAGATGCCCTCAATCTCCCACAAATTATCAAGGAACCCATCAGGTACAACCCTAAATCCGTAAACATGGCACCCTCATAGATATTATCCTGACCAACTTGCCCTCCAAATACACCTCTGCTGTTTTCAATCAGGATCTCAGCGATCACTGCCTCATTGCCTGCATTCGTTATGGGTCCGCGGTCAAACGATCACACCTCATCACTGTCAAACACTCCCTAAAACACTTCAGCGAGCAGGCCTTTCTAAGCGACCTGGCTCGGGTATCCTGGAAGGATATTGACCTCATCCCGTAAGTAGAGGATGCCTGTTTGATCTTTAAAAGTAATTTCATCACCATATTAAATAAGCTTGGCCCTTTCAAAAAATGTAGAACTAAGAACATATATAGCCCTTGGTTCACTCCAGACCTGACTGCCCTCGACCAGCACAAAAATATCCTGTGGCGTACTGCACTAGCATCGAATAGTCCCCGCGATATGCAACTTTTCAGGGAAGTCAGGAACCAATACACACAGTCAGTTAGGAAAGCAAAGGCTAGCTTTTTCAAACAGAAATTTGCATCCTGTAGCTCTAACTCCAAAAAGATCTGGGATGCTGTAAAGTCCATGGAGAATAAGAGCACCTCCTCCCAGCTGCCCACTGCACTCAGGCTAGGAAACACTGTCACCCCCGATAAATCCCCGATAATTGAGAATTTCAATAGGTGTTTCTCTACGGCTGGCCATGCTTTCCTCCTGGCTACCCCAACCTCAGCCAACAGCTCCGCACCCCACGCAGCTACTTGCCCAAGCCTCCCCAGCTTCTCCTTTACCCAAATCCAGATAGCAGATGTTCTGAAAGAGCTGCAAAACCTGGACCCGTACAAATCAGCTGGGCTAGACAATCTGAACCCTCTCTTTCTACAATTATCTGCCGCCATTGTTGCAACCCCTATTACTAGTCTGTTCAACCTCTCTTTCGTATCGTCCGAGATTCCTAAAGATTGGAAAGCTGCTGCAGTCATCCCCCTCATCAAAGGGGGTGACACTCTAGACCCAAACTGTTACAGACTTATATCCATCCTGACCTGCCTTTCTAAAGTCTTCGAAAGCCAAGTTAACAAACAGATCACTGACCATTTTGAATTCCACTGTACCTTTTCCGCTGTGCAATCCGGTTTCTGAGCTGGTCACAGGTGCACCTCAGCCACGCTCAAGGTACTAAACGATTTCATAACCGCTATCGATAAAAGACAGTACTGTGCAGCCGTATTCATTGTCCTGGCCAAGGCTTTCGACTCTGTCAATCACCGTATTCTTATCGGCAGACTCAACAGCCTTGGTTTTTTAAAAGACTGCCTCGCCTGGTTCACCAACTACTTCTCAGATAGAGTTCAGTGTGTCAAATCGGAGGGCCTGTTGTCCGGTCCTCTGGCAGTCTCTATGGGGGTACAAAAGGGTTCATTTCTCGGGCCGACTCTCTTCTCTGTATACATCAATGATGTCACTCTTGCTGCTGGTGATTCCTTGATCAACCTCTACGCAGACGACAGCATTCTGTATACATCTGGCCCTTCTTTGGACACTGTGTTAACAAACCTCTAAACGAGGTTCAATGTCATACAACACTTCCGTGGCCTCCAAATGCTCTTAAACGCTAGTAAAACTAAATGCATGCTCTTCTACCGATCTACTCTGGACAGTTCTGACTAACATCTTGCCCAAACCAGCTGCGTGCCCAAACAAACTCTGAACCAATGACATTAATTTGGGGACAGGTCAAAAAGCATGTATGGTAATTTAGCTAGTTAGCTAGCTAACGTTAATTTGTCCTATTTAGCTAGCTTGCTGTTGCTAGCTAATTTGTCCTGGGATATAGACATTGAGTTGTTATTTTACCTGAAATGCACAAGGATCTCTACTCCGACAATCAATCCACACATAAAACGGCGAACCGAATCGTTTCTAGTCATCTCTCCTCCTTCCAGGCTTTGTCATCGTGTAAATTATATGGTGATCGCATCTAAACTTTCATTGTATTACCTCGACTACCGGCAAAACAGTTCGTCTTTCTATCACCCACGTGGGTATAACCAATGAGGAGATGGCACGCGGGTACCTGCTTCTATAAACCAATGAGGAGATGGCACGTGGGTACCTGCTTCTATAAACCAATGAGGAGAGAGGCAGGACTTGCAGCGCGATCTGTGTCAGAAATAGGAATTAGATCTATTTTAGCCCTTGGCGTCGCAGACGCTCGTTGGCGCGCGCGAGCAGTGTTGGTGCAATAATTGAATAACATGGATTTCTAAATGTATTTTGCGACGCTCGCGCACGCGACGTGTCCGGTCTGGTCAGCATGTTAGAATATGTGGACAACTAGAAATACCTAGGTTTCTGGCTACAATAGAAACTCTCCTTCCAGACTCATATTATGTATCTCCAATCCACAATTAAATCTAGAATCGGCTTCCTATTTCGCAACAAAGCCTCCTTCACTCATGCTGCCAAACATACCCTCGTAAAACTGACTATCCTACCGATCCTTGACTTCGGCGATGTCATTTACAAAATAGCCTCCATCACTCTACTCAGCAAACTGGATGCAATCTATCACAGTGCCATCCGTTTTGTCACCAAAGCCCCATATACCACCCACCACTGCTGCGACCTGTATGCTCTCGTCGGCTGGCCCTCGCTACATATTTGCCGCCAGACCCACTGGCTCCAGGTCATCTATAAGTCTTTGCTAGGTAAAGCTCCGCCTTATTTCAGTTCACTGGTCACCATAACAACACCCACCCGTAGCACGCGCTCCAGCAAGTATATCTCACTAGTTATCCCCAAAGCCAACACCTCTTTGGCCGCCTTTCCTTCCAGTTCTCTGCTGCCAATGACTGGAACAAATTGCAAAAATCGCTGAAGTTGGAGACTTATATCTCCCTCACTAACTTTAAGCATCAGTTATCTGAGCAGCTTACAGATCGCTGCAGCTGTACACAGCCCATCTGTAAATAGCCCATCCAACTACCTATCACATCCCCATGTTGTTTTTATTAACTTTTTTTGCACACCAGTATTTCTACTTGCACATCTATCACTCCAGTGTTAATTTACTAAATTGTAATTACTTCGCTACTATTGGCCTTACCTCCTTACTCCATTTGCGCACACTGCATATAGATTTTTCTATTGTGTTATTGACTGTACTTTTGTTTATTCCATGTGTAACTCTGTGTTGTTGTTTTTTGTCGCACTGCTTTGCTTTATCTTGGCCAGGTCACAGTTGTAAATGAGAACTTGTTCTCAACTGGCCTACCTGGTTAAATAAATTGAACAGCTTGTTTTGAACATTATATTTTTGAAACAGGAACATTTACTGCACTTTTATGAGCATTTAAAACATAATCAATGATTTATATAAAAAACTGTACCAGTCAAAGGTTTGGACAAAACTACTCATACAAGGGTTTTTCTTTATTTTACTATTTGCTGCATTGTAAAATAATAGTGAAGTCATTGAAACTATGAAATACATATGGAATCATGTAGAAACCAAAAAAAGTGTATATCTGAGATTCTTCAAAGTAGCCACCCTTTGCCTTGATGACAGCTTTGCACACTCTTGCCATTCTCTCAACCAGCTACATGAGGTAGTCACCTGAGCCAAGAAGTGCTCAGCATATGTAGGAACTCTGTCAAGACTTTTGGAAAAGCCTTCCTCATGAAGCTGGTTGAGAGAATACTAAGAATGTCCAAAGCTTTCATCAAGGCAAAGAATCTCAAATATGAAATATATTTAGATTTGTTTAAAATTTTTGTGGTTACTGCATGATTCCATATGTGTTATTTCATAGTTTGTGTCCAAACTTTTCACTGGTACTGTATACAAATAATTTTTTTAATATATATATTTGACCAATCACAAGTGGGGCGCTGCCCCTAATGCCCTTGCAGTTGAGCCGCAGCTGATTTCAACGCAATATTTCACTGATGTTCAGTACTAGTATTTTTTATTTTTATTTTACTAGGCAAGTCCGTTAAACTTCTTATGGCTGCAGGGGCAGTATTGAGTAGCTTGGATGACAAAGGTGTCCATTTCAAACGGCCTGCTCCTTAGTCATAGTTCCTAATATTTGCATATTATTATTAATATTGGATAGAAAACACTCCAAAGTTTCTAAAACTGTTTGAATTATTTCTCTGAGATTAACAGAACTCATATTGGCAGGCAAAATCCTGAGTTGAAATGAAAACCGGAAATCAGAAATCTGAGATTGTCTGTATTCAACAGAGTACCAAAATAATTCCAAATGACGTATGACAGGGGTTGCACTGCCTAGGGGTTCCACTAGATGTCAGCAATCAATAGAAATTCCAATGAGACTTCTATGGTCTTGTTGGAGAGAATGAGGGCAGAATCAGTCAGGTGTCCATCAAGCACCCATTTCCTGATCATGCATTTTCTTCATGCAAGTCACTTGCGTTCCATGGCTCACGCAGACACGAAGGAATACTCCGGTTGGAACTTTATTGAAGCTATATGTTAAAAACATCCCAATGATTGATTCAGTACTTAGTTTGAAATGTTTCTTCGACCGGTAATATCACATTTTGATGTTTTTGTCCGATATGAAGCTGACCAGAATTAGCATTTGGATATGTTTACCAAACGCGCTAACAATTGGACATAAATAATGGATTTTTTCTTGTGGACCTGGAGTTTCTGCTTAGCCTTCTGATCGAAACCAACAAAAGTAATGAAATATTGATATTATATTTTGTTGTTTATAGTGACGCTATCTTTGCAGCTGTGATATGCTAATTTGAGCGCCATCTCAGATTATAGCGTGCAATAATTTTTTCTTCAAGTTTTTTTAAAATCTGACATTGTGGTTGCATTAAGGAGAGGTATATCTATAACTCAATGTGTATAACTTGTATTATCATCTATATTTATGATGAGTATTCATGTTGAAACGACGGGCTATGCAACGTCACTTGATGTTTTTGCATTTAGTGATTCCTGTAGCCTCAATGTAAACTCTGATTTTTTAATATAAATATGAATTGAATCAAACAAAAAACGCATGTATGGTGTAACATGAAGTCCTATGAGTGTCATCTGATGAAAATAATCGAAGGTTAGTGAATCATTTTATCTCTATTCTGGTTTTTGTGATGCTATCATTAGCTGGGAAAAATGCTATGTTAATTTTTAGTTTTGTGGTGACCTAACATAATCGTTTGTAGTGCTTTCGCTGAAAATCCTATTTGAAATCGGACAGTTTGGTGGGATTAACAACATGATTACCTTTAAAATGATATAAGACACATGTATGTTTGAGAAATTCTAATTATGAGATTTATGGTTTTTGAATTTGGCGCCCTGCACTTGGACTGGCTGTTGTCATATTGATCCCGATACCGGCTTGCAGCCATAAAAGGTTAATAAGAAAAAAATCTTATTTTCAATGACGGCCTAGGAACAGTGGTTTAACTGCCTTGTTCAGGGGCAGAACGACAGATGTTTACCTTGTCAGCTCAGGGATTTGATCTTTTAACCTTCCGGTTACTAGTCCAACACTCTAACCACTAGGCTACCTGCCACCCCTATTTTGACAGATGACATAGATAAAACATTAGATCAACATATTTTTGCCCGGTGGGTGAATCTTACTAGGATATTTCTGTGTCTGTGTAGTTGCATGTTAGTTTAGTGACATATTGTAGTTGAGGCTTTTAATGCCCTTTCAAAAACTAACAAACAAATGAAAGAGAAGGCCCTTTCCATCAAGTTGCCATGTTCAGTCAGCATTACTCCTATTGCTTTCCTAACCTTTACGCTGTGTATCCTAGACTAATATAATGGCCTTTCTTCCTTTGATGGAATATTTCACCCGATTAAACATCTCCCAGAGGATTTGGGAGGGCTCCTCTGCATTTAATTCCCTAGCATGACACATTATTGATCGCACAAGGTTCCCACCCCGCAGAGGGGGAGAGGTATGGAGTTGGGGCGACCATCGTAAATTTTAAGACAGCAGATGAATCCTTTTTCCTTTAGTATTGGAGATTGGAATGTCTGTTTGGCTTATGGAGAGTCTACCTCAGAACTGTAACATGCAACAAATGCACTTTGGGACAGTATATTTCATCAGCCAAAATGGTGGTTACAATGATAGATGAATATGAAAAATGTATGTCGATTTTGTGATGTTAAATGAGGACGTGATGACGAAAACATTGTAACTTGAAGAGTTTTCATAATGTGTACATGATGTTTACATACTGTGCGCTGTGTAGAAAATATTCAGATTAAAGAGAATGTTTTTGTGACGATAAGACTGTGATTTTAGTTATTTAAAAGAGATCATAGTAAATCCTAATACCTTGCCATGTAACGAGCTACGCCCAGGGAACCCAGAGAGCGTGTCATAAAGACGGAAATGCCCCCTTTTGACCCGAGGGTATAACGCATGTGAGTTAAGAATTAACATATTAAACTAGAGGACCACAAGCTGCAGCCAACACCGAAACGCAACACGAGGTTGAAGAGGACAAAGGAACCTCTTAACAATCAATGCTACGGTTGAGTACTGTATCTAAGAAGGTGAATTCAAGCAGGACCACCCGGTTATTCTCTACAAAGTAATCAGTTGTCTACACAGCTTCCATTCCCACACTGGCATCATCGACACGGCTGATTAGCCGTCATCGGAAGACCCCATCTCGAGTGCAAGGAAACTGTGACATCTTGTGGACAATCAGAGACTTACACCCGAAAACAAAGGAGACCACCATCCAAAGAACTAGGCATCAGTTGAACCTCTTCCACTAAGCGGAACTTGGCCCACCAAAGCCTGGGCCCAACAGAGATAACCAACGGAGACCTTCAACACGTAAATACATGCATTACAATTCTTACCTAAACTAAGGGCTAAACTAAGCATAGTTTACAAATGTATCCGCGTGTTGCTTTTCTCTCTCTCTCTAAATCTCCATCTTGTGTAACACGTGTCATATTGTTTTGGTCCACTAGGGACCTGTTGTCATTGTCTTAAGTTATAATCAATAACCTAGACTGTGTGTGTGTGTGTGTGTGTGTGTCTATCTTATGTTATCATTTAGCTTGTTAGTAAATAAATAATCAACTCAATTTGTGTGGTACGGAATGATTAGTGAGACCCGGCTTTGTGCAGATTTAAAGGATTATGCGACGTTCAGAATGAGACTGATATGAGGATATGATTGACTGCTATGATTTCGAGATTGGGAATTATTCTTGATTTAATCCGGGAAACGGTAACTCATTAAACAAACTTTTCCGGTGGTGTCCCAGATTACTAATGAGTTGATTGTTACATGATTAATTTAATCACGTAATGATCAAACATAGAAAATTATTCGATAAATAGCATGTCATCATATTAACTCTTTCACATGTACCATCAGACGGGTGTGATCGTTCTACAGTGGTCTCTGAAGCGTACGATCACACCAGTGTGATTAGAACGCTTATTTAGAACGGCCAGTTTCGAATTACGCAACAATCAGCATTTGAGCTGGCCACACTTTTTACAGAAACTATTTACACAAACACAGTCCTTACAAAGTTATGTCCAGAATGTGAGCAGTTTATTTTTGGATGCAATGTTCAGATATGCTATAGATACTTCTGTGAATAACACAAACATCCAAACCGGGAAAATGTATGCTACATTTGCACTAGCGCTAACTGAGGAAAGATTGACACAACACAAGCGGTCATATTTTATAACTCTCGGCTGGCAAACTACAATATGAATTAGCTAATAGCAATTACTATTTATAATTAATCACATCACAAGTGAGCTCACCATTGATCGAAATAATTGAGTAAAACACTTTCTAGAAATCGGAAGTAATCCGGCGATTAGTTTCAGCTCATAGCCATGCTTTTTTTCCTCACAGAAACCAAAGAAAGTAAGAGATGAGTTTGGTCTGTTTATAGTATGCATGTTGAAGGGGTGTGTTATCTACCATTGTTCACATCCCACCATTCACTTCCTGAAGTTTTCAAAAAATGAGTCAACCCTTACTCACCTCATTTTGTTATAGCATCTTTGGTCCGACAGACGATTATATGAAACCCAGAATGCATTGTATGTCAAAAAACATGGCTCCACACAAAGCTGGAATTAGGTTAGCTCATCATAATCAGTACAACCTTCAAAAAAGTATTTTACACACATATGTGCCCATTACAATCTATGCAAGAATTGGAATGCATGATTTATCACCGATACTTGAAAAACATGAATAAAACAGTAAATATATCAATAATTACCACACAAAATATTTTCTGATAGTGATTTATTGATACAAATGACGTGTGCAGGCAGTCAATCACATTACCTCTCACTCCCACTCTGAGCCATTCAGTGTTGTTGTTTATGTATGTAGCTAATGAGCTAAGCTGTAGCATTAGCAATGTCTTTCAAAAGGATACAACTCACAAATGCGGAAATTCTGGAGATTTTTTAAAATTCTGACAATGACTCTGAAAGTCAGGAATCAGATTCTGACAGTGAGGAGATGCCCCCCAGCCATTGAGAATCCTGAATCTGAGGACCCCTTGTCCACAGATGAAGTCCTAGTTACCTTTGAAGATGCTGGTGGTGATGGAGGCAGACCGACAGTGGATGAAGTACAGGAGTTATGTGGTAGCTGGAAGGCTGCCAGCCATTTCACCCCTCCTGGACCTGCTGTTTGCTTTGATGAGTCCCAGTCTGGAGTGCAACACCCATTGCCATTTCCATCTGAGGCAGACTGCTTCAAGTTGTTTCTGACAGAGGAGCTGGTGGGAGACATAGGAGAGACCAATCGCTATGCCTTGGAGCTCCAGGAGAAGAGAGAGTCAGGAGTGGGGTGGACAACCACAATTAGAAAAATGTATACCTTCCTGGTGACACTCCTTCTCATGGGGAGAGTAAAAGAAGATCTCCCTAAGAGAATACTGGAGAACAGATCCTGTTTGCAACTCCCTTCTTTGCCACCCTCTTTTCCCAAGACTGCTTCCTAGTTCTGCTGTGATGACTGCAATTCATCAACAATGCTAGTGCCATCCTAAACGATCCGTTATGCAAAATAAGACATGTCAACAGCTGGCAGTAAAGTGGCGTGACAAACGAGACATCCCTGTCCTCTTCACTGTCCATACAGCAACCATGTCGGCCACAGGGAAGTTGTACCACCTGAAGGGAGAGAGAAAAATCAAACCAGACTGCGTGCTTAACTATAACCTCAAAATGGGGGCAGTGGATAAGGCGGACATGATAAACAGCTTTGTGGAATGCACTCAGAAAACGACCAAGTGGTACAAGCCAATACTTCTCTGATGCAACTAGCATTGTTTTACAGAGCTAATAGAATAATGTAGCTAGCTACATAAGCACGATTGAATATAACACCATAAAGGTTATGAAATGAGTAAGGTTACCTCGCGTGTCCGCGGTTATAAGGAATACACACAAATATATTATGCCATATACACAGTGAGCTACAGAATAAACGGTATAACACGACATACAGAAACTATTATAACATAATAAGGAACTTACTTTGATAGAAACACAGTCTGGATTTGAACCTGGGTGTCTGTAGTGACGCCTCTAGCACTGAGACACTGTGCCTTAGACAGCTGCGCCACTTGGGAGTCATAAGGTCAGTGTAGCTTCAAAATACAACACATGCTAATACTTTTCTGACGCAATTAGCATTGTTTTCCAGAGTTAATAGAAGAATGTAGCTAGCTACCTAAGCATTGAGTATAACACCATAAAGGTTATGAAATGAGTAACGTTACCTCGCGTGTCCGCGGTTATAATAAGTATGCACAAAAATATTATGCAAAAATATTATGCTACAGTAGAAACGATATAACACGACATGCAGAAACTATTAAAACGTAATAAGGCACTTACTTTGATAAAATTGCACACATTTCCAAAGTTATTATTGGTAACGAAAACAACTATGACTGCGATGTAGGCAACAGACGGAAAATGTGACACGTGTGTGCAGGACGGAATATGAGCAAATGTCTGCTGACTTGAACTGCACAAACATTTGGGAAGTGTTTTTGGGAATGTTGTCCGCGTCAGAAATGTATTGGTCCGCAAAAGTAAAAATGACTACTTTTATGTGAAGGAATGAGGTGGAACACACCTCAATTCAAACTGTTCTTAGAAAATTGAAAACAAAATAGAAAACAGGCTGCGTGCCTTGGTTTGAGGGCAACTCAGATTAAATGTTATGTTGCGTAACAATCACATTCTGGAATGGAGAGAATGTTCTAACATCAGGTGCATAAAAAATACTCATGCTGGGGCGACCGTTAGAGATATTTGGAACTCACGTATGAAAGGGTTAATGATAGCAACGTCATGACAGGCCCTTTTCATTGTTGTCAAATAAAAAGCATAACAGCAACCTGGATAGAACAAAGTGGTTCCTACAAAACTCTCTCTCTCACACACACAAACACACAAACAAATAGGCATGCAGGCAGGCAAGTACTCACACATATACGCACTCACACACATACAGTCGTGGCCAAAAGTTTTGAGAATGACACAAATATTAATTTTCACAAAGTCTGCTGCCTCAGTTTGTATGATGGCAATTTGCATATACTCCAGAATGTTATGAAGAGTGATCACGTGAATTGCAATTAATTGCAAAGTCCCTCTTTGCCATGCAAATGAACTGAATCCCCCAAAAACATTTCCACTGCATTTCAGCCGTGCCACAAAAGGACCAGCTGACATCATGGCAGTGATTCTCTTGTTAACACAGGTGTGAGTGTTGATGAGGACAAGGCTGGAGATCACTCTGTCATGCTGATTGAGTTCGAATAACAGACTGGAAGCTTCAAAAGGAGGGTGGTGCTTGGAATCATTGTTCTTCCTCTGTCAATCATGGTTACCTGCAAGGAATTAATATTTGTGTCATTCTCAAAACTTTTGGCCATGACTGTACACATACACACTCACGCACACACACACACACACACTCACAGATACTCACACATACTGGATACTCTCTCTCTCAACCCCCCCATTTTGGCATAGACTCCCCCCTCTCCTTCTATCTCAGAACTATAGCTACAGAGACAGTAGTCCAAATGTGTGTGACAGGCCGAGGAGAGACCATTGTTTGAGCATTACTACACATACTGTCAGCGGAAGCAGAGGCCATCAGCCCCTCATTAACGTCATCAATATACCTGACAATCACACAGACCCTGTTAAAGAAGCTGAAAAGTCACTGTTCAAATTGGAGGACAGCCATTGTCTATGATACCACAGATTGTCAGACTACTCACTTCCTAATATGCTTTGTTTGTTTGTTTGTCCGCCCTTTCTTCCTTCATCGAAATAATCGCTGATCTGACATGGCATGACTGGTGGACACAACGTAGTGGACACCTTTCTATGGCCTAACCAATCATGTTAGATCACTAATGCCTTAAAGGCAAGCAGTAAAGAAGGATGTATTTCTAAAGTCTAAGGATGTATTTCTAACATTTCATGAAATTAAAGTAAATGAAATGTAAAGTCTTTGAACAGGTCTCTTATCTCAGTCTTCATCCTACTTATCTTAAATGCAGCTGGAAGTCTATGGCAAACTTGTTTTGGGGATAAATATGGACATCTAACCTTGGCTTATACTATTCGAAGTAAATGTACTTGGAAGAACCTTTTGGGTTGCCACACTGGCAGAACCTTTCAGTTGAAAAAGGTTCCTTGAGGAACCCCTTTGAAAAGTGTCTTTGAGGAAACCCACCCAACCTTTTTGTGAATTTAGAACATTTTTAATAGTATTTTGTAGAGGTGACAGCCTATCAGATTGGAGGCATGGCTTATTGGAGGTGTGGCAGGGCTTGCAAACTATTACAGAGTACGAAGGGAAGCACACCCACAAGCTGCCCAGTGACATGAACCTACCAGATGAGCTAAATTACTTCTATGCTGGCTTCGAGGCAAGTAACACTGAAACATGCATGAGAGGACCAGCTGTTCCAGATGACTGCGTGATCACGCTCTCTGTAGCCGATGTGAGTAAGACCTTTGAACAGGTCAACATTCACAGACGGATTACCAGGACGTGTACACAAAGCATGTGCTGACCAACTGGCAAGTGTCTTCACTGACATTTTTAATCTGTCCCTGATTGAGTCTGTAATACCTATATGTTTCAAGCAGACCACCTTAGTCCCTGTGCCCAAGAACGCTAAGGTAACCTGCCTAAATGACTACCAACCCATAGCACTCACGCCTGTAGCCATGAAGTGCTTTGAAAGGCTGGTCATGGCTCACATCAACACCATTGTCCCAGAAACCCTAGACCCCCACCAATTTGCATACCTACCCAACAGATCCAGAGATGATGCAATCTGTATTGCACTCAAACCTGCCCTTTCCCACCTGGACAAAAGGAACACCTATGTGAGAATGCTATTCATTGACTACAGCTCAGCATTCAACACCATAGTACCCTCAAATCTCATCACTAAGCTAAGGACCCTGGGACTAAACACCTCCCTCTGCAACTGGATCCTGGACTTCCTGACGGGCCGCCCCAAGGTGGTAAGGGTAGGTAAAAACACATTCGACAACACGCTGATCCTCAACACATAGGCCCCTCAGGGGTGCGTGCTCAGTCCCCTCCTGTACTCCCTGTTCACCCACGACTGCATGGCCAGGCACGACTCCAACACCATCATCAAGTTTGCTGATGACACAACAGTCGCAGGCCTGATCACCGTCAACGATGAGAAAGCCTATAGGGCGGAGGTCGGAGACCTGGTCATGTGGTACCAGGACAACAACCCCTCCTTCAACGTGATCAAGACAAAGGAGATGATTGTGGACTACAGGAAAAGGAGGACCGAGCACACCCCCATTCTCATCGACGGGGCTGTAGTGGAACACGTTGAGAGCTTCAAGTTCCTTGGTGTCCACATCACCAACACAGTATCATGGCCCAAACACACTATGATAGTCGTGAAGAGGGCACGACAATGCCTATTCCCCCTCAGGAGACTGAAAAGATTTGGCATGGGTCCTCAGATCCTCAAAAGGTTCTACAGCTGCAAGAGCATCCTGACTGGTTGTTTCACTGCGTGGTATGGCAACTACAGAGGGTAGTACGCACGGCCCAGTACATCACTGGGGCCAAGCTTCCTGCTATCCAGGACCTCTATACCAGGCGGTGTCAGAGGAGGGCCCTGAATATTGCAAAAGCTCCAGCCACCCTAGTCATAGACTTTTCTCTCTGCTACCGCACGGCAAGCGGTACCGGAGCGCCAAGTCTAGGTCCAAAATGCTTCTTAACAGCTTCTACCCCCAAGCCATAAGACTACTGAACAGCTAATCAAAGGGTTACCTAGAACCCTCTTTTACGCTGCTGCTACTCTCTGTTTATAATCTATGCATAGTCACTTTAACTCTATGTACATGTACATATTACCTCAATTACCTCAACTAACTGGTGCCCCCGCACATTAACCGGTACCCTCTGTATATAGCCTCGCTTGTTATTTTACAGCTGCTGTTTAATTATTTGTTACTTTTATTTTCAATTATTTACTTAACACTTATTTTTTATTAACTTCTTAAACCATTGTTGGTTAAGGGGTTGTAAGTAAGCATTTCACTGTAAGGTGAAATTGTATTCAGCGCATGTGACAAATAAAATGTGATTTTATTTCAGATTAGTTTGTACACTGCAAACTAAAATGTTCCTTGAATATTTATGCATCTTAAATAATCTAATCTAATATTAATACTATTAACATTGCTGACAGTAATAAATTGGTAACTATTCCAACTTGAGATTTGCATAGGCTCTTGAGGAACTCATACATCTCTGTTAGCCTCATTGAAGCAACAAAACTATCATTGTTCAACCTTAACATCTGATGACAATACAATAGAACAGATGAACAGGAATGGCATCTACCTAACAGGCGGCCAAAAAAATATTGATATTAAAGCTACGCCCCTACTGAGCCATGCCTCCACTCCAGGGTTCCTCCAGATACCCTCAACTAGGCGAAGGTGCAAATATGAACCACTGACTAGCAATGGTTCCTTGAGGAACACCAGGGTTCCTTGCGTCACCACTAATTCTAAGAGTGTACAAGCATCCTACTCCACTCTGCAATTTTCCTTCCAAAGTTTTACACAGAAAACACACAGTGCATCGCACATAGTCATTATATGAGGCAATGAGAATAACAAAGTACCAGCAACACCCTGTATGAACTGTTTAAACGAACAACACAACTGCACTTAAAATAGATAGAGAGCCGTCTGACGAACGCAGCCCACCCGGAAGCGCATGATGCATCGCTAATGAGTGGGGACTTGGATACAGATTTGTTCACTAGCCGGCGAGCAAAAGGAAAATGACGGTGATTACTTCATGCGTTTGAAAAGAAACGACAACCAAATACAAGCACCCTTTGATCGTTGATGGCCATTTAGCGGCGTCTCGGATGCCTCCGACTCTCTGAACTACACGTGTCCCGATGACTCTCTGAACTATGCAAGTTTCCATAAACTTAAACTTTATTTAGCCTTGAGGGAGAATTGTTGCTGGGCTGACGACGACAATACGTAGCAACACGTAGCAACATATGGACAACATTATAAATATGTAACCATAGGCTACTTTGTTGTAAACTTTCTTGGATGTGCTATTGTGGCGTGCTATCAGCAAAAAAATAAATTGTATTTTGGCTGGATAATAAAGGGTCTGTGTTGTTCCAGCAGTCTGCCCCATAGGGCCCCATCAATAACGCAGGACAGCAGAGCATATGGGGGAGCCACAGAATGTGGATTCACCGGGAGGAGGTGGGAGAGAGAGGGAGGAGGAGAGAGAAATGGGAGCAAGGAAGATAGAGGGCTGGGAGATGAGAAGGATGAGGAGAGAGAGGGATGGGAGTGAGAGAGAGGAAAGAGGAAAGAGAGAGAGGGAGGGATGGGAGAGAGGGAAATATGGATAATATAGAGGCAGGCAAGAGAGGGGATGGGAGTGAGGGACGAGCAACAACAAGGTATGGGAGAGAGGGATGGAGGAGAGAGAGGGACATGGGACAGGGAAGATTGAAGAGAGGGATGGCATCCTCCTCTGATGCAGCACTCGATCACTCTCCTTCTTTGTCAAATAGCTCTTACACAGCCTGGAGATGTTGTCCTTACACAGAGATCCATAACAGGAAAAGGATTTTGGGAGGACAGTTGGGCATGAAAAGGTTAACCTGTACTGCATATATGTAGACCTACAGTAGCTCCAGTATACAGTAGATGTGGGAATGCCGAGTGGTGCAGTGGTCCAAGGCACTGCATCTCAGTGCTAGAGGCATCACTACAGACCCTGGTTCGATTTCAGGCTGTATCATAATTGGCCGTGATTGGGAGTCTCATAGTGCGGCGCACAATTGGCCCAGCATCGCCCGAGTTTGGCCGGGGTAGGCCATCATTATGAATAAGAATTTGTTCTTAACTGACTTGCCTGGTTAAATAAAAATTGAGAAATAAATGTGGGTGTAGCTCTATGGGTCTGGAAGCTCTTAAGTCAGTTCAAAGCCACTGTGATTTTTCTCAGGCCTATTGTTCGCCTTCCTTATCTCCACGAAAGTACCAGAGGGAAGGGGAAAGAGAGAGAGAGGAGGGGTGAGACAGTGTGAGAAGAATAACTGGAATGACAGAGAGAGAGAGAAAGAGAGAAAATAAAATTGAGTGAAAAAAATTAATAAATAGTTTTCGACGAGGAGAGAAGCCGAGGAAGTGGAGCAGTAGAGAGATTTTGCTGCTGCTGCTGTGAGTGAATCATTAATTTTCCTTTAGATTTAATGAAGTCTCAGTAACCACATAGCCGTTTGCCCTGTGTGCAAATATGAGCTCTCTGTCAGAGGCCTTACTGTTCCAATTACACTGTGTAATAGGGATCCCCTGATATATTAATAAATAAATAGCACTAAGGCACACATGCACACATGCACACGCTCACACGCTCACACGCACACAGACATAAACAGACACATACTGTACACATAAAGTACCATTCAAATGTTTGGACACACCTACTCATTCAAGGCTTTTTCTTTATTTTGACTATTTTCTACATTGTAGAATTATAGTGAAGACATCAAACCTATGAAATAACACATATGGAATCATGTAGAAACCAAAAAAGTGTTAAACTAAATCAAAATATATTTTATATTTGAGATTCTTTTAAGTCGCCACACTTTTCCTGGTGACAGCTTTGCACACTCGTGGCATTCTCTCAACCAGCTTCATGAGGTAGTCACCTGGAATGCATATAAATGATCAGATGTGCTTTGTTAAAAGTTCATTTGTAAAGTTTCTTTCCTTCTTAATGCGTTTGAGCCAATTAGTTTTTTTGTGACAAGTAGGGTTGTAAGTAAGCATTTCACGGTAAGGTCTACACATGTTGTATTCGGCACATGTGACAAATAGAGTTTGATTTGATTTGATATAGAGAAGATGGCCCTATTTCGTAAAAGACCAAGTACATATTATGGAAAGAACAGCTCAAATAAGCAAAGAGAAATGACAGTCCATCATTACTTTAAGACATGAAGGTCAGTCAATCCGGAAACATTTCAAGAACATTGAAAGTTTCTTCAAGTGCAGTTGCAAAAACCATCAAGCGCTATGATGAAACTGCCTCGCATGAGGACAGCCACAGGAAAGGAAGACCCAGAGTTACTTCTGTTGCAGAGGATAAGTTCATTAGTGTTACCAGCCTCAGAAATTGCAGCCCAAATAAATGCTTGACAGAGTTCATGTAACAGACACATCTCAATATCAACTGTTCAGAGGAGACTGTGTGAATCAAGCCTTCATAGTCGAATTGCTGCAAAGAAACAACTACTAAAGGAAACCAATAAGAAGAAGAGACTTGCTTGGGCCAAGAAACACAAGCAATGGGCATTAAACCGGTGGAAATCTGTCGTTTGGTCTTTTAGATTTTTGGGTCCAACCGCTGTGTCTTTGTGAGATGCAGAGTAGGTGAACGGATGATCTCTGCATGTGTGGTGCCCACCGTGAAGCATCGAGGAGGAGGTGTGATGGTGTGGGGGTGCTTTGCTGGTGAGACTCTGTTATTTATTTAGAATTCAAGGCACACTCAACCAGCATGGCTACCACAGCATCCTGCAGCAAAACGCCATCCCATCTGGTTTGCGCTTAGTGGGACTATAATTTGTTTTTCAATAGGACAATGACCCAAAATACACCTCCAGGCTGTGTAAGGGCTATTTGACCAAGAAGGAGAGTGATCGAGTGCTGCATCAGATGACCTGGCCTCCACAATCACCCAACCTCAACCCAATTGACATGGTTTGGGAGGAGTTGGTCTGCAGAGTGAAGGAAAATCAGCCAACAAGTGGCCTAACACTTTGCGGCTGAGACGTTATTGCTCCTGGACGTTTCGACTTCAGCACTTACAGTTGACCAGGGCAGCTATAGCAGGGCAGCTCTAGCAGGGCAGCAATTTGACAGACTGACTTGTTGGAAAGGTGACATCCTATAACTGTGCCACGTTGAAAGTCACTCATCTCTTCCATTCTACTTCCAATGTTTGTCTATGGAGATTGCATGGCTGTGTGCTCGATTTTATACACCTGTAAGTACCGGGGGTGGCTGAAGTAGCCAAATCCACTAATTTGAGGGGGTGTCCACTTACACTATATAT
This sequence comes from Salvelinus alpinus, assembly GCF_045679555.1. Lineage (NCBI taxonomy): Eukaryota > Metazoa > Chordata > Actinopteri > Salmoniformes > Salmonidae > Salvelinus > Salvelinus alpinus. The sequence continues at coordinate 49,755,242 of NC_092090.1, forward strand.
ATAAAAGTATCTCTATCTATTTCTCTCTCTCTCAATATTTCAATTAAATTAAATTGGCATGACAGTGTACATATTGACAAAGCGTACTTTGGAGATTTTGTGAATTATTTACAATATTAACATAATAATAATAATAATAATTAAAATAATAATAATCAATATTGTCAACGGAACAATCAGTAACAACAATAATCAAGGGTAAAAAATAACCATACAATGGACAATAACAAAAGCACAGAGGACATGTGCAGGTTGGTCTGTCAGACACTGTCCCTCATCTTATTGCAGGCAGCAACGTAGTGCGCTGCCAACCCACAGCTCTTTGCGGCTTCCGCCAACAGGACGGGTAGTCTTTTCTCATCAGAGAGGTCTTTGAAACCTTCAATAAAGGCTTCAAATTTGGGGAAATTACACTCTAATTGTTTTATATTTTTACATTTTGTCAGTAAATGCAGCTCTGTCTCAGTTCCTGCTGTGGTGCTAGGCAGCAAGCCAGAGAAGCGGACTAGACTTCCTGGCCTGGAGCTAGCCCTCACCGTGAGGAAGAAAGTCAGACAGAAAGGTACAAGGACAGGAAGGGGAGGACAGAGTGGGAATACAGGACAGTTAAAACTGAACTCAGGAGAAGAACAGAAAGAAAAACAGGATACATTCTCTGAATGACACAATTACTGTAGGTTGAAGGAACAATATTTCAAGATGGCGTAGCAGTTGGACGTGTGTTTTCTCTTGTCCTGTCCTGTCCTGTCCTGTGTATATATTGTTTTCTTCGTATATACTTCGTATATATTTTAATCTCACTTTCCATCTATGGACTGAATATACTCTCCTGCAACCCGCTTCACCCGATGTGGTACGGATCTGCTATTTTTATACTTTAGAACCAGAACCCCCATTAGAAGCTAGCCAGCTAACTAGCTACTAGTCAGTTAGCCACTGCTAGCGGTACTCACCGTTAACTCGGACATCAGCCAGCCTCAACCCGGTCAATTCCTGCCAGTCTGCACAGCGTGATATCAACCCAGAGCATATCGGACTGCTTTTTCTCTACCACATCTCCGGATTCCTACCGCAAGCTCTGAACCTTTACACCGGATCATCGCAGCTACCTAGCTGCTATCAGAGTGGCTACTCCTGGCTAACGTCTCTGTCCTGAAGCAAGCACCAGTTAGCCTGGAGCTAGCCTCGAGCTATGTCCATCTCCCAGCTAGCCAAAGAGGTCCACCAGCCAATTCTTGGGCTACAATAACTCTTTTGCCAATTGGCCTGGACCCTTTACTGCCGACACAGAGCCCCGCAGATCCATCGCGACGGGTCTGCCAACATAACTGTCTGAGGTGGTTTCAACAGGCTCTTCCGTAGTGACATGGCCGGAGGCCCATCTGCTAAACCCGGCCCGCTAGCTGTCTGAATCGCCGTGTCTCCAGCTTGCGTAGCGTAGTAGTGACTACTGAATTGGCTCCCTGCCTCATCTAGTGCTACTCATTGGACCCTATCACTCGGCTACACATGCCTCTCCCTAATGTCAATATGCCTTGTCTATTGTTGTTTTGGTTAGTGATTATTGTCTTATTTCACTGTAGAGCCCTCAGCCCTGCCAAATGTGCCTTAGATAGCCCTATTGTTTCACCTCCCAAACATGCGGTGACCTCCCCTGGCTTAACTGGTGCCTCTAGAGACAAAACCTCTCTCATCATCACTCAATGCCTAGGTTTACCTCCACTGTACTCACATCCTACCATACCCTTGTCTGTACTTTATGCCTTGAATCTATTCTTCTGCAACCAGAAATTTGCTCCTTTTACTCTCTGTTCTTATAGCCTTTAATCATACCCTTATCCTCCTCTGTTCCTTTGGTGATTAAGAAGTTAACCCAAACTTCGGACTGCATGGAGATGCGTGGGGACATGGTCATGACGGGTGGCCGTATTGTGGGTGTTTCAGGAATAAGGTGTACATTTGACCTCCATTATCTAGGATGTGACAATGGTAAATAAATCTCTCAATTTTTGCTCATTTTTTGTGCGGTCTTGCAGGCCTTCTCATGCAGCTGCAACTGCAAGTGCATTTGTAAATCATGACCCATCTTGAGTTGGGCGCTGGGATGGTGCAATTGTTGAGAAAGTGAGGTTGTGTGGGGGTAAGGGCTGAGTGTGTGTGGGTGTATGTGTGTATCCCACAACTGTTGCGAAGGAAGAAGTAAAAGATGTTAGGGACAATAGAGGATGATCCACAGATATATATAATACAAATCGAGGTGAGGGCAATGGAAATGCTTATGGCAATTGATCTACTTCAATTCGGTAAATGGCACTGTATGCTCTTTTCAAAGAATGGATCCCAGTCGGTTCAGGGCTATGGGATACAGGGGGTCGAGGGTGGTCTGCCGGGCATTGGGATGACAAGCCATCTCGAGATGAGGCCTTTTAGCGGGTGGAATAGTAGGGACCAATTGGAGGTTTACTTAGTAGAAATGCAAATATCATGGTACAACTATATAGACACTCAATCATTATGTTACTTTTTAATAGTACGTTTACAAAAATATATTCTGATTAAAAGAATGAAAGGTGTGTCTCATTATGGTAAGTGGTGAAATAAGTATAGCCAGTTACAATTGTAATGGCTTAGCAGATAATAAGAAAAGACGATCAGTATTTACCTGGCTAAAAGAGAAGGATTATAATATCTATTGTTTACAGGAAACCCATTCAACAGTTTTAGATGAAGTTTTGTGGAAAAAGAACTGGGGGGGCAAAATATATTTCTCCCATGGGCAAAGAAATTCAAAAGGTGTGATGGTTTTAATTAACAATAATTTTGATCCAAATGTGCAAATTGTCCAAACAGATCCTCAAGGTAGATGGATTATTTTAAATATGTTATTGGACAATAAACAAATATGGCTTGTTAACCTATACGGTCCGAATAATGATGATCCAAGCTTCTTTGAAAATATATATAAGAATTTATCAACTCTACAAGCAACACTAGACTCTATTATTATAGTGGGAGATTTTAATACGGTCTTAAATACCTCTATAGACCGGAAAGGAAATCACACTACAAACTATCACCCTCAGGCACTTAAGGAAATTATGAATGTCATGGATATATTGGAATTAGTGGATATATGGAGACTTAAATACCCTGATTTAGTGAGATATTGTCACGATCGTGTGGCGGATTAACGGACCAAAATGCAGCAGTTGGAAAATATGCCATCTTCTTTTATTTTAACACGAAGATGAACACGACACTAAAACACTTTAACAAAACAACAAAACGACCGTGAAGCTACAAACGTTGTGCACAAACATACAGGCTACTAACGTTCTTACATAGACAATTACCCACAATCAATGAGAGCCCATGGCTACCCTAAATAAGGCTCCCAATCAGAGACAACCGAAATCAGCTGTCTCTAATTGGGAACTCATTCAGGTAACCATAGACTCTCCTAGATAACTAACCAACATAGACAACTCTAGACATATACACTCAACACAAAACCATCTACTACACCCCATAACCCCTTTACCAAATAAACACCCAAAACCAACAAAACATAAACATTCCCCATGTCACACCCTGACCTAACTAAAATAATAAAGAAAACAAAGAATAATAAGACCAGGGCGTGACATAACCCCCCCCTTGAGGCGCGAACTCCGGGCGCACCATACACAGTCTAGGGGAGGGTCTGGGTGGGCTCCCCTCCACGGTGGCGGCTCCGGCTCTGGTCGTAGTCCCCACGTCACCACAGTACCTAACCACCTCCTAGGCCTCCTCCAAACGACCCCCCTCCACATTAACCCCATTGTATTAAGGGGCAGTTCCGGACTAAGGGACAGCTCCGGACTAAGGTCCAGTACCAGGGTAAGGGGCAGTACCAGGATCAGGGGCAGTACCAGGGTAAGGGGCAGTACCAGGGTAAGGGGCAGTACCAGGGTAAGGGGCAGCACCAGGGTAAGGGGCAGCACCAGGGTAAGGGGCAGCTCCGGACTGAAGAATGGCAGCTCCGGACTGAGGGACTGCAGCTCCGGACTGAGGGATGGCCCATGGCTGGCTGACGGATCTGGCTGCTCATGGCTAGCTGACGGATCTGGCTGCTCATGGCTAGCTGACGGATCTGGCTGCTCATGGCTAGCTGACGGATCTGGCTGCTCATGGCTAGCTGACGGATCTGGCTGCTCATGGCTGGCTGACGGATCTGGCTGCTCATGGCTGGCTGACGGATCTGGCTGCTCATGGCTAGCTGACGGATCTGGCTGCTCATGGCTGGCTGACTGATCTGGCTGCTCCTGTCTGGTTGGCGGCTCTGGCAGATCCTGTCTGGTTGGCGGCTCTGGCAGATCCTGTCTGACGGACGGCTCTAGCGGCTCCTGTCTGGCTGGCGGCTCTAGCGGCTCCTGTCTGGCGGACGGCTCAGTGGGCTCATGGCAGACGGGCGGCTTTGCAGGCTCATGGCAGACGGATGGCTCAGATGGCGCTGGGGAGACGGATGGCTCAGATGGCGCTGGGGAGACGGATGGCTCAGATGGCGCTGGGGAGACGGGCAGTTCAGTCATTGCTGTGCAGACGGCAGACTCCTGCCGGCTGAGGCGCACTGTAGGCCTGGTGCGTGGTGCCGGGACTGGTGGCACCGGGCTGGGGACACGCATCTCAGGGCTAGTGCGGGGAGCAGGAACAGGGCATACTGGACCCTGGGGACGCACATTAGGCCTAGTGCGTGGGGCCGGAACTGGTGGTACCGGACTGGGGACACGCATCTCAGGGCTAATGCGGGGAGCAGCAACAGGATGCACAGGACTCTGGAGACGCACAAGAGGCTTAGTGCGTGGTGCCGGAATTGGTGATACCGGGCTGGAGACACGCACCATAGGACGAGTGCGTGGAGGAGGAACAGGGCTCTGGAGACACACTGGAAGCCTGTTACGTGGTGTAGGCACTGGTGGCACTGAACTGGGGCGGGGAGGTGGCGCCGGAAATACCGGACCGTGCAGGCGTATTGGCTCCCTTGAGCATTGAGCCTGACCAACCTTACCTGGTTGAATGCTCCCCGTTGCCCGACCAGTGCGGGGAGGTGGAATAACCCGCACCGGGCTATGTAGGCGAACCGGGGACACCATGCGTAAGGCTGGTGCCATGTAAACCGGCCCGAGGAGACGCACTGGTGGCCAGATATGTAGGGCCGGCTTCATGACATCCGGCTCAATACTCAATCTAGCCCTGCCAGTGCGGGGAGGTGGAATAACCCGCACCGGGCTATGCACACGTACAGGAGACACCGTGCGCTCTACTGCGTAACACGGTGTCTGCCCGTACTCTCGCTCTCCACGGTAATTACAGGGAGTAGGCGCAGGTTTCCTACCTGACCTCGCCACTCTCCCTTTAAGCCCCCCCCAAAGAAATTTTTTGGGTTTTCCCACAGGCTTCCTACCGCTTCGTCGTGCTGCCTCCATTCGCCGGTATCCCTCCTCGCACTGCGCCAGAGAATCCCAGGCGGGCTCCGGCACTCTCCCTGGGTTGATCGCCCACCTGTCGATCTCCTCCCACGTAGTGTAGCCCAGATCCTTTGTAGGTTCCCTTTCCTGTCTCCGAGCTAGCTCCTCATATCGCCGCCTCTCTGCTTTCGCTGCCTCCAGCTCAGCTTTGGGGCGGTTATATTCTCCTGGTACCTCCCGGTCTAAAATTTCCTCCCATGTCCATGAATCCTTGTATTTCTCCTGTTGCCGCTGGTCATGCCGCTTGGTCCTATGGTGGGTAATTCTGTCACGATCGTGTGGCGGATTAACGGACCAAAATGCAGCAGTTGGAAAATATGCCATCTTCTTTTATTTTAACACGAAGATGAACACGACACTAAAACACTTTAACAAAACAACAAAACGACCGTGAAGCTACAAACGTTGTGCACAAACATACAGGCTACTAACGTTCTTACATAGACAATTACCCACAATCAATGAGAGCCCATGGCTACCCTAAATAAGGCTCCCAATCAGAGACAACCGAAATCAGCTGTCTCTAATTGGGAACTCATTCAGGTAACCATAGACTCTCCTAGATAACTAACCAACATAGACAACTCTAGACATATACACTCAACACAAAACCATCTACTACACCCCATAACCTCTTTACCAAATAAACACCCAAAACCAACAAAACATAAACATTCCCCATGTCACACCCTGACCTAACTAAAATAATAAAGAAAACAAAGAATAATAAGACCAGGGCGTGACAGATATACATGGCGGAGGCTAAATCAAGCTAGTCGTCTTGACTACTTTCTTATACCATTCTCTCTGGCACCAAAAGTTAAAAAAGTGTTGATAGGGGACAGAATGCGGTCGGATCATCACATAATTGGCATATATATTTCTCTTACAGAATTTCCACGTGGGCGAGGATATTGGAAATTTAATCAAAGTCTACTAGATGATAAATTGTTTAGAACTAGGACAGAAGATTTTATAACTGACTTTTTCAGACATAACATAGGTACAGCAGATCCCCTTATTGTATGGGACACTTTTAAGTGTGCCTTTAGAGGCCATGCAATTCAGTACTCATCTATAAAACAAAGGGAATTTAGATCAAAAGAGTCCATATTAACAAAGGAAATTGAAGAACTAACAGTACAGTTAGATAGCAATAAAAACGGTACCATAGAGGCACAGAATAAGTTAGAGGAAAAACAAAAAGAAATGGAGGAACTTATTCAAGAAAGATCCAGTGTAATATATTATAAAAATAAAGCGAACTGGATGGAATATGGGGAAAAATGCACCAAATTCTTTTTCAATCTTCAATATAGAAATGCTACCAAAAAAATGTATTAAAACTTGTTACAAATGATGGAGTCACGCATGATTCACCAAATTATATTTTGAAAGAGGAAGTAAAGTACTTTAAGAATATGTTTTCGTTTCAGGCTCCTCCATCTCCACTAACTGAAACTAATTGTATGGATTTTTTTCCTATTAATAATGTAAAATTAACATCTGTACAGAAAGACTCATGTGAAGGCCAAATTACAGAGGAGGAACTGCTTGATGCAATTGGGGCCTTTAAGGATGGGAAAACTCCAGGGCTGGATGGCATACCAGTGGAAGTATACAAAACTTTTTTTGATATACTCAAAGGACCATTATTAGCTTGTTTTAACCACTCCTATATAAATGGTAGATTATCAGACACGCAACAAGAAGGTCTGATATCGTTATTACTGAAACAGGACCCAAGTGGTATATATAAAGATCCAGTCCAATTAAAAAATTGGAGACCTCTTACACTTCAGTGTTGTGATGCAAAAATCCTAGCAAAATGCTTGGCGCATAGAATAAAAAAAGTTTTGTCAGATATTATTCATCCTAATCAGACAGGTTTTTTACATGGACGATACATTGGAGATAATATAAGGCAAGTACTGGAAACAATAGAACACTACGAAATATCGGGGACACCAGGCCTGTTTTTCATAGCTGATTTTGAAAAGGCTTTTGATAAAGTACGACTGGAGTTTATATATAAATGCCTAGAATATTTCAATTTTGGGGAATCTCTTATAAAATGGGTTAAAATTATGTATAGTAACCCTCGGTGTAAAATAGTAAATAATGGCTACATCTCAGAAAATTTTAAACTATCTAGAGGAGTAAAACAAGGTTGTCCACTATCGGCATATCTATTTATTATTGCCATCGAAATGTTAGCTGTTAAAATTAGATCAAACATTAATATTAATGGATTAAAAATCCGTGGCTTAAAAACTAAGGTGTCATTGTACGCTGATGATTCATGTTTTCTTTTAAAACCACAACTAGAGTCTCTCCAGGGCCTCATAGAGGATCTAGATACCTTTGCTATCCTCTCTGGATTAAAACCAAATTATGATAAATGTACCATATTACGTATTGGATCACTAAAAAATACACATTTTATATTGCCATGTAGTTTACCAATTAAATGGTCTGACGGAGATGTGGACATACTCGGTATAAAAATCCCAAAAGAAAGAAATGATCTCACTCCAATAAATTTTTATAGAAAGTTAGCAAAAATAGATAAGATCTTGCTACCATGGAAAGGAAAATACCTGTCTATTTGTGGAAAAATCACCCTGATTAACTCTTTAGTCATATCACAGTTTACCTATTTGCTTATGGTTTTGCCTACACCTAGTGACCTGCTTTTTAAATTATATGAACAAAAAATATTCCATTTTATTTGGAACGGCAAGCCAGATAAAATTAAAAGGGCCTATTTATATAACGAATATGAATTCGGAGGGCAGAAATTATTAAATATTAAAGCATTAGACCTCTCACTAAAGGCATCAGTCATACAAAAGTTATACTTAAATCCAAACTGGTTCTCTAGTAAATTGGTACGAATGTCTCATCCTATGTTCAAGAAGGGCCTTTTTCCCTTTATTCAGATTACACCTGCTCACTTTCGGTTGTTTGAAAAGGAAATAATCTCCAAAATATCCTTTTTTTTTAAACAAGCCTTAGAAAGTTGGTTGCAATTTCAGTTTAATCCACCAGAAAGGACGGAACAAATAGTACAACAAATATTGTGGTTAAATTCAAATATAGTAATTGATAAAAAAACTGTATTTATCGAAGAAATGTTTAAAAAAGGTATAATTTTTGTGAGTGATATCATAAATAGGACTGGTGGAGTTATGTCACACATGCAGCTAACACAGACATATGGAAATGTCTGCTCTACCCAAAATTACAACCAATTAATTGCAGCATTACCACAAAAATGGAAGAGGCAAGTAGAAGGGGAAAAAGTAAGGAACTTGTATGTCGGCCCTGTATTAAAGAACATAAATGGTTAAAGAAAAGTGTGATAAATAAAAACATATACCAATTTCATTTAAGGACCAAAAAACTGACAGCTGTGCCATATAAATTGCAAAATAGTTGGGAAGAGATTTTCGATGTACCCATTCCATGGCACATGGTTTATGAATTGATACGCAAAACAACGCCGGATTCAAAACTTCGAATTTTTCAATTTAAATTACTGTACAAAATTCTTGCAACTAATAGAATGTTATATATATGGGGTATACAATCTTCCCAGCTCTGCAGATTCTGTTGTGAGGAGGCAGAGTCATTAGATCATTTATTTTGGTATTGTCCATATGTAGCTCGTTTTTGGTCACAGGTCCAGGAATGGCTGAAGAATTGCAACATTTGCCTAGAACTAACGCTACAGATAGCAATACTGGGGGATTTGAAAAGCCATAGTCAATCAATCAATAATATAATAATTATTTTAGCAAAAATGTTTATTTTTAATTTACAATCTGTAGAAGCTATGAGAATAGGAAGGTTCAAATCTTTTGTGAAGCATCACAGCACAGTTGAAAAATATATGGCAAATAAAAATCCGAAATGGATGATGTTGGAAGATAGATGGGAAGGGTTGAGTGGAACTGAAGGGTGGGACTAATAACAAGATAAACAATGTAGGGCATACGGGATCTGTGAAATGTGTATAGGTGCGGAGCTTTTGTGAAATAGCACAGTTACAAGTGGAAATAAAATTGGATGGACAACAGAAATAGAGGAAGGACTAAGAACAAACAAGAGAGAACTATTATAAAGTAGACTGTGTCTGTAAAATGGGTATAAGATGTATAAATTGAAGGTAAAAGCAGAAGTGTTTATTAGTTTACTCCAATTGGGGAGCGGTGGTAGGGTTGCGGGGAATAATAATAAAGGTATATTCTTTAAAAAAGTATGTATGTCTATATAGGTATGTGTATGTATATACAGTGGGGAGAACAAGTATTTGATACACTGCCGATTTTGCAGGTTTTCCTACTTACAAAGCATGTAGAGGTCTGTAATTTTTATCATAGGTACACTTCAACTGTGAGAGACGGAATCTAAAACAAAAATCCTGAAAATCACATTGTATGATTTTTAAGTAATTCATTTGCATTTTATTGCATGACATAAGTATTTGAAAACCTACCAACCAGTAAGAATTCCGGCTCTCACAGACCTGTTAGTTTTTCTTTAAGAAGCCCTCCTGTTCTCCACTCATTACCTGTATTAACTGCAACTGTTTGAACTCGTTACCTGTATAAAAGACACCTGTCCACACACTCAATCAAACAGACTCCAACCTCTCCACAATGGCCAAGACCAGAGAGCTGTGTAAGGACATCAGGGATAAATTGTAGACCTGTACAAGGCTGGGATGGGCTACAGGACAATAGCCAAGCAGCTTGGTGAGAAGGCAACAACTGTTGGCACAATTATTAGAAAATGGAAGAAGTTCAAGATGACGGTCAATCACCCTCGGTCTGGGGCTCCATGCAAGATCTCACCTCGTGGGGCATCAATGATCATGAGGAATGTGAGGGATCAGCCCAGAACTACACGGCAGGACCTGGTCAATGACCTGAAGAGAGCTGGGACCACAGTCTCAAAGAAAACCATTAGTAACACACTACGCCGTCATGGATTAAAATCCTGCAGCGCACGCAAGGTCCCCCTGCTCAAGCCAGCGCATGTCCAGGCCCGTCTGAAGTTTGCCAATGACCATCTGGATGATCCAGAGGAGGAATGGGAGAAGGTCATGTGGTCTGATGAGACAAAAATAGAGCTTTTTGCTCTAAACTCCACTCGCCGTGTTTGGAGGAATAGAAGGATGAGTACAACCCCAAGAACACCATCCCAACCGTGAAGCATGGAGGTGGAAACATCATTCTTTGGGGATGCTTTTCTGCAAAGGGGACAGGACGACTGCACCGTATTGAGGGGAGGATGGATGGGGCCATGTATCGCGAGATCTTGACCAGCAACCTCCTTCCCTCAGTAAGAGCATTGAAGATGGGTCGTGGCTGGGTCTTCCAGCATGACAACGACCCGAAACACACAGCCAGGGCAACTAAGGAGTGGCTCCGTAAGAAGCATCTCAAGGTCCTGGAGTGGCCTAGCCAGTCTCCAGACCTGAACCCAATAGAAAATCTTTGGAGGGAGCCGAAAGTCCGTATTGCCCAGCGACAGCCCCGAAACCTGAAGGATCTGGAGAAGGTCTGTATGGAGGAGTGGGCCAAAATCCCTGCTGCAGTGTGTGCAAACCTGGTCAAGAACTACAGGAAACGTATGATCTCTGTAATTGCAAACTAAGGTTTCTGTACCAAATATTCAGTTCTGCTTTTCTGATGTATCAAATACTTATGTCATGCAATAAAATGCAAATTAATTACTTAAAAATCATACAATGTGATTTTCTGGATTTTTGTTTTAGATTCCGTCTCTCACAGTTGAAGTGTACATATGATAAAAATTACAGACCTCTACATGCTTTGTAAGTAGGAAAACCTAAAAAATTGTCAGTGTATCAAATACTTGTTCTCCCCACTGTATGTATGCATGCGTGTATGGATATATATATTTACCCCAAAAAATATGGGGGATTGGAAATGATGCAGACAATTACATTGGAAGCAACATTCTTTCCGCAATATTAAGCTGATCCACCCCTAAAAAAAAAAAATAATAAAATGAAGAAAAAAAAAGATTAAAAAAAAAATTAAAGAAGTTAACCCAAGCGCTGCAGCCCCCAGCACCACCCCCATTCCCCAGGCGCTCTCATTTGTTGACTTCTGTAACCGTAAAAGCCTTGGTTTCATGCAAGTTAACATTAGAAGCCTCCTCCCTAAGTTTGCTTTATTCACTGCTTTAGCACACTCCGCCAACCCTGATGTCCAAGACGTGTCTGAATCATGGCTTAGGAAGGCCACCAAAAATCCAGAAATTTCCATCCCTAACTATAACATCTTCCGACAAGATAGAACTGCCAAAGGGGGCGGAGTTGCAATCTACTGCATAGATAGCCTGCAGAGTTCTGTCATACTATCCGGGTCTGTGCCCAAACAATTTGAGCTTCTACTTTAAAAATCCACCTTTCCAGAAACAAGTCTCTCACCGTTGCCGCTTGTTATAGACCCTCTTCATACCCCAGCTGTGCCCTGGACACCATATGTGAATTGATTGCCCCCCATCCATCTTCAGAGTTCGTAATGTTAGGTGACCTAAACTGGGATACACTTAATACCCCGGCCGTCCTACAATCTAAGCTAGATGCCCTCAATCTCACACAAATTATCAAGGAACCTACCAGGTACAACCCTAAATCCGTTACCATGGGCACCCTCATAGATATCATCCTGACCAACTTGTCCTCTAAATACACCTCTGCTGTCTTCAACCAGGATCTCAGCGATCACTGCCTAATTTCCTACATGCGTAATGGATCCGCAGTCAAACGACCACCCTTCACCCCACACTTGACTGCCCTTGACCAGCACAAAAACATCTTGTGGCGTTCTGCATTAGCAACGTATAGCCCCCGCGATATGCACATTTTCAGGGAAGTCTGGAACCAATATACTCAGTCAGTCAGGAAAGCTAAGGCTAGCTTTTTCAAACAGAAATTTGCATCCTGTAGCACTAATTCCAAAAAGTTTTGGGACACTGTAAAGTCCATGGAGAACAAGAGCACCTCCTCCCAGCTGCCCACTGCACTGAGGCTACGATAAGGCTATGATAATATCTATGATAATCTATCATTTCAATAGGCATTTTTCTACGGCTGGCCACTCTTTCCACCTGGCTACCCCTACCTCAGCCAACAGCTCAGCACCCCCTGCAGCAACTTGCCCTTCACCCAAATCCAGACAGCTTTTGTTCTGAAAGAGCTGCAAAATCTAGATCCCTACAAATCAGCTGGGCTGGACAATCTGGACCCTCTCATTCTAAAATGATCAGCCGAAATTGTTGCTACCCCTATTACTAGCCTGTTCAACCTCTCTTTGGTATTGTCTGAGATCCCCAAAGACATGAAAGGTACCGCGGTCATCTGTCTCTCAAAGGGGGAGACACTCTAGACAAAAACTGTTTTAGACCTATATCCATCCTGCCCTGCCTTTCTAAAATCTTTGAAAGCCAAGTTAACAAACCGATAAACGAGCATTTCGAATCCCACCATACCTTCTCCACTATGCAATCTGGTTTCCAAGGTGGTCATGGGTGCACCTCAGCCATGCTCAAGGTCCTAAAGAATATCATAACCGCCATCGATAAAGACAGTACTGTGCAGCCGTCTTCATCGATCTAGCCAAGGCTTTCGAGTCTGTCAATCACTGCATTCTTATCGGCATACTCAATAGCCTTGGTTTCTCAAATGACTGCCTCGCCTGGTTCACAAACTACTTCTCAGATAGAGTTCAGTGTGTCAAATCGGAGGGCCTGTTGTCCGGACCTCTGGCAGTCTCAATGGGGGTGCCACAGGGTTCAATTCTCGGGCTGACTCTCTTCTCTGTATACATCAATGATGTCACTCTTGCTGCTGGTGATTCTCTGATCCACCTCGACACCAGACGACACCATTCCATATACATCTGGCCCTTCTTTGGACACTGTGTTAACAAACATTCAAACGAGCTGCAATGCCATACAACACTCCTTCCGTGGCCTCCAACTGCTTTTAAATGCTAGTAAAACTAAATGCATGCTCTTCAACCGGTTGCTGCCCGCACGCGCCCGCTCTGGACGGTTCTGACTTAGACAACTAGAAATACCTAGGTGACTGGTTAGACTGTAAACTCTCCTTCCAGACTCACATTAAGCATCTCCAATCCAAAATTAAATCTAGAATCGGCTTCCTATTTTGCAACAAGGCCTCCTTTACTCATGCTGCCAAACATTTGCTAGGTAAAGCCTCACCTTATCTCAGCTCACGGGTCACCATAACAACACCCACCCGTAGCACGCGCTCCAGCAGGTATATTTCACCATTCATCTCCAAAGCCAACACTTCCTTTGGCCGCCTTTCCTTCCAGTTCTCTGCTGCCAATGATTGGAACGAATTGCAAAAATCACTGAAGCTGGAGTCATATATCTCCCTCTCTAACTTTAAGCATAAGCTGTCAGAGCAGCTTACCGATCACTGTACCTGTACACAGCCAATCTGTAAATAGCACACCCAGCTACCTCATCCCCATATTGTTATTTATCCTCTTGCTCTTTTGCACCCCAGTATCTCTACTTGCACATCATCATCTGCACATCTATCACTCCAGTGTTAATGCTAAATTGTAATTATTTCAGCTCTATGGGCTATTTATTGCCTTACCTCCCTACTCTTCTACATTTGCACACACTGTACATAGATTCTTCCATTGTGTTATTGACTGTACGTTTGATTATGTGTAACTCTGTGTTGTTGTTTTTGACGCACTGCTTTGCTTTATCTTGGCCAGGTCGCAGTTGTAAATGAGAACTTGTTCTCAACTGGCCTACCTGGTTAAATAAAGGTGAAATACATTCAATTTGTTTTAAATAGTGCAGTGGTTGCACAGCCTTACCTCTACAGGGAGCCAAGTTTTCATTTGTCTATCCTTCTCAATGGCAAGGCTGTGCTCACTGAGCCTGTACTTTGTCAAAGCTTTTCTAAGTGTTTGATCAGTAACTTGCCTGTACTGTGAAAGGTACTGGAGTCCTTAGTTAGTAGGCAGCTAAAGGCCTACTTCCAAGAAAACAACATATTAAATTGAATGCAATCAGGTTTTAGGTCTGGCCACAGCACTGTTTCAGCAACATTGAAGGTTTTAAATGACATCCACTGTGCTCTTGATAAGAAGTTACATTGTGTGTCTGTTTTTATTGATTTGTCGAAGGCTTTTGACACCTTGGACCATGCTGTGTTAGTGCAAAGTTTTAAATGTTGTGAAATTACTGGTCATGCTCTAGATTGGTTTATAAATTACCTATCAAATCGTACAGAATGTGTAATGGCGGATGGTTGTAATACTGAGTCCATAGAGGTGTGCTCAGGTGTTCCACAAGGTTCTATTTTGGGCCCACTGTTGTTCATTTTGTATATCAACAACATTGGGGATCTTATTGAAATAGCGGATGTTAATTTTTATGCAGATGATACTGTTCTTTATTAAAGTGGTAGTAGTTTATCTTTAGCTTTTGAAAATGCCCAAAGAGCATTTAGCATCATACAACAGAATCTGTATGATTTAAAGCTGATTCTAAATTCGGGTAAAACAAAATGCATGGTATATTCAAATGCCAGGCATGTTACAAATCATGTCATTGCTACATTGGCTGGACATACTATAGAGCAAGTTAAAGTGTACAAATATTTGGGTGTGTGGGTTGATGATAAGCTGAGCTTCACTGTGCATGTAGAGAACTTGATAAGGAAGCTCAAGCTGAAAAGAGGATTTTATTACCGGCATAAGGCTTGTTTTTCTTTTGAGGCCAGGAAGGAGCTGGTACGATCTAAATTACTGTCGGTTTTAGATTTTAGTGATGTTATATATATGCAGGCCTCAGTCACTACCCTGAGAGCACTTGATTCAGTATATCATGCAGCCCTCAGGTTCATTACAAATCAGAAACGTCTAACACATCATTGTGATCTCTACAGCGCTGTTGGCTGGTCGTCATTGACCTTGCTTAGGCTTAAACACTGGTATACACTGATTTATAAGGCCATATTGGGTCAAATGCAATTTTATCTCTGTTCTTTTTTAGTCAGGTCAGTAAATAAATATCAATTACGGTCCCATTCTGATTTGCTTCTAACAGTACCAAAAATTAGAACAGGTCATGGTAGAAATAGTTTTAGTTACTTAGCACCGTGGTCCTGGAATTCTCTCCTGAACATTTTAAAATGTGATGATCTAGTTTCGTTGGTGGAGTTTAAACACTTGATCAATGTATATATCATAGAAGAGTGTAATTGTTTTTAGGCCAGCTATTTTTTGTCAAGAAGTTTGTGTTTTTATTGTAATATGTAATTGTTGTACTGTATGTGTGTTTATAGTTTTGTTTAATGTTGTGTTAGTGTATGTAAGTTGTTTTGTCTGAATAATTGTTCCCCTGCTGCTATTGAACCAGGTCTCTCTTGGAAAAGAGATATTATCTCAATGAGAAAAAACCTGTATAAATAAAGGTAAAATAAAATATATTTTTAAAAGTAACCATGGTCAAAAAGTACTGTCGATTTAGTGCCAGATATCCCTGTATTTTGTTGTTGTGCTTTCCAATAGGTAATGTAGTTTTGTTTTGACTGTGATTTAATTTGGTTTATTCTGATTGATTGGAGGTTCTGGTCCTGAGGCTTCAGTGTGTTAGTAGAACATGTTTGTGAACTCTACGCTTTTCTTTGCTCAACTCTTGGCATTGAAGGGCTTGGTAATGATATGAGAGGGGATAAATTAATTTTAGATGTTTCCAAACTTAACTGCTCTTTTTTGAGTTTCTATTATTAGTGGATATTGGCCTAATTCTGCCCTGCATGCATTGTTTGTAGGTTTCCTTTGGACATGTGGGATAATCTTACAGTACTATGCATGCAGGGTTTCAATGGGGTGTTTGTCCCATTGGGTGAGATCTTGTTTTGCAAGTGGACCCCACAGCTCACTGCCATGAAGTGCAATTGGTTCAATGAGACATTAAATTCGTTTTAACCAGGTATTTGATTTTGAATATGTTTTTAATGGCTTAGAATATCCTGTGTGCTTTCTCTCTAAGTTCATTCCCTGCATCATTTAGGTGTCCAGCTGAGCTACATTGATTGAAAAACTAGATGACTACTTTTAAATTCAGAAAGGATGTTTGCGGAAAAACTAAATATTTGACACATCTCTGTTTTCTCAATGAAATTCAAATCAGCATTGAAGAAAGGCGCAAGTTTTTAAGTTTGTTCCACCTGAGCGAGTCTGACTACAAGTCAGAGACCACTATGATGACACACCAAATGGGTTTGTTGGATCGCGGGAAAAGAGCAAGAATAGGCTTTTGTAGGCTACAGTCCATTCTATGTCTTCCAATGGTGCGACTGCTGTCGGCATCCAAAGATTATCCAACTTGAATAAATGCTTGGAGGTAAGGACGACAGCAGAGGTGTAATCTATGGCGATACGAATATCACATATTATTGATATTTACATAGCGTATTGATGTGAATCCCACTACTGCTCTCTCATGCGCCTTACAGATTGTGGTTGTTGTGGATGGTTGTTTACAAATCTAAATGTGTATTTGAACACAATTGTAAATGTAAACAAACACTGTATAGCCTCAAAAGATTGCTAAAAACAATAATTTTGATATCATGGATGGTCAGTCTTTGAATCCATAGCTCTGCCTATTAGTCTGAGAGTGGTTACATTTCTCCAGGCACATCCCTCAGCATTTTACCAAAACAAAGGCGGGGCGACTGTCTTGTTATTGTTTCATCTGTGGATTTGCCCTTTAAACAGCTGCATATTATCATGATATCGAAGTGTCACCAACAAAAAGGTAAACAATAGGCCTATAGCAAATGCAGCAAATGGCATTCATTTTTCACCAGTAAATAGCACTTTTCAGTAGTGCTCAAAAGCATTCCATTCCATGAGCGCAGCATTTGTTTTTCAACTCGAGTATATGAGCCCAATCAGTCAACAAAATCATAAACAACAGAGTACGTCCGGCTAATAAGTCCTTCGTTTTTGGGTTAAGCTCAGGTAAAACAATTTGGCTCATCTATACTGCCATACTTCCATATATTCAAGTCCTATTCTTGAATATAACATTTATTGGAATGACTGGAATTCTGATAGACTTTGGTTTGTAATGTAAAGATATAACTTAATCGTATTATTATATGTAATAGAAGGCGATGGGTTAGAAGAAGCCTACATAACCAACCCGTAATGTAAAATTTAACATCAATATATGGCCAGCTATGTAAACTTTAACATTGATTTATCCTGAAATAGATGTCGTTCAATTGGTAACATACATTCTCTTCTTCTAATGTCTCTTAAAGGGAAAGTAATCTAAAAGTAATGGAATGTAATGAGATTACTGAGTTTGGGTAATCCAAAAGTTGTTACTAATTACAATTTTGGACAGATAACTAGTAACTAATGGATTACATTTAGAAAGTAATCTACCCAACCCTGGCTGTGAGGTGTTGCTTTATTTGTTTTTTGAAACCATGTTTGCTGTTCACTTGCGCTATATAAGATGGAAGGAAGTTCAATGCGCTCTGTATAATACTCTACGTTTCCTTGAATTTGTTCTGACCTGTGGCCTGGAAAAGACCCCTGGTGGCATTTCTGGTGGGTTAAGTGTGTCAGTGCTGTGTGTAAGTTGACTATGCAAGCCCTCCTGAGTGGTGCAGTGATCTAAGGCACTGCATTGCAGTGCTAGCTGTGCCACTAGAGATCCTGGTTCGAGTCCAGGCTAGAGGAGGGTTTGGCTGGCAGGAACGTTCTTGTCCCATCGCACACTAGAGACTCCTGTGGTGGGCTGGGCGCAATGCCTGCTGACACGGTCGCCAGGTGTTCAGTGTTTCCTCCGACACATTGGTGTGGCTGCCTTTTGGGTTAAGCGGGCATTGTGTCAAGAAGCACTTAGACTGGGTTGTGTTTTGGAGGACGCACGGCTCTCGACCTTCGCCTCTCCCGAGTCCATAAGGGAGTTGTAGCGATGGGAAAGGACTGCAACTACCGATTGGATACCATGAAAAAGTGGTTAAAAATGTTTAAGTTGACTATGCAAACAATTTGGAAGTTCCAACACGTTCATGTCTTATAAAAACAAGAAGTGACGGAGTCTGTCTTTCCTCAACTGTTAGCCAAGAGAGACTGGCATGCATAGTATTAATATTAGCCTTCTGATTACAATGAAGAGCAAGACGTACGGCTCTGTTCTGGGCCAGCTGTAGCTTAACTAGGTCTTTCTTTGCAGCTCTTGACCATATGACTGGACAATAATCAAGAAGTTAAAACTAGAGGCTGCAGGACTTGCTTTGTGGAGTGTGGGGGTCAAAAAAGCAGAGTCTCTCTTTATTACTCTCTCCCATCTTTACAGCCATTGAATCTATATTTTTTGACCATGACTGTTTACAATCTAAGGTAACACAAAGTGTAGTCAACTTGTTCAACATTTAACCTCTGAATTTTGGAGATTTTTCTAAAATAGTGGCCAATTCTTTTATGTAAATATTGAAGATTGCAACCCTGGTGAAGGCCTCGCCACCTGGTTAAATAATTGTTATTTTCTTGCCAATTTTGATGTTGCACATGTTGCCAGAATACTGTAAATTGATTTAATTATGTCATTACTTTTACCCCCTCCATGACTTTCAATAACTTTGTAGAATTGTCCTGTATGCCAAATAGTATCAAATGCTTTTTGGAAGTTAATAAAGCAGTGCAAATTGACATTATTTTGGTGGACGTGTTTATCTATCAGAGTGTGTAGGGTGTAAATATGATCGGTCGGCGATGTTTTGGTATAAATCCAATTTGTCTTTAACTCATTACATTGTGCTTATTATGGAAATGTAGAACTCTTACATTTATAATACTACAGAAAAATTTCCCCAGGTTACTGTTCACGAGCTCCTGGCCAGTAATTGGGGAGTCAATGGACTTTGATTGTCCTTTATAGCTTTTTCTAATCCATTAAACTTCTCAACTTTGACATTGGTCTACATTTGCATCAATTTGAACGGTTTTGTAGAACGTTTAAAAATGTGTTGTCTACATCACCATTTTGTATTGCTAATTCCTTTTGTTTCAATTTTCTTCCAAGAGGTTTTTCCAATTTTGTCAGTTGTTTGTGTTTATGGACTTCAATTACTGTCATTTTATTTCTGTTGTACATGTGCTTTTTTGGTACTGAGTGTACATTTATTGAGCCACACAGTGTCCCGTGTGGCTCAGTTGGTAGAGCATGGCGCTTGCAACGCCAGGGTTGTGGGTTCAATTCCCACGGGGGGACCAGGATGAATATGTATGAACTTTCCAATTTGTAAGTCGCTCTGGATAAGAGCATCTGCTAAATGACTTAAATGTAAATGTAAAGTCTCACAGTAATGAAGGTGTAATTCACCATTATTTGGGTCTTTGTGCATTCTCTCTCTCTCTTTCTCACTCTGTGTCCCTACACTCTTAAAAAAGGGTTGTATGCGGAGGGATAGGGTTATACAAAGAATTGTTTTAATCTGAAGAACCCTTTTTGGAAGACAAGGGTTCTTTGTAAGGCAAAGAGTTCTATCGAGAACCTTTTTCATCCAAATAACAATTTTATAAAATAAAGGGTTATTTGATGATTGTTTGGATGGCAAGAAGGATTCTTTGGATGACAAGAAGGGTTCTGCATAGAACATTTCTGAATGTATTTTAATTGTATTATTGTTCTTTTTTTTTTACTGTAAATAGTGCCTGAGCATTAGTGTTTACCTCAGTGTTTAAACTTTAACCTCAGGAGTTTGAATAATCTGATACATTTAAAGGTGTGAGAACGTTTTAAACTAAATGGGAATATTAGTGCATGTATCTGGTATTCCCTTAATCAGTTTACATACAGTGCTGACATTTGCCATGATTTTTCAGTGTAACATTTCTTATGTTGAATCAGGAGTTAAACGAACCCTCAAAAGAGTAAAATTACAACAGTTAATAACTTGCCTAGCTTAAATAAAGGTTAAATGAAAAATGAAAAAATAACTAATGTTTGTGATTGAAGAGTAAAAATGACACTTTTTACTCTGATTGTGTAATTTTTTCAGAATTAGTTGTGTTTTGATTGGTTGATTAACTTCTTGCAACTATAGGGGGTGCTGTTCCGCATTAGCATATTTGGGTCTCCAAATTAAACTGCCTCGTGCTAAATTCTTGATCGTACAATATGCATATTATTGTTATTATTGGATAGAAAACAGTCTATAGTTTCTATAGGAGTTGAAATTTTGTCTCTGAGTGGTACAGAACAATTTTTACAGCACTTTTCATGACAGGGTTCAGATTTCAGAAATTTTTACCTCTGATCTGGGGTCTGTTTATAAGGCCACAGTGAATGCTATGAAGAAACCGACACTGCCTACGTCTTCCTCTGGGTGTCTGTACGTCATCACGTTTTCAATGAAATCGATGGGACGTTCACAGCCATTATAAATGACCAAAATGTACAGAGACCGCCCTTTCTCAACGTGCGCCTCAAGCGTGAAGGCCATCGGACCTGTCTCGTTCCAAATCGTTTTCTAACCAGCTATATTTCTCCGGTCATGTTTTCAGTCGTTATAGTTGTTAAAAACATCATAATGTGGTTAATTTTAACCGTTTTATAGCAATTTATATCCGTTTAGTGCGATTCTGAGGAATTTATTTGTCGTGCACTTTCTAGCTTTGGGAACGTTTCGCGGTCTCGGTCGTTGTTAGTGGACATTTCGAAGGACAGAGGACATCTATCGACCAAAAGACGTTTATAACATAGAAAGGATACATTGCCCAAGAATATGATGGAAGATCAGCTCAAAGTAAGCAATATTTAATATGATAAACCGTGTTTCTGTCGATATATTTTAAACGCATACATCGCCATTTTGTTTGGTATAGCTTCACTTGGCCAACCCTGTATTGAAAAGTAAGGATAATTTTAAAAATGTAAATCAGCGGTTGCATTAAGAACTAATTTGTCTTTCGATTCCTGTCAACCCTGTATTTTTTAGTCAAGTATATGATTAGCTTTTAATTAAACTAGATCACTCTGATAGATGACGTCAGACATATTGAGGCTTGATTTCCTAGTATTTTCATTGTGTAACCACGGTTTTGTATGGCTAAATATGCACCTTTTCGAACAAACTGTATATGTATGTTGTAAAATGATGTTACAGGAGTGTCATCGGAAGAATTCTGAGAAGGTTAGTGAAAAAATTAATATCTTTTGGCGGTGATTACGTTATAGCGCTCTTTGGCTGGAATCGATGCTCTGGTAACGTTTTCACATGTAGTATGCTAACTTATCGATTTATTGTGTTTTCGCTGTAAAACGCTTAGAAAATCTGAAATATTGTCTGGAATCACAAGATCTGGGTCTTTCCATTGCTATGCTTTGTCTATTCTTATGAAATGTTTTATGATGAGTAAATTGGTCATACACGTTGCTCTATCTAGTAATTCTAGTCGATTTGCGATGGTCGGTGCAATTGTAAACTGTGATTTCTACCTGAAATATGCACTTTTTTCTAACAAAAACTATCCTATACCATGAATATGTTATCAGACTGTCATCTGAAGAGGTTTTTTCTTGGTTAGTGGATATCAATATCTTAGTTGAGCCGAATTGGTGATAGCACCTGAAGGAGTAAGAAACTGATGGAGTTAGAATAGTGGTGTATTTTGCTAACGTGTTTAGCTAATAGATTTACATATTTTGTCTTCCCTGTAAAACATTTTAAAAATCTGAAATGGTGGCTTTATTCACAAGATCTGTATCTTTCATCTGGTGTCTTGGACTTGTGATTTAATGATATTTAGATGCTACTATCTACTTCTGAAGCTATGCTATCTATGCTAATCAGTGTGTGGGGGGTGGGGGGTGATCCCGGATACGGGGTTGAGGTTCGGTAAAGGTTAATCTTATGTTACATAAAGATAAATAACACATTTTTCTACACTAATCCAATCTGTTAATAGTTGGACTTATTGCACCCATTACTGAGATCGTTGCTCCAGTTCAGATGATTTAGGTCGTCCCATTAGTGAATGTGGCAGTCATTCTGAATGCAGGTTCCAGGTGATTAAAAGTTCTAATTGTTGGATATCCTCACTCTGGCTGGATTCCAATAGGAAGTACACATCACTTTGCAGCCAGCATAATGTGATTTGCAGGCCTGATGTGCCCTGTAAACATGGGGCTTCCTAACATCACTGTGTTAGGGTATAACTAGGCCATCAAAGAAAGGCCTTATGTTGTAAAGAGTTACATTTTAAAGGCTTATAAGGCTGATGGAACCATTCATAGAGGGATCTAGGAAGAAGCCTTCAAATATAAATGGGTTATCGGTACAACCCTTCATAGTTGGTTCCAGGAAGAACCTTTAGGAAGAAAAGGTTATTTGTAGATTTCTTCGTAGAGGATTATAGAAAGAACCTTTAGAGGATAAAAGGGTTATTGGTAGAACCGTTCATACAGGGTTCTCGGCATAACCCTTCATGGGTTCTAGGTAGAACCATTTCCAGGGGATTCAATGAAGAACTCTACATAGAAGGGTTATAGGTAAAACCCTCTGTAAAGGGTTCTACCTAGCACCAAAAAGGGTTCCCCTATGGGGACAAACCGAAGAACCCTGTATGGTTGCACTTAGCACCTATTTTTCTAAGAGTGTACATATCTCTCTCTCTCTTTGTCCCTACATTTACTGTATCTCACCTTATCTCTCTCTCTCCCTCCCTCTCTCCCACTCTCTCAAGGTGACTCTCAAGGGGAAATTAAACATTGAGAGATTTTCAATTCACAGCAGCTAAAAACAGCCGAGCTTCCGTGGCTTCCCACAGAGGGCATGTGACATTCCCCATATCACCTTGTTCCCTTTCAACAAGCTTACTGCCTGCCATTTCTCTCTCTATCTCTCTCTCTCTGGGTTAGAAAGATAGAGGGGAATAGAGAGATGAGGAGGGGGTAGAAAGAGAGAGGTGAGGTGGTGATAGAGCGGGGGAAAGAGAGGAAGAAAGAGGGGGAATATAGAGGGAGAGAGATAGCGAAAGATGCAGTACAAAATCTGAGAATGATTTTCTACAAATGGTGGGATCGTGAGAAGGGTAGAGTGAAAGAAAACCACTACATCCATCAATCACAAGCCTGGCTACATGCTACATACATTTTAGAGGAAGATAATAGTATACATATTAAAGGAACCTTCACAGTATACATACATACGATAGTCAAGTCAAGAAGAACAACTAATACATCCAACTTAAAGTAGCTTACGGTCTCAGACAGGGACAATACTACATACATTGTCTATTATGGGCGGCAGGTGGCCTAGCGGTTAAGAGTGTTGGGACAGTAATTGAAAGGTTGCTGGTTTGAATCCCATAGCCAACTTTTTTATAAGTGAATTTATCCGCAACACAATTTATGTTGTAACTTTTCTTTAACAATTTCCATGAAGAGAGAGCGAGTGCTTCGATAAACTGTGAAGATCGTGATAGAAAACCCTGAGCTGGCCTCTCTGGGTCTTCGGTCCCACTGAAGATAAACCAAAACTGCGTCCCATATAGCGCCCTATTCCCCTTATAGTGCACTACTTGATTTCAAGCCAGGTGACAGGTAAATCATCGTTTTTCTGTTGATTAATAGTGTGATAGCTCTCTTTGCTATGGCTTAGTAGTCTCGTCAGATTCCCTGGTGGCGAGGTGTGAAAACCCCATGTCTCTGCAGATAAGAAAGTGTTTAACCTTCTGCCAATCACAGTGATGCCCTTATTTGGTATTCCTTTCATCTGTAATTAATAATCAGTGGCAAGTGCAGGAGAGACGTTTTAATACCTGAAGACAAATTAAAAGCTACTTGAGTGTTGATGTTACATTGCTTATCTAATCTTGTTCTGAGTGGGAGGGGAATGTCGTCTTTGATTTTGAACACAGTTTTCTCATATCTTATGAGACACACGTAAGGAAGCACGCCAACACACACCCATGCCCACACACATAATGTCAGGCACTCCGTAGTCATTGGCCGAGAGGTGCGTTGCCACAACAATATGTAAATGTCAGGTGACAGTCATTATTTAAGATATTTGATTGATTGCATTTGAGTAGTGACATTAACAATGGTGTGTAATAATGTGTAACATAAGGCTTAAATCTCTTGTTTGAGTCCCAAATGGCACCTTATGCCCTGCATACTTTTGACCAGAGCTCTATGGGCCTTGGTCAAAAGTAGGGCAATACATAGGGAATAGGTTGTTATAGGGTTTAAATTAGTGTTGCAGGGTACATTTGTTTTACAAGGTTAAGATATAGACAACAGCTAGAGCAATACTTGGACACACTATTACTGTCATTATTCAAATGTATTCAATAGCGCTTGATCAAGCAATCAAACATTTGAACTAATGATTGTCACCTGATTCTGTCATTTACATATTGTTGTGTCAACGCACCTCTCAGCCAATTACTACGGAGTTCCTAACAGTGTGGGTGTGTGTTTGTGCGCCCTTACATGTGTGTGTAATACTGTATATGCAGCAGTATATTAAGCTTAGACACACACTCACACACACACACACTAAAATACATGTTTGAGGCTTTTAGCTGTGGTAATTGTCACGTCTGCTCCCGCTCTTCCCCTCCCCCTGGCGCTTGAGGGCGCCAGAATGCCTTGCATCACTCACTCCTGCCATCCATCACGTACACCTGCCTTTCCTCGTCACGCGCATCAGCGTTATTGGACTCACCTGGACTCTCTTATCACCTGTTCATTTCCTCCCCTATATGTGTCAGTTCCCCAGCTCTGTTCCCTGCTTCTGCATTGATTGTTTTTCTGTTTGCTAAGCTGTTTATGTCTCGTTCCATGTCCGTTATTTATTAAATGTTACTCCCCGTACCTGCTTCGTCTCTCCAGCGTCATCCTTGTGATAGATCGTGACAGAATGCAGAAGCCATCACACGAAGCATCGGGGAGTACTGGCGTTCTGGTTGGTATAGTGGCATCGGCTCTGGGTCAACACCGATGGAACCGGGGGTGCCTAGCCTGCTCGTCGGGCTTCCACGCCCTAGCAGGCTCGAGAGGTTTCCTTGCCCCGGTTGGTTCGGAGGGCGCCCATCCCACGTCGGGCCTCAGCTGGATCGTCAGTTCTTGTCTGCCCAGCCTGTCCAGGAGTTTTTTGTTTGTTTGTTTTTTGTTTTGTCGGTGACGTCGGGGGTGGATTCTGCCGCCGATGGAACCGGGGGTGCCTAAGCCAGCCCGTCGAGCTTTCATGCCCTGGCTGGCTCGAGAGGTTTCATTGCCTCGGTTGGCTCGGTGGCTTCCCATCCCACGTCACAATCCACCGGATCATCGGGTTTCCTCAGCGGGATCGACAGGCGTCTGGACTCAGCCGGATCGTCAGGCTCCCATGCCTCAGCCGGCTCGCCAGGCTCTCACGCTCCAGCCGGTTCGTCGGGCTTCCACGCCTCAACCGGCTTGCCCAGCGCCCATGTCTCGGCCGGTTTGCCCAGGTGGGACGCCGGGTGGCGCCCCTAGTGGGGGGGTACTGTCACGTCTGCTCCCGCTCTTTCCCTCCCCCTGGCGCTTGAGGGCGCCAGAATGCCTTGCATCACTCACTCCTGCCATCCATCACGTACACCTGCCTTTCCTTGTCACGCGCATCAGCGTTATTGGACTCACCTGGACTCTATTATCACCTGTTCATTTCCTCCCCTATATGTGTCAGTTCCCCAGCTCTGTTCCCTGCTTCTGCATTGATTGTTTTTCTGTTTGCTAAGCTGTTTATGTCTCGTTCCATGTCCGTGATTTATTAAATGTTACTCCCCGTACCTGCTTCGTCTCTCCAGCGTCATCCTTGTGATAGATCGTGACAGTAATGTAACAGATGTAACCGATGATTGCATTTCATTACATCAAACAGCAGTATCAAACCTATTCCTTCAACCTGCATGACCGATTAGCATTTCATGTGGAATAGAAAATCACTTTCCCTTGTTCCCTGCCGCCCTCCCTTCCTTCTCTCTCCTTTTCAGGATTACAGCACAGAGAGAGGTTTGCACTGACCAATAGAACACAGAGGTTTTTGTTCTTGATTTCCCTAAATGATGAATGATAACAGTGCTTCTCTCACAGGTTTGATCGTGTAAACTTTTCTGCTCCGTTCTCGACAGCACACATCACACTCAATTGAGACACGCCCAGAGTTAAACTGCAGTACAGCGCCCCTGGATGGAGAACATGTTGAGGACTTAAGGGCCTTGCTCAAGGGCCCGACTGTGGGGGAATGTCATTAGGATGTGAACCCAGCAGCCTTCCAGTTGCCCGATTTATTCCCCCCTATTTCCAGCGCCCGGACCATGATTCAAACCGGCCACAGGTCCAACTCCATAGCCACTGGGCTTCCTATGGGGTTGTGGGTATGGGACTGTGGGTTTGGAGCTGGCGGTACGGGCCTGGGGGTATTGGTCTGGGACTAGGGCTGGAGGTTGGGGTACGGGCTTTGGGCCATGGAGTCTGCTCTGTATAACTGAACTATTTTCTCTGACACACAGACACATAATGCACACACTCTCAAACAACTCTCAGGTGCAGCTCTCACAGGCGGTGAGCTTTCAAGGATCTGCACTGAGATAAGCACACACTCACAAGTGGATACACACACACACACACACAATTGTGCACACACACCAGGCTTCAGTTCTGAACGCAGCCATCGGGAAATAGAGAATACTACACTGCTCAAAAAAATAAAGGGAACACTTAAACAACACAATGTAACTCCAAGTCAATCACACTGTGAAATCAAACTGTCCACTTAGGAAGCAACACTGATTGACAATACATTTCACATGCTGTTGTGCAAATGGAATAGACAACAGGTGGAAATTATTGGCAATTAGCAAGACACCCCCAATAAAGGTGTGGTTCTGCAGGTGGTGACCACAGACCACTTCTCAGTTCCTATGCTTCCTGGCTGATGTTTTGGTCACTTTTGAATGCTGGCGGTGCATTCACTCTAGTGGTAGCATGAGACGGAGTCTACAACCCACACAAGTGGCTCAGGTAGTGCAGCTCATCCAGGATGGCACATCAATGCGAGCTGTGGCAAGAAGGTTTGCTGTGTCTGTCAGCGTAGTGTCCAGAGCATGGAGGCGCTACCAGGAGACAGGCCAGTACGTCAGGAGACGTGGAGGAGGCCGTAGGAGGGCAACAACCCAGCAGCAGGACCGCTACCTCCGCCTTTGTGCAAGGAGGAGCAGGCGGAGCACTGCCAGAGCCCTGCAAAATGATCTCCAGCAGAACACAAATGTGCATGTGTCTGTTCAAACGGTCAGAAACAGACTCCATGAGGGTGGTATGAGGGCCCGACGTCCACAGGTGGGGGTTGTGCTTACAGCCCAACACCGTGCAGGACGTTTGGCATTTGCCAGAGAACACCTAGATTGGCAAATTCGCCACTGGCGCCCTGTGCTCTTCACAGATGAAAGCAGGTTCACACTGAGCACGTGACAGAGTCTGGAGACGCCGTGGAGAACGTTCTGCTGCCTGCAACATCCTCCAGCATGACCGGTTTGGCGGTGAGTCAGTCATGGTGTGGGGTGGCATTTCTTTGGGGGGCCGCACAGCCCTCCATGTGCTCGCCAGAGGTACCCTGACTGCCATTAGGTACCGAGATGAGATCCTCAGACCCCTTGTGAGACCATATGCTGGTGCGGTTGGCCCTGGGTTCCTCCTAATGCAAGACAATGCTAGACCTCATGTGGCTGGAGTGTGTCAGCAGTTCCTGCAAGAGGAAGGCATTGATGCTATGGACTGGCCCGCCCGTTCCCCAGACCTGAATCCAATTGAGCACATCTGGGACATCATGTCTCGCTCCATCCACTAACGCCACGTTGCACCACAGACTGTCCAGGAGTTGGCGGATGCTTTAGTCCAGGTCTGGGAGGAGATCCCTCAGGAGACCATCCGCCACCTCATCAGGAGCATGCCCAGGCGTTGTAGGGAGGTCATACAGGCATGTGGAGGCCACACACACTACTGAGCCTCATTTTGACTTGTTTTATGGACATTACATCAAAGTTGGATCAGCCTGTAGTGTGGTTTTCCACTTTAATTTTGAGTGTGACTCCAAATCCAGACCTCCATGGGTTGATAATTTTTGTGTGATTTTGTTGTCAGCACATTCAACTATGTAAAGAAAAAAGTATTTAATAAGAATATTTAATTCATTCAGATCTAGGATGTGTTATTTTAGTGTTCCCTTTATTTTTTTGAGCAGTGTATTTTCATAAGTATGTGGTCGAATTTTCAAAACTGTTAGTACAAAACTCCAAACTAGTAAGACTTGTAAAGCAGCAAGTCTCCTATTAAGAATGTTTTATTGTGTATTATCTTTTCTTGAAGACATCTTTCATCACATTGATCCAAAATATAAGTTTACTGTGAAATATCATGAGAAAATGTATTTAATCACCAAAACAAACCATGATAATATCTTCTCAATTTAGTTATTTTAAAACCAGTTAATCCAATAGCAAAAAATACAAGATACATGTTCCAAAATTGCCCTTTGAATGTAATATTCTACAGCATTGTAAATTAGAGCACATTACACTGCTTTTACATGAGGCAATACACTACCCACTAAAATTTACTAAACATCAAATGTGCATAATTTCTATCCCATATGTGATCAAAGGTGTGATCGTTGAAGACATCTTGCACAATCTTTGATGCAAAGACTACATGTATTGTTCAGATATAATTACAACATAGGTGTACTGTAATCAAATGAAACAAATTAAATAAATGAAAGAATGATATTTAGCAGGCACTAGTTTCCAATAAACCTTTCTTGAGCATTTGGCTATAGGTTCTCATCGACATCGCAGTAAATGTCCTCATTGTTCATGCATCTGGGGAAAAACCTTTGGCATGGCGAATCCAAGCCTGAAGGAGGGTGGTACACTCATGGGGACGGCAATCATAAATCACCCACACATGCACACTCACACACATACTCTTTAAGATCACTTATGATCTAAAAGAGTCTGAAGTATTGACACGGTGTGCACCATGATTTAACACCACCATACTTTATTGTAATGCCACATATTTTCTTGGTTCATGTGGAGCATTAAATTACACCTACACCAGTCAGAATGAAAGGTCATTGGCATGTTTAATTGTCAACAGTAAAATATGACGTGAATGTATGGCAGTGCTTGGGGAACGTCCCATCATAAAGCACTCTGTTCTTTCAGGCTTTCGGCAGAACTGTTGGGATAAGACTGGGCATGGGCACAGACATCTCAAATCAATCCCCGGTCAGAAGAACTGACAATAGGAATCGGTGGTGGGATAAAACAGTTCAGAGGGGAAAAAAGAAAGTCAACGTTTTTTCCCCCCCACATTCTGTCAATTATATGGAATGGTGGGTAATACTTTTTGCCAATTCATCCATCTTCCTCACGCTGTATGCTAATTCCTTATTTTCCTCCAAAATGCCCCCTTTGTCTTCATTTCTGTATCTTTCTGTGATGGAGTAATTTGGTGCAATAAGATTGTGTCTCAGCTGAGTGGTTATTGCATCACCGTTCTGCTAAGTGTGTGTGTACTTAAGTGTGTCTGTGCGTGTGTGTGTGCCTGCATATGTGTGTATGTACGTGGGCCTGCCTGTGTGTGTGTGCGTGTGCCTGAGTATGTGTATACGTATGTGTGCCTATGTTCGTCTGTGCGTGCGCACGGGCGTGTGTGTGTCTGTCTTCGTTCGGGCCAAGCCAAGGGCAGTGGCTGGCTAAGTGAAAATGACTGATGTCCCTAATTGCTCTCTCATTACCCACCCTGTGGAACAAGATAATTATTCCCTCATTGTTTGAGTAGTTAACAGTTTGGAGAAGAGGCCAGTGAAAAAGCCAAGTGCTGCCTCCCAAATGGCACCCTATTCCCTATATAGTGCTCTACTTTTGATGAAAAGTAGTGCAATACATAAGGAATAGGTTGCCATTTGGGACAAGTTGTCCTTGGATGCCTTGCCGTGTGGTCTATGTTCAGCTATGTACCACTTTAGCTATAGAGCATTACAATATCTGAGGAAAGGACAGAGCAATAGGATTCAGGGTGACAAGAGGTCAGGACACAGGGGGACAAGCCATCAGCAATGTAGGACTATTTAGGATAGAGTGACAGGATGCTGAGGTAGGGGACACAGATGCACAAGACATCAGACAGCACAGGACTATTTAGGACAGAGTGACAGGACACAGAGGTAGGGGACCAGGTGTGTAGTGCTGGGGGAGTCAACTTGAGAATATACAACACTGGTAAAATGATTTCTGGAAAAATGTATTATATTTAAATACCACAAAAATTAAATGGAAAATGATATAATGACAAACCAAATAAATATGGTTAGCAGCCTAGAGGTAAGTAAATGGTGGTTTCTTCCCAGTCTTCTCTCTGGTGGTGGCAAGGATGATGAAGAACTGTAGGCTACGTGTACAATGCGGAAGCCCATCAGAGGCTTGGCCAATATGGCTAATGTGTCATCATTTGCCTGCATGTTTAGCAGAGGCAAAACATTTTGACAGCTGGCTAGCTGTCATAGACATGATGGCGACAAAACAAATAAGCATAAGTGCATTCTATTTTTGTTGTTGCAAAAGCTGAAGCAACTACCACCACCAATAGGCCTAACAAAAACAAACAACAGCCAGCAAGTTGACATAGGTGAAGATCCTGATCCTGATCCAGCTCCTTCCTCATCTGACCTGGCTATTAGCATGGCCCACCAGCTCTCACAGGCTGACTTCAGAATTAGACGTTCATCCATGTTTCTCAAACGTCAAATTTAGAAGTTTAGGCATTTACGCAACATTTTAAAGGTCAGGGTTAAATTAAATTAAGGCATTAACTCCGAATCCTTAAGGGTTAAGGTTTGGGATAGGCTTAAAACAAAAATATCAATAACAACTTTCTATCGCTGGATTCAAACGTGTAACCTTTGGAATCAGAGGTTGAGGCCAGTGACTCTTACCCCTAGTGGCCGCTTTCCACGTCGTCATCTCCCGACATCCTCAGACATGGATGAACTGAGCATGGCAGCCCCCACCACGACCTTGACATTAATGGCTCCCCCCAGTCTCCGCGTCCAGGCCCGATCTCCGAAACACTGACAGCTCCTGATCGCACCACCTCAGCTAATGTACCTACAGTATGCCAACACCTCGGCTATCGATCCCCACACATCCTCAGCTACCAATCCCACCACTACCTCAGCTACCCCGGTTCCCTGAGACGACAGGGGAGCTCCTCTCTGTGCAGATGGTACCCCCACCACAGCGCCAATAGGCCTACTACCATGCAATGATATCAGTGGTGGTCAGTGTAAGGTAGAGTGGCTTGCGAAAGTATTTACAACTCTTGGCATTTTTCATATTTTGTTGCCTTACAACCTGGAATTAAAATATATTTTTTGGGGGGGTTGTATCATTACCACTTTGAAGATGCAAAATATTTTTTCTTGTGAAACCCCAAAAAAAGACAAAAAAACAAAAAACTTGAGGGTGCATAACTATTCACCCCCGCCCACCCCCAAAGTCAATACTTTGTAGAGGCACCTTTTGCAGCAATTATACTGCACGTCTCATGGGGTATGTCTCCATAAGCTTGGCACGTCTAGCCACTGGGATTTTTGCCCATTCTTCAAGGCAAAACTGCTCCAGCTCCTTCAAGTTGGATAGGTTCCGCTGGTGTACAGCAATCTTTAAATCATACCACAGATTCTCAATTGGATTGAGGTCTGGGCTTTGACTAGGCCATTCCAAGACATTTAAATGTTTCCTCATAAACCACTCGAGGGTTGCTTTAGCAGTATGCTTAGGGTCTGTCCTGCTGGAAGGTGAACCTCTGTCCCAGTCCCAAATCTCTGGAAGACTGAAACAGGTTTCCCTCAAGATGTTCCCAGGATTTAGCACCATCCATCATTCCTTCAATTCTGACCAGTTTCCCAGTCCATGCCGATGAAAAACATCCCCACAGCATGATGCTGCCACCACCATGTTACACTGTGGGGATGGTGTCCTCGGGGTGATGAGAGGTGTTGGGTTTGCGTCAGACATAGCATTTTCCTTAATGGCCAAAAAGCTACATTTTAGTCTCATCTGACCAGAGTACCTTCTTCCATATGTTAGGGGAGTCTCCCACATGCCTTTTGGCGAACACCAAATGTGTTTGTTTATTCTTTTCTTTAAGCAAATGCTTTTTTTCTGGCCACTCTTCTGAAACGCCCAGCTCTGTGTAGTGTACGGCTTAAAGTTGTCCTATGGACAGATACTCCAATCTCCATTGTGGAGCTTTGCTGCTCCTTCAGGGTTATCTTTGGTCTCTTTGTTGCCTCTCTGATTAATGCCATCCTTGCCTGGTCTGTGAGTTTTGGTGGGCGACTCTCTTGGCAGGTTTGTTGTGGTGCCATATTCTTTCCATTATTAATAATGGATTTAATGGTGCTCTGTGGGATGTTCAAAGTTTCTGACATTTTTTGTATAACTCAACCCTGATATGTACTTCTCCACAACTTTTTCCCTGACCTGTTTGGAGAGCTCCTTGGTCTTTATGGTGCCCCTTGGTTAGTGGTGTTGCAGACTCTGGGGCCTTTCAGAACAGGTGTATATACACTGAGATCATGTGACACTTAGATTGCATACAGGTGGACTTTATTTAACTAATTACGTGACTTCTGAATGTAATTGGTTGCACCAGATCTCATTTAGGGGCTTCATAGCAAAGGGGGTGAATACATATGCACGCACCACTTTCCGCTTAAAATTTTTTGGGATTTGGACTATTTTGTGTCTGTCCATTACATGAAATCCAAATAAAAATCCATTACAATTACAGGTGTTAATGCAACAAAATAGGAAAAACACCAAGGGGGATGAATACTTTTGCAAGAACACTGTAAGGGAAGATTATAATTTTTTAAATGAGCAATAACTTATTTCTACAGCATATTGGATGTCTGTCATTCATATTCCGTTCACCCAACTTAATATAGCATCGACAGGTTAGGCTACTACATGATACTCAGATTTTCCATGTACCCATCATGAGGTTGCTACAACCTAGCCTATGAATAAAAGTTTACAACGTAGGTGCACAGGTCGAGATAATTTTTTAAAATCAAGCTGACAGACAGTGACACATTCAATATTGACTTGCGCACTCCTGCCTGCACCTAGGTGTTATCATTAGTTTGTCATTATACCCTGATGAAGACAGCTTGTCTGTCGAAACGTTGGACATAAATATTTTTGCTTCTGAGCTCCTAGAATGACGATAAATATCGTTTTACAATAGAAAAAAGTATATCGTTTCATTTTATGCTCTATTGTTTATTTTGTTGTGTCGCAAATCACACTCTTTACGGTAATATTTTTTGTAAATTGGACGGCGCTTTGCGTTCTTCCACACGGCACTTTGCGTCACAAACAAACATGGAGGAGAGTGAACGTGACACAGAGCTCGTACCTAAACGAGGGGCTACTTCGGTCGCATGGACGTGGTTTGGGTATGAAAAGTCTGACGCGGACCAGAAAACCGTCCTCTGCAAAACATGCCGCAGGCCGGTCCCGACAACAGGCTCAAACACCACTAACCTCTTTTACCACCTACGCAAGAATCATTTGAAACAGTACGGAGAGAGTCTATGGATGAGAATCAAAAAAGTACAGGCGAGTGATCAAAACAAACCCTCAACTCAGACGTTGCAAGAGGCTTTTGCCAGCGGCACACCATATGGCAAAGAATCACGAAGATGGAAGGAGATAACAGCTGACATTACAACTTACACCTGCAAAGACAATTCCTCAATTTACACGGTCGAGAAACGGGGGTTTCGTGAGTTGGTTCTAACACTCGACCCAAGGTACCAAATGCAAATTGATATGTGACATGTATTAATGCCAAAATAACATGCAAAACCCATATATATATATTTTAGGCCTATATTTATTTTGTTTGCAACTATAGTTGAAGTGTTTTCTATTTTCCTTTTTAGATCTTATACATACATATTTTGTTACATGCTTAATTGAACATTTGCACAAAAGGTTTATTTGTTGAGTATAATTCAAAATGTAATAAGAAATAGGCCTTTACATGTGGTCATTTTATATAAAATATTTATTCATTGAATTTACAGAAAATGTGCTATATCGTGATATGTATCGTTATCGGGATATGAAATGACCTATATCGGGATATGAGATTTTAGCCATATCGCCCAGCCCTAGCCCCAAAAAATGATGCAAGACAAACATGACTGCTAACTGCTACACACAGCCTTCATCGTTGTCATAGTCAACATAGCTGCTATAATAAATGCATTAGTAAACCCGCTACAATCATGCAGTACAGTGTAGTCAGCAGCAATTAGTTTAGCAGTTACACCAGTGGCAATAAACTAATAGCACCAAAAGTTTACCTTGACTTGGAACAGTTTCAGTGTTGGATAGCCATAGCCAGCTAGCTACAACAGTCCCTCTCTGTTTGAGTAGACAAAACCATCTAGCTGCATTTGACACTAGCTAAGTAATTGAAAGTGAAAAAAATATAGACTACGAAATATAGCTACATCTCTCTCTCTCTCGCTTCTCCTTAATTGTGGAATAAATTAATTTGTTCAAAACTGTTGTCTTTGTCTCCGAGTCAACTACCACATTGTATGTACTGAAGTGTTAGTTAGCTGCAGATTATGCTTTCATTACTAGATTCCTTCTCTGATCCTTTGATTGGGTAGACAATATGTCAGTTCATGCTGCAAGAGCTCTGATAGGTTGGAGGACAGAAGCTAGCTGTCCTTCGGCTACGCAATGGCGCTACCCTACAGAATGCTGCAGAGGCTACTGTAGACCTTCATTGAAAAACAGTGTTTTAATCAATTATTTGGTAACGTGAGTATAGTTAGTACTGGCTGATGTTTGGACAAACAGTATGTGAAGGAACAAACAGGAGGCATACCCATGGATATATTGTAAAGAAGGTAAGCTGGACTACAAAACATGTGCTGTCACACATCTGTCAGTCTACAAGTCTTAAGTGTTGACACGTTCAAAAGAATGGTGTTGGTCAAAGTAGGTCCTGTTCTGCCTGCGGCTATGGCAAGTCTGTTTCAAGGGCAGCTTTTTTCCATCTACGTAACATTGCAAAAATCAGAAACTTTCTGTCCAAAAAATGACGCAGAAAAATTTATCCATGCTTTTGTCACTTCTAGGTTAGACTACCGCAATACTCTACTTTCCGGCTATCTGGATAAAGCACCAAATAAACTTCAGTTAGTGCTAAACACAGCTGCTAGAATCTTGACTAGAACCAACAAATTTGATCATATTACTTCAGTGCTAGCCTCTCCACTGGCTTCATGTTAAGGCTAGGGATGATTTCAAGGTTTTACTGCTAACCTACAAAGCATTACATGGGCTTTCTCCTACCTATTTCTGCATAAATTGGTCATAAAATTTGATCTTATCTTCATCTAAGTCACAACAGTAGACAAACACAGTCTGCTTAAATGAATAACACACAAACAATTATATGTTTTCATGTCTTTATTGAACACACCGTGTAAACATTCACAGTGTAGGGTGCAAAAAGTGTGTGAACCCTTGGATTGAATAACTGGTTCACCCTCCTTTGGCAGCAACCAAATGTTTTCTGTAGTTGCGGATCAGACCTGCACAACGGTCAGGAGGAAATTTGGACCATTCCTCTTTGCAAACTGTTTCAGTTCAGCAATATTCTTGATGTCTGGTGTGAACTGCTCTCTTGAGGTCATGCCACAGCATCTCAATCGGGTTGAGGTCAGGACTCTGACTGGGCCACTCCAGAAGGCGTATTTTCTTCTGTTGAAGCCATTCGGTTGTTGATTTATTTCTGTGTTTTGGGTCATTGTCCTGTTGCATCACCCAACTTCTGTTGAGCTTCAATTGGCGGACAGATAGCCATACATCCTCCTGCAAAATGTCTTGATAAACTTGGGAATTCATTTTCCCGTCGATGATAGCAAGCTGTCCAGGCACTGAGGCAGCAAAGCAGCCCAAACCATGATGCTCCCTTCACCATACTTTACAGTGGGGATGAGGTTTTGATGTCGGTGTGCTGTGCCTTTTTTCTACACACATGGTGTTGTGTGTTCCTTCCAAACAACTCAACTGTAGCTTCATCTGTCCACAGAATATTTTGCCAGTAGCGCTGTGGAACACCAGGGTCACTTTTGCAAACTTCAGACGTGCAACAATGTTTTTTTTGGACAGCAGTGGCGTCTTCCGTGGTGTCCTCCCATGAACACCATTCTTGTTTCATGTTTTACGTATCGTAGACTCGTCAACAGAGATCTGAGCATGTTCCAGAGATTTATGTAAGTCTTTAGCTGACACTTTAGGATTCTTCTTAATAACCTCATTGAGCATTCTGCGCTGTGCACTTGCAGTCATCTCTGCAGGACGACCACTCGTAGGGAGAGTAGCAACATGCTGAACTTTCTCCATTTATAGACAATTTGTCTTAGCTTGGACTGATGAACATCAAGGCTTTTAGAAATACTTTTGTAACCCTTTCCAGCTTCATGCAAGTCAACAATTTTTTTTATCTTAGGTCTTCTGAGATCACTTTTGTTTGAGGCATGGTTCACACCAGGCAATGCTTCTTGTGAATTGCAAACTCAAATTTTGTGAGTGTTTTTTATAGGGCAAAGCAGCTCTCACCAACATCTCCAATCTCGTCTCATTGATTGGACTCCAGGTTAGCTGACTACTGACTCCAATTAGCTTTGGAGAAGTCATTAGCCTAGGGGTTCACATACTTTTTCCAACCTACACTGTGAATGTGTAAATTATGTATTCAATATAGACAAGAAAAATACAATAACTTGTGTGTTATTACTATAAGCACACTGTTTGCCTTTTTTTGTGACTTAGATGAAGAGCAGATCAAATGTTATGACCAATTCATGCAGAAGTCCAGGTAATTCCAAAGGGTTGACATACTTTTTCTTGCCATTGTAAATAATGTGCTTTTAATTTGTATTTTACTGGGTTGATGGTGCCTGCATCTGATGGTCAGTCTCAGCAAGGGAGAGAGCAGCAGACTGAGAGTCCGCCTCTCAACGTCCCTCCACTCTCCCTTTCCTCCACAAACCAAAAAGAGACAGTCTTCAAGCTCATGGCGAAACTCGAATCACACTGCCTCATGCACAAATTCATGTTGTTACTCCTATGAACAGAGAATGTTAAATATGTCTCGATATTAAAAAAGACCCAAGCCGCTAAAAATAACAATGCTGCAGTGCTGGTTGTAGCGCAAGTGGAAGTAGGAAGAACGCTCATTTTATAGCCTAAGTGTTGAATAAAAAGTGTTGACTGTGCTGAGTAAGAACTTAAACATGAACTCACTCATAAAAACAGCAGCTCTTTGCTGTATTTGTGGACAGTCTCTCTCTCCAGTCATGGTTTTGAAATCTTACGGAATCAACTTTGCTGTACCTTTTTTTTTTTTTTACACCTGGCTATGTTATTGCAGACAAATCTGAGCAATCCGATTGGCCAGAGGTAGGTCTATAGTGCACTTGATTTGCTCTCCTGGCCGGCCGGGAAGGCGGATTTGTACCTCCAGACACATGAAATGGTTCTAAATGGGAATACTTCAACTACCCAGTACATAGAGCAGCTGAATCGGCTGTGAAAGGTTCAACAGGCTCTTAGTTCTTTCTATCTGCTACTGCCACCCCGTTGGCATAACTTTTATTGACAATTTCAAAACTTTTTGGAAATAAAAGATGCTCTACGGGGATGATGGACTCCAACCATCTAGGAGCCTGGACCCTCTCTTCAAACTTCAATGCTCATTAAGATATTGAGTCAGAGACAGACCAAGCCCCGCTCAGGTAATAGCTCCCATCCTCTCTAAGAGTTATTGTCATACTGTTGTCTATACTGCCAGGGGTGTTGCCAGTTGTAATGTTCTACACATTTGTTTGAACTCCACTGTTAGATCTGCTACTGTTAGCTAGCTCAAAAGAGGAGCCCATCGTGGTCTGCTCACCCAGTGCTTTTAGTTCAAATGGGAATTCCATAAACTTGAATACCCCTCGGTTTTCAAATCACCTAGAGGTTTGGGCTGTTTTCGCGATATCAACGAAAGCCCTTGTAAGTCAGTTAATAACATTCCATCATTGGTTACTCTGAGAGTTCCTCATATTTGTCAGGTTTTGGCCAGGACTGTTTGGTTTTGTTCACTAGATGTCCCCCTTGCACCTTTTTTGTACCTTTTGTTTTTCTTGCCCTAATTATTGTTTGCACCTGTAAGTCATTCCCTTGTTAGTATTTAAACCCTGTGTGTTCCTTAGTTCCTTGCTCAGTGTTTGTATGTTAGCACCCAGCCCCAGCCTTTGTGAACATTTTGCTCTTGTTGGATTTTCCAGAGGTTCTCTGGTTTTGTTCTCGTGTATTTTTGGATTGGTCTTTTGAGGTTTGTTTTTTCCCTTGCTGTTTTTACCACTTTGTGGATTTTCTTTTGTATTTTGGAAGATATCTATTTTTTATTAAACCACCATCTCTAGTACTGCTGTGTCTGCCTCATCTTCTGGGTTCTGCCAATTATTAGTGACTGTTTCTCGCACCGGGTCCTGACAATATTGACATTGGCTGCATCCTCAGGTCCTATGGTGCTAACCTTCGAAAAGTAATACAATTTTCTTCCCCTTCCTCTATTCCTAATAGGGATAGAACCGAGGGGTAGGCCATCATTGTAAATTATATTTTTTTCTTAACTGACTTGCCTAGTTAAATAAAGGTTAAATAAAAATTAAATATATATTCTTTAAAAATAACAAATGGTGCTGTCCAGTGCAATCTTATAGTCATACCAACTATATCAACCATCAGACAGGGCTTGCAACTGCCTATTGAACATACTGTGTTGAGTTGGAGTTTCCATGTGACTTGAAAAAATCGTAAAGGACTTGGTTTGATGCATCTGAACATTAGGAGCTTACGTCATAAACAGAATTACATCAAGATCTTGGCTATGCATATGAATCCGTACATTCTGGTATTTACTGAAACTTGGATCTCTGGGGACATTCTGCACTCTGATATGAATATTGAGGGTATGCATGTGTTCAGAGCTGTCTTCACTGACATCCGTTTCCCTTGCCAAAAAGCTTGAGCTACTATACTTAAATGAATCCATAACTCCTATAGGTGTCTACCGTCCTCCCTCAGCTAACCTTTGTGCACTCGAGGAGTTAACTAGTTTGTTGTCTTATTTTACTAAATCAGAAGTTAATATCCTGGGTGACCTACATTATGATTGGGAAATGCAGGCTTCAGACAATCTAAAAAACATGTGTAATGATCTAAACCTAAAAAAATGTTTTATGGTGCTCGACTCCACCTTATATAAACTTAAATCAGGTGCTGGATCATCTTACTTAATCCAAAGAATAGAAATAGTACAGCACTACTGTAAATAAACTTAAACTTAAATAGAAATTTGTATTGCCTCACAAACGTTTTGGGTATGAGCCCTTCTTCAGCGTTGAAGGCAATGGCAATCAATGTCACAACAAAACAATACAATAATAACAATAATATTGTGTCTATCTTTAATTGATTTTCATGTTTCCTCCACAGCTCCCTCTGTTGGGATCTCTTGATTGGGCCAATACTGACTATGAATTTATAATTATGCCCACCTGTGTGATATTGTTGTTGTGACATTGATTGCCATTGCCTTGCAATGGGGGAAGAAGGGTTCATACCTTAAATGTTTGTGCGGCAATAAAAATGTAAATTACAGTTATTGGAGTGCTGTCATATTTATGTTCCTATAATTTAAATCTAAACCAGCTGGTGACTAAGTCCACATGTCCCAACCCTAGAGATCCTTCAAAGTTAACTCTACTTGATCTTATTTGAACAAATACACCGGAGAAATATACTGCATGACCAAAAGTATGTGGAAACCTGCTCGTTGAACATCTCATTCCAAAATCATGCGAATTAATATGGAGTTGGTCCCCTCTTTGCTGCTATAACAGCCTCCACTCTTCTGGGAAGGCTTTCCACTAGATGTAGGAACATCTAGTGTTCAGTGAACAGGCTTTTTAACCAGATCTTTATTTTAGTGACCTTGATTGTATTTCAGCAATCCCTGAACGTGATTTAGCTTTGAGCCTCTTCACAGATATCTTTAATACCATTATGGATAATCATGCACAGTTAAAGTGTTAAAGGTAGATCGAATGGCTGGTACATTCCAGAATCATCAGAAGTCATTCAGAAAAGAGATGATGCTTGGGTCATGGCTAGGGACACAGGCTTAGGCCTGGACTGGCAAGCTTTTAAGCAACTGAGGAATCATTGTGTAAAACAAATCAGAAAGGATAAATCTGATAATTATGTGACTGCTCTTTCAGATTAGAATTCTGGAAAACTGTCAAATCCCTGAAGGGTCCTATCTCTGTCACGATCGTCTTGAGGATAAGGAGTGGACCAAGGCGCAGCGTGTGAAAAATACATCTCTTTTATTTGAGACGAGTGAAAAATGAAACGAACACTTATAACAAAACAACAACCGTGAAGCTACAAACCTAAGTGCAATACAAAAGCTACAAACGTTCTACATAGACAATTACCCACAAAACCCAATGCCTATGGCTGCCTTAAATATGGCTCTCAGAGACAATGAACCACAGCTGCCTCTAATTGAGAACCAATCTAGGCAGCCATAGACATACAAACACCTAGACAAGCCACTGACCCATTTAACATACAAACCCCTAGACAATCCAAAAACACATACATTCCCCATGTCACACCCTGACCTAACTAAAATAATAAAGAAAAACAAAGAATACTAAGGCCAGGGCGTGACAATCTCTTCCTCTCTGCCACAACAAATTAATTCAGACCCTGGCCTCATCATGAAAACTATTACATCATTGATGCATTCAATCACCATTTTAATTAATCTCTTTGAAATAACTTTAAACCTATTCAAAATTATAATGGGCTGGATGCTGAAAAGGGAAACTTGTTGAATGATCAGAGAAATGACTGTCAAAGCTTTACTTTTAGACTATTTACAGAAAAATAATTACTGGATGCTTCGCAAGCAATAGACAACAAGATATCCACAGGGGCTGAGCAATTGGACCCTGGTCTCCTTAAGTGTGCAGCGCCCATCATTGTTGGCTCAATAACCCACATATTTTATTTAACATTGTTATCAGGAAATATTCCAGAAGTATGGAAATCTTCCTCTTGTGCTGCCACTCCATAAGGACAGGGATAGTACCGATCTTAATAAATATCACCCCATTTCAAAGCTTCCCTGTTTAGTTAAGATTCTTAAACCTTCGGTAAATGTACAACTTTACTCTTTTTTTTTATCTGAGAAATGTATTTTGAATATAAACCAATCAGGGTTTAGGCCTGGGCATAGCACTATTACAGCAACCACTTTAGTTAATGATCTTGTCCATCTAGACACTGAAATTAAATGTGCTGCTTTGTTTGTGGACCTGTCAAAAGATTTTGATACTGTTGATCATGGTATTTTGTTGAATAAGTTGTCCTCAATAGGCCTGAGATCTGACGCCTGTCTTGGTTTCATGATTATTTTAGTGGCAGAACTCAGGCCATCGTGATGTATGGGGGTTTAAGTCAGAATTTCTTGAAGTACATAAAGTTGTACCACAGGGGTCAATTTTGGGACCCATTCTCTTCACTATTTATATAAACACCATTAGTCAATCTGTAAACAATTGTAAACTTAATCTATATGCGGATGGTAGTATTATGTATGCTATTGCCCTGACTGTTGATCTGGCTGTGTCAAAACTACAGTCAGATTTTATAGCTATGCAGGAATCCCTTGCTGATTTAAAACTTGTGCTTAATACAGACAAAACAAAATTCTGTTTTTAAACTCTCGTAAGAATGTTTCTAATGATGGTGGATGGTGTGCGCGCCTCCTGAGTCGGACTAGGAATCAACTCCGAATACCTCTTCTCCGCAGGCGGTATTTTGGATCAGCCTCTGTAATCAGTTCAATTGCCCTGGGGGGTACGAACAAGCGATCCAATTCTGGAAAGTTGTATTCCTGGTCGTAATGCTGGTAATGCTGGTGAGTTACCGCCGCTCTGATATCCTACATGTTCACTCATTAGATGGCTCTCCAATCAAACGTGTCCCAACCTATAAATACTTAGGCATTTGTATTGATATGGATTTTAAGTTTAAAAAACATATAGATGTTGCAACTCCTATTTTCCATATCATCAATCTAAGCCAACTAGAAAGTGTGTGCCCTCAGGCCTGGAGGGAGGCAAAAGTTGGTCCGCTACCCAAGAATCGTAAAGCCCCCTTTACTGGCTCAAATGCCCGACCAATCAGCCTGTTACCAACCCGTAGTAAACTTTTGGAAAAAATGGTGTTTGACCAGTTACAATGCTATTTTACTGTCAATAAATTGACAACAGACTTTCAGCACGCTTTTAGGGAAGGACATTCAACAAGCGCTACGCTTACACAAATGACTGATGATTGGCTGAGAGAAATTGATGCTAAAAAGATTGTGGGAGCTGTTTTGTTAGACTTCCATGCAGGTTTTTGACATTATCGATCATGGTCTGCTTAAGGAAAAATGTATGTGTTATGGCTTTACAACCACTGCTACAGTATATTGTGGATAAAGAGTTAACTGTCTAACAGAACACAGAGGGTGATATTTAATGGAAGCCTCTCCAACAAAATCCAGGTAGAATCAGGAATCCCCCAGGGAAGCTGTCTAGGCCCCTTACTTTTTCAATCTTTACTAATGATATGCCACTGGCCTTGAGTAAAGCCAGTGTGTCTATGTATGCGGATGACTCAACACTATACACGTCACCTACTACAGCAAGTGAAATCTCTGCAACACTTAACAAAGAGCTGCAGTTAGTTTCAGAATGGGTGGCAAGGAATAAGTTACTGCTAAATATTTCAAAAACTAAAAGCATTGTATTTGGGGCGAATCATTCACTAAACCTCAATTAAATCTTGTAATAAACAATGTGGAAATTGAGCAAGAAGGGGTGACTAAACTGCTTGGAGTAAACCTGGATTGTAACCTGTCATGGTCAAAACATGTTGATGCAACAGTAGCTAAAATGTGGAGAAGTCTGTCCATAATCAAGTGCTGCTCTGCCTTCTTATTAACACTATCAACAATCCATGTCCTACAGGCCCTAGTTTTATCACACCTAGACTTAGGAAAATTACATTTGGCTCAGAACAGGGCAGCATGGCTGGCCCTTAAATCTACTCGGAGAGCTAAAATTGATAATATGCATGTCAATCT
The DNA here is from genome assembly GCF_045679555.1 of Salvelinus alpinus. Taxonomy (NCBI): domain Eukaryota; kingdom Metazoa; phylum Chordata; class Actinopteri; order Salmoniformes; family Salmonidae; genus Salvelinus; species Salvelinus alpinus. The sequence continues at coordinate 49,799,203 of NC_092090.1, forward strand.
CTCATGGCTCAAATTAGAGGAGAGATTGACTTCATCTCTACTTGTTTTGGTAAGAAGTATTGACATGCTGAATGCACCTGAATGCTGTATTTTTTAAATTACTAGGACACAGCTCGGACACCCATGCATACCGCACTAGATATGCCACCAGAGCTTTTTTCACAAACCCCAAGTCCAGAACAGACTATGGGAGGAGCACAGTACTACACAGAGCCATGGTTACATGGAACTCTATTACACATCAGGTAACTGACGGAAGTAGTAGAATCAGCTTTTTTTTAAATGATAAAAAAACACTTTATGGAACAGCAGGGACTGTGAAGAGATACACTCACCTTTCAGCAGGACAATAACCTAAAACGCAAGGCTAATTATACACTAGAGTTGCTTACCAAGAAGACAGTTAATGTTCCTGAGTGGCCTAGTTACATTTTTTTATTTAAATCGGCTTGAAAATCTATGGCAATACATGAAAATGGCTGTCTAGCAATGATCCACAATCAACTTGAGTTTGAACTCAAGTTGAGTTTCAATAATAAAAAATAAAAAAGATTAAATGTACAAATATTGTACAATCCAGGTGTGCAAAGCTCTTAGAGACTTACCCAGAAATACTCACAGCTGTAATTGCTGCCAAATGTGATCCTAACATGCATTGACCCAGGGGGTCAAAGATATATTAGTGTTAAAAATATATATATTTTACAAATGTTAGTATTTGTTTGCTTGGAAATGGGAATACTGGAGACCTTGCATTTGTTGTGGCTAAGAAGTCCATTGCCATTACTTGGAAGGTTGGTTATCCTCCCACAATGTCACAATGGATTCAGATCAAATCAAATTGTATTGGTCACATGCACATGTTTAGCAGATGTTACTGCAGGTGTAGCAAAATGCTTGTGTTTCTAGCTCCAACAGTGCAGTAATATCTAACAAGTAATATCTAAAAATTTCACAACAATTCACACAATACACCCAAATCTAAACCAAAGGAATGGAATTAAGAATATATAAATATTCGAACGAGCAATGTAGGAGCGGCATAGACTAAAATACAGTAGAATAGAATACAGTATATACATATGAGATGAGTAATGCAAAATATGTAAAAATTATTAAAGTGACTAGTGTTCCATAATTAAATTGTCCAGTTGTCATGCCTTGAGCTGTTTCACCTGTCTTTGTGATTGTCTCCACCCACCTTCGGGTGTCTCCTGTTTTCCCCATTAGTCCCCGGTGTATTTATCCCTGTGTTTCCAGTCTCTCTATGCCAGTTTGTCTTGTTTTGCCAAGTCAACCAGCGTTTCTCCTAACTCCTATTTTCCATGTCTCTGTTTTTTCCTAGCCCTCCTGGTTTTGACCCTTGCCTGTCCTGACGCCATATCCGCCTGCCTGACCACTCTGCCTGGTCTGACCTCGAGCCTGCCTATCCCCTTATACTGTTTGGTCTCGGACCTGTTCACTGTACCCCTGCCTGTCCTGACCTCGAGCCTGCCTATCGCCTGGTACTGTTTGGACTCTGACCTGGTTTATGAACTCTCGCCTGTCCCCGACCTGCCTTTTGCCTACCCCTTTTGTTATAATAAATATCAGAGCTCAACCATCTGCCTCCTGTGTCTGCATTTGGATCTCGCCTTGTGCCCTTATACCCATGATTTCAAGTCTATGTACACTGCTCAAAAAAATAAAAGGAACACTTAAACAACACAATGTAACTCCAAGTCAATCACACTTCTGTGAAATCAAACTGTCCACTTAGGAAGCAACACTGATTGACAATAAATTTCACATGCTGTTGTGCAAATGGAATAGACAAAAGGTGGAAATTATAGGCAATTATAGGTGACCACAGACCACTTCTCAGTTCCTATGCTTCCTGGCTGATGTTTTGGTCACTTTTGAATGCTGGCGGTGCTTTCACTCTAGTGGTAGCATGAGATGGAGTCTACAACCCACACAAGTGGCTCAGGTAGTGCAGCTCATCCAGGATGGCACATCAATGCGAGCTGTGGCAAGGTTTGCTGTGTCTGTCAGCGTAGTGTCCAGAGCATGGAGGCGCTACCAGGAGACAGGCCAGTACATCAGGAGACGTGGAGGAGGCCGTAGGAGGGCAACAACCCAGCAGCAGGACCGCTACCTCCGCCTTTGTGCAAGGAGGATTAGGAGGAGCACTGCCAGAGCCCTGCAAAATGACCTCCAGCAGGCCACAAATGTGCATGTGTCTGCTCAAACGGTCAGAAACAGACTCCATGAGGGTGGTATGAGGGCCCGACGTCCACAGGTGGGGGTTGTGCTTACAGCCCAACACCGTGCAGGACGTTTGGCATTTGCCAGAGAACACCAAGATCGGCTAATTCGCCACTGGCGCCCTGTGCTCTTCACAGATGAAAGCAGGTTCACACTGAGCACGTGACAGACGTGACAGAATCTGGAGACGCCATGGAGAACGTTTTGATGCCTGCAACATCCTCCAGCATGACCGATTTGGCGGTGGGTCAGTCATGGTGTGGGGTGGCATTTCTTTGGGGGCCGCACAGCCCTCCATGTGCTCGCCAGAGGTAGCCTGCCTGCCATTAGGTACCGAGATGAGATCCTCAGACCCCTTGTGAGACCATATGCTGGTGCGGTTGGCCCTGGGTTCCTCCTAATGCAAGACAATGCTAGACCTCATGTGGCTGGAGTGTGTCAGCAGTTCCTGCAAGAGGAAGGCATTGATGCTATGGACTGGCCCGCCCGTTCCCCAGACCTGAATCCAATTGAGCACATCTGGGACATCATGTCTCGCTCCATCCACCAACGCCACGTTGCACCACAGACTGTCCAGGAGTTGGCGGATGCTTTAGTCCAGGTCTGGGAGGAGATCCCTCAGGAGACCATCCGCCACCTCATCAGGAGCATGCTCAGGCGTTGTAGGGAGGTCATACAGGCACGTGGAGGTCACACACACTACTGAGCCTCATTTTGACTTGTTTTAAGGACATTACATCAAAGTTGGATCAGCCTGTAGTGTGGTTTTCCACTTTAATTTTGAGTGTGACTCCAAATCCAGACCTCCATGGGTTGGTAAATTTGATTTCCATTGATAATTTTTGTGTGATTTTGTTGTCAGCACATTCAACTATGTAAAGAAAAAAGTATTTCATAAGAATATTTCATTCATTCAGATCTAGGATGTGTTATTTTAGTGTTCCCTTTATTTTTTTGAGCAGTGTATATAGGGCAGCAGCCTCAAAGGTCCTAGTGATGGCTATTTAACAATCTGATGGCCTTGAGATAGAAGCTGTTTTGCAGTCTCTTGGTCCCAGCTTTGATGCACCTGTACTGACCTCACATTCTGGATGATAGCAGGGTGAACAGGCAGTGGCTCGGGTGTTTGCTGTCCTTGATGATCTTTTTGTCCTTCCTGTGACATCAGGTGCTGTAGGTGTCCTGGAGGGTGGGTGTTTTGCCTTCGGTGATGTGTTGGGAAGACCGCACCACCCTCTGGAGAGCCCTGCGGTTATGGGCGGTGAAGTTACCATACCAGGCAGTATTGCAACTTCGTCATTGTCGGCCCGACAGGATGCTCTCAATTATGCATCCATAAAGGTTTGTGAGGGTTTTAGGTGTCAATACAAATTTCTTCAGCCTCCTGAGGTTGAAGAGGCACTGTTGCGCCTTCTTCACCGCACTGTCTGTCTGGGTGGACCATTTCAGTTTGTCCGTGATGTGTACACCGAGGAATTTGAAGCTTTCCACCTTCTACACTGCGGTCCTGTCGATGTGGATAGGGATGGTCCTCCAAATGCTGTTTCCTGAAGTCCTCAATCAGCTCTGTTGTTTTGTTGATGTTGAGTGAGAGGTAATTTTCCTGGCACCACACCCCCAGGGCCCTCACCTCCTCCCTGTAGGCTGTCTCGTCATACTTCTGTTGTGTGATCTGCAAACTTGATGATTGAGTTGGAGGAGTGCGTGGCCACGCAGTCATGGGTGAACAGGGAGTACAGGTGGGGGCTGAGCACGCACCCTTATGGGGCCCTATGTTGAGGATCAGCGAAGTGGAGGTGTTGTTTCCTACCTACACCACCTGGGGCGCGGCCCCTCAGGAAGTCCAGGACCCAGATGCACAGGGCGGGGTTCAGACCCAGGGCCTCAAGCTTAATGATGAACTTGGAGGGTACTAGGTTGTTGAATGCTGAGCTATAGTCAATGAACAGCATTCTTACATATGTATTCCTCTTGTCCAGATGGGATAGCACAGTGTGCAGTGCGATGGCGATTGCATCATCTGTGGATCTATTGGGGCGGTAAGCAAATTGAAGTTGGTCTTGGGTGTCAGGTAAGGTAGAGGTGATAGGGTCCTATACTAGTCTCCCAAAGCACTTCATGATGACAGAAGTGAGTGCTATGGGGCGATAGTCATTTAGTTCAGTTAACTTTGCTTTCTTGGTTACAGGAACAATGGTGGACATCGTGAAGCATGTGAGAACAGCAGACTGGGATATGGAGAGATTGAAAATGTCCTTAAACACTCCAGGCAGCTGGCCGGGGCATGCTCTGAGGACGCGGCTAGGGATGCCGTCTGGGATGAGAGAGATGCCGCCTTGCGAGAGTTAACACGCTTAAATGTCTTACTCACGTTGTCCACGGAGAAGGAGAGCCCACAGTCCTTGGTAGCTTGCTGTGTCGGTGACACTGTGTTATCCTCAAAGCGGGCGAAAATGGTGTTTAGCTTATCCGGAAGCAAGACATTGGTATCCGTGAAGTGGCTGGTTTTCCCTTCGTATTCTGTGATTGTCTGTAGACCCGGCCACATACATCTCGTGTCTGAGCCGTTTAATTGCAAATCCACTTTGTCTCCGTGCTGACATTTTGTATTCTGCCATATTACCAGTCACAATGGTTAACTGCGGTGGTTCGTGCTTTCAGTTTGCGCGAAACTGCCATCTATCCACGGTTTCTGGTTTTGGTAGGTTTTAATAGTCACAAAGGGTACAACATCTCCCATACATTTCCTGATAAACTCAGTCACCGTATCCGTGTATTTGTCAATATTATTCTCAGAGTCTATCCGGAACATTTTCCAGTCCGTTTGATTAAAACAATCTTGAAGCATGGATTCCAATTGGTCAGACCAGCGTTGAATAGTCTGTAGCATGGGTATTTCCTGTTTGAATTTCTTTTTTCTTTTTAAAAAATTTCACCCAAATTACAGCGTGCCGTGTACAGGCACAGGGACGAAGACCAAACAAACACGTATACCAAACACAGAGTTGAGACCCAAACAAAAGAGCGAGGAGTACCTCAAAAAAATACACAATCGCACATCACACGGGAAGAGACCTGTAATCATCTGCACAGTACACGTGGCATGAAAGCCAAGACAACATAGCACAGGTACTCACACCACCAACGGACATTGGAACAATAATCAACAGGACAACAGTGAACAAAGGGCACACTTATACAATTACTAATCAATGGGAATAGGGGCCAGGTGTGCTTAATGACAGTTCCGGAGGGATCCGTGTCAGTGTATCACTAGATTTGATGCATTACAAGACTAAAGTTGTACTGGGCAACTTTCATGAGGTGTGGATTCCTTACAGGCAATACGAGAATTGAAAACATGCCCACGTCAGGGGAGATACCTATTTAGGCAATCACTAGCTGGTTGGTACAGTCCTGGCCCTGGGGGTCTGCCATCCTTTGGGTTGTCACTCTGGCCTTGGCCCAACACACATGAAACCAATAATGAATGTTTCACTCAGATCCTAAAGCTGAGTGGGGTGTGTTAGGTTGGAGCAATGCATCCATCCAAGCAACAAATTCACGCTCATACAACCATAAACTAGACCTGCCTAATACTTTAAACCAACCACAGGCAAACACGTTACCTTCACAAAAATACCACAAGCACTTGTTTGTTTACTGCCTGTTGTTGTAGTTCTACATTGATGTGGATGCTACCATGATTTTGGATAATCGTGCATAATGATGAGTGAGAAAGTTAGAATTCTATGTTGATCCCTGTTTCTCAAACGTCAAATTTCGAATTTGTTTCAAAAGTCAAAATATGACGTGTTTATGGTTAAGGTTAGGCATTAACTCCAAATGGTTAGGGTTTCGGAATGGCTTAAATTCTTTGGGGTAGTGGGCAGTATTTTCACGTCCGGATGAAAAGCGTGTCCAGAGTAAACTGCCTGCTACTCAGGCCCAGATGCTAGGATATGCATATTATTAGTAGATTTGGATAGAAAACACTCTGAAGTTTCTAAATATCATATGGCAGGCAAAAATCTGAGAAAAAATCCAACCAGGAAGTGGGAAATCTGAGGTTTGTAGTTTTTCAACTCTTTGCTTATCCAAGATACAGTGGAAATTGTGTCATATTGCACTTCCTACGGCTTCCACTAGATGTCAACAGTCTTTAGAACCTTGTTTGTGGCTTCTACTGTGAAGTGGGGGCAAATGAGAGGAGATTGAGTGAGATCTCTCCCAGAGTGCCACGAGCTGACCATGCGCATGTAACAGTATAACTTTAAACCGTCCCCTCGCCCCGACACGGGCGCGAACCAGGGACCCTCTGCACACATCAACAACGGTCGCCCACGAAGCATCGTTACCCATCGCTCCACAAAGGTCGCGGCCCTTGCAGAGCAAGGGGAAACCCTACTTCAGGTCTCAGAGCAAGTGACGTAACCGATTGAAATGCTATTAGCGCGTACCCGCTAACTAGCTAGCCATTTCACATCCGTTACACTCACCCCCCTTTCAACCTCCTCCTTTTCCGCAGCAACCAGTGATCCGGGTCAACAGCATCAATGTAACAGTATAACTTTAAACCGTCCCCTCGCCCCGACACGGGCGCGAACCAGGGACCCTCTGCACACATCAACAACGGTTGCCCACGAAGCACGGTCGTTACCCATCGCTCCACAAAAGCCGCGGCCCTTGCAGAGCAAGGGGAAACCCTACTTCAGGTCTCAGAGCAAGTGACGTAACCGATTGAAATGCTATTAGCGCGTACCCGCTAACTAGCTAGCCATTTCACATCCGTTACACGCATTCACATGATAGTTAGCTTGCGTTCCATTGCATTTCTACAGACAAAGGAATTCTCCGGTTGGAAAATTATTGAAGATTTATGTTAAAAACATCCTAAAGATTGATTCTATACTTCGTTTGACATGTTTCTACGGACTGTAACGGAACGTTTTGACTTTTCGTATGAGTATTTCTGTAAATTGATGTGGCTCTCTGCAAAATCACCGGATGTTTTGGAACTACTGAACATAACGCGCCAGTGTAAACTCAGATTTTTGGATATAAATATGAACTTTACCGAACAAAACATACATGTATCGTGTAACATGAAGTCCTATGAGTGTCATCTGATGAAGATCATCAAAGGTTAGTGATTCATTTTATCTATATTTCTGCTTTTTGTGACTACTCTCTTTGGCTGGAAAAATGGCTGTGTTTTTCTGTGACTTGGCTCTGACCTAACATAATCGTTTGGTTTGCTTTCGTCGTAAAGCCTTTTTGAAATTGGACACTGTGGCTGGATTTACAACAAGTGTATCTTTAAAATGGTGTAAAATACATGTATGTTTGAGGAATTTTAATTATGGGATTTCTGTTGTTTTGAATTTGGCGCCCTGCAGTTTCACTGGCTGTTGACGAGGTGGGACGCTACCGTCCCACGTACCCTAGAGGTTAAATTAAAAAAAACATCATATTGCTGGATTTGAACAGTCAACCTTTAGAACCAGAGGCAGATGCTTAAGGTTAGGCATTAACTCAGAATAGTTAAGGTTTGATATAGGCTTAAAATAAAAATATTAAAAACAACTTCCTATCGCTGGATTCAAACATGTGACCTTTTGAACCAGAGGCAGATGCTTACGCCCATCCACAACACCCTAGCATAACTGAACCCTACTTGAAAGTAACAGCCCTCACTGTTGCCCCTAGTGGCTTGTTTCCACGTCATCTCCCGACGTCCTCAGACATGGATGCACGTTGAATACTGACTTGTATCACGAGTGACCTGCCTGACTTATGCATCTTCAAATGGGGGGACTAGTTACATGAAGTGCCTTGCATGGATAGGTGTGTAGGTAAGAGAGACACAGCAACAGAGGAAAAGCCAGAGAGAAAGAAAGAAAGATGGAGGTGGCCACAGATTAATGATGAGGGCAGGATGCTAAAGGCCTCTGCATTAACCAGGATGAGCGAGGAGTCCAGTTCTCCTGCAGATACATGGCAATGTATTGTGTTCTCTCCCTCAGAGTGTTTGTAGTGGTGGAGGGACTATCACTGTCTGAGTTCCAAATGATAACCTATTACTTTTGTTGTGCACTACTTTTGAGCATGGCCCATAGGGCTCCGGTAAAAAGTAGTGCTCTATGTAGAGAATAGGGTGCAAACACGGTGCAAATCCAAAATGCTGGAGTATAGAGCCAAATTAAACCTCACTGTCCAAATAGAGGACTGTATATGTGTCCAGCTGTAACTGTGCCAGATCATTATGTCAGATCTCTACGTAAACAAAGTAATTTCCTGGCCACCACAGGTTTTACCAGAGTGACTGCAGTGGCTGCTGTTGAGACCTGGTACCTCAGGGTTCTGGTCTCTTGAATATAATGAAGACTGTTCTGGCCAGCTGAGTTCTCATCTACCCCTCCACACGGGGACTGGATCAGAGAGGGCCTGCTTTTTATAGCCACTCATATCAGCCTGCTGTGTGCTTTAGCTTAATATGCATCGCCATCAACATCTAACTCTGATAGCCGCAAATAGACTGCACTCACATTGCACTTCGTGCTCTCTCTTCTCACTGCTTCACGACTTTATGACACCTCAAGTGCCTTTCCTACACGACGGCGGGTGTAATATCCTCCACTGCCTATGCTCCATTATACTCAGCCCATCGTCATTGTGTGCGCGTTTGTGTCATTTAAAATTTACGGCGTCAGTCCATTCTTGGCACCCCATGTTAGTCATTATATCCCACAATGCAATATTGTTAGTGTTAAAATCCTCGGTTCTTGACATTGTTTCAGTAAGTGCCTCTGCTCAAAGTCAACCTCGCCTCATTTTAAAATGTTGAATGGTGTGTGTTTTCTTATAGCAATGACAGTTGCTAGAAAAGCAAAATCAATATATTTCTTAAATTGTGTATCGGAGAGTGGTAGTTATCCTTACAACTTCTGGAAAGTGGTCAAAACCTTTGAAACCAAAGTCCACCCCCTCATTGCCACAGCAGGTTTTGACAGCCTCTGGTCCCTTACTAGACTACATTTTTATTTTAATAACCATTATGCTTCAGCTGGCCATCACTTTGAAAGGAAAGTCTATGAAAATGTCATTAATTTCACTAGAGGGAGTACTTTAGTAACCTCTGGACAGATTATAGAGAATGATGCTTTAACAAACTCACATACATTATTTTCATTTCAACCCTTTGATGTCTATGATGTATTAAAGTGCCTTACTAAAGATCGATGTAAAGAAATCCACAGATTCCACAGGCTGATTCACTTAAACTTCTTACTACAGCTCTCAACTCATTGTTGAACCTTTAACCTCAATTTTTTTATTGACAATTGCTATTGGTGTTATCCTTAAGATTTGGAAAGTAGAACATGTTCTCCCCCTGCATAAAGGCTGAGATACTTCTAACTTAACTAACGTCCAATCTTCAAGTTATCTATCTTGCCTAGGCAAGGTATTAATCTGAACAAAAATAGAAACTCAACGTGCAACAATTTCAACAATTTTACTGAGTTACAGTTCATATAAGGAAATCACCCATGGGTGGGCCTGGCTCCCCAGTGGGTGGGCCTGTGCCCACCCATGACTGATTTCCTTATATGAACTATAACTCAGTAAAATCGTTGAAATTGTTGCATGTTGCATTTATATTTTTGTTCGGTATAATACCAATCAGAATTAGTTTTTTTGCCACAAAAGGGCTGTATTACAGACATAAATACTCCTCAGTTTCATCAGCTGTCTGGGTGGCTGTTTTCGGACGATCTCGCAGGTGAAGAAGCCGGATGTGAAGGTCCTGGGCTGGTGTGGTTACACGTGGTCTACGGTTGTGAGGACAGTTGGACGTAATGCCAAATTCTCTAAAACGATTATGGCTTATGGTAGAGACATTAACATTAAATTCTCTGGCAACTGCTCTGGTGGACATTACTGCAGTCAGCATGCCAATTTCCCAACTCCCTCAAAACATGAGACATCTGTGACAATGTGTTGTGTGACAAAACTGCACATTTTAGAGTAGCCTTTTATTGTAACCAGCACAAGGTGCACCTTTGTAATGATGATGCTGTTTACTCAGCTTCGTGATATGTCACACACTAGGAGTCTTGAAAATAGTTTACTATTTTCCAGAGAAGACACAATGTGTGCTTTGTGATGGTGTCAAGTGTAGTTTCCTCAATATTACGAAAGGTGTACTGTAGGGGTCAATTTTGGGACCTGTTCTCTTTACCACTTATATACAGTGCCTTCAGAAAGTTTTCAGACCCCTTGACTTTTTTCACATTTTGTTAGGTTACAGCCTTATTCTAAAATGTATTAAATTGTTTTTTGTCCTCATCTATCTACACACAATACCCCATAATGACAAAGCAAAAACAGACTTTTCCCAAAGCCACTCTTGCATTATCTTGGCTGTGTGCTTAGGGTCATTGTCCTGTTGGATGGTGAACCTTCACCCCAGTCGAAGGTCCTGAGTGCTCTGAAGCAGGTTTTCATCAACGACCTCTCTGTACTTTGCTCTGTTCATCTTTGCCTCGATCCGGACTAGTCTCACAGTCCCTGCCACTGAAAAACATCCCCACAGCATGATGCTGCAACCACCATGCTTCACTGGAAGGATGGTGCCAGGTTTCCTCCGGACGTGACAATTGGCATTCAGGCCAAATAGTTCAATCTTGGTTTCATCCGACCAAAGAATCTTGTTTCTCATGGCCTGAGAGTCTTTTGGCATGCTCCAAGCGGGCTGTCATGTGCCTTTTACTGAGGAGTGGCTTCCGTCTGGCCACTCTACCATAAAGGCCTGATTGGTGGAGTGCAGCAGAGATGGTTGTCCTTCTGGACAGTTCTCTAGAGCTCTGTCAGTGACCATCGGGTTCTTGTTCACCTCCCTGACCAAGGCCCTTATCCCCCAATTGCTCAGTATGGCCAGGCGGCCAGCTCTAGGAACTGTCTTGGTGGTTCCAAACTTCTTCCATTTAAGAATGATGGAGGCCACTGTGTTCTTGGAGACCTACAATGCTACATAATTTGTTTGGTACCCTACTCCAAATCTGTGCCTCAACACAATCCTGTCTCAGAGCTCTACGGACAATTCCTTCGACCTCATGGCTTGGTTTTTGCTCTGACATGCACTGTCAACTGTGGGACCTTATATAGACAGGTGTGTGGCTTTCCAAATCATGTCCAATAAATTGAATTTACCACAGGTCGACTCTGTTGTATAGCACACTGTATTACTTATACAACTAATATAAGGACAGGACATGAGACGGGAGTAGAAATTAACGTGGGCATTGTTTAATGCGTTTTACAGGAAGAACATTCCAAACATTTCAACGTAGGTAAGCAAGAGGGGGTTACAGGTGCCCTAAAGGGACAAAACTAGAATATCAATACACAACATATTCCTCCCCCTTTACCTTTGATGCCTCATAAGGAAAAAGTTAATATTCACTGTTTTGCCTATTGTTTTCTTTTTAATATAAGTTCTCTTAATGTAAATAAATGAACTTTTCAGAATAACCTTTTCTAAACTAGGGATAGAGGGTAGACTGCCTCAGACCCCAGACTTAACCCTGGGGTGTATTCTGCCCCGATGTCGGAGGTTAGTCTGAACTAAATAGTCAAACTGTCAGGGGGTCGTCTTTCTCTTGCAGGGTAATGATGACGTACAGGTGAGTCTACAGTCACATCATCTCTGAGTCTGAGTGGTGATGGTCTATGCCCAGACTGGGGTACAACAGTACCCTGAGTAGGCACTCTGGCTGGTTCAGGTGAGTCTGGAGCACTTCCCACATTTGTAGGTTGCTGCAGTGGATGTTCAGGTGATAGCTCGTAGTCATGGTAGGTCTCCAGTAGCTGATCATGGTTTGTCACTTGACAGGAGTCATCTCTGAGGTTGGTTCCTGGCAACAGTTGATCCACGTGTCTCCTCCAGATGATGTTTTCTGGTGTGTGAACTGCGTAGGACACAGGCCCTGTTTGTGCAACCACTGTGGCTGGTATCCACTTTGGACCTTTGCAGTAGTTCCGAGCAAGAACTCTCTCTCCAGCTATGAAGCTCCTGTCTTTTGCTTTGCTCTGTCTCTCCACCTGTGCTCTCTGTTGTGTCTGTACAACCTGTCTCGTCTTTGGAGGTCGAGTCGCGTGCAAAGCTGTCTTTTCATCATGGCTGACACAGGTGCCACTTTGGTTGTAGCGTGGGGAGTGTTTCTCAGGTGCTCCTGCTTGTCTTTGCCGGTGATGAGTAGATCAGAGGTAACATTGGACCCCAGTGAGCCAGCTCAGTATCTGGTCCATAGCTCTCTGAAACAAGGCCGGAGCTGAGATGATTCCAAAAGGAAGTGACTTTGTGAGTCACTATGGTCAACAGTTTTTGTGACTCATGGTCCACATGCATCTGTAGATAGGCCTGACATAAGTCTATCTTACTGAATTTTTGTCCTCCAGCTAAACCAGAAAAGAGGTCGTCAATGAGGGGTAGTGGATATTTTTCAGCAGTCAAGACTGGGTTAATGGTGACTTTGAAATCACCACAGATTCTGAGTGAGCCATCTTTTTCCATGACTGGAACAACGGGTGTAGCCCATTCACTAACATTCACTGGATCCAATACTCCACTCTCGACTAGTCCGTTTAGCTCAATTTCAACTTTTGGTTTTATGGCATATCGGACAGGTCTAGCTTTGAAGCATTTTGGCTTGCTGTCTGGTTTCACGGTCAGTTTAACTGTTATGTTCTTCATACTGCCAAGTTCTCCTTTTAACTTTTTTTTTTTCCCCTCAATATCCCGTGTAGGTTTGTGTCCTCTTTTGCAACCATGTGAATTTCCTACCAGTTTAGTTTGATCTTTTCCAGCCATGTTCATTCTAGCAATGCTGGATGGTTGCCTTTCACAATGTAGAGTGGTAGCTTTACCTTCTGTTTGTTGAGCTCCACTGTAACAATTACGCTTCCTCTCACTGGAACAATCTCACCGGTGTATGTTTTCAGCGTCATCTTTGTGGGCTGTAGTGTGAGGTGATGTGGTTTCTCCTTGTATACAGCCTCAGACAGCAAATATATGGCTGCTCCAGTTTCCACTTGCATCCGTACTGCGTTTCCATCCAGTAGCGGTGTCACCCAGTACCCGTGTCCATTGTCTGAAATGGACAAAACATGCAAAGATTCTTCCCCTTCAGACAGGGTATCATTTTGTTCATCCTCTGTGTGCTCCATTTTATGGACTTTATTTTTGTACTTCCTGAAGTCGCTTTCCTTTGTTCAGTACTTTTGTTTGATTGTGTCTTTTTCCCACAACTTCTGCAGTCTAAGTCTTTGCACCAACACTCCTCTGCTTGGTGACCTGGTTTCCCACAGCGATAGCATGGCTTCGCACCTCCTGCCTTCTTTTTTAACTTTGTAGACACCTTATGCACTTAGCTGTTGTGCGTCTTTATTTGCCATTTCCATTGACATACTCACTTCTATTGCTCTCTGCAATGTTAAGTTACTCTCAGTCAAAAGGCGTTTCTGAATTGCCTCGCTGCGCATGCCACGCACTAACCTATCACGTATAGTGTCACTCATTGATCGGCCAAATTCAGTGTTCAGATAACTGTTTCAATACAGCCACAAACTGTGAGATTGATTCCCCCTCCTCTTGATTTCTCTGATGAAACCGGAATCTCACTGCGATTATCAGTGGTTTGTGAGAATAATGTCCTTTTAAGGTAGCCACAATTTCATCATATGATTTATCACCAGGTTTTTCAGGCGTTACTAGGCTGCGCAGTAGATTGAATGTTTTTCCTCCCATAACAGTCAAAAATGTTGGCACAACGACTTCTGCTTTAGTTCCATTTGCCAACACAAAGTACTCAAAACGTTCTGTGTAAGAACTCCATTGTTCCATATTCATAAAATGTACCTATATTTCCAATGCAGACATTTTCGGTAAATTTTTCTTTCTCACACTTTTCAGACGGTTCCTTACTCCCAGACCCTTTTTTTCTTTCTTTTAACTCACGCTGACTTCACTTTCTCCCGCAGCGAAACTCTTCCTATCCCTCGAGGCACTCCTTGCCGTGACATCAAAGGCTAGCTAGCATCACTCGACTGGTTAGCTCCACGTTTTGTTTGCGTCTTTCTACAGCGGAAAAAAATAACGAATATAACTCAGACTTTCTGCCGAAGATGATGAGCACAAACGTGAGAACGTTTCTTCCTCGTCACCAGTTTTGTTGTATAGCACACTGTATTACTTATACAACTAATATAAGGACAGGACATGAGACGGGAGTAGAAATTAACGTGGGCATTGTTTAATGCGTTTTACAGGAAGAACATTCCAAACATTTCAACGTAGGTAAGCAAGAGGGGGTTACAGGTGCCCTAAAGGGACACAACTAGAATATCAATACACAACAGACTCCAATCAAGTTGTAGAAACATCTCAAGGATGATCAATGGAAACATGACATACCTGAGCTCAATTTCAAGTCTCATAGCAAAGGGTCTCAATACTTATGTAAATAAGGTATTTCTGTTTTTATATTTAAATACATTTGCAAAAATGTATAAAAACCTGTTTTCGCTTCGTCGTTAAGGGGTATTCTGTGTTGATTGCTGAGGATTTTTATTTATTTAATCTATTTTGGAATAAGGCCTGTAACGTAACAAAATGTGGAAAAGGTAAATGGGTCTGAATACTTTCCGACGCCTATACTGTAAATTAGATTGGTCTATGTATTAAATCCTGTAATATTAATCTGTATGCAGACGATACGGTTATCTATGCCAATGCACCGACTGTTGTCCAAGCCATGTTAGAGATACAATCAAATTTTGTTACATTGCAGAAAGACCTTGTTGATTTTAAACGTGTACTTAATGTGGTCAAAACGAATTATATGTTATCTAATTCACAGAAACATTTCTCAGATGGGCTACGTACTTACTCACTTGTATATTCTATTTAAAACTGATTCCCATTAGCTGCTGCCAAGGCAGCAAAATTAAGTCAGTTTTACAATTTTAAAAGCATGACGATACATTCACAACAGATTTCACAACACCTTAAATGTGTGCCCTCAGGGCCCACTCAACTACCACATATCTGGATGGTTCTCTCATCGAGCGGGTTCCCGCCTATGCATATCTGGGCGTTTGGATTGATGAAGATGTAACGTTTAAAAAAACATATTGATGAGCTAGTTAAAAAGCTAAGATTGATAGTGGGATTCTTTTTTGAAAATAGATCTTGCCTTTCCATGAACAGCGGATGGTAGTCAACTTTCCTGCCAATTCCTCACTATGGTGACACCATTTACCAGAATGCAGCAGCCACTACTCTTAAACCTTTGGACGCCGCCTACGATAGCGCCATTCTCTTTATTAAAGGTGAGTGTTTAAATACTCATCACTGCCTCCTGTATCAGAATGTCGGCTGGACCTCACTAAAGTCCAGTATATCACTTCATCATCATTCCTTTCTTGTTTACAAAGTTCTGCTCCACAAAGTTCTGCTCCAGCATACCTCACTTCCCCATTGAAATATGAAAATAAGAGATACCGAAGCCGTTCGCAGGTTTGGTTAACTCTTAAGATCCCGCATGACTCCAAAAAGTTTGGTAAATCCGCTTTTAGTTTTAATGCACGAATACCCTACAAAGCAAATTACACTTGATTTCCCTGGTACTGAAGTTCTCTGAAGTGTGCAATTGTTTCAATTAATTATTAGAACTTGTTGAAATAACCTGATGTAATGTATTTATAGCGGTCTTGTAGTTCTTAAAATATGTTTGTTTATGCTATATTGATGTGATTTTTGTCCTCAGGGCACCATTGTAAATGAGACACTGGTCTCAATTGGGTTCCTCTGAATAAATCAAAGTTTATAAAATAAATACAAACTTGAGATTAGGACCCACCATGGAGCAGATATCAAACCCTTAACACTTGCAAAAATCCAGATATCTCCAGTTTAACAAACAGTTTTATATGGGGATTATGCAAATGATATTATGCTAATCGTATTATGCTAATTGACCTTGACTCTAACTGAACACGACCCTGTGTGAGTCCCCAGAGCAGTTGTAGGTCATGCCAAGGGGCATATACAGTGGGTCAAAAAAGTATTTAGTCAGCCACCAATTGTGCAAGTTCTCCCACTTAAAAAGATGAGAGAGGCCTGTAATTTATCATAGGTACACTTCAACTATGACAGACAAAATGAGAAAAAAAATCCAGAAAATCACATTGTAGGATTTTTAATGAATTTATTTACAAATTATGGTGGAAAATAAGTATTTGGTCAATAACAAAAGTTAATCTGAATACTTTGTCATTGCCAACAAAAGGTATATAACAGAGGTCAAACGTTTTCATTAAGTCTTCACAAGGTTTTCACACACTGTTGCTGGTATTTTGGCCCATTCCTCCATGCAGATCTCCTCTAGAGCAGTGATGTTTTGGGGCTGTTGCTGGGCAACACGGACTTTCAACTCCCTCCAAAGATTTTCTATGGGGTTGAGATCTGGAGACTGGCTACTCCAGGACCTTGAAATGCTTCTTACGAAGCCACTCCTTCGTTGCCCGGGCAGTGTGTTTGGGATCATTGTCATGCTGAAAGACCCAGCCACGTTTCATCTTCAATGCCCTTGCTGATGGAAGGAGGTTTTCACTCCAAATCTCACGATACATGGCCCCATTCATTCTTTCCTTTACACGGATCAGCCGTCCTGGTCCCTTTGCAGAAAAATAGCCCCAAAGCATGATGTTTCCACCCCCATGCTTCACAGTAGGTATGGTGTTCTTTGGATGCAACTCAGCATTCTTTGTCCTCCAAACACGACGAGTTGAGTTTTTACCAAAAAGTTCTATTTTGGTTTCATCTGACCATATGACATTCCCCCAATATTCTTCTGGATCATCCAAATGCTCTCTAGCAAACTTCAGATGGGCCTGGACATGTACTGGCTTAAGCAGGGGGACACGTCTGGCACTGCAGGATTTGAGTCCCTACTGATGGTAGGCTTTGTTACTTTGGTCCCAGCTCTCTGCAGGTCATTCACTAGGTCCTGTGTGGCTCTGGGATTTTTGCTCACCGTTCTTGTGATCATTTTGACCCCACGGGGTGAGATCTTGCGTGGAGCCCCAGATCGAGGGAGATTATCAGTGGTCTTGTATGTCTTCCATTTCCTAATAATTGCTCCCACAGTTGATTTCTTCAAACCAAGCTGCTTACCTATTGCAGATTCAGTCTTCCCAGCCTGGTGCAGGTCTACAATTTTGTTTCTGGTGTCCTTTGACAGCTCTTTGGTCTTGGCCATAGTGACGTTTGGAGTGTGACTGTTTGAGGTTGTGGACAGGTGTCTTTTATACTGATAACAAGTTCAAACAGGTGCCATTAATACAGGTAACGAGTGGAGGACAGAGGAGCCTCTTAAAGAAGAAGTTACAGGTCTGTGAGAGCCAGAAATCTTGCATGTTTGTAGGTGACCAAATACTTATTTTCCACCATAATTTGCAAATAAATTCATTAAAAATCCTACAATGTGATTTTCTGGATTTTTTTTCTCATTTTGTCTGTCATAGTTGAAGTGTACCTATGATGAAAATTACAGGCCTCTCATCTTTTTAAGTGGGAGAACTTGCACAATTGGTGGCTGACTAAATACTTTTTTGCCCCACTGTAGGTACAAACTAGGCTGTGGAGAAGACAGTATACTGTTGCTACATCACAGTCAAACCAAGGGACACATTTTTCATAGCCTTGAAGCCAGATCCACTGCCGATTTTCATTCTTACCCATTCTTCCCTCAACAAAAGACTGATTTAGACCTAATTATCAGATAGAACGGAAAACCAGCAGTACTCAAGGCCTCCAGGCTCGGATTTGAATTTCCCTGTCACATTGCATGTTATGTAGCCTTAAGTTAGAACACGTGGTTGTTTTCAGACCTAAATTGCAGACTTTCTCAGAGAGGACTACACAATTTCCCTCGTGAAATGTATATTTAATGTGTATTTTGTATGTGTTCAATTGTCGGCTCAGTTGTAAACAAGACCTGGGTCCCTATGTGATTTTCCCTGGTGAAACATATTAATAAAACTACTTCTCCCAGGATATGCCATCTTTAGATGCACAACTCCACAGCGATCTATTTCAGTAATTCTGCCTGACGTGTTTTCCTAAGCAAAGGAAGCAAAAGGACAAGCCAGTATGTCTTGAGTAGCTCTGGCTTTTTTTGGGGTCTAGTTGTTTTTCTGGGGAATAAAATTCTGTCTGAGGGATAGGAATGGGGGGATAAGTAGGAAACGTAATTTCCAGGCTGCAGTGGGGAGGACATTGCAGAAAAGATGAGCCTCTCTTATCGACGAATACTGTAATCTAAGCGAAAAGATACCTTGATGCCTTGTCTATCTTGATACACTTGTCCAGGCTGTCTGCAAGGCTTAGCCACCTAGCCAGTACGCCTTGTTGGGAGTTTGAAGTGCTGAGTGTTGACCGACACGACCAATCAATCACAGCCGTGGTGTTCTCCTAGGCTTTTCCCTGGGATTAGGATGGGTCTCCCAGGCCGGCGTGTGGAGTGGCTGCTCTGTTCTCTCATAATGAGATGCTGGTAACTTTGTCCAACTCTGGGTTGTCCATTTCATACGAATATATCAATTTAATATGACTCCAATGCCGTGCTCTCAGCGTGGTGCAGTCTACCAATCATATATTGTCCATTCTCTACATTCTTAACTGGCTAAAATAAGAGAGAAATACAGAAGAAGGAAAAGTTCTCCTCTGGGTTGATCTAGTTCTATGTACTGTTGAGTGTCTGTTCAGACTTATGATCCCTAATGATTTGAAGAACAAGCATAGCAGATGGTGGTTTGGTGAAAGCGCATGGATAAAAGCTCTGCATCTCTGTGAGTTAGAGCCTGGCATGTACATCTGAAGTAGAATGTTAGAGGAACATTAGATGAACCAGAGCGGATGGGAAGATGAGCAGTTACTATGTCAGCTCAGAGGTGCTTCATTCTGCACTCATCCAAATTCAAAAGAAATAAGATTAAGAACTGGAAGCAAATGCACTATTTATTTTTATAGGCAATTACTCAGCTGACATAATGATTATTTTTCTCTGAGCATTAGCCGAGCCTGGGAGACACGGACGTCTGGAGACGATTGTGTTCCTCTTTAACAACTGCTTTGGGAAGGGGAGATGAGAGAGGGGGGGGGGTAGAGAGTGAGAAAGTACAAGAGAGAAGGCAATCAGTGGAGCTCAAACACCAAAGTAAATGTAACCGACAGTGGTTCTTCCTTTAAAAGTCATGAGCTTAAGCCGCGACCGTTAATGGTACATGGTGGCATTCTGTCATTGCACCACACTATCACAAGGGGGAGATAGAACGCTGATCTATTGGTAGTCTAAACTCTGGCAATTAATGGAGGCATTTTCAGTCTGAGATTCTCTCTTCTCTGGCACTAGAGTCCTGCATCAGGCAACCAAAAACTGTTGTTGGTCCTGGAGTTAAGAGTGAACTTGGATAAATACAATGGGGCAATTTCACTTGACATGTGGGCTGACGATTTTCGTAAAATAGGCACGGTGGGCTTTTGGTTTCTCTCCGTCTAAAAACAGAAATAAATCATTCTAAATAACAAACTGGCTTTATTTACAAATTAGTAAGAATGTCTCACCCCATGTTCAATAATGGCCTTTTTCACTTTAACCTCTCTTGGGTCGGGGGCAGTATTTTGACATCCGGATGAAAAGCGTGCCCAAAGTAAACTGCCTGTTACTCAGGCCCAGAAGTCAGGATATGCATATACAGTGGGGAGAACAAGTATTTGATACACTGACAATTTTGCAGGTTTTCCTACTTACAAAGCATGTAGAGGTCTGTAATTTTTATCATAGGTACACTTCAACTGTGAGAGAAGGAATCTAAAACAAAAATCCAGAAAATCACATTGTATGATTTTTAAGTAATTAATTTGCATTTTATTGCATGACATAAGTATTTGATACATCAGAAAAGCAGAACTGAATATTTGGTACAGAAACCTTAGTTTGCAATTACAGAGATCATACGTTTCCTGTAGTTCTTGACCAGGTTTGCACACACTGCAGCAGGGATTTTGGCCCACTCCTCCATACAGACCTTCTCCAGATCCTTCAGGTTTCGGGGCTGTCGCTGGGCAATACGGACTTTCGGCTCCCTCCAAAGATTTTCTATTGGGTTCAGGTCTGGAGACTGGCTAGGCCACTCCAGGACCTTGAGATGCTTCTTACGGAGCCACTCCTTAGTTGCCCTGGCTGTGTGTTTCGGGTCGTTGTCATGCTGGAAGACCCAGCCACGACCCATCTTCAATGCTCTTACTGAGGGAAGGAGGTTGTTGGTCAAGATCTCGCGATACATGGCCCCATCCATCCTCCCCTCAATACGGTGCAGTCGTCCTGTCCCCTTTGCAGAAAAGCATCCCCAAAGAATGATGTTTCCACCTCCATGCTTCACGGTTGGGATGGTGTTCTTGGGGTTGTACTCATCCTTCTATTCCTCCAAACACGGCGAGTGGAGTTTAGAGCAAAAAGCTCTATTTTTGTCTCATCAGACCACATGACCTTCTCCCATTCCTCCTCTGGATCATCCAGATGGTCATTGGCAAACTTCAGACGGGCCTGGACATGCGCTGGCTTGAGCAGGGGGACCTTGCGTGCGCTGCAGGATTTTAATCCATGACGGCGTAGTGTGTTACTAATGGTTTTCTTTGAGACTGTGGTCCCAGCTCTCTTCAGGTCATTGACCAGGTCCTGCCGTGTAGTTCTGGGCTGATCCCTCACATTCCTCATGATCATTGATGCCCCACGAGGTGAGATCTTGCATGGAGCCCCAGACCGAGGGTGATTGACCGTCATCTTGAACTTCTTCCATTTTCTAATAATTGTGCCAACAGTTGTTGCCTTCTCACCAAGCTGCTTGGCCATTGTCCTGTAGCCCATCCCAGCCTTGTACAGGTCTACAATTTATCCCTGATGTCCTTACACAGCTCTCTGGTCTTGGCCATTGTGGAGAGGTTGGAGTCTGTTTGATTGAGTGTGTGGACAGGTGTCTTTTATACAGGTAACGAGTTCAAACAGTTGCAGTTAATACAGGTAATGAGTGGAGAACAGGAGGGCTTCTTAAAGAAAAACTAACAGGTCTGTGAGAGCCGGAATTCTTACTGGTTGGTAGGTGATCAAATACTTATGTCATGCAATAAAATGCAAATTAATTACTTAAAAATCATACAATGTGATTTTCTGGATTTTTGTTTTAGATTCCGTCTCTCACAGTTGAAGTGTACCTATGATAAAAATGACAGACCTCTACATGCTTTGTAAGTAGGAAAACCTGCAAAATCGGCAGTGTATCAAATACTTGTTCTCCCCACTGTATATATATATTGGTAGATTTGGATAGAAAACAGTCTAAAGTTTATAAAACTGTTAAAATAACGTCTGTGAGTATAACAGAACTGATTTGGCAGGCGAAACCCCGAGGACAAACAAATAAAATGTAGGTCATAGGACTTTCCAAAGGGTTTCTATGGGATACCCTTATTATTAGGAACCTGGTTGCAGTTCCTATGGCTTCCACTAGATGTCAACAGTCTTTAGAAATTGTTCAATGTTTTTCTTTTGAGAAATGAAGAAGTAGTCCTATTCATTGTAAGTGTCACTCCAGGTGGACTACTGTTTTGGTGCGTGTGAACAGGAACTTGCTCCACGTTGTTTTTATCTGGTATAAGAAACAGTTTATTCTGTCTTAAATTGTATCGATTATTTACGTTTTAGGGTACCTGAGTTTGGATTAGGAACATTGTTTGAAATGTTTGCACCAAGTGTACATGTAACATATTAGAGACTTTGTAGGCATGTTGGGTGAGTTGAAACCGGCGTATTTCTGAATCAAACACGCCAAATAAATTGACATTTTTGGGACATAAAGAAGGACATTATCGAACAAAAGGATCATTTGTGATGTTTCTGGGACATTTTGGGGTGCCAACAGAAGAAGATCTTCAAAGGTAAGGCATTAATTATATGGCTATTTCTGATTTTTGTTTCGCACCTGTCTGGTTGAAAAATTATTTTCATGTCTTTGTATGCGGGGCGCTGTCCTCAGATAATCGCATGGTGTGCTTTTGCCGTAAAGCGTTTTAAAAAATCTGACACCACGGCTGGATTAACAAGAAATTAAGCTTTATTTTGATATGTAACATATATTTTCAAGAATGTTAAATATGTTAAATGTTAAAAACCAAGCCTGGGGCTGTTGAGGAGTGACGGACTCCATCCTAGCTGGAGGGGTGCTCTCATCTTATCTACGAACATAGGCAGGGCTCTAACTCCCTAGCTCCACAATGAGATAGGGTGCAGGCCAGGCAGCAG
Source organism: Salvelinus alpinus (assembly GCF_045679555.1). Classification (NCBI taxonomy): domain Eukaryota; kingdom Metazoa; phylum Chordata; class Actinopteri; order Salmoniformes; family Salmonidae; genus Salvelinus; species Salvelinus alpinus. The sequence goes on from NC_092090.1 coordinate 49,821,873, forward strand.
GCTGTTAGCCAGCCTGCCTGCTTAGTGGAGTCCAAAAACATTTGTTATAAGAAACTAGCTCCCAGGTATACAGAAAACACCTGAGCTCTGAAGCAAGCTTACAGAAAATTGGAACGGAAATGGCGCTACACCAAACTGGAAGTCTTCCGACTAGCTTGGAAAGACAGTACCGTGCAGTATCGAAGAGCCCTCACTGCTGCTCGATTATCCTATTTCCAACTTAATTGAGGAAAATAAGAACAATCCAAAACGTATTTTTGAAACTGTCGCAAAGCTATCTAAAAAGCAGCATTCCCCAAGAGAGGATGGCTTTCACTTCAGCAGTGATAAATTCATGAACTTCTTTGAGAAAAAGATCATGATATTAGAAAGCAAATTACGGATGCCTCTTTAAATCTGCGTATTCCTCCAAAGCTCAGTTGTCCTGAGTCTGCACAACTCTGCCAGGACCTAGGATCAAGGGAGACACTCATGTTTTTTAGTACTATATCTCTTGACACATTGATGAAAATAATCATGGCCTCTAAACGTTCAAGCTGCATACTGGACCCTATTCCAACTAAACTACTGAAAGAGCTGCTCCCTGTGCTTGGACATCCTATGTTGAACATAATAAACAGCTCTCTATCCACCGGATGTGTACCAAACTCACTAAAAGTGGCAGTAATAAAGCCTCTCTTGAAAAAGCCAAACCTTGACCCAGAAAATATAAAAAACTATTGGCCTCTTTCGAATCTCCCATTCCTCTCAAAAAAAATTGAAAAAGCTATTGCGTAGCAACTCACTGCCTTCCTGAAGCCAAACAATGTATACGAAACGCTTCAGTCTGTTTTAGCCCCCATAATAGCACTGAGACTTCACATGTGAAGGTGGTAAATTACCTTTTAATGGCGTCAGTCCGAGGCTCTGCATCTGTACTCGTGCTCCTAGACCTTAGTGCTGCTTTTGATACCATCGATCACCACATTATTTTGGAGAGATAGGAAACCCAAATTGACCTACACGGACAAGTTCTGGCCTGGTTTATATCTTATCTGTCGGAAAGATATCAGTTTGTCTCTGTGGATGGTTTGTCCTCTGACAATTCAACAGTAAATTGATGTTTGTACAGTCGTCTCAAATAAAACAGTGAAGGACCTTGGTGTTATACTGGTCCCTGATCTCTCTTTTGACGGACATATCAAGACTGTTTCAAAGACAGCATTTTTCCATCTACGTAACATTGCAAAAAATCATAAACTTTCTGTCCAAAAATGATGCAGACAAATTCATCCATGCTTTTGTCACTTCTAGACTACTGCAATGCTCTACTTTCCGGCTACCCGGGTAAAGCACTAAATAAACTTCAGTTAATGCTAAAAACGGCTGCTAGAATCTTGACTAGAACCAAAAGATGTGATCATATTAATCCTGTGCTAGCTTCTCTACACTGGCTTCCGGTTAAGGCAAGGGCGGATTTCAAGGTTTTACTGCTCATCTACAAAGTATTACATGGGCTTACTCCTACCTATCTTTCCGATTTGGTCCTGCCGTACATACCTACACGTACGCTACGGTCACAAGACGCAGGCCTCCTTACTGTCTCTAGAATTTCTAAGCAAACAGCTGGAGGCAGGGCTTTCTCCTATAGAGCTCCATTTTTATGGAATGGTCTGCCTACCCATGTGAGAGATGCAGACTCGGTCTCAACCTTTAAGTCTTTATTGAAGACCCATCTCTTCAGTAGGTCCTATGATTGAGTGTAGTCTGGCCCAGGAGTGTGAAGTTGAAAGGGAAGGCACTGGAGCAACGAACTGCCCTTGCTGTCTCTGCCTGGCCGGTTCCCCTCTCTCCACTGGGATTCTCTGCCTCTAACCCTATTACAGGGGCTGAGTCACTGGCTTACTGGTGCTCTTCCATGCCGTCCCTAGGAGGGGTGCGTCACTGATATGATATTCCTGGCTGGGTTGGGCCATGGCGGATATCTTTGTAGGCTATACTCGGCCTTGTCTCAGGATGGTAAGTTGGTGGTTGAAGATATCCCTCTAGTGGTGTGGGGGCTGTGCTTTGGCAAAGTGGGTTGGGTTATATCCTGCTTGTTTGGCCCTGTCCGGGGGTATCGTCGCGACCCCTCCTGTCTCAGCCTCCAGTATTTATGCTGCAGTAGTTTGTGTCGGGGGGCTAGGGTCAGTCTGTTATATCTGGAGTATTTATCCTGTCTTATTCGGTGTCCTGTGTGAATTTAAGTATGCTCTCTCTAATTCTCTCTCTCTTTCTCACTTTTTCTATTTTTTCTCTCTCTCGAAGGACCTGAGCCCTAGGACCATGCCTCAGGACTACCTAGCCTGATGACTCCTTGCTGTCCCCCGTCCACCTGGCCGTGCTGCTGCTCCAGTTTCAACTGTTCTGCCTGCGCCTATGGAACCCTGACCTGTTCACCGGACATGCTACCTGTTCCAGACCTGCTGTTTTCAACTCTCTAGAGACAGCAGGAGCGGCAGATATTCTCTGAATGATCGGCTATGAAAAGACAACTGACATTTACTCTTGAGGTGCTGTTGCACCCTCCACAACCACTGTGATTATTATTCTTTGACCCTGTTGGTCATCTATGAACATTTGAACATCTTGGCCATGTTCTGTTATAATCTCCACCCGGCACAGCCAGAAGAGGACTGGCCACCCCTCATAGCCTGGTTCCTCTCTAGGTTTCTTCCTAGGTTCTGGCCTTTCTAGGGAGTTTTTCCTAGCCACCGTGCTTCTACACCTGCATTGCTTGCTGTTTGGTGTTTTAGGCTGGGTTTCTGTACAGCACTTTGTGACATCAGCTGATGTAAGAAGGGCTTTATAAATACATTTGATTGATTGATTGAATGAGAGAAAGAAAGAGACAGAGAGATAGAGGAAGAAAGATTTAGAGTGCGACAGCAGCCACTGAGGACTGGTCCTGGTATGCCATAAATCTACTCTATGGTGCCCATAGTTTTCGAAACATGAGCCAACTGATTAGGAACCAGGCTCTCACTTCTACAGATATAAGATCTTAATTTGAGCCAGATTGCTACTGCAGGAAAATAATCCTGCAGCAACAAGAAAGTTGAATTTTTATGTGGATCATAATGAATGGTCATTTTTGTATTGCTATATTTTTCCCGATAAACAAGAGCACATCAGTGTCCAAAGCTCTACACCAGTAGACCCACTCAAAGGGCCCTCCTACTGTTGCCATAGGCTCAACATATTGTAATCATATTAAGCCTAATTAATCGGCACTAGTCTCCTACACCAACGAGCCCTCTGTTACAAACCAATAAGTCCATGGAAAGGCCAAGCGTCTCATACCCCTGAATCCATGACAACTAAAACAGCCTTGAGACTCTTATACCCATAATCCAACTCAACTGTCCCTTATTGCCCTGCTGTAGAGTGTCCTCACAGACCCACTGAAGTAGCCTTGGCTGGGTCCTACCCACAATCCCTGGAACTATTGTAGCCAATAAGCCAAAGGAGGCTGGTGGACAGACATATCAGAGGACGCGCTCATCGTAATGGTTGAAATAATGGTTGGAATGTAAACCATGTGCTTGATACCTTGCCATCTATTCCATTCTAGCCATTATGATCACATCCACCTATATCTCTGCCCACCAGCCACCTCTGCAATAAGGCCCTGAGTGTCTTCTTACCCATTAGCTTTACTCTGTTGATCCTACAGCTATTGTATGCAGTAATCATGTACCTATGAACCAGAGTTAGACTATTAGCACTGAGACAGTATGCAGCTCCACTGTGTAAAGCTCACCGTACACTCTCAGCGCCAATATAAATAACATGAGCAAGCCTACTTCTGATAAGCTTCACAGTAAAGTATTAAAAACAATCAATTAACCAATAAAACTGATCAAATTAGCTCATATTAACCTTTTCACACGTACCATCAAACGGGTGTGATCGTTCTACAATGGTCCCTGTAGCGTACAATCAAACCGGTGTGATTAGAACGCTTATTTAGAACGTCCAGTGTCGATTGACGCAACAATCAGCATTTGAGCTGACCACACTGTTTTTTCACAGAAACATTTTACATAAACACAGTCCTTACAAAATGTCCTGAATGTGACCAGTTTATTTTTGGATGCAATGTTCAGACATTCACAGAAGTAGCTACAGCATAACACATAATCGAAACCGGAAAATCTAGGCTACATTTGTTCTAGCGCTAACTGAGGAAAGATTGATGTAACACAAGTGGTCATATTTTTATAACTCGGCTGACAGAAACTACAATATGAATTAGCTAATAGCAATTACTATTTATAATTAATCACATCACGGGTGAGCTCATAATTGTTTAAAACACTTTCCAGAAATCTAAAGTAATCCAACGATTGGTAGATTGTACACGCCGCTATGTTTTTTTTTTTTCGCATCAAACAAAGATAATAAGAATAAACAAGATGAGTTTGGTCTATAGTATGCATGTTGAAGGGGGTGTGTCATCTACCATCATTCACATCACATCATTCACTTCCGGAAGGTTACTTGAAAAATGAGTGAACCCTCACTCACCTCATTTTGTTATATCAACTCTGGTCCAGAAAGCATTGTATGCCAACAAACTGCCACCACACATAGCTGGAATTAGCTTAGCTCATCATAATCAGTACAACCTTCAAAAACGTATTTTACATGTGTTCATGACATTCTATGCAAGAATCGGAATGCATGATTTGTGAGCAGTACTTAAAAACATGTGAATAAAACAGTAAATGAATAAAAACGTATCTCACAAAACATGTTCTGTATTGATACAAGTGGCACGTGCAGGCAGTCAATCACGTAACCTCTGACTTCAGCTCTGAACCATGCAGTGTTGTTGTTTATGTACGTAGCTAGTGACCTAAGCTGTAGCAATAGCAATGTCTTTCAAAAGGAGACAACTCACAAATGTGGAAATTCTGGAGATTTTTATCAATTCTGACTATGAGTCTCAGTATGAAAGTCAGGAATCAGATTCCGACAGTGAGGAGCTCCCCCAATCTTGTAGCCATTGATAACCCTGAATCAGAGGACCCCTTGTCCACTGATGAAGTCCCAGGCCCCTTTGAAGATGCTGGTGTGATGGAGGCAGACCAATGGTGGATGCAGTACAGGAGTTCTGTGGTAGCTGGAAGGCCGCCAGCCATTTTACCCCTCCTGGCACTGCTGTTTGCTTTGATTAGTCCCAATATGGATTTCAAAGCACCTTGCCATTTCCCTCTGAGGCAGAGTCCTTCAAGCTGTTTCTGACAGAGGAGCTGGTGGGAGACCTAGTCGAGCAGACCAATCGCTATGCCTTGGAGCTACAAGAGAAGAGAGAGCCAGGAGTGAGGGGGAAACTCGCTAAATGGGTGACAACCACAATTTGTGAAATGTATGCCTTCCTGGTGACAGTCCTTCACAATCCCATACGCCTCACTGCAATGGCATTTTCCCTGCAAAGTCCCTCAAACTGCTGCTCAAGGTAGTCACACACAGAGGCACTGCAAAGTCTGCCTGTCTGGCACCATTAGAAGGAAGCAGAGGAGGTTGACAAAGTACATGTGTTTAGCTTGTGACACACCTCTATGTATTTCACCATGCTTTGAGGAGTATCATATGCTCAAGCACTAACGACCACCCCTCATCACTGTCAAACGCTCCCTAAAACACTTCTGCGAGCAGGCCTTTCTAATCGACCTGGCCCGGGTACCCTGGAAGGATATTGACCTCATCCCGTCAGTTGAGGATGCCTGGTCATTCTTTAAATGTTACTTCCTCACCATATTAGACAAGCATGCTCCGTTCAAAAAATGCAGAACCAAGAACAGATATAGCCCTTGGTTCACTCCAGACCTGACTGCCCTCGACCAGCACAAAAACATCCTGTGGCGAACTGCAATAGCATCGAAGAGCCCCCGCGATATGCAACTGTTCAGGGAAGTCAGGAACCAATACACGCAGTCAGTCAGGAAAGCAAAGGCCAGCTTTTTCAAGCAGAAATTTGCATCCTGTAGCTCTAACTCCAAAAAGTTCTGGGATACTGTAAAGTCCATGGAGAACAAGAGCACCTCCTCCCAGCTGCCCACTGCACTGAGGCTAGGTAACACGGTCACCACCGATAAATCCGTGATAATCGAAGACTTCAACAAGCATTTCTCAATGGCTGGCCATGCCTTCCTCCTGGCGACTCCAACCTTGGCCAACAGCCCCGCCCCCCCCCCGCTGCTACTCGCCCAAGCCTCCCCAGCTTCTCCTTTACCCAAATCCAGATAGCAGATGTTCTGAAAGAGCTGGAAAACCTGGACCCATACAAATCAGCTGGGCTTGACAATCTGGACCCCCTATTTCTGAAACTGTCCGCCGCCATTGTCGCACCCCCTATCACCAGCCTGTTCAACCTCTCCTTCGTATCATCTGAGATCCCCAAGGATTGGAAAGCTGCCGCGGTCATCCCCCTCTTCAAAGGGGGAGACACCCTGGACCCAAACTGTTACAGACCTATATCCATCCTGCCCTGCCTATCTAAGGTCTTCGAAAGCCAAGTCAACAAACAGATCACTGACCATCTCGAATCCCACCGTACCTTCTCCGCTGTGCAATCCGGTTTCCGAGCCGGTCATGGGTGCACCTCAGCCACGCTCAAGGTACTAAACGATATCATAACCGCCATCGATAAAAGACATTACTGTGCAGCCGTCTTCATCGACCTGGCCAAGGCTTTCGACTCTGTCAATCACCATATTCTTATCGGCAGACTCAGTAGCCTCGGTTTTTCTAATGACTGCCTTGCCTGGTTCACCAACTACTTTGCAGACAGAGTTCAGTGTGTCAAATCGGAGGGCATGTTGTCCGGTCCTCTGGCAGTCTCTATGGGGGTACCACAGGGTTCAATTCTCGGGCCGACTCTTTTCTCTGTATACATCAATGATGTTGCTCTTGCTGCGGGCGATTCCCTGATCCACCTCTACGCAGACGACACCATTCTATATACTTCCGGCCCTTCCTTGGACACTGTGCTATCTAACCTCCAAACGAGCTTCAATGCCATACAACACTCCTTCCGTGGCCTCCAACTGCTCTTAAACGCTAGTAAAACCAAATGCATGCTTTTCAACCGTTCGCTGCCTGCACCCGCACGCCCGACTAGCATCACCACCCTGGACGGTTCCGACCTAGAATATGTGGACATCTATAAGTACCTAGGTGTCTGGCTAGACTGCAAACTCTCCTTCCAGACTCATATCAAACATCTCCAATCCAAAATCAAAGCAAGAATCGGCTTTCTATTCCGCAACAAAGCCTCCTTCACTCACGCCGCCAAACTTACCCTAGTAAAACTGACTATCCTACCGATCCTCGACTTCGGCGATGTCATCTACAAAATAGCTTCCAATACTCTACTCAGCAAACTGGATGCAGTTTATCACAGTGCCATTCGTTTTGTTACTGAAGCACCTTATACGACCCACCACTGCGACCTGTATGCCCTAGTCGGCTGGCCCTCGCTACATGTTCGTCGTCAGACCCACTGGCTCCAGGTCATCTACAAGGCTATGCTAGGTAAAGTGCCGCCTTATCTCAGTTCACTGGTCACGATGGCTACACCCACCCGCAACACTCGCTCCAGCAGGTGTATCTCACTGATCATCCCTAAAGCCAAAACCTCATTTGGACGCCTTTCCTTCCAGTTCTCTGCTGCCTGCGACTGGAACGAATTGCAAAAATCTCTGAAGTTGGAGACTTTTATCTCCCTCAACAACTTTAAAAATCTGCTATCCGAGCAGCTAACCGATCGCTGCAGCTGTACATAGTCCATCTGTAAACTACCCACCCAATTTACCTACCTCACCCCCCATACTGCTTTTATTTATTTACTTTTCTGCTCTTTTGCACACCAGTATCTCTTCTTGCACATGATCATCTGATGATTTATCACTCCAGTGTTAATCTGCTAAATTGTAATTTTTCGATTTATTGCCTACCTCATGCCTTTTGCACACATTGTATATAGATTCTCTTTTTTTTCTACCATGTTATTGACTTGTTTATTGTTTACTCCATGTGTAACTCTGTGTTGTCTGTTCACACTGCTATGCTTTATCTTGGCCAGGTCGCAGTTGCAAATGAAAACTTGTTCTCAACTAGCCTACCTGGTTAAATAAAGGTGAAAAAATAAAATAAAATAAAAAAAAATAAAAAAAAAATTGAGCACATCTGCAGCAATTACTGACTGACTCTCCTGACATGTAACTTGACAGGTGACCTGCCATGATACTATGCCTTTAGAGGTGGGGGTGGAAATGCAGTTGTTGTTCAGTCACTGCATGAATATTATATATGGGATAAGCATATTCCGTTTTATTTCCTTTAACTTCTTCTTAATAGGGGGCGCCATTTCCACTTTGGGAAAAAATAGTGCCCAAATTAAACGGCCTCGCACTGTGTTCTAGATCATAGGATATGCATATTATTACTATTGGATAGAAAACACTCTGAAGTTTCTAAAACTGTTTGAATTATATCTGTGAGTAAAACAGAACTCATTTGGCAGGCAAACTTCCAAATAGGAAGTGAAAATTCTGAAATGGGTCTCTGTGAAGGGCTGCTCCTATTCAATTGCCTTGTATTTATGGATATGTATGCACTTCATACGCCTTCCACTAGATGTCAACAGGCAGTAGAACGTTGAATGAGGTGTCTAGCCTGATGTGGGACCGAATGAGAGCTTTTGGAGTGACAGGTCAGCCATATTGGCAGTATTTTGCTGCGCACCTGGGAGCACCATATCATTTTCTGCAATGCGTTAGGTAGACACGAAGAAATGCTCCGTCTGGGACGTTATTGGATACATATGAGAAAAACATCCTAAAGATGGATTTTCAACTGAGTTTGACCAGTTTATTCGACTTTTATTATGACTTTTGGAATTTTTCATTCCATGCGCCAAACTTTCATGGACACGTGAGCACCATTATGCTAGCCAAAGTTGCTAATTCGACAGAAGAAATTGACATTCTAAAACAAAATAACGATTTATTGTGGAACTAGGACTCCTGGCACTGCATTCTGATGAAAGTTCATCAAAGGTAAGAGAATATTTATGATGTTATTTCGTATTTTTGTTGAATATGTTGACTCCAACATGGCGGAGAATGGCTGAGCGCTGTCTCAGATTATTGCATGCTGTGCTTTTTACTAAAGTTTTTTTTTTTTATCTAACACAGCGGTTGCATTAAGAACCAGTGTATCTTTAATTATATGTCCAACATGTATTTTTCAGTAAAGTTTATGATGAGTTTTTCTGTTAGATTACGTGACTCTCCAAAATTTCTCCGGACAATTTGGAGCATTTTTGCGCCATGTTCACAATGTAAAACCAGGATTTGTAGCTATAAATATGCACATTTTCGAACAAAACATATATATATTGTATAGCATGATGTTATAAGACTGTCATCTGATGAAGTTGTTCAAAGATTAGTGATTATTTTTATCTCTATTTGTGGGTTTTGTGAAAGCTATCTTTGCGGTGAAAAAATGGCGTTGTGTTTTGGGCTATTGTGGTGAGCTAACATAAATATATGTTGTGTTTTCGCTGTAAAATATTTAAAAAATCGGACATGTTGGCTGGATTCACAAGATGTTTATCTTTCATTTGCTGTATTGGACTTGTGATTTCATGAAATTATATTATATGATATTCCCTGTGGCGCTAGGCTAGGCTATGCTAGTCAGCGTTTCTGATGAGGAGGATCCCGGATCCGGGAGGGTGATTCGGTAGAGGCTAAGTAAAACAAGTTTTTGTTGTTCAACCATCACCAATAGTTTAATAAAATAGATGACTATTACTTATTGGCCTATGTGTTTTCTTGCTGTGTATTCATCCAGTAAAACTGTTAATGAGTTAAAAAATATGTCCAGTTCCAGTTATGATATTGGCAAATACTGTTTGTGGTTTCTGAAAGTACAGAATAAAGAGGAATGATTAGTAATTAGAATACAATATCAGGATATAGCAATAAAACAATATTACAAGGAAGTAACATAATGAAACTGCTGTTAAAATAATATATTGAATTGACAATCACAAATGAGTTATAACAGTAACTGTTGAGCTCCACAAGGGCAGGGCAGGGCAGAACAGAGCTATGCTAAATAGGCCAAATGAAAATCTCCCATGGTCATAAGGCCAGGGTAGCTTCAAAATACAACACAAGCTAATACTTCTCTGACGCAATTAGCATTGTTCTACAGAGCTAATAGAAGAATGTAACTAGCTACATGAGCATGATTGAATATAACACCATAAAGGTTATGAAATTAGTAACGTTACCTCGCGTGTCCGCGGTAGTAAGGAATACACACAATATATTATACTCCATACATACAGTGAGCTACAGTAGAAATGACATAACACGACATACAGAAACTATTATAACATAATAAGGCACTTACTTTGATATAAACGCACACATTTCCAAAGTTATTATCATGTAGTGAAAACAACAATGAATGTGATGCGGGCCCCAGACGGAAAATGTGAACACTTGTGTGCAGGTCCTGTTTTGACTGGAGACGCGCACATTTCTGCAGACTTGATTTGCAGAAACAATTGGGAAGTGCTTGGGGAAGTTTGTTCGGGTCAGTAATGCATAAAAAGTTAATTGTCCGCAAAAGTGAAATGGCCTACTTTTATGTGAATTAATGAGGAGGCGGAACACACCTCAATTCAAACTGTTGTTAGAAAAGAAAGACTTGTGAGAAAATAATTTGAAATGAACAAATTGAAACAGTCTATAAATAAAAACAGTCAGCGTGCCTTGGTTTGAGGGCAGTGCGGATTAACTGTCCTGTTTCGTAACAATTACACTTTGTAACAGTGTGCGCATTCTGACATCACGTGCATAAAACAACTCGCGTTGGGCGACCGTTAGAGATATTTTATAACTCACGTATGAAAAGCTTAACATATATAGCCTAAGAAACAAGGTTCATGAAGTCAATAACTTGCTTGAAACAGATGACATTCATATTTTGACTATCTCTGAAACTCACTTTGATAATACCTTTGATGATACAGTGGTAGCAATACATGGTTATAACATCTACCGAAAAGACAGAAATGCCAATCGGGACAGTATTATGGTCCATATTCAGAACCACATTCCTGTAAAGCTTAGAGAGGATCTCAAGTGAAATACTGTTGAAGTAATATGGCTACAGGTTAATCTGCCTCACCTACAGTCAGTATTTATTAAATTTTTATTTCACCTTTATTTAACCAGGTAGGCCAGTTGAGAACAAGTTCTCATTTACAACTGCCACCTGGCCAAGATGAAGCAAAGCAGTGCGACACAAACACAGAGTTACACATGGAATAAACAAACATACAGTCAATAACACAATAGAAAAGTATATAAACAGTGTGTGCAAATGTAGTAAGATTAGGGAGGTAAGGCAATACATAGGCCATAGTGGTGAAATAATTCCAATTTAGCAATTAAACACTGGAGTGATAGATGTGCAGAAGATGAATGTGCAAGTAGAGATACTTGGGTGCAAAGGAGGAAAAATAAATAAAACACAGGTGCAGTGATCTGTGAGCTGCTCTGACAGCTGGTGCTTAAAGTTAGAGAGGGAGATATGAGTCTCCAACTTCAGTGATTTTTGCAATTCGTTCCATCACTGGCAGCGGAGAACTGAAAGGAATGGCGGCCAAAGGGGGAATTGGCTTTGGGGGTGACCAGTGAAATATACCTGCTGGAGCGTGTGCTACGGGTGGGTGCTGCTATGGTGAACAGTGAGCTAAGATAAGGCGGGGCTTTACCTAGCAAAGACTTATAGATGACCTGGAGCCAGTGGGTTTGGCGACAAATATGAAGTGAGGGCCAGCCAACGAGAGCATACAGGTCACAGTGGTGGGTAGTATATGGGGCTTTGGTGACAAAACGGATGGCACTGTGATAGACTGCATCCAATTTGCTGAGTAGAGTGTTGGAGGCTATTTTGTAAATGACATAGCCGAAGTCAAGGATCGGTAGGATAGTCAGTTTTACGAGGGTATGTTTGGCAGCATGAGTGCAACAGGCCCTCCGATTTGACACACTGAACTCTGTCTGAGAAGTAGTTGGTGAACCAGGCGAGGCAGTCATTTGAGGAACCAAGGCTGTTGAGTCTGCCGATAAGAATGTGGTGATTGACAGAGTCAAAAGCCTTGGCCAGGTCGATGAATACTGGATAACATGTGTGAAATGCTTGATAATGTACAGTTGAAGTCGGAAGTTTACATACACCTTTTCCAAATACATTTAAACTCAGTTTTTCACAATTCCTGACATTTAATCCTAGTAAAAAATCCCTGTTTAAGGTCAATTAGGATCACCATCACTTTATTTTAAGAATGTGAAATGTCAGAATATTAGTAGAGAGAATGATTTATTTCAACTTTTATTTCTTTCATCACATTCCCAGTGGGTCAGAAGTTTACATACACTAAATTAGTATTTGGTAACGTTGCCTTTAAATTGTTTAACGTGGATCAAACGTTTCGGGTAGCCTTCCAGAAGCTTCCCACAATAAGTAGGGTGAATTTTGGCCCATTCCTCCTGACAGAGCTGGTGTAACTGAGTCAGGTTTGTAGGCCTCCTTGCTCGCACACGCTTTTTCAGTTCTGCCCACAAATTTTCTATAGGATTGAGATCAAGGCTTTGTGATGGCCACTCCAATACCATGACTTTGTTGTCCTTAAGCCATTTTGCCACAACTTTGGAAGTATGCTTGGGGTCATTGTTCATTTGCGACCAAGCTTTAACTTCCTGACTGATGTCTTGAGATGTTGCTTCAATATATCCACATAATTTTTAATCCTCATGATGCTATCTATTTTGTGAAGTGCACCAGTCCCTCCTGCAGCAAAGCCCCCCGACAACATGATGCTGCCACCACCGTGCTTCACGGTTGGGATGGTTTTCTTCGGCTTGCAAGCCTCCCCCTTTTTCCTCCAAATATAAAGATGGTCATTATGGCCAAACAGTTCAGTTTTTGTTTCATCAGACCAGAGGACATTTCTCCAAAAAGTATGATCTTTGTCCCCATGTGCAGTTGCAAGCCGTAGTCTGGCTTTTTTATGGCGGTTTTGGAGCAGTGACTTCTTCCTTGCTGAGTGGCCTTGCAGGTTATGTTGATATAGGAATCGTTTTACTGTGGATATACTGTAACGGCTGATTTCTTCCTCTTCCTCCTCCTCTTCGTCATAATTTATTTGCAAATTATGGTGGAAAATAAGTACACTGCTCAAAAAAATAAAGGGAACACTAAAATAACACATCCTAGATCTGAATGAATGAAATATTCTTATTAAATACATTTTGCTTTACATAGTTGAATGTGCTGACAACAAAATCACACAAAAATTATCAATGGAAATCAAATTTATCAACCCATGGAGGTCTGGATTTGGAGTCACACTCAAAATTAAAGTGGAAAACCACACCACAGGCTGACCCAACTTTGATGTAATGTCCTTAAAACAAGTCAAAATGAGGCTCAGTAGTGTGTGTGGCCTCCACGTACCTGTATGACCTCCCTACAACTCCTGGGCATGCTCCTGATGAGGTGGCGGATGGTCTCCTGAGGGATCTCCTCCCAGACCTGGACTAAAGCATCCGCCAACTCCTGGACAGTCTGTGGTGCAACGTGGCGTTGGTGGATGGAGCGAGACATGATGTCCCAGATGTGCTCAATTGGATTCAGGTCTGAGGAACGGGCGGGCCAGTCCATAGCATCAATGCCTTCCTCTTGCAGGAACTGCTGACACTCCAGCCACATGAGGTCTAGCATTGTCTTGCATTAGGAGGAACCCAGGGCCAACCGCACCAGCATATGGTCTCACAAGGGGTCTGGGGATCTCATCTCGGTACCTAATGGCAGTCAGGCTACCTCTGGCGAGGACATGGAGGGCTGTGCGGCCCCCAAAGAAATGCCACCACACACCATGACTGACCCACCGCCAAATCGGTCATGCTGGAGGATGTTGCAGGCAGCAGAACGTTCTCCATGGCGTCTCCAGACTCTGTCACGTCTGTCACGTGCTCAGTGTGAACCTGCTTGCATCTGTGAAGAGCACAGGGCGCCAGTGGCGAATTTACCAATCTTGCTGTTCTCTGGCAAATGCCAAACGTCCTGCACGGTGTTGGGCTGTAAGCACAACCCCCACCTGTGGACGTCGGGCCCTCATACCACCCTCATGGAGTCTGTTTCTGACCGTTTGAGCAGACACATGCACATTTGTGGCCTGCTGGAGGTCATTTTGCAGGGCTTTGGCAGTGCTCCAACTGCTCCTCCTTGCACAAAGGCGGAGGTAACGGTCCTGCTGCTGGGTTGTTGCCCTCCTACGGCCTCCTCCACGTCTCCTGATGTACTGGCCTGTCTCCTGGTAGCGCCTCCATGCTCTGGACACTACGCTGACAGACACAGCAAACCTTCTTGCCACAGATCGCATTGATGTGCCATCCTGGATGAGCTGCACTACCTGAGCCACTTGTGTGGGTTGTAGACTCCGTCTCATGCTACCACTAGAGTGAAAGCACCGCCAGCATTCAAAAGTGACCAAAACATCAGCCAGGAAGCATGGGAACTGAGAAGTGGTCTGTGGTCACCACCTGCAGAACCACTCCTTTATTGGGGGTGTCTTGCTAATTGCCTATAATTTCCACCTTTTGTCTATTCCATTTGCACAACAGCATGTGAAATGTATTGTCAATCAGTGTTGCTTCCTAAGTGGACAGTTTGATTTCACAGAAGTGTGATTGACTTGGAGTTACATTGTGTTGTTTAAGTGTTCCCTTTATTTTTTTGAGCAGTGTATTTGGTCACCTACAAACATGCAAGATTTCTGGCTCTCACAGACCTGTAATTTCTTCTTTAAGAGGCTCCTCTGTCCTCCACTCGTTACCTGTATTAATGGCACCTGTTTGAACTTGTTATCAGTATAAAAGACACCTGTCCACAACCTCAAACAGTCACACTCCAAACTCCACTATGGCCAAGACCAAAGAGCTGTCAAAGGACACCAGAAACAAAATTGTAGACCTCCGTGTTTGGAGGAAGAAGAAGGATGATTACAACCCCAAGAACACCATCTCAACCGTGAAGCATAGAGGTGGAAACATCATTCTTTGGGGATGCTTTTCTGCAAAGGGGACAGGACGACTGCACCGTATTGAGGGGAGGATGGATGGGGCCATGTATCGCGAGATCTTGGCCAACAACCCCCTTCCCTCAGTAAGAGCATTGAAGATGGGTCGTGGCTGGGTCTTCCAGCATGACAACGACCCGAAACACACAGCCAGGGCAACTAAGGAGTGGCTCCGTAAGAAGCATCTCAAGGTCCTGGAGTGGCCTAGCCAGTCTCCAGACCTGAACCCAATAGAAAATCTTTGGAGGGAGCTGAAAGTCCGTATTGCCCAGCGACAGCCCCGAAACCTGAAGGATCTGGAGAAGGTCTGTATGGAGGAGTGGGCCAAAATCCCTGCTGCAGTGTGTGCAAACCTGGTCAAGAACTACAGGAAACATATGATCTCTGTAATTGCAAACAAAGGTTTCTGTACCAAATATTAAGTTCTGCTTTTCTGATGTATCAAATACTTATGTCATGCAATAAAATGCAAATTAATTACTTAAAAATCATACAATGTGATTTTCTGGATTTTTGTTTTAGATTCCGTCTCACAGTTGAAGTGTACCTATGATAAAAAATTACAGACCTCTACATGCTTTGTTAGTAGGAAAACCTGCAAAATCGGCAGTGTTTCAAATACTTGTTCTCCCTACTGTATGTACATACTACCTCAATTGGCCCAACCAACCAGTGCTCCCGCACATTGGCTAACCGGGCTATCTGCATTGTGTCCCGCCACCCACCACCCACCAACTCCTCTTTACGCTACTGCATCTCTCTGTTCAGCATATATGCATAGTCACTTTAACCATATCTACATGTACATAGTACCTTAATCAGCCTGACTAACCAGTGTCTGTATGTAGCCTCGCTACTTTTTTCACTGTCTTTTTACTGTTGTTTTTATTTCTTTACTTACCTATTGTTCACCTAATACCTTTTTTGCACTATTGGTAAGAGCCTGTAAGTAAGCATTTCACTGTAAGGTCTACACCTGTTGTATTCGGCGGACGTGACAAAAAAAACTTTGATTTGATTTGATGTATGTAGCCATGAACTGCTTTGAAGACTGGTCATGGCTCACATCAATACCATTATCCCAGAAACCCTAGACCCACTCCAATTTGCATACTGCACCAACAGATCCACAGATGATGCAATCTCTATTGCACTCCACACTGCCCATTCACACCTGGACAAAAGGAACACCTATGTGAGAATGCAATTCATTGACTACAGCTCAGCTTTCAACTCCAGGTGGTAAGGGTAGGTAACAAAACATCCGCCATGCTGATCCTCAACACAGGGGCCCCTCAGGGGTGTGTGCTCAGTCCACTCCTGTTCTCGCTGTTCACTCATGACTGCACAGCCAGGCATGACTCCAACACCATCATTAAGTTTGCTGATGACACAACAACGGTAGGCCTGATCACCGACAACGATGAGAATCTATAAGGAAGAGGTCAGAGACCTGACCTTGTGGTGCAAGAACAACAGCATCTTCCTCAACGTGTTCAAAACAAAGGAGATGATCGTGGACTACAGGAAAAGGAGGACAGAGCACACCCATATTCTCATCGACGGGGCTGTAGTGGAGCAGGTTGAGAACTTCAAGTTCCTTGGCGTCCAAATCACCAACAAACTAACATGGTCCAAGCACACTGAGACTGTTGTGAAGAGGGCACGACAAGAGGGCACGACAACGGCCCAGTACATCACCGGAGCCAAGCTTCCTGCCATCAATGACCTCTATACCAGGCGGTGTCAGAGGAAGGCCCTAAAAATTGTCAAAGACTCCAGCCACCCTAGTCATAGACTGTTCTCTCTGCTACCGCACGGCAAGCGGTACCGGAGCACCAAGTCTAGGTCCAAGAGGCTTCTAAACAGCGTCTACCCCCAAGCCATAAGACTCCCAAATAGCTAATCAAATCACAACCAGGACTATTTGCATTCCCCCCACCCTCGTCTACACTGCTGCTACTCTCTGTTATTATCTATGCATAATCACTAAAATAACTATATCTACATGTACATATTACCTCAATTACCTCGACACCGGTGCCCTCGCACATTGACTCTGTACCGATACCCCCTGTATATAGCCCCGCTATTGTTATTTACTGCTGCTCTTTAATTATTTGTTATTCTTATCTCTTACCCCCCCCCTTTTATTAGGTATTTTCTTAAAATAGCATTGTTGGTTAAGGGCTTGTAAGTGAGCATTTCACTGTAAGATCTACACCTGTTTTATTCGGCACATGTGACAAATAACATTTGATTTGATTTACAATACGTTTTCTAGTGATTCTTATGTTGATGATGTAAAGAATATTTGCTGGTCTGTGGTGTGTAATGAGGAGCAACCAGACTCTGCACTTGACACATTTTTACAATTGCTTACTATTAAGCATGTACCCAGGCAGTATTGAGTAACCTGGAAAAAGGTGCCCATTTCAAACGGCCTCGTACTCAATTCTTGCTCGTACAATATGCATATTATTATTACTATTGGATAGAAAACACTCTCTAGTTTCTAAAACCGTTTGAATTATTTCTCTGAGTGAAACAGAACTCATTCTGCAGCCCACTTCCTGACAGGAAGTGAGATTTCTGAAATCGAGGTCTCTGTTCAAAGGCTTGCCTATAAATGGGCATGATACGTATTGGTATACATGTACGTCATACACCTTCCCCTAGATGTCAAGAGGAAGTGAGAGAAGAAATGAAGTGATTATCTTGGTCTGAGGTCGAATAAATCCTCTTGGAATGACGTGTCCGCCATTTCCTGTTTTTTCGAAAGCGCGAAGATGAACCTGGAATCGCCTTCTGGAAAGCTGTCGTTATAGGCGAAAACTATCTCCGGCTTTGATTTTATTTGATACATGTTACAATATCATCGTAAAGTATGTTTTTTCAATATAGTTTTATTAGATTATTGAAATTTATTCGGGACGTTAGGCGTGTTGCGTTGTTTGACTTTGTTCACGAAGGAGAGCTTCGCACAACTGGGCCAGTGTGCTTGCTAATTCAAGAGGGAAAGAGGTTGTTCTAAACCCAAACAACGACTGTTCTGGACAAAGGACCCCTTGTACAACATTCTGATGGAAGATCACCAAAAGTAGGACCCATTTTGGGATGCTATTTCATATATCTGTCGAACTGTGCTATCGCTGCCATTTGCCTTGAATCAATGCTGTTGTGTGTTAGCTATTGTAGTAAGCTAATATAACGCCATATTGTGTTTTCGCTGTAAAACACTTAAAAAATCGGAAATATTGGCTGTATTCACAAGATCTTTGTCTTTCATTTGCTATACACCATATATTTTTCAGAAATGTTTTATGATGAGTATTTAGGTATTTGACGTTGGTGTCTGTAATTACTCTGGTTGCTTCGGTGCTATTTCTGACGGTAGCTGTGATGGTAGCATCAATGTAAAACTGATTTATACCTCAAATATGCACATTTTTCAAACAAAACATAGATTTATTGTGTAACATGTTATAGGACTGTCATCTGATGAAGTTGTTTCTTGGTTAGTTTGGTTGGTTCTTGGTTAGTTAGGTTGGCTTTGTGCATGCTACCTGTGCTGTGAAAAATGTCTGTCCTTTTTTCTATTTGGTGGTGAGCTAACATAAATATACGTGGTGTTTTCGCTGTAAAACATTTAAAAAATCGGACATGTTGGCTGGATTCACAAGATGTTTATCTTTCAAATGCTGTATTGGACTTGTTAATGTGTGAAAGTTAAATATTTCTAAAAAATATATTTTGAATTTCGCGCCCTGCACTTGAGCTGGATGTTGTCATAAGTGTACCGGTGTCGGGCTTGCAGCCTGAAGAAGTTAAGAACATGAAACATATTGTAAATCCCCTTGGATTGATGAGGAATTTAAACATGTTTTGTTTGAGAGGGATGAGGCAAAAGGTATGACAAATACGTCTGTTAGCTCAGGAAGGTCCCTTAGAAATCTGGATTCCCAATGAAAACCCATTGAAAAGAGAGTGACCTCAAAAGAAAGAAAATCTGAATGGTTTGTCCTCTGGGTTTTTGCCTGCCAAATAAGTTATGTTATAGTCACAGACATGCTTCAAACAGTTTTAGAAACGTCAGAGTGTTTTCTATCCAATACTAATAATAATATGCATATATTTGCATCTGGGACTGAATAGGAGGCAGTTTACTCTGGGCACGCTTTTCATCCAAATGTGAAAATGCTATCCTAGAGAAGTTAAATCATGAATTTACTGTGGTTAACTTCTCTAGGATAGGGGGCAGCATTTTCACGTTTTTTTTGTTGAGGTCACTCTCTTTTCAATGGATTTTCATTGGGAATCCAGATTTCTAAGGGACCTTCCTGCAGAGAAATGAAGAAGTAGCCATGTTCAGAATGAGGCTCCAGTGAAGTGTACTGTTTGTTAGAGGCGCGTGACCAGAAAGCATGCTACACATTGTTTTCCTCCGGTATTGAACACACATCATCCCGTCTTCAATTTTATCGATTATTTACGTAAAAAAATACCTAAAGTTGTATTACAAAAGTAGTTTGAAATGTTTGGACAAAGCTTACAGGTAACTTTTGAGATATTTTGTAGTCACGTTGTGCAAGTTGGAACCGGTGTTTTTCTGGATCAAACGCGCCAAATAAATTGACATTTTGGATATATATTGACGGAATTAATTGAACAAAAGCACCATTTGTGATGTTTATGGGACATATTGGAGTGCCAACAGAAGAAGCTTGTCAAAGGTAAGGCATGAATTATATCTTTATTTCTGCGTTTTGTGTCGCGCCGGGAAGGTTGAAATATGATGGTCTGGGATTGTTAGCTGGGGTGCTATCCGCAGATAATAGCATTGTTTGCTTTCGCCGTAAAGCATTTTTTTAATCTTACATGTTGGCTGGATTCACAACCAGTATAGCTTTGATTTGGTATATTGAATGTGTGATTTCATGAAAGTAACATTTTTATAGTAATTTATTTGAATTTGGCGCTCTGCATTTTCACTGGATGTTGGCCAGGTGGGACGCTACCGTCCCACATATCCCAGAGAGGTTAATCACATTTTTTGGAAAGCTGAGTGTGGCTAGTGAAAGCAATTTCACTAGCCACACCCAGACCTGATTACTGCCAGACCTGTTGAATCAAGAAATCACTTAAATAGAACCTGTCTGACAAAGTGAAGTAGGCCAAAAGATCTCAAAAAGCAAGACATCATGCCGCGATTCAAAGAAATTCAGGAACAGATGAGAAACAAAGTAATTGACATCTATCAGTCTGGAAAGGGTTACAAATCAATTTATAAAGCTTTGGGACTCCAGCAAACCACGGTGAGAGCCATTATCCACAAATGGAGAAAACTTGGAACAGTGGTTTGGCCGGCCTACCAAAATTACCCCAAGAGCGCAGCGACGACTCATCCAAGAGGTCACAAAAGAACCCCCAACAACATCTAAAGAACTGCAGGCCTCACTTGCCTCAGTTAAGGTCAGTGTTCATGACTCAACCATAAGAAAGAGACTGGGCAAAAATGGCATCCATGGCAGAGTTCCAAGGCGAAAACCACTGCTGACCAAAAAGGACATAAAGGCTCGTCTTGATGATCCCCAAGACTTTTGGGAAAATATTCTGTGGACTGACGAGACAAAAGTAGAACTTTTTGGAAGATGTGCGTCCCGTTACATCTGGCGTAAAAGTAACACAGCATTTCAGAAAAAGAACATCATACCAACAGTCAAATATGGTGCTGGTAGTGTGATGGTCTGGGGCTACTTCAGGACCTGGACGACTTGCTGTGATTGATGGAACCATGAATTCTGCTCTCTACCAAAAATCCTGAACTAGAGTGTCCGGCCATCAGTTCCTGACCTCAAGCTGAAGCGCACTTGGGTTCTGCAGCAGGACAATGATCCAAAACACATCAGCAAGTCCACCTCTGAATGGATTAAAAAAACAAAATGAAGGTTTTGGAGTGGCCTAGTCAAAGTCCGGACTTGAATCCGATTGAGATGCTGTGGCGTGACCTTAAAAAGGCGGTTCATGCTCGAAAACCCTCCAATGTGGCTGAATTAAAAGAATTCTGCAAAGAAGAGTTAGCCAAAATTCCTCCACAGCGATGTGAAAGACTCATTGCCAGTTATCGCAAACGCTTGATTGCAGTTGTTGCTGAGGGTGGAACAACCAGTTATTTAGGGGGCAATTACTTTTTCACATAGGGCCATGACGGTTCGGATAGCTTTTTTCCCGTAATAAATAAAATCATCACTTAAAAACTGCATTTTGTGTTTACTTGGGTTAAATTTGTTTGATGATCTGAAACATTTAAGTGTGACAAATGTGCAAAAAAATAAGAAATCAGGAAGGGGGCAAATACTTTTTCACAGCACTGTATGTATGCGAATGACTCAACACTATACACGTCAGCTACTACAGCTACTGAAATGACTGCAACACTTAAAGAGCTGCAGTTTGTTTCAGAATGGGTGGCAAGGAATAAGTTATTGCTAAATATTTCAAAAACTAAAAGCATTGTATTTAGGACAAATCATTCACTAAACCCTAAACCTCAACTAAATCGTTGTGTAATGAATAATGTGAAAAATGAGCACGTTGAGGTGACTAAACTACTTGGAGTAACCCTGGACTGTAAACTGTCATGGTCAAAACATATTGATAAAACAGTAGCTAAGATGGCGAGAAGTCTGTCTATAATAAAGCGCTTCTTAACACTATCAACAAGGCAGGTCCAACAGGCCTTAGTTTTGTCACACCTAGACTACTGTTCAGTAGTGTGGTCAGGTGCCACAAAGAAGAAGGGCTCAGAACAGGGCAGCACAGCTGGCCCTTAAAAGTACTCTGGGAGCTAACATTAATGATATGCATGTCAATCTCTCATGGCTCTAAGTGGAGGAGAGATTGACTTCATCACTACTGGTTTTTGTAAGAAGTGTTGACAAGCTGAATGTACCGAGCTGTCTGTTTAAAATACTAGCACACAGCTCGGACACCAATGCACACCCCACAAGACATAACACCAGAGGTCTCTTCACAATCACCAAGTCCAGAACAGACTATGGGAGGCGCACAGTACTACATAGAGCCATGACTACATGGAACTCTATTCCACATCAGGTAACTGATGAAAGCAGTAGAATCAGATACAAAAACAGGTAACAATACAACATATGGAACAGCAGGGACTGTGAAAAGACACACACAAAGGTACTTACACACACATGCGCACACAAGCGCTTGCATACACACATACATTGTAATATTGTTGTATGGTGGTATTATACTGTACATGTTTTATTGTAGATATGTAGTGGTGCATTAATTTTATATGATGAACTGCTTTATATTTTGTTTTATATATAATGTAAGTGCCTTCATGTTTTTGGACCTCAGGAAGAGTAGCTGCTGCCTTAAATACAAATACTGAACAAATACATTTTGTTTCTGAAATGTCCTGCTAATGCCAGAGGTAGTTGAACATCTCATCAGCCAAGCTCTCTCTCAGGCATCTACTGTATGGAATGGGCCAGGCATCTCACATACCCTCATACCCACATATCCACTCAACCATAGAGATAATATAATTCACTATAATTCAGAAATCTAGGTACAGATCTAGGATCAGCTTCCCCTCCCACAACCTTAACCATTAGCGTGGGAAATGCTAAACTCACCCAAGATCAGCATGCAGGGGCAACTTCACTCTACTCCTAGTCCTCTTTGCAATAAAGAAATACAACTTCCACATACACAAAACAAGCTCTCAAAACCCAGCTAGTTCAGAGTCTTCTACCCAAAGTCCCAGTCAAATAGTTCACAGCTGCCTACCTTCACAGTATGTGGAGTCCCCATGGATGGAGGCAAAGCCGCTCTTGCACTCACACTCCGCTCTGGTATTCCGGTTTTTACACTCCGAATTTTCCCCACAAATGAGTCCCTCTGAGCAGAAGTCGTAGCCTGGGAGAGAGGGGGACAAACTTCTGACTCAACAGTCTGGGTTTGACTGGGATCACACAGGGTGCTGACAGTAGGGTTGGGCGAAGTGGTGAGGTAGAAAATGAGCCGGCATTCCTGGAAAAAGCTTGTAACCCAAAATCTAATTTTCAGGAATTAGAGAATATGTTGTTGATCTAACACCATATTCTAACACAAACTCAAAAGTTCACAAAACTGTAGTACCAAGAGCAAAGAATGGGGCATGGAAACGCTATGATTTTGTGGAACGCTTTGAGTTTGTAGCTTTCCCCAGACAAACACACATACACAATAAATAATCTACAGGAAAAATGCCTGCTGAAAAGAGCGAGTGTAATCCATCAAACAGGTGCACACAGACAGACAGCCAATCTACCAGACAACCAGACAGACAGACTGATGATTGACAGACACAGAGAGGCAGGCAGGCAGACACAGGCCTGCATGTACAGTAGACGACTCAGTCGTCTCCTCTCTTGATCTGAACCCATCTCTCCCTTCATTCCCAGTAATGAGTAGTGCCAGTCAAACTCTCTGTGAAATCCCCCCTCTGAACCTCAGTGCTTAGGGATCTATTGGCATTCTACATTCTCTCTTTCTCTCTCTCTCTTTCAGTGCATTCTGGAAGGTTTTTGTTGTTGAGAGGCCGTATGGAGGGCTCTGTCCTTACTTATAACGAAGCAAAACTCTGTTATGCATAGCATGGAGAGATAGAGCCCCCCTTTGCTTCCAGGGTGTTTCCAGTGGAGTTGTGATGAGCTTAAAATGTTGGGGATTGTACTTGGGCTCGGAGAGGTGGGTCAGGAAGGACTGAGAGGGGCTGTCACAGGCAGTGGTGTCAAGACTGGCCAGGTGGAGGTGGCTTTTTCCCAAGTGTCATATAGAGGGAGGGGGCTGATAATCAACAGCCGGGCGACATTCTTCCTGTGGCATAAACTGGTTGTTCTCAACCCCCCCCCCCCCCCCCCCCCCCCCCGCAACGCAAGCTGGTGGATTTTTTCTAGTCGGGCAGTGTTGCACATGTCTGTCCACGAAGGAGTATAGGGCCTGGTAGAACTGGAGAGCAGGGTGGCTGCATTACAACTAAAGGTGGCGCAGAGACTGCTGTACCATACTGATGTCGGCTGGAGGGAACCAGAATGCACGCTGATGGATTAGGGTTGGACCGGCAGCTGTTCATCATGAGACTGGAGAGGCTGAGTACAGCAGGTCTCTCTGATTTTTACTCTGCAGTGCTGAGGGCCTGGCAGCTGCTAAGGACCACACGAGAAGGCGGTTTGGAGCCTGGGCTGTGGGTGTGTGGAGGAGCCTATCTTCCAGAATCTAGACATCCTTTTGAGATTGGTTCAATCGGCCATCCTTCAGAAGCGACTGATGGCAGCGGGTTTACTGGGTGACCTTTGGATGCGGAGGGGTATAAGCCTCGGAAGTCCTGGCACAACATACAGGACTAACATCTCTTAGGCTGCTGGAGAAATTCCTGGGGGAGGTCCAGGAGGCACTGTCTGGGGTAAGGGGGGTGTTGCAGCAGCCAAAGGGGGATGGGCCACAATGTTTCCGCCACTGAAGATGACAGCAGAGACTGGAGACTGGCAAGAGGGTATGGAGGACTTGTTACATTTTAACACTCCAAGCCTGGGGGAGTTTGAGGGAGTGGGAGGTAAAGCCCTGTACAACCTCTGCATTAACGTGAGGAACATTAGGAGCCTAACAGGAGTGAAGGCACATCAGTGGTAGGGGAAATGTGTGGCAGAGAGTGTGGTGGGTTTTAGATAGAGAGGCTCTACAAACTCCCAGTACCAAAGATATCAGGGGACCTCCAGTGGAGGGTTCTACATGGAGACCTGGCCACTAACAGCTGGTTGGCATGGGGCGACCCGGGAGTCGGACAGGTTTGTCCTTTCTGTGTCATGAGTGAAACTGGGCATCATGTTTTCTGTGTGCCTCAGGTTAATGGCATTAATGTCTCTGTTGGAATGTCTGTGTGAGATGTAGGGGGTGGAGTTTACTGTCGGGATGTTTATAATGGAGTACAGGTATTCGAATAAGGAAAAGGCCAAATGTGTGTTTGAATTTTTGTTTGCTCAGGCAAAGTTGGTTATTTGGCTAACAAGGAGGAACGGGGTCAAAGGTGGGGGGATAACAGACCCTTTACTATTATTTAATGGGATGGTCTCTGTGCGCCTTAGAGTGGAATTTGAGTTCCATAAAATGATAAAAAGTGTGGAGATGTGCATCATGTGTTTTCTGTGTGCCTCAAGTTAATGGCATTAATGTCTCTGTTGGAATGTCTGTGTGAGAGGTAGGGGGTGGAGTTTACTGTCGGGATGTTTATAATGGAGTACAGGTATTCTAATAAGGAAAAGGCCAAATGTGTGTTTGAATTTTTGTTTGCTCAGGCAAAGTTGGTTATTTGGCTAACAAGGAGGAACGGGGTCAAAGGTGGGGGGATAACAGACCCTTTACTATTATTTAATGGGATGGTCTCTGTGCGCCTTAGAGTGGAATTTGAGTTCCATGAAATGATAAAAAGTGTGGAGATGTTTCAGGAGATATGGTGTGTTGGTGAGGCCGTCTGTATAGCTGGGGAGAATGGGTTGGATATACGGTTGTAGAAGTGGTGAGGTTTTGGTTATTGTGATGTATGATGTTGTGTGGTATCAAGGGGTAGAGGGCAAGGTGATATTTATTTCTGAAAGGGGGGGGGGCGGTGGTGGTTGTGAGGTTTTAACGAAATGAGTATGTATCATTAAAGAAAAAGTCTCTTTCCCTCTGACATGTTTTTCTCTCTTTATCCCTCCCTTTCCTTCTCTGTAATCTCGCTCTCTGCATATACTCTCTTTCTCTGACATTTTTCTCTCTCTTTCTCCCTCCCTCTGTCTTTCTTTCTCTGTCATATTCTCTCTTTCTCTACCTCCCTCCCCCCCTCTTTCTCAGAAGAGGTCTTACATGTACAAAGAATCAGAGAGTCAGAGGTGGAAGTTTGGCTGATGCCACGAAGGAGATAGAAAGGAAACGCACAGTGGTTATTCAGGTAAAACTTGTGTCATATGGTAGCACACCTTGCGGGCTGCCACATAATTCCATGGCACGTTATTTAATTGTCAGCCATTGTTGCCATTAATGCTAGTTAGTGTTAGTTTGAGCACCAGAGGGCATCTTTGATAAGCATTTGACCGTCTTTAATATTGGCTGTACTAGAGAATTTAAAACCTTTTTTTGTAAGAACATAGTATATGGGATTGATTTTTAGAAACAGCTTAAATAATTTGAATAATATTATGGTGTTTCTATTCAAATACATTTTTTAAATGAAACCCTCAGAAAATATGGCGCTGTACAACTTGACCGGTCGGGAGTAGGCTACAGCACTAAGTGCATAACATGTCCACACCCTAATTGTAGTCTAACCAATACCCAAATGGAGATTCAGTGAAAATAAAAATCTCATTGATTTATCAAGACCAGTCCCCATGCTTGTCTCAGAGCAGTGCGAAATGGTGCTGAAATAGTTGACTACACGCGGGTAGGCTATTGCTTCAAATCCTATTGCTTCTAACTTCAATATGCTTAAATGCAACAATGTCACAATAATTGAACACACACAATTCTTAAAACTCTAATGCTTTAATATTTAATCATTTCTGCCCTCCAAATTCATACTCATTATATAAATAGGCCCATGTGCACCTTGATATTGGGGGTGCGCCATGTGGCCGTGGTTAACGGGGAAAGGGGGTGCGCCAGAATTCAGTTTGCCACGGTTGTTTTCTCTCCCTGTTTTAGAGGGAGAGAAACCAAAAGCCCACCGCCCGGTCAAACCCTCCCTTAACTCGGACGACGCTGTGCCAATTGTGTGTCGCCTCATGGGTCTCCCAGTCGCGGCCGGAACGGGTATCGAACTAGCATCTGTAGCAATGCAGTGTCTTAGACCACTGCGCCACTCAGGAGGCCCCATCCACAAAGTTTTCAATGCTGATCAATTGCCTTGCACAAAGTATCAAAATACTAAAATATTACTTAAACAGGACTTTTAAAGAATTTAATTTAAAAGTTCATTTTATTTTTTGATCACAAAACAATGAGAAAATATGGAAAAATAAATAATTAATGAAATGTTAATTATATAAAGAAGCCCGTGTCGGCCCAAGCCCGATCATCATCAAGAGATATGCTGGACCCTATGTCAGAGAGGTGTTTTTGGGACCACATCGTGTCTGTTGTTCTGCTAATAGCCCTTGAGAATCATGTTTTGAAAAGGCCTCCAGGGCTGACAGAGAAGTTCCTTACTTTTCCCCCCCTTCCACTTGTCTCTTCCATTTATTCCCATAGTAATTCGTGATGGTTTGCATTGCAAATGAGGGCATAAACTGGGTCAAGATGCCAACAGAGTAAGTAGACCTGTAGTAAAATAAAGGTTAAATAAAATATATAAACCTACAACACTTTTAACAGCACATTACTCAACACTAGTGAGACTCATGTCGCCTACAGTAGGCCTACAGTATATCTCCAAAAATGTTTTTCAATGACGTGACTCTCCGTCAATAATTTAATTTTGAGGATTGGAGGATTCTAAATTAATATCTAAGGGGCATTTTTATGAGGGCAAACCTGATCTGTGAGAATATCTAAGGGGTTTTATATAATTATATATATTATACATATTCCCTATATAGTGCACTTATAATAAAAGTGACAGCCATTGAAAACATTATAAGGTGAAATCCTCCCAGATTGCAGTTCCTAGGGCTTCCACTAGATGTCAACAGTCTTTAGAAAGAGTTTCTGGCTGGTTTTTGGAAAAATGAGCCAGAAATTGTAGTTTTTTTGTAGTGGCTCCCATTTTGGCTGTAGTGTTTCCAAGCGTGTGGAAGAGAGCACGTTCTTTGGTATTTTTCTCCAGTAAAGACAATAACGATTCTCCGTCTTAAATTTTATCGTTTATTTACGTATTAGGGTACCTAAGGTTTGATTATAAACGTTGTTTGACTTGTTTGGAAAAGTTTATTAGTAACGTTTGGGATTCATTTTGTATGCATTTTGATGGAGGGAAACTGGCTGGATTATTAACTGAAGCGCGCCAGCTAAACTGAGTTTTTATGGATATAAAGAAGGACATTATCGAACAAAAGGACCATTTGTGATGTATCTGGGACCTTTTGGAGTGCCAACAGAAGAAGATCATCAAAGGCAAGGCATTTATTATATCGCTATTTCTGACTGTCGTGGCGCACCTGCCTGGTTGAAATATGTTTGTCATGCTTTTGTATGCGGGGCGCTGTCCTCAGATAATCGCATGGTGTGCTTTCGCCGTAAAGCCTTTTTGAAATCTGACACAGCGGCTGGATTAACAAGAAGTTAAGCTTTATTTTGATGTATTACACTTCTGATTTTATGAAAGTTAAATATTTATAATTCTGTAGTTTGAGTTTCGCGCTCTGCAATTTCACCAGATGTTGGCCAGGTGGGACGCTACAGTCCCACCTGCCCATAAGAAGTTAATCACTGGGCTGGTCCAATGGAAGACAACGGGTTTTAAGGGTGGGACCAATGATAGACGAAGATGAGGAATGATTCATACTCAGTAAATGTTGGGCAGCGGAAGATGACGGCTCAGCCAATGAGATACTGCAAGGGGAGAGGGAATGAGGGCTGAACCAATAGCAAGCAACTTTAAATTTGAAGGACCAACCTTTGCAGATGTTACAGCACCTGTTGTCAGGTAGGATCTGTTCCTTGAGGGTGCAGTTGAGCTCTGGACAGTTCTCTGTCACTCTCACCATCATCCCGTTCTGCAAACACAAACCAAATACACACATTCAAGCAAATAAATTAATTACAACTTTATTTGTCCCCTCAGGGGCAATTAACAATAGATTAGAATTAGCATGTTAGCGATATGTTGTTTCCAATAATTACATGATGTCAAACAATTATTGACTTTCGTAGCATATGGAAAAGCACAGATGCAAAAGAGAAACAGACCCTTTTTAAATATGACCAGGAAGTCAAAAGTCAAAATGTTTCATATTAAATGTACAGTGTTATACTGTATGTAAGTTGGTTGTTTGAGTAAATTAGCGTGCTTGCATCCTTGTAGAAGAAGGATAATTACATTTTAGACTGACCCTCAACACTTGCAAAAACAAACTACAGAATATAGGCACATTACCCACAAAATGAATGTAAATGCATAGAGACAGGGATATACACAGATTCACAAAGAAAGGGAGAGAACGCAGGCTCTCGCCTCTATAAAACGGTCTTCCTCATACAGAAATGGGCTTTCGAAATAAATAGCTACAAGTACAGTTACACGCGTCAATTTGTCTCAGGTTCCGCTCCTCCATGGTCCCTGTGTGCCTCTCAAATTTCAAAGTTACTTCAAAGTCACCCCCTTCCAGGTGCGACACCAACTGGAACTGTGTCCCAAATGGCACAATATTCCCTATATAGTGCACTACATTTGACCAGAGCCCTATTACCCCTGGTGAAAAGTAGTGTCATATTTTTTATATTTTATTTATTCCCGTATCCAGATTAGATGCTGCCAAGGCAGCAGCTACTCTTCCTGTGGTCCAATCACAATTACATACAATAAAACAATACATAACACTACACACTACTCTAAAATGACATATCTACAATACAAAATCAATAATACAGCAAAATAACAATATTAAAATGTATGTGTATGTGTGTTAGCATGTGTTTGAGAATGCAGTGTGTGTGTGTGTGTGTTTGTCTCTTCACAGTCTATGCTGTTCTGATTTAACTGCTTGACTGAGTTACATGATGTGGGCAATTGTCCTGGCTCGCAGTCGGAGTTCCAATTCATCCCAAAGGTGTTCAAATGGGGTTGAGGTCAGAGCTCTGTGCAGGCCAGTCAAGTTCTTCCACACCGATCCCAACAAACCATTTCTGTATGGACCTCACATTGTGCACAGGGGGCATTGTCATGTTGAAACAGGAAACTGTTGCACAAAGTTGAAAGCCGCCGAAAATGCAGTGTTTCTATGTCAAACGGTTTTGTTATATTTCAGTCTTTTGAGATGTACAGTTGAAGCCAAATACATTTAAACTACATTTTTCACAATTCCTGACATTTAATCCAAATAAAAATTCCCTATCTTAGGTCAGTTAGGATCACCACTTCATTTTAAGGAAGTGAAATGTCAGATTAATAGTAGAGAGAATGATTTTTCAGCTTTTATTTATTTCATCACATTCCCAGTGGTTAATTAAGAAGTTTACATACACTCAATTAGTATTTGGTAGCATTGCCTTTAAATTGTTTAACTTAGGTCAAACGTTTCGGGTAGCCTTCCACAAGCTTCCCACAATAAAATACATTTTCTATCGGATTGAGGTCAGGGCTTTGTGATGGCCACTCCAATTCCTTGACTTTGTTGTCCTTAAGCCATTTTGCCACAACTTTGGAAGTATGCTTGGGGTCATTGTCCATTTGGAGACCCATTTGCGACCAAGCTTTAACTTCCTGACTGATGTCTTGAGATCTTGCTTCAATATATCCACAAAATGTTCCATCCTCATGATGCCATCTATTTTGTGAAGTGCACCAGTCCCTCCTGCAGCAAAGCACCCCCACAACATGATGCTGCCACCCCCATCTATCACAGTTGGGATAGTGTTCTTCAGCTTGCAAGCCTCCCCCTTTTTCCTCCAAACATAACGATGGTCATTATGGCCAAACAGTTCTATTTTTGTTTCATCAGACCAGAGGACATTTCACCTAAAAGTATGATCTTTGTCCCCATGTGCAAACCGTAGTCTGGCTTTTTTATGGCGGTTTTGAAGCAGTGGCTTCTTCATTGCTGAGTGGCCTTTCAGGTTATGTCGATATAGGACTCGTTTTACTGTGGATATAGTTACTTAAGTACCTGTTTCCTCCAGCATCTTTACAAGGTCCTTTGCTATTGTTCAGGGATTGATTTGCACTTTTCGCACCAAAGTACGTTCATCTCTAGGAGACAGAACGCATCTTCTTCCTGAGCGGTATGACGGCTGCGTGGTCCCATGGTGTTTATACTTGTGTACTATTGTTTGTACAGATGAACGTGGTACCTTCAGGTGTTTGGAAATTGCTCCCAAGGATGAACCAGACTCGTGGAGGTCTACAAGTTTTTTTTCTGAGGTCTTGGCTGATTTTTTATGATTTTCTCATGATGTCAAGCAAAGAGGCACTGAGTTTGAAGGTAGACCTTGAAATACATCCACAGGTACACCTCCAATTGACTCAAATTATGTCAATTAGCCTATCGGAAGCTTCTAAAGCCATGACATAATTTTCTGGAATTTTCCAAGCTGTTTAAAGGCACAGTCAACTTGGTGTATGTAAACCTCTGACCCACTGGAATTGTGATACAGTGAATTATAAGTGAAATAATCTGTCTGTAAACAATTTTTGGAAAAATTACTTGTGTCATGCACAAAGTAGATGTCCTAACCGACTTACCAAAACAATAGTTTGCTAACAAGAAATTTGTGGAGTGGTTGAAAAATGAGTTTTAAATGACTCCAACCTAAGTGTATGTAAACTTCTGACTTCAACTGTATATAAAGTGTAACAATGGGATGCAAACACAAAATGTAATACATTTCAACTCTATATTTGACATAAAAAAGAGACACCTGTATTAAGTCTGTAACCATGTGTGTGAGGTGTATACTTTTGATTCAATGTAGATTTGTTTAAGACTACCAAGAAACACTCCGTGGAACCCTGATTTAGCCCACTGCTATAAAAGACACTACAAGCTTCAGCTAACTTAAGCGACTAATAGCTACAAATCAATGGGAGTGATAGGGGCAACTTTTTAAATGTAATGTCCTAATTTCCCCTTTAAACGCTCTGGTTTGCTGTAATTTGATAATAGGAAGTATGTACATCTACAGTACCAGTCAAAAGTTGGGACCTACTCATTCAAGGATTTCTTTATTTTTTCTATTTTCTACATTGTAGAATAATAGCGAAGACATAAAAACCATGAAATAACACATATGGAATCATGTAGTAACCAAAAAAAGTGTTAAACAAATCAAAATCTATTTTATATTTTTGATTCTTCAAAGTAGCCACCCTTTGCCTTGATGACAGCTTTGCACACTCTTGGCATTCTCTCAACCAGCTTCATGAGGTAGTCACCTGGAATACATTTGAATTAACATGGTGTTTCTTGATAAAGTTCATTTGTGGCATTTCTTTCCTTCTTAATGTGTTTGAGCCAATCAGTTGTGTTGTGACAAGGTAGAGGTGGTATACAGAAGATAGCCCTATTTGGTAAAAGACCAAGTCCATATTATGGCAAGAACAGCTGAAAAAAAAGCTAAGAGAAACAACAGTCCATCATTACTTTAAGACATGAAGGTCAGTCAATCCGGAACATTTCAAGAACTTTTAAAGTTTCTTCAAGTGCAGTCGCAAAAACCATCAAGCGCTATAATGAAACTGGCTCTCATGAGAATCGCCACAGGAAAGGAAGACCCAGAGTTACCTCTGCTGAAGAGGATAAGTTCATTAGTGTCAACTGCACCTCAGATTTCAGAGTTCAAGTAACAGACACATCTCAACATCAATTGTTCAGAGGAGACTGCGTAAATCAGGGCTTCATGGTTGAATTGCTGCAAAGAAACTCCTACTAAAGGACACTGTCATGTCTTTGGCTATCATTAATGTGATGACAATTCTTTTATCAAATCGATTAACTATGTTTAATTACTACGATGATTAAACTACTCATGTAACAACTAACTCATCAGCAATCTTGGGGCACCATGATTAACCTTTTCACACGTGAGCTACAAATATTTCTAACGGTCGCCCCAGCGGGAGTTGTTTTATGCACGTGCTGTCAGAATGCACTCAGTGTTCCAAAACGTGATTATTACGCAACAGGACAGTTAAAGGATCCGCCCCTTTTTTTAAATGTTCGCCTAAAATGACATACCCAAATCTAACTGGCAGCTTCATTAAATAGTACCCGCAAAACACCAGTCTCAAAGTACACAGTGAAGAGGCGACTCCGGGATGCTGGCCTTCTAGGCAGCGTTGCAAAGAAAAAATTATATATGTCAGACTGGCCATCAAGAAGAAAAGAGTAAGATGGTCAAAATAATACATTCAATGGACAGAGGAGCTCTGTCTACAAGGCCAGCATCCCGGCGTCGCCTCTTCACTGTTGACGTTGAGAATGGTGTTTTGTGGGTACTATTTAATGAAGCTGCCAGTGAGGACTTATGAGGCATCTGTTTCTCAAACTAGACACTCTATTGTACTTGTCCTCTTGCTCAGTTGTGGAATGGGACCTCCCACTCCTCTTTCTATTCTGGTTAGAGCCAGTTTGCCCTGTTATGTGAAGGAAGTAGTACACAGCGTTGTACAAGATCTTTAGTTTCTTGGCAATTTCTTACATGGAATTGCATTAATTTCTCAGAACAAGAATAGGCTGACGAGTTTCAGAAGAAAGGTCTTTGTTTCTGGCCATTTTGAGCCTGTAATCGAACCCACAACTGCAGATTCTCCAGATACTCAACTAGTCTAAAAAGGCCAGTTTTATTACTTCTTTAATAAACACAAGAGTTTTCAGCTGTGCTAACATAATTGCAAAAGGGTTCTCTAATAATCAATTAGCCTTTTAAAATGATAAACTCGGATTAGCTAACACAACGTGCCATTGGAACACAGGAGTGATGGATGCCTATGTAGATATTCAATTTTCTAAACAATCAGCCGTTTCCAGCTACAATATTCAATTACAACATTAACAATGTCTCCAATGTATTTCTGATCAATTTGATGTTATTTTAATGGACAGAAAATGTGCTTTTCTTTCAAAAACAAGGACATTTCTAAGTGACCCCAAACTTTTGAACGGTAATGTATGTATGTACATATATAAACTCAGCAAAAAAAGAAATGTCCCTTCTTCAGGACCGTGTCTTTCAAAGATAATTCGTAAAAATCCAAATAACTTCACAGATCTTCATTGTAAAGGGTTTAAACACTGTTTCCCATGCTTGTTCAATGAACCACAAACAATTAATAAACATGCACTTGTGGAACGGTCGTTAAGACACTAACAGCTTACAGACGGTAAGCAATTGAGGTCAAAGTTATGAAAACATAGGACACTAAAGAGGCCTTTCTACTGACTCTGAAAAACACCAAAAGAAAGATGCCCAGGGTCCCTGCTCATCTGCGTGAACGTGCTTTAGGCATACTGCAAGGAGGCATGAGGAGGAGATGCACTGCAGTACTTAATGCAGCTGGTGGCCACACCAGATACTGACTGTTACTTTTGATTTTGACTCCCCTTTGTTCAGGGACACATTATTCCATTTCTGTTAGTCACATGTCTGTGGAACATGTTCAGTTTATGTCTCAGTTGTTTATCTTGTTATGTTCATACAAATATTTACACATATTAAGTTTGCTGAACATAAACACAGTTGACATTCAGAGGACGTGTCTTTTTTTGCTGAGTTTATGTATGTATGGAGTATATTGTTGTTTACAGTTTTATTCACGTTTTCAATTACTGGTGACAAATAATGCATTATGAATATTGCATATATTCTAATGGACACCTGTGATGTGTGTAAAATACTTTTTTGAAGGCTGTACTGATTATAATTAGCTAAGCTATTTGCCAGCTGTAGTGGCTTGAGAAAGTATTCACCCCCCTTGGCATTTTTGCTATTTTGTTGCCTTACAACCTGGAATTAAAATAGATTTTGGGGAGGTTTGTATCATTTGATTTGCACAACATGCCTTGAAGACTTTAAAGATGGAAAATATTTTTTATTGTGAAACAAAAAAACAGAAAACTTGAACGTGCATGCATAACTATTCACCCCCCTATGTCAATAGTTTGTAGAACCACATTTTGCAGCAATTACAGCTGCAAGTCTCTTGGAGTATGTCTCTATAAGCTTGAAACCTCTAGCCACTGGGATTTTTGCCCAGTCTTCAAGGCAAAACTGCTCCAGCTCCTTCAAGTTGGATGGGTTTCGCTGTTGTACTGCAATCTTTAAGTCATACCACAGATTCTCAATTGGATTGAGATCTGGGCTTTGACTAGGCCATTCTAAGACATTTAAATGTTTTCTTCTTAAAACACGAGTGTCGCTTTAGAAGTATGCTTAGGGTCATTGTCCTGCTGGAAGGTGAACCTGTGTCCCAGTCTCAAATCTCTGGTAGACTACAACAGGTTTCCATCAAGAATTTCCCTGTATTTAGCGCCATCCATCATTCCTTCAATTCTGAACAGTTTTCCAGTCCCTGCCAATGAAAACCATCAGGATGGTGTTCTCGGGTGATGAGAGGTGTCGTGTTTGTGCCAGACATTGCGTATTCCTTGATGGCCAAAAAGCTACATTTTTGTTTCATCTGACCAGACTACCTTCTTCCATATGTTTGGGGAGTCTCCCACATGCCTTTTTTTCTGAACACTCTTCCGTAAAGCCCAGCTCTGTGGAGTGTACGGCTTAAAGTGGTCCTTTGGACAGATACTCCAATCTCCGCTGTGGAGCTTTGCAGCTCCTTCAGGGTTATCGTTGGTCTCTTTGTTGCCTCTCTGATGAATGCCCTCCTTACCTGGTCTGTGAGTTTTGGTGGGCGGCCCTCTCTTGGCTGTCACGCCCTGACCATAGTTTGCGTTGTATGTTTCTATGTTTTGTTTGGTCAGGGTGTGATATGAGTGGGCATTCTATGTTGTATGCCTAGTTAGTCTGTTTCTATGTGTTTGGCCTGATATGGTTCTCAATCAGAGGCAGGTGTTAGTCGTTGTCTCTGATTGGGAGCCATATTTAGGTAGCCTGTTTTGTCTTTGTGGGTTGTGGGTGATTGTTCCTGTTCCTGTGTTTACTATACGGGACTGTTACGTTTTCGTTCGTCAGTTTATTGTTTTGTTCGTTGGTTAAGTATTCTTATTAAAATGAATACTCACCACGCTGCATCTTGGTCCTCCTCTCTTTCGCCCAACGAAGAATGTTACATTGGTAGGTTTGTTGTGGTGCCATATTCTTTCAATTTTTTTATAATGGATTTATGGTGCTCCGTGGGATGTTCAAAGTTTCTGATATTTTTTTATAACACCTATCCTGAAATCGGCAAAATCCAAGATGGCAGCATGTCAAGTCGTTTGTTTGTGACTAGTACATTTTAAACTACTAATAATCTATTTATTTATGGTTGCGTAACTTCGTTGTTGTGTAGTGCAAACTATTTTATTTTTGCTGGTGTAAAGATCACGGGTCCTCCTCAACTCGGCACTTCATTACTTGAAGTTTACCAAAGTAACCCTATCTCTGGCTGGCCTGAGTTCCTCCTTCGTCCGCGGAGTGTCTTGTCCAAGCTGCTCCTTTTTGCTCTTCGCCTGGCTGTCAGTGGCAGCTCAACCCGTTCTCTCTATCGCCCTCAACACCCAATCTACTCACACGCGCAAACACTCACATTGATTCACATACACGCTGTACCTCTCTCCCCTTACCTTCGTTGGCCTCTTGTTTTTTTGTCAGAGAAAATGACAATTTACGTGGTATTGCTTTGTGCACTGACTTTACTGAACTCTGGAGAAAACGAACATTGTCGCAGGGTGAGTACATCTGACAATGTACTCTCGCGTCCATTAGACATTTTGTCTGCAGAAACTCGCTCTTTTTCACTCGGTCCACTCGTCCAAGTGCCGATGCATTTGTGTCATGATGTGAACAGTACGAATTTGTGTCACTACCAAAGTCTAATGGTTTTAAATGACTGTTTTGTATTGTCTGGAAACTCACTTGTAGAATTCGCTTGCAGTAGGTCTCTTAAAAAAGAGAAGCCGTGCAAGGTTATTAAACAGAGGTGCCTAGTTATTCTTCTGTTGTTGATATCAGGTAACGTGCAACCTAACCCTGGCCCTGATATGCAATGTCTCCAAACCCCCTCTGATTTTAAATCAAGATCTGGTTTTGGTATTTTTCATTTAAATGTACGCAGCCTGTTGTCAAAAATTGATGGGGTTAGGATTTGGGCTAAATCAACTGATGCTGATGTAATTGTGTTTTCTGAAACCTGGCTCAGCAAGTCTATTTTTGATAAGGATATTTATATAAGTGGTTACAATGTTTATCGCACTGATCGGGTTAAGAAAGGTGGGGGGGTGGCTATATATGTCAAATCTAAATTCCATGTAAGTGTGGCAAAGTCTGAAACTATTTGTAAACAGTTGGAATTTCTTGCTTTGAATATTGAGGTTTCAAAGGGTCTTTCTATAACTGTGATTGGCTGTTATAGACCCCCCTCTGCTCTCGGTGATGCATTTTCTTCTTTGATGCACCTTATGTCTAAACTTCTTTACAGTGAAATGATCTTGATTGGTGATCTCAACTGGTGTTGGTTAAAGCCGGTGTCTGATGATTTAAAAATGTTTTGTAATTCTATGAATCTTACCCAGCTGATTAATTCACCCACTCGCCCAAATCTTAAATGCCCAGATAAATCTACCCTGATTGATTTGATATTGACAAATGTTCCACATAAATATTCTGCGGTTGGTGTTTTTTGTAATGATTTAAGTGACCATTGTGCTGTTGCTGTTAGAAATACTAAGGTTCCAAAGACAAATCCACGTTTTATTCGTAAGAGAAATTTGAAGTGTTTTAATGAGCAGGCTTTCTTTCATGATTTGTTTTATTTTGACTGGAGCAAGATTGAGCTTATCCCTGATGTGGAAAC
The DNA here is from genome assembly GCF_045679555.1 of Salvelinus alpinus. Classification (NCBI taxonomy): domain Eukaryota; kingdom Metazoa; phylum Chordata; class Actinopteri; order Salmoniformes; family Salmonidae; genus Salvelinus; species Salvelinus alpinus. The sequence goes on from NC_092090.1 coordinate 49,859,786, forward strand.
TGCCTGGATATTCTTTCATGATGGTTTTTTCCAAATAGTAAACAAACATGCACCATTCCGCAGGTTCAGGGTTAAAGGGCGGGATAATCCATGGTTTTCTTCTGAGCTGTCTTGTATTATTCACAACCGTAATCTAGCCTGGGCTAAAGCAAGGAAATCTTGTTCCGATGCTGATTGGCTTATTTTTAGGCAGTTAAGAAACAAGTGTTCTTTTCTTCTCCGGAAGGCCAAGTCTGAATATTTTATGTCTGTTACCACTGATAACCTGAATGACCCTAGAAAGTTTTGGAATGCTATTAAGTCCATGTCTGGTAACAGTAATGTTAATGAATTACCGTCATGTGTTTTGAAGGACTCTGTTGCTATATATGACAAAACTGAAATGCTGAATTGTTTCAATGAGCACTTTGTATCATCTGGTAGGCTGTTTGATTCAGTGTCCTCTGTCTCTGTACAACCCTGTGTGGATGAACCAGTGTCCTCTGTCTCTGTACAACCCTGTGTGGATGAACCAGTGAGAGCTGGTCAAACTTTTAGCTTTTTGCCATTCTCAGTGCAGGAGGTACATAAAGCCCTGAAATCCATAGATCAGAGAAAGCCTGCAGGTCCTGATCTTTTGGATCCCTGCTTTGTAAATCTGGCAGCTGATTTCATAGCTGAACCACTTACATATCTGTTCAATCTAACCCTGGAATGTAATGAAATTCCAAAGATCTGGAAATCAGCATTTGTCCTACCACTTTTAAAAGGGGGAGATCCAACTCTTTTAAATAATTATAGGCCAATCTCAAAGCTGTCACCCCTGGTGAAAATACTTGAAACCCTTGTAAGTGAACAGCTAAAAGAGTTTTTATTTACTAACTCTATTTTATCAATGTACCAATCGGGCTTCAGGAAGAAGCATAGCACAATTACAGCAGCCATGAAGGTTTTAAATGATATCACTGAAGCCCTTGACAAAAAACAGCACTGTGTCTGACTTTTTATTGATCTCTCTAAGGCTTTTGATACAGTTGATCATGCTATACTGAGGCAGAGATTGTCGAGTGTAGGTCTTTCAGAGCATGCAGTTGCATGGTTTGCTAACTATCTGTCTGATAGAACTCAGTGCACTCAATTTGATGGGCTTATGTCTGTTAAATTGTCTGTCCTGAATGGTGTGCCCCAAGGCTCTGTACTTGGTCCTCTCTTATTCACTATTTATATAAATGATTTAGACAAAAATGTCCAAAATGCACAACTTCATTTTTATGCTGATGATACTGTTATTTACTGTTGTGCCTCATCTCTTACAAAAGCTTTCCAGAACTTGCAAACTGCTTTTTATACTGTTCAACATACCTTGTGTAAATTGAAGCTTATCCTCAATACTGACAAAACTAAACTAATGGTGTTTTCTAATGCAAGAAATAGACCTCTGAACCTATCACCTATTACTACCTGTCAGGGCAAGGAGATTGAGGTTGTAACCTCATATAAATATCTTGGAATTCTAATTGATGACGGCCTCTCTTTTAAATTGCATATTCAACAACTTACAAAAAAATTGAAGCTGAAATTGGGATTTTATTTTAGGAATAAGGCCTGTTTTTCTTTTGAAGCCAGAAGGAGGCTAGTATCAGCTACATTTATGCCTTTACTAGACTATGGGGATATTTTATATATGAATGCTTCCGCTCAGTGTTTGAGATCAATTGACACTCTTTACCATGGCACTTTGAGATTTATTTTAAACTGCAAAACCCTTACGCACCACTGCACTTTATATACCAGGGTTGGCTGGCCTTCTCTTGTCACTCGTAGGCTCAGTCACTGGTATACTTTTATTTACAAAGCCATTTTGGGTTTACTACCTTTTTATTTGGGCATTTTTATTGTTCAGAAATGTGGTGGGTACTCTCTTCGTTCGCTAGACTTTATCCTGCTAACTGTTCCAAATGTCCGAACTGAATTTGGTAAAAGGTCTTTTATGTACTCTGCGCCATTGTCTTGGAACACCTTACAAAATAATTTTAAACTGGAAGAACTTGTCCCGATTGGTGTTTTTAAATCACTGATGAAGGATTTTGAGGCTGATTCCCTGACCTGTCAATGTTTTTAATTTGCTGTTTTTGATATTGTTATACTCTTGTGAATTCAATGGTTTTTTACTAGATTACTTGTAGTTTTTCATGTTGTCTGTCTGTAATTTTTGTAATGACTTGGTGCTGCCTATCTTGGCCAGGACGCTCTTGAAAAAGAGATTTTAAATCTCAATGAGCCCTTCCTGGTTAAATAAAGGTTAAATAAATAAAAATAAATAAATAACTCAACACTGATCTGTACTTCTCCACAACTTTGTCCCTGACCTGTTTGAAGAGCTCCTTGGTCTTCATGGTGCCGTTTTCTTGGTGTTGCAGACTCTGGGGCCTTTCAGAACAGGTGCATATATACTGAGATCATGTGACACTTAAATTGCACACAGGTGGACTTTATTTAACTAATTATGTCCCTTCTGAAGGTAATTGGTTGCACCAGATCTTATTTAGGGGCTTCATAGCAAAGGGGGTGAATATACATGCACGCACCACATTTCATTTTTTGGGTGGGTGATTTTTTTTTATTTCACTTCACCAATTTGGAATATTTTGTCTATGTCCATTGCATGAAATCCAAATAAATATAAATTTAAATTACAGGTTGTAACGCAACAAAATAGGAAAACACCAAGGGGGATGAACACTTTTGCAAGGCACTGTATGTGTGGCGCCATGTTTGTTGACATTATATAATGCATTCTGGGTGTCACATAATCTGCCAGACCAAATATGTTATAATGAGGTGAGGGAATGGTTCACTCATCTTTCGGGTAAACTTCCGGAAGTGAATGAAGGGAAGTGGATGATCGTAGACGACACAACCCCTTCAACATGCATACTATAAACAGACCAAACTCATCTTTTCTCCTCTTATTATCTTTGGATGATGTGACAAAACAAGCATGGCGGCGTGCACAAACTACCCATCGTCGGATTACTTTCGATTTCTAGAAAGTGTTTTACTCAATTATTTCGATCAATGGTGAGCTCAACCGTGATGTGATTAATTATAAATAGTAATTACTATTAGCTAATTCATATTGTAGTTTCTGTCAGCCGAGAGTTATAAAAATATGACCGCTTGTGTTATGTCAATCTTTCCTCAGTTAGCGCTAGGACAAATGTAGCCCAGATTTTTCCTGTTTGGATAATTGTGTTATGCTGTAGCAACTTCTGTGAATGTCTAAACATTGCATCCAAAAATAAACTGCTCACATTCTGGACATAACTTTCTAAGGACCGTGTTTGTGCAAAATGTTTCTGAAAAAACACTGGCCAGCTCAAATGCTGATTGTTACGTCATTCGAAACTGGACGTTCTAAATACGCGTTCTAATCACACCGGTTTGATCGTACGGTACAGGTACAACTGTAGAATGATCACACCCGTGTGTTGGTACATGTGAAAAGATTAATGAGTTACCGTTTTCTGAATTAATTCTATAGATAGAAATATATCTTACATTTCAGTCATTAATTAATTATCTTCTACCAGTCACATTCTGAATGTTTCAAAATCCTTGGATATCTGCACGAACCCTAGCATAAATGATGAATCAGCGATATTGTTAGGAATTTTGTTAATAATAATTAAAACAATTTCTAGATTTAGATAAAACTATAACTAATTGAACTCTGCACGCCTAGTGAAAAGAGTTTTCCCTGTGGTTCTCGGTCGAGGTTACTAGACTAAAGCACTTAAACAGCTGCAGACTGAATTTTCCTGTGTAGTCTTCCTCTTCACTCGAGAAAGTTTCAGAGTGTTTCAAAGTTTCTTAATCATTCATTATCTACCAACATAGACGGGGCTCTAACTCCTCTAGCTCCTCAATGATATAGGATGCAGGCCAGGCAGCAGGCTGTTAGCCAGCCTGCCAGCTTAGTGGAGTCTGCCACTAGCACAGTCAGTGTAGTCAGCTCAGCTATCCCCATTGAGACAGTGTCTGTGCCTCGACCTAGGTTGGGCAAAACTAAACATGGCGGTGTTCGCCTTAGCAATCTCACTAGAATAAAGACCTCCTCCATTCCTGCCATTATTGAAAGAGATCGTGATACCTCACATCTCAAAATAGGGCTACTTAATGTTAGATCCCTCACTTTAAAGGCAGTTCTAGTCAATGAACTTATCTCTGATCATAGTCTTGATGTGATTGGCCTGACTGAACCATGGCTTAAGCCTGATTAATTTACTGTGTTAAATGAGGCCTCACCTCCTGGTTACACTAGTGACCATATCCCCCGTGCATCCCGCAAAGGCGGAGATGTTGCTAACATTTCCGATAGCAAATTTCAATTTACAATTATTTATTTATTTTTCGTCTTTTGAGCTTCTAGTCATGAAATCTATGCAGCCTACTCAATCACTTTTTATAGCTACTGTTTACAGGCCTCCTGGGCCATATACAGCGTTCCTCACTGAGTTCCCTGAATTCCTATCGGACCTTGTAGTTATAGCACATACATTTCAAATTTTGGAGTGGGTCCACAGACCCACTCCAAAAGGCTTTCGGCGCCATCATCGACTCAGTGGGTTTTGTCCAACATGTCTCTGGATCTACTCACTGTCACAGTCATACTCTCGACCTAGTTTTATCCCATGGAATAAATGTTGTGGATCTTAATGTTTTTCCTCATAATCCGGGACTATCGGACCACCATTTTATTACGTTTGCAATCGCAACAAATAATCTGCTCAGACCCCAACCAAGGAGCATCACAAGTCGTGCTATACATTCTCAGACAACCCAAAGATTCTTTGATGCCCTTCCAAACTCCCTCTGCCTACCCAAGGACGTCAGAGGACAAAAATCAGTTAACCACCTAACTGCGAAACTCAATTTAACCTTGCGCAATACCCTAGATGCAGTTGCAACCCCTAAAAACTAAAAACATTTGTTATAAGAAACTAGCTCCCAGGTATACAGAAAATACCCGAGCACTGAAGCAAGCTTCCAGAAAATTTGAACGGAAATGGTGCCACACTAAACTGGAAGTCTTCCGACTAGCTTGGAAAGACAGTACCGTGCAGTATCGAAGAGCCCTCACTGCTGCTCGATCATCCTATTTTTCCAACTTAATTGAGGAAAATAAGAACAATCTGAAATTTATTTTTGATACTGTCGCAAAGCTAAGTAAAAAGCAGCATTCCCCAAGAGAGGATGGCTTTCACTTCAGCAGTGATAAATTCATGAACTTCTTTGAGGAAAAGATCATGATCATTAGAAAGCAAATTACGGACTCCTCTTTAAATCTGCGTATTCCTCCAAAGCTCAGTTGTCCTGAGTCTGCACAACTCTGCCAGGACCTAGGATCAAGAGAGACACTCAAGTGTTATAGTACTATATCTCTTGACACAATGATGAAAATAATCCTGGCCTCTAAACCTGCAAGCTGCATACTGGACCCTATTCTAACTAAACTACTGAAAGAGCTGCTTCCTGTGCTTGGCCCTCCTATGTTGAACATAATAAACGTCTCTCTATCCACCGGATGTGTACCAAACTCACTAAAAGTGGCAGTAATAAAGCATCTCTTGAAAAAGCCAAACCTTGACCAAGAAAATATAAAAAACTATTTGCCTCTTTCAAATCTTCCATTCCTCTCCAAAATTTAGGAAAAAGTTGTTGCGCATCAACTCACTGCCTTCGTGAAGACAAAAAATGTATACGAAATATTTCAGTCTGGTTTTAGACCCCATCATAGCACTGAGACTGCACTTGTGAAGGTGGTAAATTACCTTTTAATAGCGTCAGACCGAGGCTCTGCATCTGTCCTCGTGCTCCTAGACCTTAGTGCTGCTTTTGATACCATCGATCACCACATTCTTTTGGAGAGCTTGGAAACCCAAATTGGTCTACACGGACAAGTTCTGGCCTGGTTTAGATCTTATCTGTCGGAAAGATATCAGTTTGTCTCTGTGAATGGTATGTCCTCTGACAAATCAACTGTAAATTTCGGTGTTCCTCAAGGTTCCATTTTAGGAACACTATTGTTTTCACTATATATTTTACCTCTTAGGGATGTCATTTGAAAACATAATATTAACTTTCACTGCTATGCAGATGACACACAGCTGTACATTTCAATGAAACATGGTGAAGCCCCAAAATTGCCCTCGCTAGAAGCCTGTGTTTCAGACATAAAGAAGTGGATGGCTGCAAACTTTCTACTTTTATACTCAGACAAAACAGAGATGCTTGTTCTAGGTCCCAAGAAACAAAGAGATCTTCTGTTGAATCTGACAATTAATCTTGATGGTTGTACAGTCGTCTCAAATAAAACTGTGAAGGACCTCGGCGTTACTCTGGACCCTGATCTCTCTTTTGACGAACATATCAAGACTGTTTCAAGGACAGCTTTTTTCCATCTACGTAACATTGCAAAAATCAGAAACTTTCTGTCCAAAAATGATGCAGAAAATTAATCCATGCTTTTGTCACTTATAGGTTAGACTACTGCAATGCTCTACTTTCCGGCTACCCGGATAAAGCACTAAATAAACTTCAGTTAGTGATAAATACGGCTGCTAGAATCCTGACTAGAACCCCCAAAAATTATCACATTACTCCAGTGCTAGCCTCCCTACACTGGCTTCCTGTTAAGGCAAGGGCTTATTTCAAGGTTTTACTGCTAAACTACAAAGCATTACATGGGCTTGCTCCTACCTATCTTTCCGATTTGGTCCTGCCGTACATACCTAAACTTATGCTGCGGTCACAAGACGCAGGCCTCCTAATTGTCCCTAGAATTTCTAAGCAAACAGCTGGAGGCAGGGCTTTCTCCAATAGAACTCTATTTTTATGGAATGGTCTGCCTACCCATGTGAGAGACGCAGACTCGATCTCAACCTTCAAGTCTTTATTGAAGACTCATCTCTTCAGTAGGTCATATGATTGAGTGTAGTCTGGCCCAGGAGTGTGAAGGTGAACGGAAAGGCTCTGGAGCAACGAACTGCCCTTGCTGTTTCTGCCTGGCCGGTTCCCCTCTCTCCAATGGGATTCTCTGCCTCTAACCCTATTACAGGGGCTGAGTCACTGGCTTACTGGTGCTCTTCCATGCCGTCCCTAGGAGGGGTGTGTCACTTGAGTGGGTTGAGTCACTGACGTGATATTCCTGGCTGGGTTGGCGCCCCCCCCTTGGGTTGTGCCATGGCGGAGATCTTTGTGGGCTATACTCGGCCTTGTCTCAGGATGGTAAGTTGGTGGTTGAAGATATCCCTCTAGTGGTGTGGGGGCTGTGCTTTGGCAAAGTGGGTGGGGTTATATCCTGCCTGTTTGGCCCGATCATCGGATGGGGCCAAGGTGTCTCCTGACCCCTCCCGTCTCAGCCTCCAGTATTTATGCTGCAGTAGTTTATGTGTTGGGGGCTAGGGTCAGTCTGTTATATCTGGAGTACTTCTCCTGTCTTATCCGGTGTCCTGTGTGAATTTAAGTATGCTCTCTCTAATTCTCTCTTTCTTTCTCTCTCTCGGAGGACCTGAGCCCTAAGACCATGCCTCAGGACTACCTGGCATGATGACTCCTTGCTGTCCCCAGTCCACCTGGCCGTGCTGCTGTTCCAGTTTCAACTGTTCTGCCTGCGGCTATGGAATCCTGACCTGTTCACCGGACGTGCTACCTGTCCCAGACCTGCTGTTTTCAACTCTCTAGAGACAGCAGGAGTGGTAGAGATACTCTTAATGATCGGCAATGAAAAGCCAACTGACATTTACTCCTGAGGTGCTGACTTGTTGCACCCTCGACAACTACTGTGATTATTATTATTTGACCATGCTGGTCATTTATGAACATTTGAACATCTTGGCCATGTTCTGTTATAATCTCCACCCGGCACAGCCAGAAGAGGACTGGCCACCCCTCATAGCCTGGTTCCTCTCTAGGTTTCTTCCTAGGTTTTGGCCTTTCTAGGGAGTTTTTCCTAGCCACCGTGCTTCTACACCTGCATTGCTTGCTGTTTGGTGTTTTAGGCTGGGTTTCTGTACAGCACTTTGATATATCAGCTGATGTAAGAAAGGCTATATAAATACATTTGATTTGATTATGTCTGGTTCACACCGTCACCCTGCTTGGTCTTTAGTTTTAAACCATTTCTCAGCCATGTTGCCACCGCTTCACGATGTTTGGTCTATATTTAAATTGCCAACCATTCCAACAAGTAGCCACAGCGCCATGTTTTCTGGTCTTTAGGTTTGTAGATTTCTTAACTGTTTGTGCGTCCTCTGGTCTATATACTCTTTGACACGAGTCTTAATTAAGAACTCGGGGAAAAGGGGAGTTCCCTCCTTTTGTCGTAATGTCTGTGCTCACGTGGGCGTGGCCAGTGACTTGGTTAAGACTTCATATGAAAAACAATTATCTCATTTAGAAGGCCAACATCACATTACATCTTCTCACAAATAGTTTCATATTTAATCATATCAGTTCCCCAACATTTGGATGTGAATCTTATCACTGGCAAATATAGACATTCAGAGATACAGTTATGTTGTTCTACTGTCCTTAGTTACATCACCAATTATTAATGAATTCGACAGGATTGTTCTTTAAGTATCCACGGACCATTCCAACTGTTTGGAATACAGAAATATTGTTTAATTATTCAACCTTTTGATGTTACCATTTTGGCGGGAGGAATCTTCTTGTAACAAAAGGGTTTCTTTCCCCTCAATCCTGCCAAACGCAAAGTTTCTACACAGTATTTACTACCGGTCATAAAACTGGTGGGAGAGAGAGGAGAGGGGAGGGGAGGGGGGGGGGGGATCTGGTGCCTATGATCCTCACCCAAACAGGGTAAGTCATGACAAAACCAATGAGAAAAAGAGACTTGCTTGGGCCAAGAAACACGGACATTAGACCGGTGGAAATATGTCCTTTGGTCTGATGAGTCCAAATTTGAGATTTTTGGTTCCAACCGCAGTCTTTGTGAGATGCAGAGTAGATAAACAGATGATCTCTGCATGTGTGGTTCCCACCATGAAGCATGGAGGAGGAGGTGTGATGGTTTGGGGTTGTTTTGATGGTGACACTGTCTGTGATTTATTTAGAATCCAAGGCACACTTAACCAGCATGGCTACCACAGCATTCTGCAGCGATACGCCATGCCATCTGGTTTGTACTTATTGGGACTATCATTAGTTTTTCAACAAGACAATGACTCAAAACATACCTCCAGGCTGTATAAGGGCTATTTGACCAAGAAGAAGATTGATGGAGTGCTGCATCAGATGACCTGGCCTCCACAATCACCTGACCTCATCCCAATTGAGATGGTTTGGGATGAGATGGACCGCAGAGTGTAGAAAAAGCAGCCAACAAGTACTAAACATATGTGGGAACTCCTTCAAGACTTTTGGAAAAGCATTCCACATGAAGCTGGTTGAGAGAATGCCAAGAGTGTGCAAAGCTGTCATCAAGGCAAAGCGTGGCTACTTTGAAGAGATTTGCTTAGCACTTGATTTGTTACTACCTGATTCTATATGTGTTGTTTCATAGTTTTGCTGTCCTCCCTATTATTCTACAATGTAGAAAATAGTACAAATAAAGAAAAACCCTTGAATGAGTAGGTGTGTCCAAACTTTTGACTGGTACTGTATGTCATCGAACTGGGCAGTTCTCCACTTTAACAATCATGGTGGCAGATGATTGAGACTGTAATCTCTGTCTGAAGGAAAGCTACCTACAGAGCACTGAATACCACTGTTAAGTCTAAAGGGGGCCTTAAAACCCTTTGCCTGTCTGCCTGGCTAGTCTCTTTGTAACCAATTACACCAGTAAAACACACTTTCCCTCTTAAAAGTGCCTTTTAAGATAAATGGCAGCACATAGAGAAGAGAGTCCTTTTTTCCCTCAGCGGAATAATGACTTTAATTATAGTCTACCGCAATGCAATACGGTCTCTGTGCTGCCTGCTCCTTAAATTTAATATGCGACCCAAATGGCAATGTATTCCCAATAGTTCACTACTTTTGACCAGGGCCCATAGGATCCTGTAGAGGGATCGTATTGGGAGTCAGCCCTGCTCCTTAGATTTACCCCTCAGTCACTTCAAACAGCCCTTTGTTTCTATGTTCATAAATTACTCTCAATTACCCTCATATCTCACCCGTGGATGTGAATAAAAAAAGAAAGATTGAACAGATTGTGTCTGGGCTCTGAGAACTAATAAAGCCAGTTGGATAACTAAATTACACAAATCTATCTACAGAACTGAGTTGTACAACTTCCTTGTCACGATGCTAGTATCACAATAATATGATACTCGATTTTTCATGGCAAGAAGGAAAACACGAAGCACGCTCAACTCTTTGAAAACCTGCTTCATGTAAATAGTTTGTGTGTAATAGCTTTGAATATTTACAAATGTGACTCTGGTTACATGTATTGTTGTTTGTGTTATTGTTTCCAACATTAGGACCGTTTTCCTCAATAAATTAAGTCTGCTTCATGTTTTGTTTCCTTGCCATGACTATCATGATACTTCACAATACTTCATAGTACTTCTGGGTATCACGATACTTCACAATAGTTCTGAGTATCACAATAATGATATCGTGACAACCCTAATGCTGTTAGTCAGGGAGGGACGGATCCGTAGTTACCTTGCATTCTGTGCACCTCTTCGTTAGCACACGCTGGCCCTCTGACAAAGTCTGGGCCATGTAGGTGCATTTTGCTGTGAGGACAAAGGAAAGGTACATTATCATTAGTGATATGTGAGTATATATTATGGTATGTCATGACTCTCCTGGAGGGGTGGGGGGTTGGGCCAGTTTTGACACCTTGTCATAAATTAGGCATCAGGGGAATCTCCCTCTAGCTCTTCAGTATTGGTGAAGGAATGTCCCTTTGTCTACAGAAGACTTTTGCCATCAAAACTATAATGTCCAAACATATATTAAGATGTGAATGTTAAGGTATGGTCAGTGGGGATCTAAAGAATATTCATGTCACATTGTTTATTTTTTTGTGATGTCATTAAGAATGGTATCAAGGAAATACTGTAACTCGGAAAGTGTACACATTCTATCTGTCAAGTTTACATCCAAATGTTGTAGAAAATCTATGATTAAGGATGAGACATTTTTTGTTAAGATATTAACATGATTTTAGTTTAGACATGCCCCGAATTAGGTTAGAGAGCTTGTCAGCGTGATGGAACCGCCCTTTTGACAAGAGTGCTTAAAAGGACTGGCTAAAAATTAACATATCAGACTAAAACATTGCCAGATTGCTACTGGCGTGTAAAGTGGTCGGGAGCAGAACCCTGAATATATCATTTACACCAGTAAAGTGTGGAGTGTTAGCTACATGTTGGAAATGGCTAGAACTTAGTCTCAACACGAGGTGAAGACCTCACCTACCAGACCAGAAACAATGCCAGTCTGCAGCTACGCATGTAAAGTGATTTGGAACTTTGACTATCTACCCGAGGAAAGAAGGAGAAAATCCCATCTCAGTCAAGCATCTGAGTATCTGCTCTGAAAACACTTCACAACAAGCCAGGACAACTTAGGAGGACATTGTGATCTCTGGTGGACAACCAGATCCTTAAACCCATCGACCCCTTCCCATAAAAGGATTGATTGGTTTCAACAGAGACAAACGACGAACAAAGACATCCACATGTAAATACATGCATTACTTCTTATCCCAAAATGGCCGGTGGTTCATGTGCAAAGTAAATGGTTACTGTGAGCATAGTTTCAAAATGTACAATAAGTATTCTCTTTGTCCCTTTGTCTCTGTCTCTCGCTCTCTCTTAACACCTCTCCATCTAACCGTATGTTGTAACAAGCCGTCATATCTTGTCAGTCCACAAGGGATGTTTGTCTCATGTGAGTGTGTATGTGTATTCTGTGTTATTATTTAGTTGGTTAGTAAATAAATAATTAAACCAATTTGTGTATTACTGAATAATCAGCAAAGGTTGAGGTGCTTGCAGATCCACTGTTCAGAATTAGAACTGACATGAGCTAATGATTAATAAGTTACTGTTGTCGATATATTTATATCTTCTAGAGTTTAATTCAGGAGATGGTAACTCGTTAAACACCTTCTTCCGTGGTGCCCTAAATTCCTAATGCGTTAATTGTTACATAATTAATTTAATCGGGTTAGAATTAAACATAGTGGATTGAATAAATAACAATCATCACATTAATGAAAGTCACGACATATTGGAGCCCCCGTACAAGGAATCTAAGACAAAAGTAGGCCTTGCTGTTGAATTCAGTCTATATGAATTGTTTATCAGATTACGTTATACACCATCAGAGCCGTAGCAGGATTAGTTGTTGTGTGTGTGTTTTTCCATTTGAACAAGATACTAGAAATATTCCCCTCCGGTCTTGCATACTGAGTAAGGATCAGTGTAGGGTGAATTACGGTATTACATTTCTAGGGTTAGGACATATGGGCCAGCCTATGATGGAAATATAAGGATATATATTTGTTTGGCCAAAGCAAAATTATCTCTCTGTCTCTCGCGTTTCAAGAGCGTGAGTAGACCACAGCAAGTATTTCTTTATGTTACCACGTGTTCCGGTAACATCAACGTCGTTAGTAAACCCTGTTCCCGAATTGAAAGGGACCAAATTCATTTGTTCCACCCAATGAGACATATTAAATGTGTCAATCTTAACCCAGATACAGCGACGCTTTCAGGTTAATTAAAGTTGAATTCCCGGAAAACCTGGGAATTTGGGGAAAGTTAATGGAATTTTGTAACCCTATCTGATATACTAATTAGGAAGGAATATGTGACGTTCAGATGATATTTATTGTTCAGATGATTCAGTCTTTCCATGGTAATTCACAGTACAAAGGGTACTGAAATACTTTAGAGCGGCCTACAAAAAAAGTTTTTGAGGTTCAAATGTCCTACATTTCTAATTCTGTGGAGAAAAAAATGCAAATGTGAGTGAGTGAAGTTGGGGGGAAAATAAACATCCCATTAAGAATGCAAGAGATGAGACATTTCTGCATAGCCTTTAAGCAAAGGGACATAAATAGAAAGTGAGGCAGTTTGTGTCTACTAGCCCAGTTGATTGTGTTCAGTATCACAGTAGACCTGCAATCTTAGAAATAAAGGTACGGTATTGTTCCCCTGGGGTATCATCACACTCACTCTCAACGTACAGGTAAGGTACATTCCTGTTTCCCTGTGTACAAACATATTTTGTGCACCCTCAATTATTGATCGTACTGATCTGTACCTTTGTTTAGCAGAAAAGCAATGTATTGAAAAAAGGTAAATATTTGTACCCACCATAAGGTACACTGATGAATTATTGCCACATAAAATGAACTAATGGCTTTATTACTGGTACCCTAGAAAGGCTAATCTGTACCATAATCATTATCATATTTCCCAGCATGCTAAAACAGGTTTGTTTCAAGAATTGTTTTTAAATTTGTGTTTTTGCATGTACATTGATTTATTAATCTTATGCCACACAAAAATGAATAACATTTTCCCAAACTAATCCTATCACTTTGTTAGATTTGTTGCACCCGTTACTGTCACGGCCGTCAAAAGGAGGAGACCAAGGCGCAGCGTGGTATGCGTACATTCTTCTTTATTATAAGAATGAACACTGAACAAAACTAACAAAACGAACCGTCACGCTATACAAATGAGTGCTGCCAGGCAACTACACATAGACAAGAACCCACGAACACCAAAGGGAAAATGGCTACCTAAATATGATCCCCAATCAGAGACAACGATAAACAGCTGCCTCTGATTGGGAACCATATCAGGCCACCATAGACATACAAATCACCTAGACCTACAAACACCCTATACATCCAAAAACCCTAGACAGTACAAAAACTAGCGTACCCACCCTAGTCACACCCTGACCTAACCAAAATATAAAGAAAACATAGATATCTCAGGTCAGGGCGTGACAGTTACTGAAATAGTTGATCCAGTTTAAATGGCCTAGGTAGTCTCCTCACAATGTTTATAATACTGGTAGTCATTCTGAATGCAGGTTAAGGGTGAACACATTTCCAACTGTTGGATATCCTAACTGTGGCTGGAGGAATTACACATCACTTTGCAAACCAGTATGTGACTTGCAGGTACAGTTGTAAAATAATTGTACGTTTTCCAGAAATCCCAGATAGAAGATTCCTGGTAATGGGAGGGAATAAGCAGGGAATCCTTCAACCAGGATTTCTGGGAAATTTGGGAAAGCTTCCAACATTTTTCAACTCTACTGGCAGGTCTGATGTGTAAATCATGAGGTTCAGGCAACTGTAGTAGGGTAAAATTAGGCCTCAAAATAAGGCCCTCATGAGACACAGTGCATTCGGAAAGTATTCAGACCACTTGACTTTTTTCACATTTTGTTACGTTACAGCCTTATTCTAAAATGGATTAAATCATTTTTCCCCCCTCATCAATGTACACACAATACCCCATAATGACAAAGCAAAAACACATTTTTAAAATGTTATGCAAAATGTCATTTTAAAAAACACGGAAATATGACATTTACATAAGTATTCAGACCCTTTACTCAGTACTTGATTGAAGCACCTTTAGCAGTGATTACAGCCTCGAGTCTTCTTGGGTATGATGCTACAAGCTTGACAAACCTGTATTTGGGGAGTTTATCCCATTCTTCTTTGCAGATCCTCTCAAGCTCTGTCAGGTTGGATGGGGAGCGTTGCTGCACAGCTATTTTCAGGTCTCTCCAGAGATGTTCGATCAGGTTCTAGTCCGGGCTCTGGGTGGGCCACTCAAGGACATTCAGAGACTCGTCCCGAACCCATTCCTGAGTTGTCTTGGCTGTGTGCTTAGGGTCGTTGTCCTGTTGGAAAGTTAACCTTCGTCCCAGTCTGAGGGCCTGAGCAGGATCTCTCTGTACTTTGCTCCGTTCATCTTTCCCTCGATCCCAACTAGTCTCCAAGTTCCTGCTGCTGAAAAACATCCCCACAGCATGATGCTGCCACCACCATGCTTCACAGTGGGGATGGTGCCAGGTTTCCTCCAGACGTGACACTTGGCATTCAGGCCAAAGAGTTCAATCTTGGTTCATGAGACCAGGTTCTCATGGTCTGAGAGTCCTTTAGGTGCATTTTGGCAAACTCCAAGTGGGCTATCATGTGCCTTTTACTGAGGAGTGTCTTCTGTCTGGCCACTCTACCATAAAGGCCTGATTGGTGGAGCGCTGCAGAGATGGTTGTCCTTCTGGAAGGTTCTCCCATTTCCACAGAAGTACTCTGGAACTCTGTCAGAGTGACCATCGGGTTCTTGGTCACCTCCATGATCAAGGCCCTTCTCCCCTGATTGCTCAGTTCGGCTGGGTGGCCACCTCTAGGAAGAGTCTTGGTGGTTTCAAACTTCTTCCATTTAAGAATGATGGAGGCCACTGTGTTCTGGGGACCTTCAATGCTGCAGACATTTTTTGGTACCCTTCCCCAGATCTGTGGCTCGACACAATCCTGTCTCAGAGCTCTACGGACAATTCCTTTGACCTCATGGCTTGGTTTTCGCTCTGACATCCACTGTCAACTGTGGGACATTATATAGAAAGGTGTATGCCTTTCCAAATCATGTCCAATCAATTGAATTTCCCATAGGTGGACTCCAATTAAGTTGTAGAAACATCTCAATGATGATCAGTGGAAACAGCATGCACCTGAGCTCAATTTCGAGTCTCATCGCAAAGGGTACTAAAATGTGTAAACTAACAAAATGTGGAAAAATGGAAGGTGTCTGAATTCTTTCTGAATGCCCTGTATATATTGTCATAAAGAGTTAAATTTTAATGGTAACATTCACGTAGGAACACACTTGGTGAAGGCCACGGGACTGAAAATGAATGTATACTACAACCATGTCTCTGTTAGTAACAAATAGAGTCATAGGTTGTAACTCTACAATTCACTCGGGAAGGCAAGGCACAACTGGAAAGTATTTTGGAGGCGTGGCTTAGTGGGGGCGAGATTTTCAATTGACTGTTTTAGGCCACCCGTGAGAGGAAGTGTTTACCAGTTTTTGTGGCCTTTGTGTTAAGAGGTATGATTCTCCCACTTTCAAGGAACACATGGTTTTGTCATGTTTGTGGTTCCCTATAAAGGCCAAACGTACCTTTTCTAAAAGCCAGCTTTTGGAAGAAAGGTACTATCTGATGTATGAACTGGGGTACAATTATGTGCAGTGCCTTCAGAAAGTATTCATACCGCTTGAGTTTTCCACATTGTGCGGTCTTACAGCCTGAATTTAAAATGTATTAAATTGAGATTTTGTGTCACTGGCCACCAGTATGTCAAAATATAATTATGTAAAAACTAAATCTGAATGTGCTTAACAAGTCACATAATAAGTTCCATGGATTCACTCTGTGTGCAATAATAACATGCAATTATCTGCAAGGTCTCTCAGTCGAGCAGTGAATTTCAATCACGAAGACAAGGGGTGTTTTCCAATGTCTCGCAATTTATTTATTTATTTAGTAATTTTTTAAAGGTGAATCTTTATTTAACTAGGCAAGCCAGTTTAGAACAAAATCTTATTTACAATAACGGCCTACACTGGCCAAACCAAGACAACACTGGGCCAATTGTGCGCCACCCTATGGGACTCCCAATCACAGCCGGTTGTGATACAGCCTGGATTTGAACTAGGATGTCTGTAGAGTCTTAGACCGCTGTGCCACTCGGGAGCTCAAAGAAAGGCAACTATGGATGGTTATTAAAAATAAAAACAGCAGACACTAAATATATCCCTTTAAGCATGGTGAATTTATTAATTACACTGTGGATGGTGTAATTAATACATCCGTGGGCTTAATCAGCCACTCCTTGGGCTACAATACCTATTTTGCCAATTGGCCTGGTCACCTTCTACTGCCGACACGGAGCCCCGCCGATTCCATCACAACTGGACTACCGACGTAATCTGCACAAGGTTTTTTTTCAACAAGCTCCTCCGTTGCGACGCCCCCTGAATACGCTAGCTGTCTAGAGCATATCGCACTGTTAGCTGAAAAGGCCCATCGGACAAATTCTTTGGCCACTATACCTATTTTGCCAATTGGCCTGAACCCTTTTACCACATGGAGCCCTACTGATCCATCGCGACTAGTCTGCCGACATAACAGCACGAGGGGGCTACAACAGACTTCTACCGTTGTGACGTCCCTCTAAGGCCCATCTGCTAGCTTGCTAGCCCCGGTCCGCTAGCTGTCTGAATCGCCGTGTCTCCAGCCCACCGAACTACTCACTCGACCCCTATGACCACTTGGCTACGCATGCCTCTCCCTAATGTCAATATGCCTTGTCCATTGCTGTTTTGGTTCGTAATTATTGCCTTATTTCACTGTAGAGCCTCTAGCCCTGCTCAATACGCCTTAGCTAACCCTTTAGCTCCACCTCCCACACATGCGGTGACCTCACCTGGTTTAAATTATGTTTCTAGAGACAATATCTCTCTCATCATCACTCAATGCATAGGTTTACCTCCACTGTATTCACATCCTACCATACCTTTGTCTGTACATTATGCCTTGAATCTATTCTACCGTGCCCAGAAACCTGCTCCTTTTACTCACTGTTCCGAACGTACTAGACGACCAGTTCTTATAGCCTTTAGCCGTACCCTTATCCTACTCCTCCTCTTTTCCTCTGGTGATGTAGAGGTTAATCCAGGCCCTGCAGTGCCTAGCTCCACTCCCAATCCCCAGGCGCTCTCATTTATTGACTTCTGTAACTGTAAAAGCCTTGGTTTCATGTATGTTAACATTAGAAGCCTCCTCCCAAAGTTTGTCTTATTCACTGCTTTAGCACACTCTGCCAACCCGTATATACTAGCCGTATCTGAATCCTGGCTTAGGAAGACCACCAAAAACTCTGAAATTTCCATCCTGACTATAACATTTTCCGACAAGATAGAACTGCCAAAGGGGGCGGAGTTGCAATCTACTGCAGAGGTAGCCTGCAGAGTTCTGTCTTACTATCCAGGTCTGTGCTCAAATAATTTGAGCTTCTACTTTTAAAAATCGACTTTTCCAGAAACAAGTCTCTCACCGTTGCCGCTTGCTATAGACCACCTTCTGCCCCCAGCTGTGCCCTGGACACCATATGTGAATTGATTGCCCCCCATCTATCTTCAGAGCTCGTGCTGTTAGGTGACCTAAACTGGGAAATGCTTAACACCCCGGCCATCCTACAATCTAAGCTTGATGCCCTCAATCTCACACAAATTATCAATGAACCTACAAGGTACAACCCCAAATCCGTAAACACGGGCACCCTCATAGATATCATCCTAACCAACCTGCTGTCCAAATACACCTCTGCTGTCTTCAACCAGGATCTCAGCGATCACTGCCTCATTGCCTGCATCCATAATGGGTCTGCGGTCAAATGACCACCCCTCATCACTGTCAAACGCTCCCTAAAACACTTCAGCGAGCAGGCCTTTCTAATCAACCTGGCCCGGGTATCCTGGAAGGATATTGACCTCATTCCGTCAGTAGAGGAAGCCTGGTTGTTCTTTAAAAGTGCTTTCCTCACCATCTTAATAAGCATGGCCCCATTCAAAAAATGTAGAACCAGGAACAGATATAGCCCTTGGTTCACTCCAGACCTGACTGCCCTTGACCAGCACAAAAACATCCTGTGGCGTACTGCATTAGCATCGAATATGCAACTTTTCAGGGAAGTCAGGAACCAGAACAGGCAGTTAGGAAAGTAAAGGCTAGATTTTTCAAACAGAAATGTGCATCCTGTAGCACAAAAAGAGCTGGGACACTGGGACACTGGGACACTGTAAAGTCCAAGGAGAACAAGATCAACTACTCCCAGCTGCCCGCTGCACTGAGGCTAGGAAACACTGTCACCACTGATAAATCCACGATTATTGAAAATTTCAATAAGCATTTTTCTACGGCTTGCCATACCCCTACCCCGGTCAACAGCCCTGCACCACCCATAGCAACTTGCCCAAGCCTCTCCCATTTATCCTTCACCCAAATCCAGATAGCTGATGTTCTGAAAGAGCTGCAAAATTTGGACCCCTACAAATCAGCCGGGCTAGACAATCTGGACCCTCTCTTTCTAAAATTATTCGCCGAAATGGTTGCAACCCTTATTAATAGCCTGTTCAACCTCTCTATCATATCGTCTGAGATCCCCAAAGATTGGAAAGCAAGCTGCCGCGGTCATCCCCCTCTTCAAAGGGGGAGACACTCTAGACCCAACCTGCTACACACCTATATCCATCCTGCCCTGCCTTTCAAAAGTCTTCGAAAGCCAAGTTAACAAACAGATCACCGACCATTTCGAATCCCACCGTACCTTCTCCGCTATGCAATCTGGTTTCCGAGCAGGTCATGGGTGCACCTCAGCCACGCTCAAGGATCTAAATGATAACATAACCACCAACGATAACAGACAAAACTGTGCAGCTGTATTCATCGACCTGGCCAAGGCTTTCGACTCTGTCAATCACCACATTCTTATCGGCAGACTCAACAGCGTTGGTTCCTCAAATGACTGACTCGCTTGGTTCACCAACTACTTCTCAGACAGAGTTCAGTGTGTCAAATTGGAGGGCCTGTTGCTCGGACCTCTGGCAGTCTCTATGGGGTTCAATCCTCCGGCCGACTCTTTTATCTGTATACATCAATGATGTCACTCTATATGCTGGTGATTCTCTGGTCTACCTCTACGCAGACGACACCATTCTCTATACTTCTGGTCCTTCTTTGGACACTGTGTTAACTTCTTTAGGGTAGGGGGCAGCATTCGGAATTTTGGATGAAATGCATGCCCAAATTAAACGGCCTGTTTCTTTGGCCCAGAAGATATGATATGCATATAACTGGTAGATTTGGATAGAAAACACTCTAAAGTTTCCAAAACTGTTATAATAGTGTCAATTATAATAGTATAATTATTTGTCTTGTGGGCTATGTTCTCATAAGCGTAATGTATGCTTTCGCCGTAAAGCATTTTTTAAATCTGACACCGTGGTTGGATTCACAAGAAGTTAATCTTTAAACCTATGTAAAATATGTTTTGTTTTCAGAATTTTTATAATGAGTACTTCTGTATTTGAATTTGGCGCCCAGCAGTTTCACTGGCTGTTGAAGTGGTGGGACGCTACCGTCTCAGGTGCCCAAGAGAGGTTAACTAACCTCCAGATGAGCTTCAATGCCATACAGCTCTCCTTCCATGGCCTCCAACTGCCCTTATTGCAAGTAAAACTAAATGCATGCTCTTCAACCGATCGCTGCCCACAACTGCCCTCTCGTCCAGCATCACTACTCTGGATGGTTCTGACTTAGAATATGCGGACAACTAGAAATACCTGGGTGTCTGGTTAGAATGTAAACTCTCCTTCCAGACTCACATTAAGCATCTCCAATCCAAAATTAAATCTAGAATCGGCTTCCTATTTTGGAACAAAGCATCCTTCACTCATGCTGCCAAACACACCCTTGTAAAACTGACTATCCTACCGATCCTTGACTTCGGCGATGTCATTTACAAAATAGCCTCCAACACTCTACTGAGCAAATTGGATGCAGTATATCACAGTGCCATCCGTTTTGTCACCAAAGCCCCATATACTACCCACCACTGCGTCCTGTATGCTCTCGTTGGTTGGCCCTCGCTTTATTTTTGTCGCCAAACCCACTAGCTCCAGGTCATCTGTAAGTCTTTGCTAGGTAAAGCCCCGCCTTATCTCAGCTCACTGGTTACCATAGCAGCACCCACCCGTAGCACGCGCTCCCTAAATTAGACGAGGTATGATCACGAATATCTTACCAACGGGACATCATAAATTGTAATATCCTATGTTTCACGGAATCGTGGCTGAATGGCGACATGGATATTCAGCTAGCAGGATATACGATTCACCGGCAAGATAGAACAGCACACTCAGATAAGACGAGGGGGGGCGGTCTGTGCATATTTGTAAACAACAGCTGGTGCACGAAATCTAAGGAAGTCTCTAGATTTTGCTCGCCTGAAGTAGAGTTTATTGTGATGAATTGCAGGCCACACTAGTTGCCTAGAGAGTTTTCAGCTATACTTTTTGTGGCTGTTTATTTACCACCACAGACAGATGCTGGCACTAAGACCACACTCAGTCAGCTGTATAAGGAAATAAGCAAACAGGAAACCACTCACCCAGAGGCGGTGCTCCTAGTGGCCGGAGACTTTAATGCAGGGAAACTTAAATCAGTTCTACCAAATTTCTATCAATTTCTATCAAATGTTAAATGTGCAACCAGAAGGAGAACCTGTACCTGTACTCCAGACACAGAGACGCGTACAAAGTTCTCCCTCGCCCTCCATTTGGTAAATCCGACCACAACTCTATCCTCCTGATTCCTGCTAACAAGCAAAAATGAAAGCAGGAAGCACCAGTGACTCGGTCTATAAAAAAGTGGTCAGTTGAAGCAGATGCTAAACTACAGGACTGTTTTGCTATCACAGACTGGAACATGTTTCGGGATTCTTCCGATGGCATTGAGGAGTACACCACATCAGTCACTGCCTTTATCAATAAGTGCATCGAGGACATCGTCCCCACAGTGACTGTACGTACATACCCCAACCAGAAGCTATGGATTACAGGCAACAATCACACTGAGGTAAAGGGTAGAGCTGCCGCTTTCAAGGTGCGGGACTCTAACCCGGAAGCTTACAAGAAATCCTGCTATGCCCTGCGACGAACCATCAAACAGGCAAAGCGTCAATACAGGGCTAAGGTTGAATCATACTACACCGGCTCCGACGCTCGTCTTATGTGGCAGGGCTTGCAAACTATAACAGACTACAAAGGGAAGCACAGCCGCGAGCTTCCCAGTGACACAAGCCTTTTATTTTATTTTTATTTTACCGTTATTTTACCAGGTAAGTTGACTGAGAACACGTTCTCATTTGCAGCAACGACCTGGGGAATAGTTACAGGGGAGAGGAGGGGGATGAATGAGCCAATTGTAAACTGGACCCTACCAGATGAGCTAAATCACTTCTATGCTCGTTTCACACGACTGTGTGATCACGCTCTCCGTAGCCGACGTGAGTAAGACCTTTAACTTCTTTGATATAGGGGGCAGCATTTTCACTTTTGGATGAATTGCGTGCCCATAGTGAACTGCCTCCTACTCTGTCCCAGATGCTAATATATGCATATTATAATTACTATTGGATAGAAAATACTCTGAAGTTTCTAAAACTGTTTGAATGATGTCTGTGAGTATAACATAACTCATATGGCAGGCAAAAACCTGAGAAAAAATCCAAACAGGAAGTGAGAATTCTGAGACTGTTCGATGTTAAAGTCATCGCCTATTCAATTCCCTGTAATATATTGATCTGTTTGCACTTCCTACGCCTTCCACTAGATGTCAACAGTCTGTAGAACGTGGAATGAAGCCTCTAGTGTGATGTGGGGCCGGATGGGAGGTGTTTCAGTCATTGGTCTGGCAGATTGCCAGTTCTTGCTCACGCGCTTTCCTCATGATATCGCCTTGCGTTCCATTACTTATACAGACATAAAGGAATGCTCCGGTTGGAACGTTATTGGATATATATGATAACAACAGCCTGAAGATTGATTCTCTACTAAGTTTGACCAGTTTATTCAACTTGTAATATAACTTTTTGAAGTTTTCGTCCGACATTTGCCTGCATCTGCGCGAGCGTTTGGACACGTGAACTACACATGCTAGCAAAAGTAGCTAATTGGACATAAGTAATGGACATTATCGAACAAAACAACAATTTATTGTGGAACTAGGATTCCTGGCAGTGCATTCTGATGAACATAATCAAAGGTAAGGGAATATTTATGATGTAATTTCGTATTTCTGTTGACTCCAACATGGCGGAGAAATGTTGTTAAATCTGAGCGCTGTCTCAGATTATTGCATGGTGTGCTTTTTACGTAAGGTTTTTAAAAAATCTGACACAGCGGTTGCATTAAGAACAAGTGTATCTTTAATTCTGTGTAAAACATGTATCTTTCATCAAAGTTTATGATGAGTATTTCTATTATTTGACGTGGCTCTCTGCAATTACTCCAGATATTTTATAGGCATTTCTGAACATGGCGCCAATGTAAACCGAGATTTGTGGATATAAATATGCACATTATCGAACAAAACATAAATGTATTGTGTAACATGATGTCCTATGAGTGTCATCTGATGAAGATCATCAAAGGTTAGTGATTAATTTTATCTCTATTTCTGCTTTTTGTGACTACTATCTTTTGCTGGGAAAATGGCTGTGTTTTTCTGTGGCTATGTACTGAGCTAACATAATATTTTGATGTGCTTTCCCCGTAAATCCTTTTTGAAATCAGACATGTTGGCTGGATTCACAACATGTGTAGCTTTAATTTGGTGTCTTTCATGTGTGATTTCATGAAAGATTGATTTTTATAGTAATATATTTGAATTTGGCGCGCACATTTTTTTTCTGGATTTTGGTCAAGTGGGACGCTACCGTCCCACCTATCCCAGAGAAGTTAAACAGGTCAACATACACGGATTACCAGGACGTGTGTTCCGGGCTTGTGCTGACCAACTGGCAGATGTCTTCACTGACATTTTCAACCTGTCTTTTATTGAGTCTGTAATACCAACATGTTTCAAGCAGACCACCATAGTCCCTGTGCCCAAGAACACAAAGGTAACCTGCCTAAATGACTACAGACCCCTAGCACTCACGTCCGTAGCCATGAAGTGCTTTGAAAGGCTGGTCATGGCTCACATCAACACCATTATCCCAGAAACCCTAGACCCACTCCAATTTGCATACCACCCAAACAGATCCACAGATGATGCAATCTCTAATGCACTCCACACTACCCTTTCCCACCTGGACAAAAGGAACACTTATGTGAGAATGCTACTCATTGACTACAGCTCAGCATTCAACACTATAGTACCCTCAAAGCTCATTACTAAGCTAAGGATCCTGGGACTAAACACCTGCCTCTGCAACTGGATCCTGGACTTCCTGACGGGCCGTCCGATCCCCAGGTGGTAAGGGTAGGTAGCATCACATCTGCCACGCTGATCCTCAACACTGGAGCTCCCCAGGGGTGCGTGCTCAGTCCCCTCCTGTACTCCATGTTCACCCACGACTGCATGGCCAGGCACGACTCCAACACCATCATTAAGTTTGCAGACGACACAACAGTGGAAGTGTAACAATAGTCTTCGTCCTCCTCTGACGAGGAGTAGGAAATGTCGGACCAATACGCAGCGTGGTGAGTATTCATATTTATTCGAATAATTTTCAACAAGAACGAAAACAATAAACTGACAAAAATAACCGAAGACGCTACAGTCCCGAAATAGTGAACACACGAACAATCACCCACAAAACACACTACAAAACAGGCTACCTAAATATGGCTCCCAATCAGAGACAATGACAAACACCTGCCTCTGATTGAGAACCAAATCAGGCCAAACAAAAACCCCACATAGAAACACAAAACATAGATAACCCACCCAACTCACGCCCTGACCAACTAAAACAAAGAAAATACAAAAGAACTAGGGTCAGAAAGTGACAGTACCCCCCCCCCCACAAGGTGCGGACTCCGGCCGCAAAACCTGAATCTATAGGGGAGGGTCTGGGTGGGCATCTGTCCGCTGTGGCGGCTCTGGCGCTGGACGTGGACCCCACTCCACCATTGTCTTAGTCCGCTTTCGTAGCGTCCTTTGAGCGACGACCCTCGCCACCAACCTATGACTGGCAACCCTACTAAAGGGGCCCACGGGACTGAGGGACACCTCAGGACTGAGGGGCAGCTCCGGACTGAGGGGCAGCTCCGGACTGAGGGGGAGCTCCGGACTGAGGGGGAGCTACGGACTGAAAGGCAGCTCCGGACTGAAGGGCAGCTCCGGACTGAGGGGCAGCTCCGGACTGAAGGGCAGCTCCGGACTGAAGAGCAGCTCCAGACTGGCAGGCGGCTCTGGCAGCTCCTGACTGGCAGGCGGCTCTGGCAGCTCCTGACTGGAGCTGCCAGAGCACCACTTCAACCTCAGGAGGCTGAAGAAATGTGGCTTGGCACCAAAAACCCTCACAAACTTCTACAGATACACAATCGAGAACATCCTGTTGGGCTGTATAACCGCCTGGTACGGCAACTGCTCCGCCCACAACCGTAAGGCTCTCCAGAGGGTAGTGAGGTCTGCACAACGCATCACCGGGGGCAAACTACCTGCCCTCCAGGACACCTACACCACCCAATGTCACAGGAAGGCCATAAAGATCATCAAGGACAACAACCACCCGAGCCACTGCCTGTTCACCCCGCTATCATCCAGAAGGCGAGGTCAGTACAGGTTCATCAAAGTAGGGACCGAGAGACTGAAAAACAGCTTCTATCTCAAGGCCATCAGACTGTTAAACAGCCACCACTAACATTTAGTGGCTGCTGCCAACATACTGACTCAACTCCAGCCACTTTAATAATGGGAATTGATGGACATTTATGTAAAAATATATCACTAGCCACTTTAAACAATGCCACTTAATATAATGTTTACATACCCTACATTACTCATCTCTACAGTATATGTATATACTGTACTCTATATCATCTACTGCATCTTGCCATCTTTATGTAATACATGTATCACTAGCCACTTTAAACTATGCCACTTTATGTTTATATGCCCTACATTACTCATCTCATATGTATATACTGTACTCTATACCATCTACTGCATCTTGCCTATGCCGTTCTGTACCATCACTCATTCATATATCTTTATGTACATATTCTGTATCCCTTTACACTTGTGTGTATAAGGTAGTAGTTGTGGAATTGTTAGGTTAGATTACTCGTTGGTTATTACTGCATTGTCAGATCTAGAAGCACAAGCATTTCGCTACAGTCGCAATAACATCTGCTAACCATGTGTATGTGACAAATAACATTTGATTTGATTTGAGTGTGACTCCAAAATTCTAATCAAAGGTGCACCATATTTAAAGAGATGCCTTATGATAAATGTACTGAAAACCCTATTGAATGAAAACGCCATGAGAAAATCTGTTGGCCAACAAGTGGGAGGGTTTTCAGCAGTTGAAAGAAATGTATTCAGAGAGGGCAAACTAGCAACACCTGCAGAGCGCATTACGCAAATTAATTAGGTAAGTCTGTATACCAAATACTGAGAAGTGAGTAGGAAAGGTGTGTGTAGGAAAGGCATAAATTCTGAAGTCGGGATAGGGACGTAAGAGCTTTGCACACCTGGATTGTACAATATTTGCCCATTGTTCTTTTTTAAATTATTCAAGTTCTTTCATTTAATTGTTGATCATTGCAAGACAGCCATTTTCAAGTCATCCTATAGATTTTCAAACCGATTTAAGTCAACACTGTAGGCCACTCGGGAACAATCAATGTTGTCTTGGTAAGCAACTGCAGTGTAGATTTGGCCTTGTCCTGCTGAAAGGTGAATTCTTCTCCCAGTGTCTGTTGGAAAGCAGACTGAACCAGGTTTGTCTGTAGGATTTTGCTTCTGCTTATAGCTTTATTCTGTTTATTTTGATTTTAAAAACTCTGTAGTTCTTGCCGATGACAAGCACACCCTTAACATGATGCAGCTACAACCAAAATGTGAAGAATGGTACTCAGTGATGTGTTGTGTTGTATTTGCCCCAAATATAACGCTTTGTATTCAATACAAAAAATACATTTCTTTGACACATTTTTTGCAGTATTACTTAAAGCTGCAATATGTAACTTTTTGGGCGACCTGACAAAATTCACAAGGAAATGTGAGTTACATTGAAAGCAAGTGTAAGAATAGTCTGTTCTATTTGCACTATTTCTATGTTTCCCGTTTTTAAGTTTTGATTTTGTATCTTTTACTTTCTGTTTTTTTACACCAACTACAAACAGCTGAAAATACAATAATTTTGTTTATGGAAAATATATTACCCAGCGGTTTAGATGGTACAATCATTCTCTACACCATACCTCCTTCTTTAGTCACATAAATTGAAATTAGGCGAACTATTCGAATTTTAGCAACCAGGAAATGGCCGGAGCGATTTCTGCATAGTGCATCTTTAAGTGTCTTGTTTATGTTTTTATTCTCTACAAGCTTTCGTCTTTTCACTCTGTCATTTAGGTTAGTATTGTAGAGTAACTATAATGCTCAGTTTTCTCATATCACAACCATTAAACTCTGTAACTGTTGTAAAATCACCAATGGCCTCATGGAATCTCTGAGCAGTTTCCTTCCTCTCCAGCAACTGAGCAAGGAAGGACGTCTGTATCTTTGTAGTGACTGGGTGTATTGATACACCATCCAAAGTGTAATTAATAACTTCACTATGCTCAAAGGGATATTCAGTGTTCTGCCTTAACGTTTTTCACATCTACCAATCTGTGGCTTTCTTTTTGAGGCATTGAAAAACCTCCCTGGTCTTTGTGGTTGAATCTGTGCTTGAAATGCACTACTCAATTGAAGGACCTTGCAGATAATTGTATGTGTGGGGTACAGAGATGGGGTAGCCATTATAAAATCATGTTAACCACTATTATTGAGAACCAAATGAGTCCATGCAATTTATGTGATTATTTAAGCACATTTTTACTCCTGAACTTATTTAGGCTTGCCTTAACAAAGGGTTGAACGTATTGACTCAAGACATTTCAGCTTTAAATGTATTTTTTTTTAAATTCTACAAACAAAATTCCACTTTGACATTATGGGGTAGTGTGTGTAGATCAGTGACAAAATCTCAGATTAATACATTTTTATTTCAGGCTGTAACACAACAACATGTGGAAAAAGATAAGGGGTGTGAAGGCACTGGAGTTGCTTACCAAGATGGCATTGAACTGAGTGGTCTAGTTACAGTTTTGACTTAAATCGGCTTGAAAATCTATGGCAAAACTTGAAAATGGCTGTCTAGCAAGTATCAACAACCACCTTGAAAGAGCTTGAATAATTTTTTAAGCAAACTTAATTAACATGCGGAAATATTTGTATGAACATACAGTGAGGGAAAAAAGTATTTGATCCCCTGCTGATTTTGTACGTTTGCCCACTGACAAAGAAATTATCAGTCTATAATTTTAATGGTAGGTTTATTTGAACAGTGAGAGACAGAATAACAACAAAAATATCCAGAAAAATGCATGTCAAAAATGTTATAAATTGATTTGCATTTTAATGAGGGAAATAAGTATTTGACCCCTTCTCAATCAAAAAGATTTCTGGCTCCCAGGTGTCTTTCATACAGGTAACGAACGGAGATTAGGAGCACACTCTTAAAGGGAGTGCTCCTATTCTCAGTTTCTTACCTGTATAAAAGATACCTGTCCACAGAAGCAATCAATCAATCAGATTCCAAACTCTCCACCATGGCCAAGACCAAAGAGCTCTCCAAGGATGTCAGGGACAAGATTGTAGACCTACACAAGGCTGGAATGGGCTACAAGACCATCGCCAAGCAGCTTGGTGAGAAGGTGACAACAGTTTCTGTGATTATTCGCAAATGGAAGAAACACAAAAGAACTGTCAATCTCCCTCAGCCTGAGGCTCCATGCAAGATCTCACCTCGTGGAGTTGCAATGATCATGAGAACGGTGAGGAATCAGCCCAGAACTACACAGGAGGATCTTGTCAATGATCTCAAGGCAGCTGGGACCATAGTCATCAAGAAAACAATTGGTAACACACTATGCCGTGAAGGACTGAAATCCTGCAGCGCCCGCAAGGTCCCCCTGCTCAAGAAAGCACATATACATGCCCGTCTGAAGTTTGCCAATGAACATCTGAATGATTCAGAGGACAACTGGGTGAACGTGTTGTGGTCAGATGAGACCAAAATGGAGTTCTTTGGCATCAACCCAACTTGCCGTGTTTGGAGGAGGAGGAATGCTGCCTATGACACCAAGAAACCATCCCCACCGTCAAACATGGAGGTGGAAACATTATGCTTTGGGGGTGTTTTTCTGCTAAAGGGACAGGACAACTTCACCGCATCAAAGGGACGATGGACGGGGCCATGTACCGTCAAATCTTGGGTGAAAACCTCCTTCCCTCAGCCAGGGTATTGAAAATGGGTCGTGGATGGGTATTCCAGCATGACAATGACCCAAAACACACGGCCAAGGCAACAAAGGAGTGGCTCAAGAAGAAGTACATTAAGGTCCTGGAGTGGCCTAGCCAGTCTCCAGACCTTAATCCCATAGAAAATCTGTGGAGGGAGCTGAAGGTTCGAGTTGCCAAACGTCAGCCTCGAAACCTTAATGACTTGAAGAAGATCTGCAAAAAGGAGTGGGACAAAATCCCTCCTGAGATGTGTGCAAACCTGGTGGCCAACTACAAGAAACGTCTGACCTCTGTGATTGCCAACAAGGGTTTTGCCACCAAGTACTAAGTCATGTTTTGCAGAGGGGTCAAATACTTATTTCCCTCATTAAAATGCAAATCAATTCATAACATTTTTGACATGCGTTTTTCTGGATTTTTTTATTGATATTCTGTCTCTCACTGTTCAAATAAACCTACCATTAAAATTATAGACTGATCATTTCTTTGTCAGTGGGCAAACGTACAAAATCAGCAGGGGATCAAATACTTTTTTCCCTCACTGTAACAAGATTCAACAACTGATACATAAACTAAACAAGTTCCACAGACATGTGACTAACAGAAATGGAATAATGTGTCCCTGAACAAAGGGGGGTCAAAATAAAAGGAACAGTCAGTATCTGGTGTGGCCACCCGCTGCATTAAGTACTGCAGCGCATCTCCTCCTCATGGACTGCACCAGATTTGCCAGTTCTTGCAGTGAGATGTTACCCCACTCTTCCACCAAGGCACCTGCAAGTTCCCGGAAATTTCTAGGGGGAATGACCCTAGCCCTCACCCTCCGATGCAACAGGTCCCAGACGTGCTCAACGGGATTGAGATCCGCGCTCTTCGCAGTATGGCTGGTGGCATTGTCATGCTGGATGGTCATGTCAGGATGAGCCTGCAGGAAGGGTACCACATGAGGCAGGAGGATGTCTCCCTGTAACGCACAGCGTTGAGATTGCCTGCAATGGCAACAAGCTCAGTCCAATGATGCTGTGACACACCCCACCAGACCATGACGGACCCTCCACCTCCAAATCGATCCCGCACCAGAGTATAGGCCTCGGTGTAACGCTCATTCCTTCGGCGATAAACGCGAATCCGGCCATCACCCCTGGTGAGACAAAATCGTGACTCCTCAGTAACGAGCACTTTTTGCCAGTCCTGTCTGGTCCAGCAACGGTGGGTTTGTGCCCGTAGGCGACGTTGTTGCCGGCGATGTCTGGTGAAGACCTGCCTTACAACAGGCCTACAAGCCCTCAGTCCAGCCTCTCTCAGCCTATTGCGAACAGTCTGAGCACTGATGGAGGGATTGTGTGTTACTGGTGTAACTCTGGAAGTTGTTGTTGCCATCCTGTACCTGTCCCGCAGGTATGATGTTCGGATGTACCGATCCTGTGCGGTTATTGTTACACGTGGTCTGCCACTGCGAGGACGATCAGCTGTCCATCCTGTCTCCCTGTAGCACTGTCTTAGGCGTCTCACAGTACGGACATTGCAATTTATTTCCCTGGCCACATCTGCAGTCCTCATGCCTCCTTGCAGCATGCCTAAGGCACGTTCACGCAGATGAGCAGGGACCCTGGGCATCTTTCTTTTGATGTTTTCAGAGTCAGTAGAAAGGCCTCTTTAGTGTCCTAAGTTTTCATAACTGTGACCTTAATTGCCTACCGTCTGTAAGCTGTTAGTGTTTTAATGACCATTCTACAGGTGCATGTTCATTAATTGTTTATGGTTCATTGAACAAGCATGGGAAACAGTGTTTAACTTTACAATGAAGATCTGTGAAGTTATCTGGATTTTTACGACTTATCTTTGAAAGACAGGGTCCTGAAAATGGGATGTTCCTTTTTTTGCTGTGTTTATTATACAATCCAGGTGTGCAAAGCTCTTAGAGACTTACCCAGAAAAACTCACAGCTGTAAATCGCTGCCAAAGGTGATTCTAACATGTCTTTACTCAGGGTTATAAATTAGATATTTCTGTATTTAATTTTCAATAAATTAGCAAAAAGTTCTAAAAACATGTTTTCACTTGGTCATTATGGGGTATTGTGTGTAGATGGGTGCAGACAAAGCATCAATTTAATCCATTTTTGAATTCAGACTAACACAACAAAATGTGAAATAAGTCAAGGGATATGAATACTTTCTGAATGCACTGTACCTATAACTAAAGGTACAAAGGAAGTACCGTACAGTGTACCAACGCGTTACAAGCGTTTGTAACCCTTTAGGAACAAATCAAAACTTTTTTTTTGAAGGTGTGCCACACTCTAAAACAATACACTGTCCCTATTCTCAGATGATACACAGCCTGGTCCTAGACCCATGTGAGTGCCATCCTCCAGCACATTGTCTCCTCACTCTGTGGTTGAGGATTGATGACAGTACTCACGTCGGCATTTCTTGCAGCAGGTGCCCTCCACATGCACGGAGAGAGAGTCCTCTGAGCAGTTGGCGGGGAGACAGAATATCCTGCGACACTCCACTACTCCGTTCTGTAGAGACAAGAGATTACCCTAAAACACACAGATAACATCCCAGTGTGTGTGTGTGTGTGTGTGTCTGTGGCACTGCCAACAAGACGAGTGTAAAACATAGAGTGTAAAACATAGAGACAAACATACTGCGTTCAAAAATCATGTCCTCATTCATCAGTCCTCACTTATCTGTTATTTGTGCAAATCACATAATCAACCCATCAAACTCAATCATAAAAACCGGACTCTGTAATAGACTCATAGAAGGAAGTCATGGTGGTAATCTCTGATGGTTAAAGACAGGAAAATACTAGACTATATGTAATTAAGCAATAATAATGATAGTGATATTCATATTAACAGCATTTATAACAAAAAATAATAAAGAATAGGCAAAAATGAATAATTACGCTATACTTCTCACTCACTGTCTGTCCCTCAGGTTGTGGCAGTAGGCCACAAACTTGGCTGCTAAAACACAGCATTTAGTTTTCTCCTCAATTATGTATTTAAGTGTGTCTTCATAGTTTAAGTTTTCTAATTCTTCGTATTGTTGTGTAATTGTGGGAAATGATGTATTTCTTACATCAAAATATCTGTCACGGTTTCACAGAAAATTAGTCTCTGTCTCTTCCTGGGGGCAGAATCTTGGGGGCAGAATGAGCACAGCCTATCCACTCTGACAGTGGTTTAAAGTACTTAAGTAAAAATACTTTAGAGTACTAATTAAGTCATTTTTGGGGGTATCTGTACTTTACCATTTATATTTTTGCCAACTTTTACTTCACTACATTCCAAAAGAAAATAATTTACGTTTTACTCCACACATTTTCACTGACACCGAAAAGTTAATGTTACATTTTGACAGCAAAACTATCCAATTCACTCACTTATCATGAGAACATCCCTGGTCATCCCTATAGCCTCTGATCTGGCAGACTCACTGAACACAAATGCTTCGTTTGTAAATTATGTCTGAGTGTTGGAGTGTGCCCCTGGCTATCCGTTAATTTAAAAAAACAAGAACATGCTGCTGTCTGGTTTTCTAATATAAGGAATTTGAAATGAAACATTTCCCATTTACTTTTGATACTTAAGTATATTTAAAACCAAATACTTTTTTTAAAGTGGTGGATCAGCTTTAACATTGCGGATAGATTGTTGTATCCATCAATGTAATTGTCTGTATCATTTTCAATCCCCGATATATTTTTGGGGTAAATATATATATCCATATACATACACACATATATATATATATATGTATACACATAAACATTCATACATATACACATACATTTTTTAGAATATACCTTTATTGTTCAATGTAAACGCTACCACCCCTCCCCCAATTGGAGTAGACTAATTTACAATAACACTTAGGCCTCTACCTTCAGTATCTACCAACATATTAAACACATTTTACAGACACAACCTATTTTACAATAGTTATATTTTGTTTGTTTTTAGTCCTTCCTCTATTTCTGATGTCCATCCAGTGTGATTTCTATTTGTAACTGTGCTATTTCACAAAACCTCTGAACCTATATACATTTTACAGACACCGTATGTTTTACATTGGTTATCTTGTTGTTTTTAGTCCCATACTTCAGCTCCATTCAACTCATCCCATCTGTCTCTTAACACCATCCATTTTGGATTTATATTTGCCAACTGTGCTGTGATGCTTCACAAAAGTACTGAACCTTATATTCTCATAGCTTCCACAGATTGTAAATTAAAGATAAAATTTTTTGCTAAAATAATAATTATATTATTGACTATGACTTTTCAATTCACCCAGTTTTGCTATCTGCAGCGTTAGTTCCAGGTAAATGTTGCAATTCTTCAGCCATTCCTGGACCTGGACCTGTGACCAAAAACTAGCTACATTCGGACAGTACCAAAATAAAGATCTAATGATCTGCCTCCTCAGAGCAAAATCTGCAGAGCTGGGAAGATTGTATCCCCCGTATATTTAACATTCTATTGGTTGCAAGAATTTTGAATAATAATTTAAATTGAAAAATTCGAAGTTTTGAATCTGGCATTGTTTTGCATGTCAATTCATAAATCATGTGCCATGTAATTGGCACATCGAAAATCTCTTCCCAACTTATTTGCAATTTATACGGCACAGCTGTCAATTTTTTTGTCCTAAAATGAAATTGGTATATGTTTTTATTTATCACAATTTTCCTTAACCATTTATGGTCTTTAATGCAGGGCCGACAGACAAGTTCCTTACTTTTTCGCCTCTTCCATTTTTGTGGTAATGCTGCAATTAGTTGGTTGTAATTTTGGGTAGAGCAGACATTTCCATATGTCTGTGTTAGCTGCATGGCATGTGTGACATAACTCCACCAGTCCTATTTATGATATAACATTATGAAATGTTATTGAAAAATATATATATTAGTATATTTCAGTTAAACCACAATATTTGTTGTATTATTTGTTCTGTCTTTTCAGGTGGATTAAACAGAAATTGCAACCACATTTCTAAGACTTGTTTAAAAAACAACTATATTTTGGAGATTTCGTTTTCAAATAACCGAAAGTGAGCAGTTGTAATCTGAATAAATGGAAAAAGGCCATTCTTGAACACGGGGTGTGACATTCTTACTGTAACTTTTGTACAGTGGCTTGTGAAAGTATTCACCCCCTTGTCATTTTTCCTATTTTGTTGCCTTACAACCTGGAATTAAAATAGATTTTTGTGGGGTATGTATCATTTGATTTACACAACATGCCTACCACTTTGAAGATGCAAAATATTTTATTTATTGTGAAACA
The DNA here is from genome assembly GCF_045679555.1 of Salvelinus alpinus. Taxonomy (NCBI): domain Eukaryota; kingdom Metazoa; phylum Chordata; class Actinopteri; order Salmoniformes; family Salmonidae; genus Salvelinus; species Salvelinus alpinus. Next base: position 49,894,242 of record NC_092090.1, read on the forward strand.
AACATGAAAAAGGCATAAAAACAGAAGTGAGTGTGCATAACTGGGATTTTTGCCCATTCTTCAAGGCAAAACTGCTCCAGCTCCTTCAAGTTGGATGGGTTCCGTTGGTGTACAGCAATCTTTAAGTCATACCACAGATTCTCAATTGGATTCAGGTATGTGCTTTGACTAGGCCATTCCAAGACATTTAAATGTTTCCCCTTAAACCACTCGAGTGTTGCTTTAGCAGTATACTTAGGGTCATTGTCCTGCTGGAAGGGGAACCTCCGTCCCAGTCACAAATCTCTTGAAGATTGAAACAGGTTTCTCTCAAGAATTTCCCTGTATTTAGCGCCATCCATCATTCCTTCAATTCTGACCAGTTTCCCAGTCCTTGCCGATGAAAACATCCCCACAGCATGATGCTGCCAACACCATGCTTCACTGTGGGGATGGTGTTCTCGGGGTGATGAGAGGTGTTGGGTTTGCGCCAGACATAGTGTTTTCCTTGATGACCAAAAGGTTAAATTTTAGTCTCATCTGACCAGACTACCTTCTTCCATATGTTTGGGGAGTCTCCCACATGCCTTTTGGCGAACACCCAACGTGTTTGCTTATTTTTTTCTTTAAGCAATGGCTTTTTTTCTGGCCACTCTTCCACAAAGCCCAGTTCTGTGGCGTGTACGGCTTAAAGTGGTCCTATGGACAGATACTCCAATCTCTGCTGTAGAGCTTTGCAGCTCCTTCAGGCTTATCTTTAATCTGTTTGTTGCCTCTCTGATTAATGTCCTTCTTGCCTGGTCCGTGAGTTTTGGTGGGCGGCCCTCTCCTGGCAGGTTTGTTGTGCCATATTCTTTCCATTTTTTAATAATGGATTTAATGGGGCTCCGTGGGATGTTCAAAGTTTCTGATATGTTTTTATAACTCAACCCTGATCTGTACTTCTCCACAACTTTGTCCTTGACCTGTTTGGAGAGCTCCTTGGTCTTCATGGTGCGGCTTGCTTGGTGGTGCCCCTTGCTTAGTGGCGTTGAAGACTCTGGAGACTTTCAGAACAGGTGTATATGTACTGAGATCATGTGACACTTAAATTCCACACAGGTGGACTTTATTTAACTAATTATGTGACTTCTGAAGGTAATTGGTTGCACCAGATTTATTTAGGGGTTTTATTGCAAAGGGGGTGAATACATATGCATGCACCATTTTGCAATAATTATTTTTTTAGACATTTTTAGAAACAAGTCATTTTTTTCTTTTCACTTCACCAATTTGGAATATTTTGTGTATGTCCACTACATGAAATCCAAATAAAAAACCATTTAAATTACAGGTTGTAATGCAACAAAATTGGAAAACCACCATGTGGGATAAATACTTTTACAAGGCACTGTATGACTGATGCCTTTAGTGAGAGGTCTAATGCTTTAATATTTAATCATTTCTGCCCACCCCAAATTCAGATTCATTATATAAGTAGGCCCTTTTAGTTTTGTCTGGCTTGCCATTCCAAATAAAATGTAATATTTTTTGTTCATATAATTTAAAAAGCACGTCACTAGGTGTAGGCAAAACCTTAAGCAAATAGGTCAACTGTGATATGACTAAAGAGTTAATCAGGGTGATTAAAAAAAAAATAGACAGGTATTTTCCTTTCCGTGGTTGCAAGATCTTATCTATTTTTGCTAACTTTCTATGAACATTTATTGGAGTGAGATCATGTCCTTCTTTCGGGATAAGCAAAAGTATCTAGATCCTCTATGAGGCTGTGGAGGGATTCTAATTGTGGTTTTAAATGAAAACATGAATCATCAGCGTATAATGACACCTTTGTTTTTAAGCCAAGGATTTCTAATCCCTTAATAGTATATTTGTTGGATCTAATTTTAACAGCTAACATTTCGATGGCAATAAAAAATAGATATGCCAATAGTCGACAACCTTGTTTTACTCCTCCTGTCAGTTTAAACTTTCTGAGATGTAGCCATTATTTACTATTTTACTTCTAGGGTTACTGACTTTAACCTTTTGTCAATAGGGGGAGCTGTTAGCATTATTTTTTTTTTTACATTTCCAAATTAAACTGCCTCGTACTCAATTCTTGATCGTACAATATGCATATTATTGTTATTATTGGATAGAAAACAGTCTATAGTTTCTATAGGAGTTGAAATTTTGTCTCTGAGTGGTACAGAACAATTTCTACAGCACTTTTCATGACAGGGTTCAGATTTCAGAAATTTTTACCTCTGATCTGGGGTCTGTTTATAAGGCCACAGTGAATGCTATGAAGAAACCGACACTACCTACGTCTTCCTCTGGGTGTCTGTACGTCATCACGTTTTCAATGAAGTCTATGGGACGTTCACAGCCATTATAAATGACAAAAATGTACAGAGACCCCTCTTTCTCAACGTGCGCCTCAAGCGTGAAGGCCATCGGACCTGCCTCGTTCCAAATCGTTTTCTAACCAGCAGTATTTCTCCGGTCATGTTTTCAGTCGTTATAGTTGTTAAAAACATCATAATGTAGTGAATTTTAACCGTTTTATATCAATTTATATCCGTTTAGTGCGATTTTGAGGAATTTCTTTGTCGTGCACTCTGAAAGTTTGGACACGCTTTAGGGTGTCGGTCGTTGGTGATGGACATTTCGAAGGACAGAGGACATCTATCGACCAAAAGACGTTTATAACATAGAAAGGATACATTGCCCAAGAATATGATGGAAGATCAGCTCAAAGTAAGCAATATTTAATATGATAAACCGTGTTTCTGTCGAAATATTTTAAACGCATACATCGCCATTTTGTTTGGTATAGCTTCACTTGGCCAACCCTGTATTGAAAAGTAAGGATAATTTTAAAAATGTAAATCAGCGGTTGCATTAAGAACTAATTTGTCTTTCGATTCCTGTCAACCCTGTATTTTTTAGTCAAGTATATGATTAGCTTTTAATTAAACTAGATCACTCTGATAGATGACGTCAGACATATTGAGGCTTGATTTCCTAGTATTTTCATTGTGTAACCACGGTTTTGTATGGCTAAATATGCACCTTTTCGAACAAACTGTATATGTATGTTGTAAAATGATGTTACAGGAGTGTCATCGGAAGAATTCTGAGAAGGTTAGTGAAAAAATTAATATCTTTTGGCGGTGATTACGTTATAGCGCTCTTTGCCTGGAATCGATGCTCTGGTAACGTTTTCACATGTGGTATGCTAACTTATCGATTTATTGTGTTTTCGCTGTAAAACGCTTAGAAAATCTGAAATATTGTCTGGAATCACAAGATCTGGGTCTTTCCATTGCTATGCTTTGTCTATTCTTATGAAATGTTTTATGATGAGTAAATTGGTCATACACGTTGCTCTATCTAGTAATTCTAGTGGATTTGTGATGGTCGGTGCAATTGTAAACTGTGATTTCTACCTGAAATATGCACTTTTTTCTAACAAAAACTATCCTATACCATGAATATGTTATCAGACTGTCATCTGATGGTTTTTTTTATAGGTTATTGGCTATCAATATCTTAGTTGAGCCGAATTGGTGATAGCACCTGAAGGAGTAAGAAACTGATGGAGTTAGAATAGTGGTGTATTTTGCTAACGTGTTTAGCTAATAGATTTACATATTTTGTCTTCCCTGTAAAACATTTTAAAAATCTGAAATGGTGGCTTTATTCACAAGATCTGTATCTTTCATCTGGTGTCTTGGACTTGTGATTTAATGATATTTAGATGCTACTATCTACTTCTGAAGCTATGCTATCTATGCTAATCAGTGTGTGGGGGGTGGGGGGTGCTCCCGGATCCGGGTTTCTGAGGCAGTAAAAGTTAACCCATTTTATAAGAGTATCCAAAATTGAAATATTCTAGGCATTTATATATAAACTCCAGTCATACTTTATCAAAAGCCTTTTCAAAATCAGCTCTGAAAACCAGGCCTGGTTTCCAAGACATTTCATAGTATTCTATTGTTCCCAGTACTTGTCTTATATTATCTCCAATATATCGTCCATGTAAAAAAACTGTCTGATGAGGATGAATAATATCTGACAATACCTATTTAATTATATGCGCCAAGCATTTAGCTAGAATTTTTCCATCACAACACTGAAGTGTAAGAGGCCTCCAATTTTTCAAATGGACTGGATCTTTATATATACCACTTGGATCCTGTTTCAGTAATAATGAAATCAGACCTTCTTGTTGCTTGTCCGATAATCTATCATTTATATAGGAGTTGTTAAAACATGCTAACAATGGACCTCTGAGCATATAAAAAAAGTGTGGTATACTTCAACTGGTATGACATCCAGCCCTGGAGGTTTCCCAGGCTTAAAGGATTTAATTGCATCAAGAAGTTCCTCCTCTGTAATTTGGCCTCCACATGAGCCTTTCTGTACAGATGTTAATTTTACATTATTAATAGGAAAAAATCCATACAATTATCTTAGGTTAGTGGAAATGGAGGAGCCTGATATGAAAACATATTCTAAAGTACTTTACTTCCTCTTTCACAATAGTATTTGGTGAATCATGTGTGACTCCATCACTTGTTACATGTTTCAATAAAACAAATTGGTAGCATTTCTATGTTGAAGATTGGAAAATAATTTGGTGAATTTTTCCTCATATTCCATCCAGTTCGCTTTATTTTTTATAAAATATTACACTGGATTTTTCTTGAGTAAGTTCCTCCATTTCTTTTTGTTTTTCCTCTGACTTATTCTGAGCCTCTATGGTACAGTTTTTATTGCTATCTAATTGTACTGTTAGTCCTTCAATTTCCTTTGTTAATATGGACTCTTTTGACTAGATTGATTTGTTTTATAGATGAGTACTGAATAGCATGGCCTCTATAGGCACATTTAAAGGTGTCCCAAACAATAAGGGGATCTGCTGTACATATGTTATGTCTGAAAAAGTCAGTTATAAATAATTCTGTCGTAGTTATAAACAAATTATCATCCAATAGGCATCGATTACATTTCCAGTATCCTCGCCCATGTGGAAATTCTGTAAGAGTAATATATATGCCAATTATGTGATGATCCGACCGCATTCGGTCCCCTATCAACACTTTTTAAACTTTTGGTGCCAAAGAGAATGACATAAAGTAATCAAGACGACTAGCTTGATTAAGCCTCGCCAAGTATATCTCACTAGGTCAGGGTATTTAAGCAACCATATATCCACTAATTCCAATATATCCATGTGATTCGTGACTTCCTTAAGTGCCTGAGGGTGATTGTTTGTGGTGTGATTTCCATATTAAAATCCCCCACCATAATAATAGAGTCTAGTGTTGCTTGTAGAGTTGCCAAATTCTTATCCATCAGACAATTCCTGGGCTTCAAAACCTCTTTTGCCAATTGGCCTGGACCCTTTGCTGTTGACACGGAGCCCTGCCGATTCATCATGACTGGTCTACCGACGTAACCGTCCGAGGGCGGTTTCAACAGGCTCTCCCGTTGCAATGTCCCCCTGAGACCCATCTTCTAGCCTGCTCTCCCAGGCCTGCTAGCTGTCTGAATCGCCGTGCCTCCAGCTCGCCTAGCTACTCACTGGACCCTATGATCACTCGGCTACACATGCCTCTCCATAATATTAATATGCCTATTGCTGTTTTGGTTAGTGATTTTTGTCTTATTTCAGTGTAGAGCCTCCATCCCTGCTCAATATGTCTTAGCTAGCCCTTTTGTTCCATCCCCCACATGCGGTGACTTCACCTGGCTTAAATGGTGCCTCTAAGACAAAACCTCTCTCGTAGTCACTCAATGCCTAGGCTAACCTCCACTGTACTCACATCCTACCATACCCTTGTCTGACATTATGCCTTGAATCTATATTTCCGCGCCCAGAAATCTGCTCCTTTTACTCTCTGTTCCGAACGCACTAGACAACCCGTTCTTTTAGCCTTTAGCCGTACTCTTATCCCACTCCTCCTCTGTTCCTCTGGTGATGTAGAGGTTAATCCAGGCCCTGCAGCCCCCAGCATCACTCCCATTCCCCAGGTGCTGTCATTTCTTGACATCTGCAACCGTAAAAGCATTGGTTTCATGCATGTTAAAATTAGAAGCCTCCTCCCGAAGTTTGTTTTATTCACTGCTTTAGAACACTCCGCCAACTCAGATGTCCTAGCCATGTCTGAATCCTGGCCCTCAATCTCACACAAATTATCAAGGAACCTACCAGATACAACCCTAAATCTGTAACCATGGACACCCTCTTAGATATCATCCTGACCAACTTGCCCTCTAAATACACCTCTGCTGTCTTCAACCAGGATCTCAGCGATCACAGCCTCATTACCTGCGTGTGTAAAGGGTCCGCAGTCAAATGACCACCCCTCATCACTGTCAAATACTCCCTAAAACAATTCAGTGAGCTGGCCTTTCTAATTGACCTGGCCCGGGTATCCTGGAAGGCTATTGACCTCATCCCATTAGTAGAGGATGCCTGGTTGCTCTTCAAAAGTGCTTTCCTCTCAATAAGCATGCCCCATTCAAAAAATGTAGAACTAAGAACAGATATAGCCCTTGGTTCACCCCAGACTTGACTGCCCTTGACCAGCAAAAAAACATCCTGTGGCGTTCTGCATTAGCAACGTATAGCCCCTGCGATATGCAACTTTTCAGGGAAGTCAGGAACCAATATACTCAGTCAGCTAGGAAAGCCAAGGCTAGCTTTTTCAAACAGAAATATGCTTCCTGAGGCACTAATTCCAAAAAGTTTTGGGACACAGTAGAGTCCATGGAGAATAAGAGCACCTCCTCCCAGCTTCCCACTGCACTGAGGATAGGAAACACTTTCACCACCGATAAATATAGATAATCAATCATTTCAATAAGCCTTTTTCTACGGCTGGCATTCCCCCCCGTTTCTCCTTCACCCAAACCCAGCCAGCGGGTGTTCTGAAAGAGCTGCAAATTCTGGATCCCTACAAATCAGCTGGGCTAGACAATCTGGACCCTCTCTTTCTAAAATTATCAGCCGCAATTGTTGCAACCCCTATTATTATCTTTCGTATTGTCTGAGATCCCCAAAGATTGGAAAGCTGCCGCGGTCATCCCCCTCTTCAGAGGGGGAGACACTCTAGACCTAAACTGTTATAGACCTATATCCATCCTGCCCTGCCTTTCTAAAATCTTCGAACGCCAAGTTAATAAACAGATCACCAACCATTTCGAATCCCACCATACCTCCACTTTGCAATCTGGTTTCCGAGCTGGTCATTCGTGCACCTCAGCCACGCTCAAGGTCCTAAACGATATCATAACCGCCATCGATAACAGCCGTCTTCATTGACCTGGCCAAGGCTTTCGACTCTGTCAATCACCGCATTCTTATCGGCAGACTCAAGAACCTTGGCTTCTCAAATGACTGCCTCTCCTGGTTCACCAGCTACTTCTCAGATAGAGTTCAGTGTGTCAAATCGGAGGGCCTGTTGTCCGGACCTCTGGAAGTCTCCATGGGGGTACCACAGGGTTTAATTCTCGGGCTGACACTTTTCTCTGTATATATCACTGATGTTGGGCTTGCTGCTGGTGATTCTCTGATCCACCTCTACGCAGACAACACCATTCTGTATACATCTAGCCCTTCTTTGGACACTGTGCTAACAAACCTCCAAACGAGCTTCAATGCCATACAACACTCCTTCCGTGGCCTCCAACTGCTCTGTAAATGCTTCTAAAACTAAGTGCATGCTCTTCAACCGATTGTTGCCCGCACCCTCCCGCCTGACTAGCATCACTACTCCGGATGGTTCGAATATGTGGACAACTACAAATACCTTGTTGTCTGGTTAGACTGTAGATGCACTTCTCCTTAACTTCTTTGATATTGGGGGCAGCATTTTCACTTTTGGATGAATTGCGTGCCCATAGTGAACTGCCTCCTACTGTCCCAGATGCTAATATATGCATAGTATTGTTACTATTGGATAGAAAACACTCTGACGTTTCTAAAACTGTTTGAATGATGTCTGTGAGTATAACAGAGCTCATATGGCAGGCAAAAACCTGAGGCAGGCAAAAACCGTTCTGCAATTTCCTTCGGGAACTGGTCATTCATGCCTATTTTCTTGCCAGTAAGTCCATTACCCAGGCTTTTAACCATTATTTTATCTTTAAAGAAAGGAAATTTGGCAACGATTTGGCGTTCATACCTCTGCCCTCTCTGTCCGAAGCAGTGTACACGTTCGAGTTGGATTTTGTTGATAGCTTCGTGTGGGATCTGAAGCGCTGTAAGGGGGTACTCTCTAACTACAGACTCAGGAACTTCTCCTTCTTTTTCTTGGAGACTTGTAAGTACCAGATTCTCTCTCATGGATCTAGTCTGCATGTCAAGTAAAGCATCTCTCGGTTTCAATCTTATTGAATGTCCCTGTTAGCTTGTTTGTGTCATTCTCCAATGTCGCAGCTTATTCGTCACTCATCTCGAGGCTTGCCTTCAACTCCTTTATATCCTTACTGACTAGTTCAAGTATATCCAGTTTGTAATTTATTGATTTTAACAGATCGGTTTCGACCTTTACCATTCCCGGTGGTGAAAATATTAAATTGTCTGTGTCTGTAGAAGAGTCACGTTTTCGTTTTGAAATAGGTTCCCCTGTCTTACTCTCCGTCATGTTTGGGTGTTGCTTGTTTTTGTAATATTTGTCAATACATTTCTCTAGTCTTATGATTTGTTTTGTGTTGTGATCCAGATTGAAGGTTATTACCCACCAGATTGTGTAGTGCTAATATTTAGTCTAACTTACCGATATTGAATATTATGTTTTTATCTTGAGGTGATCTATATAACTGTGTTCAGTCCGCCAAACACTTTTAGACTTTTACTCAAGTAGTATTTTACTGGATGACTTTCACTTTTACTTGAGTCATTTTCTATTAAGGTATCTTTACTTTTACTCAAGTATGACAATTTAGTATTTTTTCCACCACTGGATGTGGCTGGGGGTTATAGCATTTCTTTCACATGACCTATCAGTTTAGACATGTGTGTCTGGGTAAGCGTCATCTAATATTTATAAAATATTTGTATCTGGCCACTTTCTGTTTACCAGAAAATTTTCTTTGTTGTAGGCTACTACTTTTACCACTTTTAGTCTTAATCTTTACTACACTACTCACTGTTTAGCACATGACCTCAATGTGAATCCCTAAAAAGATGAGTGGGGCTGGCTTAAGAAGATGTGAACAATGCTGAATGGGTGTAGACAAAGGAGAGCTCTCCAGTAGGTACCAAAACATTCAAAGGCCAAAGTGAGTTTTACAAGTTTATCAACTTTTGAAGCTGAATTACTTTCCCATTGTTCCTCGAAAATGCAGTGTAAATACCATTGTGTAGCTCTGAGTCTCTACTTGTATCCAATGTTAAAAAAAACTAAAATGTTCTACATAAGACCGATTTGAGCCGGTCGGTCACATATATAGAACACAAATTCCAATTGGCTATACTTAAACTCTTTAGCATTATCCTCAACTCTTCCCCAGTATTTGGAACCAAGGTCTGATCACCCCAATCCACAAAAGTGGAGACAAATTCGAACACAATAACTACCATGGGATATGCATCAACAGCAACCTTGGGAAAATCCTCTGCATTATAATTAACTTCTTGCAACTATAGGGGGTGCTGTTCCGCATTAGCATTTTTTGGTCTCCAAATTAAACGGCCTATTGCTCAATTCTTGATCGTACAATATGCATATCCTTACTAATATTGGATAGAAAACACTGTCTAGTTTCTAAAACCGTTTTAATTATGTCTGTGGGTGACCCAGAACTCCCTCTACAGCAAAAATCCTGACATGACTTGCGAAGGTCTGAGAATTATCCTCTGATCTGGGTTCAGTTTTAAAGCCTGTGTATATCCTATGGCTGGAATTGAACTGCACCCGCCTTCCCCTGGATGTCAGTAACCAATGAGAAGTGGAATGGTCTGTCTGCGTAGCTGTCCGAGGTTATAAAGCCGGATGGAACGTGAGTACCTTTCTTTGTTTCGTTCGTCATGGCGCCTGGCAAGAAGTCAGGATGAAATTTTGGAACGCTCAGTTATCGACCAGAGATGTATCCGTCTGTAATTTAATTAAATATAGGTGTTAGAAACATCATAACGATGTTATTTGAAACCGATTTATATCAGTTTATGCGAGTATAGTGCTATTTTTCTGAATTTCCTTTGTATCTAGTTTGAGGATTTGGACATGTGTGTGCGACATAGCTAATGGTAGCAGCTAGTTCCAAAGGTGAAGAGGACGTTTTACAACAAAGCAACTATTCTTTTGAAGAAAAGACACATTGCCCAAGATACTGATGGAAGCTCGTCCAAAAGTAGGAACTATTTATGATGTTATTATGTATTTATGTGGAAAAATGTCATAGTGTTTGCGCGCCACTTTTGCAGGCACTGGTCTGGCTGCAACGCACACTATATGTCTAGTAACGTTAATTTTAAAAATCTAACATAGCGATTGCATTAAGAACTAATTTATCTTTCGATTGTTGTCCAACTTATATTTTTTTGTCAAGTTTATGAATAGTATTTTTATAAGAATAGGCGCTAATCCAAAATGGCGCCGGCCAGAATACATGCAATGTTTGTAGTGATTACATAGTATAACCACGATTTGTGCTGCTAAATATGCACATTTTCGAACAAAAGCTATATGCATTGTGTAATATGATGTTACAGGTCTGTCATCTGATGAAGTATATCAAGGTTAGTCAAATTATATATCTTTTGTTGGGTTGTTACGATCGCTAACATTTACAGCTGGTAAATGCGGTTGTGATTCTGGCTATTGTGGTACGCTCATATAATGCTATATTGTGTTTTCGCTGTAAAACACTTAGAAAATCTGAAATATTCTCTGGATTCACAAGATCTGTGTCTTTCGATTGCTGTAGGCTGTCTATTTTTCTGAAGTGTTTTAGGATGATTCTTTTGGTAATTGACGTCGGTCTCAGTAATTATTCCGGCTGCTTCCAACGCTATTTCAGATTGCAGCTGCAATGTAGAACTGTGATTTCTACCTGAAATATGCACTTTTTTCTAACAAAAACTATCCTATACCATGAATATGTTATCAGACTGTCATCTGAAGAGGTTTTTTCTTGGTTAGTGGCTATCAATATCTTAGTTTAGCCGAATTGGTGATAGCACCTGAAGTAGTAAGAAACTGATGGAGTTAGAAAAGTGGTGTATTTTGCTAACGTGTTTAGCTAATAGATTTACATATTTTGTCTTCCCTGTAAAACATTTTAAAAATCTGAAATGGTGGCTTTATTCACAAGATCTGTATCTTTCATCTGGTGTCTTGGACTTGTGATTTAATGATATTTAGATGCTACTATCTACTTGTGAAGCTATGCTAGCTATGCTAATCAGTGTGTGGGGGGGTGGGGGGTGATCCCGGACCCGGGGTAGAGGCTCGTTAGAGGTTAACAGCAGACACCTACATTTCCTCAGTGAAAACAATGTTCTGAACAAATGTCAGACCCCACATTCACCCTGCACGCCCTTATTGACAAATAAACAAACCATTTCAAAAACGCTTTAGACTGAATTTGGCATGAGGGTCTGCTATGTAAATTGATGGAAAGCGGTGTTGGGGGGGGAATATACAACATTATAAAATCCATGTACACAAACAACAAGTGTGCAGTTACAATTTGTAAAAAAAACACACAGATTTCTTTCCTCAGGGCCGGGGATGAGACATGGATGCAGCTTGAGTCCCACCCTCTTCAACATTTATATCAATGAATTGGCTAGGGCACTAGAACAGTCTGCAGCACCCGGCCTCACCTTACTAGACTCTGAAGTTAAATGTTTACTGTTAGCTGATTGTCTGGTGCTTCTGTCCCCAACCAAGGAGGGCCTACAGCATTACCTACATTTTCTGCACAGATTCTGTCAGACCTGGGCTCAAAAACGTATTGTGAATAGGGGGGCGCTGTTTTCACTTTGGAAAAAATCGTGCCCAAATTAAACGGCCTCGTACTCTGTTCTAGATCATACAATATGCATATTATTATTACTATTGGATAGAAAACACTCTGAAGTTTCTAAAACTGTTTGAATTATATCTGTGAGTAAAACAGAACTCATTTGGCAGCAAACTTCCATACAGGAAGTGAAAAATCTGAAAACGATGCTCTGTGTCAGGGCTTGCCTATTCAATTGGCTTTTATTTATCGATATGTATGCACTTCATACGCCTTCCACTAGATGTCAACAGGCAGTAGAAGGTTGAATGGGGTGTCTAGCTTGATGTGAGGCCGAATAAGAGCTTTTGGAGTGGCAGGTCCGGTATTTTGTCAGTTTTCGACGGCGCGCGGGGGAACTCGACATTGTCTTCTGAAAAGCGTTCGATATACATGGCGAATTGCTCCGGCTCTGATTTTATTTGATACATATGAGAAAAACTTCATAAAGTAGGATTTTTCAACCGAGTTTTATCAGTTTATTCAACGTTTATTGGGACTTTTGGAATTCTTCGTTCCAGGCGCGAAACATTTCTTGGACACGTGAGCTCCACATGGCTAGCCAAAGTTGCTAATTCGACAGAAGAAATGGACATTCTAAACCAAACAACGATTTATTCTGGAAATAGGACTCCTTGCACAACATTCTGATGGAAGCTCAAGAAAGGTAAGAGAATATTTATGATGTTATTTCGTATTTTTGTGGTAAATGTTGGCTCCAACAAGGCGGAGAATATGTGAGCGCTGTCTCACAATACTGCATGCTGTATGTTCTACTAAAGTTATTTTTAAAAATCTAACACAGCGGTTGCATTAAGAACCAGTGTATCTTTCATTTGCTGTACAACATATTTTTTAGTAAAGTTTATGATGAGTTCTTTGATTAGATTAGGTGACTGTCCAAAATATCTCCGGAGATTTTGGTGAATTGTTGCTACGTATTCACAATGTATAACCACGATTTGCAGCTCTAAATATGCAAATTTTCGAACAAAACATAAATGTATTGTATAACATGATGTTATAAGACTGTCATCTGATGAAGTTGTCCAAAGGTTAGTGATTTATTTTATATCTATTGCTGGTTTTTGCGAAAGCTACCTTTGCGGTGAATAAATCCCGTTGTGTGTTTGGCTATTGTGGTAAGCTAATATAATTCTATATTGTATTTTCGCTGTAAAACACTTAAAAAATATGAAATATTGGCTGGATTCACAAGATGTTTATCTTTCATTTGCTGTACACCATGTATTTTTCATAAATGTTTTATGATGAGTATTTATGTATTTCACGTTGCTCTCTAATTATTCTGGCTGCTTTGGTGCTATTTGTGATGGTGGCTGCAATGTAAAACCAGGATTTGTAGCTATAAATATGCACATTTTTGAACAAAACATAAATGTATTGTATAACATGATGTTATAAGACTGTCATCTGATGAAGTTGTTCAAGGTTAGTGATTAATTGTATCTCTATTTGTGGGTTTTGTGAAAGCTACCTATGCGGTGGAAACATGGTGAAAATATGCCGTTGTGTGTTTGGCTATTGTGGTTAGCTAATATAAATACATATTGTGTTTTCGCTGTAAAACATTTTAGAAATCGGAAATGATGGCTGGATTCACAAGATGTTTATCTTTCATTTGCTGTGTTGGACTTGTGATTTCATGAAAATTATATTATATGATATCCCTGTCCCGTTAGGCTAGGCTATGCTAGTCAGCTTTTTTGATGAGGATGCTCCCGGATCCGGGATGGGTATCACTGAAAGGTTAATCTCAGTAAGACAAAAATAATGGTGTTCCAAAAAATACACATTCCACCTAAACAATGTTGCCCTATTGCACACAAAAACGATACATACCTCGGGACTAAACATCCGCACCACCGGTAACTTCCACAAAGCTGTGAATTATCTGAGAGACAAGGCAAGAAGGGCCTTCTACGCCATGAAAAGGACCATCCAATTTGAGCCTTCTTTGGCATCAAAAGGAACATAACATTTGACATCCCAATTAGGATCTGGCGTACAATATTTGAAGCAGTTATAGAACTCATTGCCCTTTTATACAAATTATACAAATTATAAATTATCATTATTTGTATATTTTTTATTTTGTGAATTGAAACATTGTACATGTTCAAATGTTTTTTTATTTTGTAAATTAAACTGACTTTGAATATTCCAAAAATATGCAAATTGACTAGTGTGAGGTGAAGTTATCGACTATTGTGAGGAGAAAGATACAAAGTTATTGTATCTGTGTGACGGGTGGGATGCCCACCATGCAGCCGCAGTTCCTGCAGTTCTCTGGCTCCACCCATAGCTCCTTGTCTCTGTAGACCACACCGTTGGCACTGCACGTCCTCTCACAGCGGCAGGCCTCCAGCTGGGTCAGCCTGGACTCTGCGTAGTTCAGCTGGACATGCACAAATGCACACACACACACACACACACACACACACACACACACACACACACACACACACACACACACACACACACACACACACACACACACACACACACACACACACACACACACACACACACACACACAGACACACAGATAAATACAGATCATCATCCATTTAAATATTGCAGCACTATAATCCAATTCAACAAGCAAGAGGACAAAAAATGCAAAAGCAACCGACTACACATAGAAATGGACATTGGTGTGTTTAGCCCCCAGTGTTTCAGAATTAAAACCATTATTATTTTCTAGTCACCCTACCTTTAATCTACACTACCTTTAATCTACAACATTCTAGGATGTTTGGAATACCCAATTTCTGGGTTGCAGGCATTGGGTCACTTAGCTGGGTTGTTTTCTTTAAAAAGTGCAAGGTTGGGTTGTTCATGCTGGGTTATTGAGATATGACCCAGTGGGTCAGATCACAAGATTGAAGGGGTGGAGGGGGGGGCTTATTAGGGGCGTGTTGTTCAGATTGTTATTTTTGGCCACTTGTGAGTGTAAATGTCATTCCAGTTCATCTGTTCTGTTGTATCCTTATTTCATGCCAAGTTTGAATATTGACAAATTTCAAGCTTTAACGAGACTTACACATGTGTATGAGTTCTTTAAGAGCCTTTGCATATCCTAAATGCTACCATTTTGTTACATTATATACATAGTAATGTTATTCATTTTAAATTAAAAGAAATAATTTGCAAAAATATTGAAGGGAACTATACATTCAGTGTACAAACTTAACAGAAACATTTCCTCTCATGGGTGGCCAAAAATAACTATCTGAAAGCCACTTCCCTAATAGGTCATGCCTCCTGAAAATATCCTATGGAATACCTTAAAAAGACACAGCTGCTGCGTGAACCCATCATGAAAGTTAATAAAAATCCAACTGACAGTTAAATTAACCCATGTTTAGGCAATCCAAACAACCCAATTCACGCAAACCAACTGGCTAGGTCAAAATAACCCACTGTGTGTTCTATC
Organism: Salvelinus alpinus; assembly: GCF_045679555.1. Classification (NCBI taxonomy): domain Eukaryota; kingdom Metazoa; phylum Chordata; class Actinopteri; order Salmoniformes; family Salmonidae; genus Salvelinus; species Salvelinus alpinus. The sequence continues at coordinate 49,909,687 of NC_092090.1, forward strand.
ATATATTTACACAGTGCCAGCATTTTGTAGGGTGTACCCTCAGCATATACCTCACACACACAAACATACACACACCCACACAGTGCTTAAGAAACCAAAATGGGTCCTGGTCAAAAGTAGTGCACAAAAAAGGGAATAGGGTGCCATTTGGGACAGAGGGTAGTGCGTACAGCCCAGTACATCACTGGGGCCAAGCATCCTGCCATCCAGGACCTACAGTTGAAGTTGGAAGTTTACATACACTTAGATTGAAGTGATTAAAACTCATTTTTCAACCACTCCACACATTTCTTGTTAACAAACTATAGTGTTGGCAAGTCGGGTTAGGACATCTACTTTGTGCATGACACAAGTCAAATTTCCAACAATTGTTTGCAGACAGATTATTTCACTGTATCACAATTCCAGTGGGTCAGAAGTTTACAAACACTAAGTTGACTGTGCCTTTAAACAGCTTGAGAAATTCCAGAAAATGATGTCATGGCTTTAGAAGCTTCTGATGGGCTAATTGACACCATTTGAGTCAAATGGAGATGTACCTTTGGATGTATTTCAAGGCCTACCTTCAAACGCAGTCCCTCTTTGCTTGTCATCATGGGAAAATCAAAAGAAATCAGCCAAGACCTCAAAAAAAATGTTTAGACCTTCACAAGTCTGGTTCATCCTTGGGAGCAATTTTCAAATGCCTGAAGGTACCACGTTCATCTGTACAAACAATGGTACGCAAGTATAAACACCATGGGACCACGCAGCAGTCATACCGCTCAGGAAGGAGACGTGTTCTGTCTCCTAGAGATGAGCGTACTTTGGTGCGAAAAGTGCAAATCAATCCCAGAACAACAGCAAAGGACCTTATGAAGATGCTGGAGGAAACAGGTATAATAGTATCTATATGCACAGTAAAACGAGTCCTATATCGACATAACCTGAAAGGCCGCTCAGCAAGGAAGAAGCCACTGCTCCAAAACCGCCATAAAAATGCCAGACAACGGTTTGCAACTGCACATGGGCAGAAAGATTGTACTTTTTGGAGAAATGTCCTCTGGTCTGATGAAACAAAAATAGAACTGTTTGGCCAAAATGACCATTGTTATGTTTGGAGGAAAAGGGGTGAGGCTTGCAAGCCGAAGAACACCATCCCAACCGTGAAGAACAGCGGTGGCAGCATCATGTTGTGGGGGTGCTTTGCTGCAGGAGGGACTGGTGCACTTCACAAAATAGATGGCATCATGAGGAAAGGAAAATTGTGTGGATATATTGAAGCAACATCTCAACACATCAGTCAGGGAGTTAAAACTTGGTCGAAAATGGGTTTTCCAAATGGACAATGACCCCAAGCATACTTCCAAAGTTGTGGCAAAATAGCTTAAGGACAACAAAGTCAAGGTATTGGAGTGGCCATCACAAAGCCCTGACCTCAATCCCATAGATTTTTTTGTGGGCAGAACTTAAAAAGCGTGTGCGAGCAAGGAGGCCTACAAACCTGACTCAGTTACATCAGCTCTGTCAGGAGGAATTGGCCAAAATTCACCCAACTTATTGTGGGATGCTTGTGGAAGGCTACCCAAAACGTTTGACCCAAGTTAAACAATTTAAAGGCAATGCTACCAAATACATATTGAGTGTATGTACATTTCTGACCCACTGGGAATGTGATGAAAGCAATAAAATCTGAAATAAATCACTCTACTATTATTCTGACATTTCACGTTCTTAAAATAGAGTGGTGACCCTAACTTACCTAAGACAGGGGATTTTTACTAGGATTACATTTCAGGAATTGTGAAAAACTGAGTTTAAATGTATTTGGCTAAGGTGTATGTAAACTTCCGACTTCAACTGTATATAATAGGCGGTGTCAGAGGAAAGCCCATTACATTGTCAGAGACTCCAGTCACCCAAGTCATAGACTGTTTTCTCTGCTACCGCATGGCAAGCGGCACCGGAGCACCAGGCCTATGACCAAAAGGCTCCTTAACAGCTTCTACCCCCAAGCCATAAGACTGCTAAAAAATCACTAAAATGGCCACATGACAATTTACATTGACATACCCCGTCAATTTGTTTTGTACACTGCTGCTACTCGCTGTTTATTATCTATGCATAGTCACTTCACCCCTACCTACATCTACAAATTATCTCAACTAACCTGTAACCCCGCACACTAACTCGGTAACGGTACCCCCTGTATATAGCCTCATTATTGTTATTTTATTGTGTTACTGTTTATTATTTTTTACTTTACTTTATTTGGTACATATTTTCTTAACTCTTCTTGAGCTGCACTGTTGGTTAAGGGCTTGTAAGTAAGCATTTCACGGTAAGGTCTGCACTTGTTGTATTCGGCGCATGTCACAAATAAAGTTTGATTTGATTTTGATTTAATCTGATAAAGGACACAAACACATATTTTGTATTTATTTATTAGGAATCGCCAGTAGATGCAGCAGCTACTCTTCCTGGGGCCCAAACACATCAAGGCACTTACATCAGACATAAAACAAATGATAAAACAATACATCATAGAACATTATTACACAATATATCTACTATACAACATGTATAATACCACCATACCACCAACAATATTACGATGTCCCATAGTCTTTTCTGGACTTGGGGATTGTGAAGAGGCCTCTGGTGGAATGTCTATTGGGGTATGCATGGGAGTCTGAGCTGTGTGCTAGTAGTTTAAACAGACAGCTCGGTGCATTCAGCTTGTCAACACTTCTTACAAAAACAAGTAGTGATGAAGTCAATCTCTCCTCCACTTAGAGCCATGAGAGATTGACAGAAATAGTACTAACGTTTGATCTCCGAGTACATTTAAGGGCCAGCTGTGCCGCCCTGTTCTGAGCCAATTGCAATTTTCCTAAATCACTCTTAGTGTCACCTGACCATACAACTGAACAGTAGTCCAGGGGCCTGTTGCACAAAAGTAGAATTAAGACATCCGGGATAAATGACTCAGCTGAGCTCAATGAAGCCAAAACATGTGCGTCCAGGCTTAATTGGTTGCACAAAGACCAAGCCAGGATGAGCAGACACGGATTCATTAAGCCAGGTGAAACCAATCCTGGATAGGTGCGCGCTCACGGCTCACTCAAATAGACCCCGCCACAGATCACAGATTAACTGATTTACCATGGCAACTAGAGCCGCGTACTTTTCCCCGTCGGAAGCACAAATCCTCATGGAGGCATACGAGGAGGTAAAAGATATAATTAAGAAGAAAGGCAACACCGCCACAGTGATAAAGCAAAGAGAAAAAGCGTGGCAAAGTATTGCAGACTGCCTGAATGCGTAAGTAGTGCACAATTACACACTCACCGCTCCGCTGAAACATCACAATTACAATTCAAATATTTAATTCACATCTCCAAAAATGCAGTTGTACTGTAATTATGAAACGGTTAAATTTTTAATTGAAATGCACTGCAGATATGAGTGAAATTGTGTAAAGTAACTCCATCACACTGTATAAAGCTATGATACATTTTTTGATATTTTTACTGAAAACAAGACAAAAATACCAAGTAATTTTTTGCAGTGTGACTCCATTAAATGTGTGTGTGTGTGTGTGTGTGTGTGTGTGTGTGTGTGTGTGTGTGTGTAGATTAAACATGAACGGGCCAAAACGGACATGGCAGCAGGTCAAAATCAAATACAAGAACATTCTGCAGAATGGTATGGTCCCTGACTAATATTTAACAAAGCACAAGCATATATTGTACCCAGAAGGTGCCTGCTCACACATTGTCTGTACTGTTTTAGCAGTGAAAAAGAATACCCACAGACAAGGCACGGGTGGTGGGTCACCAAAGGCTGACCTTACCCCAGCAGAGGACATGGCCTTGGAGCTAAATAAAGGCAGGCCCGTCTTAGAGGGGATCCCTGGGGGGAAAGAGACGGGCATAGGTTCCTCCCAAGATGCCACCCGCTTCATTCAAGGTATGTCCTTCCATCTCTACATGGGATACAACCACATTCATATTGAATCAATTTGGACTGTCTGACTTTGGTTTACCTATTGCCTTGCAGTGTCTGGCAGCACTGTGTTCCTGTTAGAGCCACCAGCACAAGCACCAGACGATGCTGATCCAGTGAGTACTCCATCAAAGGCATACTGTAGGCCTGGCATGTCTTGTCTACTAGCTTCAATATGAATCCGATTAAATGTGATAGGGTGAAGGCCCCAGTGCAGCAGCAACAGCACATGATGGAGACGATGATGAGGAGGAGACCATCTCTCTGGATTCCAGAAGGCATGAGGTATCATGTTAAGACTGTGAAAGTACTATTTACTCTACAATGGTGAGGAGTCCTCATCAAAATCAAAAAATCTAATTTCTTTTACAGGACCCAGATGCTATACAGTGGGAAAACCAGCCTGGCAACATAGTGCGTATTAATAAAAGGACACCACATCCTGCCAAATTCCAGCTGCGCTAATTGTATTGTGTTCACAGAGCTCACAAGCTATCAGAAAGTTGTATGGCAACCACCTCCGGCGCCAGATAGAACTGGCAGACATAGACATTCAGTACAAGAAGAAAAAGATGGAAAATCTTGCACTGGAGTCCGAAATAAAAAAGAGGACAATTAGGAAACTGGACCTTGAAATAAAAAAACTTGAGAGGGAGGTGAGATATGCCTTCAATGTACACTGTATGCTAACTGTAACACAAATGTATTATTCATTATTTTTCTTTCCTCCCCCAGCTCCAAGAAGATGACACAGCTCAAAATAAAAATTAGGTATATTCTCGTAAAGTCAAGTGAGCCATGACATATGAGCTCTTATTGTGAGCACACAGGACGGTGGCATCTTTCTAAGTTTTTTTTTATTTTCCCAGCAATCAGTACAACCAAGTCATCGTTATAAGGCATCGCCCTCTTTTGCCCACCCCCCCAGCACCAGGTGTGGCCACTAGCCTATATGAAGGCCCAAAATTGTGTGTTCCTTTCTGCTCTGACAATGGCATGCCCATTCGTGCGAGATGTGGTGGATGAAGAAGCACTTGTGCTGAGGAGAGCCTTCAGGCGAGAAAGGGTCTTCAGGGACCGGTTGGACCCACTGGCCTTCCCTGATGACCATCTATATGAAAGATACAGGTTTTCTGCAGATGGCATCAGGTATCTATGCAGACTACTGGGTCCCAGGATTAAGCACCGCACTGCACGGAGCCATGCACTGAGTGTGGAGCAAATGGTTTGTGTGGCCTTGCGCTTTTTTGCTAGTGGAGCCTTCCTGTACTCAGTGGGGGATGCAGAACAGCTGAACAAGGCCACAATTTGCCGCACAATAAGGAGTGTGTGTCTGGCTATCAAAGCATTAGCAGATGTCTTCATCTCCTTCCCTGGCCACAGAAGACTCTGTGACATCAAAGAGGAGTTCTATAGGATTGCAGGTAAGAGGATCTACAAATTACAGGACAACTGTTAACACATAGTAGGATACTCATTACTTTGTGTGACAGGTTTCCCCAATGTCATTGGTGCAGTGGACTGCACACACATAAGGATAAAAGCCCCCTCAGGTGCCCATGAGGCCGATTTTGTGAATAGGAAATCCTTTCACAGCATTAATGTTCAGGTGAACATAACTTTTTGATATTGTCCATTGACGAACACTCTGCATTGCCAGTGATGTGCATTGATTGGTGTAATATTCCTCATCTTATGATTTCAGATGGTCTGCAATGCTGACTGTGTGATCAGCAATGTTGTGGCAAAATGGCCTGGCTCAGTCCATGACTCCAGAATCTTTCGGGCCTCTGAAATCTATCAGTGCCTATCACAAGGTAAGCCACACAACCCCTATTTATAACCATCATGGCTGTGTCAAGAATATCACTGTGTTTATGAGGTAGTAATGATGAGATTTTGTGTTGACAGGTGAATTCTCTGGTGTGTTGCTGGGAGACAGGGGGTATGGCTGCCAGCCTTTTCTCCTGACACCTTTCACAGACCCCCAGGAAGCACAGCAGGCCTACAACCATGCCCATGCCAGGACCAGGGCCAGAGTTGAAATGACCTTTGGCCTCCTGAAGGCACGCTTTCACTGCCTTCACAAATTAAGGGTCAGCCCTGTTAGGGCATGTGATATTACTGTGGCTTGTGCTGTCCTCCACAATGTGGCCTGCCTGAGGAAGGAGAGGGCCCCCAGAGTGCCACCAGCCATGGACTGGGACAATCCGGCAATCTTCCCTGATGACGACAGTGGTCGGCTGCTGAGGGACCAATATGTGTTGAATTATTTTAGTTAGTATGTGTGCTTTCAATTTTGGTTAAATATGTCCTGCGGTGGCAGAGGAATTTGGGTTTTTTTGGGTTCGTTTTTTGACGAATTTGGCCTCTTATGATGTTTGTGCGGTATACTGTGTGTAATACAAGGCTGCAGGGAGGCTACTGCATCCATTCATTTGTCTGTTCAGTTGATGTGTATGGATTTGTCCTGCATTTATTTTAGTGTGCAGACATGCAGGGTGTGTTATATACAGACCTTTGAATGTGTATGTATCATTTTGTATAATATGCTTGGATTCTGTGCTTTCCATCTTGTAGAGTCACTGTGACTTCAGTTTCGAAAGGAGCTGATGGTTTACCTGCTTTGTTTTGTCCTTATTCAATAAAGGAACATAATGTTACACATTGTGTTTTTATATTCATATGGAATGTGTATTTGTTTATATGACAGAGTACTAGGGCCACACTGAAGAAAAAGGATAAAGTCATACATTTATGAGGCTGGTTCTTTCTGCAGAAAAGCTACATATTGTTTTTACAGTTTTGATACTTATGACAATGTGATACTTAATATTCTGGCACATCAGCATGTCTTTGTTTATGAAACCATACTGAAGTACAATTTCACGAAATGCCCCACATCTGTCATTTTAACAACTGTCCTCCTTTAAAACAACTGGTTACAATATTATGACTTGTGTTTTTTTCCCCTCTGTGGCCCTAATATTCTATCATTTTATATATAGCCTTATAGTCTATGGGAAACTGTAAATTATCTAATGATAGCAACATCATCTAAAAATCATTTTTTATCCAAAATCATTGAAATTAATGATCACAAACGTTTAAATAATAACAGTGGGTCTAGTTATATGTGATAACAATGTATAGTGAGCAGTGAAATAACTATTGGTTTCCATTTGTGGTGACTGCTGACTGACATTAGGGATGAGATTAAATAGATCCTGGAATTTAGCCTGGTCTGGAGCAGGCTAGCTCCACAGAATAAATCTCCATGGTAATTTATACCATAACATATCCTCCTGCCCCCTATCCATCTTTAGTGCAACCGGATTACGGATCAATTGAGCCAGGATCACCAAGATATCCTGGCTTAATCCCTTATCCTAGTTTTGTGCAACAAGCCCCAGGTGCGGGCCTGTAGGATCTGCCTTGTTGATAGTGTTGTTAAGAAGGCAGAGCAGGGCCCTGTTTCAGAAAGCAGGTTTTTACAAACTGAGTTTAAACCTGAACTCTGGGTTGACTAACTCTGAGCTGTCAAACTCTGAGTTTTTGGTTTCAGAACAGGTGATAACAATTAGTTCAATCAACTCTGAGTTAGGTTAACCCTGAGTAAAGCACGTGCATGAGGAGATAAAAAGCCCTTATCAATGGATCGCAGATAACATGATTCATCATGGCAAAAGGGAAAAAAAGGGCTCGAACCTCCTACCTATCCCCTGTGGAGTAAGAAATATTAAGGAATACGTACGCAGAATATGAGTATATATTTAAGAAAAAAAGCAATACAGAAGCAGTAGCAAAAGAATGTGAGCTGGCGTGGCAAAATATTGCTGACTGAGTCAAAGAGTATTAATCGAAAAAAATAAAAGTTTTATCTCGAGTGTTCCACTTATTCAACATGTATGTATATAATATATGTGTGTGTGTGTGTTTAATATTTATGCAGGTGCAACCCAACAGGCACAAAGCGTACTTGGCAGCAACTGAAGATGAAATATAAAAATATACTTCAAACAGGTATGGTATAATTTCATTACAAGCAATTGTGATGTTGTTTAGCCTACCCTACCTAATTAAACAGCATGCAGTGGCTACCCTCAACATGTGATATATTTAAGTAGTTCGTGAAATTTTTTCAGCCATCCTAACACTGCCAGTAATTAATATTTGAAAGTAACACCTTGTAACGATCGTCGTCTTCTTCGGATGAGGAATAGGAAGGATCGGACCAAAACGCAGCGTGGTAAGTGTCCATGATTATTTAAAAAAAATAAACAGAACACTGAATGACAAAAAATAACAAAGAGAGTGAACGACACGAAACAGTCCTGTAAGGTGAAAAAAGACAAAACAGGAAACAACTACCCACAAACACAGGTGGGCACAGGCTACCTAAGTATGGTTCTCAGAGACAACGATTGACAGCTGCCTCTGATTGGGAACCATACCAGGCCAAACACATAGAAAAGGACAACATAGAACAAAACATAGAATGCCCACCCCAACTCACGCCCTGACCAAACCAAAATAGAGACATAAAAAGGATCTCTAAGGTCAGGGCGTGACACAACTAAATGCCTTTATACATACAAGTCTCCAAATTTGTGCATGCTGGACATCTTCAAATTTGACCTCCATTACAGCCAATAGAAAAAATGCTGAGGGCCGATAAACACGTGGGGGTCGACCACCACCACCACTCACAGAGGCTGAAGAGATGGCCCTCAGTCAAAACAGTGGGCAACCTATTGCTGAAGGCATCTCTGGAGGAAGCTCATCTGACCCAACCACCCCCCAGGACACAAGGGCCTACATAAGAGGTTAGTTATTCAAATTAATGATATATGTACATTCATCCTTTTGCCAGTGTTACCTCAGTAACGCCCACCCATCCATCTTAACACAACTTGGTACACTAATCTCCTTGAAGCGGTACAATTCTTTGTAATTGACTGCTGTTACTTTTCAGATTCCTAGTTGTCCTTCAGACATAATAATCTATTTTAAGGTGACTCTGAGTTATACAGTGCCTTGCAAAAGTATTCGTCCCCCTTGTTGGTTTTCCTATTTTGTTGCATTACAACCTGTAATTTAAATAGATTTTTATTTGGATTTCATGTAATGGACATACACAAAATATTACAAATTGGTGAATTGAAATGAAAGAAATAACTTGTTTAAAAAAATATAAAAAAATAATAAACTGAAAACTGGTGCACGTATATGTATTCACCCCCTTTGCTATGAAGCCCCTAAATAAGATCTGGTGCAACCAATTACCTTCAAAAGTCACATAATTAGTTAAATAAAGTCCACCTGTGTGCAGTCTAAGTGTCACATGATCACTTTAAGCCCGTACACTCCACAGAGCTGGGCTTTGTGAAATGTCCAGAAAAAAAGCCATTGCTTATTAAAGAAAATAATAATTTGGTGTTCGCCAAAAGGCATGTGGGAGACTCCCTAAACATATGGAAGAAGGTACTCTGGTCAGATGAAACTAAAATTGAGCTTTTAGGCCATCAAGGAAAACGCTATGTCTGGCGCAAACCCAACACCTCTCATCACCCAAAGAAAACCATGCCCACAGTGAAGCATGGTGGTGGCAGCATCATGCTGTGGGGATGTTTTTCATCGGCAGGGACTGGGAAACTGGTCAGAATTGAAGGAATGATGGTGCTAAATACAGGGAAATGCTTGAGGGAAACCTGTTTCAGTCTTCCAGAGATTTGAGACTGGGACGGAAGTTCACCTTCCAGCAGGACAATGATCCTAAGCATTAAGGGGAAACATTTAAATGTCTTGGAATGGCCCAGTCAAAGCACAGACCTCAATCCAATTGAGAATCTGTGGTATGACTTAAAGATTGCTGTACACCAGCGGAGCCCATGCAACTTGAAGGAGCTGGAGCAGTTTTGCCTGAATAATGGGCAAAAATCCCAGTGGCTAGATGTGCCAAGCGTACAGAGACATACCCCAAGAGACTTGCACCTGTAATTGCTGCAAAAGGTGGCTCTATAAAGTATTGACTTGGGGGGGATAGTTATGCACGCTCAAGTTTTTAGTTTTCTTGTCTCATTTCTTGTTTGTTTCACAAAAAATATTTAGCATCTCCAACGTGGTAGGTATGTTGTGTACATCAAATGATACAAACACCCCAAATATCTATTTTAATTCCAGGTTGTAAGGCAACAAAATAGGAAAAATGCCAATGGGGATGAAAACTTTTGCAAGCCACTATATATTTGAAAAATTGTGATGTGGCCTGCACACTGTTGTAAAAACAAAATTCAAATTAGGTGGTGTACTTTTCTGGGCAAAGTTATAATTTAACTGTCTAATCTTCATCTTCTACCAGTTACTGGTGGTGTAATCTGTCTGGTGGAGCCTTCTGCCATAGTTGTAAGTTGTAGTTGTAAGTACTCTTAATACTCCACTGATTTTTCGTAATGGATTAGAGTAGAACAACAAAATTGTAAATTTTCATTACAGGAGGATGATGAAGACACCCTGTCAGCTGCCACAGAGAGGGAAGATACAGAAAGGCCTTTTGAGGTTTACACCTTAAAAATAACATCTAACAGTTGATGATAGTGTTGTACCATAATAAAACTTGCACCTTCTTTTTCTCAAAAAATGCAGTGGATGATACCATTTTGTAGCTCTGAGTCTCTATTTGTATCCAGTTTAAAAACACAATTTCAAATTTTGCTACATAAGACTGATTTGAGCCGGTCAGTCACATATTCTAAATTCATTTTTAAACGGATGGGTTTATTGGTGTTAAAATGCACCAGTTATGCTTTTTTGTACCCGTAGGCTGCTGATGACATGCAGCCTGTCGTTTTTGTGTTTCTACTTTTTCACAATGACAAGTTGTATGTCGGAAGACAATAGAATCCTCATGATGTCACTGCGACAACTGTATATAGACATATTGATAGAAGTAGTATAAACCAGCCTTTTGTCTTGAAATCTTTGGTTGTACACTACCGTACTCACAGCTTAGCACATGGCCTCACATGTGAATCCTTAAATATATTGGTGGAGCTAAGGCTTAAGAGGTCGTGAACAATGATGAATGGGTGTAGACAAAGAAGAGCTCTCCAGTAGGTGTACCAAAGCATTCAATGGCCATTTTCTAAAAAGTTGGGTTACAAGTTTATGAACTTTCAAAGCAGAATTACTTCCCATTTGTTCCTCAACTGCAGTGAATGATATACAATTTCCTAGCTCTGAGTCTCTGCTTTTATCCAATGTAAAAAACATATGAATGTCATCTGTTACTAGCACGTTATTGATTACATGAACCTTGTTTCTTAGGCTGCATATGTTAATGTGGGCTATTTATGGCACTTTTCTGGGATGATTGTTTTCAATACATTACTCGGAAGCTTATCAGAAGTAGACATGCTAATTTGTTTGAACTGGATTGTGCAGGGTGAGCTGCACACAATGGACTTCCTACTAATGCACACCTCTTCAGTGCTAACAGTATAGCTCTGGTTCATCGGCATATGATTATAGCATACAATAGCTGTAGGATCAACAGAGGCATTCAGGGCAGTTAAGGGTACAAAAATGAAGTTACTTACATTGTGTCTGCCAATGCCCCTGGGATAATGTACATTTGCTGCAGCATTATGACAAGTCAGTGACACAATGGTAGGGATTAACTGAACTGGTCTTGATGTCATTGTCCCAACGCAGTCTTTAAATGCGTGGATAGACTCCTGGAACCAAGATGATTTTGATGGACTCCGTCCTTCTGTTCCAGAAGGTGTCAAAGTTATCTATGAAAGTGATTCCAACAGCTACAGTAATCTTTTAGACAGGTGTATAATGCCAGTAGCTTGCTGAATCTTTCACATCCACATCCCAACAACGGTACCGGACCTGAAATAATGGCCGATTTTGTGAATCTTTCAGTGCCTAAATCAGTTCTTTAAAATCAATTTCCAGAAGTTCCGAGCTAGCCCTCCTAATGTTGTATGACCCTACACGGGCTACGACAGCGTCAGTTCCCGGCATCTGTCGTAGAACGGTCAGAAGCAGCCAAGTAATGTCCTGTACTCATGCCCCAGGATAGCACATGGTGCAATGGCTGAGGAGATCCGGCCGTTCTTTCACCTCAAGTGTTTTGCAAACCCCTTGAGGACTTAAAGGAGATGACGCATGATGGACTCGAGCCGTCTGTAGTATCCAGCGAGGATGCGGAATGGGCAGGAGCCTCAGACAGCCTCACGGTCAGATGAGGGTGGGAGCTCTGAGGATCTGAACATGAGGTAGAAGCCACCGGAGAGGGAGACAGAACAGAGGACTAAGGCGCAGGTACCTCTGGATCCAGGCCCGCAAAGCTGTTTCTGGCCTGTGTCTGGTCTGGACTTAACAACTCCAAGGCGGCCCCCGTTGCCAGAGGACGCTGTTTTCGACTTCCACGGTGAGTGACATATCTCCATGGCTGGTTAGTTGGATTGAAAACAGGAACATCCACCAAGTCATCCAGGAGCATCCTTCTAGCTCCATTCTTCAGGGAAGGGGGAGACCCCTTCAGGGAGGGATCCATACAGAGTACCGTCCAGACGATTGTGGAGAGCCGACACGTCGGAGACACTTCCACCAGGCCAGAGCGGCGTCCGGCTACTGGGAGAGAAAGAAAAAGTAGGCGGGTGTGGATTCCCCAGTAGCTTATGTAGGGTCACTATTTGTTTGCTAAGAGTAGCCACTTCGCTCCTGTAGTCCTCTGCAAGGAAACAGTTGCTACATTGAAAATCCGGGCGGTCGACATTGTCCCGGAATAAAGCAAAATAATCACAGCTCCTGCTGTCACGTTCGTCATAACGATGAGACCAAGGCGCAGCGTGATTTGAATACATTATTCTTTAATAAACGAATAAACACTAAACAAACTAACAAAACAACAAAACGAACGTGAAGCTATAAACGACTAGTGCTGTCATGCAACTACACATAGACAACTACCCACAAATACAGGTGGAATAAAGCAACCTAAGTATGGTTCTCAATCAGAGACAACAATAAACAGCTGCCTCTGATTGAGAACCACACCCGGCCAAACAACAAAGAAATACAAAACATAGAAAATGAACATGCCCACCCAAATCACACCCTGACCAAACTAAAATAGAGACATAAAAAGATCTCTGCGGTCAGGGCGTGACACCTGCAGTGTTAAATGTTTGTTGAGGCTCCAGGCTCGCTAGGCTAGCTAAGCCAGCCGGGCCTCCGTGTCTCTCCTCTGTTTCGTCAACAACACACTCAGTGGTGAGAATGGTTTACGCCCCTTTTATTACCTCGTAACATCTATAGAGTAAGACAATGGGCCCATCCTCATTAGTGGGCCCTTACACATCTCATGCACCAGGCTCCAAGCCACACTAACCCACTGAGGATGAGGTAATTAAGGCATGAGCTCTGATCAACCCGTTGATTGAAAGGTGTTCCATGTTTTGATGGAACAGTAATTTTAGCCGTGAGCATTGGAGACAGGAGCTGTCCAAAAACACAATATTTGAAACACAATTTCAAAATAACATGTTTTAAAGGCCAAGTTCAGTATTTTACAACTTGATGTTAGATCGTTCCTCCATAGACTGAGGGGACTCCAGGGTGAGGAACTATCTAACATTACGTTTTTAAAATACGGGACCACTACAAGCTGACTTCCCCAGCACCATAGCATCAGCATCATAGGTGCGCGATGGGACATACCAATCATCTGTGTGTGTGTGTGTGCGTGCGTGCGTGCATGCCTGCGTGAGTAGCATATATGCATGCGTTCGTACTCCGGGAAAATATATTGAAGACTTAAGAAAATAGACTACACTTGCAGTATACTCTATGCAAGATATGACATGCTACAAGATTGTCATAAAGTGTGTGTGTCATCCATTTCATGTCATCAACAGCACAAAATATGCATATAGGCTCTGACTAAGTTCATCTGCAACCTCTTCTATCTCTCACAAACACACACACACACACACACAGCCACTGCTAATTCATGCTTGGAACTTCTATTCTCAACTCACTCTCCGTGACACTTTATATTATACAGCCAGCCGAGAACCAAGAGGTTAGCAATTATTCATCCGCCACCTTCATCACCCTCTTCCCTTCCACCCCTCTATCCCTCCCTCCCTCGTTTACAGACACACGGGGAGGAAAGTGCCATTTCTACCGGCTGAGTTGCTGTATAAGCAGGGAAGTCAGACAGGCTGTACCCCAAATGCCACCCTATTCCCCATATAGTGCACTACTTTTGACCAGAATCATATGGGCCCTAGTCAAAATAGGGAACAGGGTGCCAATTGGGAAATTGACAAAGTGAGAGCTTCGGGTCTATTAAAATAGGAGACGGTTATTTACAATGGGATGACACCAAGCCCAGGGCTGGCTGGTGGGCTGTCCTTGCTTCTCACTCACACACACACACACACACACACACACACACACACACACACACACACACACACACACACACACACACACACACACACACACACACACACACACACACACACACACACACACACACACACACACACACACACACACAGGGTTGGGGGTCGTGCTGAGAGGAACATAATGTTCAGCACCTGTTAGTGTCCCGCAGGGCCGAGATGGCTGCCATTTAATGACACCACTGTGACCTCCGATCATACTTACCCTGTGTGTGTGTGTCTGTGCCTATTGTATGACCTCTGGAGGAGGAAGAGAGGGCTTTAATACAAGGCTTTGTGTGTGTGCATGTTCATGTCCTCTGACTAAGGTCTCTCAGGTACAATGTTGGGACATAAAGCATCACACCACATCACTTATAAGGTCGCTTGCTTGAGGTCAAAATGCATTTTTTTTTAAGGCTGGTCACTCTCACCTTTAGGGTCATCTTGGCCAGCAGCTCCTGAAGGTCCATGATGCCTTGCACCAGGCTCAGGAAATCACTGCATGTCGGACAGGCTCAACAGGAGAAAAGGAAGGACAAAGAAAGACAGGAGTAGGAGAGGGGATAAAATAGTAAAGGACAAGCGAAAAGGAAGGAGGTAGAGAGGAGGAAAAATAAGAGAAAAAGAGAAGAGGTACATTTATACACATTTTACCAAAACATTGTTGCTCAAAATATAACTATATTTTATGACGATAACCAAAGCTAGAGAAAATTGAGTGATTGAACTCATTGGAAGTCTGGTTTTAATCTCCTTGCACTTCCTATCTTGCCACGTGGCTCATTTTTGGGGTGATTGTAGGTAATTACACTTTACACAATGTTGTATGCATGTTTGAAGAACTAAAAATATACTTCTATATTAATATTAAGCAGCTTGTTGTCCTGTATCTAATAGTGCTGTATTGGCTTCTCGGCTGTGGCGCGAGTGCTGGTTCACAAAAGTATCGATGAGTGTAGTGACAGACTATGATTACATGCCTTATTGATCAGCAACAGAGACAGTAGCATCGCCACAAATGCACAACACAAGCCCTGCATCTTAATTTGTTTGGCAATAAACAGGAGGGATTTAGAGAAAGAGAGAGAGAGAGAGAGAGAGAGGGAGGAAGAAAGAGGGAGGGAGGTTATAATGACAGAGATAAGGGAAAGGTGTGTGTGTGTGTGTGTGTGTGTGTGTGTGTGTGTGTGTGTGTGTGTGTGTGTGTGTGTGTGTGTGTGTGTGTGTGTGTGTGTGTGTGTGTGTGTGTGTGTGTGTGTGTGTGCGTGTGCGTGCGTGTACATGCGTGTACATGTGTGTGCGAGTACGTGTGTGTAGGTGAGAGAGAAAGAAAGAGAGACAGAAAGAGGGAATCAGTGAGAGAAAGAGGGAGAGCGAGAGCGAGAACAGAGATGGAGTTCCACTGGCTTATTCAGTGATGAGGGATTAGTAAGAGTAACAGGAGTATAGCTAATGAGACATTTCAGGATGCCATCTCCACTGTCTCTCAGTACCTCTTCACTTTTCATACAAAATGAAGAAGATTACGGGAACAGTTACGACCAAGGAACATGTTGGAATAACCCGTCCTATGTCCTCAACAACAAGCTAATCATACCCTAACCCTAACCCTAGCCTGTAATCATAAAGTACATCAGAGTAAGAGTGCTGATCTAAGATCAGGTCTCCCCTGTCAATACAATTGTATGCCAATTGTATGCCAATTGTATGCCGAATGCAATTGTATTCTACTTACTGCGATTGAGGTTGGGACATTGTGTGATGTAGCCGTTTGGAGCAAAAATGAATTTGACATCCTGAATGGTACCCTGTGGGGAAGATGAGAAAGAAAAGGAAAGAGAAAGAGGGGGGGAGAGAGCGAGAGAGAGAGAGATTTTATTTTATTTTATTTGGATCTCTTTTAGTCCCCATTTGGACTAATCTTCCAAGAGTCCTTCAACATTAAAATACAATTTATAATACAAACACATTTTCACATATAACACACTATTACAAACATACATAATATACTAACATAATGACCCAATAAATACTCAATCTAAAGAATATTGATTCTTCATGTACTATAGTCCCACAACATTTCTTTGTATTATATTTATATCGTTTTAAAATAATGTTAAAATGTATATATTGAAAGGTTTCTGGTTTGCCAAGTTAATTTATTCCATTTCTTTATTGCTCTAATTCAAAATGTTGTTTTGCCTATTTCTCTTTTCTGTCCGGATAACGCATAGATGGTGGACAATCTATTCCTAGTATTTACAGAATGTCTGTCTCTTACCAACTGAATACCGTTGTGAATAGAACTTGGCAGTTTTGAATGATGTATATTATGAAATAAAATAAGCATGTTTTTTTCAATTATCTTGTCGATTGATGACCAACAAAGAACATTGCGCATGACTACAACAGAAGAACCATATCTCCACCTTAAAACAATCCTTACAGCTTTGTTCTGTGCATTCTGCAGCCTCCTAACTTCACTTGATGCATTTCCCCAGACCACAGAACAGTAGTTCACCTGACTCTCAATTAATGCTTGTGTTATTTGCTTAATAATTTTTTCCCTGGTAAATATTTAGCTATCCATCTGATTATGCATGCTGTTTAAATTTTCTTTTTTACATAGATTAGTTATTTGAGACGACCAAGTCTAGCTGCACTCCCAATAGTTTGGTTTCTGCCACTTTTTCAATTTGTACTCCTCCCATACTTAATTGTATCCCATGCTGTTTTGGCCTTTTCCTAGTGGAACAGACCAACATAACTTTGGTTTTCTTGGTGTTTAAAACAAGAGAAAAGAGAGAAGAGAAAAGAGAAAAATATCAACATTGAAGGGCTGATAATGACCAAAAAGCAACTGCATGGGTCTATCTGGTGGTGACAGTGGCTCAGTGCATGAAAGCCATCAGTGGAGTGTCAATCACTCTCATGAGGGTGGTTTGTGTGTGCGTGCTTATTAGTCCTTTTTTAGGTTGGTTCGGTTTCGGTTTGATTATTAAAAAAGTATCAAATTTTCACGTTTAAATGCTGTAACACAGAATAAAACAATTAATAAAAATGCCATGATGATAGTGACTGTCCATTACTGTTTATCACTTATTAACTGTTATTTATTCAGATTTCTTGAATAAAATATTTGTTTTATTTCATTACTTTATTATTTAATTCCAAGTCAGCATCTCATGTCTATAGAGCTGCTGCCTATGCTGTCTGACAAAATCACTATTTTAGTAGTTCTTCAAAGTAAATAAGGAATACTTTTATGACTGCTGAATATCAACTATAAATCATTTAGATCATGTATTTTCAGGCTCTTGAAGCAACTGGTTTCTATCCCTAGCAAATGTGCGTTCTCTCTTCTCTGCTCCCTAGTGTACACAGGCAGTCAGCGGTTGTGCAATGGGTTATGGTCATGTAGTTAATTACCACATTTCCGGCGCTAAACTATGTAGAATATTGGCCTGTTGGAAACTACAACTCCCTACCACATAGCACAGTCCAAGCTTGATCTGATGTATCTCTACAGACACTGCACATTGAGGTCACAGAAGAAGAAATAAAAAATTGAATAATTGAACCAACGTTGGTCAATTATTTGCACGGTGTCCCCCCTACGGGAAGTTTGAGCTAACGTAGACTAATGTGATTAGCATGAGGTTGTAAGTAACAAGAACATTTCCCAGGACATAGACATGTCTGATATGGGCAGAAAGCTTAAATTCTTGTTCATCTAACTGCACTGTCAAATTTACAGTAGCTATTACAGTGAAAGAATACCATGCTATTGTTTGAGGAGAGTGCACAGTTATTATCACGACTTCCGCCGGAGTCAGTCCCTCTTCTTGTTCGAGCGACTTTCGGCGGTCGACGTCACTGGCCTTCTAGCCATCACCTATCCACTTTTCATTTTCCATTTGTTTTGTCTTTGTTTTTTACATACCTGGTTTCAATTCCCCCATTACATGTTCATTATTTAACCCTCTGGTTTCCCCCATGTTTGTGTGCGTGTTCGTTTTATTGTAAGGCTGTATCTGACGGCTGGTATATTGTTGCCGGGTTTTATTATTTACGCCCGTTTATTTCGTGGTTCCGTTATTTTTCCAGCACCTTAGTATTGTGTTTATACTGGTGTTTTCTTGAATTAAATACCTTGTCCAAGCATCTCAGCTCTCCTGCGCCTGACTCCTTTCACCAGTTACCCACAATCTTGACAGTTATGAATATGAAAATGTATCAATAAACCAATTAGGCACATTTGGGCAGACTTGATACAACATTTTGAACAGAAATTAAATGGTTCATTGAATCAGTCTAAAACGTAGAACATACACTGCTGCCATCTAGTGGCCAAAATCAAAATTGTGCCTAACCTGGAATAATACATTGTGACCTTTCTCTTGCATTTCAAAGATGATTTGTATTATCTTTTACCATATCTAATGGGTTACATTCTCCTGCATTAATTTCAGATTTCCACAAACTTCAAAGTGTTTCCTTTCAAATGGTTTCAAGAACATATCCTTGCTTCAGGTCCTGAGCTACAGGCAGTTACATTTGGTTATTTCATTTTAGGCGAAAAATGGAATTAAAGGTCCGATCCTTAAGAGGTTTTAAAAACCAAAAAAGAACCCGCATTTTGGTTAATCGCTCAGAACTAGTTTGTGCATTTGTGCGTGGGGTGCGTGGCGGTTCGTGTATGTGTGTGTCTGTCGCTGTGATTGTCCAACGTGGTCAGAGCAGTTCGTATTATTCTGTATGTAAATCCGAGACACTCCATTTATACTGAACAAAATATAAATGCAACATGCAACAATTTCAATGATTTTACTGGGTTACAGTTCATATAAGGAAATCAGTCAATTTAAATAAATAAATTAGGCCCTGATCTATGGATTTCACATGACTGGGCAGGGGCACAGCCATGGGTTGGCCTGGGAGGGCATAGGCCCACTCACTTGGGAGCCAGGCCCACCCACTGGGGAACCAGGCCCAGTCAAACAGAATGAGTTTTTCCCCACAAAAGTGCTCAATTAACTTCTTAGCGCTAGGGGTCAGATTTTCTTTTTTTTAAATAACGTACCCAACGTAAACGGACATTTTCTCTGGCCCAGATCGTAGAATATGCATATAATTTATAGATTAGGATAGAAAACACTCCAAAGTTTCCAAAACGGTCAAAATATTGTCTGTGAGAAAAACAATACTTATTCTGCAAGTGAAATCCTGAGAAAAAGTAACCCGGAAGTGATATAAAAAAAAATAATAATAATTGTTTCCTGGCCTGTCTAACCTCCATTTAAAGGGGTATCAACCAGATTCTTTTTCCAATGGCTTCCTCAGGCTGTGACCAGGCTTTAGACATAGTTTCAGGCTTTTATTTTGAAAAATGAGCGAGATTTCAAAAGAGGTCAGGTGTCCTCTGAATATTTCATGCGCGCGCGGGAGGAGCTCACCATTTTCCTTTTCTCTCTTAATGAATAGGTTATGCTCCGGTTGAAATATTATCGATTATGTTTGTTAAAGACAACCTGAGGTTTGATTATAAAAAACATTTTAAATGTTTCTACGACCATTTCGGATACTTTTGGGGATTTGTCGAACGGAACACGGCTTTGTTTTTTCATCACGCAACCCAAATGGCGTTTTTTTGTAAAAGTAATATTTATCGAACAAAAATAACATTTGTTGTGTAACTGGGAGTCTCGTGAGTGGGAACACCCAAAGATTATCAAAGGTAAGCGATTAATTTGATTGCTTTTCTTACTTTCGTGACCAAGCTAGCCAAGCTAATATAAGGATAAGCTGTTATAGCATTGAAAGCTACACTCACAAAAGCTTGGATTTCTTTCGCTGTAAAATATATTTTCAAAATCTGACACGATAGGTGGATTAACAACAAGCTAAACTGTGTTTTGGTATAATTCACCTGTGATTGCATGATTAGAAATATATTTAGTAATTTTTTTTATCTGATACGTTTGGAAATTTTAATCTTCCTTTCAGGACCGGAACGAGGCTGTAGTTTTTCTCATCATAACGCGCAACCCAAATGGCGTTTTCTTGTGATAAAAGTAATATTTATCGAACAAAAGAAGATTTGTTGTGTAACTGGGAGTCTCGTGAGTGGAAACGTCCGAAGATTATCTAAGGTAAGCGATTAATTTTATTGCTTTTCACACTTTCGTGACCATGCTAATTTGTGGCTAGCTGATGTAGCTTTGAAAGCTAAACTCACAAAAGCTTGGATTTCTTTCGCTGTAAAATATATTTTCTAAATCTGACACCATAGGTGGATTAACAACAAGCTAAGCTGTGTTTTGGTATATTTCACTTGTGATTGCATGATTATAAATATTTTTAGGAATATTTTTGAATTTGGTGCCCTGCAATTCAGCGGTTGTTTAGGAAAGTGAACCCGTATTCGGTATCCGTAGCGCAGAAAAGTTAAAGACAGAAATACTCCTCAATTTCATCAGCTGTCCGGGTGGCTGGTCTCAGACAATCCCTTAGGTGAAGAGGCCGGATGTGGAGGTCCTGGGCTGACGTGGTTACATGTGGTCTGCGGTTGTGAAGCCGGTTGGATGTACTGCCAAATTCTCTACAACGACGTTGGAGGTGGCTTATGGTAGAGAAATTAACATTCAAATATTTTGCAACAGCTCTGGTGGACCTTCCTGCAGTCAGCATGCCAATTGTATGCTCCCTCAATACTTCTGTGGCATTGTGTTGTGTGACAAAACTGCTCATTTTAGAGTGGCCCTTTATTGTCCCCAGCACAAGGTGCACCTTTTTAATGATCATGCAATTTAATCAGCTTCTTAAAATGCCACACCTGTCAGGTGGATGAATTATATTGGCAAAAGATAAATGCTCACTAATAGGGATGTGAGCAAATTTGTGCACAAAATCTAAGAGAAATTAGGTTTTTGTGTGTCTGGAAAATGTCTGGGCTCATTTATTTCAGCTCATGAAACATGGGACCAACACATTACATGTTGCGTTCATATTTTTGTTCAGTATAGTATGATACATGAATGTTATGTTCCGTATGGTATGTATTAATTTGTGGATGTCCATCATCCTTAATAGTATGACATTTTACAATTTAGAATTCGTATGATATGTTACGAATTGCAATTCGTGCAATATGTTACAAATTCCAATTCGTACATTAAGTTACGAATTCCAATTTGTTGTGGCTAAGGTTAGCTAGGTGGGTAGGTGGCTAACGCTAACGTCAGCTAGCTCTATGGGTTAGGGGTTAAGATTAGGGTTAAAGTTAAGAGTTAGGGGAAGGGGAAGGCTTTAAGTAGTTGCAAAGTATCTTAAAAATCCTAACAAAGTAGTTGCAAAGTTGTTAATTAGCTTAAATGCTGAAGTTGTCCATGATGAGATTCAAGCTCGCAACATTTGGGTTGCTAGACATTTGCGTTATGCATTCACCCATCCACTCCGACCTACCACCCTCCCATTGTTTTTGGCTTAACCCTTGTGTGATGTTCATATTTTTTCTTATTCACACAATTTCGCGGGTCTGATGGACCCACAACATTATTGAGTTTTTAAAACAATACAGCCATAACAATTTACGTAAAGTACGTAATACTAGATGTTGACATATCAATTGCAAGCAATATAGAAAGCATACATGGTTAATACAGTATTTGACATTTACCTCTGCTAGATCACATTTATCAATAAAAGCGCTATTTTTATTTTTTTTATAAAATGTGATTTTTGTAAACAAAAATATATTATAATCAAGAAATGGTTGGAATAAATCATGTTTATCTTGAACAAATATTAATGAAACAAGGTTTTCATCACTATTCATGTTTATTGCTTTGAACTGAACAAATTGTAAGGCCAAATTTTACATACAGTTTTTCATGGAAATGATAAATGAGCCCCATTGAACAGCAATTAAGTCCAGTCTACACACCACTTGAGGGACAGAGTTTTACAATGTGTGTGTTGCAGATGTATTTATTGCACTTGATTCATGTGTACTGTGTCTTTCTGTCCTTCTTGGGTCCACACACATCGCAACACTTCTTCTTGTTGCTACCGGCTAAAATCTAGAAAGATGAAAACACTTAGTAAAGGAATTTTACTAACATCTCACTCACTCATTCACTCACTCACTCACTCACTCACATATAGGCCAAGGTGGGAGAGTCAGACACACACACAAGCAAAAACATCACTCACACTTATTTCCGGTATTGGAGTTGTTGGCTCTGTGGGTCGGCCAGATGGGGCACCAGCATCATCCTCCTGAATCCTCCTCACAATGGCTGCAGAAGCCCTATGTTGCCTCCTCTGGATTTGAGGTCTTACCAATGCCTTGCCCAGCTCCTCGAGAAAGCGCCGTCTCCTCTGGAGCTTCCCTCTGTTCCAAGCGTAGGGTTCTACTTTTGGAGCTGTAGCCAGTCACCACTCCTCCTTTTGTTGCATTGTAATCCATTATGATTTCTGGTTTTTGACATTCCAGTCCACAGATTCTCCCATCTCTATGCAGCGTACTCATGAGTACCACATTTTTGCTTTTCTTTGGCACGTAGAACACTAGGGATTTGTCGGCCGTGAACACAAACTCAGAGGAATTGATAGGCCTGTTCCGTGTATTAAACAGCTAAGATGGGAGCTCTGGCTTGTACTGTTCCTACCATCGTCAGCTTCCTCTTGAGGAGCTCCTGTCCCAGCTTGTGCGAAGTAAAAAAGTTATTGCATGTGATGTTGTGGTCACGGAGTACCTGTGTCACGTCCAGGACAACCCACATCCCTTGGTTCTTCTCAGGGGCTCCTCCATCTGGCATCCCCGTATACACTTGCAAGTTCCAAGCACATGATGAAGCAACATCACAGGCAGCCCAGATCTTGATTCCATATTTTGTCCCACACTGACCGGATTGCAGCTAGCTTGTCTCTCTGCCGCCGAGCTGGTCTGGTGTCTCAGTTATCGAAGCGGATAATCCTGGAAATAATGTGGAAGTTTTCCAGAGACATTGTTGCACTGAAAAGTTCCCTGCCAGTTTCTGCATCCCAAAGGGATTCTGTGGATTCCCCATTGGATAGGAAAACAGCAGCAATGATAAGAACCCCAAAGTATGCATGTAAATTAGTTTGGTCCATCTCCTTCCATCTCCCTCCAATGTCATAACTGTCCTGTGAGGATCCGAATGTGTCAGATCAGTTTGACAATGGATGACAGTAGTCAGACCCTCTCTCACCGACAGAGGGGATTAGGGAGCTGCTGGGGGATTGACAGTTCACACCCTGTTGTAAATTCTGCCTCTCCAAAATCCACAAAGGAATGTGCTTTGTTTCCAGACACTTTCCCCGCCAAAATTTAAACACGTTCAAAGGTGAATACTGGAACAATATTTCTAACATAAGAACATGGGGATGGTCAGAGGTGACCTAAAGAATAATAATGTAATATGGGATGTTATTTTGTGATGTCATTTAAAATGTTATAAAGGAAAAACTGTAACTTGAAAAGTATATGCACTACATGTACGAAGTCTCAATCCTCTACATTGTATGTGAAATATGATTAAAGTATTTATGTTAAGATAGGGGTGTGATTTTAGGACCAATAACAGGATTTGCCTCCTATAAACTTTGCACAGTAAGTAGCCACGCCCCGAGTGAGGTCAGAGAGCGTGTCAGCCTGAAGCAATTGTCCCTTCCGACCAGAGTGCATAAAAGGATTGGTAAAGAAATTAACATTTAGACCAGAAAAGCGTGAAATGGGAGCTACACGTTTGAAATGGTTGGAACTTTGAACCTCAACACGAGGTGAAGAAAATAAACTCACCTCCCAGACCAGAACATCGTCAGGGTGCAGCTGCATGTGTAAAGTGGTTTGAATCCTGAATACCAACACGAGATGGAGGCGTGAAGCTCACCTCCCAGACAATCACTGTTACGGCTGATTTGCTGTCCTATGTCAAATATCTAGAAAAGTGAACTTAAATGTGACCATTCTACTACTCTTCAACCCAACTTAGGCTAGCCTATCTTCCAAGGAGCATCTTCCAGAGTGAACAACAGTAGAAGATGGGAAGGGGGGGGACTCCTTTTGGACAATCAGAGCCTTACAAGCGTGCCACTGTAAGGCCCACACCCTTCCTAAGAAGGCTTGGTTCTGACAGAGATAAACAGCGAACGTTAGGCATTCACACGTAAATACATTCAGGATTTTGTACTCCAAATGGGCAGTGGTTTGTGTGCAAAGTATATGATTACTGTGAGAATAGTTTCTAAAATGTATCAACGATAAGTGTCTCTTTCTCTCTTTCTCTCTCTCCTTGTCGTTGTGTAAAAAGCCAACATATTGTCAGTCCACGAGGGACCTTTACCTAATTTATTAAGTGTGTATGTCTATTCTGTGATATCATTTACTTGGCTAGTGAATAAATAATTAATCCAATGTGTGTAGTACTGAATCATAAGTAAGGCTGGGGTTTTTGCAGATGCAAGAGGTTGCGACTGTTCAGAATGATGATATGATTAGGACATTGTCTGTTTTATGGATGTGATAGGTAAAGACCTTCAGAGTTTAATTCAGGTGATGGTCACTCTTTAAACAGCTGCTCTCATGGTGCCCCAAATTCCTAATCAGGTAATTGTTACATGATTAATTTAATCAAGTAACAATTAAACATAGTCAGCTGATTCGATAAATAACGGTCATCAGATTAATGAAAGTAAAGTCACGAACAGCAAAAACACACCTTCCCTCCAAATTAGTGCAGTCCAGAATGATTTTCTGGATGGTGTCTGGGATGAACAGTTCAAAAGAAGACTTTATGTCTTGCACATGAGTAACCGCCATTCCCGTCGGCCCTGGTTGCATCCTTATCACATTGGCAGCCATGCGGGGTGGCTCATTCCTTGGGCAAGAAGACCATTCAATTTCACAATTGTTTGACATCCATATTTCTCCTCCTGTAGGCTGCTGATGAGCTCGTTGCTGACGGGTTGGTTATGGGGCTGGCTGAGGGTCAATCTCATACTCTTCTTCCATTCTTCCAACTCACTGTCAGACTCTGAATTGACAGAGAAATTATCCTCATATTCAGAAAATTCTTCATCTTCCAAAGATGAAGATCCTTTTTCCACACCAGCTTCCCTCTCTGCAAAAATTATTTCTAATTTGAGCAGAGATTATTTTTGCCATACTGATTGATTGTGGTTAGGAACCACAAATGCAAAGCTAATTGTTTGTGGTGTCACTCTCCCAATTTGCACCTGGCTGGGGTAGTGTTTGGGCAAATACTGAATTTTTTACAATGTATCTAAATAATGTATTGCAATAACATTGTGCAGGTTCCCGCAAGACATTGTGTAGTTTCACACTCTACAAAGGGTAAAGAGTGCGAGAAAAGCAAGAGACAGGCAGGGAGACAGACATATTCTTGGTGCTATGTTGAAGACATCTACACACACTCTTTCCCACACTTTTATTACCCTCGGGTCCAGTGGGCCCAAACACCACATATGTAATATAAATGTGTAGGGGGGTGCACAGTGTGCACTCAATGAAAATGTGTTATTTTACATGTTCTTCACAGAAAAAGAGCCATGGCCAATGAGTTTCAGGTTGATACAATTATTAATTGTATCAGTTTTATTTTAGTAAACATTGAAAATGGTCCCACAGACCCGAACACCACACAAGGGTTAGGTACCCATCAATTGTAACACCTTGATCTGTTTCACCTGTCTTTGTTCTTGTCTCCACCTCCCTCCAGGTGTCGCCCATCTTCCCCATTATCCCCAGTGTATTTATACCTGTGTTCTCTGTTTGTCTAATGCCAGTTAATTTTGTTTTGTCAAGCATACCAGCGTTTTTCCCGGGCACTTGACTTTCGCTAGTTCCTGTTTTCTAGTTTGGTAGGCTTGACGAAACAAAATGAACTGGCAACAGACAAACAGAGAACACAGGTATAAATATAATGGGGAAGATTGGTGACACCTGGAGGGCGGTGGAGACAAGCACAAGGACAGGAGAAACAGATCAGGGTGTGACATCTATCTTATGTAACCATAACAAACGTAACATATCATACTAATTTGAGTGTCTCAGATGTATGCTTACTATGTTATGTCTAGTCATGAGACCATTCTGGATGGTCAGACTAACCCAAAGCATCATGCCATTGAAAACAAGGGGAAAATACCCAGCATATTGGAACAATTAAAGTCTATTCATAGTGACAGAGAAGAGGACAGTCTATTTTCATATTGAGTCTGGAAGGCATTTTGTCAAGCCCATAAAAACCCATTTAAATTCTATATCTCAAGATACAATTTTTCTGTATCTTTTTGTGTCTCACTGTATTTGTGATATTCATTTACAATGCATTCATTAAGCCTGTATGAGAGCAACACCTGTGTCACTTTAGAGAAAGATCCCTGCGAGAGGAGAGATGAACAACAGAGTAGATCATGCACGCACGCACGTACACGCACGCACGCACGCACACACACACACACACACACACACACACACACTCTCTACCGGCCATGCTCAACTCTGGCTTTGTTGCAGGCACATACACACAAATACACATGCCACAGTGCATAATCAGCCGACATCAGTGAAGAGTGTCATGGAAGTGAAAGTGTTTGGCCAGTGATGTGGCTGTCTGTCTCTTGGGAGTTTATGGGAGTCCTGACCATACATTGCCTCTATTGATCAGCAAGTAATACTGCCTGTAGCAAGGGAGGGAGGGGAAAGGGGAGGATGTGTGTGTGTGTGTCTGTGTGCATGCGTGCGTGCATGTTTGTGTGCGTGTGTGTTCGTGCATATATGAGTGTCCAAATTGCTGAAATTCTACCCTTGACCACTGGGGGTATAATGGAATAAGGCCCTCTCCCTTCCTTGTTTCGGCAAATCTGTCTGTAATGCTGGTCTGACCAATCATACTCCATGCTCCAAGATTGTTTCGATCACGCGGACTATAATTGATTCCAGGGCCCCTCTGTGAATAACATGAATGAATACACCAACTCAGTTACTGGTTCAATAAAAAAGAATGCATAGATGATCTGATACCGATGGTGTCTTCCAAAACTTACCCGAATCAACAACCATGGATTAATGGCAGCCTTGTCGGGGTCGGGAAAGTGAAGGAGAGAGTTGCTGCTTATAAACAAGGCAAGGTGACAGGGGCCAATTATATGATTAAACAGTACAAATACAACCGACGCAGATCGATCAAGAGGGTGACACACAAGTATAGGGACAAAGTGGGCGAGCAATTCAGCGGATTCGGAAACGAGGTGTACGTGGCAGGGGCGTCTAACAATCATGGATTACATAAAGAAAACCAGTCACATCACGGACAGCAACGCCGCATTACCTGATGAGTTAAACACCTTTTTATCACGCTTCGAGCATAACATTTCTGAGCTGTGGAGGAGAGCACCGGACGACAACGAAGGCTACCTGCTTACGGTTTCCACGGAGGATGTATGCGAGTCATTCAAGCATGTTAACCATCGCAAGGCTGCCGGCCCAGACGTCATCCCTAGCCGCACCCTCAGAGCATGTGCAGACCAGCTCGCTGTTGTACTACACACTGCCCTCACCCACCTGAACAAAAGGAATGCATATGTGTGGATGCTGTTCATTGACTACAGTTCGGTCTTCAATACCATAGTGCCCTCTAAGCTCACCACAAAGCTCATGGCCCTGCGACTGAGTCCTTGACTTCCTGACGGACCAGAGAGAAAGGAGAGAATGGCAGAGGAAAAAAACGACACGAGGGGGCAGAAGAACAACTGTAGAAGCGTCACAGCTCCCCAGGCTACCTGAGGCTACAGCCCCCCCTTACACAACAACAACAACAATAATAACAGCCTCACTTCTTCTCCCAGATACACATTTGGAATGTTTTTATAAGTATTTACTGCAGGGACAGAATGGGACCAGACATCGGTCTGGGCACTTCTTAACACAACGTCCATTTCTTTATTTCTTGAGGCCCCCATTATTAGTCAAATAATGATAATTCTGCGCTCAAACCACAATTTAGACAGTCCCAATGGGCTAAAGATCAACCAATCTGGCATTTCCCCGAACTGCCCTACGGCCATGGTTTAGATACAGTAGCTTATCTTATAGAGAACCTCTGCATGCTATTCCAAGGGAACATTATTGTAACACTCTCTACACTGTAAATGCTGACAAGTGTCCTAACCTAAATATATTTTGTACACTGTACGCGGCCGGCTGCAACAGTCAGGTATCGAACCAGCATCTGTAGTAACGCAGCTTGCACTGCGATGCAGTGCCTTAGACCGCTGTGCCAGTCGGGATGCCTGTTATTTACTTTGTTAATGTAAAGCCAACTTATTTGATTTTAGAAACAGCTGTGTGTAATGGATTAGGAATGCATAATATGGCCTTAATGCTTTAAAAAAAAAAGCTATAGCACGAGCTGTGAATAAGTGGTTGTAATAAATATATAGGTATGAATTTCCAGCACATTTCCTGCACCAAATCAATCTCTGAACACAGCAAAACAAATCCCCTCCTCCCTCCTCCCTCCTCCCTCCTCCACAGTCACACCTTGAACGTTTCTAGGTTTCTGGGCCATCTGTCTCTGCTCTTTTTTTCCCATCAACTTTAACTTAAACGCTGCTGCACCTTAGACTGGAGCTAGACAGCTACTGCTTCAACCTTGGTTGCAGTCAGACTGCCTGAAGCCAAGATGACAGAGAGAATTCTTTAAATAGTGAGTTTTTTCATCCTCAGAGAAAGAGAAGGGGAGTTCTTTATGCTTTGATTGGGCCCAGTAGTCACCATATGGGTAGAGAGAGAATACAACAAGGAATGGGTACTACAGATGCTGTGGAGAATAGAAGATGATACTGGCTGTGTCCAAAATGGACGCAGGCACTGACAGACTGTGGGTGGCCTGGGAGGCATGGGATCATCTATTCAGGCTCTACGCTGTATTGTTGATCTATACATGAGATGAAATAAAAATAGAAAAGAGGCCATCGACTGCTCAGCGGGCGGGTGTAAGATGGCAGAATATTGGTCGGTTGATCTCTCTCCACCTCTCCCTATTTTCTCTCTCTCTGTCCGCACACCCCTTTCCTCTTTCTCCCTACCCCTCTCTCAATAATAAGGCTATGTTGAGGTTGCGTTATATAGAGTCTTACCATAGCAAAGTGTTGTTATTGATGGTGATAAATAGAGCCCCACAGTGGAGGTATTATAATACCCATAAAACTTACTGGTCAAAGAGGGAAACGGTTCCAATAATGTTTCCACCATTCATTTTTCCCCATATGGGATTTTAGAAACACTTAAAATAAGGGCTATGTTTCGTGTAGGCTTACCCTGGCGTGAAGTTTTAATAACCATGTAAATCTCTCACGAACAAAGTGATTTCTATCAATATATTTGGCTCTATTTACTCTCAGATTCTAAAATGCTAAATGTAAATGCGCTATTTATTCTTAAACCTGTTGAGGATGGGGGCGCTGTTGTGGCTATTTATGCTAATCGTGTAATTTTTTGAAACGGCTTCCCACAAAGTTCTTGATCGTACAATATGCATATTATTATTATTATTGGATAGAAAACAGTCTATAGTTTCTATAGGAGTTGAAATTTTGTCTCTAAGTGGAACAGAGCCCATTCTACAGCAATTTCCCTGACATGGAGTCATATTTCAGAAATTTTGGCCACTGTTCTGGAGTCAGTTAAAAGGGCACTGTTATTGCTATGACTATACGGACACTGCTTACGTCTTCCCCTGGATGTCTTTACGTGATGACGATTTGAATGGGGTCGATTGCGCGTTCACAGGCACTATAAATTAAAAAACCCTGAGGCTAGTCACTCTTTTGGAGCTGCGTCATGCGCCTAGAGGACACCGACCCGCACCTGTTCCAAGCATTAGTGGAGGGAGTAATATTACTCTGGTCATGTTTCTACTCGTTATGGGAGTTAAAAACATCATAAGGTAGTTAATTTAAAGCGTTTTCTAGCAATTTATATCCGTTTAGTGCGATTTTGGGACATTTATTTCTGAAACGCTGTGAATTGCTGGGCACGCTTCCAGTTCATCCCGAACGCAGTTGGCATTTCCACATGGCAAGAGGACAGCTTTCCACCAAAAGACGATTGGACCCAAGAAAGGATCCTTTGCCCAAGATACTGATGGAAGAACAGCTCAAAGTAGGACATTTTTATTATGATAAATTGTGTTTCTGTCGAAAAATGTTAGTGGCTTCGGACGCCATGTTTTTTGACGTAGCTTCGCTTGGCGCAAGCTGTATTGAAAAGTAAGGATAATTTAAAAAATGTAATTCCGCGATTGTATTAAGAATTAAATTGTCTATCAATCCCTGTCCACCCTATATTTTTTAGTCACGTTTATGAGTATTTATGTATAAGAGTAGATCACTGTCTAAGTGGCGCACAGACTTTTTCTGACCAGCTGAGCTACATTTCACATTGTCTAACCATGATTTTGGTGGCTAAATATAAACATTTTCGATCAAACTCTATATGGATTGTGTAATATGATGTTACAGGAGTGTCATCTGAAGAATTCTGAGAAGGTTAGTGAAAAAATTAATATATTTTGGCGATGTTTACTTTTATCGCTCACTTTGGCTAGAATCAATGCTGGGCTGCTATGTGCTATGTGCTATGCTAATATAACGATTTATTGTGTTTTCGCTGTAAGACACTTAGAAAATCTGAAATATTGTCTGTATTCACAGGATCTGTGTCTTTCGATTCGTGTATGCTGTGTATTTTTACGAAATGTTTGATGATTAGTAAGTAGGTAAACACGTTGCTCTAAGTAGTTTTTTTATTCCATTTGTGACGGTGGGTGCAATTGTAACCTATGCCATCTACCTGAAATATGCACTTTTTTCTAACAAAACCTATCCCATACCATAAATATGTTATCAGACTGTCATCTGATGAGTTTTTTTCTTGGTTAGGGGCTATAAATATCTTAGTTTAGCCGAATTGGTGATAGCTACTGGTGTTGGTGGACAAATAAAAGATGGTGGATTATGCTAATGTGTTTTTAGGTAATAGATGTACATCTTTACATATTGTGTCTTCCCTGTAAAACATTTTAAAAATCGGACATGTTGACTGGATTCACAAGATCTGTGTCTTTCATTAGCTGTATTGGACTTTAATGTGTGAAAGTTAAATATTTAAAAAAAATATTTTTTTTGAATTTCGCGGCACTGGTTTTTCAGTGGGGGTGGGGGGGGAGTGCCGCTAGCGCCACTCTCATCCTAGACAGGTTAATTCAGTGTAAGGTTAGAAAAATCTTATTTTCGGAGAGAAAGCATGGTACTGCCGTCCATAGAATGACAAGATAGTGAAGACTGTTACCTTTGAGAAGCCATGCATGATTGAGGTTAAATGGTTACAGTGATTGTGTATATGGTGGTGAAAGTATGTTTGTTTTACCTTGAAGAGGCCGTGCTTGTGGCTATGCTGACCCAGCCACACTCCACTGCCCAGGGTCAGATCCATCTGAGGTGGGTCTATCACTCGCTCATAAATCCTGCCAACAACAAACAATCAACAGAGAGACAGTCAGATTCTGAAATCTCTCTCACTCACACACACACACACACACACACACACACACACACACACACACACACACACACACACACACACACACACACACACACACACACACACACACACACACACACACACACACACACACACACACACACACACACACACACAGCAATGCGTCTGGACGTGCATCTTGCTGGTTCCTGCTCGACTGCTTTTTTATGGCTATTTTTGCGTTAATTATGACTTTATTTGTTCAGAATGTTTGTGCAATAATTACACCGGCGATGAAGAAGAGGAAGGAAACGGGAACTCCAAGATAGGCTGAAAATACTGGCTACATGGCCTCCTCTTCCTAGTATCCTGATGGCTAATGTCCAATCACTGGAAAATGCATTTTGTGAAATGAGAGCAAGACTTCAATCGCAGGTACAGTACCAGTCAAAATTTTGGACACAGCGACACATTCAAGGGTTTTTCATTATTTTTACTATTTTCTACATTGTAGAATAATAGTGAAGACATCAAAACTATGAAATAACACATATGGAATCATCTAGTAACCAGCATTTTAAATTCTTCAAAGTAGCAACGCTTTGCCTTGATGACGGCTTTGCACACTCTTGGCATTCTCTTAACCAGCTTCACCTGGAATGCTTTACCAACAGTCTTGAAGGAGTTCCCACATATGCTGAGCACTCTGCGGTTCGACTCATCCCAAACCATTTCAATTGGGTTGAGATCGGGTGATTGTGGAGGCTAGGTCATCTGATGCAGCACCATCACTCTCCTTCTTGGTAAAATAGCCCTTACACAGCCTGGAGTTGTGTTGGGTCATTGTCCTGTTGAAAAACAAATTATAGTCCCACTAAGCTCAAACCAGAGGGGATGGCGTATCGCTGCAGAATGCTGTGGTAGCCATGCTGTTTAAGTGTGCCTTGAATTATACATAAATCACAGACAGTGTCACTAGAAAAGCATCCCCACAACATCACACCTCCTCCTCCAAGCTATACAGTGAGAACCACACATGCGGAGATCATCCGGGGGTGCTGTTTCAACTTGGACATTTATCGTTCCCAAATTAAACTGCCTCGTACTCAATTCTTGCTCGTACAATATGCATATTATTATTACTATTGGATAGAAAACAATCTCTAGTTTCTAAAACCGTTTGAATTATGTCTGTGGGTGAATCAGAACTCTTTCTGCAGCGAAATCCATGACAGGAACTGCGAAGGTCTGAAAACGAGGCTCTGTTCTCAGATCAGTTTAAAGCTTTGTATGTATCCTATGGGTCGACATGAACTGCACCCGCCTTCCCCTGGATGTCAGTAACCAATGAGAAGTGGAATGGAGTTTCTACGTAGTTCTCAGAGCTTATAAAAGGCCAAGGAACGAAGGGAGCTCTCTTTTCGACGTTCGTCATTGCGCAAAGCAAGACCTCAGGATGGCATTTTGAAACGCTCAGTTATCGGCCTTAGCTATATCCGTCTGTAATTTAATTCGATATAGGTGTTAGAAACATCATAACGAAGTTATTTTAAACCGAGTTATATCAGTTTATGCGAGTATATTGCTATTTTCGGAATTTCCTTAGTATTGCGCTTTGAACATTTGGGCATGTTGTGGCCACATAGCTAATGTTAGCTGCTAATTCCGAAGTTGAAGACGACGTTTTACAACCAAGCAACGATTATTTTGGACAAAGGACCACTTGCCCAAGATTCTGATGGAAGCTCGTCCAAAAGTAAGAGCTATTTATGATGTTATTCCGTATTTATGTGGAAAAATGTAAACGCATTTGTCCGCCATTATTGCGGCACTAGTCTGGCTGTAACGCACACTGTATGTCTAGTAACGTTAATTTTAAAAATCTAACTCAGCGGTTGCATTAATAACTAATGCATCTTTCATTTGCTGTCCAACCTGTATTTTTTAGTCAAGTTTACGATTATTTATTGATTAGATTAGGTGCCTTTCCAAGATGGCGCCGGCCAGAAAGCATGACCTGTTGCCACTGATCACATTGTATAACCACGATTTGTGCTGCTAAATATGCACATTTTCGAACAAAACCTATATGCATTGTGTAATATGATGTTACAGGACTGTCATCTGACGAAGTATATCAAGGTTAGTCAAAAATTATATATCTTTTGCTGTATTGTTACGATCGCTAACCTGTGCTGCTGGTAAATTGCTTGTGTTTCTGGCTATTGTGCTAAGCTAATATAATGCTATATTGTGTTTTCGCTGTAAAACACTTAAAAAATCTGACATATTGGCTGGATTCACAAGATGTTGGGCTTTCATTTGCTGTACGCTGTGTATTTTTCAGAAATGTTTTAAGATGAGTAATTAGGTATTTGACGTTGGTCTCTGTAATTATTCTGGCAGCTTCGGCACTATTTCAGATTGCAGCTGCAATGTAGAACTGTGATTTATACCTGAAATATGCACATTTTTCTAAAAAAACATATGCTATACAATAAATATGTTATCAGACTGTCATCTTATGAAGTTGTTTCTTGGTTAGTGGCTATTTATATCTTTATTTGGTCGAATTAGTGATGGCTACTGATGGAGTAAAAAACTGGTGGAGTAAAAAAAGTGGTGTCTTTTGCTAACGTGGTTAGCTAATAGATTTACATATTGTGTCTTCCCTGTAAAACATTTTAAAAATCAGAAATTATGGCTGGATTCACAAGATGTGTATCTTTCATCTGGTGTCTTGGACTTGTGATTTAATGATATTTAGATGCTAGTATTTACTTGTGACGCTATGCTAGGCTATGCTAGTCAGCTTTTTTACTGTGGGGGGTGCTCCCGGATCCGGGTTTGGGAGGAATTAGAGGTTAACTTACTCTATGTCTCATCAGACCAAAGGACAGATTTCCACTGTCTATTGCTCGTCTATTGCGCGTGTTTCTTGGCCCAAGCAAGTCTCTCATATTATTGGTGTCCTTTAGTAGTGGTTTCTTTGCAGCAATTCGACCATGAAGGCCTGATTCACGCAGTCACCTCTGAACAGTAGATGTTGAGATGTGTCTGTTACTTTAACTCTGTTAAGCATTTATTTGGGCTGCAATCTGAGGTGCAGTTAACTCTAATGAACATATATTTTACAGCAGAGGTAACTCTGAGTCTTCCTTTCCTATGGCGGTCCGCATGATAGCCAGTTTCATCATAGCGCTTGATGGTTTTTGCGACTGGACTTGAAGAAAATAAAAATTCTTGAAATGTTTCGTATTGACTGACCTTCATGCCTTAAAGTAATGATGGACTGTCGTTTCTCTTTGCTTATTTGAGCTGTTCTTGTCATAATATGGACTTGGTCTTTTACCAAATAGGGCAATCTTCTGTATACCACCTCTACCTTGTCACAACACAACTGATTGGCTCAAATGCATTAAGAAGTGTCACCCCCTGATCTGTTTCACCTGTCTTTGTGATTGTCTCCACCCTCCTCCAGGTGTCACCCATCTTCCCCTGTGTATTTATACCGGTGTTCTCTGTTGCCAGTTCATCTTGTTTGTCAAGTCAACCAGCATTTTTGTGTCTCAGCTCCTGCTTTTCCCAATCTCTCTTTTTCCTCACCCTCCTGGTTTTGACCCTTGCCTGTCCTGACCCTGAGCCCGCCTGCCTAACCACTCTGCCTGCCCCTGAACACTGCCTGCCTTCCTGTACCACCAACACAGAGAATAGTGAGGCGCTGGACAGAGGAGGCAGGCGTGGCTGAACAAGGGCATGGATATACAACTGGCAAATCTTTCTATGCATCGTCAAGATCAGACGTTAGACTCGGGTAAGGTGAGAGGGGGAGGGGTGTGTCTCTTTGTTAACAACAGTTGAGGCGCGATCTCTAATGTTAAGGACGTCTCAAGATCTTGCTCACCTTAGAATACCTCTTGATAAGCTGCAGACCATACTATTTACCATATTTTTCGTAGCTGTCTACTCACCACCACAAACAAATTCTGGCACTAAGACTGCACTCAACGAGCTGTACAGGGCCATACGCAAACAAGAAAATGCAAATTCAGAGGAAGGATTTCTTGTAGAAAGTTAATTTTATGCAGGAAAACTGAAATACATTTTAAACAAATTTTTACCAGCAAGTCACCTGTGCAACTTGAGGCAACAAAACTCTAGATCACCTTTACTTCATACGCAGAAACCTATAAAAGGCCCTGTCCCTTTGGCAAATCCAAACATAAGTATATCGTCCTGATTCCTGCTTAATAGCAAAAACTCAAACAGCAAGCACCAGTCAACAGTTAAAAAGGAAGCGCAGGCTTTATTATAGACAGATAGACTTTATTATGACCATGACAGTTTACAATCCAGGGTTACTCCAAGCAGTTTACATGCTAACCACACCGCTCGTGTCGCGTGCGTGAGCATTGCAAAATAAATGTACACATACCTTTTATTCAATCATTGCATCCACACTGCTCACACGCGTCAACAAGTGTCTGCATAGCCAGTGGAGTGAAGGAGACGCGGCGATGGACCATTACACAGAGTTCACCTGCCGCTTTCGGGCAGTTTGACCACCTGTCTGAGTGTCGAGCAGCGTCTGTTCCACCTGAGGCAGGGGACGAGGAGCGCTTTGGACTTCGCTTTGGACTTCCGGACCCTGGTCGCCAGCGCGGGATGGAACAACAGGGCCCTGATTGATCACTACCGGTGCAGTCTGCACGAGGACGTCCGTCGGGAGTTGGC
This sequence comes from Salvelinus alpinus, assembly GCF_045679555.1. Taxonomy (NCBI): domain Eukaryota; kingdom Metazoa; phylum Chordata; class Actinopteri; order Salmoniformes; family Salmonidae; genus Salvelinus; species Salvelinus alpinus. The sequence continues at coordinate 49,946,470 of NC_092090.1, forward strand.
CTGCCGAGACACCACCCTCATGTTGGACCAGCCCATCCGGCTGGACAACCTGCTGGCTACCTGCGGACGTCCGGATCGGGGCCTGTCAGTTCCATACCCCAGCACCTCCGCTCCGACGCCCATAGAGCTGGGAGGTGCAGCGCTTAGGGCGAACGGAGGAGGGGCCATTCCCTGCACCATCTGTGGTCGCAGAGGGCACACTGCTGGTCGGAGCTGGGGGGGTTCCTCAGGGAGTCGAGGCAGCAGACAGGGCACTATTGTGTCACCCCAGGTGAGTCGGCACCAGGCTCGCCCAGAGCCCCCTGTTGCTCACATGTATGTATTTATTAAATTTCCTGAGTCATCCCTGCATTCCCAGCATAAGGCGCTCGTAGATTCAGGCGCAGCTGGGAATTTTATTGACCGTTCATTTGCCCATAGTTTAGGGATCCCCCTTGTTCCTGTGGATATGCCCTTCCCTGTGCACGCCCTAGATAGTCGACCATTAGGGTCAGGGCTGATTAGAGTGTGCTGATACCTGTGCCGCCCTCAACTGGGAGACCCATGAGATGATTGTAGGTTTTTGGTATCTCTCCCTCTAAAAACAGAAAGAAATAAGTAACAAACTGGCAAATTTTTACAAATTAGTAACAAAGTCTCACCAGATGCTCAAGATGGCCTTTTTCTCGCTCATTTTATGTTATTTGAAAAATAAATAATCTTCAAAATATTGTTATTTTTTTTAAACAAAGCGATTATTATTCATTTAGAATTATATAAAAGCCTGTTGGATATTCTTACAAATATATTATTAACCCTGTTATAAGCAGGACAATATATATTGGTCATATTGGTCATGGCTCCAGAGTGGCGCACAATGGGATTGCCTTGCAGTTCTCCAGCTTTATCCACTGAAAGCGTGTGAGGTTCAAGGCACGAGGGCAGGGGTCACGGGATGGGCCGCAGAGCCGCGCACAGAAGACCGACCTAGCCCATGGGGAAGGGGGGAGGAGGAAGGGGAAGGGGGGGTAATCTCCACCCCGCCACACAGGCAACTCTTTAAGGGGCAATGCACTAATCATGGCGCTGACTAGGGAAACGTTCCCACTGTTCTGTTGTTAGTGCCAGTCTGCACATTCAAACTAAAACAATGTAACTAACAATGGCATCTTTATGCTTTCGTTAATAAAACAAGGATAAAAATACTCTTTCAAAATGCCAATGTTTGTTTATTTAGTTATGGATCCAAAACGAATTACTATGAGAATAAATATTACTGAATATACACAAATATCCTCCAATCATCCAATCCTCTATGTAATTATTGGCGGAGAGTCACGTCATATTTTTCGATATACTGTAGGCCTACTGTAGGCGACATGAGTCTCATTAGTTTTGAGTAATGTGCTGCTTAAAGTGGTGTAGGTCTTATTTAAAGATAATATTATGTTTGAAGCAATAGGATTTGAAGCAATAGCCTACAACAATTTTAGCACCATTTCGCGCTGCTCTGAGACAAGCATGGAGACTGGTCTTGATAAATGAATGAGATTTTTATTTTCACTGAATCTCTATTTGGATATTGATTAGACTAGAATTTGAAAATTAGGGTGTAAAAATGTTTTGCTCTTAGTGTAACCTTAATTTAACTAGGCAAGTCAGTTAACCTCTTTGGGCTGCAGAGCAGTATTGAGTAGCCTGGATAAAAGGTGCCCATTTCAAACGGCCTCGTACTCAATTCTTGCTCGTACAATATGCATATTATTATTACTATTGGATAGAAAACACTCTCTAGTTTCTAAAACCGTTTGAATTATATCTGTGAGTAAAACAGAACTCATTTTGCAGCAAACTTCCTGACAGGAAGTGGAAAATCTGAAATCGATGCTCTGTTCTAGGGCCTGCCTATAAATGTGCTTGATATTTATTAGTATACATGCACTTCATACGCCTTCCACTAGATGTCAACAGGCAGTGAGAGAAGAAATGGAGTGTATAACATGATCTGAAGTCGAATAAAAGCTCTTGGCATGACGTGACTCCAATTTCCTGTTTTCTGGAACGCGCGAGAAGGGACCTGGTATTGCCTTCTGTAAAGCTGTCGTTATAGACGACTAATATCTCCGGCTTTGATTTTATTTGATAAATGTGACAATATCATCGTAAAGTATGTTTTTTCAATATAGTTTTATTAGATTATTGACATTTTTTCGGGACGTTAGGCGTGTTGCTTTGTCTGCGTTTGCTCACGAAGGAGAGCTTCGCGCCACTTTGCTAGCTTTCCGTGCTAATTGACTGGAGAAGAGGACATTCTAAAACCAAACAACGATTGTTCCCGACAAAGGACCCCTTGTACAACATTCTGATGGAAGATCATCAAAAGTAGGACCCATTTTATGATGCTATTTCATATATCTGTCGAACATGTGTACTAGTAGTTTGAGCCCAGATTTTGGGCACTCTCTCGCTATAACTAAGCTGGATGTTGTAATGAAGTTATTTTTAGAATTCTAACACGGCGATTGCATTAAGAACTAGTGTATCTATCATTTCCTATACAACATGTATTTTTTAGTAACGTTTATGAATAGTTATTTGGTCAGAATAGTTGAGTGTCATAAAAATATCCGCACATTCTGGGAAAAAGATGCTACGTTAGCACAATGTATAACCACTGATTTCAGCTCTAAATATGCACATTTTCGAACAAAACATAAGTGTATGTATAACCTGATGTTATAGGACTGTCATCTGATGAAGCTTATCAAGGTTAGTCAAAAATTCTATATCTTTTGCTGGTTTGTTACGATCTCTAACTTTTGCTGCTGGTAAATGGCTTGTGTTTCTGGCTATTGTGGTAAGCTAATATAATGCTATATTGTGTTTTCGCTGTAAAACACTTCAGAAATCGGAAATATTGGCTGGATTCACAAGATCCTTGTCTTTCATTTGCTGTACACCATGTATTTTTCAGAAATGTTTTATGATGAGTATTTAGGTATTTCACGTTGGTGTCTGTAATTACTCTGGCTGCTTCGGTGCTATTTGTGACGGTAGCTGTGATGGTAGCGGCAATGTAAAACTGATTTATACCTCAAATATGCACATTTTTCGAACAAAACATAGATTTATTGTGTAACATGTTATAAGACTGTCATCTGATGAAGTTGTTTCTTGGTTAGTTTGGTTGGTTCTTGGTTAGTTTGGTTGGTTTTGTGCATGCTACCTGTGCTGTGAAAAATGTCTGTCCTTTTTTGTATTTGGTGGTGAGCTAACATAAATATACGTGGTGTTTTCGCTGTAAAACATTTAAAAAATCGGACATGTTGGCTGGATTCACAAGATGTTTATCTTTCATTTGCTGTATTGGACTTGTTAATGTGTGAAAGTTAAATATTTCTAAAAAATATATTTTGAATTTCGCGCCCTGCACTTGAAGTGGCTGTTGTCTTGTAAATTATTATTTACAAGGACAGCCTTATCCTTCCTCCCCATCAGGAAATTGAACCCCGGTCTCCCACATGCCTGCACAACACAGGGATTCTTTAGCTAAATAGCCCAGTACTGTACTCCCGACCATGTTGTACAGCGCCATATTCTCCATTAAATCCTAACGGAAATCCAGAGGGTTTTTAATTTTTCTTAGAATAGAAACACCATAATATTAGTCAAATTAATTAAGCAAGTACCAGTCAAAAGTTTGGACACACCTACCTGTTCCAGGGGTTTTCTTTATTTTTACTATTTTCTACATTGTAGAATAATAGTGAAGACATCACAACTATTAAATAACACACATGGAATCAGTTAATAACAAATTCTTATTTACAAGGACAGCGAACTCCTTCCTCCCTGTCGGGGAATTGAACCCTGGTCTCCCACGTGCCTGCACTCTCTAGTACAGCCACTATTGAAGGCTATCAAATGCTTCTCAAAGACGCCCTCTGGTGGTCAAACTGGCACTAACTAGCATTAATGGTACCAGAGGTTCACACTTAAATAACATGCCATAGAATTCTGCGGCACCATGCAAGCTGAGCCGCAGTACGCTGCAACTTTTAACCTCTCTGGGATATGTGGGACGCTTGCGTCACTCGTTGTGAATCCAGCCAACATGTCAGATTTCAAAAAGGCTTTTCGGCGAAATTATAAGATGCTATTATCTGATGATAGCACAACAGTAAACAAAGAAAGTGTAGCATATTTCAACCTGCAGGCGCAACACAAAACGCAGAAATAAAATATAAATCATGCCTTACCTTTTGACAAGATTCTGTTGTTGGCACTCCAATATGTCTCATAAACATCACAAATGGTCATTTTGTTCGATTAATTCCGCCCATAATGTCCATTTATTTGGCGCAGTTGATCCAGAAAAAAACAGCTTGCAAAATGCACAACGTCACTACAAAATATCTAAAAAAATTACATGCAAACTTTGCCAAAACATTTCAAACTACTTTTGTAATACAACTTTAGGTATTTTTAAACGTTAGTAATCGATCAAATTGAAGACGGGTCTATCTGTTTTCAATACAGGAGGACAACAAACTAACGCTACTTTACTTTTGCGCAACTCTCAAACAGTGCACATAACGTTACTCTGATTCAAGATGGCCGTACTTCTTCATTGCACAAAGGAATAACCTCAACCAATTTTTAAAGACTGGTGACATCCAGTGGAAGCGGTAGGAACTGAAAACAGGTTGATTAGAAATCTAGTATCCCAATGAAATCTCATTGAACAGACAGTGACCTAAAAAAAAAAAAATCTGAATGGTTAGGCCTCGGGTTTTGCCTACTACATAAGTTCTATTATACTCAGACATGATTCAAACAGTTTTAGAAACTTCATAATGTTTTCTATCCAAATCTACTAATAATATGCATATCTTATATTCTGGGGATGAGTAGAAGGAAGTTGAAATCGGGCACGCTATTTATCCAAAAGTGAAAATGCTGCCCCCTATCCTAGAGAAGTTAAAGGATGAACCACTGTATGTGGAAACTCCTTCAAGACTGTTGGAAACGCATTCCAGGTGAAGCTGGTTGAGAAAATGTCAAGAGTGTGCATTGCTGTCATCAAAGCAAAGGGTGGCTACTTTGAAGAATATATTTGTATTTGTAAAATACTTTTTTTGGTTACTACATGATTGCATATTTGTTATTTCATAGTTTTGATGTATTCACTTATATACTACAATGCAGAAAATAGAAAAAATTAGGAAAACCCCTTGAATGAGTGGGTGTGTCCAAACATTTGACTGGTACTCTATATTGCGTTATTTTATGGCTGGTTATGACACCTACATAATAGTGACAAAACACACATTTATTCAAATCATGTTTTTCCCTGCCAAGAGGTTTCCTTTCGTTTTGAAAGTTTGTTTCCTTAATCCTTTGTTGTTATTGTGACTAATCATGAAAAAAAACTATATTTTAAATAACAGTCATGAAGCATTATGACCATCCTGTGTCACTTTACTTGGACTAAGAAAATACACTTTATGACACTGCCAAGAAGCATTATGCCCATCATAATACCAGATAGGTCTATCACGTACATGCCCTAATATCAGTCATCAGTCAAAAAGAGGGTGTCTTGTCCTGCTCCTGAAATCTGTTCCTGCATTCATTCCAGTCATCCCCAACAGAACACTGGGGTAGGTGCATGTCTGACATCAATGTGTGCGCAATTACAATGATAATTTAACATGGTCAATTTAAAAAATATATACACACATGGGTGCATTTCACTTAGAAATGTCCTTGTTTTTGAAAGAAAAGCGAATAGATTGTTGCTTCCATCAATGTAATTCTCTGCGTAATTTCCATACCCCCATATATTTGGGGGTAAATATCCATATACATACACTACTGTTCAAAAGATTAGGCGTACAGAGACCCATTATCAGCAACCATCACTCCTGTGTTCCAATGGCACGTTGCGTTTCACTTTCATGCTAGGTTTAGGACCTCATATTGAAGCTCATATAGATACCCCAACTGATGTATAAATAAATCTTAAAATTATCTACTTTGGTTCAGATACAAGCATCTTTAACACAATACATTAATTTGACTTGGTGAAAATCTGTTTTTTTAAAGCTAATTTGCTTACCACTTTTTTCCATGTGGTTTCTTCCATCACAGACTGCATGCAATGATGACCTTTTCATAAATATGTGGTCAAATGATCAATTTTGTGTATGGTTTCCTAGAAATAAGGGTGGCTGAACTTACCCTTTGGCTCAATTTACCCCACTTTCCCCTACAGATTGCACAATTGCTAGGCACAGGGCAAATTTTAACACAGGATTAAGGATAGAACTTGCTGTGTGAAAAGCCTTTGAGATTATATGTGACTCACCAGCTGGATTCTGTCTTGTGTAGCAACATTTGCATTTCTGTTTTTTTACATTGGATAAAAGTAGACTCAGAACTACAAAATGTTTTTTTCTCCATTACCGCCTGACTGACGTGCCCAAAGTAAACTGCCTGTTGCTCAGGCCCTGAAGCCAGGATATGCATATAATTAGTACCATTGGAAAGAAAACACTCTGAAGTTTGTAGAAATGTTATAAGTAATGTAGGAGACTATAACACAATAGATATGGTAGGAGAAAATCCAAAGAAAAACCATCCAGAATTTTTTTTGTTTTGAGAGCCCATGCTCTTCCAATGGAACATATGGGTAGAAAATGTAATCTAGCTCCCAGTATGCAATTCCTATGGCTTCCACTGGGTGGCAGTAGTCTTTCTTCAAGGTTTCATGCTTGATTCTTCCAAAACGAGGAAGAATATTGAGTTTTGAAACAGGGACACAGACTTGGAAATTCGTGTATGCGCGCGCAACGAAGAGGACATGCACCTGCTAATATCGTTCTCCTATTGAACATACTTCTTTCCGTATGAAATATTATAGTTTAATTACATTTGAGGGTATCTGAGGATTAAATAGAAACTTATTTTGACTTGTTTTAACAAAGTTAGGCGGTAGCTTTTTGGATTATTTTCTCTGCATGTTGATGAATGGATTATTCAAATCGATGGCGCCAACTAAACAGAATTTTTGGGATATAAAGAAGGATTTCATCTAACAAAACAACACTACATGTTGTAGCTGGGACCCGTTGGATGAAGAAGAAGATTTAAAAAAAGTAAGTGAATATATAATTGCTTTTTGTGAATTTATGAAACCTGTGCGGGTGGAAAAATATTTTGATGTGGGGCGCCGTCCTCAAACAATCACATGGCATGTTTTCGCTGTAAAGCCTACTGTAATCGGACAATGCAGTTAGATTAACAAAAATTTAAGCTTTTAACCGATATAAGACACTTGTATGTACCTAAATGTTTAATATCCATAATTTGTATGATTGTTAATTTGAATTGCACTCCCTCTAGTTTCACTGGAAGTTGCCTAGGCTTAAGAAGCTCTAACCAGCTCTGCTAGTGTGAGTAATGTTCAGTGAGCTGTTCTCTCTCTCTTACATGTCTGCAAGTAGCTGGCAAGTTAGTACAGAACGCACAGATCAACCCTTAAAGAGATGGGTGGGGCTAAGGCTTAACAGGGTGTGAATAATACTGAATAGGTGTAGACAAAGAAGGGCTCTCCAATAGTAGTTCCAAAACACTGAAAGACGGTTTTCTCAAAAATGAGTTTACAAGTTGATCAACTTTCATAGCAGAATTACTTTCCTATTGTTTCCTCAAATGCAGTGTATGATATTAGGCTGTTATGTTATCCAGAGCGTTGGTGACTGCAACTGTGCTGTCAGATTGTCCGTTCATAAATTCAGAACGTTTTGCGTTCAGAGCGTACACTGGACGTTCTGGCCAATAAGTAGGGTTGTTCCCGAAAGCGCTGACCTCACAATGACAGTCAAGCATCCAAGCTAACTGGCTAACATTGGCTAGCTACTTCCAGACACATAATGAGAGAACACCCCACTCTGACCATTTTACTCCCCCTAGCAGAGCTGGTTAGGCAGTTTTCATGTTATCCAGAGCGTTGGTGACTGTAACAGTGCTGCTGGCAACGATTGAATTATGCTTTGTTGCCGACATTTACTGACACCAGACATGTGCAACCTGTGTTGAGCATTCAAAAATGCATCAGTTATTCTGCGCTCTGGCACACTAAGATGAGAGTATTTTGTTAAGAAATGTAGCTATATAGCTAGCTAGGTAAAAAATGAATCCCAACGCATGACGTAATTTTAGTTAGCGAGGCAGCCAGCTAATATTAGCTAGCTAACAGTACACTAACTTGAAATGAAAATACTTTGTCAAAATTAGAGTCGAGTCTTTTGTTAAGACATGTAGCTAGCTAGTTAGCTCGCTCACTAAACAATGGACTATAATCACAGCTCATGACATTATTACCCTGCATGAATCCGCAGGTAGCTAACCAACCAAGTTCTATGGCTATAACTAGTCAAGCAAATGTGTTTGAGATACGAAGAATAAGATCATACACATAACGTTAGCTAGCGACCCAGCCAGCTAACGTTAGCTAGCTAACAGTACATTTGAAATTAAACCACTTTGTTAAAATTAGAAACATGTAATATATGAACGTGTAATATTTAGCTAGACTATCTTACCAGTATACATCATGGTTTGAAACTAGGCATCTCCTGTCGGATGCAATGCATGGTTGCCCTTAGTTTGATGATGTAATCCAGACTGATGTTTTCTCCATCTCCTTCGCTATCATACTCAAATTCCACTGACAAAACTCAGTCCTCCAGAAAGTGGAGAGCATACACATAACATTAGCTAGCAAGCCAGCCAGCTAAGGTTAGCTAGCTAACAGTACACTTTAACTTGACATTAGGTTTATGCAGTTTTACTATGCAATACATTTAAAAAAAGCCGCGTTTGACACGATTACCTAGACATACTAACCAGCTCCAATAGACAGACGTGTGCTATATGGCAGACCAATCCAAACTCATCTCTCGGCATGTCCAGCACACTCATTATCTCAGCCAATCATGGCTAGCGGGAAGGTTGCTCACTTTTTCTGTGGCTAAACCAACTAGGCTCGTCATTTAACAATGTTATTTGTATTTACAGATGGCATACACGTTTGATATTAAGGCACATGAAAGTTCACATGTTTGAGAAGGCATTTCTGCCAAAAAACGCATTTTGATTCAGATTACGTTCAAACAGCTCTCCTGTGAAGTCATGATTTGTGACATACGCCTAGTTTCCTGAATCGGGTCACATATATCAAACATTCACCTTCATGAACCCAAGGAAGAATTTCCTTATCTTACACAACACTGACAACTAAGTTATGGGGGTTGAGTGCTTTCTCTGCAGATGTGCTGGTGTAATTGCACATTGCCTCTCAGTGCCTGGTCAGCATCCCAAATGGCACACTATTCCCAATTTAGTGCACTACTTTTGACCAGGGCACATAGGGTTTGGAATGCAGCCCTAGTCTCTCTGTCAAAGTGTTCTGTGTATCGAGGAAGGTGAAGCGCTCCCAGACATTTTAGCTGGTGCAGCAATCTCACAAGCAGCCACTTCTCCCAAAAAGGGAATCTGTCCGTCTCTGCCTAATGCCTAGAGGACTGGCAAAGTGGTGCACTATGAGAAGGCTTTGCCTCTGCCCTGCCAGTCATTCAAATCAAAAGGGGGCAACACCACTGAAAGATAGTTGTGGATAGTGGTTGGGAAGGAGGCAGTCATGAATTCACTAAATGGAATGTTGCTTTACCCCAGGTAGCATTTTCCTTGAACTTTTATTCGCGGTAAATAAATGATAACAATAACATTTATCGCAGGAGCTTGGGAAACAGGCCTGATGGGATTCAATAGAGGTGTTTACTTTGGCGAAACAATCCCGTTCCCCTTGAACTCGTCATGTCTGAAATGTTCCCACCTTCTACCGCTCCCTGTGCAACTGTATTGTACAGAACAAACACGAGCCGTAGATCTCTGAGCACATAATTAGATATCATATTGTTGGACAGTGCAATTCAACTCCAGACCTGGAGGGCCGAATTAAGTACTGCTAGATATCTTTTCTACCCGGTCGTAAATTGATTGATTCATGTCACTGATTGGCCAGAGAGTTCACTCAGTTGGTGTGCCAGATCTGAATCAGTCCCTGGTCAGAAGAAGAGAAATAAAAACTAAAAACTGGATGAACTCCAAAACTGTTTTGGCCCTGAAATTGAATAGCTCTGCTTCGGGCATGGAACTATTTTCTATTTCTGCCAAACTGGTGGGATCAGGGTTCTGTACTAGACCCCAATGAGAAAAAAGTTTTTCAAAAAATTCCCACCTGAGGACCAACACATCTTCACTGAAGATGGGAAGCAGAAAAGATATTCCCCTAAAACTAGAGCACATCCTAAAAGATGTCAGATGTATCTTGTTTAATGAATAAAATTACCCAAATCCCACCGCCCCACTCCTTCTCCATATCCATCTCTGTACAGGAGGCAGGTTGGTTTTGGCCATGTAGTTTGAGATACAGCATAATGTGGCTTTGTCAACATACTCCTGAGGGACATTGAGGCTCTGCCTTTGCTGTCAACCACATCTTTAATTACTTCACCTGAAAAAGGACCTAATCTGCTCCTGTCCCCTCCTGATTACTGGATGATTTCTACTCTATGCTAGCTACTGCTGTGAACTTGTGGACGATGGAAAGGCAGTTGTGTGTGTTTGTGCGTAGGGATTAACAAAAATTACTAAATACAATTACTAAATAAAATAAAGACCAACGTTTCAAAAACAATTACAATTTACATTTGCAAAGTATTGTATTTAATTAAAATCCATAAGCAAGTAGCCCTTCAGCCCTTAACAACCATGACTGTGATGTGTTTTTTATCTACCTTAGTTGAATTCGCTGCCTGTAAGTCGCTCTGCATAAGAGTGTTTGCTAAATGGCCAAAAGGTAAATGTGAAAATGAATAACTAAGCACACAGTTTTTGGGGGGAGGCTTGGAGAGGGAGTGGAGTTCATTTTTACATTTACATTTTGGTCGCTTAACAGTGCCATCAGACTTCTGATACCAATACAGGCTGAAAGAGGGCCACAAAATTGTGAACCGCTATGACATAATTAGGTCCTGCTTTAAATGACGTGCTGCTTATAAAGGCTTCATAAATCCTTCAAAAACACTACATAAATGTATTAGAAATAATCTGTAACCATATGTCATGCTTTATAAAGGGTTCATAAATGTGGCATAACTGTGTGACAACCACCAATGTCGACATAACCCTGTGCTTTATAAATGGTGGTATACGTATCGCTTAATTAAGGCCTTATAAATCATATTAAATTGAGGTTTCAAAAAGCATGTATAACGCTGTCATGCATCTTGTAATAGCATCGCAACGTCAGGATATTGGTTTTGATTCTTGCATGACTAAGTCACTTTGGATAACAGTGTCTGCTATAGTCAATATTGAACCTGACTTCAACTTCCCCAAAAATGCTGTGCTGCAAGATGGCACACATTCTAAAACGAAGTCATGCACAGCAAAAAAAAACTTTGGTAGGGCCTTTTAAAATAATTGTTTTATTTTTTGCTACCCCAAAATTCTGTTTTCTTGTTTATTTTTTTTCTAGGTTTCGGATGTCCCCCATTTTTTCACACTTTTTTTAATAGAAAAACAACAACATTTGATTTTCTGTGTTCACAACAATGCTTAAACCACATCAGGGTTTAAGCATTGTTGTGAACAATGCTTTTTTTTTTAGGTCTGGGAAACTTCTAAGAAACTTAGATTTGAGTGTACTTGCCCTTTAATTCAGTGTGCATGCCCTGCACTGTTGTTTGGTTAGCTGGATTTCTGTAGTGCAGTAAGTGCACATGTGATTTGATACGGTCGCCGATAGAATGGGTGAAGCAAAAGGCCAGCAACACTTCTTATTATTCAGAGCCCCATGAAATGACACTATATATACATTCTACAGACCCTACTGAGTATTCCCTGCAATTATTTTACTGTGGCACCCAGAATGTGTGATTTGCATTGGGGGCATTTATTTGACCTTGGAACATGTTTTAAAACCCACAATTAATGCAAATGTCACTTAAATAAGAATGTTGTTCATGTTTAGATAATTATTTTTCATATATCATGAATGGGTATTGACACTTTTATTTGGACATTTCTGAAATTCTGTGACCCGGAAGTACTTTTTTTAGTGTTGCTGACAAGATGCTGTCATGACGTTGCCCTCTTTGGGTACAGCGAGCACCATTCCCCTCTCTCTGTCTCCTACACTCAGGCTGCTGCGACCTCAGGTCGTAAATTCCTGGAGGATATTATATCCTCATGGGCACAGTATAGAGAGAGAGTGAGTTTTCATAGAGAGAACAAAGGAATTTCTTCCACCTCACAGAACTTGAGGTTCGAACCACATTTATGTTCTGGAGAAGGTATAAAAGATCGGTGAAGAATCCAGCTACGAACTGGTCCATTTGGTACAATTTTGTTAAACTCATGGGAGACAATACGGCCACATTACCATAATGCTGTTTATATAATAGCCTCAGTTATGAGGCTTACATCTAATTGTTGTATAAGATGAATGAGTGAGGATGATACTGTTTGTGAAATTGTGTAATGTGATTTTGGACTGTTTAATGACCCATGAGCACAGTTATGGTCGGGCATCCTGGGACAGGCCCTTTTCTGCTCTTCTGAATAAAACCCCCACCCGGGTTTTCTATCACCAGACCGAGCTTCCCTCAATTATGAGATGGCTAAAGGTTGCAGACCAGCTTACCTCGATAACGAGAGGGCCAAGGTTTGAGAGGAGACCATAAACCTAAGGTTTGAGTAGATGGCTGAATCTTTTAACCACACCACGTGGTTAAACTCTTAGACTATCGATACCGACAGAATAAGAACAAGTCTTTGATATTAATTACTAGTCTGCAGCTAGGAATTCGGAATCATTGAACGCGAAGACCGACATCTGCCGAAACATCTATTTTATAATGACATGAATGAATGTCACTCTGAACTATCCATTCTAACCACGACAGAGAGAGGGCAGACAGATTCTCCAACAGAAACAAACTTTTCAACAGAGATCCCGACGACACACTGAGCGTAAATATATATTTTGATTGCAATTATTCCCGAATGAGTGAGCGTTCATGTGCAAAGGATTAGCATTTCAATTGTTATAATTATCAACTTTGTAGTGTCTCATCTCAGTTGACCCCCACTTCCCTTTTTGTCGACCAAGCCGCGATACCGGTTTATCCCACTAGGGAAACTCCGTTATCATTTCCTTGTAACTATCTACTGTTTGTTTATGCATTTCTGTGAATTACTTAGTTAGTAAATAAATGATTTAAGACAATTGATGTATGGATGACTCATAGTGAAGACTGGGTTCGTGCAGATAACCAACAATTTACGACGTTTGGAATGAGACTAACGTGAGGTAAAGAAGAATTCATTAATCAGAAGACTAAGTGATCAGATATTAATATCTGAAAGTTATATTAGGAAAATTATAACTTTGTAATCTGAATATTTTCCTTGGTGCCCCAACTTCCTAGTTAATTACAGTTACATGGTTAAGTAGTTTAATCACGTAATAATTACAGAGAATTGTTGATAAAGATTAATCTTCAGTTTAATGATGCCAAAGACACGACAACGCTGATTATGTGATGTGTTTGCAAAGCAAATGCCCACTAGTGCTGCCACTGAACAACAAAAAACAAGTAAGTTAACCGCTATTTATCATAATTTCAATTAGTTTGTAGTAGTTAAGTGTTGAGTTAGAGTACATACTGTAGCTACCTCAATCGAAATTTAGCTAGCTAGCAGGCTCAGCTAAATACAAATCCTCCTAGATACAGGCATGTCTCATAGTCACGTCATGCAATTTGTAAATAAAGTATGAATATAATAATATGAATTTAATCAAGTTTCACATCTTCCCATTTAGAGTTTCTGGCGCAGCACAGAAATGCCTTTATCCAGATGGAGTGACAAAGGCATTTCCTAACAGACATGCTAACTTTCTTTGTTCATCAGCCAGCTCAAGGACAAGGTACACTATTCACAGCCCTGTGTAATGTTCAATGTAACTGCATTGCTGCACTGTTTAAAACGTTGTATTTGTAAAAAAAAAAAAAAAAACGAATTAAATAAATGTATGGTTTATTAAACATGTCTTTAATGTTAATTTGTTTTAGCTGTTAGCGATAATTCCCTAAGTGTTAATACATTTGTGTTTACAACATTAAGCCTTTATGTATGTCACGCCTGCTCCCGCTCTCCCCTGAGCGCCAGGCTGCCCAGCACTGTGCACTCGTGCCACCATCATTACGCACACCTGCTTCCCTCGTCACGCGCATCAGCGATTCATTGCACTTACCTGGACTCAATCACCTGTGTTATTTCCTCCCCTATATCTGTCTGTTCCCCAGCTCTGTTCCCCAGCTCTGTTCCCTGCTTCAGCATTAATTGTCGTATGTTGTTGTCTTACCCGGTTCTGACGCCTGTGCTATATTAAATGTTCACTCTCCGTACCTGCTTCTCAACTCATGTGTCGGTCCTGACAATGTATGTGTTATGAATGATTAAAGGTGTCTGACTTTATAGTAACTACAACATCATATGATATAAGGTATGTATGCGTTATGTTATGAATGACCAAAGGGTTTAAGTACAGCATCATGCAATATAGAGTATTTATGGATGTGTTATGAATGACTGAAGGTGTCTCACTTCAAACTAAGTATTACAGGACACTACATGTGTAATTCATAACACATCCATAAATTATTTACGTTCTGCTGATTTATGAAGGTTCTCTCATGATCCACAGGTTACTGTAGGGTGTGAGAGGAATTTAAATGATTGATGGACCTGCAAAGCTTGCGTTTGTGTGTGTGTGTCAGTACCAAGATGATTTAGAGTAGTCCAACCTGAAACTACCGCTATTATTATTCCTCTACTGCTACTATTATTCCTCTGTTCCCATGCTGGAGACCAGGGCTTGATTACAACCTGTTACAATTGTGTCAACATTTTGTGGCTGATCTTTCAGCGGGGGAGTGGGTGAATGTGTCAAAGACCTGACTGGGCCCAGCATCGCAAGGTATGGCTCATTTTTGTTGCGTGTGTGTTTGTGTACTGAGGAACATGTAACCATGTTCCAGAAGAAAAACACTTTCAATTTCTTTAGGTTATGAGCTTTCATTAAGTTAAGTGCTTCTTGATGCAACGTCGTCCCCAGGCTACTGCACACACAGCACACTCAAGCTTGGGCTATCAACCGTTCAAAAGTTGGCCTTAGTGGGAGTGACCATCGAATTCTTTATGAGTGACCTTACTGAGTAAAGAATTTGTCATCGTCACTACTTAACACAGTCAAAAAGTCATAATTATTGCTAAACCTTACCCATCTCCACAATGTATCTCGTCAAAATTGGATTTTAACCCTGCCCATTTCCACAATTGATCTAATTAAAATTAGATTTTAAACCTAACAATAACTAATGAAGGCCAAGTTTGATGCGCTGGTCCACTAGACCTTCCGCTCATTTGGACAGAAACGTCTGGGAACGAGATTAGGTGTAATGTTACTAACATGAAATTAAACAAATCGAATGTTATTTGTCACATGCAACAGGTGTAGACCTTACAGTGAAATGCTTACTTACAAGCCCTTAACCAACAATAGTTTTAAGAAAAAAATACCTTATTAAAGTAACAAATAATTAAAGAGCAGCAGTAAAATAACAATAGCGAGGCTGTATTCAGGGTGTACCGGTACAGAGTCAATGTGCGGGGGCACCGGTTAGTTGAGGTAATATGTACATGTAGGTAGAGTTATTAAAGCGACTATGCATAGATAATAAACAGAGAGTAGCAGCAGTGCAAAGGGGGGTGGGGGGCAGTGCAAATAGTTTGGGTTGCCATTTGATTAGATGTTCAGGAGTCTTATGACTTGGGTGTGGAAGCTGTTTAGAAGCCTCTTGGACCTAGACTTGACGCTCTAGTATCGCTTGTCGTGCGGTAGCAGAGAGACCACTCTATTTATTTTTTTATTTTACCTTTATTTAGCTAGGCAAGTCAGTTGAGAACAAATTCTTATTTTCAATGATGGCCTAGGAACAGTGGGTTAACTGCCAGTGATGTACTGGGCCGTACGCCCTACCCTCTGTAGTGCCTTGCGGTTGGAGACCGAGCAGTTGCCATACCAAGCAGTGATGCAACCAGTCAGGATGCTCTCGATGGTGAAGCTGTAGAACTTTTTGAGGATCTGAGGATCCATGCCAAATATTTTCAGTCTCCTGAGGAGACTAGGTTTTGTCGTGCCCTCTTCACAACTGTCTTGCTGTGCTTGGACCATGTTAATTTGTTGGTGATGTGGACACCAAGGAACTTGAAGCTCTCAAAGTGCTTCATTACAGCTACGATGACAATGAGGGCGTGCTCTGTCCTCCTTTTGCTGTAGTCCACAATCATCTCATTTGTCTTGACATCACTTTGAAACATATGCCATCCTTCAGCACAACATGTTACCCGTTACCAACTTGTAAGTCGCTCTGGATAAGAGCGTCTGCTAAATGACTTAAATGTAAATGTAAATGTAATGTAAAGCTCATGTTTATCATTTCTGACTTAGTGGGTTATGTCACATTTGATATTGGTGATTATGTCACATAGTTATGCCACATTTATGAACCCTTCATAAAGAATGACATACTGTACGGTTATAGATGCCTTGTAACACATTTATGTAGTGCTTATGAAGGCTTTATGAAGACTTTTTAAGCTGAACGTCATTTAAAGCTGAATCAGAAAACATATAGATTATTATTATTTTCTTTTAAATACAAATTACAGCTCTCAAGTTTCTTGTTACAAAATACATTGAATTGTAGTTCAGGAAAATGAAATACAAATGACTAAAGATGATTAAAATATGTATTTAACATACATTTAACATAAATACTGTGTGTGTGTGTGTGTGTGTGTGTGTGTGTGTGTGTGTGTGTGTGTGTGTGTGTGTGAAACCGACATCAATGTGATGCTAACAGCATCGCTTCCTCCACTGTCCCTGTCCCCTTACAGGGCTCGAACCAGTGGTCCTCTGATCACAAACACACGTGACAGAGCTAGATGTGGAGTGAGCTTGCAACACGTTATCTGCGTAACACACTCACACTCCCAGACCTCAAACTCTCTCCTCTCCTTCTCCCAGACCTCAGCTCATCCCTCTCTCCTTCCGACCAAATCTCATCTCTCTCTCCTCTCCTCCTCCCAGACCTCGGCTCATTCCTCTTTTCTTCCTCCCAGAACTCATACTTCTCTACTCTCTTCCTCCAGGACCTCATGCCTTTCTCCTCTCCTCCTCCAAGACATCACCTCTCTCCTCCTCACAAGGGAGCCAGTCAGGTTGGGGCTGCAGGATATGGGGTGGTTTTGTGTTACTTGGTTCGTCAAGGCAAGCGAGGCGAGGGGCCAGCAGTGCCCTTCTGACCTGGCATGTGGCGCACAAACGCAAAATCAATAGCAGAAACAGGGTTTTAAATGTAAAAGTCATTGACATTTAAAGTTTTCCTTCATTAGGCTCTGCGTAAGGCAGGGGGAGTCATTATCAGGAGAGATTTCTGGTGTAGGAGGAGCTATCATTGATCTTGTTGAAGTTGTTCTGCTGAAGTCGGCCATTGATTGCGGACCTGAGATGACCGCACATAATGTGTTATTTCAGTGCTTAGTATTGTGCTCTCTGTCAAATGAGAGCTTCACAATGGGCTTTTATTAATACAGCGAGGAAAGAACTGTTCCCTGAAGAACTCCCGTCCTTGGGTTCCCAAGGACAACTGGTGCCAATGTTATGGATGAAATCTCATTATTATTCTTCGTAGTTGCACTTATATTTTGTGACCCAGCTGCTGTAGAATTTAAGTGATGAAGCGTGCATGCTGCTCTAAAGAAAATAACTGTGACTGTCCTTCACAGAAAATAAATCCCTACACCTGGTCCACCAACAGTCACACAGCAATCACATATCACATTACAGAAACATTTGTGCCCAGTATGAGCTTGCACAAGCACACACACACACACACTGCCTTAAGTGTCACAGATTGAGGTTTTCATTTATCCAACGCCTCATTATCCCGTGTAATGCCTCCACTCTTGTCCTAATAGTAGTTTTGTCCAGGCAGAACTGTGTCCTGTTCCTATCAGACGATCTTGTTAGCAGGTGAAGATAAAGCACCACATAGACATCTTACACCCCACTGATTTCTTTAATGAACAAAGCCCAATGTCATTCTGTGCTTGCTCGAGACAAATGCGGACAATCGTATTACCACCATTAGGGGATATTTCAGTTGGTGAATGTTCCAATGTCTCCTCCAATGTCTGCTATACCTCATTACCTTAATGATTGTAAAAAGCAGACCATATTTTACCACCTATGTAGAATAGTATAAAAATATACAGATGGAGATAAGAGTCACTTAGTGCCTTGCTGGTATCCTCCTAACTCCAGTCCAATCCAGAGCAGTCAAGCTACCTCAGTCATACTGTACCTCAGCACAGTATAACCTGTTACCTACCTCAGCCAACTACCTGAGGAAGCTATACCTCAGATCATTCCAGCTGCTTCAGTTTTGCAAAGTATACTCCAACCCAGTCTAGATTAGTGAAGCCTACCTAAATCTAAACCATCCCTGAGCATCTCAGCATGCATGTCATTGTTCAGTACAGCTCACAGCAGCCTAGCATACTGATCCTGATGTGATGCCGTCTGCATCCCTGAACGGTGGTGGTGTGTGTATATACAGTGGGGAGAACAAGTATTTGATACACTGCCGATTTTGCAGGTTTTCCTACTTACAAAGCATGTAGAGGTCTGTAATTATTATCATAGGTACACTTCAACTATGAGAGACGGAATCTAAAACAAAAATCCAGAAAATCACATTGTATGATTTTTAAGTAATTAATTTGCATTTTATTGCATGACATAAGTATTTGATACATCAGAAAAGCAGAACTTAATATTTGGTACAGAAACCTTTGTTTGCAATTACAGAGATCATACGTTTCCTGTAGTTCTTGACTAGGTTTGCACACACTGCAGCAGGGATTTTGGCCCACTCCTCCCTACAGATCTTCTCCAGATCCTTCAGGTTTCGGGGCTGTCGCTGGGCAATACGGACTTTCAGCTCCCTCCAAAGATTTTCTATTGGGTTCAGGTCTGGAGACTGGCTAGGCCACTCCAGGACCTTGAGATGCTTCTTACGGAGCCACTCCTTAGTTGCCATGGCTGTGTGCTTCGTGTCGTTGTCATGCTGGAAGACCCAGCCACGACCCATCTTCAATGCTCTTACTGAGGGAAGGAGGTTGTTGGCCAAGATCTCGCGATACATGGCCCCATCCATCCTCCCCTCAATACGGTGCAGTCGTCCTGTCCCCTTTGCAGAAAAGCATCCCCAAAGAATGATGTTTCCACCTCCATGCTTCACGGTTGGGATGGTGTTCTTGGGGTTGTACTCATACTTCTTCTTCCTCCAAACACGGCGAGTGGAGTTAGACCAAAAAGCTCTATTTTTGTCTCATCAGACCACATGACCTTCTCCCATTCCTCCTCTGGATCATCCAGATGGTCATTGGCAAACTTCAGACAGGCCTGGACATGCACTGGCTTAAGCAGGGGGACCTTGCGTGCGCTGCAGGATTTTAATCCATGACGGCGTAGTGTGTTACTAATGGTTTTCTTTGAGACTGTGGTCCCAGCTCTCTTCAGGTCATTGACCAGGTCCTGCCGTGTAGTTCTGGGCTGATCCCTCACCTTCCTCATGATCATTGATGCCCCACGAGGTGAAATCTTGCATGGAGCCCCAGACCGAGGGTGATTGACCGTCATCTTGAACTTCTTCCATTTTCTAATAATTGCGCCAACAGTTGTTTCCTTCTCACCAAGCTGCTTGCCTATTGTCCTGTAGCCCATCCCAGCCTTGTGCAGGTCTACAATTTTATCCCTGATGTCCTTACACAGCTCTCTGGTCTTGGCCATTGTGGAGAGGTTGGAATCTGTTTGATTGTGTGTGGACAGGTGTCTTTTATACAGGTAACGAGTTCAAACAGGTGCAGTTAATACAGGTAATGAGTGGAGAACAGGAGGGCTTCTTAAAGAAAAACTAACAGGTCTGTGAGAGCCGGAATTCTTACTGGTTGGTAGGTGATCAAATACTTATGTCATGCAATAAAATGCAAATTAATTATTTAAAAATCATACAATGTGATTTTCTGGATTTTTGTTTTAGATTCCGTCTCTCACAGTTGAAGTGTACCTATGATAAAAATTACAGACCTCTACATGCTTTGTAAGTAGGAAAACCTGCAAAATCGGCAGTGTATCAAATACTTGTTCTCCCCACTGTATATGTGTGTGTGTGTTTGCGTGTAATGAATGGTAATTCACAGTAATAAAAGAATGACCTGGTCATGCCACAGGGCCTGCGGGCATACAACTCTACCAACCACTACAGAGAGAGAGAGCGAGAGAGAGGGGCTGATATCACAAATCACAGAGAGATGCAAGTTTGGAAGATAGCGATTGAAAGACAGATAGAGAGAGAGAGAGAGAGAGAGGAAAGGATAGACATAGCAGCTACACTATGATTCATTCCATTCATTCATTAAAATGAATTCTAATTAATATATTCATGTACTGTACCTAGCCTTTGAATGTCAATATGAAGATCAATGGCCCCCTAGCAACATTCATTAAATGTAAAGTCCCCATATTTGGAGACCCTATTTGATTGTTTTTATTAAATTCAGTCTGGTATGAGAACGGTAGACCCTATCTGCAAAAGCAGGGTGTCTGCGGAAAGCTGCGTATCTTGGCTGTTGATCGGTGCCTTCAAATCTTTGGTAAGACTTACTACCATATATGGGCATACAAATTTGTAAGGGCAGGCCGAGCCGATGACCTCATTTCAAGATGGCTGCTACCTACATTCCAGTTAGTGTTGTGAAGCATAAACGAAATAAACAAAGAATATGCTGATACACACAGAAAGCCGGGACTCCACAGTTCATGAGGATTTCTTATTTGTCTGCCTGTGACCTACCGTTATTGATCACCAGCTCCGAGAGTCAACATTTTTATTTTAGACAATGTTTTCAACAAACAGAAAACATCTTACAAGGTTAGCTTCAATTTGGTCTGTGTTTGAGCTATAGCTACATGGGGGGTATCAAATTAATCCTTAGGTTGGTAAGAACAAATCTCCACCGAGTGACTATATCTTTGCGCATCAAACATATGATGTTGCCTGCTTACGCGCTGTAGGCATCCATACCCCCTGTATTTCCCCCAACACCAACACAATGTTTGAGAGAGGTTGGTGTTGTAGAAATGTAGTTTTTATAGTGAACAATAACTTTTAGCACATCCAGTGTGCAAAAACAGTGCAATTACCACATTCAGACACCTTAGAGAGGTTGAAAGAACACTTGAATGTACCCTGGATACCCCATAACACCACCACACTGTTTGAGTGAGGTTGATATGGTAGAAATTGTGTTTTTATACTGAACAAATACCATTTAGGGATTGCAAATATTTAATATCACTGGAATTATCTGTTTTACAGACATAAGCCACTTTGGAGAGGTTTAGGGACACTTGGAAACGTCCCGTGACCACACCTGACACCACTTACTAAAACATCTGCCCATTTCTAGTTGTTAGATCTATCAATCCCATTGTTTTTGGCTGATATTGTTCACGTTGTGGAAGCCATCTGATGTGTTTCCAGCTTTAGACATCAAAAATTCACTTATAGCTTGT
The DNA here is from genome assembly GCF_045679555.1 of Salvelinus alpinus. Lineage (NCBI taxonomy): Eukaryota > Metazoa > Chordata > Actinopteri > Salmoniformes > Salmonidae > Salvelinus > Salvelinus alpinus. Next base: position 49,968,290 of record NC_092090.1, read on the forward strand.
CAATGAAAGATGACTTTCAAAATAAAAAACTAAAAACCTGTTATTTTGTGTGTGCTGGATCTTGTGTATTCTGAACTATGTAACTACTATCTATCTTCTGATAATTTCCTCAATCTCCCAGATGTCTTCTTTCCAAATCTACATTTTTTTTTTGCATGTCAGAATCATATAATTACACATAAATAGCAGTTACTTTTGAATATGTCTATTTAGGCGAAAATCAATACTTTGCTATTACATTTAAGAGGTATTAATTTCAAATACTCAAACCTCAATATTCTGGGTATATCTGGCGTACTTCAATTTTAAAGGTAGAGATGTTGTCCTACCAACTCATTCATTAAGACTCCTTATGCTGAATGCTACATTATCAACACTATAAGTAAAGTGATACCAAACTCAAAAATACAAAACAAGGATGAAGTATCTACAATTGAGAAAACTATGATTCATAGATCAGATATACATAGATTAATAATGTAGAGATATCTGTGTTGCTAGCCAAGCATATGGTTAATTCAGGCCACGTAAATGCCTCTTCATTATATAGTCCTCATGCTGTCGGAGCATCTGCTTCAATAAATATGGATAGACTGAGAGACGCTTTGGATTGTGCATGTGTCCGTGTGAGCAGCACCTGTATATGGTGTCCATATTAGGACAAAGTCACACAACTCTGTCTTTTAAAATGGACAACGTACCAGTGCATAGGTGGCTATGCTGTCTCAGTTAGCTGGAGCTTGGTTCTCAGTGGGATTTTATTTTTTATTTTGTTTCCCAGCTGTACTGAATGTTAGTGTTGGCTGGCTGCACAGTGTTAGCACAACCCTACACAGCAAAATGTCCAGTGTTAACTAGTGATAATTCAGTGTAACATTTCTAGTGTTAATTCAATAATTAAATTAACTCTCAGTGGTGTAAAATAACCGCAGTGTTGGTGTGAATAACTAGAGTTGAACCTAAAGCACACCCATCATTATCATATTTCCCAGCATGCTCTCTTGGAAGGAAGATTCTATTTTATTTTATTTTAATATTTATGATTTTGCATGTACAGTACCAGTCAAAAGTTTGGACATGCCTACTCATTCTACGGTTTTTCATTATTTTTACTATTTTCTATGTTGTATTATAATACATTGTAGAACAAAAAAAAATATATTTTATATTTGAGATTCTTCAAAGTAGCCACCCTTTGCCTTGATGACAAGTTTGCACACTCTTGGCATTCTCTCAACCAGCTTCACCTGAAATGCTTTTCCAACAGTCTTGAAGGAGTTTCCACATATGCTGAGCACTTGTTGGCTGCTTTTCCTTCACTCTGCGGTCCAACTCATCCCTAGTCGCATTGAGACCAAATGCTCTTTGCAAGGGAGACCTGCATCACAAAAGCAGCAAGCAATTACATATTAAGAAATTAGAGAAACAAATACAATCAAGGTGTACAGGTAACACAAAAGTACAAAAACACAACTTTAAAAAACAAGTACATTCCTCTGTGAAAAGGTCTTCCACCAACACCGAACTGCCTGAAAGGCACCAGTGCATCCAACTCTAGGGTATCCTGAAGATTGTGTAGACACTAAAAGCTGTTTAAACTAAATCTGTAGCAGGTATGGTATCTTCTGCATTTGTATGTGTTTATATGGATCGATATTCATTTTGCAGAAGCAGCAGCTACTCTTCCTGGAGTCCGCAAAAAAAAAACATGACAAGTAACAAAACACTGATACACAGATAGACAATACAGTGATATACAAACAATAGAACAAAAATTATTATACAAACAATACCACCAAAAAATATTTTGTGTCTGTGTGTCCATGTGTTTGTGTGTGTGTCCCCTCACAGTCCCCGCCGTTCCATGAGTTGTTGTAACTTCTTGCCACTAGGGGGGTGCCATTTCGACATAGCACAAATGCGTCTCCAAATTAAACTGCCTCGTACTCAATTCTTGCTCGTACAATATGCATATTATTATTACTATTGGATAGTAAACACTCTTTAGTTTCTAAAACCGTTTGAATTATGTCTGTAAGTGAAAGAGAACTGGACTTAGAGCACTTTTCCTATGTCTGTGTGAGAATGGCAAATTTTGTCATCTGCTCTGAGACCTGTCTTTAACTTTGCCTGTCTTCTATTGGTTGAGATGCACTGCATACGCCTTCCCCTGGCTGTTAGCGAATAGGGAGAGTTGAAATGGATTTGCTACGCAGTTCAGAAAGTCTATAAATTGGTTGGAACCGAGGTGTCCTGCCTTTTGGAACTTCGCGCTGACGCAGAGAGGGTCTTGCCATGTCTTTTTAGAAGCTCTGGTTTTTGAAACTAGATATATCCGGCTCTATTTTTATTTGCTATAGGCGTTAAAGACATCATAATCTTGTTATTCTAAACCGATTTAAACCGATTCACAAGATCTGTGTCTTTCAATTACTGTACGCTGTGTATTTTTAAGAAATGTTTTATGATGAGTAATTGGGTAATACACGTTGCTCTCTCTAGTTATTCTAGTCGATTTGTGATGGTGGCTGTAATGGTAAACTATGATTTATACCTGAAATATGCACATTTTTCTAACAAAACATATGCTATACAATAAATATGTTATCAGACTGTCATCTGATGAGGTTGTTTCTTGGTTAGTGGCTATTTATATGTTTATTTGGCCCAATTTGTGATAGCTATTGATGCAGTAAGAAAATGGTGGAGTAAAAAAAAAGTTGTCTTTTGCTATGGTGGTTAGCTAATAGATTTACATATTTTGTCTTCCCTGTAAAACATTTTAAAAATCAGAAATTATGGCTTTATTCACAAGATCTGTATCTTTCATTTGGTGTCTTGGACTTGTGATTTCATGAACATTTTATTATATGATATCCCTGTAGCTTTAGGCTAGGCTATGCTAGTCAGCTTTTGTGATGGGGGGGATCCCGGATCCGGGTTTGGTAGCAGTGAAAGGCTCATATATTTTAAGGCTATTTTTTCTGTTTGCTTGAGTTCTTGGAGATGGAAGGGAGTTTCATGCGATCATGGCTCTCTATAAAACTGTGCATTTCCGTGAATTCGTTTTGGACTTGGGGACTGTGAGGAGACACCTGGTGCCATGTCTTGTGGGGTATGTATGTAACAGAACTCAGGATAGCAGATGCAGATAGTTCGATTCACAGATTTTTATTTACAAAACACGGGGTAGGCAAACGACAGGTCAAGGGCAAGCAGAGGTCGGTATTCCAGGGCAGAGTCCGTAAGGTACAGAACGGCGGGCAGGCTCAGGAGACAGGGGGCTGTGAGACAGAGGTTTAATCCATGAAAAGTGGGATGTATACGGAAGGTGCTGGGCAACAGAAGACGAACAGCAGAGGGGCTAAGAATCTTAGAGATGGGGAAAGGGCGATAAAACAGGGAAAGTTTTGTGGACTCCACCCGGAAGGGGCAGATCCCGAGTGGACAGGGGTCCGGTGGCGGTCCGCCTGTTGTCGATTTCTTTAGGTGGTATTGAGAAGAGCAGACAAGGCTCTCTTCCAGGTACTGCGACAGTGGCGGATGAACATCTGGGCCGAGGATATGCTGACATCTTGCTCAGGGAAGAGCGGGGGCTGATAACCCATCGAACACTCGAAAAGCGAGAGACCAGTGGCTGAACAGGGGAGGGTGTTGCGGGCGTATTCCACCCACATGAGCTGCTGGCTCCAGGTGGTGAGTTGGCAGAGACGAGACATCGAAGAGTCTTCTCCAGGTCCTGATTGGCTCGCTCCAACTAGCCATTAGACTGGGTGTGAAACCCGCCGTAGCAGCGGGGCTATAGCGGCGTGAAAGACCATTTCGTTTAATATTCTTGGACCCCGGGCGGTAGGAGATGGTAAAGTTGAACCAACTGAAAAGTAGGGCCCATCGAGCTTGCCTGGAGTTGAGATGCTTGGCAGTGCGGAGATATTCCAGGTTCTTGTAATCCATCCACACAATGAATGGATGTTCTGCCCCCTCTAACCAGTGCCTCCACTCCTCCAACGTCATCTTCACCACGAGTAGTTCTCGATTTCCCACATTGTAATTCCTCTCTGTGGCGTTAAGACAATGGGAGAAGAAAACTGAAACCATATCATGACCAAGACTTGGCATCTATAAGGTCTTATTTATGCATACATTTAAGCAATGAGATGAGATATATATATATATATATTAGATACACACACAAAACTAGTCAAAAATGTTGGATGTAGCTTAAGGTCCAGGGCAGAACGCTGGGACAGGACAGCACCAACTTCGAAGTCTGAAGCGTCGATCTCCATCACGAACTGACGGGACGGGTCCGGATGGATTAATATGGGAGCTGTGGTGAAGCGGTGCTTAAAGTCTAGCAACGCCCAGTCAGCACCTGGGGAACACGTAAATGGGACCTTGGGGAAGGGGAGTGCTGAAAGGGGGGAAGCCAGGGTGCTATAACCCCAGATAAAAGGATGATAGAAATGGGCAAATCCCAGAAAGCATTGCAGCCTCACCCTGGATGTGGGTTGGGGCCAATCCACCACCGCTCTCACCTTTCCGGGATCCATCTGCTCATTACATGCAGTGAGGATGTATGCAAGGAAGGAGATGGTGGAGCGATGGAATTCACTTTTTTTCTGCTTTCACTAAAAGCTGGTTCTCCAGGAGACGCTGGAGGACTTGGAGAACGTGTTCTTCAGCTGAGCGGGAAAAGATGAGGGTTTCATCGAGGTAGACAATCACGAACCACAGAACATTGTTAACCTGGGCCTGGAACAAAGCAGGAGCATTTGTCAGACCGAATGGCAACACCAGGTATTCATAGTGCCTGCCAGCTGTGTTGAAGGCTGTCTTCCACTCATTACCTTTCCGTATCCGCACCAGATGGTAGGTGTGCTGCAGGTCCAACTTAGAAGAAATGGTGGCCCCCTGGAGCGGCTCGAAAGCCAAGTCAATAAGTGGTAGCGGGTAGCAGTTCTTAACCGTGATGTCATTGAGGCCCCGGTAAATGATGCACGGGCGCAGGGTTTTGTCCCTCTTCTCCACAAGAAAAAAAACCCTGGGGGGGGGGGGGTGCAGAAGGACGGATACACCCTAGAGCCAGGGAGTCCTCGATGTACATTTCCATAGCCGTGGTCTCCGGACCCGACAGTGAATAAAGCCGTCCCTGGGGTGGTATAGTGCCCATTAGAAGGTCGATCACGCAGTTATAGGGTAGATGTGGAGGAAGCAAAGTGCTGAAACCCTTGCTGAAAACTTCCCGGAGGTCCTGGTACTGCGCCGGTGGAGAGGTTCGAGGCTTCTTCCGAGCCCACAGGAAGACTTCCCGGGGCAGGCTGCGCTGACTTCAGACAGTGAGCATGGCAGAACGGGCTCCACACAATGATTGCACCAGCAGTCCAGTTGATAAGGGGATTGTGACACTGGAGCCATGTAAACCCCCCCAAAAAATCCATGGGAATGGAGAGGGGCTGAGTGGGGATGCCCAGCTCTGACTCTAGGGTAGTGTCCATGAATCTCTCATCGGCCCCAGAGTTAATGAGTACCCGGAGAGATTTAGACTGGTCACTCCACTACAGGATGGCATGGAGAGGGGTACAAGTAAGGGGTGAAGGAAAATTATCCATATGGCCCACCAGAGTACTCATACCTACTGATGAGCCTTGTCTTTTAATGGACAGGTAGACACGTAATGACCGGTAGTCCCGCAATACAGACAACTCTTGGTGTTAAGTCTGCGTAAATGTTCGGCTGGAGACAGCCTAGCTCTGCCGAGTTGCATTGGGTCCAGAAGAGGCGAGTCGGCAGACCTCAGAGATTCTCGGGGGAACTCGGGTAACCTCGGATTCTCTCTGAAACGTAGATGCCTGGAACTTCCGGGATTCCTCGGAGGCAAGGTGGGATCCTTGGGCGAGCGAGTGGGACCAAATCAGACCTCCTCTCCCTCCTATGTTCCCGTAGACACACATCGATCTGGATAGTCAAGGCGAGGAGCGAGTCGAGATCCGTAGGCAGCTTCCGGGCTGCGAGCTCATTTTTAACTTCTTGGTGACAGGGGGGCAGTATTGAGTAGTTTGGATGAATAAGGTGCCCAGAGTAAACTGCCTGCTACTCAGGCCCAGTTACTAATATATGCATATTATTAGTAGATTTGGATAGAAAACACTCTGAAGTTTCTAAAACTATTTGAATGATGTCTGTGAGAATAACAGAACTCATATGGCAGGCGAAAACCTGAGAAAAAATCCAACCAGGAAGTGGGAAATCTGAGGTTGGTCGATTTTCAACTCAATTCCCTATTGAAGATACAGTGGGATATTGGTCATGCTGCACTTCCTAAGGCTTCCACTGGATGTCAACAGTCTTTAGAACTTTGTTTGAGGCTTCTACTGTGAAGTGGGGGCAAATGAGAGGGGAATGAGTCAGAAGTCTGGCAGAATGCTTTGAGCTCGTGACGCGCGGTCATATGAGAGGTAGCTCGCGTTGCATTGCTTTTCTACAGACAGGAATTCTCCGGTTGGAACATTATTTAACATTTATGTTAAAAACATCCTAAAGATTGATTCTATACTTAGTTTGACATGTTTCTACGGACTATAACGGAACTTTTTGGACTTTCGTCCAACCTTTCGGCTGGACTTGCACACGCGTTTGGATTTGTTTACCAAACTCCCTAACAAAGGAAGGTATTTGGACATAAATGATGAACTTCATCGAACAAATCAAACATTTATTGTGGAACTGTGATTCCTGAGCGTGCATTCTGATGAAGATCATCAAAGGTAAGTGAATATTTATAATGCTATTTCTGACTAATGTTGACTACACAACATGGCGGATATCTCTTTGGCTGTTTTGTTCTCTAAGCGCCGTACTCAGATTATTGCATGGTGTGCTTTTTCCGTAAAGTTTTTTTTAAATCTGACAGTGTCATCTGATGAAGATCATCAAAGGTTAGTGATTAATTTTATCTATATTTCTGCTTTTTGTGACTCCTCTCTTTGGCTGGAAAAATGGCTGTGTTTTTCTGTGACTTGGTGGTGACCTAACATAATCGTTTGTGGTGCTTTCGCTGTAAAGCCTTTTTGAAATCAGACACTGTGGTTGGATTAACGAGAATTTTATCTTTAAAATGGTGTAAAATACTTGTATGCTTGAGGAATTTTAATGATGAGATTTTTGTCGTTTTGAATTTGGCGCCCTGCACTTTCACTGGCTGTTGGCGGGGTGGGACGCTACCGTCCCGAATATCCCAGAGAGGTTAACCTCCTCCGATAATCCGTGGAGGAACATGTCGAACAGGGATTCCGGATTCCAGGCACTCTCGGCAGCCAACATGTGGAAATGTACACAATAGCCTGCCACACTGCGGGAGTCTTGACAGAGCTGGAGTAACTTCCAGGCAGCCTCTTTCCCGAACAACGGAGAATCAAAAAATATTTTTCACCTCAGCCACGAACTCCTGCAGACTGAAGCACACGGGATATTGTTGTTCCCACACAACCGTAGCCCAGGTGAGAGCCCTCCTGGACATCAGCGTTATGAGGTAAGCTATCTTCGAACGAGGGCTGCAGTTCGAAGATGAAAAAACACAGAGAAAAACACCCAACAAGTTCCTGACTCTCCAGCGGAGCATTCCGGAGGAGGGAAGCCGGGTCCTCGGGAAGCTGGGGTGGCATGCCCTACTGACAGCAGGGTTACTGGGGAGCTGGGAGGTTAATGTCGTGGCTGGCTGCCTAACAGACAATCCGCGGAATTGCTCCAGCAATGTATTCAAGGCACGGTCATGGTGTTTCGCCAAGTTCTGGAATCCTTCCATAAGACCTTGAAGTAACTCCTTGTGTATCTCAATGGTGGCTCTTTGGGAGGTGACGGCATTGCGGAGCTGGTCCGAGTCTGCTGGGCCAGTCATAGCCAGTTCGTACTAACAGAACTCAGGATAAGACCCAGATGCAGACAGTTTAAAACACAGATGTCATTTGCTTGTCCCCAGTTTTGTAAATAAACAAGTCAAGAGCAGGCAGAGGTCGGTAGTCCAGGGCAGAGTCTGTAAGGTACAGAACGGCAGGCAGGCTGAGGGTCAGGGCAGGCAGAGGTCAGTAATCCAAGGCAGTGTCAAAAGGTGCAGAATGGCAGGCAGAATGGTCAAAACCGGAAGAACTAGAAAACAGGGACTAAAGTGAACAGGAGTACCGAAAAACACGCTGGTAGGCTTGAAGAGACAAGACGAACTGACAACAGACAAACATAAAACACAGGTATAAATGCACAGGGGATAATGGGAAAAACGGCGTACCTGGAGAGGATGGAGAAAAGCATAAGCCAGGTGAAATAGATCAGGGTGTGACAGTATGGGTGTCTGAGCTGAATGTTATTTGATTACACAGATAATTCAGTCATTTTCATCACAGTAATATTTCTCATAAAAACTAGAAGAGAAGCAGTTAATCTCTCATCAACCCTCAATCAGGAAAGATTGGCATGCAGACTAGCTTTGCTAGTTCTTTCTTTGCTGCACTTGACAATTTTAGCAGACATAATCAAGATGAGACCAGAGCCTGAACAAGTAGTACAGTGATGATTTTTGTGTCAAAAAGGTAGAACATATATTTATAACCGACTCCTCCCTATCTTCTCTACAATTTTGTCAACAGGACTTGAACATGATAATTGACCATCCAATGTTATACCAAGGAGTTTAGCTTCCTCAATGGTCACACCCTTTATGCACAACTCCAGTTGAGGTTTAGGTCTTAGAGAGAATGTTTTGAACCAAATACAATGCTTTTAGTTTTAGATGTATTTCAGACCAGTTTATTACTAATCACCCAATACTGACTGTAACTCCTTATTTAGAATTTCAGTGAGTTCACTGGCGTTGGGTGCTGACATGTAGAGTGTGGGATAATCTGCATACATAGTCATTCTAGCTTTGTGTAAGACCAGTGGCAAATCCTTTGTAAAAACAGAGAAGATGAACTGCCTTAGATAACTGCCCTGAATGACACCACACTATACATAGCTGACGTTAGAGTAGCTTCCATTGAAGAACACTCTCGGGTTCTATTGGATAAATAACTCTCCAACCATGTGATGGCAAGAGATGCAAAGCCATAGCAAGTTCATTTTTTCAATATTTTTTTTTTTCAATAATGGTTTTGACATCTTAACACTCTGTTAAGGTGTGCCTTTGTCCCCCAGAAGACTTTTGCCGCAATATTTCTAAGATTGGAATATTAAAAATGGTCAGTGGGGACCTAAAGAATAATCATGTCATATTGTTTTCATTTTGTGATGGCATTAGTAAGGTTATAAAGGAAATACTGTAACTTGAAAAGTATTTACACTACAGGTATAAAGTCTGAAATTATGAAACTATTGTTGTTAAGATAGGAATGTGATTTTAGTTTTCTAATAAGATAATTGTTTCTGAGAATACCTTACACAGTAACAAGCCACGCCCCGATTTAGTTCAGAAAAGATTGTAAGTGTGATGGAACCGCCCCTTTCCGACCACTCCTTAAATGACTAGGTAACGAAATTCACACCAGACCAAAACATTGCCAGGTGGCTACTGGCGTGTAAAGTGGTTGGGAGCTGAACGTAGAATAATACCTTTAGAAAGGTTGAAATGGTCAGAAACTCTAAAGCTCTCAACTTCAAAACTAAATGAAGAAGATAACCTCACCTACCAGACCAGAAACACTGCCAATCTGCAGCTGCGTGTGTAAAGTGGTGTGGAACTTTGACTATCTACCTGAGGAAGAAAAGAGGCGAGAAGCTCACCCCAGACGATCACTGGTGAATCATTGAAGCCACAGACAACTAAGAAGGACATTGTGACCTCTGGTGGACAATCAGAGCATTACACTCCCGGGGGAGCCCATCGATACAACTTTCCGAGAGCTTGGTCCTGACTGAGATAGACGACGAATGAAGGCAGTCAACACGTACAGTGGCTTGCGAAAGTATTTTGCCCCCTTGGCAATTTTCCTATTTTGTTGCCTTACAACCTGGAATTAAAATAGATTTTTGTGGGGTTTGTATCATTTGATTTACACAACATGCTTACCACTTTGAAGATGCAAAATATGTTTTATTGTGAAACAAACAAGAAATAAGACAAAACACAGAAAACTTGAGCGTGCATAATTGTTCACCCCCCCAACATCAATACTTTGTAGAGCCAACTTTCTCAGCAATTACAGCTGCAAATCTCTTGGGGTATGTCTCTATAAGCTTGGCACATCTAGCCAATGGGATTTTTGCCCATTCTTCAAGGCAAACCTACTCCAGCTCCTTCAAGTTGGATGGGTTCCGCTGGTGTACAGCAATCTTTAAGTCATACCACAGATTCTCAATTGGATTGAGGTCTGGGCTTTGACTAGGCCATTCAAAGACATTTAAATGTTTCCCCTTAACCTTTCATTGCTACCCATCCCGGATCCGGGAGCATCCTCATCAAAAAGCTGACTAGCATAGCCTAGCCTAACGCGACAGGGATATCATATAATATAATTTTCATGAAATCACAAGTCCAATACAGCAAATGAAAGATAAACATATTGTGAATCCAGCCATCATTTCCGATTGTTAAAATGTTTTACAGCGAAAACACAATATGTATTTCTATTAGCTAACCACAATAGCAAAAGACTCAACCACATATTTTCACAATTTTTCTACCGCATAGGTAGCTATCACAAAACTGACCAAATAGAGATATAATTAGTCACTATACCATATTGACAAGAAGTTAAACCACTCGAGTGTTGCTTTAGTAGTATGATTAGGGTCATTGTCATCCTGGAAGGTGAACCTCCATCCCAGTCTCAAATCTCTGGAAGACTGAAACAGGTTTCTCTCAAGAATTTCCCAGTATTTAGCGCCATCCATCATTTCTTCAATTCTGACCAGTTTCCCAGTCCCTGCCGATGAAAAACATCCCCACAGCATGACCATGCTTCACTGTGGGATGGTATTCTCGGGGTGATGGGAAGTGTTGAGTTTGCGCCAGACATAGTGTTTTCCTTGATGGCCAAAAAGCACAATTTTATTCCCATCTGACCAGAGTACCTTCTTCCATATGTTTGGGGAGTCTCCCACTTGCCTTTTGGCGAACACCAAACTTGTTTGCTTATTTGTTTCTTTAAGCAATGGCTTTTTTCTGGCCACTCTTCCATAAACCCAGCTCTGTGGCGTGTATGGCATAAAGTGGTCCTGTTGACAGATATTCCAATCTCCGCTGTGGAGCTTTGCAGCTCCTTCAGGGTTATCTTTGGCCTCTTTGTTGTTTGTTTAGACAGCATTTAACTCCTTTTATGAAGTGGCAGCTGCATTCATGTAGATAATGTTGGCATAATCTAGGATAGATACAGTGACATGCAAAATAAAATTTTGTAACTATATGTGTTTTAAAAGATAACTTAGAGTTGATCCAAAATGCCCAGGTATTTGTAAAAAGGGATATGCTCAATTTGGGCTCCATTCAAGGTGCAGATTTTTTTATCTGTGGAGTCAATGTTGTGGGCTCTAGAAAACAAAATACAGTAGTTTGTTTTTCTCTGATTCAATACTAATTTAAGGTCAACAAGTGCTTTTTCTACGACATTAAAAGCAGTCAGATAAAGCCTGGTTCACAGAGGAGACAATATAGTACATAACAGTATAATCTGCATAAAGGTGAAATATTGTGCAATATTGTTGATGTACATATTAAAAAGTACTTGGCCCAGAATGGAACCTTGCAAAACACCTTTTGTTCTGTGAAGGAATCCTCCAATCCTCCTACCAATCCTCGACTTCGGTGATGTCATTTACAAAATAGCCTCCAAAACCCTACTCAATAAATTGGATGCAGTCTATCACAGTGCCATCCGTTTTGTCACCAAAGCCCCATATACTACCCACCACTGCGACCTGTACACTCTCGTTGGCTGGCCCTCGCTTCATACTCGTCGCCAAACCCACTGGTTCCAGGTCATCTACAAGACCCTGCTAGGTAAAGTCCCCCCTTATCTCAGCTCGCTGGTCACCATAGCAACACCTACCTGTAGCACGCGCTCCAGCAGGTTTATCTCTCTGGTCACCCCCAAAACCAATTCTTCCTTTGGCCGCCTCTCCTTCCAGTTCTCTGCTGCCAATGACTGGAACGAACTACAAAAATCTCTGAAACTGGAAACACTTATCTCCCTCACTAGCTTTAAGCACCAGCTGTCAGAGCAGCTCATAGATTACTGCACCTGTACATAGCCCATCTATAATTTAGCCCAAACAACTACCTCTTTACCTACTGTATTTATTTATTTATTTTGCTCCTTTGCACCCCATTATTTCTGTCTCTACTTTGCGCTTTCTTCCACTGCAAACCAACCATTCCAGTGTTTTTAGTTTTTATTTTACTTGCTGTGTTGTATTTACTTCGCCACCATGGCCTTTTTATATTTTTATTTATTTATACATATATTTGTTTGCCTTCACCTCCCTTATCTCACCTCACTTGCTCACATTGTATATAGACTTATTGTTTTTTCACTGTATCATTGACTATATGTTTGTTTTACTCCATGTGTAACTATGTGTTGTTGTATGTGTCGAACTGCTTTGCTTTATCTTGGCCAGGTCGCAATTGTAAATGAGAACGTGTTCTCAATTTGCCTACCTGGTTAAATAAAGGTTAAATAAAAATAAAAAAAATAAAAAGGAAACTTGACCTGTCAGCAGATGTACATTGTGATCTATCAGCTATGTAGTTCTGAAACAAAATGCAAGCGGCGTGATCTAAACCAATAGAAAATAACCTCTGTATAAACAACGTATGATCAACAGTATCAAAGGCCTTGGAGAAGTCTATAAAGAGGGCAGCACAATGTTATTTCTCATCCATAGCATTTACTATATAATTTACTATAAGTGATGTAGCAGAGATACAGTATGTCCTGGTCCAAAACCAGACTGATGAGCATTCAGAATACAGTTCGAAGATAAGAAAGATCGTAGCTGAGAATTGATCAAGGATTCTAATATTTTTGCAAGAAGTTATTAAGCAAAAACTAACGTGACCTTCGGAGCAACAAGAGTAAATGAAGACACTTCTCCAGTTTAGAAGGACCACCATGTGACCGGCATAGCCAATGTTATTTTCTAAATTAACCAAGCAGGTTCCTAACAACAAAAGAGCCAGGGTAGGATAGGGATGTTTGTGAGGAAGAAGAGCAATTACGACGTATAATTGTATCTCAATCTGACCTTCTGACAGTCCCGTTCGGAGATTAGATTTGACCTTGAACGCATTCACCAAATCAACACACGCTGGTGGAGTTCCTGCCTAACTACATTGCAGTCGCATGTCAGATCTTACAATGACTGGATCAATATTTAAGGCCAGGCACCATATGAGCATATACAGTATGCACATACAGGGAGCAAAAAAAATGGGACAGTGACACATGTTTTGTTGTTTTGGCTCTGTACTCCAGCACTTTGGATTTGAAATGATACAATGACTATGAGGTTAAAGTTCAGACTGTCAGCTTGAATTTTAAGGTATTTTCATCCATATCGAGTGAACTGTTTAGAAATGACAGAACTTTTTGTACATAGCCCCCCCCAATTTTAGGGGACCAAAAGAATTGGGACAAATCTGTATCGAAGTAGTAAAAAGTTTAGTATTTGGTCCCATATACCTAGCACACAACCATTACATCCAGCTTGTGACTCTACAAACTTGTTGGATGCATTTGCTTTGTTTTGGTTGTGTTTCAGATTATTTTGTGCCCAATAGAAATTCATTCTAAATAATATATTGTGTCATTTTGGAGTCACTTTTATTGTAAATGAGAATAGAATATGTCTCTAAACACTTCTACATTAGTGTTGATTATGGGTAGTCCTGAATGACTCATGAATAATGATGAGTGAGAAAGTTAGATACACAAATATCATACCCCCAAGATATGCTAACCTCTCACCATTACAATAACAGGGGAAGTTTTTTGGGGGGGGTATGATGTTTGTGAAAATTTTTCCAAGAACATTTTATCCAGAATAAAAAATTTACAACAAATTAAACATTTTGAGTAAGTCTGGAGAATATACAGTAGTATCAAAGGAAAACCACACAGCTTGGTGAATGTAGATGCTTCTGAAGCTGAGAAAAATGAGTTTGCATGTGGGGAAAGTCAGATTTTTGTGAAATGGCAATTAAATACTAAAGAATTTACAGTGCTTTCAGAAATAATTCACACCCCTTGACTTTTTCCACATTTTGTTGTGTTACAGCCTGAATTTAAAATGTACACATTTAGATTTTTTGGTCCCTGGTCTACACACCACACCTCATAATGTCAATGAGAAATTATGTTTTTTTTATATATTTTTTTTACAAATTAATAAAAAATGAAAAGCTGAAAAGTCTTGAGTCAATAAGTATTCAACCCCTTTGTTATGGCAAGCCTAAATAAGTCCAAGAGTAACAATATGGTTACCAAGTCAGATAAAACATTACATTGAGTCACTCATGTGTTTTCATGATTTTTGAATGACTACCTCATCTCTGTACCCCACACATACAATTATCTATAAGGTCCCTCAGTCGAGCAGTGAATTTCAAACACAGATTCAACCACAAAGACCAGGGAGGTTTTCCAATGCCTCGCAAATAAAGGCACCTATTGGTAGATGGTAAAAATGTAAAAGCAGACATTGAATCCCTTTGAGCATGGTGAAGTTATTAATTACACTTTGGATGGTGTATCAATACACCCATTCACCACAAAGATACAGTCGTCCTTCCTAACTCAGTTGTCGGATAGGAAGGAAATCACTCAGGGAGTTGAATGGCTGTGATAGGAGAAAACTGAGGATGGATGAACAACATTGTACCGATGAAGTAGACATATTTGGTATTCACATCTCAAAAAATATAAATTAACTTAACATAATTCATTTCGAATAGAAAGTTAGGAAATATAGATAAGATTCTTCAGCAATGGAGAGGTAAAAACTTGTCTATTTATGGAAAAATCCCATTGATTAACTATTCTGTCCTATCACAGTTTACTTACTTACTAATAGCACTGCCTACTCCAGATGACTCGTTTTTTTAAATCATATGAGCAAAAATATTTCATTTTATTTGGAATGCTAAACCAGACAAAATTAAACGTGCCTATTTATATAATGAATATGAGTTTGGCTGGCTAAAAGTATTAAATATTAAAGCTTTAAACCTCTCACTAAAAGCGTCACTCATACATAAATTATACTTAAACCAAAAATGGTTCTCCAGTAGATTATTTTTGCCTTGATACAGATTGCAACTTCTCATTTCCGACTAATTGAAAATGAAATTTTGTTTAAAGTATCACCCTTTCTTAAACAAGCCACACAAAGCTGTGTTTTATTTTTATCCTCCAGAAAATATTTAACAAATATTACAACAAGTTATGGTTAAATTGAAATATACTGATTAATAAAAAAACATTATTTATGGAACAAATGTTTAAAAATAGTATTATATTTGTTAATGATATTATGAATCGAAACAGAGGAGTTATGTCACATATGCAGTTATCGAAAATATATGGGAATATCTGCTCAATACAAACTTACAACCAAATGATTGCAGCACTACCACAAAAATGGTGGAGGCAAGTAGAAAAGGGAGAAGGTAGGGAACTTGTTTGCCTGCCATATATTAAAGATACAAATTGGCTGAAAGGAACTGGCATAAATAGAAAAATATACCAGTTTCATCTGAGAACAAAAATGTTGACAGCTGCGCCATACAGGTTGCAAAATAAATAGGAGCAGCTTTTCGATATACCAATTCCAATGCATATGGCTTATGAACTGGTACAAAAAACTACACTTGATTCAACACTTCGAGTTATTCAATTTAAATGATTATATACAATTCTTGCCACCAATAGAATGCTATAAATATGGGGCATAGAACAATCTCAGCTCTGTACATTTTGCTGCAAAGAGACAGAATAAATAGATAATTTATTCTGGTATTGCTCTTATGTAGCTTGTTTCTGGTCACAGGTTCAGGAATGGTTAAAAAAGTCACAACAGGGCCTCCCGGGTGGCGCAGTGGTCTAGGGCACTGCATCGCAGCGCTAGCTGTGCCACCAGAGATTCTGGGTTCGCGCTCAGGCTCTGTCGCAGCCGGCCGCGATCGGGAGGTCCGTGGGGCGACGCATAATTGGCCTAGCGTGGTCCGGGTTAGGGAGGGTTTGGCCGGTAGGGATATCCTTGTCCCATCGCGCATCAGCAACTCCTGTGGCGGGCCGGGCGCAGTGCGCGCTAACCAAGGTGCACGGTGTTTCCTCTGACACATTGGTGCGGCTGGCTTCCGGGTTGGATGCGCGCTGTGTTAAGAAGTAGTGCGGCTTGGTTGGGTTGTGTTTCGGAGGACGCTTGGCGACGCACAATTGGCCCAGCGTCGTCCGGGGTTAGGGAGGGTTTGGCCGGCAGGGATATCCTTGTCTCATCGCGCACTTGCGACTCCTGTGGCGGGCCGGGCGCAGTGCACGCTGACCAGGTCGCTAGGTGTACGGTGTTTCCTCAGACACATTGGTGCGGCTGGCTTCCGGGTTGGATGTGCGTTGTGTCAAGAAGCAGTGCGGCTTGGTTGGGTTGTGTTTCGGAGGACGCATGGCTCTCGACCTTCGCCTCTCCCGAGTCTGTACGGAGGTTGCAGCGATGAGACAAGACAGTAACTACTACTAATTGGATACCACGAAATTGGGGAGAAAAAGAGGTAAAAAAATGTATAAAATTTTTAAAAATCCGGGCAAAAGACTCGCTGGCACAAAATTAGGCATGAATGATCAACTCCCGAAGGAAATTGCAGAACAGCGCAAAGTTATGTACCCACTCTTCAAGGTGAATAGACTTAAAGGGAAATGTTTAGCTCTTGATGTCGATAAACTGTAAATTGATAACCAACTGTTCCGAGACACATGGCTATTCTAAATATACTATAAATATAGTATTGGGTGTTCCAATATTCGACTCCATGGCTATTATTTAGAATAGCCATGGAGTCGAATATTGGAACACCCAATACTCTCCATGGTAGGGATTGTAATTTTTTTTAAACTATTGATAAAGAAATAAACTACAAATACACTATACCATTAAAGATAGGGAACGTTGTAAAATAATTAGTATTCAACTGTATATATTTATAGTTTTTATAAATAGATAAAAGATAGCATTAGAAGAAAGGATAATTATTGAAATAATACATCTTGAAATATACAGTGGGGCAAAAAAGTATTTAGTCAGCCACCAATTGTGCAAGTTCTCCCACTTAAAAAGATGAGAGAGGCCTGTAATTTTCATCATAGGTACACTTCAACACTTCAACTACGAAGGAGTGGCTTCGTAAGAAGCATTTCAAGGTCCTGGAGTGGCCTAGCCAGTCTCCAGATCTCAACCCCATAGAAAATCTATGGAGGGAGTTGAAACAGCCCCAAAACATCACTGCTCTAGAGGAGATCTGCATATAGGAATGGGCCAAAATACCAGCAACAGTGTGTGAAAACCTTGTGAAGACTTACAGAAAACGTTTGACCTCTGTCGTTGCCAACAAAGGGTATATAACAAAGTATTGAGATAAACTTTTGTTATTGACCAAATACTTATTTTCCACCATAATTTGCAAATAAATTCATTAAAAATCCTACAATGTGATTTTCTGGATTTTTTTTTCTCATTTTGTCTGTCATAGTTGAAGTGTACCTATGATGAAAATACAGGCCTCTCTCATCTTTTTAAGTGGGAGAACTTGCACAATTGGTGGCTGACTAAATACTTTTTTGCCCCACTGTAAGGAACTGGAACACAAAAGTACTAAAAGCCCAAAATTAGGTAGGAATTAACATGGTAGAGATAAAAACACACCAAACAGAGGACATAGAAGGCACAGTATGTGGGTATGTGCAAGTGTATTGTGATGGAAAGTGGGGTGTCTGTTTCTGTGTTTGGAAAAGTGTGGAGTTAAGTGAGTGAAAAATAAAAATGGTTGTAAATGCCAGAGCCCATGTGTGTCTGCGAGCAGGAGTTGTGACAAGGAGATATTTCAATTTTGTGCAGATATGGGATATAGTTTATTCATTTATTGTCCTATCATGATGGAACAGTTCCCAACCCTATACCCTAGACACCCACCTGAGCGACCTACACACTAAAGAGAACTGCAAGTAGCCTATACGGGGCTCCTGAGTGGTACTGCATCTCAGTGCTAGAGGAGTCACTACAGACCCTGGTTTGATTCCAGGCTGTATCACAACCGGCCATGATTGGGAATCCCATAGAGCAGTGCACAATTGGCCCAGCGTCATCTGGGTTTGGCCGGAGTAGGCCGTCATTGTAAATAAGAATTTGTTCTGAACTGACTTGCCTAGTTAAATAAAGGTTAAATAAATAAATAAATATATACAGCAAAGACAGAAAGATAAATGTGGTCAGAGACCCACTAATGCTGCACTGCCCCTCAATATTCTGAGCCTGCCTGGCAGGGTTGGTCTAACAATACCAAAGCCCTCAGGTAGTGACAGTGCTGGCAAACACTAGCTGCAGTAAGTAACCCATTGGAAGGTGGTCACACTCGGACAATCAGAGAGGGGGCAAATAATTATGGCCCTTGTGTCACAAAATAATCAAAAGGTCTGACTGCACAGAGATTGAAAATTGTCACAACGGGGGACCAATGTGTCTGTGTGTTTCAGGGTAAAGGGGTGTATCTGAGCTCCATCAGCTAGGACTTGACCTTGTTTAATCAAATCTCCCCATTCCTTCTCAATTTTGCATGGCTTCTCAAACAGCTACAGTCTTCTTTTGAATTGGGTTTGGGGATGGAACAACTGTTGAACATCTGAGCTTATGGTTGTTTGTGGGGGAATGGCAGGGAATGTGTGTGTGTATGTATCCCACATCTGTTGCTGTGGGGTAATGAGGTTTGGGACAATACAGGATGATTCACAATAATTATTTGCCAAAATAATAATTGCTTGCCAAAAACAATTGAAAAATAATTACTGACTGCTTATAGGTAACAATCCTTTGTATGAACTGCCTACATTATTACACATATTATGAATTAATTGTGGAAAGAATTTAAGATATGCAATATTTGTTTACCCAAAAATGAAAGTGATGGAGTGCTGCATCAGATGACCTGGCCTCCAAAATCAAATGTTACATTTTTTTATAATCTTTGTAAATTATATCATAAATAGGACTGGTGGAATTATGTCACATATGCAGCAAACAAAAATATATGGACATTTCTACCCAAAATTACAACCAACTAATTGCAGCATAACCGCAAAAATGGAAGAGGCAAGTGGAAGGAGGAGAAAGCAAGGAACTTGACTGTCAGCCCTGCGTTAAAGACCAAAATTGGTTAAGGAAGATTGTGATGAAAAAAAACGTATACCAGTTTCATTTAAGGACCAAAAAATTGACAGCTGTGCCATACAGATTACAAACTAGTTGGGAAGAATTTCTTTCGATGTATCCCATGGCACATGGTTTATGAACTGACACACAAAACAACACCTGATTCAAAACAGAGTTTTTCATTTTAAATTATAGACAATTCTTGCAACCAATAGAATGTTATATATATATATCGGGGATACTACCCTCCCAGCTCTGCAGATTTTGCTGCAAAGAGACACTGTCCATATGTAGCTTGTATTTGGTCGCAGGTTCAGGAATTGCTGAAGAATTGCAACATTTACCTGGACCTAACTCTGCAAATAGCACTTCTGGGTGATTTGAAAAGTCATAGTCAATCAATCAATTAGAGGTCGACCGATTAATCGGAATGGCCGATTAATTAGGGCCGATTTCAAGTTTTCATAACAATTGGACACCGATTATGGCCGATTACATTGCACTCCACGAGGAGACTGCGTGGCAGGCTGAGTACCTGTTACGCGAGTGCAGAAAGGAGCCAAGGTAAGTTGCTAGCTAGCATTAAACGTATCTTATAAAAAGCAATCAATCTTAACATAATCACTAGTTAATTACACATGGTTGATGATATTACTAGTTTATCTAGCTTGTCCTGCGTTGCATATAATCAATACAGTACCTGTTAATTTATCATCGAATCACAGCCTACTTCGCCAAATGAGTGATGATTTAAGAAGTGCATTCGCGAAAAAAGCACTGTCGTTGCACCGATGTGTACCTAACCATAAACATCAATGCCTTTCTTAAAATCAATACACAAGTATATATTTTTAAACCTGCAAATTGAGTAAATATTGCCTGCTAACATGAATTTATTTTAACTAGGGAAATTGTATCACTTATCTTGCATTCTGTGCATGCAGAGTCAGGGTATATGCAGCAGTTTGGGCTGCCTGGCTTTTTGCGAACTGTGTGAAGACCATTTCTTCCTAACAAAGACCGTAATTAATTAGCCAGAAATGTACATAATTATGACATAACATTGAAGGTTGTGCAATGTAACAGCAATATTTACACTTAGGGATGCCACCCGTTAGATAAAATACGGAACTGTTCCGTATTTCCCTGAAAGAATAAACGTTTTGTTTTCGAAATGATTCGAAATGATCAGTTTCTGGATTTGACCATATTAATGACCTAAGGCTCGTATTTCTGTATGTTATTAGACTATAATTAAGTCTATGATTTGATATTTGATAGAGCAGTCTGACTGAGCGGCGGTAGGCAGCAGCAGGCTCGTAAGCATTCATTCAAACAGTACTTTCCTGCATTTGCCAACAGCTCTTCGCTGTGCTTCAAGCATGGCGCTGTTAATGACTTCAAGCCTATCAACTCCCGAGATTAGGCTGGCAATACTATAGTGCCTATAAGAACATCCAATAGTCAAAGGTATATGAAATACAAATGGTATAGAGAGAAATAGTCCTATAATTCCTATAATAACGACAACCTAAAACTTCTTACCTGGGAATATTGAAGACTCATGTTAAAAGGAACCACCAGCTTTCATATGTTCTCATGTTCTGAGCAAGGAACTTAAACATTAGCTTTTTTACATGGCAAATATTGCACTTTTACTTTCTTCTCCAACACTTTGTTTTTGCATTATTTAATGCAAATTGAACATGTTTCATTATTTATTTGAGACTAAATTGATTTTATTGATGTATTATATTAAGTTAAAATAAAAGTGTTCATTCAGTATTGTTGTAATTGTCATTATTACAAATATATATATAAAAAAAATCGGCCTGTCACGACTTCGACCGAGGCAGGCTCTCCTTCCCGTTCGGGTGGCGTTCGGCGGTCGTCGTCACCGGCCTATTAGCTGCCACTGATCCTTTTCTCCCCCTCCCTATGTGTTTATTGGGTGCACCTGTTTTGTATGAGGGTGTAATTAGTTGGGCTTATTTAGTCAGCCGGCCCGCACGTTTCTTTGTGCGGGATTGTTTGTATGTAAGTGTGGTGTTGGTTTTGTGCTTCACGTTTACTGGACTGTGTTCATTCCCCCCGTGTCTGGGGTAGTTTGTAGTGTACACCCAGTGTGTTAGTAGGGTGGCCTAGTTTGTCCGTGTTCATTAAAGAACATTTGTATTTGCACCTGCTGCTCCTGCGCTTTTCCTTCACACTCCGACACCCAGGCCTTACACGGCCGATTAATTGGTATCAGCTTTTTTTGTTCCTCCAATAATCGATATCGGCGTTGAAAATCATAATCGGTCGACCTCTACAATCAATAATATAATAATACTCTTAGCAAAAATGTTTCTTTAATTTACAATCTTTAGATACTATAAAAATAGAAAGGTAGAGAATTTTGTAAACATCACAGCTCAGATTAAAAATACATGACAAATAGAAATAAAAACTGGATGGTGTTCAGAGATAGATGGGAAGGGTTTTGTGGAGCTGAATGGTGGGACTAAAAATAACAAGATCACAAATAAAGTATACTGTGTTCGTAAAATGCATATACAGTGAATTCGGAAAGTATTCAGACCCCTTCACTTTTTCCACATTTTGTTACATTAAAAAGCCTTATTCTAAAATGGATTGAATCTACACACAACACCCCATAATGACAAGGCAAAACAGGTTTTTAAAAACTTAAATATCACATTTAAATAAGTACTCAGACCATTTACTCAGTACTTTGTTGAGGCACCTTTGGTAGTGATTACATCCTCGAGTCTACTTGGCTATGATGCTACAATCAATGGCACACCTGTATTTGGGGATTTTCTCCCATTCTTCTCTGCAGATCCTCTCAAGCTCTGTCAGGTTGGATGGGGAGCGTCACTGCACAGCCATTTTCAGGTCTCTCCAGAGATGTTCGTTCGGGTTCATGTCCGGGCTCTGGCTGGGTGACTCAAGTACATTCAGAGACTTGTCCCGAAGCCACTCCTGCGTTGTCTTGGCTGTGTACTTAGGGTCGTTGTCCTGTTGGAAGGTGAACCTTAGCCGCAGTCTGAGGTCCTAAGCGCTCTGGAGCAGGTTTACATCAAGCATCTCTCTGTACTTGGGCTCCCGAGTGGTGCAGTGGTCGAAGACACTGCATCTCAGTGCAAGAGGCGTTTATCAGACACACTACAGTACCATTGCTGTTGCTCTACCCAACTCTGTCTCTGTCTCTCCCTTGCTCTCTCACTTTCTCCCATGCTCTCTCTCTTTATCTCTTTCTCTCTCTCCCAGAATGTCCTCATTTTTAAGAATTTAGAATTCTCTCTCTGTCTCTTTCTCTCTCTCCCAGAATATCCTAATTTTTAAGACCTGGATCAAATCCAGGCTGCATCACATCGGCCACCCATAAAGCGGTGCACAATTTGACCAGCGTCGTCTCGGTTTGGCCGGAGTAGGCCATCATTGTAAATAATAATTTGTTCTTAACTGACTTGCCTAGTTAAATAAATGTTAAATAAAATAAAAAACTTTGCTCTGCTCATCTTTCCCTCCATCCTGACTAGTCTCCCAGTCCCTGCAGCTGAAAAACAACAGCATGATACTTCCCCCACCATGCCTCAGCGTAGGGATGGTGCCAGGTTTCCTCCACATGTGACGCTTGGCATTCAGGGCAACGCGGAGTGCCTGGATACAGCCAATAGCCGTTGGTATATTGGCCATATACCACAAACCCCTGAGGTGCCTTATTGTTATTATGAACTGGTTACCAATATAATTAGAATCAAATCAAACTTTATTTGTCACATGCGCCGATTACAACAAGTGTAGACCATACCGTGAAATGCTTACTTACAAGCCCTTAACCAACAGTGCAGTTAATTTTATTCACCAAATATACTAAAGTAAAAAATTATAAAAAGTAACACAACATAACAATAATGAGGCCATATACAGGGGGTACTGGTCCTGAGTCAGTGTGCGGGGATACAGGTTATAAGTAATTTGTACATGTAGGTAGGGGTGAAGTGACTATGCATAGATAATAAACAGCGAGTAGCAGCAGTGTAAAAAACAAATGGAGATGGGGGGGGTCAATGTAATAGTCAGTTGGCTATTTGATGAATTGTTCAGCAGTCTTATGGCTTGGGGGTAGAAGCTGTTAAGGAGCCTTTTGGTACTAGACTTGGCGCTTCGGTACCGCTTACCGTGCAGTAGCAAAAAAAACAGTCTATGACTTGTGTGACTGGAGTCTCTGACCATTTTATGGGCTTTCCTCTGACACCACCTATTATATAGGTCCTGGATTGCAGGAAGCTTGGCCCCAGTGATGTACTGCGCCGTACGCATTACCCTCTGTAGCACCTTACGGTAAGACGCCGTAAAACGTCAGCCATCCTCTTTGGCGCCATTTAAAAAATAAATGTTTTGTCATACCCATGATATACCACGGCTGTCAGCCAATCAGCATTCAAGCCTCGGAGCACCCAGTTCATAATTACAAATGATTTGCAGACTGCAAATTGATTGCAAAAAGCCCAAACAGATATAATGTTTGACTAAAACATAATAATTTCAAACCTCTCTATTACGTGTGGGAAAACTTTGGAAACATTTTTTTTTACATTAAAAGAACTTAGAGCTCATTTCCTGGTGTTTTATGTCCAACAATGAAATATATATTTTTAAATCTGACAACTTGGGGGGAGGGGGGGGGGGCGGAAATGCGTGTGTGTGTGTGCTCACGCATGTGTATGTGTGTGCATAAGTATGTACATGTGTAGATGTGACACAAATATAGAACCCTACAGTCTACAGCTTGCCTCTCTTACCCAATACTGTCTGCAGCCTGTCACCAGAGCAACAATAGGTGTTTACAAATATTTACCTTGATGAGCTCACAGAGCTTATCAGTGGTGTTACTTCTCGGGGAAACTTGTGACACTCGCTGAATGCTCAAAGGGAACGTGGCTATGGGAGACAGCTGGAAATATCACAGCCTCTCAACATGCCCCTGTGTGTGTGTGTGTGTGTGTGTGTGTGTGTGTGTGTGTGTGTGTGTGTGTGTGTGTGTGTGTGTGTGTGTGTGTGTGTGTGTGTGTGTGTGTGGGATTGAGTGAAAGGGGAATACCTAGTCAGTTGTAAATCTGAATGCCTTCAACTGAAATGTGTCTTCCGCATTTAACCCGACCCCTCTGAATCAGAGAGGTGCGGGGGGCTGCCTTAATCGACATCCACGTCTTCGGCGCCCGGGGAACAGTGGGTTAACTGCCTTGAGTGTGTGTGTGTGTGTGTTTGTGTGTGTGGTGGAAACTGTGGTGCTTGTGTGTATACGTATGTGTGCGTGTGTGCGTGACCTACTGCATGTGCACAAGTGCATTAGTGTACATGTGTACGTGTGTAGGTGTGTGTGCATCCACCTGTGAGTTTCTACAGTGTTAGTTCACAGCAGTATCAGGGGTTTCACCTCTGGTAACATCCTGTTAGCAAAGGTTCCCTTTTTTATGCTAAAGGTGACATGAGTGTTGCCAGTTATATAAGGTTCAAGCTGGTTCAAGCTGATGCTTCCATTGCCTGACTTTCAGTCTGTATTACTGCTTGTACTTGTAGGTAGAATGGAGTGTACTTGTAGCACTAATGGAGATGGCTAGATTGTATGTTAACCAATAGGTGTGTGTGCATGCATACGCATACATGTGTTTACGCCTGTGTGTGTCTTTTACCTGTTGCAGTCGACATGCAGCAATAGGTGTGTAGCGCTGATGGAGAGGGCTATCTTGTGCCACTGGCCATCGGCTAGTCGGTAGGGGAAGGACTCTGAGCGAGGCTTGCCCTTGTAGCGGTAGTGGTAGCGGATCTCCTCCCTCAGCCCACTGCTCTCCAGCTCAAAGTAACTGCAAGGGAGGAGAGGGCAAAGGTTACAGGCAGAGTTCAGAGATCACTGAAGCGCTTACAGCCCCTGAGAAATATGGAGAAGAATTTAGCTTGGAGTCATGAGGTGATGCAATGGGGGAATGTGGTGTGTTAATATTCAACATACATACCCTACCGGTCAAAAGTTTTAAAACACCTTCTCATTAAAGGGTTTTTCTTTATTTTCTACATTGTACAATAATAGTGAAGATATCAAGACTATGAAATAACACATATGGAATCATGTAGTCACCAAAAAAGTGTTGTAAGCAATATTTTTGTGAAGACAATGGGGTAATGGGCATCTTGGAGCTGTTTGTTATCATATTGACTGATTTAAAACATGTGAATAAAGTCTTTAATACAAAAATCAAGAGGAAAACAAGCCGGATAATAACGCGTATGGCAAAATAATAATCTAAAAAGACATTCACGGTTCGACTGACAGGAGAAGAGGAAAGTAGAGAACAAAACAGGAGAGAAGAGAACCAAAGAGGGCAGAACCAAAGAAAACAAATGGTCTGAAGAGAACTGACGAGAAGAGTCTGCTGCCTGTCTGAAGAACAAGAAAATTAGAAGAAAAACATTTAAAAGGACAGCAGGAGAGGTGCAGAGGAAAAGCAGAAGAGAGAGTCAGCACCCAGAGGAGAATGAGAGGAGGAGTGTGGGAGTGTGTTTCTAAAGCCGTCTGTCTCTAAACATGTCCAGCATTGCACACACAGGGAGGAGCGGCCCCATGAACCTTCAATGGAGCGTAATGACCCAGGTCCAGACATCTCCTAACCCCTGCACTCAGGCTCTGATCAGCCGCGCTAAATTAAGAGCCAGGAGGCCACAGTCAGCAGCACCCAGGGAACCGTAGCCAGCCAGCCGTGACATTTCTGTTTCTTCAAAAACTTCTGCACACTGGCCCCTTAAAACAACCACCATTTTCCCGTTTCCAATCCCCAGAGTTCACCACACACGCAAATGCACATATGTACACACACACGCACACACACACAGTGTCCCAACTCGCACACACACATCAGCCCTGCCAGGCCCCATCCATATTCATGCCCAACGAGGATACAACCATCCCGCTATGTAGAATACCAAGTGAGGCTCCGTTCTGGGAAGCTGGATTTATCCCTCTCCCAATTCTCAGTTTGCCGAAAAACTGAGAGCAGCTCGTGATAGCTATCCAAAACAGTACTGCCATGCGACACACAGAAAAATAATGTATATGGCCGTGGATTCAATGGGCAGTTGATCAAACGAAGGGAGATTAACTCAAATATGACGTGAATTAATTAAGTTGTAAACCCTCAGAGCGTGTGCCTGCATCCTAAATGGAACCCTATTCCCTATATAACACACTACTTTTGACCAGGGCCCACAGGAAATGCACTACATAGGAAAGAGGGTGCCATTTGGGACGTAAGCCGTGTGACTGAACAATGTTCAGGAGCTGTTCCAGAGAAACAGTCAGACAGCCAGACCTCAACGTTTAAGAGCCACCATTAAATCAACACATGTACTCTGTACCCAGGCAACTGCCACCTCTAAGAGATCACCTCATTGCTGGGCAATACAACAACCATTCACATGCATCCAAATCTGCCTGCATTTTCATTCGCGGCAGGCATCTATTCATGAAGGGATTAATCAGAACCAGAACCTGCCTAATCCAGGTTTCTGTTGTCCCTTTACAATATGAGCTGGTTGTAAATAGAGTACATTCATTCACAAGGCCAGCGGGCAAGGTTTGGCATGTGATGTCTTAATTATGTCTGGTAAAAGGGGTGGCAGGTAGTCTAGCGGTTAGAGCGTTGGGCCAGTAACCGAAAGGTTGCTGGATTGAATCCCCAAACTGACAAGGTAAAAACCTGTCGTCCTGCCCCTGAGCAAGGCAGTTAAACCACTGTTCTCCGGGCGCCGAAGACGTGGATGCCGATTATGGCAGCCCCCCGCACCTCTCTGATTCA
This sequence comes from Salvelinus alpinus, assembly GCF_045679555.1. Lineage (NCBI taxonomy): Eukaryota > Metazoa > Chordata > Actinopteri > Salmoniformes > Salmonidae > Salvelinus > Salvelinus alpinus. The sequence continues at coordinate 49,995,550 of NC_092090.1, forward strand.
GAGGGGTTGGGTTAAATGTGGAAGACACATTTCGGTTGAATGCATTCAGTTGTACAACTGACTAGGTATCCTCCATTTCCTAAACTGGTTTTCTGTCTGACAAGACGTCATATAACCAGATTACAACCAACTGGTCCATTACATTACAACCAGGTACAGATGCATTTTTCGCTATCAAGACATCTTGGGAAAGATATCATCTTTTGGTTATCTGGATGCTACACAGACGTTCGCAAAACTTCCACAGCTTTGCGTACTCTTGGCATTCTCTCAACCAGCTTCATGAGGTAGTTACCAGAAATGCATTTCAATTAACAGGTGTGCCTTGTTAAAAGTTAATTTGTGGAATTTCTTTCCTTCTTAATGCATTTGAGCCTTTCAGTTGTGTTGTGACAAGGTAGGGGTGGTATACAGAAGATAGCCCAATTTGGTAAGACATGAAGGTCAGTCAATCCAGAAAATGTCAAGAACTTTTAAAGTTTCTTCAAGTGCTATGACGAAACTGTCTCTCATGTGGACCGCCACAGGAAAGGAAGACCCAGAGTTACCTCTGCTGCAGAGGATAAGTTAGTTAGAGTTAACTGCACCTCAGATTGCAGCCCAAATAAATGCTTCACAGAGTTCAAGTAACAGACACATCTCAACATCAACTGTTCAGAGGAGACTGCGTGAATCAGGCCATCATGGTCAAATTTCTGCAAAGAACCCACAACTAAAGGACACCAATAAGAAGAAGAGACTTGCTTGGGCCAAGAAACACGAGCAATGGACATTTGACCAGTGGAAATCTGTCCTTTGGTCTGATGAGTCCGAATTTGAGATTTTTGGTTCCAACTGCCATGTCATTGTGAGACGCAGAGTAGGTGAACGGATGATCTCCGCATGTGTGGTTCCCACCGTGAAGCATGGAGGAGGAGGTGTGATGGTGTGGGGGTGCTTTGCTGGTGACACTGTCAGTGATTTATTTAGAATTCAAGGCACTCTTAATAACCAGCATGGCTACCACAGCATTTTGCAGTGATACGCCATCCCATCTGGTTTGCGCTTAGTGGGACTATCATTTGTTTTTCAACAAGACAATCACGCAACACACCTCCAGGCTATGTAGGGGCTATTTGACCAAGAAGGAGAGTAATGGAGTGCTGCATCAGATGACATGGCCTCCGCAATCACCCGACCTCAACCCAATTGAGATGTTTGGGATGAGTTGGACCGCTGAGTGAAGGAAAAACAGCCAACAAGTGCTCAGCATATGTGAGAACTCCTTCAAGACTGTTGGTAAAGCATTCCAGGTGAAGCTGGTTGAGAGAATGCCAAGAGTGTACAAAGCTGTCATCAAGGCAAAGGGTGGCTACTTTAAAGAATCTAAAATACAGTACCAAAAATATAGAAAAACCCTTGAAGGAATAGGTGTGTCCAAACTTTTTTACCTAAAAACAATTTCTAAACGTTTTTTTTTTTTTTTTTTGCATGAACAGATTGTCACATGGAATGTACGTCACGATTATCAGCCAAAGAGCTGATTCCAACTGACTTTCTTCAACTAATCCTACTTTTTAGATGCCGAAAAGCTGTTGCGGGACGTTTTGTTTGAACAATAGCGGCAGAAAATGTATTAAGTTTAATCAACTGCCCAACAACCAGATTGACCGGAATGTTTGGTAGTGGAAAGACATAGGAAGATGAGAGATCATGATACAGAAAGCAGTAGACCATCTAGTAAAGAAAGCATAAAGAGGGCCAAGGTAGGAAGCAAGAGGAATGATGTGTTGGGGTGGAAAGTGGTGATAGTGTTTGATGAGACCACAGGGCCTCACTTACACCCTATCCGACTAAATAATGCTGTAAAGAAAGAGGTACGTGAAGTGAAATGAGCTCGGTTCATTGGAAATGGTATATTGTTAATATTGTGTGGTAGCCAGGCTCAGCAAAAGAAGATTCTGAAAATGGAAAAGCTTAAAGGGAAGAAGATTAAAAGCCATGTCCCTGGTGCTTATGGTAGATTGAGGGGAGTCATCACTGGGGTCCCAATATCTATCTCCACGGAAGATATCAAAGAAAATGTGAAGGGAGGCAGAATGATTGAGGCCAAAAGGTTGATCAGTAGGAAAGAGGGTCAAAGAAGTGAAAGCTTATCAGTGATGCTGAGGTTTGAGAAAGTCGTGCCGGGAAAAGCACAGATAGAATTCCTTAGTTTCAATGTTAGAGAATTAGTCCCATATGCACTGCAGTGTTTTAAATGCCAAAGAATGGACGTAGCTGCTCAGTGTAAAGGAAAGAAAATATGTGCCAAGTGTGGAGGGGCACATGATTACGGTGAATGTGGAAGAAATGTGAAGGTTAAGTGCTGTAATTGTGGGGGAGAACACAGTGCAGCATTTGGTGGATGCCAGGTATAGAGAGAGGTTAGAGAGGCTCGGAGATATAGGATCAGTCATGATGTATTATAATGCAGAGGCCGTAAAACAGATTGGTAGAACTATTATCACACCATTATCATTTGCATCGCTAACTGGCTACAGTGATAGACAATGTGCGCAACCCACAGAAAGGGGCATCCCATGTCGTTGCTTCTTTAGAAAGTTCCAGGAAATACGAATCACCGATGCATTATTTTCATATCTTGTGAGAAACTTGAACAAATCAATACATTTTCTCTTGAGTTCAAAATATTTAAATCACTCTTATAAATTCATATTTTTGAATATTGCTGAAATCTGTTTCAATGTCTGGATTCCATCATTCCGTCCTCATTCTTTTTATAGGGCCCTACGATACCGGTTATGTTACGTAGTCTGTCCATGAGAGATTATAACATATGTCACAATGACATTATTTAAAAAGATTGTACCCGTTGGGAGATACATTGCACAACATGAGTATATTTATTTAAACACAATAGCCGACATACAGTGTAGGACGTTTCTCATGAAATAAGCTTTTTCAACAGTATATAACTATAGCCTTTACTGCGAGGTGCTAATTTGTATTTAATTTCACTACATGTTAATCTTAAAAGCCCATGCATTATATAACCACTAAAGGTATGCTCCTAAATGGAGAAGATGAATAAAAGAGGAGATGAAGGCGATAAACTTCAAAACCCATCATCACCATCGAATGAATGACCCCTGTTCCTCTTCAACTGTTTCCATAGCAACCGTTGCTCCCTCCTGTGCGAGAAATCGTGTTACCCTTAAACAATTAAGTCAGAGCAAATGAACTAGCATTACTGGGGAGTGTTATTATTCTGTGTTTACAGACATCAAAGACAGGGTTTCTGATTCAATCAGCGGGATTGTCTGAATATGGGCCAGTGGTTGGTGTAGTGTATATACAGAAAATCAAAATCAAATCAACTAAAATGTTATTTGTCATGTTTTGTAAACAATAGGTGTAGACTAACAGTGAAATGCTTACATACGGGTCATTTTCCAGAATTCAAGATAAAGATACAATAGATGTTTTATATATATACACGTATATACAGTGGGGAGAACAAGTATTTGATAACCTGCAAAATCGGCAGTGTTTCCTACTTACAAAGCATGTAGAGGTCTGTAATTTTTATGATAGGTACACTTCAACTGTGAGAGACGGAATCTAAAACTAAAATCCAGAAAATCACATTGTATGAGTAGCCACAACAATTTGGCGTCAACAACAGAATGATTAATTCCACATGCGGAGAGTCTCCCAAGTTGCGCAGTGGTCTAAGGCACTGTATCGTATTTCTTTTAACCTTTATTTAACTAGGCAAGTCAGTTAGGAACAAATTCTTATTTTCAATGACAGCCTAGGAACAGTGGGTTCACCCCCTTGTTCATGGGCAGAACGACAGATTTGTACCTTGTCAGCTCAGGGATTCGATCTTGCAACCTTTCGGTTACTATTCCAACGCTCTAACCACTAGGCCACCCTGCCACCCCGCCACCCCGGTAGTAATAGCTGTGCCACTAGAGATCCTGATTCAGGTCCACACTTTTTTGGATACTACATATTTCCATGTGTGTTATTTCATAGTTTTGATGTATTCACTATTATTCTACAATGTAGAAAGTAGTAAAATAAACTAAACCCTTGAATGAGTAGGTGTGTCCAAACTTTTGACTGGTACTGTATATACACTGCTCAAAAAAATAAAGGGAACACTTTAACAACACAATGTAACTCCAAGTCAATCACACTTCTGTGAAATCAAACTGTCCACTTAGGAAGCAACACTGATTGACAATAAATTTCACATGCTGTTGTGCAAATGGAATAGACAAAAGGTGGAAATTATAGGCAATTAGCAAGACACCCCCAATAAAGGAGTGGTTCTGCAGGTGGTGACCACAGACCACTTCTCAGTTCCTATGCTTCCTGGCTGATGTTTTGGTCACTTTTGAATGCTGGCGGTGCTTTCACTCTAGTGGTAGCATGAGACGGAGTCTACAACCCACACAAGTGGCTCAGGTAGTGCAGCTCATCCAGGATGGCACATCAATGCGAGCTGTGGCAAGAAGGTTTGCTGTGTCTGTCAGCGTAGTGTCCAGAGCATGGAGGCGCTACCAGGAGACAGGCCAGTACATCAGGAGACGTGGAGGAGGCCGTAGGAGGGCAACAACCCAGAAGCAGGACCACTACCTCCGCCTTTGTGCAAGGAGGAGCAGGAGGAGCACTGCCAGAGCCCTGCAAAATGACCTCCAGCAGGCCACAAATGTGCATGTGTCTGCTCAAACGGTCAGAAACAGACTCCATGAGGGTGGTATGAGGGCCCGACGTCCACAGGTGGGGGTTGTGCTTACAGCCCAACACCGTGCAGGACGTTTGGCATTTGCCAGAGAACACCAAGATTGGCAAATTCGCCACTGGCGCCCTGTGCTCTTCACAGATGAAAGCAGGTTCACACGCACATGTGACAGACGTGACAGAGTCTGGAGACGCCGTGGAGAATGTTCTGCTGCCTGCAACATCCTCCAGCATGACCGGTTTGGCGGTGGGTCAGTCATGGTGTGGGGTGGCATTTCTTTGGGGGGCCGCACAGCCCTCCATGTGCTCGCCAGAGATAGCCTGACTGCCATTAGGTACCGAGATGAGATCCTCAGACCCCTTGTGAGACCATATGCTGGTGCGGTTGGCCCTGGGTTCCTCCTAATGCAAGACAATGCTAGACCTCATGTGGCTGGAGTGTGTCAGCAGTTCCTGCAAGAGGAAGGCATTGATGCTATGGACTGGCCCGTCCGTTCCCCAGACCTGAATCCAATTGAGCACATCTGGGACATCATGTCTCGCTCCATCCACTAACGCCACGTTGCACCACAGACTGTCCAGGAGTTGGCGGATGCTTTAGTCCAGGTCTGGGAGGAGATCCCTCAGGAGACCATCCGCCACCTCATCAGGAGCATGCCCAGGCGTTGTAGGGAGGTCATACAGGCACGTGGAGGCCACACACACTACTGAGCCTCATTTTGACTTGTTTTAAGGACATTACATCAAAGTTGGATCAGCCTGTAGTGTGGTTTTCCACTTTAATTTTGAGTGTGACTCCAAATCCAGACCTCCATGGGTTGAAAAATTTGATTTCCATTGATAATTTTTGTGTGATTTTGTTGTCAGCACATTCAACTATGTAAAGAAAAAAGTATTTAATTAGAATATTTCATTCATTCAGATCTAGGATGTGTTATTTTACTGTTCCCTTTATTTTTTTGAGCAGTGTATTTGCAAAAAAATACATGGTGGATTGGAAGTGATGCAGACAATTACATCGATGGTTGTTGCAATCTACTGTATCTGCAATATTAAAGCTGATCTACCCTCTAAAAAGAAAAAAAGAAAATGTAACAAAATAATTATACAAAATATATAAGAGTACAGTGTACATTTTAGGACACGCTCAGCATCAAGGAGGAGTTAGCTGTGAGGATGGGTTGACAATTTACTCTAGGAGGTGTGAGACTGTCCCTAAATGTACACCATACAGGCACATGAATATACTGTTGATACTTTTCATCCGGTCGAGTCATTTGCATTGAATGCAAAGTTGAATGCAAACAAAACAGATTACATTTTTACACTCTACCACATATAGTATTTATAGGAAATAAAAAATACTTTCAAAGTTTACAGATAGAAGTAGTTGACACAGCCACATTATTTGAAAATACTCAAACGCATAGAAAATAAGTCTTTAAAATGCAAATACTTAAATATGTACGTTTTTTAACCCAGGTCTGACACGCAGCACTACTGTAGCTAGTAAAATTGTGTACAAACTCTAGAATCACTAAATAAATGTAAACAAATTAAGCTGGCTAGGTAATCACCTTGGCTGTGGGGGAAACAATTAACTTATTTACCATTAATTAGCCACCACAAATATTTACTGCTAGTCAACGCTATGTCTTCAAAACTGCAAGTAGTCTCCAGTACTGTTTACTTTTTAACGTTCTATGAGGTCTCCACTTTCCAAGCATATTTGATCAGTTCATACCTGTCGTAACTGCAGCCTCCTGTTCTTGAGATTACTTGAATAAGATAACAGTATAGCTTTATCGCTGGGGCCAGCCGTTGTAACACGAACAAACACACGTTAGTAGTTACAGCCAGCAGTTACTAGCACACACAAATTAACACATAAGGCTCTATTTTTGGCTGGCGTTAATTAAGGCAGCTCTATTGTCAAACCCATATTAGTTAACAATTTTGTCATGTAAAAACTGGCACACTGGCATTTTCCATCCCTAACGCCATGTACGGCAATTTACCTGTCTTATATCAGCTCATTTGCGCTCAGATGGGCGGGGTGGAAATATTTGAGGTGTGTCCTTAAAAACATGAACCAAAGTGCTAATTTCAGGCAGTGCTGATATGGATATCTAAGCTGGTTTTAGCGGTAACGCAGTTGGTAAAGGCATGCATTTTTTACAGTGGAAACGCAGCCTATCCAGTCATGATGCACACTGCCCATATGCACATGGAGTAGCCTAATGTGCTTTTGGTGCTTGTATACTTCGTATTTAGAAACATAAAACATTTCGATTTTTTCCCATTTCGTTGTATTTGATTAAAAACCAAGCTTCCCCACCTCTCAATAAATAAAGGGTTTGGCTCCTGAGACTGCTTGCAAATAAATCTTAATCACCAAAGCTTTATTGAAATATAAAGTTTGAGAGGAGTAAAACAGTGAGCTGACATTCCCTTTTTATCTATGCATTGTAGGCAGGCCCACATTATTTTAGCCATACAGGTCCCATTTTGGATGTGCGTAAAAGGCTACGTGTCCATGCCCATCATGAAACAAGAGACGAGAACCTCGGTGAATATGGTGAACCTCATATTTAGAAGTTATCTGTAACCTGTTAAAATGGTGTCACGCCTGCTCCGCTCTCCTTTCTGGCGCTGCACCTGTCACCATCATTACGCGCATCAGCACTCATTGGACTCACCTGGACTCTTTCACCTTGTTGATTGCCCCATCTATATCTGTCTGTTCCTCCGTTGGTTCCCCGTGTCAGCATTATTGTCATTTACGTTTCCCCTGTCCAGACGCTGTCTGTATTCTGTTCCTGTCACACCCTGATCTATGTCACCTGCCTTTGTGATTTGTCTCCACCCCCCTCCAGGTGTCGCCCATCTTCCCCATTATCCCCTGTGTATTTATACCTGTGCTCTCGGTTTGTCTGCTGCAAGTTCGTCTTGTTTGTCAAGCCAACCAGCGTTTTTGTGTCAGCTCCTGCTTTCCCCAGTCTCTCTTTTCTCGTCCTCCTGGTTTTTGACCCTTGACTGTCCTGACTCTCTACCCACTCGCCTGACCACTCTGCCTGCCCCTGACCCTGCCTGCCGTCCTGTACCTTTGCCCCACCTCTGGATTACCAACCTCTGCCTGACCTGAGCCTGCCTGCCGTCCTGTACCTTTGCCTCTATTGCTGTAATAAACATTGTTACTTCGACACGGTTTACATCTGGGTCTTACCTTGATACCCGATAGTTCCAGATCCGTTGGTTATTAAATGTTCACTCCATGTACCTGCTTCTAATCTCCAGCATCTGTCCTCACAAATTGCGTGTTTTCCGCATCATATGTTCAAAACGCCCTCCCTTGGGCCTACTATAACGAAGACAGGTTCAACAGCAATGCGTGTATTTTTATTCTGAAGATTTTATGATATACATTTATTTATTGTTGTTAGTTTATTAAAAAAAGATTGGTTGTAATAAAATTAAACGAAAAACAAGGAGACTTCACCTTCCTGGAGCCTCATTTATAAACGTTGTGTAAGCACAAAAGAAGGCGTACGCCAATTTTTAAGCAAACTTCGGGATTTATCAAAAAAATAATAACTTGACGGGAGAATATGCAGTCTTCCACGGACACTTTGACCCATACGTACGCACATAAACTGGAGAAATGAGAAACTGCGACTCCGATGGCAGAAGGATGAAACTCGAGAAACACTTTGAAATTGATACCATTGTGTAAAATAAATCTAAATATTACCTCATGTATTATATGAAGAGTTCCCTGTAAAGCACACAAATGGAGATATCTGTTTTTGCAAAAGAACCCCTCAAATATGTTGTAAATTTTAATCGGTAATCATTATTAATTGGATCTGTAATTATTAAACAATACTTGTATGTTATGAAATGTATTCTCATAAATAATAAGGTGAACAATGGGACAAATTACGTTTAAACTGATGCCGTTTTCAATGCCTCAGTCGGGCAGATACGAGTGCACAGTTTCATATATTGTTATCACATGTTCGTTGCGCAGAACTGTCAATGTGATAATGGCCCTGCCATTGTCAGTTACAATCAGGGTAATTACCACACCTGTCAAGCCCTCATTATTCTCTATGTTTGGTTAGGTCAGGGTGTGACTCGGGTGGGAAAGTCTATTTTTTCTATTTCTTTGTTTTTGGCTGAGTGTGGTTCAACAATCAGAGGCAGCTGTCTATCGTTGTCTCTGATTGGGGATCATATATAAGTTGTCATTTTCCTGTTGGGTTTTGTGGGATCTTGTTTTCTGTTTAGTGTCTGTGCCTGACAGAACTGTTCGCTTTCGTTTTTTGTCGTTGTGTTTTGGTGTCATCAATAAAAAGACGATGTATGCCTACCACGCTGCGCCTTGGTCCACTCTTCATTCTACCACCAGCGAGAGCCGTTACAACACCTGAAGGTGTTACGCAATTGGGTAGCTTTGACAATCAAATGGGTGGGTATAAAAAGACATGCAATTACAATGCGTAATGACGCATAATGGCTGCTTTGGCACTGTTGGAAGATTTGGCAAATGGAAGAATTCAGAGAGCGAATTTTCAGAGACCAGCAAGATTTACTGGCCAATGATAATAAGTGGCTTATAAGCCGTTTCCGATTACCAAGAGCTGTTCACTTGGAACACTTGGATCTCTGTGCTGTATAGTGAGCCCAGCTTTACAGAGAAGCATCAGCAGAAACCAAGCCATGCCAGTCCCACTTCATCTCTTTGGCAACCTCATTAATAGCGTCGAAGGTGTCTCTTTGCGTTTTCAGGACTGCATCTGTGAGGACACGGCCGCTGGAGGGTTGCATGTCCGTGTCCCCCTCCACCTCCGTCACTACTCCACTCAGGAAGAATACCCTTATAATTCCGGCAAGTCGCTCATCAAGAGGGTTGAGCTCCGTTGTCCCCTTTCCCCCACCCATAGTACAAACACTTTGTCTGTGTAAGGCTATGCGCCTTTTGGCTGCCACTTTTATGTCGGACCACTTCTTTTTTTATTCCTGAGAAAGTCTGTCCTTCTGAGCCAGCAGCATTCACAGCGTCCGCCACATGCTGCCACTCTAACGCCTTTTTGGCATTTGTAATGCCCACACTGTGTCCACCAAACAATATATTTTTTCTTGCTTCAACCTCCCCTACAATCATTTCTATTTCACACTGGTGAAATTTCATTTTTAGCCTTTCTGTGTTATAAATCAGAATATTTTTGTGCGTAAGCACTTTCTGTGTTTCATCCGTATGCCATCTTTTGACGTGAATCCTCTGCACAGTTTTATAAATCAGGCCCCTGGTATATTCATGACAAAATCTGTGGCATACTTGTAATGCAAACTTCTGCAGATGAATGTGATCTGTGAATGCGATCTGATAAATGGTTCCGATTGTGTTTATAAAACATATGCCTATTTGCGAGCAGTATAACGGTGAGTGGACATTCTCCCCTTCTATTTATGTTTGAACTTTGTCCAGCTACTGGGAAAAGTTTGGATGTGTGTAAAACCCTCCATAGACTGGGTTGTTTTAATATTACATGCTGGAAATGATGGGCCTGTAAGTGAGACACAGCCTATTTAAAACCAGTTGTTTGATTAGAAGTATTTGCTGTCTTTTTAGGCATTATCAATAACAAATTTAATCTGGCTTATTTACAATGTTTGGCATATCCATGCTCAGCCATAATGCAATTTATAGTAGGTGTGAATGCTATTGAAGCCATGCAATTACTTAGAGCAATGTGAACTGCAAACTGGTTCAAGTTAACATACAGATAGGTCTTCATTTTTGTTATGTTGTTTCTGTAAGCCATTGAACCAACTATAACGGACTAACTTTGGAACTGGAGTTGATTCCAAGGCAATACATAAATACACAACTTGAAGCAACCACATATTTCGCCACGGAGCACTTTCTGATTGGCCAGTGAGGGGCCAAGCCTCGACACGCCCACAACTTGTTCATTCATCAAAACCCAGCACTTTCCCGCCAAGGCCAGCAAATGTCTCGATAATTGTAATAGTGAAAATAGCACAAATATTTCTGACACACCCCTGAACCTATAGCGTTACCGCCTGCACTTAGATTTACTATTGAGTTAGGTTTGTTAAAATAGAGGCCATAGTCTGCCTACAGGGCAGTGTAGTGCACAGACCTTTCATGAAGCAGATGCTCAAAAAGAAATGTATGACATACTGCCTCTGTAGCGTAGGCCTATCTTTAGGCCCATTTATTTCTGCAAAAACACTCACTCATCACAAATTGTAAGCAAGTTAGTTACAGTGGTTCCTAAAGACATCAAATCAGAGTTTATGAGTCACATGCACAGGGTCCCAGATGTAATACAGCAGGGTACAGTGAAATGATTATGCTCCAACAATGCAGGTCAAAGAGAAGTGAGTGAAACAATAATAACAAATAATAATAGTAATAATACTAAGTAATAGAATAGAATAAAATCACAATACGGCATATACAGTGCATTCGGAAAGTAATCATACCCCTTGACTTTTCCACATTTTGTTACGTTACAGCCGTTTCTAAAATGGATGAATTTTTTATTTTTTTTCTCATCAATCTTAACACAATTTGGTATTTTGGTATTTTATTAGGATTCCCATTAGCTGTTGCAACAGCTACTCTTCTTGGGGTCCACACATTAATAGATAAGAACAGCTCAAGGACAGAACTAGATACATGTTTTTTAAAAGGCACACATAGCCTACATATCAGTGCATACACACAAACTATCTAGGTCAAATAGGGAGGAGGCGTTGTGCCGTGAGGTGTTGCTTAATCCGTATTTTGAAACCAGGTCTGCTGTTTAATTGAGCAATGTGAGATGGAACGGAGTTCCATGCAATAATGGCTCTATATAATACTGTACGCTTTCTTTAATTTGTTCTGGATTTGGGGACTGTGAAAAGACCCCTGGTGGAATGCATGGTGGGGTAAGTGTGTATGTCAGAGCTGTGTGTAAGTTGACTATTTAAATAATTTGGAATTCTCAACACATTAATGCTTCTTATAAAAATAAGAAGTGATGCAGTCAGTCTCTACTCAACTCCTAGCCAAGAGAGACTGGCATGCATAGTATTTATATCAGCCCTCTGATAACATTGAAGAGCAAGACGTGCCGCTCTGTTCTGGGCCAGCTGCAGCTTAACTAGGTCTTTCCTTGCAGCACTGGACCACACAACTAGACAGTAATCAAGATTAGACCAAACTAGGGCCTGCAAAACGTTGTGTTGTCAAAAAAGCAGAGCATCTCTTTATTACGGACAGACCTCTCCCCATCTTTACAACCATTGAATCTATATGTTTTGACCATGACAGTTAGCAATCTAAGGTAACGCCAAGTAATTTAGCCTCCTCAACTTGTTCAACAGCCACACCATTCATTACCAGATTCAGCTGAGGTCTAGAACTTAGGGAATGATTTGTACCAAATACAATGCACTTAGAGATGTTCAGAACCAGTTTATTACTGGCCACCGATTCCAAAACAGACTGCAACTCTTTGTTAAGGTTTCAGTGACTTCATTAGCTGTGGTTGCTGATGCGTATATGGTTGAATCATCAGCTTACATGGGCACACATGCTTTGTTTAATGCCAGTGGCAGGTCATTGGTACAAATAGAAAAGAGTAGAGGGCCTAGAGAACTGCAATGCGGTACACCACAAACTACATGTTTGACATTAGAGAAGCTTCCATTAAAGAAAACCCTTTGTGTTCTAATACCCCATAATGACAAACAGATTTTTTGAAATGTTTCCCAAAACATAACTTTACCCAGTGCTTTGTTGAAGCACCATTGCCAGCTATTACAGCCTCAAGTCTTCTTGAGTATGATCCTAATGTCACGTTCCTAACCTTATTTCCTTTGTTTAGTCTTTGTTTAGTTGGTCAGGACGTGAGCTGGGTGGGCATTCTATGTTTTGGGTTTCTATGTTGGGTTTGTTGTTTGGCCTAATATGGTTCTCAATCAGAGGCAGGTGTTTGTCATTGTCTCTGATTGGGAACCATATTAAGGTAGCCTGTTTGCACTGTTGGTTTGTGGGTGATTGTTTCCTGTCTTTGTGTTCTGCACCAGATAGGACTGTTTTCGGTTTTCACATTTATTGTTTTGTTGCTTGTAGTGTTCACGTTATTATCTTTATTAAATCATGTTGAACACTAGCCGCGCTGCGTTTTGGTCCTCTCCTTCATCCCAGGAAGAAAGCCTACAAGCTACAAGCTTGGCACACCTGTATTTGGGGAGTTTCTCCCATTCTTCTCTGCAGATCCTCTCAAGCTCTGTCAGGTTGGATAGGGAGCATCACTGTACAGCTATGTTCAGGTCTCTCCAGAGATGTTCGATCGGGTTCAAGTCCTTGCGCTGGCTGGGCCACTTAAAGACATTCAGAAACTTCTCCAGAAGCCGTTTAGGGTCGCTGTCCTTTTGGAAGGTGAATCGTCGCCCCCAGTCTGAGGTCCTGAGCGCTCTGGAGGAGGTTTTCATCAAGGGTCTCCCAGTCCCTGACACTGAAAAACATCCCCACAGCATGGTGCTGCCACCACCATGCTTCACTGTAGGGATGGTGTCAGGTTTCCTTCACACTTGAAGCTTGGGATTCAGGCCAAAGAGTTCAATCTTGGTTTAATTAGACCAGAGAATCTAGTTTCTCATGGTCTGAGAATCCTTTAGGTGCCCTTTGACAATCTGCGAGCGGCTGTCATGTGCCTTTTACTGAGGAGTGGCTTCCGTCTGGCCACTCTAAAATAAAGGCCGGATTGGTGGAGTGCTGCAGAGAAGGTTCTGGAAGGTTTTCTCATCTCCACAGAGGAACTCTGGAGCTGTCAGAGTGACCATTGGGTTCTTGGTCACCTCCCTGACCAAGGCCCTTCTCCCCCAATTTCTCAGTATGGCTGGGTGGCCAGCTCTAGGAATAGTATTGGTGGTTCTAAACTTCTTCCATATAAGTATAATGGAGGCCACTGTGTTCTTGGGGACCTTTTTGGTACTCTTCCCCAGATCTGTGCCTCGACAAAATTATGTCTCGGAGCGCTACAGACAATTACTTCGACCTCATGGTTTGGATTTTGCTCTAACATGCACTGTCAACTGTAGGACCTTATATGCACATTTGTGTGCCTATCCAAATAATGTCTATTAAATTGAATTTACCACAGGTGAACTCCAATCAAGTTGTAATAACATCTCACGGATGATCAATGGAAACAGGGTGCCTCTGAGCTCAATTTCGAGTATTAGCAAAGGGTCTGAATGCTTATGTAAATAAGGTATTTCTAAAAACCTTTTTTCGCTTTGTCATTATGGAGTGCTGTGTGTAGATTGATGAGGATGTTTTTTTCAATCCATTTTAGAATAAGGCTGTAATGTAACCAAATGTGGAAAATGTCAAGGGGTCTGAATACTTTCCGAATGCACAACTGTATACACTGAGTATACAAAACATTAAGAACACCACTGACCAGGTGAATCCAGGTGAAAGCTATGAACCCTTACTGATGTCACTTGTTAAATGCACTTTAAATCAATGTAGATGAAGAGGAGGAGACATGTTAAAGAAGGATGTTTAAGCCTCGAGACAAGTGAGACATGAGCTTGTGTATGTGTGCCATTCAGAGGGTGAATGGGCAAGACAAAACATGTAGAACGTGATAAGTTAGTCGGTGCCAGGCAAACCAGTTTGTTTCAGGAACTGCTGCTGGATTTTTCATGCTCAACAGTTTCACGTGTATATCAAGAATGGTCCCCTACCAAAGGACATCCATCCAACTTGACACAACTGTGGGAAGCATTGGAGTCATACAGGGATGGGCCAGCATCCCTGTAGAACGCTTGCGACCTCTTCAAGAGTCCATACACGGATGAATTGAAGCTGTTGAGGGCAAAAGGGGGAATGGGGTGCAACCCAGTATTAGGAAGGTGTTCTTAATGTTTCAATGTATACACTGAGTATACCAAACATTAGGAACACCTTCCTAATATTGGGGTTCCCCCCCCCCCCCCCCTTCTTTTGCCCTCAGAACAGCCTCAGAACCCAACAGCATTGCAGTTCTTGACACAAAACGGAGAGCCTGTCACCTACTACCATACCCATTTTAAAGGAACTTAAATATTTTGTCTTGCCCATTTTCCCTCTGAATGACACATCTACACAATCCATGTATCAATTGTCTCAAGGCTTAGAAATCCTTCTTTCACCTGTTTCCTCCCCTTCATCTTCATTGTGGAGTGAAGACAGGGTCCTGAAGTGGAGTTAGCAAGTGACATCAATAAGGGACCTTGACTTCACCTGGATTCACCTGGTTTTCTATGTAATGGAAAGAGCAGTTGTGCTACTCCCTAAAAAAATTGCATGTGTCCTTAATGTTTTGTACACTCAGTGTATATCAGAGGTGGGACCAAGTCACCATTATTTGAATCACAACCTCGGAGCCTCAAGTCGAGTCCCAAGTATAGCGGGTCAAGCCTCGAGTCAAGTCCAAGTCGTGCATTCTAAGACCAAGCCAAGTCGAGTCAGCATGGTCATTACACAGATGCACCTTGTGCAGGAAACAATAAAAGGCCATTCAAAAAATTGCAGCTTTGTCACACATCACAATGCTACAGATGTCTCATGTTTTGAGGGCAGGAACGTCCACCAGAGCTGTTGCCAGATAATTTAATGTTCAATTGCCTATCATAAGCCACCTCAAACGTCGTTTTAAAGACTTTGGCAGTACGTCCAACCGGACTTAAAACCACCGACCACGTGTATGGTGTCATGCGGCAAGCGGTTTGACGATTTTCAACATTGTGAACAGAGTGTGTTGATGGGGTTGTCAATGGGGTTATGGTATGGGCAGGCATTAGCTACGCACAACAAACTCAATTGCATTTTATTGATCACAATTTCAATGCACAGTGACAAGATCCTGAGACCCATTGTCATGCCATTCATCTGCCGCCATCACCTCGTGTCACAAGGATCTGTACACAATTCCTGGAAGCTGAAAATGTCTCAGTTCTTCCATGTCCTGAACTCACCAGACATGTCACCCATTGAACATGTTTGGGATGCTTTGAATCGACGTGTATGACAGCGTGTCCCGCCAATATCCAGCAACTTGCACGACGATTGAAGAGGAGTGGGACAACATTCCACAGGCCACAATCATCAGCCTGGTGAATTCTATGTGAAGGAGATGCGTAGCGCTGCATGGGGTAAATGGTGGTCACACGAGATACTGACTGGTATTCTGATCCACAACCCTACCTTTTAAGGTATCTGTGACCAACAGATGCATATATGTATTCCCAGTCATGTGAACTCCATAGATTAGGGCCTAATAATTGTTTTTCAATTGGCTGATTTCCTTATAAACTCAGCAAAAAAAGAAACGTCCCTTTTTCAGGACCCTGTCTTCAAAGATAATTCGTAAAAATACAAATAACTTCACAGATCTTCATTGTAAAGTGTTTAAACACCATTTCTCATGCTTATTCAATGAACCACAACCAATTAATGAACATGCACCTGTGGAATGGTTGATAAGACACTAACAGCTTACAGACGGTAGGCAATTAAGGTCACAGTTATGAAAACTTAGGACACTAAAGAGGCCTTTCTACTGACTCTGAAAAACACCAAAAGAAAGATGCCCAGTGTCCCTGCTCATCTGCGTGAACGTGCCTTAGGAATGCTGCAAGGAGGCATGAGGACTGCAGATGTGGCCCGGGCAATAAATTGCAATGTCCGTACTGTGAGACGCCTAAGACAGCGCTACAGGGAGACAGGATGGACAGCTGATCGTCCTAGCAGTGGCAGACCACGTGTAACAACACCTGCACAGGATCGGTACATCCGAACATCACACCTGCGGGACAGGTACAGGAAATCAACAACAACTGCCCGAGTTACACCAGGAATGCACAATCCCTTCATCAGTGCTCAGACTGTCCGAAATAGGCTGAGAGAGGCTAGACTGAGGGCTTGTAGGCCTGTTGTAAAACAGGTCCTCACCAGACATCACCGGCAACAACGTCGCCTATGGGCAATAACCCACCGTCACTGGACCAGACAGGACTGGCAAAAAGTGCTCTTTACTGATGAGTCGCGATTTTGTCTCACCTGGGGTGATGGTCTGATTCGCGTTTTTCGTTGAAGGAATGAGCGTTACACCGAAGTCTGTACTCTGGAGCGGGATCGATTTGGAGGTGTCACAGCATCATCAGACTGAGCTTGTTGTCATTGCAGGGAAGACATCCTCCTCCCTCATGTGGTACCCAACCTGCAGGCTCATCCTGACATGACCCTCCAGCATGACAATGCCAACAGCCATACTGCTCGTTCTGTGCGTGATTTCCTGCAAGACAGGAATGTCAGTGTTCTGTCATGGCTAGCGAAGAGCCCCGATCTAAAATCCCATTGAGCATGTCTTGGACATTTTGGATCGGAGGGTGAGGGCTAGGGTCATTCCCCCCAGAAATGTCCGGGAACTTGCAGGTGCCTTGGTGGAAGAGTGGGGTAACCTCACAGCAATAACTGGCAAATCTGGTGCAGTCCACAAGGAGGAGATGCACTGCAGTACTTAATGCAGCTGTTGGCCACACCAGATACTGACTGTTACTTTTGATTTTGACCCCCCTTTGTTCAGGGACACATTATTCCATTTCTGTTAGTCCCACGTCTGTGGAACTTGTTCAGTTTATGTCTCAGTTGTTGAATCTTATGTTCATACAAATATTTACACATGTTAAGTTTGCTGAAAATAAATGCAGTTGACATTTCTTTTTTTGCTGAGTTTATGAACTGTAACTCAGTAAAATCATTGAAATTGTTGCATCTTGCATTTATATTTTTGTTCAATATAATTGTAACATATGAACCTTGTACTCAGTGTAGAGGTATATACAGGTCGTGTTGATCCAATGATGAAAGCTTCATATCAAAGAAAATATACTAGTAGATTTACCAAATATGCACGGGCAATAGCCTGTCCCATATGAATGGACACTGGTAGTGTAAATAACAGGATGGGAGACAGAGAACTGGTTTGAAGCGCATGGCACAGCAGATGTTTATTGTAAAGGACCACAGGAGGAGGCAGATAGCTGGGTCCAGGGGCAGGCAGATGGTCATACACTGAGGTCCAAAAAGGCAACAGTACAGGCAGGGAAAAGGCTAGTAACGTCGTCTGGGATATCAGGCAATAGGTTGATAACAGGAAATCCGATAGGCTAAAGAACAGGCAGAAGGCTTCGTTAGTGAGGCAGGCAAAAATTATCATACACAGGCGGATTCAATTACGGGAAAACCAGAGCTCCGAATAGAAGTGTGTCACAAAACAAACAATACCTCACAATGATGGGGTGCAAAGAACTGAACTAAATAGGTGTGAGAATGACATACAGGTGTGTGAACAGGTGATCAGAATTCAGGTGATTGGGATCTGGAGAGTGAGCTGTGTTCAGGGGATCTATGTGTTTGAGAGTGTGAGCTGGAAAGTGGGTTGGAACTTGAGATGCATTCAGGGGATCTATGTGTTTGAGAGTGTGAGTTGGAAGCAGACGTTACAGGTAGAGGGCAAGACTGTACAGCCTCCCCTTGAGAAACCACATTGAATCTGACTAACAGGAGCTCAAACAGGTAGGCCTGCATAATATAAGCACTTGGCCCCCAGGACCATACAATTACCCAATTGGAAACCAATAAACTGGTTCTACAATGTAAAAGGCAATTTCTACATATATTGCTACATTCCTACATTCTTCCTACTCAGACTTAATGATATTTCAACTCATGCATACGTAGAAAAATCTTCTCTTTTTCAATGTTCTGACTCCAAAGCGTGGAGCGCAGGCCACGTAGCCTATTTCACTGAGGCGCGCACGCTCCTATTACGCACAGGAATGAAGTGGCTATCCTCAGCAAGCCAATTTCAATTCTGCCTGAACTTATTGTGAAAACTGGCAATTGGAACTTTCTCGTTCTCAACTCCTGTGGCTGGACGCTCCTCGAGCTTGATGGATGTATCACCGCCTTGTCGTCTGTCCCTATCCGAATGGCCTGTGCTACCTGGAACTTGCCTGCCAAGGAAGTCGTCTCCATCTGCTTCTCCTCCTCCCCCATCTTGTGGTGGAGTAGATGGAGAACATCAAGAGGTTTGTTCCAATAGTGCTGGTCCCATGTCACAAGTCGCGCAAACTGAAGGCAGCGGCACGCTGCTAAATAGATTAGAGTGTCTGCGAGAGTTCCGGAGCAGATCGAGATGAAGAGTAGCTTTGCCACCCTGGTGCCTGATCTACCTCCGCCTTCATTGCTGGGTCTGCCTGTATCTGTGACAGCTGTGCTGACTCCATCGGCACTGACTCCAACAGCGGCCTCGTTGTCGAGTTTGTCTCCTTTCCCTCTCTCTGGATCTGACAGGGCTCTTCCTGCTGTGGCAGGTCTGGACCTATTGCCGGGAGCTGCGGGCGTACGCTATCCTGCTTCTCGTGGGCCTGTGAAATGTTCCATGAAATGTGTGAGGGGTAGAATTGGGCGGATTTCTCCATCCCCTTCTCCGGCCGTTGTATTAGGAAGTTTAATGGTGAGAAACGTCTGGAGCAAAAATGTTGTGCTATCCAAGAGCACATGTACTTAACTTATCACACCTGGCACAAATTATTGTCTAGTTCTGTTTTTCCTATACCTGTGCCGAGAGGGGAGTAGTTCAAAGTCAGGATACAGGGGGTGGCTTGTGAGCCTTGCGGAGGGCCCTGACCTTAAAACTTCTTATGGCTTAAATCCCGTTAACTTCTTTGGGGTAGGGGGCAGTATTTTCACATCCGGATGAAAAGCGTCCCCAGAGTAAACTACCTGCTACTCAGGCCCAGATGCTAGGATATGCATTTATTTGTGGATTTGGATAGAAAACACTCTGGAGTTTCGAAAACTGTTTGAATGATGTCTGTGAGTATAACAAAACTCATATGCCAGGCAAAAACCTGAGAAAAAATTCAACCAGGAAGTGGGAAATCTGAGGTTTGTAGTTTTTCAACTCTTTGCCTATCCAAGATACAGTGTCAATGGGGTCATATTGCACTTCCTAAGGCTTCCACTAGATGTTAACAGTCTTTATAACCTTGTTTGATGCTTCTACTGTGAGGAGGGGGGAATGAGAGCTGAATGAGTCAGGGCTCTGCCAGAGGTGCATGAGCTGATCATGCACGCTCACGTGAGAGTTAGCTCTGTTCCATTGCATTTCTACAGACAAAGGAATTCTCCGGTTGAAACATTATTGAAGATTTATGATAAAAACATCATAAAGATTGATTCTATACTTCGTTTGACATGTTTCTACGAACTGTAATATGACTTCGTCTGAACTTTCGCCTGGACTTGCCCGCGCGTCGTGAGTTTGGTTGTGTACTAAACACGCAAACAAAAAGGAGGTATTTGGATATAAATGGTGGACCCTATCTGGTTGCATTGCAGTGCCACCAGAGACTCTGGGTTCGAGCCCAGGCTCTGCCACAGCTGGTCGCGACCGGGAGGCTCATGGGGCGACGCATAATTGGCCCAGCGTCGTCCGGGTTAGGGAGGGTTTGGCCGGCAGGGATATCCTTGTCTCATCGCGCACTAGCGACTCCTGTGGCGGGCCGGGCGCAGTGCACGCTGACCAGGTTGCTAGGTGAACGGTGTTTCCTCCGACACATTGGTGCGGCTGGCTTCCGGGTTGGATGTGCGTTGTATCAAGAAGCAGTGCGGCTTGGTTGGGTTGTGTTTCGGAGGACGCATGACTCTCGACCTTCGCCTCTCCTGAGTCCGTACAGGAGTTGCAGCGATGAGACAAGACCAATTGGATACCACGAAATTGGGGAGAAAAAGGGGTAAAAAAATGACACAATACATTATTTACCATTCATTTCTATTGGACACAAATAGAAAATACCCTCAAATTAAAGCTGACAGTCTGCACTTTAACCTCAAAGTCATTATATCATTTAAAATCCAAAGTGCTGGAGCCAAAACAACAACATAAGTTCGAGCTCACTGTATTTTATCTTGAGAAGAATATATTGGAATAACACAATAACATAGAAAGGATATTTTTCACAAACTAATGCTGAGTGTGCATGTGTGAAACACCCTTTGGCAGCAATTACAACTGTCTGTCTTTTGGGTAAGTCTCTTAGAGCTTTGCACACCTGGATTGTGCAATATGTGCCCTTTATTATTTTCAAAATTCTTCAAGCTCTGCCAAGTTGTTGTTCATTTCTATACAGACATTTTTAAGTCTTGCCATAGATTTTATAGCAGATTTAAGTCAGAACTGTAACTCAGACAATCATGAACATTCACTGTCTTCTTAGTAAACAACTCAGTGTAGATTTGTTCTTGTGTTTTCGGTTATTGTCCTGCTGAAAGGTGAATTTCTCTCCCAGTGTCTGGTCGAAAGGTTTTCCTCTAGGATTTCTCCATTCCATTTAGTTTTATCCTCACTCTAAAAAATGCTGGGTTACGGGCCTCCCGAGTGGCGCAGTGGTCTAAGGCACTGCATCGCACTGTTAGCTGTGTCACTAGAGATTCTGGGTTCGAGTTCCGGCTCTGTTGCAGCCGGGCGTGACCGGGTAACCCATGGGGCGGCGCACAATTGGCCCAGCGTCGTCCGGGTTAGGGTAGGGTTTGGCCAGCAGGGATGTCCTTGTCCCATCGCACACTAGTGACTCCTGTGGCAGGCTAGGTGCAGCGCACGCTGACCAGGTCTCCAGGTGTAAGGTGTTTCCTCTGACACATTGGTGCAGCTTGCTTCCGGGTTAAGTGGGCGTTGTGTCAAGAAGCAGTGCGGCTTGGCTGGGTTGTGTTTCGGAGGACGCACGGCGCTCAACCTTCGCCTCTCCCGAGTCCGTATGGGACAGATACTGGTGGACAAGGAGGCATACAAGCAAAGGGTGGAGAGGACCCTCAGGGAACTCAAGGGTGGCCTGGCAAGGGATTAAATCCATGGCTAGTACCCCCCACATAGGCAGAGGAAAAACCAGTGCCGACCTTGGGAGACATGAGGGCCAGCTAATGAGCTGAATGTTTTCTTCTCAAGATTTGAATCTGACGACTTTGTGTCGGGGGTAAAACAAATGGAAGCATCATTACAAATGTTTGAGAGGGTTGTTGTTAAAAAGGCTGATGTTTTGAAGTTGTTCAGGGGATGTAACGCACAGAAAAGCCCAGGCCCAGACAAAATAAGTGGACATGTGTTAAAGCTGTAAGAACCGACGCTGGAGATGAGAAGCAGGTACGGAGAGTTGAACAATTAATTTAGCACAGACATGGAACAGGACAGGAACAGGGTCAGCACCGGGTAACAATGACATACAAACGTTAATGTAGATGCTACCATGATTATGGATCATCCTGAATGAATCAAATAGCATACCCCCAAGACATGCTAACCTCTCACCATTACAATATGAGAGGATGTTAGCATTTTTGGGGGGCATGATATTTATGCCTCTAACTTTCTCATTCATTGTATCATTTCAAATCCACAGTTCTGGAGTACAGAGCCAAAATAACAACACATTTGTCATTGTCCCAATACTTTTGGAGCTTACTGTATATGTGTGTTGACTGTAATAAGGGCACAACTCACAAACAGACACACATACACACAAAATACAGAGATATTATACGTTTGTGACTGAAGTTATTTGAAATGGCTGGAGGGGGAGTTAAGGTTAAAGCAACATGTCCGTGTGCACTTTGTACAAATGCTGGATCATCAACGACTACATTGTCTGTTCCTCCTTCAAGTATGATTTTCCTTCTGTCATTCACCAGTTTGAGAGAGGGCAACTCATTTTTTCTTTCCAATTCATGCAAGCAGAAAAACATGCATTCAGAAAGTTACACATCTCCCACTCCTTTCCCTCCGTCACTCACAAAAGCAGAGTAATCTGACATTGATATTTTCAACGGGCTGATCAAATTCGCCTTGCAAATGCTCAATGAATGCAACAGGAAGTCATCTGTGGGTTCAATTCCAACAGGGGCCATTCAGAGTCACAGCTGGGAAAAGTTAGTTGACGATAGTGGTGGCAGATAGAGAAAGTAGCTGCTGAGAAGGCAGTAATAAAATGATTAAATATGCATTACCTGTGTTCAGATTCATGGATGGAGAAGATGACTCCTGACGTGGAGGACTTCTGCTGGATGGAGGCCAGGAAGGTAAATTCACTTTTACTCCTGAAGAGCTCCACCACCTTCTCTGTGATGTGGGCGGGCGCGTGGACTGCTCTCCCCACATCTGGGGGATGAAAGAGAAAGAACAGCAATCAGGGAACGGCATGTTCGCCGCTTTCACAGTCGACATCCTGTCTGCCTGTTAAGGTTCAGGCGTCAGCTAGCAGGGGAAAAGAAGACAGAAAAGTGTCTGCGTCCCAAATGGCAACCTGTTCCCAATGTTGTGCACTACGTTTGACCAGGGCGCACAGGGCCATTTGGAACACACATTGTCTGAGGCACGGCCTGAAAAACTGCTGACTTTCACCAAAACAGTACTGTTCACCAATATGGTTCTCTTTTTCAATGAATGCCTTCTCTAATGACAAAGAAAGGCATAGTATCATATGCATTATTCAACGTAAAGATTAACACTAACACACACTCAGTATCAAGCAAGAAAAATTGTCACCTATTTACCTAGATGAGGTCCCAACCCAGAGGTGCGTTCAACACAGCAAATCTTTGAAACATTAGGAGGATATGTCCACTAACAAACTCAAACTCGTTTTGCAAGTACACCAGAAAAATGTCCATCTATGAGGCACATAAGACACACGAAACAGGTCATGGACGTGTTCATTAGGGCACATCGTAACAAATGTTTCAAAGCGTAGTGCAATGGAACACCAAATCGAGTGTTTCTACACTGAACAAAACTATAAACGCAACATGTAAAGTGTTGTTCCCATGTTTCATGAGCTAAAATAAAAGATCCCAGAAATGTTCCATACGTACACAAAGCTTATTTCTCTTAAATGTTTTGCACAAATTTGTTTACATCCCTATCCCTTAGTGAGCATTTCTCCTTTGCCAAGATAATCCATCCACCTGACAGGTGTGGCATATGAAGAAGCTGATTAAACAGCATGATCATTACAAAGGTGCAACTTGTGATGGGGACATCATAAAGCCACTCATCTGCAACCATCACTTCATTATTCAGCATGATAATGCATAGCCCCATGTACACAATTCCTGGAAGCTGAAAATGTCCCAGTTCTTCCATGGCCTGCAAACTCACCAGACATGTCACTCATTGAGCATATTTGGGATGCTCTGGATTGACATGTACGACATCGTGTTCCAGTTCCCGTCAATATCCAGCAACTTCGCACAGCCATTGAAGAGGAGTTGGACAACATTCCACAGGCCACAATCATCAGCCTGATCAAATCTATGCGAAGAAAATGTGTCGCGCTGCATGGGGTAAATGCTGGTCACATCAGATACTGAATGATATTCTGATCCACACCCCTACCTTTTTTAAGGTATCTGTTACCAACAGATGCATATCTGTAATCCCAGTCATGTGAAATCCATAGATAAGGGTCTAATGAATTTACATAAATTGACTGATTTCCTTATATCAACTGTAAATATTTGAAATTGTAGCATTTAGCGTTTATATTTTTGTTCAGTATAATTGGACAAGTTAGTGGCTGCCCCCCATGGCAGGCTTGTAAACCTCTCTCAGTTGGTGCCAAAGTCCTGCCGGTGTGATCCGCATCCGCCGTGCCCTCTCCACTCAGCCTCCACGCTATCACTGGCACAGGACCAGGCACAGACACTGACTGACTGACCCACATAAAAAATACTACAGTTACATTTACTGTAGTGTTTTTGCAGACTGTAGTATGCTGTAGTATTTACCATAGTATACTATGAATCAAATCAATTAGTATCCATTATTAAAGTGACCAGTGAGTCCATGTACATAGGGCAGCATCCTCTAAGGTGCAGGGTTGAGTAACCGGGTGGTAGCCGGCTAGTGATGGCTATTTAACAGTCTGATGGCCTTGAGATAGAAGCTGTTTTTCAGTCTCTCGGTCCCAGCTTTGATGCACCTGTACTGACCTCGCCTTCTGGATGGTAGCGGGGTGAACAGGCCGTGACCCGGGTGGTTGATGTCCTTGATTATCTTGTTGGCATTCCTGTGACATCGGGTGGTGTAGGTGTTCTGGAGGGCAGGCAGTGTGCCCCCGGTGATGCGTTGGGCAGACCGCACCATCCTCTGGAGAGCCCTGCGGTTGCAAGCACTGTAGTTGACGTACCAGGCGGTGATATAGCCTGACAGGATGCTCTCAATTGTGAATCTGTAAACATTTGTGAGGGTCTTAGGGGCCAAGCAAAATTTCTTCAGCCTCCTGAGGTTGAAGAGACGCTGTTGCGCTTTCTTCACCACACTGTCTGTGTGGGTGGACCATTTCAGAACATCGGTGATGTGTACGCCGAGGAACTTGAAGCTTTTCACCTTCTCCACTACTGTCCTGTCGATGTGGATAGGGGCATGCTCTCTCTGCTGTTTCCTAAAGTCCACAATCAGCTCCTTCGTTTTGACGTTGTCGGAGAGGTTATTTTCCTCGCACCACTCCGCCAGGGCCCTCACCTCCTCTCTCTAGGCTGTCTTGTCATTGTTGGTAATCAGGCCTGCAACTGTTGTGTCATCTGCAAACTTGATGATTGAGATGGAGACATGCGTAGCCACGCAATCATGGGTGAACAGGGAGTACATGAGGGGCCTGAGCACGCACCCTTGTGGGGCCCCTGTGTTGACGAACAGCGAAGTTGAGGTGTTGTTTTCTACTTTCACCACCTAGGGGCGGCCGGTCAGGAAGTCCAGGACCCAGTTGCACAGGGTTCAGTCCCAGGGCCCCAGGCTTAGTGATGAGCTTGGAGGGTACTATGGTGTTGAAGGCTGAGCTATATTCAATTAACAGCATTTTTACATAGGTATTCATCTTGTCCAGATGGGATAGGGTGTCAGGTAAGGTAGAGGTGATATGATCCTTAACTTCTTGACGCTAGGGGTCATATTTTTTTATTTTCTTAAAATAACGTTCCCAAGGTAAACGGACTATTTCTCAGGTCCAGATCGTAGAATATGCATATAATTTACAGATTAGGATAGAAAACACTCCAAAGTTTCCAACTGTCAAAATATTGTCTGTGAGTATAACACAACTGATTCTGCAGGCGAAAACCTGAGAAAATATACCCCGGAAGTGATATATATATTTTTTTATCTGTGTTTCCTGGCCAGTCTTTCTTCCATTTAAAGGGGTATCAACCAGATTCTTTTTCCAATGGCTTCCTCAGGCTGTGACCAGGCTTTAGACATAGTTTCAGGCTTTTATTTTGAAAAATGAACGAGATTTTTCAAAAGTAGTCAGGTGTCCTCTGAGTAGTTCCTGCGCGCGAGAGGGGAGCTCTCCATTTTCCTTTTCTCTCTTATTGAATAGGTTACGGTCCGGTTGAAATATTATTGATTATGTTTGTTAAAAACAACCTGAGGATTGATTATAAAAAACATTTGACATGTTTCTACGACCATTACGGATACTTTTTTGGAATGTTCGTCGAACGGAACGAGGCTGTAGTTTTCTGAACATAACGCGCAACCCAAACAGCGTTTTTTTCTTATAAAAGTAATATTTATCGAACAAAAATGACATTTGTTGTGTAACTGGGAGTCTCGTGAGTGCAAACATCCGAAGATTATCAAAGGTAAGCGATTCATTTTATTGCTTTTCTGACTTTCGTGACCATGCTAATTTGGGGCTAGCTGTTGTAGCATTGATTGATATACTCACAAAATCTTGGATTTCTTTCTCTGGAAAGCATATTTTCAAAATCTGACACGATAGGTGGATTAACAACAAGCTAAGCTGTGTTTTGGTATATTTCACTTGTGATTTGCATGATTATAAATATTTTTTGTAATATTTTTGAATTTGGTGCCCTGCAATTCAGCGGTTGTTTAGGGAAATGATCCCGTAATCGGGATCTGTGCGCAGAAAGGTTAACTAGCCTCTCAAAGCACTGCATGATATTCATTTAGTTCAGTTACCTTTGCTTTCTTTGGTACAGGAACAATGGTGGACATCTTGAAGTAAGTGGGAACAGCAGACTGGGATAGGGAGAGATTGAATATGTCCGTAAACACACCAGCCACCTGGTCTGCGCATGCGCTGAGGACGTGGGTAGGGATGCCGTCTTGGCCATCAGCCGTGCAAGGGTTAACACATTTAAATGTCTTACTCACGTCGGCCACGGAGAACGAGAGCCCACAGTTCTTGGGAGCGGGCCACGTCGGTGGCACTATATTATCTTCAAAGCGGGCAAAGAAGGTGTTTAGCTTGTCCGGGAGCAAGACGTCGGTGTCCACGACGTGGCTGATTTTCCCGTTGTAATCCATGATTGTCTGTAGACCCTGCCACATATGTCTCGAGTCTGAGCCGTTGAATTGCGACTCCACTTTGTCTCTGTACTGACGATTTGCCTGTTTGATTGCCTTATGGAGGGAATAAGTACTCTGCTTGTATTCAACCATTTTTCCAGTCACCTTGCCATGGTTAAATGTGGTGGTTCTCATGGTTAAATGTGGTGGTTCGCTTTGTTCAAATATCAAATTACACCTTATTCTCTATAGTGCACTCTTTTTAATGCATTTTTTTTTGCCCAGTTTAGTTAAATAGCCTCCTCATTGGTCAAATTAGTGCACTATATATAGGGAATAGGGTGTAATTTGAGACAAATACAAATATGTGCGTTCTAAATAGTAGGAATATAATAATGTATGCAAAAATAGTTTTGTATTATGTGAAAATCTAGTATGTTTTAAATGCCAGGATGTTATACTCATTTCAACTTTTTATCTAGTAGAATTCACTGCACACTTTTTAGGAAGAAAATCGTATTTTCTGAGTCACTTGTGTTTGACAACAGCTGATAATCATCTGATAATCCGATAAGGAGACTCGCTGTACCTAAATGATCGAATGGTGTGAATCAACACAATTGTGCATTAGATTATCCATTCTCATGACGGGTGTTGATATTTGTTGTCTACTGCATTCGTTTTTACTAAACAGTAGGCTACGTTCTAAATGGTATGTAGTACGATTACTACATAATAGGCCTATGTAGTTTTAGTAAGTAGTAGGCGAGACAGATTTTGGATAAGGCCAGTGTGTCCCCCTACATAGTGTCTACTGCTATGGTGCCCTAATGGAAGGATGAGTCAAGGAGAAGAAACTGGCTGAGACTGATGGAGTCCCTTCTTTTAAGGCCACTGAGTCACCACCAACACATGCCAATCCAGCTGGCCAGATTCACTTCATAGCAGATAATAATGTATCACTAATCTGAGGCCATATGTATCAAGCGTCTCAGAGGAGTGCTGATTTAGGATCAGTTTAGCCTTTAAGATCACAATGAATAAGATTAAATGGACAGGGGGAGCTGATGCTACAACAGCTTGATATATACGGCCCCAGGTCCTTTAGTCAATGAATGTCTGTGAGACAAGTAAACTAAACAAGGAATCCAACTCTGAGAGGAATGGAGAGTGAGACAGTGTCAGATTGAATATACTGTAATCCCAAATATACTGTAATCCCATCTCCCTTATTAAAACACATTATTTTGCAAAGAATATCTACAGTGGCCTCAACAGCACTCTGTAGGGTAGCACCATGTTGTAGCCGGAGGAAAGCTAGCTTCTGTCCTCCTCTGGGTACATTGACTTCAAAACAAAACCTAGGAGGCTCATGGTTCTCACCCCCTTCCATAGACTTACACAGTAATAATGACAACTTCCGTAGGACGTCCTCCAACCTATCAGAGCTCTTGCAGCATGAACTGACATTTTGTCCACCCAATCAAAGGATCAGAGAATAGATCTACTGAAAGCATAAACTACAGCTAGCTAGCATTCCAGTGTTTAAAATGTGTTGAGTAGTTGACTCAAAGAGAGAGAAAGACAATAGTTGAGCAGTTGAACAAATTAATTTCTTCCGAATGAAGGAGAAGCGAGAGAGAGAGTGTCATTTTTATCACTTACTTAGCTAGCAAATGCAGCTAGCAAGTTTAGCCTAATTAAACACCCTGCTCAAACAGAGAAGGGTATGTTAGCTAGCTAGCTAGATGACTTTCCAACAACACTGGAACTCTTCCGAGTCAAGGTAAGCTTTTGATTTTACTAATTTGTAACTGCTTACTGACTACACTGTAACGTTACTGCATGATTGTAGCAGGCAGAGACCACTGCGCAGGAGGATAACACAAGCACGGAAATGCTGGTGGATGAACTCACCCAACCACAGAGACCTCTAAAAGAGGAAAAGATCAAAGGGCACAGACCGAGTGTGAAGTGGCCCAAAGCTGTTGAAAAGAGAGAGTGGGAAACAATCAACAACGACCTGACAAAAATCTTGGAACAACAGGTAGGAACAGCAGAGAAAAAGCTTGAAAGGATGGTAGACATTCTACCACTACGGAGAAGAGCGCTTTGGAGTAAACGAAAGGAGAAGTGGCAAGACACCACACGCGCCAGCCAAATCTAGGAGGCAGCAAGAGATCGAGATACTTGTCAGAGAGAGAAGGCAGCTGAGAAAGCAGTGGAAGAAGGCCTCTGATGCAGAGAGAGAAGGTCTCATGCTACTCCAAACAGACATCAAATGTCGGCTGGCAACCTTGCGAAGAGCGGAAAACTTAAGGAAACTTCGTAGGAAGAAGGAACACTCAAGAACACGGTTCTATAAAAAAAACTTTAAGTTTGTCAAAGACCTCTTCGCAAAGGAAAAGTGAGGAATCCTAAAAACTCCAAAGCCAGAACTGGAAGAACATCTGGAAAAGGTCCACCAGGACACGAAAAGGCATGAGCAGATAATCATCCCACATGACATCCCATCTATTCAACCACCAGAATTCAATCTGGACACTGACCCTCCAAAATGGAAGGAAGTAGAGAACGTTGTCCGACGAGCAAGAGCGGCCTCGGCTCCTGGGCCTAATGGAATACCATACAAGCTCTACAAGAACGCCCCGGATGTTCTACGCTTTCTTTGGAGGCTCATGAGGATAGTGTGGCAGAAGGAAATAATACCAAAGGCATGGCGAAGGGCTGGTGGTGTGCTAATCCCGAAAGAGAAGGATGCGACAGACATCAGTCAATTCCGACCAATCTCCCTTCTCAACGTCGAAGGGAAGATCTTTTTCAGTATAATAGCACAGAGGCTGACCACTTACCTGGAAAGGAACAAGTACATTGATACATCTGTACAGAAAGCAGGCATTCCTGGTTTCTCTGGTTGCCTGGAACATACTAGTATGATTTGGCACCAGATCCAAACAGCTAAGAAGGACAAGAGAGACCTCTATGTCATCTTCCTCGACCTGGCCAATGCCTTTGGCTCAGTTCCCCATGAACTCCTCTGGGAATCCTTTAACATTTTCCACGTACCAGAACCCATCACTACACTGGTAAAGGCCTATTTCCAAGACCTGCAATTGTGTTTCACAACACCTGACTTCACAACAACATGGCAGCGCTTGGAAGTAGGCATAATGGCAGGCTGTACAATTTCACCTCTGGCCTTCACTATGGCCATGGAAGTCATCATCAGGGCATCGAGATGGGTGGTCGGCGGTGAGAGAACTAAGGAAGGGCTCCGTCTCCCACCTATCTGAGCATACATGGATGACATGACTACACTGACCACCACTGCAGCATGCACCAGGCGGCTACTTGCAAAACTGCAGGATAACATCAAGTGGGCCCGGATGAAAATCAAGCCAAGCAAATCTCTAAGCATCTCCATAGTCAAGGGACAGCTTAAAGATGTGAGGTTCTGCATTGGAGATGACCCGATACCAACGGTGTCTGAGCAACCCGTCAAGAGCCTGGGTAGATGGTACAACGAAAGCCTCCGGGATAAAGATCAAGTGCAGCAAGTAAGGCAGGACATCGCCGACAGTCTTGAGAACATCAACAAGACCCTACTGCCTGGGAAGCTCAAGCTTTGGTGCCTACAGTTTGGACTTCTCCCCTGGGTAATGTGGCCACTCACCGTCTATGAGGTCCCAATAACAACAGTGGAGAAGAGGGAACGAACCATTACCACATACGTCAAGAAATGGCTGGGTGTCCCACGATGCCTGAGTAACATCGGCCTCTATGGCAAAGGGGTCCTTGAACTACCTCTTACAAGTCTAACGGAGGAGTACAAGTGCTATAAAGTAAGACTTCAGATGACATTGAAGGACTCCAAAGACCAGAGCATTAGCAAGGCTGCACCTTCCCTACAAACTGGACGGAAATGGACATCATCCAAGGCTGTGCAGCAAGGAACATCAGCCCTGAGACACCAAGACATTGTGGGGAATATCCAGCATGGAAGAGGAGGCTTTGGCCTGGCAGCAAGCAAACCAACGTTCTATAAGGCAACAACATCTGAACGCAGGAAGCTGGTGGTCGAGGAGGTGCGCAGACAGGAGGAGACTGCAAGAAGTGCAAAGGCTGTCTCTCTTGCTAAACAAGGGCAATGGACGTGGTGGGAAGGCCTGGAGAGGAGAAAGATCAACTGGAGTGGGCTTTGGCAAATGGAGGCAAGCAACATCAGCTTCATCATAAGAGCTGTTTATGATGTGCTTCCATCACCAAAAAACCTACATCAATGGTATGGCGAGGACCCGACCTGTCCCCTCTGCCCAGCTCCAGCGACTCTCAGGCATATAATGACAGGTTGCAAGACAAGCCTCTCACAAGGCCGCTACACCTGGAGGCACAATCAGGTCCTCGAGAGCCTGGCTGCAGCACTTGAGACCAAGAGAAGAGCAACCAATTCATTACCTCCAAAAACAAGCAATCCCGTCAAAACAACAACATTCATCCGGGAGAGACAGAAAAGACCCAAGCATCCTCCTACGAAGCCAGAAACTGGACACCTAGCCATGGCCCGGGACTGGAAGATGCTTGTCGATATTGGCCAGCAACTCATTTTTCCACCTGAGATTGCTTCTACCAACCTTAGACCAGACATGGTACTCTGGTCCCCTTCACGAAAGGCTGTGTACATCATAGATCTCACAGTCCAGTGGGAAAACTCTGTTGAAGAGGCCTACGGGCGTAAGAAACTGCGTTACACAGAGTTGGCAGCAGACGCAACTCAGCGTGGCTGGAATGCAAAAGTCTGGCCAGTTGAAGTGGGATGCAGAGGATTTGTGGCTTCTTCCACCATCAGGTTGCTGAAAGAACTTGGAATCCATGGACAGGCTCTGCGGCAGACCGTCAGAGCAGTTTCTCAAGCAGCTGAAAGAGGCAGCCAGTGGATCTGGATCAAACGGAAGGAACCTTGCTGGGCTATAACTTCATGACCCCCCACCCCCACCTGAGAACCCAATTCAGATCCCTCCAACTTGAGGAGGGCATATGAGGTATGCGGTCAGCTATAGGGCTGGCTCAGGGAAGAGGACGCCCCTGCCTTGCATAGTCCCGTGGGAAATCTTAATTGGGCATGGGACACAAGCTAAGGCTTGATCACCCTTTAGCTGGCCACCTTTGATGAGGGTGTTTAGTGATTAAAGGCCGAAACACCCACTGATTCTAAGGCACACTACTGAGGATGTGTCCCAAAATTGACATCTTAACCCAGGCTAAGAAATAAACCTCCCATGCCACTCTGTCAACATCACGGCAAATCTCATGTGAGTGCATACCATCTATTGGCACAATGGACAGTTTTAACATCTCGTCCCGTGTTTTATGATTCTAACGTTACTGCATGATTGTAGCAGGTTTTACAAAAGTGTTAGTTATATTAGCTATGCGGACTATGGCGTTACTTTAGCAAATATGGTGCTATGAAAGTGAATTGTGTTTACGCGTGATCAGTGGGTGTATATATTCCGCCGGTTCTGTTGAAAAACGTTCCTTAAACAGAAGCAAATGGAACAAAACGAGGATAAACATACCTGAATTTGTCCAATAGAAACTCTAGTGTGCAACTGTTGGACTAATGATTACACCTTATATCAGCTAGATGCAGGCAAGAGTGTGCAAGGTGGTATTGAACGTCACTGTCTGTCCATGTATCTCCTCAAATTTGTCTCTCGACCTGTGTGCACCTACGTTGTAAACTTTAATTCACAGGCTAGGTTGTAGCAACCTCATGATGGGTATAGGAAAAATGTGAGTATCATTTAGTAGCCTAAACCTATTGCTGTTACATTGAACTGGTATATGGAATATGAATGAGAGTCCCCTAACCTGGACGATGCTGGGTCAATTGTACGCCGCCCCAGGGGTCTCCCGGTCGTGGCCTGGCTGCGATAGAGCCTGGACTCAAACCAGGATCTCTAGTGTCACAGCTAGCACTGCGATGCAATGCCTTAGACCACTGCGTCACTCGGGAGGCCCCAACTAGACTTCTTTAACACTAGAACTGCCATAGGCCCATGTTACCTAAGCCTTTTATAAACACAACCTCATTATTATTCTTCCGATAGCATATATGAAATGTATTTATTAGACTGTTAGAATGTTGATGCGTTATTGGCTGGAAGTGTCAAAAATGTGCATTAGGCCTACATTTTTCACTAGGACTTTGTGAAACATATCCTTGACTCTATCTAAATAAACAACTATTGTTATATTTTTACATGGACATATTTCCACTAATATTTCTTCATGCAATTCATGCTTTACAATTGTTTACGCACTATTTATCTAGCCTTGGTGCTTATGTTTGCGCACCTTATGGATTGATATGCATCTGAAGCTTATGCTAAAGGTGACGCATTTCATAACATTCTCTAGCAGGCTGAAAGACTGAAAGGCCAGGCGGTTCTAGTGTTAAAGCAGTGGTGTAAAGTAAAATACTTTAAAGTACTACTTAATTCGTTTTTTGGGGTATCTGTACTTTACTGTTAATATTTTTTTTACTATTTTTACTTTTACTTCACTACATTCCTAAAGAAAATGATGTAATTTTTACTCAAAACATCTTACCTGACACCAAAAAGTTTTGATTGCTTAGCAGGACATGAAAATGGTCTAATTCACAAACTTATTAAGAGAACATCCCTGGTCATCCCTACTGCGTCTGATCTGGCGGACTCACTAAACACATGCTGCATTTGTAAATTATGTCTGAGAGTTGGAGATTGCCCCTGACTATCTGTAAATAAATAAAAACTAGAAAATGTGGCCATCTGCTTTGCTTAATATAAGGAATTTTCAATGATTTATACTTCTTATTTTACTTTTGATACTTAAGTACATTTTAGCAATTACATTTACTTTTGATACTTAAGTATATTTAAAACCAAATACTTTTAAACTTTTACTCAAGTAGTTTTTTACTTGGTGACTAACTTTTACTTGAGTCATTTTCTATGAAGATATCTTTACTTTTACTCAAGTATATGGAGCGACCATATAGTTTCTGTTTTGATGGGACAGGAAGTGTATTTTCAACACTGGCACAAACTCATCAGCCATTCAAATGCTTGGGAATAGAAGGGAGGGTGTAGTGATTGAAAGGTAAACAATCCAATCAAACAAACAAAACCAGAAGTGAGGGCGTTAATGTTGAAAATGACAAAATTAAATGAACGCAATTTGAAAACTGCATAACACTTCAAGGCACAACAATTCACTGGAGGGTTCTACTGGTGGTAATTAACATTTACATTTACATTTAAGTCATTTAGCAGACGCTCTTATCCAGAGCGAATTAAAACATATATATATTATTGTAGCTAACAATGAACAACTCCTGGAATTTCTACTCGTTGCACTAAGCCACGGAAATGGTTACGGATAACGTTTATAACGATACTCAGATTCTGCAATACTCTACACCCCACTGCCACAACCTTCCAAATGTGACTCTGTAACAAAGTAAGAAGCAGTCCTATTATTTTCAACAAAGAAATCTAGCTAGCTAGCACTGATGTCATCGTCAGGCTGAATCAGATGCTCGACTACAACACGATGGCTAATATGAACGAAAGACTGATGCCAGAAGCACCAGCTTTTTTAGCTTTGAGATGCCAGTATTCAAGACCGTTTGTTTATTGGGCAGAATAATTTATTGTCTCCTGTAATTTCACAGGCTCTGGGCATTAGGTAAAAATAACTCTCTGCTGAAGAGAAGCAGTAATTTGCAGAGACAACTGAAGACATGATGTCTGATGTGGAGACAGACCCAGAGGACCTGGATGCAATTTTTAATAACCTCCCCACCCTCGCGGTCAAATGTGTTTGAGGACCCGATTCCATCAGCAGACCAGAGAAGATGGGCCAAACACACTTCTGGGGAGAAAAGTGCCATCAGAACAAAAACTGGAGCAACCGTCTACTTCCACCGCAGCCCTACCCAAAACATCTGATTGTGCAATTGACCACAGACAACCACCTGCACCTTAAAGACTATTTTCACTGACTCTTCACACCTGCTTCTCAAGAGACTTTTTTCCACCGACTCCAACTCACTCACCCACCCTGACTTTTTACTAATCTTTATTACTTATAGTAACAAAATAAAGAGTGTGTATTATTGTTATATATGTATGTATTGCACTGTTGAGGAGAGCTTGCAATATTTGTTTGTTTGTTTAGTTATTTCATAACTTATTTTTTGGAAGGGGGTTTGGGATACATTTTTTACTTATGTTTTTATTTTTATTATTTTATAATTTAGCTTTCGAACATTTGTGCTTATTTTATATGGGGATAATTAGGAGTCTGAAACTAGGGGATTTGGTGCAGTGTAATTTTAACTATAATATGTTTTTATTTAGGTTATTCGCAAACAACTTTCTGAGATGGAACTCCGCATATGGATTCCTTCAATGGTTGATCATGAAGAGTAGGCAATGCCTAGGCCATGCAATGCTCTCTCCTCTTTTTACAATTTACATAGTGCAAGAGAACAATGTTAATAGCAAATAGGGAATAGACCATTTGGCATGCCGCCCTGCTGTGTACTCACTGTGCTGTGCTGTTGTGTGCTGCCAGACTCCGGCGGTGCAGTCAAGTTCAAATATGCTAAACCATCATTTGTGACATCATGATGTCGTCACCATCGACAACGGCTTTCAAACATCGCCGATAGACAATGCAACTGTAAAATCGGCCAACACTAACACACACACACACTGGTACAACTCAACACCTTTCATCAGGAGGCTGGCAAATCCTTCCTGTCTCTACTCAATGGTACAGATGGCCTTTTTAATTTGCAATGAGGAACAGGAGTGGAGCCTTTGCCCGCGGAGAACAGGTCTGCTTCCCAAATGACACCATATTCCGTATATAGTGCACTAGTTTTGACCAGGGTCCATACGTTATAATGAGCTGGCATTCATGTGTAATAGCCTTCTCCTTCCAGGTCAGCAGTGAGCGTATTATAATGACATAAGGTTTCAAAGTTTATTCACCACGTGCACAGGGTACAACAGGTCAAAATAGTATAGTGAAATTCTTACCTTGAGAGCTAATTCCCAACAATGCAGTGACAATAATAATAATAATAGAATAATAGAAAATAGATTAAAAAAGTATGTACAGGTCAGTGCCAGTACCTTATTCAATTTGCAAGGGTACTGGAGTGGTTGAGGTGGGTTTATACACAAAAAGTGGTAGTAGGATATACATGTAAACAGGGCTGAAAAGTGACTGGTAGCTGGTAGGAGTGATGCGCTGGGCCATCCACACCACCCTCTGTAGGGCCTTCCGGGCGCTGGCGGTGCAGTTGCCATACCAGACAGTGGTACAACGACCCAGGATGCTCTCAATGGTACAGCTGGAAGTTTCTGAGAATCTGAGTGGCCATGCCAAATCGTTTCAGCCTCCTGAAGGAGGAGAGGTGTTGCCATGCCTTCTTCATGACCGTTCTGGTGTAGGAGGACCACGTTAAGTGATGTGGACACCTAGGAACTTGAAACTTTTGAAGCTATTCACTGTGGCCCCCGTGATGTGGATGGGGGTGTATTTGTATTTATTATGGATCCCCATTAGCTGCTGCCATTAGCTGTGCACCCCCCCTGTTTCCTGTAGTCTACTATCAGCTCCTTGTTCTTGTTGACGTTGAAGGAGGGTCAGCGTGGCGGTAGCGTTGATGCCTACTATCACCAAAAGGGGTGAGCCAATCAGCAAGCTCAGGATCTAGTTGCAGAGGGAGGTGTCCAGTACCAGGGTCCTAAGCTTGGTGATGAGTTTGGAACGGACAATGGTGCTGAACACTGAGCTGTAGTCGATGAACAGAATTCTCACATAGGTATTTTTCTTGTCCAGGTGGGAGAGGGCAATGTGGAGTGCAATTGAGATTGTATCGTCTGTAGATCTGTTGGGGCAGTATGCAAATTGGAGTGGGTCTAGGGTGTCTGTGATGATGGCGGTGATGTGAGCCATGACCAGCATTTCAAAGCACGATATGATTACAAACAGTTGAAGTTTGAAGTTTACAATAACCTTAGCCAAATACATTTAAACTCAGTTTTTCACAATTCCTGGCATTTAATCCAAGTAAAAATTCCCTATCTTAGATCAGTTAGGATCACCACTTTATTTTAGTGTCAGAATAATAGTAGAGTGATTTATTACAGCATTACAGTGGGTCAGAAGTTTACATACACTCAATTAGTATTTGGTAGCATTGCCTTTAAATTGTATAACTTGGGTCAAACGTTCCGGGTAGCCTTCCACAAGCTTCCCACAATAAATTGGGTGTATTTTGGCCCATTCCTCCTGACAGAGCTGGTGTAACTGAGTCAGGTTTGTAGGCCTCCTTGCTCGCACACGCTTTTTCAGTTCTGCCCACAAATTTTCTATAGGATTGAGGTCAGGGCTTTGTGATGGCCACTCCAATACTTTGACTTTGTTGCCCTTAGGTCATTTTCCACAACTTTGGAAGTATGCTTGGGGTCGTTGTGCATTTGGAAGACCCAAGCTTGAACTTCTTGACTGATGTCTTGAGATGTTGCTTCAATATATCCACATAATTTTCCATTCTCATGATGCCATCTATTTTGTGAAGTGCACCAGTCCCTCCTGCAGCAAAGCACTCCCACAACATGATGCTGCCACCCCCGTGCTTCACGGTTGGGATGGTGCTCTTCGGCTTGCAAGCCGCCCCCTTTTTCCTCCAAACATAATGATGGTCATTATGGCCAAACAGTTATATTTTTGTTTCATCAGACCAGACGACAGTTCTCCAAAAAGTACGATCTTTGTGCCCATGTGCAGTTGCAAACCGTAGTCTGGCTTTTTTTATGGCGATTTTTGAGCAGTGGCTTCTTCCTTGCTGAGCGGCCTTTCAGGTTATGTCGATATAGGACTCGTTTTACTGTGGATATAGATACTTTTGTTCCAGTTTCCTCCAGCATATTCACAAGGTCCTTTGCTGTTGTTCTGGGAATGATTTGCACTTTCGCACACCAAAGTACGTTCATCTATAGGAGACAGAACGCATCTCATTCCTGAGTGGTATGATGGCTGCGTGGACCCATGGTGTTTATATTTGCGTACTATTGTTTGTACAGGTGAATGTGGTACCTTCAGGCGTTTGGAAATTGCTCCCAAGGATGATCCAGACTAGTGGAGGTCTACAATTCTTTTTCTGAGGTCTTGGCTGATTTCTTTAAATTTTCCCATGATGTCAAGCAAAGAGGCACTGAGTTTGAAGGTAGGCCTTGAAATACATCCACAGGTACACCTCCAATTGACTCAAATTATGTCAATAAGCTTATCGGAGGCTTCTAAAGCCATGACATAATTTTCTGGAATTTTCCAAGCTGTTTAAAGGCAACATAGTGTATGTAAACTTCTGACCCACTGGAATTGTGTTACAGTGATATATAAGTGAAATAATCTGTCTGTAAACAATTGTTGGAAAAATTATTTGTCATGCACAAAGTAGATGTCCTAACTGACTTGCCAAAACCATAGTTTGTTAACAAGAAATTTGTGGAGTGGTTGAAAAACGATTTTTAATGACTCCAACCTAAGTGTATGTAAACTTCTGACTTCAACTGTATGTTAGTGCTACAGGGTGATAGTCATTGTGGAAGGTAGCCTGAGACTTATTTAGAACAGGAATGATGGTAGTCAGCTTGAGACATGTGGGGTTTACAGACTGGGACAAGGAGAAGTTGAAAATGACCGTGAAGATCACTGCCAGCTTGACTGTATCCCCCCCACATGCGTCAAGTGTCGGAGACGGTGTAATAGAATTCGACCTTGTTTCTATATTGTCCTTTTGCCTGTTTGATGGCTCCGCTCAGCCGTAGAGTTGGGGTTGGCTGCGATAGCCCTGTGTGCGGTAGTTCTGTCCTTAAGCTTAGTGCGTACCTCGGTATTATTCCAGGGCTTTTGATTGGGGAAGCAGCAAACCTTCACTGTGGGGACAACGTGAAGCATTTTCTGATGAAGCCCGAGACGGAGGTGGTTAGCTCGTCGATGCTATCGGCGGAGTCCCGATACATATTCCAGTAAGCACTAGCAAAGGAATCCTGCAAAATAGCCTCAGATTCGGAGGACCATATCTCTACGGAGCAGGTCACGGGTACTTCCTGTTTGAAGTCTGAAAGGGGGGTGTTGGGGATGTTGAGGGTTATGTGGCAAGTGGAAATGCTGGAACTACATACACTACATGTCCAAAAGTACATGTACCGACTGCTCGTCGAACATCTCATTCCAAAATTGTGGATATTAATATGGAGTTGGTCCCACCTTTGCTGCTGTAACAGGAAGGCTTTTGGGAAGGCTTTCCACTAGATGTTGGAAAATTGCTGTGGGGACTTGCTTCCATTCAGCCATAAGAGCATTAGTGAGGTCGGCCACTGATGTTGGGCGATTATGCCTGGCTCGCAGTCGGAGTTCCAATTCATCCCAAAGGTGTTAGATGGGGTTATGGTCAGGGCTCTGTGCAAGCTAGTCAAGTTCAACACAGATCTTGACAAACCATTTCTGTGTGGAACTCAATTTGTGCATGGGGGGGATGGTCATGCTGTAACAGGAAAGGGTCTTCACCAAACTGTTGCCACAAAGTTGGAAGCACAGAATCGTATAGAATGTCATTGTATGCTGTAGTGTTAAGATTTCCCTTCACTGGAACTAAAGGGCCTAGACCGAACCATGAAAAACAGCCCCAGGCCATTATTCCTCCACCACCAAACTTTACATTTGGCACTATGCATTCGGACAGGTAGCGTTCTCCTGGCATCCGCAAAACCCAGATTCATCCGTTGGACTGCCAGATGGTGAAGCATGATTCATCACTCCAAAAAAACGTGTTTCCACAGCTTCAGAGTCCAATTGCGATGAGCTTTACACCAGTCCAGCCGATGCTTGGCATTGTACATGGCAATCTTAGGCTTGTGTGTGGCTGCTCGGCCATGGAAACCCATTTCATGAAGCTCCTGATGAACAGTTCCTGTGCTGACGTTGCTTCCAGAGGCAGTTTGGAACTCTGTAGTCAGTGTTGCAACCGAGGATAGACTGTGAGCTTGTGTGGCCTACCACTTCGCAGCTGAGCCGTTGTTGCTCCTAGACGTATCCATTTAACAATAGCAGCACTTACAGTTGACCGGGGCAGCTCTACGGGGCAGAAATGTGACAAACTGACTTGTTGGAAAGGTGGGATCCTATGACGGTGCCACGTTGAAAGTCACTGAGCACTCCAGTACGGGCCATTCTACTGCCAATGTTTGTCTATGGAGATTAAATGGCTGTGTGCTCGATGATATACACCTGTCAGCAACAGGTGTGGATGAAATAGCTGAATCCACTAATTTGAAGGGGCATCCACATACTTTTGGTTATGTAGTGTACAGTGGTTCTTCCTGTAAAAGTTGTGTCGTACTGCAGCACACCTTGCGGGCAGAATTCTATGGCACGTTATTTAAGTGTCAGCCATTGTTGCCATTAATGCTAGTTAGACCACCAGAGGGCATCTTGGAGAAGCATTTAACTTTTGTTATATTGGCTGTACTAGAGAAGTTAAGTAAGAACATAGTAAACTCAGCAAAAAAAGAAACTTCGCTTTTTCAGGACCCTGTCTTTCAAAGATAATTCCTAAAAATACAAATAACTTCACAGATCTTCATTGTAAAGGGTTTGAACACTGTTTCCCATGCTTGTTCAATGAACCATAAACAATTAATGAACATGCACCTGTGGACCGTTCGTTAAGACACTAACAGCTTACAGACGGAAGGCAATTAATGTCACAGTTATGAAAACTTAGGAGAATAAAAGAGGCCTGTACTCTGGAGCAGGATCGATTTGGAGGTGGAGGGTCCGTCATGGTCTGTGGCGGTGTGTCACAGCATCATCAGACTGAGCTTGTTGTCATTGCAGGCAATCTCATCGC
Organism: Salvelinus alpinus; assembly: GCF_045679555.1. NCBI lineage: Eukaryota > Metazoa > Chordata > Actinopteri > Salmoniformes > Salmonidae > Salvelinus > Salvelinus alpinus. The sequence goes on from NC_092090.1 coordinate 50,036,713, forward strand.
TGTACGTTACAGGGAAGACATCCTCCTCCCTCATGTGGTACCCTTCCTGCAGGCTCATCAAGACATGACCCTCCAGCCATACTGCTTGTTCTGTGTGTGAATTCCTGCCAGACAGGAATGTCAGTGTTCATCCAGGGCCAGCGAAGAGCCCGGATCTCAATCCCATTGAGCATGTCTGGGACCTGTTGGATCGGAGGATGAGGACTAGGGCCATCCCCCCCCCAGAAATGTCCGGGAACTTGCAGGTGCCTTGGTGGAAGAGTGGGGTAACATCTCACAGCAAGAACTGGCAAATCTGGTGCAGTCCACAAGGAGGAGATGCACTGCAGTACTTAATGCAGCTGGTGGCCACACCAGATATTGACTGTTACTTTTGATTTTGACCCCCCCCATTGTTCAGGGACACATTATTCCATTTCTGTTAGTGATCTGTTCTGAATGAGTGTCATGGGTCAGCAAAGAAACAGGAACAGTAATGTGATATACGAGCCCTGTTCCTATTGGACGATTATCCAGGGCTCAAACTGGAATGATTGACTGTAGGGGAACCAAAGGAATGTGTAATGCAGTGGCCAATGCGCCATCTAAGAGATTGTTTACGGAGCTACCGGGAATCAGAGCTTACGGGAGTGAAGGGCTTGGGTACTCAGGGAATTTAAAGGGAAAACACACTGGTGGATTTGACAGACAAGGAGAGGAGACCTTGCCTCCTACCTGGGTTGGTGCAGGGGAATTCCCTGGCTTGTCACCTCCTCGCCTCTTCGTGGATAGAGAGCAGGTCGGGGAAAAATTACCCCTTTCTCCACAATAGAGGCAGAGGCCCAGATTCCTCCTTCGCCTATGCTCTGCCTCGGGCAAACGTCCCGAGCCCACCTCCATCGGCTCTGGCCACGGAGCAGGGGTAGCCATGGGCTCCGAATTCCGCGCAGGTCTTCTTCGGGACCGCAGGAGGTTCTCCAACTGGATCACCATGCTGATGAGCTGGTCGAATGACAGGATGTCATTACGGCAGGCTAACTCCAGCTGTACCTCCTCCTGCAGTCCGCTGCGGAAAACGGTGACCAATTCATTCCATCCGGTGGAGGCCGCGATGGTCCAGAACTCCAGGGCAAACTCTGAGGCGGTCCTAGATCCCTGGTGTAGTCGGAGTAGACATTCAACCTCCACTTGGCCCTCCACAGGATGATCAAACACGAGCGGAAGAGGAGGGTGAAGCGCTCATAGGACTCGACCTCAGGTCCGCCCGTCTCCCAGACCAGAGCACCCTAGTCCAGAGCTCGTCCGGTCAGTGCCGAGATGATGGTGGCAACCCTGTCTCTCCGGAAACAGCCCCGGGGTAGCGAGCGAGGTACATGTCGCATTGTAGAAGGAACCCCTTGCATCTAGCTGGTGGGCCGTTGAAGCGCTTCGGGAGGGACAGGGGTATTCCACAGACCACCTCCGATGGAACGGAGGTTGATCGTGGTGTGGGAGCTGGTACCGGAGCTGGAGCCTGGAGGGACTGCACACTCCCCTCCAAGCGCTGAATGGTTGCCAGCACACTGTCCATGGTGATTCCGAGTCTGGAGAGACAGGCCTCATGTACTGTCTCTACAATGGTCGCCAGCTCGGTCTTTCTTGCTGTCTCCATTTTGCAGATCGGTTATTCTGTCACGCTGGTATAAAACATTTGGAGACAGGCGCAGGAATACACAATAGGGGTTTTTAATACACCCAAAACAAACGTATACAAAAACACTGGGCTGTACCCAAACAAAAGAGTGAGGGTAAACCTCACTGAACTACAAGGGATGATACCCGTAATACACAATATATAAAGCACGCAGCATAACAGCTGCACCAACGCAGAGGTACTCACACGACCAACGGACATGGGAACAATAACCGACAAAGACAGAGGGCACATATATAACATACTAATCAGGGGAAATGGGAACCAGGTGTGTGTAATCAGACAAGACAGCCCGGGGTTGATGATAATGAATCCTGTTCAGTGAAGCCTAGAAAGCCGGTGACATAGACCTCCGGAACTGGTGAACAGAATGAGCATCAGATCAGTACAGGGGGATCCGTGACAGGAATATCACCTGTTGCACGGCGAGAGGTTGCATGCTCCTCAAACAATGGTTGTTGTGGGAAGTGAGATAACCGGAGTAGCCTACCAGGCATGTAGGGTGACCATATGTCCCGGATTGTACGGGACAGTCACTATTTTGGCCCTTTGTCCCACAACCAAATAATAATGTCTTGTATTTTATAAACAAATTCAAACACCACAAGTTAATTTGTTCTATATTTCAGTCAGACATTCCAACCTGTCTCTTGCAGTGTTGTTGTGCTTTAAAAAAATACATCATAGGGATGTGGTACTGGTGATGTTAAACACTTCTTCATCGTTGTTGAGATCTGATATTCTGAGCAGCGCCAGATGAGACGTAGGCCAATGTCATAGGCCTATCATCAACCAATCACATTTCTAAAAACCTTTGGGCTAAATTCCAACTAAACTTGGAGAGGACAGTTAGGCCTCACTACTTACAAAAAGTGTGCTTCTGATGAAGAGCTACAAAAGTAAGTAAATAGCCATATTAGAATGAAAGATATAAGCTAATTTTGGCAAACTTTTGAGGCTCTCCAGTTTCCATGCTCATTAATTGCTCATTCAACATACAGTGCCTTCAGAGAGTATTCTGATCCCTTGACATTTTGTTATGCTACAGCCTTGTTCTAAAATGGATTAAATAAATCAAAATCCTCAGCAATCTACACACAATAGCCCATAATGACAAAGAGAAAATAGGTTTTTAGAAATTGTTGCTAATTTATTAAAAAAATATATAAAATAGTAATAGCTTTTTTTACCTAAGAATTCAGACCCTTTGCTATGAGACTTAAAATTTAGCTCAGGTGCATCCTGTTTCCATTGATCATCCTTGAGATGTTTCTACACATGTTGTAAATTCCATTGATTGTAAAAGGTACACACCTGTCTATATAAGATCCCACAGTTGACAGTGCATGTCAGAGCAAAAACCAAGACATGAGGTCGAATTAATTCTCCGTAGAGCGCCGAGACAGGAATGTGTCGAGGCACAGATCTGGGGAAAGGTACCAAAACATTTCTGTACCATTTAAGGTCCCCAAGAACACAGCGGCCTACATCATTCTTAAATGGAAGAAGTTTGGAACCACCAAGACTCTTACTAGAGCTGGCCGCCCGGCCAAACGGAGCAATCAGAGGAGAAGGGCCTTGGTCAGGGAGATAACCAAGAACCCAATGGTCATTCTGACAGAGCTCCAGAGTTCCTCTGTGGAGATAGGAGAACCTTCCAGAAGGACAACCATCTCTGCAGCACTACATCAATCAGGCCTTTAGAGTGGCCAGATGGAAGCCACTCCTCAGTAAAAGGCACATGACAGCCCGCTTGGAGTTTACCAAAAGGCACCTAAAGGACTCTCAGGTCATGAGAAGCAAGATTCTCTGGTCTGATGAAACCAAGATTCTACTCTTTGGCCTGAATGTCAAGCGTTACGTCCGGAGGAAACCTTGCACGATCCCTATGGTGAAGCAGGTTGTGGCAGCATCATGCTGTGGGGATGTTTTTCAGTGGCAGGGACTGGGAGACTAGTCAGGATTGAGGGAAAAATGAACGGAGCAAAGTAAAGATGAAAACTTGCTCCAGAGCGCTCAGGAACTCAGACTGGAAGATGGTTGGAAGATGGTTCACCTTCCAACAGGACAACAACTCCAAACACACAAGCCAAGAAAATGCAGGAGTGGCTTTGGGACAAGTCTCTGAATGTCCTTGAGAGGCCAGCCAGAGCCCGAACATGAACCAGATCTCTGGAAAGACCTGAAAATAGCTGTGCAGCGATGCTCCCCATCCAACCTGACAGAGCATGAATGGATTTGCAGAGAAGAATGGGAGAAACTCCCCAAATACAGATGTGCCGAGCTTGTAGCATCAAACCCAAGAAGATTTGAGGCTGTAATCACTACCAAAGGTGCTTCAACAAAGCACTGACTAAAGGGTCTGAATACTTATGTAAATGTGATATCAGTGTTTTTATTATTATTTTTATTCTCTCTTTTAACTTTGTCATTATGGGGTATTGTGTAGACTGATGAAGGGAAAAAACGATGTAATCAATTTTAGAATATGGCTGAAAAGTAACAAAATGTGGAAAAAGTCAAGGGGTCTGAATACTTTCCGAATGCACAGTATTCGGTGACATTTGGTCAAAAGTGGTACACTATATAGAGAATAGGGTGCCATTTGGGATGCGAAAGTCACAATAGTGTAACACCTACAGTAAGGATACTGTTCGAGGCAGTGAAGGTAAAGAATGTCTGTGCTCTAACTCGTCAACTGCATAAGAGAAAAGTGGGAAAGGTGGAGCAATCTTTGTAAGCAGTATGAGGCACATGTTTTGGACAGGTTTTTGAAACTGGGAAAAGAGAGGAAAGAAAATTCAGCCTCCGATCCCCACCTCAGAATGAATTGCCCAATGGCATGCTGCTACAGTATCACAACTATTTATATCCTACCAGGTATGTTGACTGAGAAGTGAGAAGAGGAACACATTCAAATCAAATTCTACTTCTCACATGCTTTGTAAACAACAGGTGTAGACTAACATTGCCATGCTTACTTACAAGCCCTTCCCAACAATGCAGAGCAACAAATGATAGAAATAAAAAAACGAAGAATAAATAAACAATGTGTAACAATAACTTGGCTATATACACGAGGTACCAGTATCGAGTCGAAGTCATTGAGGTAGATATGTGTATACAGTTAAAGTCGGAAGTTTACATACACCTTAGCCAAATACATTAAACTCAGTTTTTCACAATTCATGACATTTAATCCTAGTAAATATTCACTGTCTTAGGTCAGTTAGGATCACCACTTTATTTTAGGAATGTGAAATGTCAGAATAATAGTAGAGAGAGTGATTTATTACAGCTTTTATTTCTTTCATCACATTCCCAGTGGGTCAGTGTCACGTCCCTGACCTTATTTCCTTTGTTTTGTCTTTGTTTAGTATGGTCAGGGCGTGAGTTGGGGTGGGCAGTCTATGTTATTTGTTTCTATGTTTAGGGTTGTTAACTAGCCTGATATGGTTCTCAATCAGGGGCAGGTGTTTTACGTTTCCTCTGATTGAGAACCATATTAAGGTAGGCTGTTCTCACTGTTTGTTTGTGGGTGATTGTTCCTGTGTCAGTGCCACAAGGGACTGTTTTCGTTCGTGTGTTCTTTCCTGTTCGTGCGTTCATGTTTTATGTTCTCAAGTACAGGTCTGTTCACGTTGTTTATTGTTTTGTAGTTTGTTAAGAGTTTTTCCATCTTCGTCTTTCTTTAATAAAACAAACATGTATTCAACCCAGGCTGCGTTTTGGTCCGATCCATGCTCCTCTTCAGACGAGGAGAAAGACGAGCGTTACAGTCAGAAGTTTACATACACTCAATTAGTATTTGGTAGCATTGCCTTTAAATTGTTTAACTTGGGTCAAACGTTTCAGGTAGCCTTCCACAAGCTTCCCACAATAAGTTGGGTGAATGTTGGTCTATTCCTCCTGACAGAGCTGGTGTAACTGAGTCAGGTTTGTAGGACTCCTTGCTCGCACACGCTTTCCTATGGGATTGAGTTCAGGGCTTTGTGATGGCCACTCCAATACCTTGACTTTGTTGTTCTTAAGCCATTTTGCCACAACTTTGGAAGTATGCTTGGGGTCATTGTCCATTTGGAAGAACCATTTTTGACCAAGCTTGAACTTCTTAACTAATGTCTTGAGACGTTGCTTCAATATATCCACATAATTTTCCTGCCTCATGATGCCATCTATTTTATGAAGTGCACCAGTCCCTCCTGCAGCAAAGAACCCCCACAACATGATGCTGCCACCCCCGTGCTTCACGGTTGGGATGGTGTTCTTCGGCTTGCAAGCATCCCCCTTTTTCCTAAAAACATAACGATGGTCATTATGGCCAAACAGTTGTATTTTTGTTTCATCAGACCAGAGGACAGTTCTCCAAAAAGTACAATCTTTGTCCCCAAGTGCAGTTGCAAACCATAGTCTGGCTTTTTTATGGCGGTTTTGGAGCAGTGGCTTCTTCCTTGCTGAGCGGCCTTTCAGGTTATGTCGATATAGGACTAATTTTACTGTGGATATAGATACTGTTGTACCTGTTTCCTCCAGCATCTTCACAAGGTCCTTTGCTGTTGTTCTGGGATTGATTTGCACTTTTCGCACACCAAGGTACGTTCATCTCTAGGAGACAGAACGCGTCTCCTTCCTGAGCAATATGACGGCTGCGTGGTCCCATGGTGTTTATATTTGCGTACTATTGTTTGTACAGATGAACGTGGTACCTTCAGGAATTTGGAAATTGCTCCCAAGGATGAACCAAACTTGTGAAGGTCCAAAAATAATAATAATCTGAGGTCTTGGATGATTTCTTTTGATTTTCCCATGATGTCATGCAAAGAGGCACTGAGTTTGAAGGTAGGCCTTGAAATACATCCACAGGTACACCTCCAATTGACTCAAATGATGTCAATTAGCCTATCAGAAGTTTCTAAAGCCATGACATAATTTTCTGGAATTTTCCAAGCTGTTTAAAGGCACAGTCAACTTAGTGTATGTAAACTTCTGACCCACTGGAATTTTGATATAGTGAATTATAAGTGAAATAATCTGTCTGTAAACAATTGTTGGAAAAATTACTTGTGTCATGCACAAAGTAGATGTCCTAACTGACTTGCCGAAACTATAGTTTGTTAACAAGACATTTGTGGAGTGGTTGAAAAACGAGTTTTAATGACTCCAACCTAAGTGTATGTAAACTTCCGACTTCACGTGTATTTGGCTAAGATGTATATACACTTCCGGCTGTATTACTGATCTTAGATTTTTAATTAATAGATTTTAGATATGAATTCAAATGAGTTTTTTTGCTAAATGCTATATATCCATTGTTTAGCTGGAATGGAATTTTTGTATCCTGTATATTTGACTCTGATATGTAGCTGTCCCACCTAGTTATCTTAAAATTAATGCACTAACTGTAAGTTGCTCTGGATAAGAGCGTCTGCAAAATGACTAAAATGTGAAATGTAAATGTTTTACATATAGATCTCACATAACTTTGTAGATTTGTCATAAATGTATAATTTTTACAGTTCTTTATTAAATATGTAGTTGTTTGTTACATTTGACTGTGTTCCACTTATTTCCTTGAGCGTGAGTCGGATATATATAGTTTTACAAAACAACATGATTATTTGTGACTCTCTGTGTCACGATCGTCTTGACTTTGAATGGAGGACCAAAACGCAGCGTGTGAAAAATAAGACATCTTTTTTTAATGAAGGAAAAAACTAACACTTACAAAATGAACAAAACAACCGATCGTGAAGCTAAGAAGAACTAAGTGCACACATGCAACATAGAACATAAACATAGACAATTACCCACAAACGCATGATGCCTATGGCTGCCTTAAATATGGCTCCCAATCAGAGACCAATGAAAGACATCTGTCTCTGATTGAGAACCACTCAGGCAACCATAGACTTACATAGACAACTACACTAGACACTGCCCCATACACATACAACAACCCCTAGACACTACAAAAACACATACATTCCCCATGTCACACCCTGACCTAACTAAAATAATAAAGAAAACAAAGAATACTAAGGCCAGGGCGTGACAGTACCCCCCCCAAAAGGTGCGGACTCCGGCCGCAAAACCTGACACAGAAAGGGAGGGTCCGGGGTGGGCCTTAATATGGCGGCGGCTCGGGTGCGGGACGTGGCCCCCACTCCACCATTGTCAATATCCGCTTCGGTGTCTCTGGTAGATCCTGGCTGACTGGCGGCTCTGGCTGCTCATGGCTGGCTGGCGACTCTGGCTGCTCATGGCTGGCTGGCGACTCTGGCTGCTCATGGCTGGCTGGCGACTCTGGCTGCTCATGGCTGGCTGGCGACTCTGGCTGCTCATGGCTGGCTGGCGACTTTGGCTGCTCATGGCTGGCTGGCGACTCTGGCTGCTCATGGCTGGTTGGCGGTTCTGGCAGATCCTGGCTGGTTGGTGGCTCTAATGGCTCGGGACAGACGGATGGCTCAGATGGCGCTGGGCAGACGGATGGCTCAGATGGCGCTGGGCAGACGGGCAGTTCAGGCGCCGCTGGGCAGACGGCAGACTCTGGCCGGCTGAGGCGCACTGTAGGCCTGGTGCGCGGTGCCGGAACTGGTGGTACCGGGCTGGGGACACGCACCTGAAGGCTAGTGCGGGGAGAAGGAACAGGGCATACTGGACCCTGGAGACGCACATTAGGCCTAGTGCGTGGTGCCGGAACTGGTGGTACCGGGCTGGGGACACGCATCTCAGGGCTAGTGCGGGGAGCAGCAACAGGACGCACAGGACTCTGGAGACGCACAGGAGGCTAGGTGCGTGGTGCCGGAACTGGTGGTACTGGGCTGGAGACACACACCATAGGGCTAGTGCGTGGAGGAGAAACAGGGCTCTGGAGACGCACAGGAAGCCTGGTGCGTGGTGTAGGCACTGGTGGTACTGGGTTGGGGCGGGGAGGTGGCGCCGGAAATACCGGACCGTGCAGGCGTACTGGCTCCCTTGAGCACTGAGCCTGACCAACCTTACCTGGTTGTATGCTCCCCGTCGCCCGACCAGTGCGGGGAGGTGGAATAACCCGCACCGGGCTATGTAGGCGAACCGGGGACACCATGCGTAAGGCTGGTGCCATGTAAGCCGGCCCGAGGAGACGCACTGGTGGCCAGATGCGTTGGACCGGCTTCATGACATCCGGCTCAATCCTCAATCTAGCCCTGCCAGTGCGGGGAGGTGGAATAACCCGCACTGGGCTATGAACACGTACAGGAGACACCATGCGCTCTACTGCGTAACACGGTGTCTGCCCGTACTCTCGCTCTCCATGGTAAGTACAGGGAGTATGCGCAGGTCTCCTACCTGACTTCGCCACACTCCCTTTTAGCCCCCCCCCAAGAATTTTTTGGGGCTGACTCACAGGCTTCCTACCGCGTCTTCGTGCTGCCTCCATTCGCCGGTATCCCTCCTCGCACTGCGCCAGAGAATCCCAGGCGGGCTCCGGCACTCGCCCTGGGTCGATCGCCCACCTGTCGATCTCCTCCCACGTAGTGTAGCCCAGATCCTGCTCCCATTGCCATAAATCCTGTGTGCATTGCTCCTGTTGCCGCTTGACACGCTGCTTGGTCCCGTTTTGGTGGGTAATTCTGTCACGATCGTCTTGACTTTGAATGGAGGACCAAAACGCAGCGTGTGAAAAATAAGACATCTTCTTTTAATGAAGTAAAAAACAAACACTTACAAAATGAACAAAACAATCGATCGTGAAGCTAAGAAGAACTAAGTGCACACATGCAACATAGAACATAAACATAGACAATTACCCACAAACGCATGATGCCTATGGCTGCCTTAAATATGGCTCCCAATCAGAGACCAATGAAAGACATCTGTCTCTGATTGAGAACCACTCAGGCAACCATAGACTTACATAGACAACTACACTAGACACTGCCCCATACACATACAACAACCCCTAGACACTACAAAAACACATACATTCCCCATGTCACAGCTGGCTATCATCAAGCTGCCCACTCAAGAAAAAGCTTCAAACTGTAACCAGTGCCTGCAACCTGGTTCAGGTTATCAGCAAACCTACCAGGGTAGCTACAAACAGCACAGAAATGAAATCATCAACATGTATTGATCACATCTATAATAATGCTGCAGAAAATGTAATTAAAGCAGTATCCAAATCCATTGGATGTAGTGATCACAATATAGTAGCCATATCTAGGAAAACCAAAGTTCCAAAGGCTGGGCCTAATATAGTATATAAGAGGTCATACAATATGTTGTGTAATGATTCCTATGTTATTGATGTAAATAATATTTGTTGGTCTGTGGTGTGTAATGAGGAGCAACCAGACACTGCACTTGACACATTTATGAAAATGCTTATTACATTTACAAAACTGTTACATCCCCTTGTATTGATGAGGAATTGAAAAAGTGTATGGTTGAGAGGGATGAGGCAAAAGGAATGGCATATAAGTCTGGCTGCACAACTGATTAGCAAACGTACTGCAAATTGAGAAGTCATGTGACTAATCTGAATAAAAAGAAGAAAATATACTATGAAACAAAGATACATTTTATAAAGAAGGATGGTAAAAAGTGTTGGATCACATTAAATTACATTTTGGGCAAAAATGCAAACTCAGCTGCATCATTTGTTGAATCAAATTACTCATTCATCACAAACCCCACTGATATTGCCAACTACTTTAATCATTTTTTAATTGGCAAGATTAGCAAATTTAGGCATGACATGCCAGCAACAAACACCGACAATACACATCCAAGTGTAACTAACCAAATTATGAAAGCGTTGTAAGTTTGAATTCCATAAAGTGAGTGTGGAAGAGGTGAATTTTTTTATTTATTTCTATCAACAATGACAAGCCACCGGGGTCTGACAACTTGGATGGAAAATGACTGAGGGCAGCACTGCTGGCCCTTAAATGTACACTGAGAGCTAGCATGTCAATCTCTCATTGCTCTAAGTGGAGGAGAGATTGACTTCATCACTACTTGTTTTTGTAAGAAATGTTGACAAGCTGAATGCATCGAGCTGTCTGTTTAAACTACTAGCACACTGCTCGGACACCCATGCATGCCACACAAGACATGCCACCAGAGGTCTCTTCCCAATCCCCAAGTCAAGAACAGGATATGAGAGGCGCACAGTACTACATAGAGACATGGCTACATGGAACTCTATTCCCCATCAAGTAACTAATGCAAGCAGTAGAATCAGATTAAAATAGACAAAAATATACCTTATGGAACAGCGGGGACTATGAAGAGACACACACACAGGTTCAGACACGCATACACACGCTAGCACACTCACTCTACACACACACGTACATTTTGTATTGTAGATATATAGTTGGGTAATAATGGTATATGATGTACGGTTTTATCTTTTGTTTTATGTGTAAGTGCCTTAATGTGTTTGGACCGCATGAAGAGTAGCTGCTGCCTTGGCAGGAGCTAATGGGGATCCCTAATAAATACAAAATACAAAGGCAAACAAGCCAAGCATTTTGACTACTCAGTCCCATCATATGTCCGGGCTGTGCGTTACGATGACCTCTCGGCTGCCATCCAACTTCTGACACCAATGTAGCGAACGGCGAGGCAGTGCAGTGAAAGGCAAGCACCCTACACATTGGGCCACTTGTTAGGAATTGTAATATGGCTCATATCGTGAGAATTGTTACAATACATTGGTGATGTGATGATGATTAGTTCACAATCTGTTACCAACATTTTACCTAACACATTCTGGATAATCCTACAACCAAGCTTGGGTAACCTACATTTTACAAATGAAATTAGTTTATCAAACGTTCTCAGGATTCCACGCCAAATTAAAACACATTTCTGCAATTCACTGATAAATCAAACAGTGATCTAGCAATCAATTAATTCACAAATAGAGAAAGGAAGTATACATTACCTCGAAATAAGAAGGCTTTGCTATTGTTGTGAAGCCCTGCCACTTGGGTAATTCCATAAATTGCATTTGCGAAGTCAAGTTCATTGATGATATCTATCTGGTAATCGGGATCTATTCCAAAGCCGATAACTGTAGGGGGGAAATATTCTTTAGACATTGTCACACATTGGGTGCACAGTTACTATCACACATCCTCCCACCCATATGATCTGTATAACGTATATCAGCAAGGCACTTCTTTAATGATTGAGTTTGAGAATCAAACTTCAGCGTCTGCATGATACAACGAACTGCAACACAGTCAAATACATGGGGATTGAATCCATGCGATTTCAAAGCACCTTCACCAAGGTACAGTGGCAATCATATCAGAGACAAAACGCGTAAATTGCATGGCCCTAGACATCAGATACCATATAATGACAGATCATTTTAAATGAAAGTCTACATAATCCAAATGTTAGGCTTATTGCCGCGTGGGAATAAATTGACTGCTGCATCAACCTGTGCGACACCTGTCATTTCTCTAGGGACTTTTGCGCGTTATACAGATGTGGTCTGACACAACAACAAACCCTACGATTTAGGAGATGATAACTATGCTATTTATCTGTACTATAAAACGAATTTTAAAAACATGTGATTTATAAAAAAATCGATGAAGGGCATATTGATAAAACAATTCATTGATTAATAAAAAATCTACGAGAGACAAAATAACGATCGGGAAGCTTGCGCGCAAGTTGCTAATTAGGCTATGGAGAAGGAGAGGGTGGGTGCGCATTAAAAAGCTATTGCTGACAGAGCTGATAATGATACCTAAAACAATATGTAAACTAACTGCATATGTCCCAGTGTGACACCTACCTGGTTTCGCAATGAGCACTACGGATAACAAAGCAACGTAAATATCCATTTGTGTGAAGTTGAACTGTACAGTTTCCTCAAAAATATCCGCCGTCGATCGCTTCGCTGGCAATCCACTTGCTCAGGTCTGTCTGCAAACTGCGCTCGTCTCCCGGTTGCTGGGTGCAGAGGCTCGGAGCGTTCCACATCAAGGAAATAGGGGTTCTTTCGGCGCGCACGTAAATTACATTGAATTTACTCTAAATACTATTGCCATCTATTCAATAGGCGATATTATTCACAAATCTTGACGAAGACCACATTAGCCATCCTCCTGGATTCAAATTAATCTGTAGACGATATGTTTGCGCGGCGAAAATGAACCTTAATCCTCCCCCTTTCAGTGACGATAGACACCTCCAATTCTGGAGGTGACGCTGGGGACCAGTAATAAGAGTTGGGATTCTAACAAGTAGGCTACATGTAATTACATAGCCTATTTGTTACGAATCATCATCTCTTACATAGCCTTTGCTCTTTTTTTGCAGATAATCAGATGCAGTATTTTTCACAACAGAAAAGGTCTATGATAATGAAGATAAGATTAATTGAATCAGGCGGATTTCTTTATTAACCAGCTAAATCCTAGTCAGGTCCTCATGAATGTGTATTTTTTTCGGGACTTCACGCTGTTAGTCTACATTCAATCCATAAACCCCTGACATGTGTCCGTCTCCTCGCTCTCCTCCCTTACCTCTAACTCGATCAATCTCTCCCTCCATCTCGCCCCCTGGGATACTGAGGGCTTCTTATAAGCACTCCAACCCATCTTCCTCCTGGGAGCTGTCCTTGTTGGATACCATTAATCACGCTCCGAGCTTCTCCAGTGCAGGTAATATCACATCCCAAATGGCACCCTGTTCCCTACTGTGCGCTACTTTTGCGCACGGTGCTCTGATAGTGCACTACTTTTGATCAGAGCCCTATGTATGGAATTGATTGTCATGTGGGATGCAACCAATATGTGCAGTGTGTATATTGTCAGGTTACCTGCATCGACACAAGCCATGCGCTGACATTGAAACAAGTACGTTTATTCAGCGATGATGGCATGTATGCACGGCGTGGACAGGACTCCAAGCCTTAGGGAGTGTAATATTCTCGTTGTTATGTGTGTGATGAGTCTACGTCTACTAATTAGTCACTATAAAGGAAACAAATATACCATCAAACTATGCTGGCAGATTCATCTCTTAAAATCAAATTTTCTTGTATTGTGCAATGCACATACTTTCAAATACCCAGGCAATATTAATTTTGGTACTTTTGTTACAGAGTTTAGTGAAAATGAAAGATGCCTACCCAGCAAACCAAAATTGGTTATGTGAAGATTCATAGAACATTCATTAGGTTGTGGCAAATGCTCTCATAACACAACAAATCTCCAGTTGTTCTTGTGATGTCACGCCCTGGCCATAGAGAGGCTTTAATTCTCTATTTTGGTTAGGCCAGGGTGTGACTAGGGTGGGCATTCTAGTTTCTTTATTTCTGTTTTCTATTTCTTTGTGTTTGGCCGGGTGTGGTTCTCAATCAGAGGCAGCTGTCTATCGTTGTCTCTGATTGAGAACCATACTTAGGTAGCCCTTTTTTCCACCTGTCTTTGTGGGAAGTTGACTTTGTTTAGGGCACATAGCCTTTAGCTTCACGGTTTGTTTTTGTAGTGTTCTTTGTTTTGTTCGGCGTCATTTGTATTAAAATAAAGAAAATGTACGCTCAACACGCTGCATCTTGGTCCTCTTCTTTTAACAGCCGTGACAGAACTTCCCACCAACAAAGGACCAAGCAGCGTGGCCAGGAGAGGCAGCCCCCCCCCACACGGGACGGTCGGCGGAGCCGAGGATGGAACCAGAGCCAGTCGGGGTGAACTTGGAGGGGAGCGAAGGTAGTGAAGCAGAGACAGTGAAGGAGTTGATGGGGAGATTGGAGGAGAGAGCTATGAGAGAGCTGCTGTGTTGGTGCATGAGGCACGACATTCGCCCTACGGAGCGTGTCCTCGGTTTGATGTCACCTGAGTCAGCTCTCCATAGTCGTCCTGAAGTGAGTGCTAGCCGTCTGGTGAAGACTGTGCAAGCCCCACGCACTAAGCCTCCTGTGCGCCTCCCCAGCCCTGCACGTCTTGTGCCAGCTTGGCGCTCCAGACCTCCAGTGCAACTCCACAGCCCGGTGAGTCTTGCGCCGGCTCTACGCACGGTTTCCCCAGTTCGCCAGGAGAACCCAGTGCGGCCTGTTTCAGCTCCCCGCAAGTGACGGGCTAAAGTGGGCATGCAGCCAAGAGGAGCAGTGCAAGTGCTAAGCACCAGAGCTCCAGTGCTCCCCTACAGCCCGGTTCGACCTGTGCCTCCTCCTAGGACCAGGCCTCCAGTAGGTCTCCCCAGCCTGGTTCGACCTGTGCCTCCTCCAAGGACCAGGCCTCCAGTAGGTCTCCCCAGCCTGGTTCATCCTGTGCCTCCTCCATGGACCAGGCCTCTAGTAGGTCTCCCCAGCCTGGTGAGTCCGGTGCCTACTCTACGAGCCAGTCCGGAGCCTCCAGCGACGGTCTCCAGTCCGGAGCCTCCAGCGACGGTCTCCAGTCCAGAGCCTCCAGCGACAGCCTCCAGTCCGGAGTCGCCATCGAGGGTTCCCAGTACGGGGCCCGCAACGAGGGTTCCCAGTCCGGGGCCCGCAACGAGGGTGCCCAGTCCGGGGCCCGCAACGAGGGTGCCCAGTCCGGGGTCGGCGGCGAGGGTTCCCGCACCAGAAGCGCCACCAAAGTGGGGGGAGCTAGAGGCGGAGGGGGGTCTACGTCCCGCACCAGAGCCGCCGCCGTAAAGGAAGCCCACCCAGACCCTCCCCTTTAGAGTCAGGTTTTGCTGCGGTCGGAGTCTGCACCTTTGGGGGGGGGGGGGGGGGGGGTACTGTCACGCCCTAGCCATAGAGTGGCTTTTATTCTCTATTTTGGTTAGGCCAGGGTGTGACTAGGGTGGGCATTCTAGTTTCTTTATTTCTATGTTTTCTATTTCTTTGTGTTTGGCCGGGTGTGGTTCTCAATCAGAGGCGGCTGTCTATCGGTGTCTCTAATTGAGAACCATACTTAGGTAGCCCTTTTTTCCACCTGTCTTTGTGGGAAGTTGACTTTGTTTAGTGCACGTAGCCTTTAGCTTCACGGTTTGTTTTTGTATTGTTTATTGTTTTGTTCGGCGTCATTTTCATTCAAGTAAAGAAAATGTACGCTCAACATGTTGCATCTTGGTCCTCTTCTTTTAACAGCCGTGACAGGTGATTATACAATGTTTGTACAAAACATTCACATTTAAGTTGCAAGAATGTTCTCAGGACGCATTTCATCTGTTCTTTACCTGGAAACTTAAGAGGGTGTGAACAATGCTGAATGGGTGTAGACGAAGGAGAGCTCTCCAGTAGGTAAACAAAACTGTTCAAAGGCCCTTTTCTCAAAAGTGAGTTTACAAGTTTATCAACTTTCAAAGCAGAATTACTTTCCCATTGTTCCTCAAATGCAGTGCATGATATACCATTTTGTAGCTCTGAGTCTCTACTTTGATCCAATGTAAAAAAAAATATATATATTATTTTGCTACATAAGACTGATTTGAGCCAGTCAGTCACAACTTTTCTAAGTTGGGAGCAGCGTGTGTGTGAGGGAGAGCAAGAGTGGTGTATGCATGTGTGGGATAGGATATGTGTGAGAGAAGGAGTAAGTAAGTAAGTACGTGAGTGAGTGAAGGCGTAAGTGAGTGAGTGAGTGAGTGAGTGAGTGAGTGAGTGAGTGAGTGAGTGAGTGAGTGAGTGAGTGAGTGAGTGAGTGAGTGAGTGAGTGAGTGAATGTAAAATTATCTGAATAGTAATGATGGTTTCATATGGTCTTGCTAACACCATCCTCTCTACATCCTTGACTTGAGAGTCTGGAATGGTTACTTTGATTTGTCGCCACGAAGAGAAGATGATGAAGGGGCTGTGCACTCAGACTTTCAGGCGGCACCCTACGCTGGTTGGATATCCACTTTTCCAATTGAATCATGATCTATTGTTTTACATAGGACTGCCCCAGCCCTTCCTCTTTCAGCCAGCCATTTTGGGACAAGCATACACACAGAAGCTAGCTAGCTACACTGAACGAAAACATACTGAACATAAAATGTTCATGAAATAACATGAAATAACATATCCCAGAAAATGTTCATACACACATGAAGCTTACATTTAGGCACAAATTTGTTTACATTGCTGTTAGTGAGCATTTATCTTTTTAGCAAGATAATACATCCACCTGACAAGTGTGGCATATCAAGAAGCTGATTAAACAGCATGATCATTACACAGGTGCACCTTGTGCTGGGGACAAGAAAATATCACAAAAATGTGCAGTTTTGTCATACAACACAATTCCACAGATATCTCAAGTTTTGAGGAAAAGTGCAATTGGCATGCTGACTGCAGGAATGTCCACCAGAGCTGTTGCCAGAGAATTTAATGTTAATTTCTCTACCATAAGCCGCCTCCAATGTCGTTTTAGAGAATTTGGCAGTACGTTCAACCGGCCTCACAACTGCAGACCACGTGTTACCTCGCCAGCCCAGGATGTCCACATCTGGCTTCTTTACCACCGGGATCGTCTGAGACCAGCCACCCGGACAGCTGATGAAATTGTGGGTTTGCACAACAGAAGAATTTCTGCACAAACTGTCAGAAACCGTCTCAGGGAAGCTCATCTGCGTGCTTGTTGTCCTCACCAGGGTCTTGACCTAACTGCAGTTTGGCGTCGTAACCGACTTCAGTGGGCAAATGCTCACCTTCGATGGCCACTGGCATGCTGGAGAAGTCTGTTCTTCACGGACTAATCCCAGTTTCAACCGTGCCGGGCAGATGGCGTGTATGGCTTTGTGTGGGCGAGTGGTTTGCTGATGTCAACATTGTGAACAGAGTGTGGCGTTGGGGTTATAGTATGGACAGGCGTAAGCTAATGACAACGAACAGAATTGCATTTTTGATGGCAATTTGAATACACAGACATACCGTGACAAGATCCTGAGGCCCATTGTCGTGCCATTCATCTGCTGCCAGCACCTCATGTTTCAGCATGATAATGCAGGGCTCCCTGTTGCAAGGATCTGTACACAATTCCTGGAAGCTAAAAATTTCCCAATTCTTCTATGGCCTGCATAGTCACACATTGAGCATGTTTGGGATGCCATGGTTTGACGTGTACGACAGTGTGTTACAGTTCCCGCCAGTATCCAGCAACTTCGCACAGCCGTTGAAGAGGAGTGGGACAACATTCCACAGGCCACAATCAACCGCCTGATCAACTCTATATGAAGGAGATGTGTCATGCTGCTTGAGGCAAATGGTGGTTACACCAGATACCAACTGATTAACTGATCCATGCCCCTTCCTCTTTTAAAGTATCTGTTTTAAAAGTATCTGTATTCCCAGTCATGTGACATCCATAGAATAGGGCCTAATTCATGTATTTCAATTGACTGATTTCCTTATATGAACTGTAACTCAATAAAATCTTTGAAATTGTTGCATGTTGCATTTATATTTTTGTTCAGTGTAATATAAACCAGAACTACACCTGAATATATCTCAACCCAAATACTCATACGAACCAGGTTTACACCTATGGTGTTGCCATGGCACCCTGGTAGAAGCCTAGAAAGAAAGCTCCTGTACATTTGTACATAATTTGTTATTGTAAGGTAGTTTTTGTCCTCCAATCTTTTTGGAAACAGTTTTTCTATTTTTAATAACAATGAGTTTTTATTGCATTTAAAAATATATATATTTAACCTTTATTTAACTAGGCAAGTCAGTTAAGAACAAATTCTTATTTACAATGACGGCCTACACCCAGGTGATGCTGGGCCAATTGTGCGCCGCCCTATGGGACTCCCAATCACGGCCGCTTGTGATACAGCCAGCATATATCTGGTGGTTTTGAGCCACGGATTTGCAGATTGATTTACAGGTCAACTCTTTTTGGCTTGGCTAGCTAGCTTGTTTTTGCTTGAACAAAATCTGGACTCAGTAACTGGCTGCCAGTTCCTCATCTTTTGAGAATATCATGTGAGGAATCGCTTGAAGCGTGAGAGGAATGGGAGATGGAGGAATACAGTGCTGAGGCAGAGGGCTCGTAGAGAGGATGACCGGCTACTACTCTGAACATTGTGTGGTGAGATTTGCGTCCAGAGATGATGAGGCATCACCCAAGTGGGTGCTTCACAGAGTGGAAGAAGAGAATTCCAGTGGCTATAAGACTTAGGTTGGTTCCCAGACTTGACCTCCACAAGATCCTCAGCAGACTCTATCACCATCATTTAAATTATTATTATTGCTATGTCACTCATCCTCTGATAGACCAGATCTACCCTTGTGACTATTTAGAAAATCTCACAAACCTGGTCTACCATTGTGCTAGAGAGAGTAAACAAACCTATTGATATTAAATATTTGTAAATTATTGTGTGTCTGTATTCCCCCTGAAATAACAAAATAGGAAATGTTACAATCAAAATCACTGATTTAAACATATGTATAGGCTAATGGATAATGGTAAAATTATCTGTAAGATCATCTTGATCAAGTATGTCCATAGCTCAACTCAACTTAAATCTACTGGGAGAAAAAACATAATAATAATAATAATAATCTGCTTTTATTAAATGTATATTGTTAGAACCACTGTATTTTTTCCATTGGTCAAACATGTGACTGCTAAGATAATGTCATATCACACAAGCATTATGGATTCAATATATTGAATATACAGTATACAAAAGTATGTGAACACCTCTTGAAGTTAGTGGATTTGGCTATTTTAGCCAAACTCGTGGCTGACAGGTGTATAAAATCGAGCACACAGCCATGCAATCTCCATAGACAAACATTGGCAGCAGAATGGCCTTACTGAAGAGCTCAGTGACTTTCAATGTGGCACCGTCATAGGATGCCACCTTTCCAACAAGTCAGTTTGTCAAATTTCTGCCCTGCTAGAGTGCTGTTATTGGGAAGTGGAAACGTCTAGGAGCAACAATGGCTCAGCCGCAAAGTGGTAGGCCACACAAGCTCACAGAATGGGACCGCCAAGTGCTGAACCGCGTAGCACGTATGTAAACTATACCCTTTAAACATTATATTTAGATTTTTTATTTCTTTTTTAAATACAATGTTGAATACAGACTTCTAGTGCCAAATTCGTCTGTAAAAGTACATTTATGCTGGTGGTCTTGTGACCATTTTGAGAATGGCCATCATATGAATCTTCTCTGAATCATACTAGACTAATGTATAACATATTACAACTTTAACTTCTTTTGAGCCTATTGTGACCGATGGGATTAAATGTGTTAAGTAGAAAGTGGATCCTTCAGTCGACGTTCCTACCTTACTCCTAGACTATGGTGAGTAAATTTCGTTTTTTACAACCAAATCTCCAGACACCTTTTTTGTAATTTCACATGTTTCAGAAATTTCCCCCAAACAGCAAATCATTTCCTCATCCTTGTTGTGTAGTATGGCGTCCCCCTCAAAAAAACATGAACAAAGGCTCTAAAAACACCCAAATATGTCATTTTAAGAAATGGCAAAGTTATATTCCATTTTTAGCCAGGTAAACGCATTTTAAAGTCCATATCACGATCTGACATAATGGTAGCCTACTTATTTCGGTATACATTAGAGATTTGCATTTTGGTCATGATTCTTGGTCGATTTACAAGCGTTTTGAATGAAGAGCCGTTTGGGAGCCAAATGATGTGGCTCTTCTATATGAACGGAGCCAAGTGATGCAGCTCACCGAAAAGACTATGAATGCCCAAGAACTACACCTCAGTTGTGGAAATAAAAATACATAGAAATTAATGGTCTATGGCTGGTTTTTGTTTTGTTTTTCACTGACTGCCATGTTAGACAGCTGATGCATGGGAACAATGAATCAAGCACAAAAGAAAGCCCTTGAAGACTGTATATTTGAGGAAAATCAGCATGCCCCAGATTCAATCCACAGGAGGCTGTGCATTTTATATGAAAACAATGAAAGGGTCTAAATGAGGTGGGAACCTGCTGTGATCAATAATATGCCCGGACAGTCTTGGGCCCTGCTATGGGAATGATTTAAAAGGAGAGAAGCCCTCCCAAATCTTCTGGGAGATGTTCCATCAATGGAAGAATGGCCATTCTACTAGTCCAGGAGACACACAGCGTAAAAGACTGGAGCTGGGTTAGGAAAGCACCGGAATTAATCCTGACTGAACATAGTAGACTGATGGAGAGGGCATATAAAACAGTCT
Source organism: Salvelinus alpinus (assembly GCF_045679555.1). Taxonomy (NCBI): domain Eukaryota; kingdom Metazoa; phylum Chordata; class Actinopteri; order Salmoniformes; family Salmonidae; genus Salvelinus; species Salvelinus alpinus. The sequence goes on from NC_092090.1 coordinate 50,057,516, forward strand.
CTCCATCACCTAGGTACATCTTTAAACATCAAATTAATCTTGGAGATTATAAGGTGCTTCAGCAACAACTCCCGAAGGTACTACCATAATATCTTCTTATATATTCAAAACAAAGGTATGTAGACCACTTTATATACTGTCGTTTCATATCACTCCTCCGCCTCGTTGTTTTCTGTATCTATTTTGGAGAGTTGATTGACCAGATGTTTTGGTTGGATGCCATTCCACAGGCATTCTGGCTTAGTCCCTGTAGCCTGATGCCACTGAGGGTTTAAGCAGCTTCCCCACAAGTAGCCCTGATACCCTTCTGGTACCTAACCTTTCACACACAGGTAGCACCAGGACTCCCCTATATGGGTCTGGCTCCACTTCAAAGGCTGAGGCCCTGCAAGTCCTCCTTAATCAAAGAGAAACGAGGGAAGCCGAGCTCACACACACACACACACACACACACACCTCAGTCAATGAGGGATGAAGTGAAGCCCAGCTTATCTCCTGCAGCTCCAGGATTTTTTTCTCTGGGTGGAAACTTAGAACTACTCTAGTAGGTCTACAGTATGTAGCAGGTCTTTCAATATACATATGCATGGGTGGTTCTCTGTCAGACACACACAAGTTGGTAGGCTTTCCATCAGCATTAACCAAAATTGGGGTTGGGTGGCTTGATTTGGAAATGGGTCCGTAAGAAAAACTAACAAAAAAATCAAATCAAATCTGAAGTCAACTGAATGCGCTTAATTCATAGAACCATGGTTACGTGAGTAACCTCTGATATCTCTTGCAACATATATGGTGCGATTGGGTTGTAGCTATTAGGAACATGTACAGTGCCTTCAGAAAGTATTCATACCCGTTGACTTATTCCACATGTTGTTGTGTTACAGTCTGATTTCAAAGTTTATCACACAATACCCCATAATGACAAAGTGAAAACATTTTGGGGAATTTTTGCAAATGTATTGAAAATAAAATACAGAAATATCTCATTTACATAAGTATTCACACCGCTGAGTCAATACTTTGCAGAAGCACATTTGGCAGCGATAACAGCTGTGAGTCTTTCTGGGTAAGTCTCTAAGAGCTTTCCAAACCTGGATTGTGCAACATTTGTCCATTATTCTTTTCAGAATTCTTCAAGCTCTGTCAAATTGTTTGTTGATCATTGCTAGACAACCATTTTCAGGTCTTTCCATAGATTTTCAAATAGATTTAAGTCAAAACTGTAACTCAGAAACTCAGGAACATTCACTGCCTTCTTGGTAAGCAACCTTGTGTTTTAGGATTATTGTCCTGCTGAAAGGGTAAATAATCTACAAGTGTTTGGTAGAAGGCAAACTGAGCCAGGTTTTCCTCTAGGATTTTGCCTGTGCTTAGCTCCAATCCATTTGTTCTTTATCCTAAAAAACTGCCCAGTCCTTAACGATTACAAGCATACCCATAACATGATGCAGCCAACACTATGCTTGAAAATATGGAGAGTGGTACTCCCAAACGTAACAATTTGTTGTCAGGACGAAAAGTGAATAGCCTTGCCACATTTCTTTGCAGTATTACTTTAGTGCCTTGTTGCAAACAGGATGTGTGTTTTGGAATATTTGTATTCCATAGAGGCTTTATTCTTTTAACTCTGTCAATTGGGTTAGTATTGTGGAGTAATTACAATGTTGTTGATCCATCCTCAGCTTTCTCCTATCACTGCCATTAAACTCTGTTTTAAAGTCACCATTGGCCTCATGGTGTAATCCCTGAGCGGTTTCCTTCCTCTCCAGCAACTGAGTTAGGAAGGATGCCTGTATCTTTGTAGTGACACAATCCAAAGTGTAATTAATAACTTCACCATGCTCAAAGAGATATTCAATGTCTGCTTTTCTTATTTTTACCCATCTACCAATAGGTGCCCTTCATTGCGAGACATGGGAACACCTCCCTGGTCTTTGTGGTTGAATCTGTGTTTGAAATTCACTGCTCAACTGAGGGACCTTACAGATAATTGTATGTGTGAGGTACAGAGATGAGGTATTCATGAAAAAAAAACTTGTTAAACACTATTATTTTACACAGAGTCCATGCAACTGATTATTTAACTTGTTAATCATATTTTTACTCCTGAACTTATTTAGGCTTGCCATAACAAAGGCGTTGAATAGTTAGTTATTGACTCAAAACGTTTAAGCTTTTGATTTTTTATTAATTTGTAAAAAAAAAATCCAAAACATTATTCCACTTTTCAATTATGGGATATTGTGTGTAGGCCCTTGACCAAAAATCTCAATTGAATCTATTTTAAATTCAGGCTGTAACACAAACAAAATGTGGGAAAAGGCGTGTGAATACTTTCTGAAGGCACTGTGTGTGTCTTCTGTTCCCCTCCACAATACGTGCAGGACTCGTTGGAACTGAGTGAACGTGACTAGGCACCAAATCAGCACAAAATTACTGGGGGGAAAGCAATGATTGTTTTTTTCTAAACGGAAGATCATACACATTTATTGCCTGATCTTCCCTGATGTTCCCTGATGTCTTGCTGAACTTCCCAATACCTCTGATGAATTTCAGTCACTTCAAACCATACTTCATTCAGATTTAAATACTGTCAATAGTTTGTCATAGCCTCAAATAAAAAAGTAAACACTGGCTGTGTTGATTATATCCCTTTTTTCTCATAGTGGGGTTGCAAGCATTTTTCTGATATCAAAATGGGATCGTGGGCCCCAAAAAGTTTTGGAACACTTGTTTAACATTCTTAACATGGGCGTTAAGAAAAAATATATTTGTGTCATCCGAAAGAGGTCATAATGAAGATAATTTTGAATATAAAATCGGTCTTCCAAAGAAAGCCTCATGATACAATTTTAAATATTCACCAGCCGAGATTTAATTTAATAGATAATGACTTAGTAATTATAGAAGCATCAACCCCTCACTTAATCACAGTGTATGACTTGGATCCACAGTAGTTTTTCAGGGTTCTCCAGAGAACTCTTTGTTTGAGAGGCAGAATAGGGTACTGACAGTGGTATACCTCCAGTCTCTCAAGAGTATAGGGGAGTCTTTATCCTTTCCAAATGAAGCAGGTGAGTGCTTAGAGGGATAATAGAGGATTGGGACTGTCACAAAGTAATAACCTCCACTTCCTTCCTTTCCCCTCACAGTCAACAGACACACACTCTCCCATTGCCAGTAAAACTGAAAATGTATCACTGAGCCATTTCCCTTTCAAATAAGACTCAATCAATCGTATTAAAAAAGTCCTGGTCATATCAGATAGCAGCCTCAGAGAATGTGGTGGCGAGTGACAGTTAATTTTCACATGAGTTCTGGAGATGGCAGCCTTTTATCAGTGGCCTGCCATCCTGTACGAGGCACGCCGTTTCTTTAATCACACTTAATACAGATAAGATGGAGCCAGTTTTCACACAGGTCACACTGTAGTTGTAAATGTGGCCGCCCTATTCAACTCCAGCTCTCATCTCTGTTCTCCTCATTGCATATTCTGCTGGATGTCAGATAGCGGGGAACAAGAGGATTCTGTGTCAATTAGAACCACTCAGCCGAGCCGCAGTTTATCAGGGGCTGATAATGTCTGCGTGGATTGGATGGTAGAGAGATAGAGTCAGAGACTAAAGTAAAAGGAGACAGAAAGTGAGAGAGTACAATGTCGGAATCTTACAGTACAGCAAGGCATAAACAGATGCCTTGAGTATGGAGAAGAGTGTGCTGTAGGTGAGACTGGGAGGAGTTGGGTGGTAGAATGAGGGGAGATTAAGGAGGTGGTAGAATGAGGGGAGAATATTGAGAGATGTGAGGAGACTCTGGAAATAGAAATAAGGAAATATTATAGAGAGAGAAAGGTGAGGAGAGACCATGGAGAGACATGAGGAAAGGGGAGAGATTGTGGGAGTGCTCCACCCCACTGTGAGCAGGACTATTGAGACAGGAAGAGAGGCTATAGAGTATATGTGTTAAACTCAAGGCCCTGGCCCATGAGCCCATTCAATCTGTCCCCCGGGTGGTTTGATGTTGTTTTTCTATCTCGGGGAAAAACAATCTCAATCAACATTGAAATGACTCAAATCTAATCGAAACGAACTCCATTAAAGCAGTCCAGTGGTTTGTGTGTTAATCCTTTCTCTAAGAAAAGTTATACAGCCGCCCGGGTGGCGCAGTGGTCTAAGGCACTACATCACAGTGCTAGCTGTGCCACCAGAGATTCTGGGTTTGAGCCCAGGCTCTGTCGCAGCCAGCCGTGACCGGGAGGCCCATGGGGCGGCGCACAATTGGCCCAGCGTCGTCCGGGTTAGGGAGGGTTTGGCCGGCAAGATATCCTTGTCTCATCGCGCACTAGCGACTCCTGTGTCAGGCCGGGCGCAGTGCACGCTGACCAGGTCACCAGGTGTACGGTGTTTCCTCCAACACACTGGTGCGGCTATTTTCCGGGTACAATGTGCATTGTGTCAAGAAGCAGTGCGGCTAGGTTGGGTTGTGTTTCGGAGGGCGCATGGCTCTCGACCTTCGCCTCTCCCGAGACCGTACGGGAGTTACAGCGATGAGACAAGACTGTAACTACTACCAATTAGGGAGAGAAAAGGGATAAAAATAAAAAAAATAAAAAGAGGTATACTGAATCTGTCCCGGCCTGGGCCCGATCACCTCTTTATATATTGGTGCCGGCCTAGTAATGGTCCAAGGGCCAAAGTGGGCAGGGTCAGATTGACAGATCAGGGGGTCCTGTGAGAGATTAGAGGTGTAACTGGAAAATTACACTTCTGAGGAGTGGGGTGGAGCACTGTCACCTTGCAGCAGTTTTGCCATCCGAAAACAAGGCCAGATCTGACTGGAAGAAGTAGAGTTTTCCACACAAACTGTGTAGAAATTATTATGGACCTACATTTATAGTCTGTCCATCTTGCTAACAGTCATCAAAACAAAAGCTACACTGAGCAAAAATATAAACGCAACATGCAACAATTTAAGTTACAGTTCATATAAGGAAAAGAGTCAATCGAAATGAATTCATTAAGGCCTAATCTATGGATTTCACATAACTGGGAATACAGATATGCATCAATTGTCTAAACCAGTGGAGGGGGGGGGGGGGGTTCTACTAAGATATGTGGAATTGTTTTCAGAAGGACAGAGCAAGGATTTAGCAATTGGATTTGCAATGCTAAGGCCCCTTGAAGTTTCCCAAAAATTGATATATATATTTTTTTTATTACATTTTTTGGGGGGGCTTACTGCTATTAGCCCATACAAATGCATTTAATAGCAAATTCACTACATGGAACAACAGATTGTCCACCAAAGAAATGTAAAGGAAGTTTGTTCTGAAGTGTCTGTCCTATAACTGAGAGATATAAGAAAGATCAGGAAGCATTTGTTCCTTTTTTTTTTTTACATGTGTTTAACCCCTAATTTTTGTCACTAAACAGTCTCCATATATACTGTAATTCTATCATTTTTTTCAACTGGTACGGGGACCTTCAGACGAGTCTTGTGAGGGACTGTACATGTTCATGAGAGTCTCACCTTCCACAGAGGGGTCATATTAGTGTGTAATCCAAACTGTTCGGACGCTACAGACAGAAGTTGGAAGATTGGCTGTACCCTCTTCAGACGAGTCCCAAGACGCTTGTGGGGGTCGTAGAGCAAAATGGAGAACACCATCGCTTTTGTAGGACTGTTAGGCAAAACTGTTCAGACAATCGATTTTCGGGATGTCTCATGGCCTGACAAACACCGCTCCAGCTCTGTCACATATCACCTCAGAAGTGGAAGTGCGACATAGACGACCTTTACTCCACACACAGAGATGCGTACAAAGCTCTCCCTCGCACTCCATTTGTCAAGTCTTACCTTAACTCTATCCTCCTGATTCCTGCTTACAAGCAAAAACTAAAGCAGGAAGTACCAGTGACTCGCTCAATACGGAAGTGGTCAGATGACGCAGATGCTAAGCTACAGGACTGTTTTGCTAGCACAGACTGGAATATGTTCTGAGATTATTCTGATGTCATTGAGGAGTACACCACATCATTCACTGGCTTCATCAATAAGTGCATCGATGACATCGTCCCCACAGTGACCGTAAGTACATACCCCAACCAGAAGCCATGGATTACAGGCAACATCCGCACTGAGCTAAAGGGTAGAGCTGACTCTTTTAAAGAGCGGGACTCTAACCTGGACGCTTATAAGAAATCCTGCTATGCCCTCTGACGAACCATCAAACAGGCAAAGCATCAATACAGGATTTAAGATTTAATACTATTACACCGGCTCCGGCGCTCATCGGATGTGGCAGGGCTTGCAAACTATTACGAACTACAAAGGGAAGCACAGCCGTGAGCTGCCCAGTGACATGGGCGAACCAGACAAGCTCAATAACTTCTATGTGCGCTTCGAGGCAAGCAACACTGAAGCATGCATGAGAGCACCAGCTGTTCCGGACGACTGTGTGATCACACTCTCCGTAACCGATGTGAGTAAGACCTTTAAACAGATCAACATTCACAAGGCCCCAGGGCCAGACGGATTACCAGGACATGTATTCCCGAGCATGCGCTGACCAAGTGTCTTCACTGACATTTTCAACCTGTTCCTGACGGAGTGTGTAATTCCAACATATTTCAAGCAGACCACCATAGTCCCTGTGCCCAAGAACACCAAGGTAACCTGCCTAAATGACTACAGACCCGTAGCACTCACGTCTGTAGCCATGAATTGCTTTGAAAGGCTGGTCATGGCTCACATCAACACCATTATCCCATAAACCCTAGACCCACTACAATTTGCATACTGCCCCAACAGATCCACAGATGACGCAATCTCTATTGCACTCCACACTGCCCTTTCCCACCTGGACAAAAGGAACACCTACGTAAGAATGCTCTTCATTGACTAAAGCTCAGCGTTCAACACCATAGTGCCCTCAAAGCTCCTCACTAAGCTAAGGACAGTGGGACTAAACACCTCCCTCTGCAACTGGATCTTGGACTTCCTGACGGGCCGCCCCCAGGTGGTAAGGGTAGGTAACAACACATCTGCCACGCTGATCCTCAACACGGGGGCCCCTCAGGGGCGCGTGCTCAGTCCGCTCCTGTACTCCCTGTTCACCCATCACTGCATGGCCAGGTACGAATCCAACACCATTATTAATTTTGCAGACGACACAACAGTGGAAGGCCTGATCACCGACAACGATGAGACATCCTATAGGGAGGAGGTCAAAGACCTGGAAGTCTGGTGCCAGGATAACAACCTCTCCCTCAATGTGATCAAGACAAAGGAGATGATCGTGGACTTCAGGAAAAGGAGGGCCGAGCACGCCCCCATTCTCATCGACAGGGCTGTATTTGTGCAGGTTGAGAGCGTCAAGTGCCTTGGTGTCCACATCACCAACTAACTATTATGTTCGAAACACACCAAGACAATCGTGAAGAGGGCACGACAAAGCCTATTCCCCCTCAGGAGACTGGAAAGATTTGGCATGGGTCCTCAGATACTCAAAAAGTTCTATAGCTAAACCATCGAGAGCATCCTGACTGGTTGCATCACCGCCTGGTATGGCAACTGCTCGGCCTCCGACCGCAAGGCACTACAGAGGGTAGTGCGTACGGCCCAGTACATCACTGGGGCCAAGCTTCCTGCTATCCAGGACCTCTATACCAGGTGGTGTCAGAGGAAGGCCCTAAAAATTGCCAAAGACTCCAGCCACCCTAGTCATAGACTGTTCTCTCTGCTAGTGCACAGCAAGCAGTTTAATTATTTGTTTTTTTCTATTCTCTTATTTATTTATTGTATTTATTGTTTACTTCAGTTTATTTAGTAAACACTTTCTTGACACTTACTTTTTTCTTAAAACTGAATATTTGGTTAAGGGCTTGTAAATGAGCATTTCACTGTAAGATCTAGACCTGTTGTATTCACCGCATGTAACAAACACAATTTGATTTGATTTGATTAATCCCTTTTATGATATGCCACACTTGTCAGGTGGGTGGATTATCTTGGCAAATGAGAAATTCTCACTAACAGGGAAGTAAACATTTTAGTACACAAAATTGGAGAGAAATATGATTTTTGTGCATATTACTGCGTTTTTTTTTTTTAGCTCATGAAACATGGGATCCGAGAGGTATTCCAGAAAGCCGGATTAGTGATTTAGCAAGATTTAGCCTGTTCTGATGAATAAATACGGGACTTCTCGAATCAGATTCTTATTCGTCACTATGGCCTGTCCCTTCTTGGAAAATCCACTTGACATTATTGTTTTTCCGCACAATCACTCATATAGCTGGTCAATTTACTCAACCCATATATAGCAAATGTAACCCTACGTGGTTTCGCTTTGACTGCTATACAAACTCTGTGTATTGCTTAGCAGCTTTTTGCCACTGGAAGTTTTCTTATGTTTGGGCGATGCTGCTCTAGGTACAGTAGGCTGCGGTCATTTGCCCACTAGCGATGCTTTGCTAATCTCAAATTAATGATCAGGAATCAAGGTAAGACCCAAGTGCAGACTGTGTGAAGTAACAATGTTTATTGTAACCACCGAGGCAGGCAACGACAGGTCAAGGCAGGCAGGGGTCGATAATCCGGAGTGGGAGCAAAGGTACAGGACAGCAGGCAGGCTCAGGGTCAGGAACAGGTAGAGTTCAGTAATCCAGAGGTGTAGCGAAGGTACAGGACGGCAGGCAGGCTCAGGGACGGGCAGAGTGGTCAAGCGGGCGGGTACAGGGTCTGGACAGGCAAGGGTCACAAACCAGGAGGGCAAGAAAAAGAGAGGCTGGGAAAGACAGGAGCTGACAGGAACAAACGCTGGTAAGCTTGACAAACAAGACAAACTGACAACAGAAAACACAGGTATAAGTACACAGGGGATAATGGGGAAGATGGGCGACACCTGGAGGAGGGTGGAGACAAGCACAAAGACAGGTGAAACAGATCAGGGCGTGGCATTAATAAGGCAACATGGGCAACATGATAAACATGATACAATTTCCAAATGTCATTGGTGCTATAGATGGGACACATATCTCCAATTCAAAGTCGCGCTGGACCAAATGAAGGAGACTACATGAATAGAACATATTTTCACAGCATTAACTAACAGGTTCTGTGTTACAGGGTTACAACTAAACATAGACCACAGTTGCCCGAGAATTAAATACATTATTATTCATCCTATACATACTATGGAATATAATATACATGCCATTACAATTATGACATTGTTACTACAATTTACATATTAGGCCATAGCCTTGACACTTAATATCACCAGCGTTGCAATAAAAGTGTTCTATAAAGTGAAAGCATTATTACTAATCACCCATGTGTGTAAGCTAGGCCTATTCGATATTGGAATCGGGCCACTTCACATGCGCATTTACTCTGTCTGCAATTTTCTGCCAGGCTCCCTTTGTTGTGGAAATTCTTACACAGTCAAGTCAATCCTAAATGGATCACTCTTAATTGTCAGCAAGCTGGAGAGGTCACAGTCAAACTTAGATGCATAAAGTACCGGTCTAAAGTGAGCTCTAACGGGGCAGTTATGTTAGTTCTCTTATATACTGCAGACAAGTCATATTTGCATGATTTAGCTTATTCAAAATTAATTCATCATTAACATCCGCTTCATTCATGTGACCGAACAATACTGGGTCATACATGTGACAGACCAATACCTCACAAGGCTTCTTCTCTCTAAGCTGAGACCTTGAAACTAAGATATCGTCCTCAAAACAAGGGTGTGGGCATACTGCCATATTGCAGATACCGATAGTGAGGGTTCGTTCAATAAGTCACTTGCATGAAGAAAGAAAACGGTTATTAGAAAAGAACAAACATAGAACACAGAAATGTATAAAATAGAAAACGACCAAAATAAAATGTTCCATCACACCTCTCTGGCTTTTCCAGAGTTGGATGTATTCTTTTTTGGGGTAAAAATGTGAACATATTCATTGTATGTTGTTGTTCTAGACTTATTGGGCTCTGTCTTTTGACTCCATAACTATCGGGGGGTTTTGCCTTCGACATGAGGACTTTTTGAATGTTGCGTGCATGTGACATTTGTCAGATCAACCAATATGCGCTTCGCTTAGCCCAATAACTTAAACGAGCAGCCGTTCTGAAAGAAAGAAATCCTGGACTACCTTATCTGGTTAAGAAAAGCCAGAAATCCAGAATTTGTTCAACCATCTTTCTGGAATTGATTCATCACTCCAGAGAATGCGTTTCCACTGCTCCAGAGTCCAACGGTGGCGAGCTTTACACCACTCCAGCCGACGTTTGGCATTGCGCATGGTGATCTTAGGCTTGTGTGCGCCTGCTCGGCCATGGAAACCCATTTCATGAAGCTCCCGACAAACAGTTCTTGTGCTGATGTTGCTTCCAGAGGCACTTTGGAAACTCGGTAGTGAGTGTTGCAACCGAAGACAGACGATTTGTACACGCTACGTGCTTCAGCACGCGGCTGTGCCATTCTGTGAGCTTGTGTGGCCTACCACTTTGAGGCTGAGCCGTTGTTGCTCCTAGACGTGTCGACTTCACAATAACAGCACTTACAGTTTACCAGGCCGGCTCTTGCAGGACAGAAATTTTACAAACTGACTTGTTGGTAAGGGAAGACGCCCATGAAATGGACAAAAATGTATGGCATCTTATTGGCATTGGGCCAACCATATACACAATCGCAAATACCACTCAAATGGAAGGCAGTTCATCAAAAACATATTTCAAGTGGTCAATACTAGGTCAGTATTGTATAAGGGCGGAAGGTAGCCTAGTGGTTAGAGCATTGGGCCAGTAAAACGAAAGGTTGATAGAAGAAATCCCCAAGCTGACAAGGTAAAAATCTGTCATTCTGCCCCTGAACAAGGCATTTAACCCACTGTTCCTAGGTCATCATTGTAAATAAGAATGTGTTCTGACTTGCTTAGCTAAATAAAAGGTACAAATGATAAATGGAACATGTGTCATACTCCAAAGGTGGCGAGCACGCTTCACTGTAGATTTTCATATGGGAAATGGTCACAAAGTCCAGTCCCAAGGGTGAAAATGTCAAAATCTGAACAAAGAAATTCTCAAATACACATATGAAGTATCTGTATGGACATACATTTGTCTTATTTTATTGAGTTTGCCCCTAAGGCCTATGTTTTGTCCATTTGCCATATGATCATAGGAAGTCGGCTTCCGAACCCAAAAGTCTGTGAACCATGTCCAAATGGCATAAGAAATGTCCAAATGGCATATATAAGTATTGAAAGTACCAAATCATGATTTTATGTCCATTTGCCATATATGATCATAGGAAGTCAGCTTCCAAACCCAGAAGTCAGTGAACCATGTCCAAATGGCATAAGAAATGTCCAAATGGCATATATACTGACAAAGTGATATATTTCACTATGTTAAGCCCTGAATCAACCTAGAATGTCTATTTGCCATGTTTGATCATAGGAAGTCATAGGAAGTAAGACTTTCTCGCTGATGTTGATTCAGCATGTCCATTTCGTAATGTGAAGTTCTTATGGATATACATTGACAATGGACACAGTCAACTTTATGAAGAGCATGTTCACACTGACAATATAGCATACAGTATGTGTAATGGACACTATCCAATCTCTCATTGGTGTTGATTTCAGCCTGTCCATTTGGTGATGTTAAATCCCTCATTAAATACATTGGAAATGTACAATTGTACACTGTCCATTTGCAATGTCTCACCATGGGCATTTACCATCACGAATTGGACATGCTCTAATATACTGCAGAAATGCCCAGTTGACTGGCTTGTTGAACTCGGGATGGCCGAGCAGTGATAGTGGTTCCTCTCCATTGCTTGTTGGTGTTGATTTCAGCCTGTCCATTTGGTGATGGTAAATCCCTCATTAAAGACATTGGAAATGTACGCTGTCCATTTGCAATGTATTACAATGGGCATTTACCGATACGAATTGGTCATGCTCTAAAATACTGCAGAAATGTCCAATTGACTGGCTCATTGAACTCGGGGTGCCCAAGCAGTGATAGTGGTTCCTCTCCATCACTCGTTGGTGTTGATTTCAGCCTGTCCATTTGGAGATGGTAAATCCCTCATTAAATACATTGGAAATGTACACTGTCCATTTGCAATATAAAATGTACAATGCCAATATATTATACTGCCATCAAGTCAGCCATCAATCAATAAGATATCATACTGAAACCAAACTTATACATACTGACCCCAACCTCACTTTGTCCAACTCTTTTAGAAGCCAACTATCACATATTTCAGTGCCGGCCCACAATTCATCGTGCCTTCTGTTAAAACCATAAAAAATGTAAACACGTAAACACGTTGTTAAGGGTTAATTCCACACAGTCAATGTTAGGCTTGCACAGATCAAGCGGACCTTAGGAACTTTCCTGTGGTTGAATTGTGTTTCTAGCCTCAGCGGTTCTGCCGCTGTCACCCAAAAGCACCTCAAATTTAGGTAATGCTTCATTTTGGGCCTACTTTGTTGGACGGTCGCTGCGGTCAGACCGAGCGAGCTACTGTCAAGTGGGGCACCTCGTTGAACTCGGCACGTTCTAGAGACTACGGTGATGCCATTTGCCAACAGTTTCAGTGTTGATTTCAGCCTGTCCATTTGGTAATGGTTCAACACTGTTTAAACTTATTGGAAATGGACAAAAGTCAGCCATCAAAAATGGTGAACACAAAGTGTTATGTCACACGATTTTAGACAAATCTGTCAAGACACCCACCATGATAAAGGGTTAGAAATAGGTTTTATACCAACTCCTTAATTTTATTGAATATAGCTATGGTCCCACCGTATGTCTTAATGTAATGACATTTTTAAAAAATGGCAGATTATTATCAATGATTTATCAACAGCTGTAACAAGTTGTCCAGTTGAGGAAATCCTCAATGGTACCCTAGTGTATAACAAAATTATGTGTTTATACAGTAAAACATAACAATACATTACAGTTTTACTGATAATCTGTGAATTACTATAAATCGCAATGCACTTTGGATAGTTTTGGCTCTTGCTTCTACAGTAAAAATGCTAATCACACAGCATTGTGGGAACTGGGAACTACTGCATGTTGACAGCAAGCTGGTGGAACACATTTTTAAGCCAAAAATTCACATTCAGATAGCTAACCAGCTTGGTTAGTGACAGTTTAACAATCCTTCTTCTTAGCTTCCTATCTATGGAAATATTTTGTATTATGAATTAACAAGACCTTGTACCTTGTGAAGGAGTGGGGTAAAGTGTTCAGTGTATAGCTAATGTGACGAGGGTGCAGGCATACTACTAGAGCAAGGTAATGGCACATAACGGCCTTTTGTATGATGTTCACTATGACTAAAGCCCCATTTCCCTTGGCACTTTGAGGTCAACTCAGGTTGGGCTGGCCTTGGTGGGCTAGCTCAAATTGCATTTCCACTGCCTCCAGAAATTAGAAATGATGTAATGTTGCTAGGTAGCCAACATGTGACTGCAGCTGGATTTGCTAATGTTGCTTGTTAGCTAGCTAATTTAATTCACCCCCACCATGCTGTAACTAACATTACCTCATACTCCTGCCAGTGCCAGCCAGACTCAGAGCCATGTATTTGGCTGGCTGACGTTAGCTAGCTAAATGGTTAGCGTAGTTGCTAGCATAACAGGCTATCTAGATTAATCCCTTGCTTTCCATGGTATTGGCTAATAGCTAGTTAACTCTAACGAGTCACAAACCCGGATCCGGGATCCCCCCCATCAAAAAAGCTGACTAGCATAGCCTAGCCTAAAGCCACAGGGATATCATATAATAAAATGTTCATGAAATCACAAGTCCAAGACACCAAATGAAAGATACACATCTTGTGAATCCAGCCATCATTTCTGATTTTTAAAATGTTTTACAGGGAAGACACAATATGTATTTCTATTAGCTAACCACCATAGCAAAAGACACAACTTTTTTTTCCCACCATTTTTTTCCTGCATAGGTAGCTATCACAAATTTGACCAAATAAAGATATAAATAGTCACTAACCAAGAAACAACTTCATCAGATGACAGTCTGATAACATATTTATTGTATAGCATATGTTTTGTTCGAAAAATGTGCATATTTCAGGTATAAATCATAGTTTTACATTGCAGCCACCATCACAACTCTCACCAAAGCAACTAGAATAACTACAGAGAGCAAACGTGAATTACCTAAATACTCATCATAAAACATTTATGAAAAATACACAGCGTACAGCAAATGAAAGACAAAGATCTTGTGAATCCAGACAATATTTCAGATTCTTCAAGTGTTTTACAGCGAAAACACAATTTAGCATTATATTAGCTTACTACAATAGCCAACCACACAACAGCATTGATTCAAGCCAACAGTAGCGATAACGAATAAACCAGCAAAAGATATAAATTTTTTCACTAACCTTCTCAAACCTCTTCAGATGACAGTCCTATAACATCATATTACACAATACATATATTGTTTGTTCGAAAATGTGCATATTTAGCGGCACAAATCGTGGTTATACAATGAGAATAGTAGCCAAGCTGCCAACAAAATGTCGGGAGAAATCTTGGGAGAGGCACCTAATCTAATCAATAACTAATCATAAACTTGACTAAAAAATACAGGTTGGACAGCAAATGAAAGGTACATTAGTTCTTAATGCAACCGCTGTGTTAGATTTTTTTAATTAATGTTACTACGACATACAGCGTGCGCTAAAGCGAGACCGCACCGAAATTAATGGCCGAATAATAGTTTTACATTTTTCAACAGAACAACGAATTAACATCATAAATAGTTCTTACTTTTTGATGAGCTTCCATCAGAATTTTGTGCAAGTGGTCCTTTGTCCAGAATCATCGTTGCTCGGTTGTAGATTGCCGTCTTCAACTTAGGAATTAGCAGCAAACATTAGCTATGTGGCCCAGACGTGCCCAACTCTTCATAACGCAGGACAAAGAAATATCCGAAAATCGCAATATACTGATATAAACTGATATAACTCGGTTTAAAATAACTACATTATGATGTCTTTAACACCTATATCGAATAAAATCAGAGCCGGATATATCTAAGGCCTATAACGAGAGCTTTTCAGAATGCATTCCTGAGGTCCTCCTCTGCGCCATGACGAACGTTGAAAAGAGTGCACCCCCGGTTCCATGAGCCTTTATATGGCCTCAGATCTGCCTAGCAACACAATTCCAATTCTCACTGCTTACTGACATCTAGGGGAAATCGTATGCAGTGCATGTCGACTCATAGATCACATGCAATTTAATAAACTGACCCTGGAACAGAGCATCGATTTCAGATTTCTCACTTCCTGACAGGAAGTTAGCTGCAACTTGAGTTCTGTTTTACTCACAGATATAATTCAAACGGTTTTAGAAACTAGAGAGTGTTTTCTATCCAATAGTAATAATAATATGCATATTGTACGAGCAAGAATTAAGTACGAGGCAGTTTAATTTGGGAACGAATTTTTACAAAGTCGAAATGGCGCCCCCCTATTGACAAGAAGTTAAAGAATGAGCAAGCTACATGACATTTAGTATGAAGTCACCTACAGTGGGGAGAACAAGTATTTGATACACTGCCGATTTTGCAGGTTTTCCTACTTACAAAGCATGTAGAGGTCTGTAATTTTTATCATAGGTACACTTCAACTGTGAGAGACGGAATCTAAAACAAAAATCCAGAAAATCACATTGTATGATTTTTAAATAATTAATTTGCATTTTATTGCATGACATAAGTATTTGATCACCTACCAACCAGTAAGAATTCCGGCTCTCACAGACCTGTTAGTTTTTCTTTAAGAAGCCCTCCTGTTCTCCACTCATTACCTGTATTAACTGCACCTGTTTGAACTCGTTACCTGTATAAAAGACACCTGTCCACACACTCAATCAAACAGATTCCAACCTCTCCACAATGGCCAAGACCAGAGAGCTGTGTAAGGACATCAGGGATAAAATTGTAGACCTGCACAAGGCTGGGATGGGCTACAGGACAATAGGCAAGCAGCTTGGTGAGAAGGAAACAACTGTTGGCGCAATTATTAGAAAATGGAAGAAGTTCAATATGACGGTCAATCACCCTCGGTCTGGGGCTCCATGCAAGATTTCACCTCGTGGGGCATCAATGTTCATGAGGAAGGTGAGGGATCAGCCCAGAACTACACGGCAGGACCTGGTCAATGACCTGAAGAGAGCTGGGACCACAGTCTCAAAGAAAACCATTAGTAACACACTACGCCGTCATGGATTAAAATCCTGCAGCGCACGCAAGGTCCCCCTGCTTAAGCCAGTGCATGTCCAGGCCTGTCTGAAGTTTGCCAATGACCATCTGGATGATCCAGAGGAGGAATGGGAGAAGGTCATGTGGTCTGATGAGACAAAAATAGAGCTTTTTGGTCTAACTCCACTCGCCGTGTTTGGAGGAAGAAGAAGTATGAGTACAACCCCAAGAACACCATCCCAACCGTGAAGCATGGAGGTGGAAACATCATTCTTTGGGGATGCTTTTCTGCAAAGGGGACAGGACGACTGCACCGTATTGAGGGGAGGATGGATGGGGCCATGTATCGCGAGATCTTGGCCAACAACCTCCTTCCCTCAGTAAGAGCATTGAAGATGGGTCGTGGCTGGGTCTTCCAGCATGACAACGACACAAAGCACACAGCCATGGCAACTAAGGAGTGGCTCCGTAAGAAGCATCTCAAGGTCCTGGAGTGGCCTAGCCAGTCTCCAGACCTGAACCCAATAGAAAATCTTTGGAGGGAGCTGAAAGTCCGTATTGCCCAGCGACAGCCCAGAAACCTGAAGGATCTGGAGAAGATCTGTAGGGAGGAGTGGGCCAAAATCCCTGCTGCAGTGTGTGCAAACCTAGTCAAGAACTACAGGAAACGTATGATCTCTGTAATTGCAAACAAAGGTTTCTGTACCAAATATTAAGTTCTGCTTTTCTGATGTATCAAATACTTATGTCATGCAATAAAATGCAAATTACTTAAAAATCATACAATGTGATTTTCTGGATTTTTGTTTTAGATTCCGTCTCTCATAGTTGAAGTGTACCTATGATAAAAATTACAGACCTCTACATGCTTTGTAAGTAGGAAAACCTGCAAAATCGTCAGTGTATCAAATACTTGTTCTCCCCACTGTAGGTGTCCTTCACGATTTGCTCAAATGTACCCAAGTGGCCGAATTGGTAAATTTATAGATTTTCAAGAATATAACTATAGAAAACATACAAAAATGCTATGCTAATAAAAAATACAAGTTTACACACTCCCAGGAATGTCATACATTATGGATCCTTAGCTTCCCTACATAAATTGTACTAACAGGTGACGCAACAAGAATGCTGATCCAATGTCTCCAAACACAGAAGTGAAATATTTAAGATAAGGGCCAAGTTTGCAGCCGACACTGATCTAATGTCAGAAGCGAACACACCACAAACCACACAACGTAAAAGTAATTTATTTTAAAAACACTATTTACAATTACAGAATCTAGAACACGCTCTTCACAACATTGTGCTGCTGGTCCCAAGTCCGAAGTCTTTTTCTGCTGTAAAGCACTTACCTTCACCTTTGATTTAGCTTTTCCAGTATTAGTAGCCATATTGTAAGTTCAAAATTTGCAAAACACTTAGTTTTCATAACTCACAGATATGCGTAACGCTCTTCGACATATTCTTTCATAAATGTCCAAAAGGAATTAGCCTCCTGGCACGCTAGGATAGCTGAGAGATAGTGCAATGGACAAAGGGTTTCCGCATACTCTTGTAAAGCACAGCTCATTAGCTATCTAGCTAGCTTAGTTTGAAAATGATACGTGCTCATTTAACAAAGATACAGTCAATCAAGTGAACACCGCCCGTGTCATCGGCACGTAATGATGCCGAATGACGCCTTCCTAGCTAAAATTTGTTTCCCAATGGATTGACTGAATACAGACTGATCTAGAAAAGGCTGGTTACTTTTTAGGGTGTCTAAGGAATATAAACAAAGGTAATTTGACTGGTTGAAACAACGTTTAGCATTCGATTTTCACAGATTTCTTACTTCGCAAGTTGAACGAGTGGAAATACAAAATCGATCGTGCAAACTATAGGGACCTTTTTATGATATGAAAAGTGATTTAATCTAACAAAACGACACTACATATTATCTCTGGGACCCTTGGGATGACAAATCAGAGCAAGATTTCAGAATGTAAGTAAATATTTCACCTTCAGATGTGAATGTATCAAAACTGTCGCGGTGAAAAAAGTGTTTGTTGTTCTGCACTCTCCTCAAACAATAGCATGGCATTTTTTCGCTGTAATAGCTACTGTAAATTGGACAATGCAGTTAGATTAACAAGAATTTACACTTTCTGCCCATATAAGACACTTATATGTACCAACATGTTTTTCCCGCTAAAAAACACGTTCTTAACACATTGCACTACATGATTTACAACTGTAGATGGGACACTGATCCCAAGAAAATCAGACAACAGGTTTGATAAGATGTAGCTAGCTAGCTTTCAATACTACCTGGCCAGCAAAAATTACTGCTAGCGCACATTAGCTAGCAAGCTAGCTAGCTTGTTTCATCTCTGATTTGCTAGATAAGTTAGGTAGCTAGCATTTGAGGACTGACTGTTCTCATAAAAGTTTATTGTGTCGTGCAAAAATGAATGAAGGCTCCAGCTATGGTGTTAATTCATGTCATGTCTGACTACTGCTTGTCCATGTGCTAGCTAACAGCAACAAGCCCAAACGAGCTAAACGTTGTGTCAGCATCCAGCAGAAATCAGCTTGGTGGTTACATAGTAACGGCATCACCAGCCGGGTTGTAAAACTGGGCTGGGCTGGCCCGGGTTTCCCTGAACACAATTCCATTCAAGCCAGCTCGAATTTGGCCCTAATTTTAAGTGCCAGTGGAATCGGGTCTTAAATGTTGTGAATAAAATCATTGTATTTTTTGCAAATAGTACTTGCTAGTAACGTTAGCTAGGCTAGGCTAAACGCAATAGCTCATTGTATTTTAAGCTGTTCCAATACTAAATGACAGTCAGTATATTATTGCTTTCGGTTGGCATTACCATAGCCACACATTTTTTTTTTTTACTATTTGTACAATTTTTCTTCTTAAAATGTGATTTAAAATCGAACCCTAACCGTATTCCTAACTTAACCACACTACTAATCTTATGCCTAACCTTAAATTAAGACCAAAAACACATTTTGGTTTTCATTAATTTTTATGATATATAAAACTGACTTTGTAGCTATGGTATCTAGTAAGAACTGTTCAACAGACTCGTGAAACGAAACCTGCTATACTTTTTAGATTTATTATCAGGCTTTTTCATATGTTGGACATATTTTTTAAATTAATGTTAGCATAGACTACTTGTTTGAATATTTTTCTAACATTGCCTCTTAGCTAAATCAGTAATAGATTATTTTCTGTCAGTGTCATTCTCCTCGCTTTGAAATGTATAGCTAGCTTGTGGAAAGGGCAATGTTGCAGTCATCTTGTGAACATGTGAGTCAAATCTTGGAATTGATTCGGTACATGCCATGAAATTGCACATTATTTCTGCTTCTAGCCTTGGCTTTCAACTCACTGCCACATTAGCAGGTTGCAAAAAAGCGGATCCATAACTATATATTACAGTTAGCCAGCTAACTTGGGACAGAGGAGCGTGAAATGGATACTCAATGAATGGATTTCTGTTCATTCAACTTGTTAGCTACGTAATTGTAAGCAACAGTATAAAAGTAGTCACCTTCCAATGGGAATATTATGTTTTTTATTAACCCGATATCACTTGTACCAGTCTCCATAGACTGTAGACCATATACTTCCATACGTTTTTTCAACTGGTACCGGGGGACCTACAGACGTGTCTTGTGAAGCAAAAAAAGGATATGTATGAGTTCGTGAGAGTCTCACCTTTCCACAGAAGGGTTACAGTATATTAGTGTGTAGCCCAAACTGTTCAGACGCTACAGACAGAAGTTGGCAGATCGGCTGCTCCGACTTCAGATGAGTCCCAACATGCTGTGGAGGTCATAAAATAAACAGAGAACACCATCGTGTTCGTGAGAGTCTAATCTTGCCAAACCGTTCAGACGCTACAGACAATAATGTGAGAACACTGGTTTTCGTGATGTCTGACAAACACTGCTCTGGCGCTGTCATAGGCAGATGCAGTGGATAGACATGCAGCCAAAGGGGGTAAAAAACAGATATCTCTAGCTTAAACTGACAGATTTTTTGCTGGATTTTTTTATTATGTTAATTAGATTTCCGTGAGGCGAGAACATCAACCATCGGGAATAAGGCACACGAAAAATCCCATGTTCCAGAAGATATTTCTGCCAAAAAACACAATTCAATCAACAACAACAAAAAAACTTTCAAATCAATCTAATGTATTTATAAAGCCCTTTTTACATCAGCCGATGTCACAAAATGCTATACAGAAACCCAGCCTAAAACCCCAAACAGCAAGCAATGCAGATGTAGAAGCACGGTGGCTAGGGAAAACTCCCTAGAAAGGCAGGAACTTAGGAAGAAACCTAGAGAGGAACCAGGCTCTGAGGGGTGGCCAGTCCTCTTATGGCTGTGTTTCTGGGTGGAGATTATAGCAGCACATGGCCAAGATGTTCAAACGTTCATAGATGACCAGCAGGGTCAAATAATAATAATCACAGTGGTTGTAGAGGGTGCTACAGGTCAGCACCTCAGGAGTAGATGTCAGTTGGCTTTTCATAGCCGATCATTCAGAGTATCTCTACCGCTCCTGCTGTCTCTAGAGAGTTGAAAACAGCAGGTTTGGGACAAGGTAGCACGTCCGGTGAACAGGTCAGGGTTCCATAGCCGCATGCAGAACAGTTGAAACTGGAGCAGCAGCAGGTGGACTGGGGACAGCAGGTAGACTGGGGACAGCAAGGAGTCATCAGGCCAGGGAGTCCTGAGGCATGATCCTAGGGCTCAGGTCCTCAGAGAGAAGAGAGAAAGAAGGAAAAAGAGAGAGAGAGAGTTAGAGGGAGCATACTTAAATTCACACAGGACATCGGATAAGACATGAGAAATACTCCAGATATAACAGACTGATCCTCGCCCCCGACACATAAACTATTGCAGCATAAATACTGGAGGCTGAGACAGGAGTGGTCCGGAGACACTGTGGCCCCATCCGACGATACCCCCGGACAGGGCCAACCAGGCAGGATATAACCCCACCCACTTTGCCAAAGCACAGCCCCCACACCAGTAGAGGGATATATTCAAACCACCAACTTACTACCCTGAGACAAGGCTGAGTATAGACCACGAAGATCTCCCCCACGGCACGAACCCAAGGGGGGCACCAACCCGGACAGGAAGATCACGTCAGTGACTCAACCCACTCAAGTGACGCACCCCTCCTAGGGACGGCATGGAAGAGCACCAGTAAGCCAGTGACTCAGCGCCCGTAATAGGGTTAGATCCCAGTGGAGAGGGGGGAACCGGCCAGGCAGAGACAGAAAGGGTGGTTCGATGCTCCAGTGCCTTTCCGTTCACCTTCTGGGCCAGACTACACTCAATCATAGGACCTACTGAATAGATGAGTCTTCAATGAAGACTTAAAGGATGAGACAGAGTCTGCGTCACTCACGTGGATAGGCAGACCATTCCATACAAATGGAGCTCTATAGGAGAAAGCCCTGCCTACAGCTGTTTGCTTAGAAATTCTTGGGACTAAAAGGAGGCCTGTGTCTTGTGACCATAGCGTACGTGTAGGTATGTACGGCAGGACCAAATCGGAAAGATAGGTAGGAGCAAGCCCATGTAATGTTTTGTAGGTTAGCAGTAAAGCCTTGAAATCAGCCCTAGCCTTAACAGGAACACAATGAAGAGAGGCTAGCACTGGAGTAATATGATCAAATGTTTTGGTTCTAGTCAACATTCTAGCAGCAGTGTTTAGCAGTAACTGAAGTTTATTTAGTGCTTTATCCGGGTAGCCGGAAACTAGAGAATTGCAGTAGTCTAATCTAGAAGTGACAAAAGCATGGATACATTTTTCTGCATAATATTTGTACAGAAGGTTTCTGATTTTTGCAATGTTACGTAGATGGAAAAAAGCTGTCCTTGAAACAGTCTTGATATGTTTGTCAAAAGAGAGATTGAAGTCCAGACTAACGCCGAGGTCCTTCACAGTTTTATTTGAGACAACTGTAGACCCATCAAGATTAATTGTCAGATCCAACAGAAGATCTCTTTGTTTCTTGGGACCTAGAACAAGCATCTCTGTTTGTCCGAGTTTAAAATTAAAACATTTGCCGCCATCCACTTCCTTATGTCTGAAACTCAGGCTTCCAGTGAGGACAATTTTGGAGCTTCACCATGTTTCATCAAAATGTACAGCTGTGTATTGTCCGCATAGCAGTGCAAGTTAACATTATGTTTCCAAATGACATTACCAAGAGGTAAAATGTATAGTGAAAACAATAGTGGTCCTATAACAGAACCTTGAGGAACACTGAAATGTACAGTTGATTTGTCAGAGGACAAACCATCCACCGAGACAAACTGATATCTTTCCGACAGATAAGATCTAAACCAGCTTGTCCCAACTTGTCCGCGTCGACCAATTTGGGTTTCCAATCGCTCCAAAAGAATATAGAATATGAAAAAGAATATGGTAATCGATGGTATCAAAAGCAGCACTAAGGTCTAGGAGCACGAGGACAGATACAGAGCCTTGGTCTGACGTCATTAACCTCTAACGAGCCTCTACCCCGGGTCCGGGAGCACCCCCCATCCCCCCACACACTGATTAGCATAGCTAGCATAGCTTCACAAGTAGATAGTAGCATCTAAATATCATTAAATCACAAGTCCAAGACACCAGATGAAAGATACAGATCTTGTGAATAAAGCCACCATTTCAGATTTTTAAAATGTTTTACAGGGAAGACAAAATATGTAAATCTATTAGCTAAACACGTTAGCAAAATACACCACTATTCTAACTCCATCAGTTTCTTACTCCTTCAGGTGCTATCACCAATTCGGCTCAACTAAGATATTGATAGCCACTAACCAAGAAAAAACCTCTTCAGATGACAGTCTGATAACATATTCATGGTATAGGATAGTTTTTGTTAGAAAAAAGTGCATATTTCAGGTAGAAATCACAGTTTACAATTGCACCGACCATCACAAATCGACTAGAATTACTAGATAGAGCAACGTGTATGACCAATTTACTCATCATAAAACATTTCATAAAAATAGACAAAGCATAGCAATGGAAAGACCCAGTTCTTGTGATTTCAGACCATATTTCAGATTTTCTAAGCGTTTTTCAGCGAAAACACAATAAATCGATAAGTTAGCATACCACATGTGCAAACGTTACCAGAGCATCGATTCCAGCCAAAGAGCGCTATAACGTAATCACCGCCAAAATATATTAATTTTTTCACTAACCTTCTCAGAATTCTTCCGATGACACTCCTGTAACATCATTTTACAATATACATATACAGTTTGTTCGAAAAGGTGCATATTTAGCCATACAAAACCGTGGTTACACAATAAAAATACTAGGAAATCAAGCCTCAATATGTCTGACGTCATCTATCAGAGTGATCTAGTTTAATTGAAAGCTAATCATATACTTGACTAAAAAATACAGGGTTGACAGGAATCGAAAGACAAATTAGTTCTTAATGCAACCGCTGATTTACATTTTTAAAATTATCCTTACTTTTCAATACAGGGTTCGCCAAGTGAAGCTATACCAAACAAAATGGCGAAATATGCGTTTAAAATATTTCGACAGAAACACGATTTATCATATTAAATATTGCTTACTTTGAGCTGTTCTTCCATCAGATTCTTGGGCAATGTATCCTTTCTATGTTATAAACGTCTTTTGGTCGATAGATGTCCTCTGTCCTTCGAAATGTCCACCACCAACGACCGACACCCCAAAACGTGTCCAAAGTTTCAGAGTGCACAACAAATAAATTCCTCAAAATTGCACTAAACGGATATAAATTGCTATAAAACGGTTCAAATTAACTACATTATGATGTTTTTAACAACTATAACGACTGAAAACATGACCGGAGAAATATTGCTGGTTAGACAACGATTTGGAATGAGGCAAGTCCGATGGCCTTCACGCTTCAGGCGCACGACGAGAAAGGGCGGTCCCTATACATTTTGGTCTTTTATAATGGCTGTGAATGTCCCATCGATTTCATTCAAAACGTGATGACGTACAGACACCCAGAGGAAGACGTAGGCAGTGTCGGTTTCTTCATAGCA
Source organism: Salvelinus alpinus (assembly GCF_045679555.1). Lineage (NCBI taxonomy): Eukaryota > Metazoa > Chordata > Actinopteri > Salmoniformes > Salmonidae > Salvelinus > Salvelinus alpinus. The sequence continues at coordinate 50,081,889 of NC_092090.1, forward strand.
TTCACTGTCGCCTTAAAAACAGACTCCAGATCAGAGGTAAAAATTTCTGAAATCTGAACCCTGTCATGAAAAGTGCTGTAGAAATTGTTCTGTACCACTCAGAGACAAAATTCCAACTTCTATAGAAACTAGAAGGTGTTTTCTATCCAATAATAACAATAATATGCATATTGTACGATCAAGAATTTAGCACGAGGCAGTTTGGAGACCCAAATATGCTAATGCGGAACAGCACCCCCTGTAGTTCCAAGAAGTTAAAAGGTAATTTACCACCTTCACAAGTGCAGTCTCACTGCTATCATGGGGTAAAATCAGGTGTTTCATATACATTGTTTGTCTTCAGGAAGGCAGTGAGTTGCTGCGCAACAGATTTTTCAAATTTTTTTGAGAGGAATGGGAGATTTAATATAGGCCGATAGTTTTTTATATTTTCTGGGTCAAGGTTTGGCTTTTTCAAGAAAAGGCTTTTTACTGCCACTTTTAGTGAGTTTGGTACACATCCGGTGGATAGGGAGGCGTTTATTATGTTCAACATAGGAGGGCCAAGCACAGGAAGCATCTCTTTCAGTAGTTTAGTTGTAATAGGGTCCAGTATGCAGCTTGAAGGTTTAGAGGCCATTACTATTTTCATCAATGTGTCAAGAGATATAATATTAAAAATCTTGAGTGTCTCCCTTGCTCCTAGGTCCTGGCAGTGCTGTGCAGAGTCAGGACAACTGAGCTTTGGAGAAATACGCAGATTTAAAGAGGAGTCCGTAATTTGCTTTCTAATGATCATGATCTTTTCGTCAAAGAAGGTCATGAATTTATTACTGCTGAAGTGAAAGCCATCCTTTCTTGGGGAATGCTGCTTTTTAGTTAGCTTTGCGACAGTATCAAAAATAAATGTTGGATTGCTCCAATTCTCCTCAATGAAGTTGGAAAAATTGGATGATCGAGCAGCAGTGAAGGAACTACGATACTGCACGGTACTGCCTTTCCAAGCTAGACTTCCAGTTTGGTGTAGCACCATTTCCTTTCCAATTTTCTGGAGCTTGCTTCAGGGCTCGAGTATTTTCTGTATACCAGGGAGTTAGTTTCTTATGACAAATGTTTTTTTGTTTTTAGGGGTGCGACTGCATCTAGGGTATTAAGCAAGGTTAAATTTAGTTCCTCAGCTGGTTAACCGATTTTTGTACTCTGACGTCCTTGGGTAAGTGGAGGGAGTCTGGAAGAGCATCTATGAATCTTTGGGTTGTCCGAGAATTTATAGCATGGCTTTTGATGATCCTTGGTTGGGGTCTGAGCAGATTATTTGTTGTGATTGCAAACGTAAAAAAATGGTGATCCGATAGTCCAGGATTATGAGGAAAAACATTAAGATCCAAAATATTCATTCCACGGGACAAAACTAGGTCCAGAGTATGACTATGGCAGTGAGTAGGTCCAGAGACATGTTGGACAAAACCCCCAGTCGATGATGGTTTCGAAAGCGTTTTGGAGAGGGTCTGTGGACTTTTCCATGTGAATATTAAAGTCACCAAAAATGTGAATATTATCTGCCATGACTACAAGGTCCAATAGGAATTCATGGAACTCAGTGAGGAATGCTGTAAACAGTAGCTACGTATAAAAAGTGATTGAGTAGGCTGCATAGATTTCATGACTAGAAGCTCAAAAGACGAAAATGCTGTCATTTTTGGGGGGTAAATTGAAATTTGCTATCGTAAATGTTAGCAATACTTGTGAGATGCGCAGGGGATATGGTCAGTAGTGTAACCACGAGGAGAAGCCTCATTTAACACAGTAAATTCATCAGGTTTAAGCCATTTTTCAGTCAGGCCAAATCCATCAAGATTATGATCAGTGATTAGTTCATTGACTATATCTGCCTTGGAAATGAGGGCTCTAACATTAAGTAGCCTTATTTTGAGATCTGAGACATCACAATCTCTTTCAATAATGACAGGAATGGAGGAGGTCTTTATTCCAGTAAGATTGCTAGAGCGAACACCACCATGTTTAGTTTTGCCCCACCTAGATCGAGGCACAGACACAGTCTCAATGGGGATAGCTGAGCTGACTACACTGACTGTGCTAGTGGCAGACTCCACTAAGCTGGCAGGCTGGCTAACAGCCTGCTGCCTGGCCTGCACCCTATCTCATTGTGGAGCTAGGGGAGTTAGAGCCCTGTCTATGTTCGTAGATAAGATGAGAGCATCCCTCCAGCTAGGATGGAGTCCGTCACTCCTCAACAGGCCAGGCTTGGTCCTGTTTGTGGGTGAGTCCCAGAAAGAGGGCCAATTATCTACAAATTCTATCTTTTGGGAGAGGCAGAAAACAGTTTTCAACCAGCGATTGAGTTGTGAGACACTGCTGTAGAGCTCATCACTCCCCCTAACTAGGAGGGGGCCAGAGACAATTACTCGATGCCGACACATCTTTCTAGCTGATTTACACGCTGAAGCTATGTTGCGCTTGGTGACCTCTGACTGTTTCATCCAAACATCGTTGGTGCCAACATGGATAACAATATCCCTATGCTCTCACCAGTACCATCTTCAGATTAGCCTTAACGTCAGTAGCCCTGCCCCCTGGTAAACAGTGTATGATCACTGGATTATTATTTTTAAGTCTAAGTCAAATGGCTCTCATGTGAAGTAGTGACATGCACCTAGCTTCTTGAAATGGGAATACCTAGTCAGTTATCCAACTGAATATAATAAACTGAAATGTGTCTTCCGCATTTAACCCAACCCCTCTGAATCAGAGAGGTGCAGGGGGCTGCCTTAATCGACATCCTCGTCTTTGGCGCCCAGGGAACAGTGCTGCTTTGCTCAGGGGCAGAACAACATATTTGTACCTTTTCAACTCAGGGATTCAAGCCAGCAACCTTCCGGTTACTGGCCTAACACTCTAACCACTAGGCTACCTGCCACCTCCATTCAATGGTTCTCATATATTTACATTAAGTTACTGGTGTCTCATTTACAGTAGTGTTATGACAATTAATTTGCTGTAATAATTTTTACTTACATTAAAACGGTGTAAATTTACATTATTTTAATATTATTTACATTAAGTTACTGGTGCCTCTTTTACAGTAATTTACTAGCAATCAAGTTGCCGATAAAATTCTGTAGATTAACAATAAATTGTTGGCAACTTAATTGCCAGTAATATACTGTAAAATGTACAGAATGTATTTTACAGTGCATCTACATACACTACCGTTAAAAAGTTTGGGGTCACTTAGAAATGTCCTTGTTTTTGAAAGAAAAGCTTTTTGAAAGAAAAGTCCATTAAAATAACATCAAATTGATCAGAAATACAGTGTAGACATAGTTAATGTTGCAAATGACTATTGTAGCTGGAAACAGCCGATTTTTTATGGAATATCTACATAGGCGTACAGAGGCCCATTATCAGCAACCGTCACTCCTGTGTTCCAATGGCACATTGTGTTAGCTAATCCAAGTTTATCATTTTAAAAGGCTAATTGATCATTAGAAAACCATTTTTGCAATTATGTTAGCATAGCTGAAAACTGTTGTTCTGATTAAAGAAGCAATAAAACCGGCCTTCTTTAGACTGGTTGAGTATCTGGAGCATCAGCATTTGTGTGTTTCAATTACAGGCTCAAAATGGACAGAAACAAATACATTTCTTCTGAAACTCATCAGTCTATTCTTTTTCTGAGAAATTAAGGTTATTCCATGCGAGAAATTGCCAAGAAACTGAAGATCTCGTACAATGCTGTGTACTACTCCCTTCACAGAATAGCGCAAACTGGATCTAACCAGAATAGAAAGAGGAGTGGGAGGCCCCGGTGCACAACTGAGAAAGAGGACAAGTACATTAGGGTGTCTAGTTTGAGAAACAGACGCCTCGCTAGTCCTCAACTGGCAGCTTCTAGGCTGAGATTAAGATGGGCAAAAGAACAGACACTGGACACGTGTTTTTTCAGCTACAATAGTCATTTACAACATTAACAATGTCTACACTGTATTTCTGATCAATTTGATGTTATTTTAATAGACAAAAAATTTGCTTTTCTTTCAAAAACAAGGACATTTCTTAGTGACCCCAAACTTTTGAACGGTAGTGTACATTTGTTATTTTCTCCTCTGATTTGAGCCCAAACAAAACACTTAATTTCCCTACACTGTGCAACTATATTCAGTCATCATCAGTACAGATCACTCCCGTGATGTCAGAGTTTTTAGATAAACTGACAGCTAACTTGCAACGAGATTTGACAAGTTTAAGTCCCCACATAAGTGGTGCAGTTTGTTATTGGGACCCGTTTTCTACTGATGTGTGGGAGAGAGAGACTTCTCCACAAAAGCTTGTCAACTGAGATATGCCATCCATAAAAGGTTTCTATGTGTACATTATTTAATTTTTTTTAAGTCAAAATAACGAAATGAGAAAGAAATAGAAAATAGAACAGAACATGATTCTGGTCAACTGAGATATGCCATGCATAAAACCTTACCTATGTGTAAATGAAAACAAAAGATGAATTAATGTGATGCCGGTCAACGGTGTTATAAGTAGAAATGCACAAATATAGGCTAATCTTGAAGCACTTAAAATGAACTTTTAGCAACATTTAATTTTAATAAAAGTGAATTATAAGGTTATAATTGTGTTTGTAACATTGTTTTATATACCAGTTTTAGGAAGAGTAATCCATGGTCGAAAATATCTGGCCCCCCTGAAATAACCTTTTTCAAATCTCGCACCCTTAAGAATATAGTTGAAAAGCCCTACCCTAACCCTTTTCCTAACCTTAACTTAATTCTCCTAACATGTCACCTAACCTGGCACGTTAATTCACCTTACCTGCCACTGGGGCCAACGGCAAACGACCCAGCTCTTCTCAAGTGAAAAAGAAAAACACCAGCATTCTGGCTACATTCTCATTTTAGTGGAACAGCAGAGTCTGTGAATTGAACATTTGTAGTTCCACCACTGGCTGTGCCGGCCTACCCAGCGGATGACTAAAGGCAGCTGTGTCTTCCTGATTAGGATAACACATTCAGTGACCTTCACAGAAATCAATTCTACAACTCTGCCATGCAGGCTGGGCTTTAAGCAATGACATTTCCCCTCAGCAGAAACAAAAGGGACTTGCAGCATCGGAGGAAAGATGGCCAACAGTTTGTTCCCTCACAACGCCCCCACTGTCTTATTTCTCCAAATGGATATAGAAATAAGGACTTCCACACACTTGCAGCTCTCTGGAGATGGATACCACATTGATGACCGCTATAATCCCATTTGTGTACATAACCGAGGCAATCACAGATAAAGGCATCTGATCAGGCCATGTGTGATCTTGAGGCGAAGATTCAGTTAAATCTCAGTGGTAAACACCCGTGCTTAAGCCTACAGTAGTGCATTAACAGTTGTATTGTGCAGATCCCGTTGTTGACCGGAACTGGTGAAGTGTATCTGTGGAAGCAGGCTCGTCTGCCTTCCCCTCTCTCTGGGCGCCTGCTGTTGCCTCCCATTCAGGGGTGTAGTGCTGGGAGCCCACACTGGCCTGTTTGGGAGCTCCAATCACAGCTGCTATGGGAGAAGAGAATCGCCTCCAGCCCCAAAATCCCAGAACACACACTGTGACACTAGAATAAACAGCGCCACAAACATAAGGACAAACACACAGTGGCACACACAAACACACCAACTGGTGTAATAGAAACGGATGCACACACATACACATATTGAAACACATGCATTGAAACACATACACTCACCAACACACATACAAAGAACTACACACGCATGCACACATACACTGCAAAGCAGAGTCTGCTTACAACAAGTACACATGGTCTGTATTCCCTATTTGGTGCACTATTCTTTACCCAAGCCTTATGGGTCCTGGTCAAAAGTAGTGCAATACATAGAGAATTGGGTGCCATTTGGGATACAAACTCTGATCTACTAGGAAGGAACATCTATATTGCGTATAGGCTAGAGCAGGGGTACTCAACTACTATTTGAGAAGGTCCAATCACACACATTTCGTAGGTGGCAAAGGTCCGGATTGATATTGTCATTTATCAGCGTAATAACAACCCCCTACTTTGCAACCCAGGCGACCCCAAACTGTTCACACCCCTCTTGCCTTATGTTGGTGGAGATCAAATTTTGCAACCTTCATACTACCAACATACACTGGGTGTACAAAACATTAAGAATGTAATAACACAAGAGCAGCTCTTTCCAGGTGAATCCAGGTGAAAGCTATGATCCCTTATAGACGTCACCTGATGTCACCCACTTCAATCAGTGTAGATGAAGGGGAGGAAACAGGTTAAATAATGATGTTTAATCCTTGAGACAATTGATACATGGATTGTGTGTGTGCCATTCATGGGCAAGACAAAATATTTAAGTGTCGTTGAAAGGGGTATGGTAGTAGGTGCCAGGCGCACCAATTTGAGTGTGTCAAGAACCGTGTCTATTAAGAATGGTCAGATAAACAGATCACCTGCAGAGATGGAGCACCTTATGTTCCGACTATGGTTATAAATGGTTATACTGTAACTAGGTATGACCTTACATACAGTGGGGAGAACAAGTATTTGATACACTGACGATTTTGCAGGTTTTCCTACTTACAAAGCATGTAGAGGTCTGTCATTTTTATCATAGGTACACTTCAACTGTGAGAGACGGAATCTAAAACAAAAATCCAGAAAATCACATTGTATGATTTTTAAGTAATTAATTTGCATTTTATTGCATGACATAAGTATTTGATACATCAGAAAAGCAGAACTTAATATTTGGTACAGAAACCTTTGTTTGCAATTACAGAGATCATACGTTTCCTGTAGTTCTTGACCAGGTTTGCACACACTGCAGCAGGGATTTTGGCCCACTCCTCCATACAGACCTTCTCCGGATCCTTCAGGTTTCGGGGCTGTCGCTGGGCAATACGGACTTTCAGCTCCCTCCAAAGATTTTCTATTGGGTTCAGGTCTGGAGACTGGCTAGGCCACTCCAGGACCTTGAGATGCTTCTTACGGAGCCACTCCTTAGTTGCCCTGGCTGTGTGTTTCGGGTTGTTGTCATGCTGGAAGACCCAGCCACGACCCATCTTCAATGCTCTTACTGAGGGAAGGAGGTTGTTGGCCAAGATCTCGCGATACATGGCCCCATCCATCCTCCCCTCAATACGGTGCAGTCGTCCTGTCCCCTTTGCAGAAAAGCATCCCCAAAGAATGATGTTTCCACCTCCATGCTTCAAGGTTGGGATGGTGTTCTTGGGGTTGTACTCATCCTTCTTCTTCCTCCAAACACGGCGAGTGGAGTTTAGACCAAAAAGCTCTATTTGTCTCATCAGACCACATGACCTTCTCCCATTCCTCCTCTGGATCATCCAGATGGTCATTGGCAAACTTCAGACGGGCCTGGACATGCGCTGGCTTGAGCAGGGGGACCTTGCGTGCGCTGCAGGATTTTAATCCATGACGGCGTAGTGTGTTACTAATGGTTTTCTTTGAGACTGTGGTCCCAGCTCTCTTCAGGTCATTGACCAGGTCCTGCCGTGTAGTTCTGGGCTGATCCCTCACCTTCCTCATGAACATTGATGCCCCACGAGGTGAGATCTTGCATGGAGCCCCAGACCGAGGGTGATTGACCGTCATCTTGAACTTCTTCCATTTTCTAATAATTGCGCCAACAGTTGTTGCCTTTTCACCAAGCTGCTTGCCTATTGTCCTGTAGCCCATCCCAGCCTTGTGCAGGTCTACAATTTTATCTCTGATGTCCTTACACAGCTCTCTGGTCTTGGCCATTGTGGAGAGGTTGGAGTCTGTTTGATTGAGTGTGTGGACAGGTGTCTTTTATACAGGTAACGAGTTCAAACAGGTGCAGTTAATACAGGTAATGAGTGGAGAACAGGAGGGCTTCTTAAAGAAAAACGAACAGGTCTGTGAGAGCCGGAATTCTTACTGGTTGGTAGGTGATCAAATACTTATGTCATGCAATAAAATGCAAATTAATTACTTAAAAATCATACAATGTGATTTTCTGGATTTTTGTTTTAGATTCCGTCTTCCACAGTTGAAGTGTACCTATGATAAGAATTACAGACCTCTACATGCTTTGTAAGTAGGAAAACCTGCAAAATTGGCAGTGTATCAAATACTTGTTCTCCCCACTGTATATGCTTACTTGCAGTCAGAACAGCTCAGAACTCTGCTAACAGAAACCAGCTACCCTCAATGTACACATATTGTTGTATTGGTGTGTATTTTACAATAAAAATAAAAAAAATTGCAGGAAATGTTATATAAATACCAAAATCCTATAATATCCTCCAATAGTCTATATGTGCAACTTGTTATGGTATTTGGGTTACGATAACATTAGGTTTAAAGTGACTTTGAGGATTTGGGCATGCTTTCTGAATCATCCTACCATAAGCCATGGCACTCCCATTGTTGCACCTGCAATGATGCTAATGCTGGCTGTGGTAAATAAATACAATTACGCTATATTGCACATTGTCTCTCAGGATCAATGTATACATCAGTTTTTGTCAATAAAATTAAGTACATTTCAAATGCTGGTGTAAAGCCCCTTTAAATGGCAGACATTTTTATCACATAAATATGACAGAATGTATAGTATATATATGTATATATATATATATATATATATATATGTGTGTGTGTGTGTATACACACTACATAACCAAAAGTATGTGGACACCTGCTCGCCGAACATCTCATTCCAAAATCATGGGCAGTAATATAGAGTTGGTCCCCCTTTGCTGCTATAACAGCCCACTCTTCTTGGAAGGCTTTCCATTAGATGTTGGAACATTGCTTCGGGAACTTGCTTCCAATCAACCACAAGAGCATTAGTGAGGTTGGGCACTGATGTTGGGCAATTAGGCCTGGCTCGCAGTCGCCGTTCCAATTCATCCCAACGGTGTAAAATGGAGTTGAGGTCAGGGCTCTGTGGAAGCCAGTGAAGTTCTTCCACACCAATCTCGACAAACCATTTCTGTATGAACCTCGCTTTATGTACGGGGACATTGTCATGCTGAAACAGGACAGGGCCTTCCCAAAACTGTTGCCACAAAGTTGGAAGCACATAATTCTCTAGAATGTCAGTGTATACTTTAGTGTTAAGATTTCCCTTCGCTGGAACTAAGGGGCCTAGCCCGAACCATGAAAAACAGCCCCAGACCATTATTCCTCTTCCACCAAACTTTAGGGCAGGTAGCATTCTCCTGGCTTCGGCCAAACCCAGATTCGTCCGTTGGACTGCCAGATGGTGAAGCGTGATTCATCACTCCAGAGGGGGTCAATGTAATAGTCCGGTGGACATTTGATTAATTGTTCTGCAGTCTTATTGCTTGGGGGTAGAAGCTGTTGAGGAGCCTTTTGGTACCGCTTGCCATGCGGTAGCAGAGAAAACAGTCTATGACTTGGGTAACTGGAGTCTCTGACAATTTTATGGGCTTTCCTCTGACATGCCTATTATATAGGTCCTGGATGGCAGGAAGCTAGGCCCCAGTGATGCACTGGGCCATACGCACTACCCACTGTGGCGCCTTATGGTCAGATGCCGAGCAATTACCATACCAGGCAGTGATGCAACCGGTCAGGATGCTCTCAATGGTGCAGCTGTAGAACTGGGGATCCATGTCAAATATGTTCAGTCTCCTGAGGGGGAAAGGTGTAGTCGTGCCCTCCTCACGACTGTCTCTACCTCAGGCAACTACCATGATAGTTCGTTGATGATGTGAACACCAAGGAACTTGAAACTCTCGACACGCTACACTACAGCCCCGTTGATGTTAATGGGGACCTGTTCGGCACGCTTTTTCCTATAGTCCATGATCAGCTCCTTTGTCTTGCTCACATTGAGGGAGAGGTTGTTGTCCTGGCACCACACTTCCAGTTCTCTGACCTCCTCCTTAAAGGCATCATTGTCAGTGATCAGGCCTACTACTATTGTGTCGTCAGCAAACGTAACGATAGTGTTGGAGTCGTGTTTGGCCACGCAGTCGTGGGTGAACAGGGAGTACAGGAGGGGACTAAGTACACACCCCTGAGGGGCCCCAGTGTTGAGGATCAGCGTGGCAGACGTGTTGTTGCCTACCCTTACCACCTGGGGGCGGCCCGTCAGGAAGTCCAGGATCCAGTTGCAAAGGGCGGTGTTCAGTCCCAGGGTCCTTAGCTTAGTGATGAGCTTCGTGGGCACTATGGTGTTGAAAGCTGAGTTGTTGTCAATGAACAGAATTCTCACATAGGTGTTATTTTTGTCCAGGTGGGAAAGGGCAGTGTGGAGTGTGATTGACATTGCGTCATCTGTGGATCTGTTGGGGAGGTATGCGAATTGGAGTGGGTCTATGGTATCCAGGAGCATGCTGAGGATGTGAGCCAAGACCAGCCTTTCAAAGCACTTTATGGCGACCGATGTGAGTGTTACGGGGCGGTAATCATTTAGGCAGGTTACCTTCGCTTCTTTGGGCACAGGGACTATGGTGGTCTGCTTGAAACATGTAGTTGTGACAGTCAGGGAGAGGTTGAAAATGTCAGTGAAGACACTTGCCAGTTGGTCCGCGCATGCTTCGAGGAGACGTCCTGGTAATCCATCTGGCTCCGCGGCTTTGTGAATGCTGACCTGTTTAAAGGTCTTGCTCACATCTGCTACCGAGAGCGTTATCACACAGTCGTACAGAACAGCTGGTGCTCTCATGCATGCTTCAGTGTAACTTGCCTCAAAGTGAGCATAAAAGGCATTTAGCTCGTCTGGTAGGCTCGCGTCAATGGGCGAGTAGTGGGCAATAGTTTACAAGTCCTGCCACATCTGACGAGCGTCAGAGCTGGTGTAGTAGGGTTCAATCTTAATCCTGTATTGGTGCTTTGCTTGTTTGATGGTTCGTCTGAGGCCATAGCGGGATTTCTGATAAGCGTCCAGATTAGTATCCCGCTCCTTGAAAGTGGCAGTTCTAGCCTTTAGCTCGATGCGGATGTTGTCTGTAATCCATGGCGTCTGGTTGTGATATGTACGTACGGTCACTGTTGGGACGACGTCGTCGATGCACATATTGGTGAAGCCGATGACTGAGGTGGTATACTCCTCAATGCCATTGGATAAATCCCGGAGCATATTCCAGTTTGTGCTAGCAAAACAGTCCTGTTGTCACGTTCTGACCTTAGTTCCTTTGTTTTGTCTTTTGTTTTAGTTGGTCGGGGCGTGAGTTGGGTGGGTAATCTATGTTTTCTATTTCTGTGTTGGTTTTCTGTGTTTGGCCTGATATGGTTCTCAATCAGAGGCAGCTGTCAATCGTTGTCCCTGATTGGGAACCATATTTAGGTAGCCTGTTTTCTGTTGGGTTTTGTGGGTGGTTGTTTTCAGTCTTTGTGTGTCTGCACCAGATAGAACTGTTTCGGTTTTCACTTTGTTGTTTTTGTATTTGAAGTGTTCAGTTTTGGATTTATTAAATAAGATGAACACTAACCACGCTGCGCTTTGGTCCTCTCCTTCCACCGACGACAACCGTTATACCTGTAGCGTATCATCTGTGTCATCTGACCACTTCCATATTGAGCGAGTCACTGGTACTTCCTGCTTTAGTTTTTGCTTGTAAGCAGAAATCAGGAGGATAGAATTATGGTCAGATTTGCCAAATGGAGGGTGGGATAGAGCTGTGTATGTATCTCTGTGTGTGGAGTAAAGGTGGTCTAGAGTTTTTTTCCTCTGGTTGCACATGTGACATACTGGTAAAAAATGTGGTAAAACTGATTTAAGTTTGTCTGCATTAAAGTCCCAGGCCACTAGGAGCGTCGCTTCTGGATGAGCATTATCTTGTTTGCTTATGGCCTTATGGAGTTTGTTGAGTGCAGTCTTCGTGCCAGCATTCATCTGTGGTGGTAAATAGATGGCTACGAATAATATAGATGAGAACTCTCTTGGTACATAGTGTGGTCTACAGCTTATCATAAGGTACTCTACCTCAGGCGAGCAATACCTCGAGAGTTCTTTAATAATAGACATTGCGTACCAGCTGTTATTGACAAAAAGACACACACCCCCACACCTCGTCTTACCAGACGTAGCATCTTCTCTGTTCTGCCGGTGCATGGAAAATCCCGCCAGCTATATATTATCCGTGTTGTCGTTCAGCCACGACTCGGTGAAACATAAGATATTACAGTTCTTAAAACTGCTATCAAGTGAGAGTAGAATGTAGTCAAAAGAATCCCTTGCTCCATATGACATGAACAAATCAATAGGTTTGTTGGAAAATGAAGACATTTACATTAAAAACAAATATGTTTCTCACATCCTAACCATAAGTAACAGCCCTGGCTTAAACTGTTATCAAGTGACAGTAGGGGACAATGTAGTCAAAAAAATCCCTTGCTCCATATGACATGAGCAAATCAAAAGGTTTGTGATAGATGTCATTTACATGAAACATCTTGCATGGTGGACTTTGCTTCAAAACAACTTTAAATGCATGCAAATTATCATTAAAACATAAGGTTTCAAGAGCTGACCCAACCCCCAAAGAATTATCCTCTTTCAAAACAATAGCCTACATTTTGTAAAATACTGGCATTTCAATGACTACTTCACCACATATGACCAAATCAAGATGATATTCTGTACCATGGTGCTTTACCCATTTAACTGACAAAACATTTGTGTGCACTGAGACATTCAACTTGGCAGCAATCTCATGGCTTTCTTTCAGGTCATTGAGCCGTGACATCTTTCCTGGACCTATAGCTAGTCTATCCTGGCTGAACGTTTCCCAATAATATGCGATGTAATTTTGGTTAAGGTCATAGTGGCATTCTTAAAACTCTTCAGTTGCTTTTTAAAGAAATTATGTTTTGCCTCGTAGCGCATACACCACGAATGAAGAATGAGCCCAATATTCCTTATACAACGAGGATAATGTATCATGAAGTGGTGTTTCGGTAACAGATTTCTATTAGGAAACAAATACATGAAAAGCCTATGATGTTCAGCAATGAAGTCCTTCAGATAAATAGTCATGCCCTCTGTTAGTATAGGAGAAAACACAATATTTACAATTTGTAGTAGTAACAGAAGCAGCTGCCAGTATTTATCATCTTTTTGTACCAGATCACCAAATATCAATAGCAAATTACAGAGAAGACACCAAGACTGAATAGCATTTAGACCCAAATCATTGCTCCAATTTGAGTACAGGTGGACGATTCCTCCTCTCTTTGTAGCCATAGTTAAATGAATGAACTCTACCGTACACATCTTTAACAGTCACAAAGTTGGCTTGTATATATTGTAACACAAGTTACCTCAAATTGTGCAACTCCTTCTAAATTGTCATGCATTATATCAACAGAAAAATTGTCTGTAGTATTGAAGTATTGCAGAGAGTTCAATAAGCAAGCATGCTTCACACCGTACACATGAGGCAGTGTTGGGTTTGACTGAATAGTTTGACAATGGTCTGAGTGCATGTGTTTTGTTCGTAAAGTCACTCTTGGGTCATCCTCAGAGAACACAGTTTGAAAATCCGCTTTCTCAGTGAGGCAAAAACGGCAACAATAACGAGCACTAAATGATTCCACAAAACCAAATAGGCAATGTATACCAAGCTTATCTCCAGTTACTTGGACAATACTGCCATGTATACGACCACTGAAGAAGGGAACTTCAATACCCTCAGTCTCAAGCACTATCAAATCGCTTACTATTGGCTCAAGAATGGAATCAAATCCATATGCTTTAAGGTCCTGGGTATGGAAGAGTGCACATAAGTGAATATTTACCAAAATTGAATTAAACTTTGGGGTAACATTTCTCAAAGTAAAGTATATACCTCCCAACTTGTGAATACCCTTTTTTGATCCCAATGGATTAGCAGTCTCAAAGTCATCATAAAAAAAGTTGAATTTGCAATGCATTTTTCTCTTAGAAAAGAGAGAATGTCTCTTCATTTATAGTCCATCTTCCAAATCAAAGTAAACTCCATCTTTAAAAAAGCTCTGAGCTCAGCAACCCTTGGAGTCTCCTTAACCTTCCCAAGGTCTATGTTGTACACAGTTGTCTGTATGAAGGTGTACATGTTGCGCAGCAGTGTATTGTAAGCAGTACCAAAAACAAAGTGAGTCTTGAAAAGCTCATCGAAGGCACCAAGAGCGCTCGTTGACTTGCACGGCAAGGCTCGCTTGTCCAGGATGATGAAGTAAGCATGGATGCCGCTATTCCTGGTCCCGACTGCAAGAAGATATGGTTGGCGACTCTGGTCAATCGCATCAAGGTGCTCCTGGATACTGGTTCCTGCCTGAAGACGACAAAACCAAACACCATCATTAGTTCATCATAACGGCTGCAGCACTGTCCATGAATAAGAATACCAATACAAACCTTTTAGAATATCACAAGATGATGTTCAGCTTGGGATGCAGACATCTTGCCTGGCCTTTTGCGGCCTTGTGATGAAGGAGGAGTCAAATGGAGCAGGAGAAGGATGGAGGAAATGTCACCGTCCCATCCTAAACAAAGAGATCCTGATTAAAATGGGAAATTCCATCAGTGACATTAACATTTCAGAGTTATTTGAAATATAAATGATACATTATGATCATCTAACCATCAGCATTCGTGTCAGCTCCCTCATCAACTGCAGATTCTGCCATCTGGATCAGCTCCTGAAGTTCAGCTCCCTGAGTGGTCTTGCTTAGGGTCTTGCTTAGCATGATGATCTTTTGCTTGAATGTAGTTGGCCACCTCTCCAAAAACCTTGGCTGATGTTCCCTCTCCAAACAGCAGCACAAAATCCTGTCCAATCTGTAACAAATAAGACAAAAACATTCCACTTTAACCTCCAAAACAGAGTTTGAGTAAATCACCAGCCTACACATTCATTGAACTACTGGCCAACATGAACTGGCATATAGAGATTAAACACAATTTATACAACTTAAAACTGTTTTTAAAACAGCCCTTCACATCAAGAAACCAGCCCTTCACATCAAGAAAGTGTGGAAATTTGGTTAGGATGGTGGAGCATTTACTCGGGTCGTGGGTCATCTTCTTCCTGTACTCAAAGGTCGATTTCATCTTCTGTTTGACTGTTTCTTCATCAGAAGAATGCTTCATAAGAGAAATGGCCTCTTAGCATTGGTCTTCACTCAGGGTAGCCAAAGACTCGCTCTCAGCAGTTGGCCCTCCAGAATATAGTTGAGTGGGCCGTTTCTCTGATGAAGCCAAATTTCTCTGAATGGTTTTGATTCTATACGAGAGGTGCCCTTCTCCACTATTCGGGTTGTAATAATGTTCCTTAAGAAAATGAACATGGTTTATAATCTTGAAAGAAAAAACAAATAACCAAGTCCCATTTTCTCAGATACCATACAAGACGAATTAAACGCAGATACCCTTTATCAGTTGTAATGTATACTTACATATCCATTTGCGGTGTAGGAATCCTTCAGGTATGGGAACAAGGAGAGGATGCCTTGTGCAAACGTCTCTCTCACACTGCGCGATTGTGATGTCCTGACAAGAATATAATGTTATGTTTAGGTGGCAATCAGAATCTCATTCGTCCCCAGTCAGCTAAATATCAGGAGTGATTTTTGAGTCAGTGTCATTCCCATCGAGTTTGATACAAGAGAAATCTTCGACCAATAGCAGTGGATGGTCAGCAGTAGCCTATCCAATTATGTGACTGAGATACTGATACAGAAGTCATTTTTAACATTCAGCAGATATGGGAGCAAGTAATGCTCAACAATTTTCATTATGAACCTTTCCTTTAAACTTACCCATGAGTCTCTGTCATCGCCGAAACAAGAATGTTGATCATCTTTCGTCTGGTGCAGTCAGTCAGGCTTTTAGTTTTGGAGTATTCCTTGATGACAACCTCTCCACCAGGCTTTTTCTTCAGTATGCTCTCTATTAGCTTTTTTTTTTAAACAGCAGTTAAAAATCCATTTGATGCCACTTGAATTGAATAATGAGTTTTTTGCTTCGTCATCAGATCTTTGACGCTTTCGTGAGGGGCTTCCATCCTCGCTCAAAATGATTGTATCAACCGACTCATGGTCTGAACCACCCATCACAGAACTGGCAGAGACAGGACTCATCAGGGAAGATTCTGAAATACACAAAGATGATTATACAGGCATGTCAAATGTATGGTTATAATAAAAGTGATGCCACAAGTAACCAATACTTGAAAACCAGCACATACCTTTAGCATCATTGTTCAGTGTGAGCTTGAAAACACCAAGATCTGGCCGTGTCACCACCTTCTCAAACACATCCCCATCAACTTCAGTTCCAGAGCCATCATACAGCTTTGCCTCTGATAAACTAGTAAGTGGGATCTATACTTTTCAGGAAAGCTGTGATAAACATTAAAACAACAACCTACAATTATAATTGCAATCGTAATGGTAAGAATAATCAGACTGACTGGTATGAAAACAATACATTTATTTCCAATCACAAATTAAAAGTTTACCTCCAATCAAAAGGTCTTCAAGTGTCAGGTCAATGATCTTGACATATTTTTGTTCACCACTGAATTTCACCCTGATCAGCATGACTAGGTCTGAAAGCAGTAAATGGTACGCGATAAGGCCAACATGGATGAAAAAGCATTACATTTGTATTTCAATCATGGCACATTATATAAGGACGACTACAAACATTTTCACCAATACTCCTGCAATGCTAATTTCAAAGTATATTATGAGAATATTGGATCATGACCACAACTTGTCTGATATTACTTGAAGCAGGTCCCAAACTACAGCAAACAGACTATTAAACTCATATTCACTGTCCGGAAATATATACGGCCTAATTAGTCCAGGTAAATACACTCATAATTCCAGCTAGTCACTATATTATGTTGTCATGTTCTAGGAGCAGTCTTACAAGACCGCAAAAAATCAACTGGTGATAAAGCGAGTGGGAAACGCAGTTAACTAGACTAACTAGCTGCCGATGCAATGGCCACAATATGTATCTATAACCATCACCCACAAGTCAAAAATGCAGTTATAATTTGGCTAAATAAACAACTCACCTTAATAACCTCTTGACGCTAGGGGTCAGATTATTTTTTATTTTTTAATAACGTTGCCAAGGTAAACGGACTATTTCTCAGGTCCAGATCGTAGAATATGCATATCATTTACAGATTAGGATAGAAAACACTCCAAAGTTTCCAAAACTGTCAAAATATTGTCTGTGAGTATAACAACACTGATTCTGCAGGTGAAAATCTAACCCGGAAGTGATTATTATTATTTGTATCTGTGTTTCCTGGCCCGTCTTTCTTCCATTTAAAGGGGTATCAACCAGATTCTTTTTCCAATGGCTTCCTCAGGCTGTGACCAGGCTTTAGACATAGTTTCAGGCATTTATTTTGAAAAATTAGCGAGATTTTTCAAAAGTAGTCAGGTGTCCTCTGAATAGTTCCTGCGCGTGAGAGGGGAGCTCTCCATTTTCTTTTTCTCTCTTATTCAATAGGTTACGGTCCGGTTGAAATATTATCGATTATGTATGTTAAAAATAACCTGAGGATTGATTATAAAAAACATTTGACATGTTTCTACGACCATTACGGATACTTTTTTGAATTTTCGT